>NC_047534.1:53420808-54842547 GCF_012275295.1 Melopsittacus undulatus | reverse complement strand
CTGCCCTGTATGCTTGGCTCGGCTTTGCCCATGCTGAGAGGTGTAGATAGAGGGCTTCAGCAGTGTTCTGTCTTATGTTCTGAAGGGGATGCCATCATGGTCTCCATCCTCAGGATGGCAGCATGAAGGACATGCAGGAGCACTGGGCAGTATTTGGCAACAGGAAAGAGAGTCTTTGTGATTGCAGGCTGGGAAGGTGGTACTGCTGAGAGCTGGAGCCAGCATATTAATCCTTCAATTCCAGTTTTTGATCGAGGGCAGGGAAGATTTGGAGGAAGGTTTCATTACCAGACAACAGAGCCTTTTTTGCACACACACAGCGCTCTTTTTTCAGGCAAGGCTGATGAAATGGCAACTTCTCCTCCAAAGTCACCTTGAGAGGGAAGCAGCAAGTTCTTAGGTGGCAGCCTGGGATGTACTGGTGGGTATGGCTTTCCTCATCTCCTGGCCCCTCGCCCTGTGCATAGGCAATTGTCAGCTCCCAGGGATGGAGCTGTCATTGTGGAGCAGAGGAGCATGGAGGTGTGGTTATTCACCTGCTCACCCTTGTGCTTCACAGATCCCTTCCTGCCCTTTTCTGTGTAGAAGTCTACATGTGTGGCTTGGTGCACTTGCCAGCCATGGCTAACCCGTCAACCCAGCACAAGGCACAGCTCCCTGCTGCTGTCCTCTGGGATGTCCAGCTGGCCATGTGCCCTTCCACACACCACCGGGTGCGGGTTAACCTGTGGTGGAGAGGAGGAAGGTACCATCAGATCACTTACAAAACCTGTCTGCTCTTCCTGCGAGGGGTGCCAGGCGCTGCTGACTTCTTTTTCCCTGTTGCCATGCCAACACATCCCTGCATGGAGCAAGATCTCTTCATAAGCTCCACTGAGAGAACGTGTGTAGCCTGCGAGCTTAGTTAGCATTCAGAGTGCACAGCCTCTCCAGAGTGGTCCTGTGCTGCAGACAGCCTGTCTGACAAAGGAAAGGAGGATTTCATTTTTCTTCCTCCTTTCCTCTAGCATTTGTTTCTCAAGGTTAAGGGAAGCAGAGTAGATGGGGAGAGAGACTGGGAGTGCTTTGCTGTCCTCACCAGGGCACACCTTTAATGGAAATTAAAAAGAAGTACTACTTCGGGGTGTATTTATGGTGCACAGTACATGTGTATTACATATATATGCAAATTTCTTGGTTCAGCTAACCCTGATGAGCTACTCTGTATTAAAATTGGAAAGCAAAGGCAATCTGGGTTTCAATTTGAGTGAGAAACTCCAAGAAAAGATTAGAAGCCATGGATAAACTCCTGTCTTTGTCTTTCCTACTGGTTTAGTCTCTGAGGATACACTATAGGGCAAGAAAACATCTCTTCTCATGCTATATTCATATCCTGAGTAAGAACAGCAAAACATGGTGTTTTGGTTTGATTTTTCTGTTTTGTTCAGTTGCTGCTGGTAGATTAACTGCTCACTTTAAGTGAAATCCTTATAATGATAATGAATACAGGGTTGCTTGCCTTTGCCAGCTGAAGGGTGGAGAGCAGCATAAAGCAGCTGGCATTAGCTGGCAGATGAGCACTGATGATCCAGTGCCTGTCTGTACTCACTGTGAGAAGGCTGATCTGGAAATTCAGAGGGAAGACTCAAAGTGAGGGGCTGCCTGCTGATGTGGACTCTGCCATTCATTCCTTGGGAGATGCTGAGTAAAACATCCCTCTTTTCTGTGCTGTTCCACAGAACAACTCCCAAACGGAGGCAGTGGTGCTTGGAAAACCAATTGTGAGGTGATGGTTTAGAAATGCAGTCTTGATTGGGTTTCAGGGGTTGTTTTTACTGGGCATTCTTCATGACATACAGAAAGTGCAGGAAACACAAGGCCCCCCTGGCTGTGTACATTATATCATGCAAGTGAGCCTTTCCCCTATGTGTGGAAAATATCTGGTCAAAGCTTTAGTACCTGAATTTTAGTTTGCATGCAGTATGTGGAAAAGAACTGTGAGATATCATTAACTCCAAGGCAGGAAAGCCTGTTAGCTGCTTCCCAGAGAGTCATTTTCACTCGGGACTGAGTCGATTGAATACTTCATGGAAATCAGTTTCAGTTGGAGGCACTGTATATTTTGAGAAGGGAAAATGAACCTCAGGTATTTCACTTTCTTTATTCCTATTTCTTTCCTTGAGATTAATTTATAGTGATATATGATCAGTTTGGTACAGTTCTCAGCAACTCATATAGATCGTGGCAGTTATGATAAAATAAGGTACCGTCTGGGCCTCCATCCATGAAGCCCGTGCATCTGGCAAGACAGATACTTCTGCTCTTCTTTATTAATGTATGAGCTGCCAGCGCTGTGAAGATGTGGCAGTCTTGCTGACATACCCAAACTGTTTTCATCCATAGCCTTATACCACATATGAGAGAAGGAAAAGGCTTCAGTTGTGACTGTTGCTTTGTACCTCAGATTTAGGGTATGTGCCAAATCCAGGTTAATACAGCCTGTGCAGGTTGTTGGTGAGCTGTAAAAGGAATTAATCCTTAGCTGTTCATGTCCATGAGTTCCTTTCTCTTTCCTTTTGCTGTCATCTTTTCTCTGTGTTTAAGAATATAGTATCACAGACCGGTTTGGGTTGGAAGGGACCTTAAAGCTCATCCAGTTCCAAACCCTGCCACAGACAGGGACACCTTCCACAGAACCACGTTGCTCAAAGCGCTGTCTGACCTTGAGCACTTCCAGGGATGAAGCATACATTATCGTTCTCAACAATTGCTCTGTCAGCTCTTTCTTCTTTTCCTCTTTTCTCACCTAGGTTGCTTTTAGCTCCCCCACCCCCCTTCTCTCTGCATACTCCCAGCTTCATCCCTGCCATCCAGTGTACCTCCTCTGCGACCTTGACCTTCACTGCTGCTTCTCACTTTCAGTACGCAGATGCAGACCTCTCCCAGTGGCTGCAGTGACCCAAGCCCTAGTCTTGGCTCTCCCCATAGCACTCCAGCACTGTGGCTGCAGAAGCTTGTAGGTGTTTTAGTGCCCGGAGAAGGCAGCTCTGTCAGAGGTGGTTCAGAAGATGCACTGAGGGCTTTGATGTCCATCTCTCACATCTCGCTTTCCTAATCACTTTGCACACTGGGAGGTGTGAGCCTGTATTCTCCAAGGATGGGTAGTCCATGGATGGGAGCAGGTGGTGCTGGAAGAGAGGGAGAGATGGCAAAACTGCTGAGCAGGGCTGAAGACTGCTCTGGAAATCCATCCCCACCACTGCCTCTGTGTAACTTGGTGTGTATGTGATGCCTGTCTGCGGGAACACTTGCACACCAGCATCAGTAAGCGCACAACACCGTTCCTCACAGTCAACAGGAAAACATCTGTCTAGGTACAGGTGTGGGGCTAGGCTGGGAAGCAGAGGAGGGGTGAGATGATCCCTGCAGCTCTTGCTGCATTGCAGAGCTGGCTGGGGAAGCAGTTTTGGACTGGCAGCTTGAGCCCTGAGGTGAACAGGGCACGGTTCTGCTGCATTTTAGGTGTTACTCTATCCCCTGATGGGATAAACCAACATTGTGTTGCGTTGACAGAATGATCTTCAGTCCTTCTGACCAGGCACGACTAGAAATGCCACACAATGCATGCACAGGTTAACTTTAAACTCGCATTCAGCAGAGTTTGGATAGCATACTTTGAATTCTTTTTTTTTAAAGATCACAGAAAACACTGTAAAAAGTGTTCAGGATCAGCTCAAAAGGAGCTAAAAGTGAAGTTTAAGGGATATGTCACCTCCTGCTGTAGGTGGCTGAAGCTCCATGGACTTCTATGGGCATTCTTAGAAGTCTTTAAGCGTTTGCTTAAAATTCTGACTTGTACTGAAGTTCAAAACAAATATTGATTTTAAAGTGAGTTACCTGTTACATATATTTACTCACACTTAAAGGATTAAATAGCCAGTTCTTTGCTTTGAAGCTGATGTGGTTTCTTCTGCATAAGTACTGAGCTGTTCATGTTTTAATGAAAGATACATAGAGCTGCTTTATATGTGCAAGTGATGTTTTTAACTGATCTGGCTGCGGGTCTCGTGTGTGCTTCAGTGCTGCGTGTTAGCTGTAAATTGTGTTGCCAATGCATCAGACAGAACTGATTAGCTTTTCCCACCTCTGACTTGGCTGGGAAATGCTGACGGCAGTAAATATTTTGTTCCAGGCAGTAGACTTCAGAAGATGCGACTCAGAGGATGCACAGGGAGCAAGTATTTGCAGTAATGAGGACTCATTTTTAAAGCATTGCTTTATTGTACTGACATTTGTATGACTCCTTCTTAACAGACTTTCATATTTCAAGGGTGGGGACTGATCCCTTGGTGGTTTGTTTTACAGCTTCCAGACAGCGTGGCAGAGGCCTCTGCCTGATGAATTTGCGCTGGGAGCTGAGCAAGGGGCTCACTCCAGCTTTCAGAATTGCACCTGGTTTCTAGCATCTGTCTGCCTTGTATGCCTGGGAGATTTGGACTTACCTGTTCAGTTCTCTTGCTGAAGAAGGTGATCAGGAAAATGCAGGCAGGGAAGTGGAGCTGAAGTACAGGCAGAGCAGAACACATGGAGTCTGTTCAAGGACAAGCAGTTGGAGTTGCTGCTGCTGCAGAGGAGCAGCAGAAAGGCACCTACCAGCTTCTGCTTTGTACTAGAGCACAGCTGGTGAGACATAGCTCAGCTGCAGCCAGGACACCACTTGTGTGCCAGATGTATGCTGCTGTAAAGCAGATATGTTAAGGGCTGGATAATGGTGATCCAGAATTTAAGGAGAAGGTAGGATGGGCTGTTGAATACCTGAAGTACCCCAAAACACAGAGGTGTAAGCTGTCTGCTGGGGGCTCACCAGGGGCTGCTGTCAGGTATCCAGCTGTAGCTCCCGTGCACATGGTCTTCTCTGTTACTGCAATGCATCTTTCCCCACAGGCAGTCTGAATGTTCATACCTGTGGGGTTCAATGCATTGAACAATCAATGCTCTTTCCCAAAACACAAGCCTTTTCTGACCTGGTTAGCTGGTAAATCCTGGTGATTAAATTAATCTGTCACTATCCTCGTTGATGCTACAGTAGCTTAAAGTCAACGAGTTTATTAGGGAAATGATAGTTGTCAGTTGTGTTGTGGTTTCATTTAATTTAAAAGCTGATGTTCTCATTATTTGCCTTCATACCCCCTGCCAATTACTGTTGATGTTGCCAGCATCCAGATCAAGGACCTACTTGCAGCAAAATATTTACACTCACGAAAGCCATTTGAGAGCAAATATTTGAATTCTGTAAATCTGTGTTACTGCTTTTCTTCAGTCGCAAGCACTAATCTGTTGGCATTATTTGGGTTTTATGTAACTTATTCATACTGCTTTGATTGCTGCTGTGAATTTCTCTTTTAATCTAAGTGCAGAAGGCAGTATTTAGAGTTGCCGTGATCACAGTGATGTGTCTTTGGTTTTTCCATTAGAAATGTCACTGGGTGAAGCCCTGGTCTTTTTTCCCCAGCATTTCAGCAGTCTTCACTGCAACAAGAGTCATCCACCAGCTTCCAAGAGAGCTGAGCGTGACTTCAGGACCTGTCCTTAGGGGTCTGGCTAATGCCTCTGAACAAATGGAATAGCTATTGGGTTTGGAGTCCTGCTGCCCTTGCAGTTGCAGTTGCTTGGTGGGGGGCAATCTATAGGTCCTGTTTGCTTTTCAAATTGGCAAAGATCACAAGTAGCTGCTTTGTTTCTTTCCTTTGTGCAGGACTGTATTTGGGTGTGTTGCCTCACTAAGTAGTGCAGGTTGCTGTGTGCTTTTGTTGTTGACTGGATTCCACTGTGCCAACAATTAGTGCTGGTTACCTTGGAAACTGCTCTGCACCCCAGGAGGACTTTGACAGATGCATTTTGACTGAAATTGCTTTGTTTTCCCGGTTCCACAAGCACACACGTAGCGAAGTCTTTTTCTGTGCTCTGCCTGTGTTTCTTCCCTAAAATGCAGCAAAATTAATGAAACATATTATTTTATCCTTTCCATCTGTTTGCATCTTTCTTTATCCCTGTTTTAGCCTCAGTGCTCCAGGAGCATTAATTACCATTTGCTTTAACCAAGCCCACTGTTCATTTTCTTGGTAGATGTCTGAGAGGTGACGCTGTGAATGCGTGTGATGTTTTGATGGAGTTTTTAGTCTCTTCTTCTCTGTCTCTTCTTTCCATCATCCTTTTCCTTCAGTTTTCTCCTGGAGCGTTCGCTATGCTGCACACTGTAAACTTTGTTTATGCCTTAAACAAGTTCTGCTTTGCAGAGACCAGATGGCATCTTCCATGGCTACAGCAAATGAAAGATCTGCTGCCATTGTAGTGGTACCAGATAGAGTGGTTGCTAGGAGGAGAGAGGGATGATGCTGCCCCGGTCTGGGAAGAGTGTCTTGGTGAAATCGTGGGGATGTGAAATGCTTTTTCTTTTCAGGAGGAGCTTTCCCTGTTGCCGTGAAATGGGTTTGCAAGTGGGAAGAAGCAATAGTATAGGTGACCCAAGTGAACCGGCTGAATGGTGGTAATGAGACACAGGCAGCTACAGGCAGGGAATGAGAAGAGCTGGGGACACACTCTGTCTGACCGGGGCAGCTCCAGCCTGAGCCATGACTGACACTGTCATGTGAGGTGATGGGCTGTCTGTTCCCCAGGGCGAGCTGCACCAGCCTGTTCCTCTGGCGGCAGTGCTGGGTCACGTCCCTGTCAGGGGGGGAGATGCTGTGAGTGCTGCCCACAGGATGCTTCTCCTGTCAAAAACAATCCTCAGAATAATAACACAAGTGTTGCATAGAGGGGTGGGGAGAGAGGGAAGAAGATAAAAGGTGCTGCTGGACAAAAGCTGTCAGAGGCAAATATCTGAGCCTGAGCAGGTTCACCTCAATGGATTGAGCCTGAGGTCATGGTAGGTTGGGAGAGAAAAAGTGCCAGAGGCTGAAGGAAAACCATTTGAAAGGGCACAAAAGAAGCAGACACCACACATGACTGCAGAGATGTGTCACAGATCTAAATTTTGCTCTTGTTCTTATAGTTGCCAATTATTTCTAACAATTTTCTAGAAATATTTAATGAAAGCTCAGATACCTTTTGCCACCATCTGTACTTCTGTCTCTGGGGTGGGTAAACCTGTCTGTTAGAAAACTTAATGGACTGGAAAGGCTTCCTGGGACATGAAAGTATTGTAGGTAATGGACTCAGGTGCCAGTGGAGACATCTGCAGTCCATTGAAAACTGCAGCAGCATCAATAAAAAATGAAGGAGGGCTTTGCAATGACATCTGGGCCTTGCTCAGGATCTGATCCCAGATCCTTGCCTCTGCTGTAGCCATACTTTGGTTGAGCAGTCCTCAGTTGAGTCTCTGCGAGTGAAGGGGTGATCAGGTGTCTGGATGATGCCTGCTGCAGTTCAGACCAGTGCCAAAGCTGGGCTGGGGATTGGGCAGCTGTTGTGCCCTTGGGGGTGCTTATGAGGAAGGCAGCAGCTTTTGGGGGTACCAGGCCTTCTAAACCAAACAGGGGGAAAGGCTGTGGCTCCCCATACAATCAGCAGCTAGTTCAGCATCCCCTGTGCATCCCAGTCTCTGAAAGGGTTTACGTCTCTGAGTTACCTGTGGAGCAGGGAGATTCCTGATGCCCTGATTTGATATGCTGCAGGCTAGGGTTTGTAAGAGAATTGAGCTGACTTCCAAAATGGGAAGCAGAGTGCTTCCTCATTGGTGTTCTAACTTTGGTTTAAATTAGTGTAGTGCCCAGGACAGGGGCCTGCCCTCAGCAGGGCACAGTCCTCTGTTTCTGCCACACAGCAGCCTAGGCACCCGTAGCAACTGAGCAGACTTGAACTGACAGCCCAGTCAGAGCTTGTCTTGAAGATAGAACCTTTAAGGGAGCAGCAGAATCACTGTCCCTGCATGTGAGCTCCTGACCTCTCGGATCAGCCTGCTTGTGGGCAGGGGCGCTTGAAAGCTCCTGCTGAGGATCTTTCACAATGTCTCTTCTCCTTATGGACATCATATTCGAGGGACATCTGTATTTTTGGGTACTGTGTTCCCTAAAATCAAACTAGGACACTCAGTGTGTGTCCTGTATCATGAGCAGTTGACATCTTGGTAAAAAAGGAGCAGCATTACTGCAAAATGCAACGGAAAACCACATTGCCGTTCTATATTGCCTTATGTGAAGCCAAGACCCTGTTGCCTTTAAGAAATGTGTATTTGGTGTTGTTTCTCATTTGTTAGTGCCATTTTTGTGGCACAAAGTACAATCAGAGAACATCTACCTGCTCAAAGAGAGAGAAAATTGATCTCTACAAGCAAAACTATCTACTGAATCCAGAGCATTTAGGCCATGAAGAATTTGCCTGGTATCCAGCCTGGCTAACTCTGCTTTTTCTTTTTTTGTTCTTTATCATTAGGCTTCCTTGAACTTTAACTGAACCATAAGGAAACTGTGAAAAGTCTCAATAGCTGCCCTGTGAGGATTTGACTTACCCGTTGGATCTGCTATTTATAGTGTCCATTAGTACAAAAATGTCTGTCCTTTTGCAGCAGTCATGTATAGCAAAAGCGCTCCTCTTCTGGCGAGCTGCCTGTGCCTCCTATGTCACCCAAAATATCCATCAAAAGTGTGTTCAGAAGTGAACCTTTCTTGTTTAAAACGAAGAAAAAAAAACCAGGGAGAAAACCCAACTAACCAAAAAGACACCCAAGCCCCAGAGGTTCTTTGTATTTTTATTTACTTGTTTTGCATAGCCTGAAAGTGAAATCTCCATATTTCATAAGGCAACCTTTCACCCCCAGCCATATCTCCCTGTGGAACATAATCTTAGTCCCAAGCAAATTATATCAGGAAGGGAGCTGAGAGGGTCTGAACCGTCTCCCAGCCTTGGAGAGACCGTTTACACCAGGCTGGATGTGCACAAGTATAAATTCTGTAACAAAGGAGGCCAGTTTTGGCAGGGAGTTGTTTTACCTTGCTAGGGGAGGAGGGTGGCTTGCAGTAGCTCGGGTGATGGGGAACAGGTGACTGAGTGGGTTTCCTTTGGATATGCTCCAGGGTACTAAATCTGGTATGGATTTGCATGTTCTATATCTGAAAAACTAATTGGAGCCTTTTCTTAAAATTGCCCTGTGAAAATAAGCTTACCAAATTGATTCTTCTGTCTTCCTAATTGAGTCTTGATCTGTTCATCTGAGCTAACAGTACAGACTGGATGGTGTTACTTTTGTCAATAGTGCTGTGATCAGTAGATTAATGGAAGTTTGGGTCCCACGTCACATCCTCCAGGCATTGAGTGTTGATGGCAGTTGGCGAGGGGCCTGCTGGAGCCATGATTCTCTGATGTTCTGTGTTCACCAAAGCTGTCTGGGCAATACTCATTCCTTCTGAAAGCAGAATGTGAACAGGGATATAACAAGTATCAAAGTATGGTTTATGGAAGAGCAGTTTGTGTCCTACCCCATGTCCCACCTGTGCAAGGTGCTGCAGTGTGCCGTCTGCGTGAGCTGGCATGACAAGCTACCATCTGCCCCAAAAATGAGGTGCAGGCCTGTGAATGGCAGCTGGGAAGATTGATGGGCTTTGAATCAATATCTCTGTTCTTTGGTCCATAGGACTAGCTACATGCATGACTTGATTTATGGGGTTATGCTGCTCAATTCGATCTACTTAAGCACAAAGTGGAGTTTCACCTCATACTAGGGGCATGTTGTTGAATAGAGGGACAGAGAACTACAGCTGCTATTCATAGTCTCCTGCTGATACAGTTTTCTCTGTCATATGTAGCCCTTTTCGTAAATACATTGAGCTCCATCTCAAAACCAGTTGAGTTGTTTCCTGCAATGTGGAAAACAGCCAGAACTTCACCCCCCTGACAGCAGGAAAGCAGCATCTTCAGCTTTCTAGTCTGCATTTATACTGAGCAAGTTTATGCTTACGGATTCTTGGGCTATCAGGTTTTTAAATCAGCCTTTTGTTGTTGCTGTTCCTTGGTAGTTATTCTGACATATTCATCCATCTACTCTTACTATTGGCCACAGCCTATAACACTATTGCAGTCCCTGCCTTCCTGGCGACCAGTCAGGAGAGAAGTGAATTGTAAGATATAAATACCAAGAGTTATGACAGTTCTTTGCCAGTGGGTGAGTCTTTTAAATATCTCATTACACTGTTTGTGCAAAAGAAAGATTAACCTATCATTTTGGTTTTGGACAAACATGATTCTGAAAGCCAAATAATGCACATCTGTGCTTTTTGGGAGGAAAAAATCAGCTTTTCTAAATGACAAATGAAGAGAAGCAACTATACATTAAAAGTACAAAGGAATCCTGTACTAATTACGAGAAGAAATCATCATTACAAATATAATAGGCAGCATCCCCTATTAGGGTGGTTGCTGTAAGGTTACATGTAGGGCATTGATTTAAATATACTTCTCTTCCCAGCTGGTCCTTGCCTGAAGGATGCAGTAATGGGTGAGCAGAGAGCTTTTATTTGTGCCCTCGGGATGATGATTGATGGGGGCTTGGTGAGTGTCTCCTCTGCAGGAGCAGAGAGTGTTGCTGTCTGCCATTAGAACCCTCTGTCTCCGTATGAGGGGTGCAGCAGCGCTCCAGTCCTTGCTTTGTTCTGTGTGTTGTTGTGTGTGCCCAGCCGGACAGCCTGTTGCCTTCCCCAGAGCTCAGCACTGTGCCAGGTCCCAGCATCCTGCACTTGAAACAGCTGTCAGCTAACACCCAGAAATAGCTGGAGTATGAAGCGGGTTATTTCCACTGAATTTGGCTATGAGAGGGAGGAATATGTTGAGTAATGAGTAAGGGAGAGTGGGCTAATGCACAGATAAGAAAACAAAACCCTTTTTCTCTGAATTTTTTTGTAGATGGTTCTGTTGGACCAGCCCTTAAGTCCCTGATTTGCTAGATCAAAGGTGCCTGAACTGAAACCTCCAGTGACTTCCAGATACAGCAATGCACCTGATGACATTTCACTGCACCTTTGAGTGGCTGAGATACCATTTCTCAGTTTGGAAGTATTAGAGCACTCCCGTCTCCATCCTCTGCACACCAGAGCAGAGCATCTGGTTACTCAGCCCCTCTGGGGCATGCCACACATTGAGGACAGTGGGGAAGAGCAAAGCACGAGTCCTGTGGCACCAGGGCCTGAGAGCCCATCCCACCAAACTGATGTTATCCTCTGCAATCCATCTGCATGATATTGAGACTTACTATTTAAATAGAGCTTTGTGTTGCAGTTTTAACAGGGGATGACGAGGACAAAGTACACATTTGAATCATACAGAAATGCTATTCAACCCTTTTTTTCCCCCAAGTCCCTTGTCTGCATAGATGTCTGTTGGGGAAGTGCCTTTAATTCATACTCACTGTGTACTGATGAGGAGAAAATATCACCTGAAGTACATGCAAGAATGCAGCTAACTCCATGTGTTAAATGTCAAGAAATCCCATTACTCAGCTGACCATTTCACCCTTGTTTGCAAAACAGTACCTGCAAAAACAATCCTAGACATTTAATAAATGATCATCCTAAAACTTTGCAGTTGCTGCACATTGTCCCTAACAGAAAGAACTTTTAATAATGATGCTCTATGCATGTTACTGTAAAGGCTGAAGTCCTGGGTTTTTACAAATACTCAGCATTTTCCACTGAGGTCTTTGGAATACCTGGTCCTTCTATTTCATTTTTAATGATTTGCTTATATGTCAGAAAAAAAGATTACCTTTTAAAAATGGCTTAAAGCAGTCTCCATTTTTTGTTTAAGCTAATCTTTATAAGTTTAAAACATTGTTCTCATGACATATTTCCCTCTGTTCTTTCCTGACTTTGCTGCTGCTACAGAGGAAGTGTCTGCGAGGATAGTACAAGTAGTAACAGCTGAAGCTGTAGCAGTCCTGAAAGGAGAACAGGAAAAAGAAGCCCAGCACAAAGACCAGCCTGGACCACTACCTTTAGGTAAAAGGAGACAAAGGATGTTCAAAGTATCCTCCTGTCTGCAAATATTCTACGTATGTATATTAAAGAAAGAGTTACAGAACCTACGCATAGGTTATGGTCATGGGTGAACTGCAGCACCGCTGGATAGTTGCTGGAACCACATAATGATAGCAGTATCCTTGTTGCCTCAATTCTTCATGCCCTTGTGACTGTCTCATTCACTCTTTGCTCTAACAGCAGTTCTCCACCTGGTTTCTGACTCCTGAGTGGCAGAGCCATGAATGGAACTGGTGGTAGTGGTTTGGTCATCATGTTTGGTGGGACCCAGCAGCACTTGGAGCTGGGCAGGGTAAAGGGAGATTGTGGGAGAGGGAGTTATATATGGTAGAAGCAAATACCGGTGAATCAGGCTGGGAATGGTACCATTGCACTAGTCCATGATGTGCCCTTATCATTCTGCTGGCTCCTTCATGAATTGTCTTTCTGAAATACAAGGGTAGATGGATGGATAGATATGAAAAAGTAAGTATACTGCCGTTTGTACTTACAGTGCTTCCTCCCTGCCAGAAAACTTCCACAGTAGATCAAAACATATGCACCAAAGGCCAGAGAAAGGCCGTGCTCCATCCTGAGGTAGGTCAGGTCTTGGCAAGTCTTGCAAGCCTGCCCCAGAATAAGTTCTGCTGAGTGCACGTATGTTATGATTGAATCAAAATAATGCCTTGTGGTATTTTCTCCACAGGCAGTGTGTTTGGTACAGTGCCTGGACCCTGCCTGGGAGTGAATTAATGTCAATGAGTAATCTAGGATAGTCACTGGACATTTGGTTCCCAGGGTCTCTTACTTCACTGAACTAGTTCTGAACTGCAGCAGGGAGGTGTGTTGCTTGGTAATTCCAGTCTTTACAGAGACACAGTTTTACTTGAAAGACCCAAATTCTGCAAAGCACTTCATACACATGTAAGCACAGATTGCTTGGCTGGGGCCTGGGTGAGTTACAATGGATACTGAGTTCCATCTGGTTAGACGTAAAAATGCTGTGAGAAGCATGTCTTCAGTTAGCTTTCCTGTGGTCAATGACTGTTAAATAAGTGCAGGTAGGATTGCATTGTGATGAAGATACAAATACTCCATCCCTGGACAGCACGTCTTAAGGACAAGTCACATAAGGGTCACTTCCAAACCACACTGAAATCAATAGAAGGAGGCCTGGCAAATCATGCTGGGGCTTTGAAACTGGTCTTTCTACACTTGGGAAGAAGTCGTGCATCTCAGATTGAATGAGATCTGCCTCTTGAGAGATGCTGTTTATGAGACAGATCTGTTAAAACAGATTTGTCACTTTTGGTTGTTTGGTTTGTTTTTTGGTTAAAAAGTGTTGATTAAGCCCCAGTAGTGGATCTGGTTTCAAACAGAAACAAATCCTCAAAGTGGCTGGTGTGAAATCAGATGCAGAGGCTATGTGGAGTTCACTTGAGAAGCAATTTATTGAGGATTAAATTGTACTTGAATTGAAACAATTCAAAAACATAATTTGTTTTCAACATCTAGTCTCACGATGGGGAATGAGTCTAAAACCCAATCTGAGTGCATTTAAGATTTCCCTGTACCTTGCTCAGCTGAATCACTATTATGTCGTGCCTGACACAAGTTCCCTGTGCTGATGTCTCTTGTCTCTAGACAAGCAGTCTTTGCATGTAGTCTGTGATTAACATTGAACTCAGCAGAAGACAAAGAGAAAAAAAAAGGCTTGCAGAATGTTTTTGTTCATGTACTACAGGTAAACTGAAGAGATAGGATGCCAGGTTCTGATAGTCAGCTGGAGTTTATAAAATCTCTTATGCTCAGATGCTTTATTGTTGTTGCCTTGGGTTACTGAAAGTTTTCTAAATGGCAGGACTAATTTAAAGGGTTATTTTGTGCTTGATTTTTGTATTGTACTCTACGGCCATAATTTTGAAAAGCATTCATACCATTTGAGAAAAAATATAATCCTTTCATTATAACTTTAATAATCCATGTATTCTGAAAGGGTCTATTTGAAAATCCACTAGGCACAAGTCCCCATTGAGTAATTCCCTCAGCTGGGCAGAACAGGCTGACTCGTGTCAAGCATCAGTCTCCCTGGAATTAATTGCTGTATCTCATTTTCACTGTTTGGTTTCCAGCAGTCGAGGAGTCAGCCAACCTGCCTCCTTCCCCACCTCCATCGCCAGCGTCCGAAAAGACTGGAGCTCTGGAGGAAGGTAAGGGTCTACGGGACATTGCAGCGCACAGCTGTCAGCAGAGGGATGAGACATGAATCTAAAGGATGGGGGAATCAAAAATGGAGATACTTTCAGCACCTTCATGTGAAAAGGCATTCTCCAGCATTAACTCCCCATCTGCAAACCAACTGCAGTGCATGGATGAGGTAGACACATAGGCACAGAGGTAACTGATAGGTCGTGTTAAGCACATCCATATTAAAGAGAAAAAGGTGATGATGCTCACCTTTGTCTGTTATATGCAATATGAGTCAAGGTGTGTGCTGTCCCAGTGTGGTCACCAGAAAGGTGATTCAGTGTGGGTCACCCTTCTTTTCTTAGGATTTGTTTGGTTGCTTTTTTTTAGCTTGTTTTGCAATCTTCACATGCATGGAAAGCAAGGAGATTCAGAAGCTGGATCATGTCTTTGGTCTTTCAGTCTGTAATTCGTGCTTCAATGACTATGTATATTAGGAGGTTCTGTACAACAGAGTGCAGGAGTCAAATTCAGTCTCACAAACCATTTTATACTCAGCTTTACACAGCAAATGTCCAGTTTCATTAGCCCATTGTCACTGATTCCTTCTGCTTAAAATCCCCTCTTAGTGAAGAACTTAAGGCATTGGCTTAATCTTAAATGGATGGGCCTAATAATCCCAGCAACTTGTTCACAGTGGTCAGCATGTGTGTGAGTGCTTTTTGTTCAGGAACAGATTGCTGCTAACACAAGGCCATTCGGGGCAGGAGACAGCAAATAGTTAAAGCTAGAGCTGTATCATGTGGGTAAGAGGGAAGGATTTGGGTTCAGAATCTCCAGGGGGCCATCAGATGAACTCTGCCATGTCAACAGCACAAGTTTTATGTGTCCATTTATTTCTATCTCCTGATTTTTTTTAGCCTTTTTTTTTCTGTCTTGTTATGTAAGTGCATAGTTGAAAATAATTTTTTAGCATCTGCTTTGCACAAACTTTGTTGGTATCTTACACGGAGCCTCTATACAGTGTTGCAAGCTGATGGTTTGCTGTTTCGTGTAGCTAAATCAGAGTCTGAGACTCGCAGTTTGTCAGGACCCTGCAGTTAGGCCAGGTTCCATCCTCTGCAGTCATTTGTGAGCTAATGCAATAAAGGCTGTATTGTAACAACATTGTCAGTCCGCTGCACTGGAAATCTGGAAATCCCTGCTGAGATGTGGTTAGTAACCCAATCTAAAGACACTTTATTTCATTGATTGGTTTGACTGGATGTGGGGTTTTTTACCAAAGCCTCTCTGCCCATGTGTAGTGTTTAAAAAAACAGTACAAGGACATCCTGGACTCATCACCCCAAGGGTACTGGCCAATCAAATACTACTACTATCTGAAAAGGAAGCAAGTGGGGCATTAGCAAAGGCTTTTATAAATGTTACAGGAGTTTTACCACTATTTTTTTTAATATATATTCACTTGACTAGTTCGCGTGTGCTTGTTGCTTGGTTTGGAGATCACATATAGGACTTGTTCGTCTGCTTCAGGCCAGTGGTCCCGGTTTCTTCCGTTACCCATAGCTGAGGATTGAGCTTTGCAGACTCTATTTGTGCAGTGTTATTTGCATGTATTTCAAGGTTTTATAAAGTACTCATATTGATTAATTGACACTGCTAGACGAAGGTTGTAGAATGCCCCCTAAGCAACTGGAAACCATTTTGCTAGTTGTAATTAACACTAGGAAGGTGGCAAAGCAGTATACAGCTCGAGGTTATTCTGAACTACTGGACTGTGCTGTTTCCAGCTTGTGCCTATGCCTCAGCAAGTCACTTAGCAATCATTGATTTCTCTCTTTCTTTGCATGTATAATTGAGTTAATATAATAGCACTTCTTAGCTACCCCCACAGTGCAAGAACTGAAAAGTCAGTGTTTGGGAGATGATTTACACAATACCACAGTATTTAAAAACATTCCCATAATTTCCTTTAGTATTAGTCAAAAGAGACTTTTCCATGGCAGCATTTTGATTCAGCTCTTCAGTTTGCAGAGCGGATTGCCTTTATAAATCCTAAAAGTGTAGGTTTGTAAGGGGAATATGGTTAAAAATGATGTGCTGAGTCATTAATGCACTCTGCTGGAAGCTTTATGTCCAGCTCTGAAACTGGAACTCACAGTAGAGTAGGTTGATGAACAGAATGAACTTACAGAAATAATTTCACCACAAGTACATTATGTTGTTTTTTCCCAAAATATAAATGTTGTCAATTCAGTGTAGTTAATGGTAGTAGAAATCTTGTGTTTCTGCTCTGTGTTAGAAGATGTATTCCTTCTTTTCTGTGGGCAGTTGATCTTTTGCTGAATTGAGTTAGCCAGACCCATCATCTTTAGTCAGGCAAGCTCCCAGTCAGAAGAGTTTGCCTCAGTAGGGTTTGACCCATTTTTACTGTACTAGTTTAAACCTTCAGTTCCCTATACCATCTGGCTCGCCCATCCTCATGCACCTTTTCATTGTCTGTCTTTCGTCTGGTAGAATAGAATTTATTAATTTAACCCAATTCTAGAGTTGTTGAACAAAAAAAAAGTGAGCACTTGGTGTGTGTATTACCTCAGAGCTCCTTTTCTCCCCTTCTCTTAGAACGTTTTCCTAATGCACTTGTCAGTGTGTGTTGCATTGCTTTGAATATGAAAGAGACTTCCTTCAGTCAGAGTAGGAAGGAAAATCACTGTTGTAGACATGACAAGGTGGATGTGGCCAGCCCATGCAGCAAACACAAATTTAAAAGGAAAAAAAAGGGGTAGCAAAGACCAGGGAGGTTTGTGGGTCAAGGTATTTCCGGAGAGAAAGGAGTCGTGGAATGTAGGTTTTTTCCTTTGGCTGCAGAAAAGCGTTCAAATGAGCCTGTCCTTTGGCCTGCTGCAGAGGTAAGATAACTAATTTGTCTTATTAATGATTCCATTTATTTCAACGAGTCAGTACCATAATTGTGCTCGGGAAATGCACTTTTCCCTGGCACCTTCTAATCCTTCAACAGTGTGTATCTGGTCATGAGTGGCTGATGTGATATTCTCTTGCCAGCTTGGCATTCTTTTGTGCTTTGCGCCTTTCGACGGTGGTCAACACCATCTTCACATAAGAATGTTTCTTAATCTCGTTGTAAGCTAGAAGGATGCTTTGATGGACTGTCTTCTATTTTGAAATGGCTTTTCAAATTAGGCTTTATATTACCAAGTAAGACATGTTGCAAACTGAAAGGAATGAGTGTCCTATACAAATGGATCTATTTACTGTGGATATTATTTCTGAAAAGCTGTTTTCAAAGATACCTGGAAGCTAAAGCAGAATTAGCCTTTGTGAGAATGATTTGAATCTTGAACTTCAGAATACAGTGGGGATTTTCCCCATGCTTCATGATGAACAGGATCTATTAGGAGGGCTAAAGTAACAAAGAAAGGATTTTTCTGTTGCTGAAATAAAAGCATATCCTCATTTTAAGATATCATTATTCTTTTAATGAAATGATCTGCAGTGATTTTCAAAATATCTTTACTAAAAGTGATAAAAGACCAATGTAAAATCTGTAAATTAGCCACAGACAATAACAGCCCCCAGCAATGCTAGACTTTGCACCTCCTAATGATTTTTGGACCATCACAACAATATGTTATAAGCATTTTTACTGTTGTCAGTTTCCTGTTGTTTTCAGGAGCAGGGCCAGGCCTGTATTTTTCTTGCCTACAACCATTCAGAAGCCAATAAAGAAGGAATTTTCAGCCTTGTTTGTGTCGCATAGAGAAGTCCAATGGGGTTTCATCTTCACTCTTGTTGTTGTATTTTACTTCTGAATGGCTCTTGGATAAATATGACCCACAGCTGGAAGGAGAACCTTCCCTTTTGCACATCCTGGTTCTCTGTGTTCTGCTTCTGACATTATCAATCTCCTGTTCTTTTCTCCAAATATGCCAGTTCCAGCAGAAGGGGTGGCAAGTGCTTTCCACTCTTGCCCACAGTAACACATGGGCTAGAGTGAGAGCACCCTGGAAAGAAGCAGGAGTTATTGTCTTGAATCTTCTCAGGTTTAGGAGGGAGTTGATTCATGGTCTCTCGCACCGGGATGTGTCCTCACTCCCTGTGACAAGCCTTTTGCAAACCTCAAGCCTCTCAAATTTGTCACTGAATTTTGCAGAAGCTTCTGTGGAGGAGAAATCCACAGGTTCGGCATTGCAAGTGGGTCAAGATGCTTCGCTGTAGCCTCGCTGCTGGCTCTTAAGCACTAGGGAAAGGTGAGCAGGTCAGGTACAGACCTGTGTTTAGCATTTCCTACTGCAGTGCTCTGCAGAGCTTCCTGCTTGGCAGTAGCAGGTTGCTGGCTTCTCTTCCCACGCCCACCTCTTTTAAGCATGCATAAACCCCTCAATCAGGGGTTTGGATTCCACTGCAAGCACAAAGCAACTATCAGTGCTTCTGTCATTTTTTGTGCCCTGAAAGAAATAGTGAGGATGATTCCCTTAAGCTAAGTTCATGGGTGGTATTTGTGTCTGTGCATGCGGTACACATAGCATACCTTCAGTCCTGTCAGCTTGTAATCTTACACACGAATAATATTTCTTTTGCAGCACTGTGATACATACATGAGCTACTGGTATTGCCATCAGTTGATAATTTTCCTTCCCTTTTTTGTGGGTGGTCAAGCCTGGATGGGTTGATACCATGGCATTCTTCCCAGGCAGAAGAATACATGTCATTAACATTACAGGACATTTGTTGCCATATTGCTGTAGAAAGCAGAGGGTGCTTTTTTTAAAGACACAGATGTCTTGTCGTGGTGTGTGTCGTGGTTTAGGCATGTGCTATAGAAAGAAACTTAAAACTTATTGTTATTCGTCAGGAAGAACCTTAGAGCTCTTATAGATTGAATTGGTTTGGATAAAAGTTATTTTCCAAGACTTGGGTAATGGTAGTTACAGCAGCATTCATGAGCCAACTTGTTTTCACACACAGAGATCTGGTTAATATCTGTTATGCTGCCTGTGTTCAAGCCTTGCTTCCTGACTCAGTGTTTTTGGATCAGAGAGGAAAGTTTGGAGGCTCTGGGGGAATTTTAAGTTGTTATTGCCTGGAGAAAAGCCACGGCCTGGGCATAGACTTGCCTTGAAGCTAGTAGGAAATCCAAAGGGATAGCTGCAGCTGCTAAAGGCATCCTATAAGAGTAGTGTTCATCAAACTGCTAGTTGTCATCACACAGAATGGGCTTCAATGTATTTTCTTTAGCACTAGACATATAGTTTTTCATTGCTTTATACATGGTGAGAGGGCTCTCAAGTCTCACCTTCAGGTCTGGATGGATCAGGTAACAGGCCAACCATCTTTATTGGGCATCATTATTTTCCTTTGTCTAGCAAAAATGTACCCAAGTTCCCCCTCCCTGCAGCTGTCAGTAGGCTGGTGTGGTCCCTGAGATGCTTATGTGATTATCTGCAACGCTGCAGCGATGGTGAATAAAGCTGTCATCCAAAGCATTGGCCAGCACTGAGGTGAGAGCTAGTTCACCCACAGAAACAGGACATGACAGCGTAAAATATAGGACTAACAGAGATTGTTGTGAGCAGCTTTATGTGGTCTTCATTGGGAAAAAAGGTAGCTAGCTATATGGGGAGGGGTTTTTTAGTTGTTTAAATGTTACCAATTTATAGGGAAAAGAAAGTGATAAATTTTGACATAGATGCAATGAGAAACAAAACCACCATTAAGCAAAGTGGAAGGTAGTTTGTGTTTTCATTAAGGGACTTTTTAACATTTATACTTTCAAGTACTTTTACCTGATGACTATGAAGGGTACAACTGTGTTGGGATAGAATCATAGAATCCTAGACTGGTTTGGGTTGGAAGGGACCTTAAAGCTCCTCCAGCTCCAACCCCTGCCACAGGCAGGGACACCTTCCACTGGAGCAGCTGCTCCAAGCCCCTGTGTCCAACCTGGCCTTGAGCACTGCCAGGGATGGGGCAGCCACAGCTTCTCTGGGCACCCTGTGCCAGCACCTCAGCACCCTCACAGGGAAGAGCTTCTGCCTAAGAGCTCAACTCAGTCTCCCCTCTGACAGTATAAATCCATTCCTCCTTGTGCTGTTCCTACAGTCCCTTGTATACTTCAGAGGTTTTTAATACAATCAGTTAAGTGTATAGTAGCTGTGAGTGGCAGTGCAAGTTGTAAGATGTGGTTTGCATACAGTGTGTGTTCCTCTAAACAATGAGTATATGATTTTGAAATTCACTTGTTCCGAGGGTTGGTTTCCCACATCCACAAGCACTATAGGAAAGGCTCCTGTTTATACATGGCCCCTCTGTTAAACTGCACAGCAGCCTCATTCCTCAGTCCTGCCTTAACCTGTAGCCTGGCTGACTTCATCCCCCTGACAGGATGACACAGTTGCTGGTGTTGCTAGTGAATGTGTCCATCCTGTCTTGTCTTTTCTTTGTCCTGCAGTCTTTGTTTGTGTGTCTGTTTATAGATGAAGGGGCAGAGGATAAGGTGGGACTGCTGCACCACTGCCCAGGCTGTGGACCTGCTTCCAGCAGGGAGTGGGGTAAGCACCTGGCCCCCTTCATTTCAGTGTCTTTACCAGATGATGAGCCCTGCAATTCAGATGAGGAGTACTATGAACACTCTTTGTTCAGCTCAGAGTGGACTGGCTTTAGTACATATCCCAGTGCCACAGTGAAGAGCACAGAGGTCTTGTTGGGCCATGATGAAGGTGAACTGAGCATGGTCCCATTTTGTTCCTCTTGCCCTCTACCCATCTGCCATCCATCCCATATATCACATTATAGCCTGTGATTGCTGCGTTCTGGGGAGGGAAACCTGGTTGTGCCTTCTCCTTACATGGAAGTGATGCCCCTCCAGAGTCTCTCCATGTCAAAGTGAAGCCGAAGTGTGAGCAATGAAAGGAGCAGCTAAATAAAAGAAGTGTAAGCTAATGTGTTCTTTGTGCCAGAGAATTACTGCAGAATAGGCAAAAGATTGTTACTGGAGGTGAGTCGGTTGTTAACACTGGGGAAAAAGCCCCATATCTACACCACAGATAGTAGTGGAAGGTCTTTACTTCTCCAGTAGGCAAAAGAAGCCAATTTTATCCCAGTATACACAGGTGACCTCAGGCAGTATTGGGTCATGTTTGATCTCCATGTGGATACATCCAGTTAACACTGTGTCAACTGACTGGAAGCAAGGAGGGGGGGGAAATAATTCACTGTTTCTGTGTTTCTGTACCCCCTTTTTCTATGGCCTGAGCACATCAGTAAGTCTTGATTTATCAGTAGGGGTTACATAAAAGTGAAATGGCCTTTGAGGAATCAAGGGAGAATGTATTTTGGTGACTTACAGGAATGCTGACTTCTTCAAGGCAAATTAGATCACATTTCATCTTGCAGCATTGGACTAACTCAATTTTGAAGTTAAAACCAATACTGAATCCTTAAGAGGTTTGTGTCTTAGGAAAGTGGAGATGTATACCTGAAGTTGCTCACTGGGTCATTTCATCAAAACCAGATTTGTTCAGAGTTAACAGGATAATATAGCTTAATACTGCAACAGAGCCAGAAAGAGATCAATGCTAATGATTGGAGATTGTTCATGTCAGCATGTCTGCCTGAAGCTAGGGGAGGCAGCAAAAAGTGGCTGGGTGCCTATAGCTGTGCTTGGAGCACTCTTGGATCATTTAGTTCTTGGTCAGCCTCCTTTTCAGTCATATGCATCTATCTCTGGTGAAAGTGGAAAATCTCAGAACACCTATGAGGAATAGAGAGAAAAAACTAGGAAATAAGCTGGATCATCAATGAAAAGATGGGCATTATGAAACAGCTCTCCTCACCTGCTGCCTGTAAGCTAGCAGCCTGTTTGGCATTAAAGAGTCTGCTGTACAAAGTCAGTCTCTAGGATTCCTTTGTTAAGACAGGGATAACTTTCTACTATGGTGAGTAATTAGTTTTAATCATGGCACATTGTGTGAAGTGTCTCAGGAAATGGAGGTGTACAGATTAAGTTGCTCAGAGTAAAATGAGAGGCTTTCCTTAGGATTGATTAAATGAAAGGGATGCACATACAAAACTTGATGAAATCAGAAAAAATAAAGCAAGTTATTCATGTTAGGGCCTCTTGTAGCTGAGCATCTCCTGTTCTGCCAGGCTGTCTCTTAATCTGCCCATGCATCAATATCCTTGTTAAGTCAATCCAGTTCTGATTCTGAATCTTCTGTCTTCTGTTCATTTAAGATATAGCATCTAACCTTAATTACATTTTTATATGTTATTAAGAATTTGTTGTACTTTACATAATATTTTCTCAGCCTCTGTGTTTATGTTCCCTAAACCAGTTTTTAAAGGCCATAACTGAAGTGGATGGTTAGTGGTGTGTTCTTTGTCACGCCAGTCTCAGGAGAAAAACCAAGCCCTGATAAAGAGGTTTTACTTCAATGCCAAGAGGCTGGATTCAGCCACTGCCAGATTGAAGCCACTTTGTTATAAGTCTGATTCAACAAAGTCCTTAATCGTAAGACACGCATTAAACCCAAAGAGGTCATCAGGTTGACTGCAGCATGGCTGCTGATCAGCTGCTTAAGTATGTTGCTGAATCAAAGATTTCACCCTTAATCCTGATTTCTTACTGGAAGGGACACTTACAGAGCACAGTAGTATTCTGTCTGAGAAGCAATGGCAGGAGTACAGTCCAGAATGGAGACTTTTCTAATCATTCTTCTGACATGGCATGAGTAAAGACTGGTGTTGATACTACCATAAATTCAGATGAACAAGTAGCTATATTGCACTCATGGGTTTCTTTGATTTAATTCGTACAAGGAGCCTGGGGGCTGGTGAGGAAACAGGAAGGGAAATGAAGAGTCCTGGTGTTAAAACTGATTTTTCACACGCAGAGCTCAGATGTCAGGCAGCCTAGGGGTGTCATTGTTTATAAACCTGCTCAGTGTAGGACTGTGGGCTGAATTATTGTGAAGCCATTAGCTATCAGTTATGCACAGGGCTTATTAAAGCCTATGGAAGTGGCTTAATGTTTTACCAAATCCAGGATTCATGTGGTAGATTGACTAGCTGGAATTTAGCAGTCTGTATTGCCAAGGTCAGCTGAAAGGTATTAATGCCTCATACTCCAAACAGTTGAATGTCTTGTACTGGATTGAACAGACCATTTAGCAGAAAAATACGAGTGTACTTTGAGATCATTGATGTGTTGGTGTTCTCAGAGCCATCCATCATTCAATACCATCACCATTTGCAATGACTGTTTGACCCACAGTCATCTCTGGGAGAGGTATACCTGTAAAACACTTTCAGCTCTCATCTTACAGCATAACCGTGTTTCTGTGGGGGAGACAGGCTTCTGGTTTGGCTTTTACCTTAAGGAAAATTCAGTTCCATGATGACTAAAATGGCTGGATACTAGCTGTCCTTTGACACACTTGCATCCAAAGTATTCAGAGCTGAAAGTGTTATGTAAAAGCAGTCCTGTTGAGCTGTGTGCTTGGTGTTTACTGTTGGTGTTGATGTCACCTCCTTTTTCCATCCCCAAGAAGAAGAACCAGTAAAGAGTCTGATGGCTGTGGAAGCGAAACCTGCTGCTCTTCCAGGAAAGCAACTGGGGAAAGAGCACGGGCCCACTGAGCCTTCGGACCAGACAAAGGGCCTCTGTGAGGGTCACTCGGATTCTGGTTTGGAGGCCAAAGTGTGTCATGAAGACAAAGTGCCAAATGTGGCATCCAGCAGGGAGAGTGTAACCGTTGTGACGGAAACACCCCAGAAAGACACATCCCTTTCCTCGGCTGAGGAAGGTGTGTCCTCCTTAGGTTTGCATGTGTTTGCTGCCGGTGAATCCTTCAGCTTTCTCCAGCGCTTTCCAAGGCTGCTTCATTTCCTGTTCTTCCCATTTATGACTGCTCTTGTTATTATGCTTGAAGAGTGTGTAGCAGATAATATGATTGCATAGGTGTTGTATGACAACATGGTTTCCCACCACTGCGGCTGATTCCTGATTTTTTACTTTGCCATGACAAAATGTGCTTTGCAGCTGAGCTGATTCCTCTGCCTAAGCCTTTTTCCCCATCTCAGATGTGTTTGCCAGTCACATTGCTAATCTATGTACATTTTTTCTTTTTGGTGCAGAGATTCATCTGCTTTTCTTTCAAAAAGTAGATTTATTGACTTTGATTATGACATAAAGAGGCTTAAACTCTAGAAATGTTTTCATTTGCAGTGTGCAGGTTTTTGTTTGGTTTTGGGTTTTTGTGTGTGTGCTTCAGTGCATTCTGGTTTAGCTTCCCTAAAGCTATTGCTTTTTATGTCATATCCTTGCCATTCATCGCAGCCTACCCTTCCTCTCCTCAGTCATTGCCAGAACTCTGATTTTTTGTGTCTTACCTTATCACAGACTTTTAACCCTGCTGGAATGACCTTCTTTGGCAAAACCTCCATCACTTCCACTGGGATGTTTGCCTTCATAGTGAAGCAATTCAGTAGATTGGGATCGTAGGGTGAAGTTCTGATCTGCTCACTCAGCCAAATATTTACCAGTCATATTTCAGTACATAAGAACTAGGCTACTTTCTATTGCTATTTCTCTGCAGCCAGCACAACAGAGTGTAAAGACACACTGTGTGGAGTAGTAATGCACCCATTCACTACCTGGCTAAGAAATGCTGCATTTGGGATGCTGGTGTTCTGGCTGACCCAGCTAAAAAATATTGAATTCCCTTGGCAGTGAGACTATGTTTTGATGCCACTGGTATTGGTCCGTTTGCGCTACAATAAGAGGCGCAGTAGGATACCTAAAAGAAGAGTCAGTATCTAGCTATTTAATTCCTGTGAAATAAGACTGACATGGGCCTCACTGGCCATGTTTTTGTACTTCACAGGGCTGTCGAATGTACCAAATGTAAAAACATAAAGGAGCAAAATTACTGTAGCTGTAGACCTCTGTTTTTTCTACCTGTAGAGTTTCAAATGGTAGTTGCCATTTGATTAAATATTAATGTATGGAAATACTTAAAGAATGACCAATGCTTTGGTATTAATTGATCTAACAATTCTCATTCATTGAGCAAAAAGATGGCTCTGGAGACTTGAAATCAGAGACAGAGATTCAGAGTCAGACCCAATGCTTGCTGTAACAAGGCTTTGGAAAACCACTCATAAAACTCTTTTACAGATCCCTGCAGAAAATTCTGCCACCTTTTGCAGTGTCTCACTTCGTATTTTTCCATGATAGGAAGATTTGTGTAGGATGGAAATCAGTATTTTCCATAAGACATTAAAAAAGAACAAGCTATTAATGATAACAGAGTGTGTATAAAAAAACCCCAACAACTAGGTGTTATTCCCTAAAAATATAGGGGCAGACAATAAGAGTAGCATTTTCTGTTTCAAGTTAATTTAATTAGGGCCTGATGTACAGTCATTGAAACAAGTCATGTATTCTTTGACTTCAGCTAGAGCTGAAAATGGCTGTCCATTTTGAAGACCAGACCTCCAAGATCTGGGACTATTAATAGCTCTATTGCTGATTTACACATACAGGTTTCATGACAGCAGTGAGATTTTTGTCATTTGCCAAAGAGTGAATGTCAAAAATCAGTAGGATTAAATCCCCAGCCTCTTCTGACACTTGTAAACCCTTTTGTATGCAATATTTCTTTAGCTTAGGCTGCATGTAGAAGAAAAATGTAAAAAGGCTATAGAAATGTATAACTGTGTATGTTTTAAATGTCAGCACCATACAAAGATACCATTGATTGGACGTAATCTTGCAGACTTGACTGTTGCAAATCTAACATAAGCTACAGAGTCCCATCAAGCATACCAAGAAGTGAGGATTACTTGTGGTTTTGCTGTTGTGTACAAACCATGAAATGAAAAAAATCACATGAAATCATCTCATTTCAGTGGTTATATATTTATATGTGTTCAACTCACTTTTTCACTATAAAACCTCCTATTGAAAGGAAACTAGGATTTTACACTTTAAAGCAGATTTCTAAGTGGATGGCCTTGCTGCATGTTTGCATCTTCCTCCCTTTCCATCATTCATACCAAGATGTTGTTTGTTGTAAGCCACATGACTGCCTGCCTGTAAGTGCTTTAAATAATCTTGTTATAAAACCCAAACAAACTACTTCAGATTTACTTGCAGCCACGAAGATGGAATTCCGTGTCCAGGAGGGCGCACGCCCTTTCGCAGCAGAACCATTAGACACAAAGCAACATGAATATGGGAAAGACAGTAAGACTGGTGAGCAGCCTAAATACGATGCCTTAGTTCCACAGCCAGCAAAAACAGCGGCTATAGATAAAAAGGATTCAAAGAGCAAAGACACCGAAAAAATGCCTTCACCTCTATCAGAACAGATCTTGGAAACCGATTCACAAAAGAAGGGGGAAGCCAGTTTTGCAGAACCTGGTGCCAAGCCTCCTGCTTTTCAAGAACAAAAGGACTTGTCATTTGAACTGCCTAAAGGGAGCAAAACAGAAGAAAGGACTGCAGATGTACCCTCACCATTCAACCAAGCTATGTCTATGACATTTAAAGACGATCTTAAAGATGTCCGTGACTATGCCATCAGCTATGGTGAAAGTTCTCTATTGCTATCAGAATTCAAGGCGGAAGGAGTCAGAAGTGAACTTCCTTCAGGCCCATCTCCTGCTGTCCCCCAGGAGCTTCCACTTGAAGACAGTTCCAAAACAAAACAAAAACCCATAGACCAACTGTTTGCCAAAGATCTCACTAAAGACAGGACACTAGCTCTGCAGGAAGTCTCAGCAGTAACTGTAGATGGCCTGAAAACACCAAGCACCCCGAAAATCCCTGCATGGGGGGAGGAAAAGGACATGACCAAGGATGAGAGTGATGAGGAAGAAAGGTATGACTTCTATGATAAAGGGGGTGCTCGAGCATTAGATGGTGGTAAATTGACCACAGAACCTGAAGTTAAGGCACTTTCCCTAGACAAAACAGACTTTCAAAAGGCTGGTGAAGCTAAAAAGTTACCTGATATTCTCACAGCAGAAAAAGAAATGGACCAGAGTGCACTCCTAGCAACAGTAGACATGAAAAAGGAGGTGCAGCCAAGCACACAGGTACCCCCAGCCAGCTTAGGCCATGAACTGACCCTTGAGAAAACAGTAGAGCACCCTGACACCACTCATCTGTCCAGAATAACAGAGAGAGCCCCTGAGACACCAAGTTTAACCACTGACAAGACTATGGAAGCTTCTCAAGCGAAAGATGCTAAAAAAGATAAGACAAGTGTTTCAGCTCCTCAAACCAAAGAAGAGGAGGATCGATCAGGAATGTCGAAGTACTTTGAAACCTCTGCTCTGAAAGAAGAAGCCTTCAAAGCAGATGCTCTGAAACAAGGCAGTGATTACTATGAGCTAAGTGACACTAAAGAGAGTGTCTATGAGCCTTATCAGACAGATCGTCTAATACCTGAAGACAAAGAAGAAGAGGAGGAAGAACTGCAGACAGAATTGGATCAGCAGCGGAGTGTGCCTGCTCATGAAATAGGGTACAGTACCCTGGCTCAGAGCTTTACACCAGACAAGTCAGAAGAGCCAAGTTCCCCAACAGAGCGAATGTTCACCATTGACCCCAAAGTCTATGGGGATAAGAGAGACCTCCACAGTAAAAATAAAGATGACCTAACTCTGAGTAGGAGCTTGGGACTTGGGGGCAGATCCGCAATTGAACAGAGAAGTATGTCTATTAATTTGCCCATGTCCTGCCTGGATTCCATAGCTTTAGGATTTAGCTTTGGTCGTGCACATGATCTTTCTCCCCTTGCTTCAGATATTCTAACTAACACTAGTGGCAGTATGGATGAAGGTGACGACTACTTGCCAGCAACCACACCAGCACTGGAGAAGGCTCCCTGCTTCCCTATTGATAGTAGAGAGGAAGATGAGCATATTGAAGAAGAAAAAGCAATGGCAGAAGAAAAAGTCCAGCCTGAGACTGTGGCCGAATCACCTTTCCTGGCCAAAGATTATTACAAAAATGGGGCTGTCCTGGCTCCTGACCTGCCTGAAATGTTAGACTTAGCAGGGACAAGATCTAGAGTAGCCTCTGTGAGTGCAGATGCTGAGGTGGCACAGAAGAAATCCGTTTCTTCTGACACTATTGTAGAAGACAGCAGCACAGCCCTGCCACCTGTGACAGATGAAAACCATGTGACTCTCAAAGCTGAAAGTCAGCTAGAAGACTTGGGCTACTGTGTTTTCAATAAGTACACAGTCCCACTCCCTTCTCCAGTTCAGGACAGTGAGAATTTAACGAGTGAAACCTCTCCCTTTTACGAAGGCACAGATGAGAAACTGAGACGTGGCTTAGCTCCCGACCTGTCTTTGATAGAAGTGAAGCTGGCAGCAGCTGAAAAATCCAAAGAATTCCTCGGTGAAAAAGATGCCACTGGTGAGTCTGTTCTGGGTAGGGACTTTGAGCAGGAGAAAAGAGAGAAGCTGGATACTGTGCTAGAAAAAAATGAAGATCATCTTGACTCTAAAGAGGTCTGTCCCATTAAAGGTGTGGAGCCAGAGAAGACAAGACCTGAGGCAATCTTAGAAATGAAAGAGGAAAGCGTGGCTGATAAAGTTCATATAACTGGTGATACCATGTATGACAGAATATCAGCTTCCGAGACAGCAGTAGAAAAAGGTGCTGTTTCTTTGCCCATAGAGAAGGAGAAGACTCTTAGTGTTGTTCCTGAGTTAGCTGAGGTAGAAGCTCTAATTAAACCAGATTACAATGCTATAAAGCATGACATGGAAGTGGCTGCAATGAGAGCTGACCAAGAATATCAGAGTCAATTAGAAGCTAAGATTAGTGAGTTTGCTTCTCTCCCTTCAGAGAAGGACAGAGGCTCTGTTAAAAGAGCAGAGCCTGAACCCAAAGATACTCAACAGAAAGATCAGACCATCTTGTCCAGAGAAGCAAAGGATACAGATGTACTTTCCAAGATCGAGCCTAGTTACGTGAAGGACGGCAGCAAACTGTCAGAAATAGAAATTAAAGAAAAAGTAACTAAGCCCGATCTGGTACATCAAGAGGCAGTTGATAAAGAAGAATCTTATGAATCTAGTGGAGAGCATGACCAAGGCCAAGAAAGTTTGAATGGAGAATCCTTGAAACCAGAGGATATCAAAGCAGAACCTGCAAAACGTCCTGTGTCTGGTGAAGAGCTGCCTGCGCAGTTACCGGCAAAGGAGCCTTCTATGGAGCTTCTCCTTCCAAAAGCTGAGCCTCTCCAGGAAGAGCCTGCTGAAATTCAGATGGAGAGCATACCACAGCCTGCAGAAGGAACTGAAAAGATTCCTGATACAGCTGTGAAACCTATAGAAGTCCAAAATCTGCTGCCATGTGAAGTGACAGCTGGGGCCTCAAAAGTGGAAGAACATGAGGAAGAAGAGGTAGAAGTAGAGCTAGAAGAAATCAAAGAAGATAAACAGCATCTCATATCAGAAATACCCCCAGAAATAGACTTTGGGAAACCTACTGCTGAAGAAATGCTAGCCAAGGGTAGCCCAGAAGCACTGCCTGAACTGAAAGGCATTATTGAATCAGTGGTGACAGTAGAGGATGACTTTATCACAGTGGTCCAGACAACAGTTGATGAGGGTGAATCTACTTCTCACAGCGTGCGCTTTGCTGCTACTCAGCAGGAAGACATTGAAACAGGGGACTCCCAGGCTGAAGAGGAGCTGGAGGTTGAGGAAGTGGCAGACATTCAAGTTGAGCCCAAGGAGGGCTCCCCAGAGGCTCCTGCTTCACCCCAGAGAGAAGAAATCCTGCTCACTGACTACAAGACAGAGACATGTGATGATTACAAAGATGAAACAACAATCGATGACTCCGTCATGGACACAGACAGTCTCTGGGCAGATACTCAAGGTGTGCATTATCCTTTCTGTTTTGTCTGTTAAATACTTTTGCTTTCAAATCATAATGATCAAAAAGCAAGATTATTATCATTATAACAGTAATCTCAGCATGTTTCAGAAAAATGGTAAAATAGTCTTCCTTTATCTATTAATGTCTACTCTGTCTTCAACTATTTTTCCCTGCTCCACCTCAGTATTGTTAACATTTGTTACTAATCTTTTGTTTGTTGTTATAATTTCCTCTGATCCTACAGATGATGATAGGAGCATCATGACTGAACAGTTAGAGACTGTTCCTAAAGAGGAGAAGGCAGAGAGAGAATTGCGAAGATCATCTCTCGATAAGCATAAAAAAGAGAAACCTTTTAAAACTGGGAGAGGCAGGATTTCTACTCCTGAAAGGAAAATAGCTAAAAAGGAACCTAGCACACTCTCCAGAGATGAAGTGAGAAGGAAAAAAGGTTCATTTAACACTCCCTATTACAATATATATATTTGTATTTATTTACTTTTTTACTGTTGTACAGTACTATCCGGTTACTCTGTTGTAGATGAGGTGCACCGTAACCGTATTAGCGGTGGTGCTTTCTCATGAGATAGTGTACAACTCCATGAAAAGCCATGTGCGAGGCTCACTGCTCCACCGGCCCTATTTCACTGTAGGCATCCCCACTGACCACTGGGTGGCACATCTGACGTTCATGCACCAGTGGTCCCCCCTTTTCCTACTTAGGCTTTGTTCACCCCAGTAGAAGCAATGCGTTGGGTTGGAGTGGTGGAGCAGTGGGCCTGCCACTTGATGTATTGTCATATGAAACTGTTTGCTGGGTTCTTTTCCTGATTCTATGTTTCTGTGTTTTTTTGTCCGTAGCAGTGTATAAGAAAGCTGAACTTGCTAAAAAAACTGAAGTTCAGACCCACTCTCCTTCCAGGAAAATCATTTTAAAACCTGCTATCAAATATACTAGACCAACTCATCTCTCCTGTGTTAAACGGAAGCAGACAGGTGACTGCGTTCTGTTCAGTTATGCAATGTGGCTGGCAAACATAGACATTTTTGTTTTTGTAACTCTCATGGCTATAGCAGCTTCTCTATTTTTTATTTCTTCCTCCAAGAATATCAATCTTCACAAATAGTATTGCTTTTTTTGTTTTGTTTTGTGGTTTGTACCATTTTTCTTCTTTCTTTCCTGGTTTTGGTTTATTTCTTTCCTGGAGGCCATGATCATGTATGCTCGTCATTGCTTGGACCTCCAAGTGCTGTGATTGTAACTTGGCATCGTGCTTATAGTGTGGTGTTGTAGGAATCCCTACTCATCATTTTGTTCTTTTTTTTTCCTTTTTTTTTAATTATGCTTTTTTTTTCTGGTGGGAAAATGTTGACAGCTTCAACCATGGGATGCATTTCCATTACTTTGCTTTTTCACTCTCATGCATAATAAGAAGTGTTTCAGACTTATATTTTGTTGATTGATGATATCTCTATTGACACTTCCCAATCTGTCACTGATGTTTCTGCTGTACAGTCAAAATCCACAGGGAGAATCCAGTCACACGCAGCGTGAAGTTGAGAGAGAAGAAATCTGGGCTCACACTACGAATGCATTCCAAGCACAAATCTTAATATTTGGTAGAGGAAGATGAAAGGATGAAACAAATGATTCCTGTTCCAGCTTGATAGGTGTATCATTGTTTAGCAAACCAAAAAGAGTACTTTCAGCACTTTCATCATATTATTCATTGTTACTGTGAGTTTAGGGTGGAAAGATGAACATCTTGACTTTTTTGGTGATCCTAAAACAAAGAAATTGTTAAAAGAGGCCAGGTTTTCTGTCATGTAACACAGCCACACGCTGTGGTGCAGTTGTTCAAGAGTGTAACCAGGGCTACTAAGAGAAGAACCATGCACAGCAATGTAGAACTACATAAGCCTCTTCTCATAGCTTAGGAATGAAGAACAGAGATTACCCACAGGGCAATACCAAAAGTGTTCTTCCTAAGAAGTCACTCCCATTCAGTTTTGTACCAGTGAGTCTCTCCTGTTCCAAATTCAGATCAGTCTCAAGATACTTATGCAAGGGCACCTTTAATGTTGTGCCTCAACTGTAGGAAGTTTGTACTGTCTCCTGGTTGTATTCCATTAGGAAAACAGAACTAAATATTCAGTCCCATCACCTTCCTCCTCTGGGGGAATCTAGTCCTTTTACTTCCTCCTGTTTCTCCCATGAGAAACAAAGCCAGGGAAGGAAAGGCTGATCCAGGCCCCTCTGTGCTGCTGTGATGACTCCTCCTCAGTTTGCAGTCTTTAGGCTGTCCTAACTTGCACCTGGACCAGAAGTACCAAGGAGAGAGGAATCTTTCAAAAGCATTAGAACGACTCATGTAGCTCCCTTTTGCAGTTTGCTGAAGGACAGCTTGATCAGCTTGGAAGTTATGACCTACAATTCACATATGCTTTCAAAAGACCCAAGGGGTTCAGTATGCCGTAGAAATGGGAGGGAAGGGGGGAAGTGTTGGCTCTATAGTGTTCTCACCTTTGCCTACCCTTCTGCAGCCATGTGGTTGGTGCTGTCTTGCCTTCACTCTACCAATAACTCCTCTGAACTCTTCTGGCCCATAGTGTCCTGCAGAGGCCTGAGTCACACCAATAGACTTGCATAAGGAATCTGCCTGGTGCCTTGAATGTGTGCTGCCTGGCAACTGTCAGAGCTGCTTTTCTCTCACTCCAGTGCATAGTGCGACAGATATTTAGTCAAATGAAGAATGTAATAGAAAAATGAACTCCTGGTATGTTCAAATACTGAGATAGAGAGCAACCAACAAGTGAGGGACCCAGATCGATCATAAAATCTTCAGTAATGAGGGTTGAACTTTGAGGCTTGCACTCAAAAGCAGAAGAGCTTGAACCTCACCACAATGTGAACAATGTGAAAAATATCTCATGTTTCACCAGCTCTTTCCAGGATCCGTAATTTTGAGGGACATTGTCTCTCTCCCACTATTATGTAAAATATAGTACTGTTTCTTGAAGCCATTTTTAACTCACTGTGTCCTATTTAGAATAGTCTTGTCAGCTTTAGTGATACCTGGCCAATGGACCCCCACCAAAAGTCCCTGAGCAGTGTAGTCTATTGAGTTTATTGCAGTCAGTTAAAACTTCAATGTTTCATTTACTGTGACTTTAAATTGGAATATATACGTGCCTACAAAAAATATTTACTCCTATTTTCTACACAGTGGCAGGGAAATGACATCTTTCCCATTTCCCCTCAACACCAGAAAAAAAATCCCGTGTCACTGGTGAGCACTGGAAAATACTGGTAATTTACATTGCCATATCCACAAGGGAAGAACTGCTTTTGAAGAGACTCGCCTGGGCCATTTGAAAAAGAAACTTCATGGCCATCTCTGAGGAAAGGCTTGTAAAGTCTTTGCCTTGGCTGGTGTAGGTTCATGAATGAAACTCCAATCTCACTGGTGTTTTGTTAGTGGCTGTGAGATGCCACTGCAGTTGTGTCATCAGAGGAGTGTTTACGGTGGCAAGACTCAGACCATTACCTGGCTATGAGTGAGAGTCACTATGTGATACACTTCTGTTCCTTGTCTTCAATTCTGGGGTCACCCCTGAGGTAGAACATGTTTGTTGTGTATTTAAACTGGCAGCAGTGCCTTTAGAGATGTTTTGTTCAGATGGAGAAGTTGTGGTGCTTTCAGGTAAGTCCACACAAGCAGCACAGCTAGTCTTCCCACTTCATAGTGGTGGCTGGTTAGGGCTCCATGCCAAGGGAAGGAGGAAGGATGCTATTTGTGATTATTTAAAAGATGCAAACCAGAACAAACCCAGCAGTAACAGATGCGGTAAAATGTGATGCAGGAGGACTTATGAATCCAGAACTGAAGTACACAGTTACATTCTTTTCCTCCTCAAAAGCTTTCTCCTCTACTCCTTCAATTTATTAAATAAGTATTTTATTAAGATGGCAGAACTAGAGTGGGAAGTGTGGCAGAAAACCAAGGGTCTCCTCACCATGCCTGGGAAATGCACAGGGAAAGGAGAAATGAATTGGCTCTGTCCTGTATGATGCATTAGGGTTGGGTTACAGTTGGAAGACAGCTGGGTTTACTGTCAGAAGGTTGTCACCTGTGATGACTGTCCTGTCTCTACATTTACTAAGGACATCCTGGCACAGATGCCGACAGGTTTCACCTCTAGTTTTGCTGTGGCAGATCACTTCCCGAGCAGCAGTGTTAGGCTGAAACTAATAACCTGCTTTCCAAAAAGCTGCTTCATTCCAAAAGTTTTCATAAGGAGGGAATCCAAGTCAGAAAGCACAGTCTTACCTCAAACCACGTTCTATCAAATAAACAATACTAAATTAACATACTTGAAATCACAGATAAAATTTGTATTGCTGAAGTCTGGGGCCTTAGTTGACCCACGGCACATGGACCTTGTTGATGCAACTAGGATGATAATTCAGCAGTGCAGCTCTCTCTTTCCATGAGGAGTTTTACCTAACATTTTGAAAACTGGTGATTTTAGGGTCTCTCAACATTTTCATTTGTGGATTACTTAAAAGGACCCTGATTTTTAGAGGATAGTCCTGAAAATCAGGTTGCAAAGGCATCTGTTTGCCTTCATAACCAGAGCTTCTTATACTGATGAGTACAGGACATGTTTAAGGCAGATACATTTCTGCATACAGTTCATTGAAAGTAATTCACAAAGTACTTGCTTTGCACAGTAGTTCCAAAGCATTTAATTGTTCTAACAAGTGTATTAAGCTTATTATTATTGTTTTTAACTCTCAAGTCTTTCTTTGGGTCTCTCAGCAGCAGGTGGTGAAACAAACCAGGCTCCTGGTGTATTTAAACAAGCAAAGGAAAAACTCTCAGTGAGTAAAATCATCTTATCATTCATCTTTGTAATCTCCTTTGTTCTTATTTCAGATCTTTTTGTGTTAATTCAGTAATTGTGTGTTCCATTTAAAACTTGTGTTCCAGTTAGAATTTGTTTGCCGTATTCATTGTTCATTTAAAAGAGTAATTAAAACCACCTTTCCTGAATAACCTGAATTACAGTCCCAAGTGGTAGGTGATGACAGTTTGCATATTCATAGGGGCACACAGGCTGCACACGGTTGTCATCCTGGGATGAACTGTGTACCTTGGCCCCTTCTGCAGCATCCGATTCATACAGCCACCTTGCTCAGTTGCTACATAGGCAGAAACCGTCCCCCAGGACTCACTGGGTGTATGATGCACTGTTTCCTAGCCATGCATCCTGCAGAGCTCTTGCCTGTACTGGCCAGTAGCATTTTATATGCAATTAAGTGCTTTTTGAATGGCCGTCTCCTGGACTGCTGACTTCTGCCGGTGATTCAACCTAACAGTTACGTGTCCTGCCTTAAGCTGCTCTTCAGCCTGTTCTGCTCCCTCTGTCTGGCTTTCTTCTGCTGTTTCCTTCAGCAAATACTGCAGTGTTCAAACTCTGTTCCCACGCTGAACCTACACTCCTCCTGTCCCATCACTCCAAAATCCCCAAGAAACCAACCTCCTTTCATTATGCCCTATGCAACTGTTTTTTACATGGCACTGACACATGCTAATACACATCCATAGCACTGACAGCACTGTGCCATTGTTAGCCAGCATTAACAATGGAAGTTCCTTAGGATCTCTCTAAATTTCCTCATGTATTCCATGGCTGATTTATTTCAACCAGATAGTCAATCCTCAAAGGAACAAAAAGATCAGCCTCATAAAGTGCTACACATAGTTTATGACTCATAAGAAATGTTTAATGATGATAGCAGCATCACTGATTGCAGGCTTTGGAGGAGGCTGTGAAATTTAGACCTGGATTCAGCCATGGATTCTGGGATTTCATGTGGGTTTTCAGGTCTGACTCATTTCAGCTCATAACCAGGAAAACTGTTAGAGGTTCTTTACTAGTACAGTAAGAAATACCTAAACAGGTTTCTGGTCTGAGTCAACAGTATGGTTTATTACTGTACTTTCTTAAGGGATGATCAATTCACAAGAGAAGTCAATACTAGCCCATTTTCAGGGTCATCTGTGATCATGGAGTACTCCAAGTATAAGCTGCAAGATCGTTCTCTGAAATTATCTGCTTGCTACAGATTATCTGCTGTCCCCTTAACTTATGGCAAAGACCAGAAGTCTGTCCCCTGCTTACTTTCTCTCCCTCTTGCTTCACTTTTCTGATTGCTAGACTTACGCAACCCTTAGACATTTTCTGTTCTGTGCCTTGGCTTCACCTCTGCTTTTATAAAGACCTCTCTTTCTGTTGTATTTCTTCCTGATTTTCAACTTTTATGTCCTTCAAATGCAGCTTTTTCCTCTGCACTGGTTAAGGCTAGATCATCCAACCCAGTCAGTTTTGTTACCTATCTTCAAACTACAAGTTTACGTATTGCTTTGCAGAACAAGTTCAGAAAGGCTGAGCAGTTCCATCTGCTGGAAGGAGCTGTGTACCTGCGGTAGCGAGATGTTGAGAACATCAGTCATGTTAGGAACACCTCTGAAATAAAGTGAGGTTTCTGCATCCCAACTTGAGCAATTCCTGAGTCTTATAGTTATATAGATTTGTCCTGTGGTCAGCTAGCACTTCCAGCAACATGAATTGTAACAAAGATCAAAGGTAATGTATTGCTAACAGAGAGAGTAAGAATAGTTTTCTGGGTAAAGGACAGGAAGGGATTGAGGCATTTGGTTTCTTTACTTGCTCTACCAGCCTTCAGCATGTCACTGAAATCCAGTTGGGCAAGATTCTGCTTCTGTTGCTGATGCTAAGAAGTGACTTGATCCCTAAATAACACTATGGGGATCTAGACTGTGATAATCTTCGAGCAGTGTGTTAGCTCAAGATCATGCCTTTTCCCCAGCTGTTCCATCAAAAGATCTCAGTCTCGTCCATCTTTAGCATCCACATTACATGCACATATTTATGGAGGTCACTGTGTGCAGTTTGAGTGAAGAGGACAAGGTAGGATATTAATCTGTAAAAACTTTCCAGTCTTGTTAGGGGAAACGTTTGCATGACCCACAGGTTGAAAAAGGCAAAAAACACTGAGTGAACATTCGGGACTGAAACTGTGTGTGCTTCATTATAGCTCAAGTTCAGAAAATCAGGAGAAAGGTGTTTGCTTCCTGAGTGTCTGCTTCCTGAGGCCACCCAACATAGATACTCTGCTTCCAGAAATTCAGCATCAGTAACCACCCTAATGGGTTTGTAAATACGGCCCAAAGTTTCACAAGTGGATGGGACCCATAAATTGAGCTGTGACAAATCAAAGACTGCAGAAGCCTTTGATGTGACAGAAACACACATTGTGCAGTTTCTGTGTAAAATAATTATTCAATGACTTTATTCTGTTTATTCCCAGACAGTGAAATGAGTATTAACAGAAAGAGGCATAAATATGTTGCAGAAGTCATTCTAGGAATATATTCTTGGTAGTGAAGCACTTCCATCCTTTGAACTGATTTCTTGCCTTGCTACTTGGTATGGATGATGATAACCAACAGAAGTCATCTCAGCTGTTGTAGGACAGGAATGGTTTATTACACAGTTCTGCAACTTTTAATTCTATTGGATAATTATATCATGGATGACATTGAGCATACCAACCTCATATTTCTGTGGGCTGGGTATGCAGCCTAAGCCAGATGACTGTCAGGGCTGGATAACCCATTCTTTTCTCATTTTCTAATAAAGACAACTTGAGAAGTAACTCATACACCTTTTGAGCATTGAGAAAGTCTAGGTGACTGACTTTGATCAAATGCCAGATTTTTCATGGTCAAAGTTCTGTACCAAATCCTGTAATTACAGACCTGTTGGGATCGCTCCTGTTTGCATCTTCATGGTAGTGTGAATACAGATTGAACCAGGACTACATTGCCAAGGGGTGCATTAGGGATTTTGTATGTACACACAAGAAGCAATGCTGTCATGTCCTTCTGCCAGTGTGAGAATACTGCTTTTAAGATTCCCACAATTTTATTCTTGACTGTAGCCTGGAGGGATATATTTCAAAGGTGCAACTGGGTTTTAAAGGTGCTCCTGTAGTTTTTCACTTGTTTCTAATGCAGACAACCAGCAGCTGTACCAGCAAAATGCCATATATGGCATCAGTTTTGTCCTAGGAATACAAGATAAATACAGCATCTGCAGAAAAAAGTACTTGCTAGAATCAGTAACTGTCCAGTCCCTGATGATTTCAGTCCAACAACACAGAACTGAAAGTTGTACGCATGTCAGAACTGCATAGACACCATTACCAGACACAAGGAAAGTATTCATTCATAGCTTGGGCTGTGGTGGTGGTTTGTTTTTCTTTTTTTGCTCCATGTTGCATGTGTTTTCTTTTTGTCCAGCTTCATGTTGTGTTTTCTTTTGTTTGTTTTCTCATGACTAGACTGCCTCTTTGTCAAAGATTCCTGCCTCAAAGTCTAGAGCAAAGTCATTGCTCCCGCCAAGACCCAGCTCAGCTTGCTCCTTAACTACTAAAAGGGCCACTTTTCTTGATACAGACAGTTGTTATGTACGGCCTTCCTCAGCAGGCCCAAGAGACTGCTTGCCCTACTCAAAATCAGATACTAAGGTAAGGTAGCAGAGTTGGTAGAGAGAATTAGCTTGGAGACGTATAGGTGAACCCACTGATCACATTCTTTACCCACTGAATCTGAGTAATTCTCTGTGAAGCTTACTGGGATTACTTACATCCAGTGGCAAGAGAATTGATTATTAGGCTACAAGATTTGTGCTACAAAATGGATAAAACAGAAGGAGATTCTCCAGAGGAAACATAAGTGAAATAAATTACAACTAGAAGAACATAATCCTCTTTCTATTGATTATATGGATCTGCTTCTGCTGAGAAGTTGCACCCATTTACGTGTGGGTAAGTGGCAAAGAACAGCAGCGTTAAAGTGCCTCCAAGTTTAAAACAATTTAACTCTCAATCAGTTAATATTCTCTAAAAACAAATTGAGTCCCCAGTGTAGGAGGGTACAGTTCTAATCATCAGCAGTAAGGGCAGAAGCCAAATGCTCTAGGATCCAAGTCTGATCTATGTATGGGACCATGTTGAAGAAGTTGCAGTTGATAGAGATGTTTGGCAGTCCATCCTAGCTTCTCCGTGTTTACATTTCACTTGTGTTCCACATCTGCTTGATGCTGAGTTGATGACTCTCCCCACTGAAAAACTGGTTTTACTCTTCATTTCCATTTTTCTGTGCTAACACTATGCTTGGTGTGTCTTTTACTGTTTGGGACCATCATCATATTTGTCTGTTTGCTTATGCAAGACTGTCTTTGGCTGTGTGTCCCATAGGTTCAAGAATACTCTAACATACAGGTCCATTGCTTTAACCATAGTAAAAAATAAGTATGGAAGGAAATAAGTCAACAGGATTAATAATCCTGAATTGAAAAAATAAGCTGTAGCTAAAATTTGTTCTCCAAAAAAAAAGTGCAAGGTACAGTTGAAGAATGCAAAAAAATCATACATCACCTAATAGTGTACTGTGGGGTATATTCTGGGCACCAGTACTGCAGTTACTTTGCAGGTAAATTCATGTAAGAATTCCACACCTGAGTTTCAGAGAGTAAATTCTTAAACTTCAACTTGCAGTAAAATAATCCCTTGTTTCTTACTAAGAAACAAATGTGGAATCCTATTCATTTACGATCTAAGAGTATCTGTGTTAAGCTAGATAAGATTACTGGTGTTTTGATGCAGTAAACAAGCACTAGGGAGCTAAGCAGAGCATGGGAGCTAGCTGGATCCCCACAGGTTCCTGTGTGAGTGGTAAGTTGGGCCTGTAGGATGAGGTTTCCCTTTCTATATAGGTTAAGAGAAATCACAGCCTATTGATCTTTTGAGTTTTGAAAACTAAACCTTCCCCTTTTATGTCTGCTACTACTAGGATGGAGTAAGCAAGAGTCCTGAAAAGCGTTCCTCTCTACCAAGACCTTCCTCTATCCTTCCTGCTCGAAGAGGTGTATCAGGAGACAGAGACAGAGAGGAGAATTCTCTCTCCCTCACAGCTTCTCTCCCTTCAGTACGACGGACCACACGTATGTCTTTTGCATATTAACCCTCTCCTACTGCTGTGGATGTCTGCTATCCTTGTTAGATGTGTCATATTGCCATAGTGATCATGTGTCCTTGCCTTTTACAGAGGGGCAGGTCTGGGATATGCGGATTGGAAATCGATCCCCACAGACTGATTTTGTCCAGATACCAAGTGCTGAGCAGCACGGGCTTGAAAACAGGGACAGGATGCACCCCTTCTGTCCTCTGCAATGCCCAGACCTAGGACTGCTGTTCAGACTGATCATTGATACCTGGAAGTGCCTTTGCAGGGAGTTCAGAGCTGGACAAGTGGCTTAAACCACGACAGCGAGATATTTAACACAGGGCATTTACAAAGTAAATTCCAACAAAAAAAAATGAGACAAACTTGAAGTAAGCAACATAAAATATTCTGATGGATCTTGGGAAAGGGAACCTGGTAGTTATCAGTCTTTAATTTGCTGTTTCACAGTAATGATCTCCCTGTGCCATAATACTAGGGTAAACTCTCTTCTGGGAATTGAGATGTTGGCTAGTGGAGTGCCTCATGGGAGGAGGTTAGGATAGTAAACCAGCAAGGTCCTTTTACAAGAACTATCTTATCAATCACAAACCAGAAGAAAACACAGAACAAAGAGAATTTTCATCAAATACCCACATGAACTTTTAGTTACATTTGCATTCAACACAGGCCTCAGAGCCTGGATGTAGCTCCCTGCTTTCCAATAGGAATTCCTCTGGTTTCTCTCTTTAGAAATCAACCTTTTTTAAGACAGCTACAGGGAAATAGATGATTAAATTCTACAGAAAAAGTGCATTGAAATTCTTGCATGATTCTCCAAGGGTAAAACAGAGACCCTTTGTAAGCAGAGTGACCCCCAGCTGGCACAGCAGCCCATTCTGCTGATGAGGAGTGAGAGACCATTGAGCATTTGCCAACGTGGTGAAGGGCTGAGGAATGAAAAATAAATATACCAAAGCTGCAGGGAGCTGGGGAACAAAATAATGCTCCCTTTCTGTCTCAGTTGGTATGGTGAGAAGGTTCTGGTTTAGGCTTGGTTTGGAAATAAAGAAACCCTTCAGGGAAGCTGGAGGTGAGAGGTGTATGCTCTATCTATTTAATGAGTCATGTAAAGCAAAGAGTTTCTCCTGGACCCCAGGGGCAGCAGTGCCTTGGGTTTGGTCCCTCACTGTTACTTAAACAGAATGATTGACAAATACTTCAGAGAAGTTTTTTTATTAGCCCCACTGGATGCTCTAGAGAGGCCCATTGGATTTGTAACTCCTGAACATTTCAAAGGTGAAAATGTACACGCAGCCATCCAGCTTTGTGGTTTCCAGGCTTTGAGGGTTGGTTTGGTCTTTCTCTCCCTGAGTATTCTCAGCAGAGCTTTACTTAAAGCAGCATATGAAGGTACCTTAGCTTGTTTACTTGTGTTTGAGAGTTGCAAGCAGAGCTGGCTGCAGAAAACACAGTGCCACTAGTAAACTGTTCTTGTGTTCAGTGAGAATGACTGGCAATACCACAAGCACTGTCTGGGGCTGCTATAAAACATTACAATATTTATTTATTTCTAATTCACATGCAGATGTAACTAGAATGTGACTTTTCATCTAGGTTGACTTCTGTAATTGCTTTCTTTCACTGCACTAGCGAAAAATAGCAATTAAATGTAAGGGACATCTGCCTGTCCGCACAACAGAGCTATGACTTGTTCCTGAGCTGAATGCTGACCCAGGGTTCAGCTGCAGACACTGGATAACTAGCAGGGGTATGTGACTAGCAGCTGCCAGGCACTCAGATCCTTTAGTTTCAGTCTCACAATCAGAATTTTTCCCACTCTCTAGTTTAATGCTCAAATCCATTGAAATTGGTGACAGTACTCTTACTACTTAGTCAGGTTGTCAGATTGAGTCCCTCAATGTCAGGTGAGATTCCAAGGGTGCTTCTTGTCCTTTACCCAAAATGGAAATGAGCGTGGTATTGTGCCTCATTTAGCGAGCTTTGTGGGAAGCACGGCTGTGTTACAGGACAGGGAACTCAGTCACCAGATGGGCAGTTTACCAGCTCAACCATACATGACAAGGTAACTCCTGACAGGTTGATGAGCCAAGTAAGACACAGAGATAGACATCCAGTGTGCTATTCTACCACTAGCACAGCCATCTTAGAACTGTATCTCTCCTGGCACACAGGGATGCAGCACTGGGAGGAGCAGAGGGAAGAAGAGCTGTATTTCTGTGGGTCTAATGCTAGTTTTTGTCCTGCATGTAGGATCAGAGCCAATTCGTAGCAGAACAGGAAAAAGTGGAACTTCAACTCCCACTACTCCGGGCTCCACTGCCATCACTCCAGGGACACCACCAAGCTATGCCTCCCGTACCCCAGGCACTCCAGGGACACCCAGCTACTCCAGGACCCCACACACTCCTGGCACCCCCAAATCTGCCATACTGGTACCTACTGAGAAAAAGGTTGCCATAATTCGCACTCCTCCTAAATCTCCAGCCACTCCAAAGCAGCTACGGGTTATTAATCAGCCTCTACCTGACCTCAAGAACGTCAGGTCCAAAATTGGATCAACAGATAATATCAAATACCAGCCTAAAGGGGGACAGGTAAGGATTCTGCTTTTCATGTTGGGATGGCTGTGGGATGGGAGCCATTTGAGTTGCCTTGCAAATGCTGCTTCTGTTGTCTGTATGCACTGATTGTTTCAGTGATGATAAAAGGCAGGGGCCAAGACAATCTTGAGAAACTATTTTGTCCCCTGAAAACAAATGATGCCTCACTGAGAGCAGCTGGAAAACTTCAAAGTAAGAGTTTGCACTCCATGCCATAGATAACTTTCAGCCTGAGTCTCATCAGTTGCTGCTTATCTAGTCTTTATCAGTACCAACAAATTGAAGAGGTTTAATTCAAGCAAGTTCAAATTCAACCTAGATAGATGTTGGTAGGATTGCACACTACTATGACCTTTTCTTGGGTCATTCTGCATTGCGTGTGCATTGTCTTGGGTGATGTTAATGGGGGTTGTAGCTTCCAACCTGACAAATCTACCTCAAGTTAAAGGTGATAGGAGGGGGCAGATATTAGACTTAACTGTTTCTTGCTGAGGGTTTGAATAAGCAGGAACAGGGCTTAAATTGTATAAACTGGAGAATGAATATAAGAAAAGATGAATGTGTGATAAAGCAGATCATGATTTTCTGTTCTCACTGTCTGAAAGAACAAGAATTCAGGGTCACAATGCAATTAAAAAGACATAGTTTCATACCTTGCAGAGTTATGCAGTGAAGCGCATTGTCATGAGTATCACTTTTGGCTGAAGACTTCACATGTGTTAAGCAAAGTCATAAAATCAGAGAATGGCTTGGCTTGGAAGGGACCTTAAAGCTTATCCAGTTCCAACCTGTGCCACAGGCAGGGACACCTTCCACTACAGCAGGTTGCTCCAAGCCCCTGTGTCCAACCTGGCCTTGAACACTGCCAAGGATGGGGCAGCCACAGCTAATGGTGCCAGCACCTCAGCACCCTCACAGGGAACAGCTTCTGCCTAAGAGCTCAGCTCAGTCTCCCCTGTTCTGGCAGGTTCAAGCCATTCCCCTTGGCCTGTCCCTACAGGCCCTTGTCCCAAGCCCCTCTCCAGCTTTCCTGCAGCCCCTTTAGGCACTGGAGCTGCTCTCAGGTCTCCCCTTCAGGAGCCTTCTCTTGTCCAGGCTGCCCCAGCCCAGCTCTCTCAGCCTGGCTCCAGAGCAGAGCTGCTCCAGCCCTCGCAGCAGCTCCATGGCCTCCTCTGGCCTTGCTCCAACAACTCCATGTCCCTCTTGTGCTGTTGCCCCAGAGCTGGATCAGGGCTGCAGGGGGGGTCTCCCCAGAGCACAGCAGAGGGGGAGAATCCCCTCCCTCGCCCTGCTGCTCACGCTCTGGGGGTGCAGCCCAGCACACATTCCAGAAAGCTGGGTTGCACAGTGCTTACAGATTAGATACTTATATATATATGTGAGATTTCGAATTCATAGTGGAATATACACAGTGGCGAGGTTTGCCTAATGGTGTCTCAGAAAAAATATAATGATCAAAACTTAACATTGCAACCTCCTTGCAGGTGTTGCAGGGAAAAAAAAACAGGCTCATGTTGTAAACAATAAGGTATCTCTTAGAAGCTGATCCTGTTTTCATGGTAAATTAACACATCCATTGCTTTCCACAGTAGACAGTTACTCAGATAAAGTCAAGATAATGCCTCAGCAAAGGTTCTTCTGCCTCTCTTTTGACAAGTATCTGTGTAATTATTTTGTGGGGGAGTTCAACACCCATTTGACATATTGCATGGCAGATGGTAACGGTGCGCAGGGGCTCCAGGAGGCTCAGAGCACAAATTCAGCCTGTGCATCTGGATTAGCATTCCTCATAACAAGCCCAGCTGCTGGACCTGCGGCTCAAAACCAGCAGCATGTTAGCCAGCCCTCCTCCTCTCTGGTATTCTTTGGGGACTGTTAACAGCCATACAAGGCCTGGGGGGAGCAGAGCAATTGTATTTCTTTGTGAATGGCATGCCTAGACAGCTACACTTCCTAGAGTTGCAGTCCTTGCAGGGTAGTGAAGGATGGCACAGCAACTGGCATTTCACGTTTCCAGGGATCACAGGGGAAATCTGCTGGGTGGACATAATGTCACTCAGGCTAAAGCATTTTTTAATTCCCAGTGATATGTGGCCACTGAGCTCTGGGTTGAGCAGAGAGAGACTCACTGAAGTTTTCCTTTATGTCTCCTTTACTCCATAGTTGCTTAGTCTAGACAAGAGGTTTTAGGATTAATTCTTTTCCAGTTTCTGCAGTTTAATTTCATAGGTCTGTGAGAGGAACACATGAAAGCTAATTTTGTTTCCTTGTGTCTGCTCACTTCTTTAATGCCTGGTGGCAAATACTGTGCTGGCTGAAATGAGCTGTTATCTGCTATCTGCTTTTAGTGATGATAAATGAAACAAACCGAAAGCTGCTTGAGTTTTATAACCTGAGCTGGAAGTGCTGATAGCAACAACCACAGGAAAAATAAGCAGACAAAAAGCCAGCATATATCTGGGCAAGTTAAGTACATACACATGACATGCAAATCACTAAAGGAATACAGATATGCAGCCCAAAAGTGTCATTTGGAGACAGGCTATCCTTTTACCAGAGGCATATCTGAACGTAGCAGAAGATCTTCTTTTAGCTTACAGCTGTCCTAGAGAAAGCAGCCCCACTCTGAAACTGCCAGAGGCTGAGGTGCAGAGCTAAAGAAGCAGGGGATGTTTGAATGCTAAATAAATCAAGAAATACAGTGCTTTATCCTTGAATTTCATCAAAAGCTCATCAGACAACAGACTGATTTTACTTCAGCTCTGCCTTGCAGCCTCAGAAACAAAGAAGAAAAATAGCTTCACCTGATAGGAAGGAATAAAAAAAAGGAGCATGCTTCAAAGGGGTAGAAGCAATTTAACTTTGCACTTCATTAAGGTCCTACTAGGAATAGATGGCTTGAGATGTGTTTAATTAGTATTCTGCAGGCTGGCGAAATAAGGGCTTCTCAGCTCTGTGCTGCAGCCAGTAGGTGGTTGTCTGGTTTTCTCTTTATAGTAGAGTATGCTGAAATGTATCATTCTTGGCAAAGCTCAGAGGCGACTCGCTCATGGGTATGTCTGCTGGGCTTCAGATGGATTTTCACACTGCATCAGCTGTGGAGGAAATGCTGTGCTTTCAAATGTAACCCATTTGCATCTGTTATTTCTCAGACAGCCCAAGGGAAGCATGGAGGAACTGGGGGAAGGGGTTGGAAATTTGGTTCAGATGCCAAGACTGGGGTTTTTCTTTTCTCTTCAGAATTTTGATCTTCTTGAAATTCTGTCTATGAATGGAGTTTGTACCATATCAGAGTGCAAAAGTGCACTAATTGAGTCTTGCCATTACTGACCACACAGACTATTCATAAAGCAGCATAGGCCAGCAACCAAGGGTAAAGCCAACCTAGATTTGTTTTAATCTTAAAATGTATACCTAAACCCTGAGCCATGGGCAAGAACTTAAGTGGATGTGAATCAGCAGAGCTTCATCAAAGTGAATGGAGCTGTATAGACTAGAATGCCATACACAAGGTGTATGCAAGATCACTACAGTAAGAGCCAGGCATCTTCTAAGAAGTAAGATGACGTGTAGAAAAACTCAATCCCTGAGCTTTTGTTGAAGAGCAAATGTTGAAGAACAAAGTGTTCCTTAAAGGTTTTTAGGAAGAGATTAAGGAAGAGCTTCACTCTTTTCACTAAACAGTAGAAAACAAAGTGCAGTTATTCATGGGTCAGAACGTCTGAATAAATTGATGACAACCCTATTCAGCAGAACCTGTCCAGAAACCACAAGCATGATGGCAAGGAGAATCTGCATTAGATGATAAAATAGACCAGCACAGGGCAGTATAAGACATCTCAGAGCTACACAGAGGAGGAGGTTTGTATGAATATCTGTCATCTTTTTGTTAGCTTCAAAATCAGTCTGGTTGGCAGGAGAAATGACAACACACCTTGCCCCCCTCCATCATCACAATTTACAGCCCCACCTGCAGAGAGCAGTAAGCTCCTTGAAGTGTTCCCTGCCTCAGCTATAGGCTGCCAGGATGCAAAGGCAGACAGATCCGGTGGCACACCAGAGCTGAGCACCTCCTGGGAGAACTGCAGGTCAAAAGGGCATTCAGTAAGTTCCCCTTGGGATGGCATCTTATAACTCTTCTTCCTCTGTTTTACTTGTCTTTGCACCATGTTATGACCACTGATGACTGCCCCAAAATTAATCTGAAGATCTAGACTGTATGCTATTAGTGCACTGGTTGATAGAAAGTGTCCTAAAAGGTAGTGAAGGATATAGGCATAACTAAAGTGCAGACTGAGCTGTTGCTGGGTCCCATTCTGTCTCTCATCTCCTTCTGGCACATCATATACTGTTTCTCCAATACATTGTGATCTAAAAGCACTTTCACAGAATCACAGAATCCCAGACTGGTTTGGCTTAGAAGGGACCTTAAAGCTTATCCAGTTCCAGCCCCCTGCCACGGGCAGGGACACCTTCTGCCAGCGCAGGTTGCTTCAAACTCCTTCCAACCTGGCCTTGAGCACTGCCAGGGATGGGGCAGCCACAGCTTCTCTGGGCACCCTGTGCCAGCACCTCAGCACCCTCACAGGGAAGAGCTTCTGCCTAAGAGCTCAGCTCAGTCTCCCTCAGGCAGGTTAAAGCCTTTCCCCCTTGTCCTGTCACTTTGGTCTGAGTTAGGAGAATGTCCCTGCTCAGGACAGTGAAGAACATAAATGATCTTATAAGGTTTGATGCTTCCCCAGCCAGAGTCACAGGAGGCAGCTGTGTAGGGAGACATGGATTGACAATGTGACATGGCAGCAATGAAAGTACTTAGCTAATGAGAGACTGGGAAGCAGTTGTTTCCACACTGGTACCTGCATTCATCGGAACATGTTTGTGCATTTGCCAAGTCACCAGTTCACAACTGGGAGATAAATCAGTCTGGTTTGGTTTTCTTTATAGATTCCCAGATTTGTGGATTTGCAAGACATTTGAAAGGCTTTGTTCTGGACCAAAAATGAGGAATGAATTAATCCCTTGTTAATTGAAGATGGAATGCGAAGAGCCATGGGGAGTTTCAGGCATACCTTCAAAACTCTCACAGCTCAAACCCATAATTTTTAAGGTTTTGAAATTCAGAAGTTTGGCTGATCATTACAGATTGTACAGAAATAACATCTTGCAGCTCCCGTGTTCAGACTGCACTCATTTAATGGAAGGCTTGCCCAAGAACAGTCTGTACAGTTAAGCCCTGAATTATTCTGGATAAAAAGGAAGATTTTCCTGACTCATACTTTAGAAAAATGAAGCAATCAGTGCCAAGCTTTAGCAAGTTTTAGAAAGTTTCTTTGAGGAAAGGTATTTGGTTGGTAGAAATGAACAGGGAATTGGAACTTCATGTCCCAACCTGACATTCTCTTTTATGTTTATGATACTAGCCAAAGTGGTATTCTGTACCACAGCCCAATATAGAAACTGAGGGGAATTAGATGGAGAGGACTGATCACTGCTCAGATTGGGCTGGGTATTGGTCAGCAGGTGATGAGCATCTCTTCTATGGGTTTTTTTTGTTCATTTTATTCCTCTTTTGCTCTCTCTTTATGTCCTAGTATTATTATTTATTATTATTATTAACACCCATGAGTTTTTTTACCTTTCTTTCAGTTCTCTCCCCCATCCCACCGGGGTAGGGGGTCAGTGCGCTGGCAGCAGCATGGTACTTGGTTGCCAGTCATGGTTGAACCATGACAGTCACAAGCTGCTGATGGGGCTCTAACCGCTAACAAAACCTCCACTGACTACAGTAGCCACAAGCTGATGTTTCTCCTTCTTTCGAAGGCCGTTAGCAGCAGTGCACTGATTTCTGCCAGTCAGATCTGGTATATTCAGTCTGTCTAGGTAAAGTCGAAGGTATCACTTTCTGGAGGATCTTTCCAGTGTCTACAGTGGCAGCTAAAGTGACCAGTTCCAACTTTAGGTGGCTAATGACAAAGGAGACAAATTCTGGCCATGAAGAACCATACACTACTGGTCTCTTGGTAATAGTGAGGGGAGAAGCTGTAATTTATTTCTTTTTCTAGAGCAGATTGAAATTCCCAGGACATAAATTCTGTGCAAGCCTGAGTCATGCCAGCAGCAGGTTCAGCAGAGGAGGTATTTTCAGCTAAGCAAGAACTGGTCTAGATTTTGAGAAATAAAATAGGGAAAGTTGTTCTTTTGGGAAAAAAAAATGTTCAGGCAATACATAATCTGCATCAGAGCTGTTTGGTCGTATAATAGTGTTCTGTCTTTCACAGGAAGATGAGAAAAAGAGTTTATTTTGCTCAATGGGAAAGGGCAGGAAAAAAGAGGATAAAATGCTTAGGTTTTATCTTGGATATTTGGTTTAGAATAAAAAGAGATGCTAAGGGACATGTCTGCTGAGCTCTGGGAAAGCCAGCTTGCATGAAGAGTGAAACACAAGAGAGTTTTTTGAACTTGAACTGAGCAACTGAATTTTCTCCACTATGCTGCAGTAAAGATAATCCAGACACAGTGATTCAAAACTCACCTCTTCTTAAAGATAAGGAACATGATTGGAAAACTGTGATACTTGATGCTCAACACTTGGTATTTAAAGCTATTAGTACTCTTGCCACATGCAGGGACTGTTGCCTCTAAGTATCAAACTCTGTAGTTTCGTAAAATCTGTTTTGTTTAAGGGAGGACTAAAGCAAGGATTCTGTGGTTTAGTTGAATTAGTGGAGCTTATAGGGTCTTTTTTATTTGGCATGCGTGAATCTCCTTCAATTTCTTTTGCCACTCTTTGGATGAGCTCCCCAGATATAGTGAGGGGTACAATTCCAGAACACGTGACACTTCATCTGACGTGGATCTTGCACTTCCTTGAGTTGTCTGTTAAATTCAGCTGGTGTTTCTTGACTGTAAACTCTTTGGCATGGCAAGTGGTCATTTTGCTTTGTATTTCCCTGCACAATTCTGCAAAACCTGTCACCATCTCCCTATAGGCCTTTTCTCCCTTTATTGGTGGGAACATATCTAGTTCAGTGTGGTCACCTTATTAATTACAGTGATTTGTAAATAGGTAGAAAGCAGCATGTAAATCAGCTATTGTTGTTCTATGCAAGTATTGAAGATATATGTGGCTGATTGCAAGACATCTGTTTATTTTACTGATACTTCCCTTTGGAAGTACCTATTTCAATTGTTTTTTTCACAATTTAACTGTTGATGCTGAAATATTACATGCTGAGTGTCTTCTCTGTACTTAGAGAAATGTCAGAAATGAACCTGTCTTGTTCACCCTGTAGAAAAAGCAAGGTGAGGATGGAATGTTATTTTGCCTATGCTGTGTCCAGTACAGCCTTTTCTTTTGAGTCTCACTAGTGTGTAGGCTGGCAGCTTCCCTAGTGTGTATATCCAGTAATTTCAGGAATGCAAGGGCTGAACATGATCACAAGCTCTGTTTGTAGATGTGGAAAGTCTGAGGCACAGTCTTTCTCTTCAAGAACTTTGCTAGGCCAAATAAACAACACCCTTTGTTCTCCCTTTACCTGTAGCCTCTGCCAGAAGCATGAAAACTGTAGTATCATCTGTTCTTGGCAACATGTAGATTTGGAAGCACTGAGAACTGCCTTTTGATGCTAATCAGATTTTAACTTTAACCTTGGTTCCTATGCAAGACCAATTCTTATCTCACTGTGTTAATAAGGAGACCAAACACTAAATAATGTCTAGTTCTGTCAAATTACTGTGATGCTGTGGTAAGTAGGAGGAACCTGGCCCTTTCTGATAAGTTGTTAGGAGTCTGGGAGCTTTTTCCAATATCACAGCCTGACAGTATGTTCATACGGCAAGTGAAGCTTTTGTAAATGCTTTAGGCACAGTGTTTGTGGTAGAGCTTCTCAGAGGCCATAACTGCAAGGCAGGGAAAACATAAATACATCTCTTGAGGGCCCATGGACTTGTGGATGTCAGGTATGTCTAAATGATTTCTAACCCTATCCTCCTCAACCAAGGGAAAGACTTCCTTCCTCCAGGCCTTCTCCCTGGTCTCCTGGATCAGGGATTCCTGAGGGCTGGCATTGGCACTGAAGACTGAAGTTAGGAAGGCATTCAGTTTCTCTGCCTTCTCTGCATCCTCTGTCACCATGGTCCCTGCTCCATTCAGTAGTGGGCCCACATTTTCCCTAGTTTTCCTGTTACTAATCTATTTGAAGAAGCCCTTCTTGTTGTCTTTGATATCCTTAGCCAGCTATAATTCCAAATGGGCCTTGGCTCTCCTAGTTGCATTTGTGTCTACTCTGACAATGACCCTATATTCCAAAGCTGTCTGTCCCTCCTTCCACCTCCTGTCTGCTGCTTGTCTCTGAGTTTTCACAGAAGTTCCACATTATCCATGCAGATCTCCTGTCCCCTTTGCTCAGTTTCTTGCTTGTGGGGAGGCAGTGTTCTTGAGCCTAGAGGAAGTGATCCTTGGATATTCAACAGCCCTCAAGGACCCTTCTTCCTTTTAGGGCCCATTCCCATGGGATTCTCCCAAGAAGGCTCCTGAAGAGTTCAAAGTTAGCTCTCCTGAAGTCCAGGGTTGTGATCTTATTGCCCTGTTTCATCCTCACATGATACTGAACTCCAGGATTTCATGGTCAGTGGTCACTTTAGCCCAGGTTGCCCCAACTTTCACATCACCGTCCAGTTCTTAGTATGAGGTCCAGCAGTACACCTTTCCTTGCTGGTTCCTGCATCACCTGTATCAGAAAGTTATCAATGCTTTCCAGGAATCTCCCACATTGTTTGTTCCTCCAGCAGATGTCAGGGTGATTGAAGTCTCCCATGAGAACCAGAGCCTGTGATTGTGAGGCCACTTCTTGACACACTCATGCCCCTGAGACAAAGTTCCAGACATTCCAGGTGTTCTCTCACATAAAGGACAACTCCATCACCTTGCCTTCCTGGCCTGACTTTCCTGAAACACATGTAGCTGTTCATGACAACATTCAGTCACGTCAGCTACGTCACCATGTCTCTGGAATTGCAGCCAGATCAAAGCCCACCTACTGCACGTGGATTTCTAATTCTTCCTGTCCATTTCCCATACTATGTGCATTGTTATACACTTGGTTTCCTATCCATGCCCTGCATCTCCCAGTACTTTGATAGATAGCATTCAAACAGCACAGAAGGTGCTGGAGCACAGTGTCTGATTCCTGCTTGGGACTCCTGGAAGTAGTGTGAGTCACTGAGGCTATGCTCTGTGCACATCAGTGCACAGTCTGCCCTAGGCTTCAGTTTTGGACCATTGCTTAGGAGTCATCAGAAGACAGAGTGGGGGAGAAGCCTGTCAGACTTTCAGAGCTTCAGATAGAAGCTAATTTTTCCTTGGGCAGTGTGGTTTTGTGGTATAAACCCAGCACTGTCTGTAAGGCTTAATTTTTTCATTGTGGTTTAACTTTACATGGATATGACAAATACTGAGGAACCTCAGCTTGGTGCAGATCAAAATCCTGACTTCCAGGCCCTGTCCAGCATACCTGGGCAAACCAGCATTGTATCAGAAGAGAATGTACCCATTTCAGATTGGCAGGTCAGTGCAACGGCTGTGAGGGACCCTGTCAGGACATTATCTTGTTGGAATGTTTAGTGAGCATGAAGAAAAAGCAGTCTTGTTTCTGCCACAGACTATGATGTTCTCTTTCCTGAATGAGAGCATGAGCAGGCTTCATCTTTCTTTTAATGTGCAGCACAATTGAGGTGCATGTATGTACGTCCCTACCACACCTCCACCCCCACAGAAGATGTACTTACACATTCAGGAGCACAGAGACCTCCCTGGTGAGTCATGGTCTTCATGCTGCCTCTGTCACAGAGAGCTGCATAATCTAATTCCTTTCATCAAGTGCCATCATAAAAGTTTATCATTTTATTGTCATAGCTCTGTTCCTTTAGGAGGCAGTTCCAGAGCTTCCCTTCTCTGACAGCTACAAATTTCTCTCTAGATTCCAGCTTCAAATAATTCACAATCACTTTATATTCTTTGTTTGTAAGCCAAAGTTTCTCTTTAGCCTCAATAGTTCCTGTCCCTCTCTGGTACTTTCCCTCTCATGTTTACAGCTTGATTTCTCAAAGGAAACAAAGCTTGTGCAGTCATGCTGTCTGGCTGGCAATCTCAGCCATCCTCAAATCATTTGTAAGCTGTTGGCCAGTTTCAACCAGTGCTGGCAAGGGAGTGGTGGATAGAAACACAGGCGTCCCTCCAAGTTGAGTGATAGTTGTTGACTGGGTACAAAACAGAGATTCAGCATAACATAGTAATTGGGGTAAAGGCAGTGATAACTCAGCCCTTCTCCTTAACCAGAGACAACAAAAAGCTAGCTGGTTGTGTACTAGTGTCTGTTTGCCCTGTCTACCAAACCTGAGAAAAAATTTGGGAGATACTGTTGGCAAGAGGGAATAGGACTTGCTGAAGAATATAGGATGGAGGGATTAAGCAGTTTAAAGCCATAGTCTACAGTAAACAAGGTTCCAGTAGTTGTGGAATTCTTTACTTATAGAAGGTAGTCATGACTAAAATATGTGCAGGGATATTGATATAATCCAGGAAAGGGAGAAACAGCTAATCAGAGAAAACCTTGGATCAGTGCAGTTCTTCTCTGTCCCAGAGGACCAGTGCAGCACATCCACATCACTCAGCTCACTTCAGCCCTCAGAACAGGACATAAATGACACATAGGTCTCCTGGCCCTTCTACACAGGGGCACATTTTACCCAGTGAGACAGAGAGGATAATTGAGATGATTGGTCCTTTACAGATCTGCTGGCCAGGTCCATGGGCCAGGAAACTCATAAACTGCCAGACTTCTGGGTGCAAATCAGCCTTTAGGCACTTGATCAAAGGCACCATCTCAACTTACCTCTTTGCTTTGGGTCACTGTAAGCTACAGGCGCCTGAGCTGAGGCAGCACTAAGGTCTTGTCATGACCCCTATGTCAGCATTTTCAGAGCAAAGGCACCCCTATGGCCATTGCAAAGAGGTGCTGCTGATCCATTGCTGAGAGATGTGCTCACAAAGTGCTAGGAAGGCTTTCTGTTTTGCCCGGTTGTGTCTGGCCTGAAGCTCCCTGGGAGCCAGATCTGACTCCACATCAAACATGTGTTTCTGTAACTGATGTGACACCTGTCTTGTATAGTACTGCGGTACATTTTTAAACAAATAGGCTGTTGAGAGAAAGCACAAGAATAAAACTCCAAAGGCATTTGCTTTCATGTTTCAGCATACGTTGGATGCATTAAGCAGATAGGAGGGAGGAAGACAGAAATCTGTTTGCTTACTGAAGATGCCCATCTGAAGGTGATAATACCAGTTGTGTTTTCTGGTGTTGTTATCACCCTTATTGCTAGTTAAAGCCAGAGATCTTTGCTCTACAAGTGCCATTTAGCAAAATTAAGAGACAACCCACTAAATTCTGTGGTTTTCTGTGCAGTAAAGAGTGTAAATTCATATTGTATATTAATAACATAGAGATAAATAAAATCCAACCTAGCACTTGAATAAAGACTTCATACTTAACCCAGAGAAAGAATAAGCTGCATGGGTGGCACCAGAAATCAGAAAGCAGTGATTGCAGCTGTAGGTTCCCAGATGTTGTTTTCTGCATTGCCCTTTAGTAGATGACTGTAAGGAGAGAGAGCAGTAGAGAGCTCTGACTTCAGTTTAACTAATTTTGTCAGTCCCCTTTCACAGGACACTGTGATCTATGAGCTGCTGTTATGACTGTATGGCAGGAGGGGCAAAATACCTCAGGATTTCAACCTGTGCCTGAGCTGGCTGGATCTGTGATTTTTGCATGAAATCTTACAGTACTGAGCTGTGGGAAGGAGGGTTTCCATCTTTTCCTTGTGGCTGGTCCAGCAGAAATACGGACATCATTCAAACCAGCCTAGGACATGCTGTCCAAAGACTATGTCCAGTCCTGGCAAGCAAGGAGTTCTTTGAGGTTTTCAGGCAAAAGCCACCTCTCTTATCTCCCAGTATAAAAACTTTCCCCTTTGTATTTCACCACCACTTTGTAAAGTAGAAAGAAAGCAGCACAGTGTATTTACATGTGCTGTGTTAGCATACTAAGTATAGAGATTGGCATGGTTTGCTTTCTTACATTTCAATACAAGTGGGAAGGAGTCACAACAGGAGGCAAAATTACGCTGGCTCCCTCATCTTGCACCCTGATGGAGTGTGTGTATGGTATATAGTAAGTTACCTCCGATTCCTTTTAGGTTAGGATTTTAAACAAGAAGATCGATTTTAGCGATATTCAATCCCGCTGTGGTTCCAGAGATAACATCAAACATTCTGCAGGGGGAGGAAATGTAAGTAGTATGGACACCCTGTGAACAGGCATCTCCACTGTGGTGACCTGCCTCGCACAGCCAGACCCCTCTGTCTCCCTTCCTCTGAGCACTACTTTCCTTCTTGCTACTGTTTCACATGTGAGTCTGGTCTGGTAGTCTGTGTGAGCCCTGTGTACGCAATAGTAGCCTCCTGATCTTTCTGCACAGAGCACAATTTGGATGGGCAAAGAAAATGAGAATAGAAGAGTTTATCTCTGAACATCCAAGGGTGTTGACAGTAAAAGTCTAGTGTGAGCTGAAATGATTCAGTGCCTTTCATGGGAGTGGCCCAAGAAAGTAATTTCCAAATAGAGACTACAGCTCACAGTAACTGACTGAATCCTCACAGCTGGGCATCTTCCAGTGCCTCAGTCCTTCCTCAACTGACCTTTCAGTTATGTGCATTCATCAGAGAGAAAGAAGAAAAATAAAACATAAGAACAAAGAAAGCTTAAAGAGGATGCAATGGGCCAGCATGCTGAGTGCTAATGCACAGCATTACTTTCCAGTGTGACAAATTGAGGTTGCTCAGGGTTTGACCAGACACCTCTCAGTTCACTGGAACAGCTTAAGAAAGAGCTTAAGGCAGCTATGACCCTCCTGATGGAAATGCTCTCCTCTGAGATGGAAGAGCTGGTGGTGTGGGCATGTCTGATCTAAACAGATTCAGTACAGCCACCAGTGCTGGCTTAACTCACTGCTGGTGATGTGAGCAAACCAATGGCATTGTAGTTATCCTGGAGCTCCTGTCTGGCCTGGAGGGGCTGCCACCTGCTACCACAGTCACTGTGATAGTGGGCTGCATCTGGAAGGTGTTTGGGAGTGTAGCAAGGCAGTAGTGTGGCTCTGTGGCTGTTCCTGAGCTGAGCTCAGCACAATCATGGCAATGCGGCCAACAGTAAGGCAGGGAGCAGAAGGGGAAAGGATGGTGCCTGTGCTGCTGCTGGACTGAGTGTAGCAGTGCTGCCACTCCTGGGTAAGCACCACCAAGCCAGCTGGCTGAACACCAACCAGCTCAGGTACAGCTGCAGGAGTCACACATGACCCTCCATAGTGGACTGACATGAAATACATACCGTATATGAATGCAGAAAAGTACAAAACAGAGAGGAAAAAAAAGTTGCCACAATGCACATTCAAGAGCAGAAGCAAATGGATGGGTCCTGCTGCATGCAGGGCTTTGGAGCATCCACCCCAAGAGAAGGCTCAGAAACATTTTAGAAAGAACTCACAAGCTGATCTGCTTTGTCCTTCTCTTTGTTCTGCTGATAGTAAAGCTTAACACAGCTCTGTCATTCCCTACTTGGGAAGGAAGCTTTCTGTATTAATCCAGGTGTTTCCTCCTTTGTGGCATGGTCTGTTTTCTACTAACCATCTCTCTTTTTCCAGCGCTTTTGAGAGGCTTGGGCTCTTCCTCTGCGGGGCTTGGATTTTAATTTATTTGACTCTCTTCATACCTGTAATTTGTGTATGTGTGCTTTTGACAGGTACAAATTGTAACCAAGAAGATTGACTTGAGTCATGTGACTTCCAAGTGTGGCTCGCTCAAGAATATCCACCACAAGCCAGGTACTGTAGGAATTTCTGGGATGTGGGACAAAGCAAAGATCTACTCCTGTTATGTGAAAGAGAAATCATTGATGATACCATTCTCTTTTATAGTCTAAGAGAAAGTAAATACACTTTGCAAATAAAAATAATAGTCTTAACTCTCCTTGACTATATATATATAAAGGCATAAAGGTATGGGGTCACCTGCTTTAGAGAGGAGATAAAAGTAATGCAGAAAGATGCTGCTGTGGTATAATGTTAGTCTGATATGATACTGAAATGCAGACTGAAGTCGGCAAAATACTTAAGCATGTGCTTAAATCCCATGAAAATCAGTAGGGCTACAGCACATGCTTACAATTTGAATATGTGTTGAAGATTTTACATTTTACTGAGCATGCAGCATTGTATTCTGTGCTTCTCTAAAAACCATTAGATCTCAACTAAAAGGGAAGTAATGTGAGAGCATCCGTGTGCATCAAGTCAGACTTTCTCCTGAGACATTCCAGCCTCTTACTTGGTATTTCCTTTTCCTGTGCAGGAGGTGGGCGTGTGAAAATCGAGAGCGTAAAACTGGATTTCAAAGAAAAAGCTCAGGCTAAAGTTGGTTCACTGGAAAACGCCCACCACGTACCTGGTGGTGGTAACGTCAAGGTAAGGGGACAGCCATCAGAGAAAAGACCACCACTGTGCCCCTCACCCAGTGAAATGATCAGAGCTGTGAACTCAGTGATGGCTCTGAATTGAGTAGGAAACATCTGTTTGTTTTCCTTCAAGTGCACTCACATGCTGTTTGTTCCATTTGGAATGACCAGTGTCACATCCACATCTAATCTGAGAATGAATCTTAAAGTGCAATATCCTGTAGCTTGTGCACTGGCTTTTCCCATAAAGATGAACCTTTTTTAGGACTGTTTTACAGTGTGATCTAATTAGTTTGTAGTATGTATCAGGACTGCTTTGTGAAACAGGAGGAAAACACAGTAAGATTACTCCCACAGACATTTGAAAATGCAGATTTCAGAAACAAATCACAATGCCCATAAAATGTATATTAAATTCATAGAACTAGGGACAATGGTACTGCTCATTAAAGCATCCATCTATCAGAGACAGAAATAGTAAGAGAATGTAACATAGTAAAGTAGTATATATTAAACAATGTAAAAAATCTTCAGTTTCAATTATTCCAAGGAGTGAAGAAGCTTCAATCATTGTAAGAGTTCTTAAAAGTAAACAAAATGAGACCCAAATGATGATCTATAACAAGATAATGTGGTGAATATATAATGTGTTAAATTCTTTGCTTTCCTGGAGCAGATCGACAGCCAGAAGCTAAACTTCAGAGAGCACGCTAAAGCCCGTGTCGATCACGGGGCTGAGATCATCACACAGTCACCAGGCAGGTCCAGCGTGGCTTCACCACGCAGACTCAGCAACGTCTCATCCTCTGGAAGCATCAACCTGCTTGAGTCGCCCCAGCTTGCTACCCTCGCTGAAGATGTCACGGCAGCCCTTGCTAAGCAGGGCTTATGAATCTGCTCATTTCGCATTGTATGAAGTAATAATATCTAGGCATGAGCTCTTGGCAGGAATGGGCTCAGAGCAGGTGTTACATTCATTCTTTACCATGTCTAAAACATCCCAAGACTTGTAGTTACCATACAGTTAAAAAAACAGAAAAAAAATATAATTAAATAGACACAGAAATTGGCCTGATCTCCATTTACAACAGGAAGACACTGGCTTTATATGGGTAATACAACTGCAGTATGTTACATTGGACAATTATTGTTGCTCTGCTCTGTCTTGCATGGAGTACCGTACTATGATAAAATGCATTTTTACCTTTCATGTGCCTGAAGGCCATCCACCTCTTTCTGAAGAGCCTTGTTAATATCCCAAGTTGCTCATTTCACTGTTCTGTTGATAGCTGGGGAAATGAAAGAAATTGCCCATTGTAAGTTATGACAGGTTAAATGAACAGTTTGCTTAGCAGAAGGAAGGGCATATAGAGAAATTCAAGTTTAATTAAAAAAAAAAGGTGTTATTTTGTATAAATGAGTAGAACAAAAGTTGAATTAAGTTATTAACATTTTTTGGGGGCCTGGTTAATTATGTCAGTGTATAGCTGAAAAGCCAATAAATTATTTAACTAATAACTAAAAGTAGTAGTTGAAAACATTCAAACCATGCTTGGGGAAGTGCCGTAATAAAGCTGTTAAAAGCAGCACTTCCACCCCAACAGACTTGTGTCTGATTAGAAAGTTGGTTAAGCGGCTAGATTTGTGTATGCACCACCGGTTTCACATCCTTTCCATCTGTTTGATACAGTATTATAGATATATATATATTTCTCTGTGGCCATTTGTGATACGCCCTCCTCATATACTTGAATATTCTACTTCTTTATTCACAGTATCTGTGTCTCTTGCACCCTTTGGTGTTGCAATTTTAGGTATGTAAAAGTAGATGTTAGCAGGGGGTTTTTTCCCTATTCGTAAGAATACATTTAAACAAAAAAGATGAAAATTTTAGCATGAAGTTGCTTTCTGTAACAACTAAAAGCCGTGACCCTGTTTTAGTGCCAGATGCAAGTCTCTTCTGTGATGCTAGAAAAAGGATTCCTTCCTTCTTCCCTTCTCTCCCTTTCTTCACAAAGGTATGATTTTTGTGGGGTCCGGATGTTTGTAAAAGGGTCTCCAAAGATGGCTGAGTTTGGATTCTGAATTTAAAAAAACAAATCCACAATAGTTTGGTTCTGGGTTGTTGGTTTGGTTTTTTTTTTCCTTTCTTGTTTTATTTTATTTTTTATTTTGGTTGGTTGGTCTTGTTTTGGTTTTTTTTTAACTCCTATAGTAACAGTGAATGTTAATTTATTTTTTTTTTCTTTTGCTAAAGTTGAAACACAGAAAAAAGTATTAATATGTTTTTTTTCCACTCCTTTAGTGATGACTTATACACTCAGGCACTCAGATAACAGTGATAAACATAACAGAGATGCCTGTAAGTTGTAGTATGTGGATAAATAAAATGAGCCCCCTAAACTGGGTTGCCATAGCTGTTCATCAATAAATAGGGCATCTTAAAACCTGAGCAAAGTGGGATCATACTGACTATAAAAAGTATATGGAAAAGTGTGCATAAAAGATGAAAGGCAGAGATACATAAATAACCAATCCAGCGGAGTTACCTGTGGGAACTCCGACACTATCTTATGGACACTAAGAGAACACTGAAGGTAATATGGTAGTATTACGCATCAGCAGATAATCACCTGCTGGTACTATATGTACAGTAGACATATGGAATGACCAGTTTACATTCTTGCAGATTGTTTGATCTTTTCCTTTTGAAATCTCTCAACTAAACTTTGCACTGTCAGTTCAGCTATACTCAATACATGTATTAGGTTAACATTATGTGTTGGAAGCTTTTGATCTGTTCTTTTTCCTTCTTAATTTGTATGTGTGCGTGTGTGTGTGTGTTGGGCTTTGATCTGAAAAGACTCATAGAGATTTTTATGTCTGTGGAGAAGGATTCTAATAAGTAATAGCACAGGATTCCCCGCCATTAAATTCAGGTAGTAAATGCAGTTACTAGACAGTAAGTGTTCAGTGGACCAAAGGGGGATTTTGGCTAAGCTGTCACAGCAGCACAAAGACAAAACAAAAAGGTTATAGCTCGAAAAATTTTACTGAAGATGAACTCCTAACAGCCCCACACATGACACTGCAGCTCCACAAAAAGCTTTTTCACACTGTAAAGTACCTAATACTGCTTGGAAGTCAGTTGTTTTATACAAAGGACAGTGAGTTTAGAACCATGCTAAGTGCATCTGGATTTCTGCCTTGTATTTCTGATATGATACTTTTAGTTAGATACTACAATTTCCATGGAAACAGTGTCAAGGGAGGTACATTAAAAAGACTCTTCCCATTTTTCCTGGAAAAACAACAAAGACGGAAAGGAAAAACAACAGCATAGCACGTTGCTCTGATCATACTGTCAATTACTATGAATTAACCCTGAGCTTAGTTAATCCACCTATGAGTCCAAAGTCATTTATTTCGTGCATTAAAAAGAGCTTTCTTGTCTTGATTTGAGCAAAGATCTTTGTAATCATAATCATACTTCCATAGACAGAATGCTAGAACGCTGTGGAGTCAGATGAAAAGAAATCGAGAGGTTTGTGCTGTTAAATAAATAAAACCCCAAAGTCATGTTACATGACTCTAGATGTTCACTGAAATGCTCATACTAATCTTCTCAACAAGGCTGTTGGTTTTTAAAACAACAGTTTGTAAATATGTAATGCCCACTAAAGAAGATAGGGCCACCTTCCTGGAACCCACATCCGTTGTGTTTCTTTTCCACAGGCATGTTGAGCCAGCAGGTATGCTGGATGCCTCAGACCCAACCCTGTAACAAAGCAGAGATCATCCAGATAAAAGGAATGGTGAAATCTTGTTAGGATAGATAGGGGAGAGCCCCAAATTAATAATGCATCAAGTTGTAGAGACAAAAGTGCTTCTGCCCCACCTGCAGAGCTCTCTTTCCATGTAACCACAAGCAGAAAGAAATCAAAGTTGAGCAAAGCTCTGTCCAGCAATCTGTCCAGGAAAAACTGATACTGATGAGGCACATTGTATGCCCACAAGGGCTATGTATATTTTCACTGTACGGCAGTAAATGGTACTATCCATTCAACATGCTGCTAAGGTACAGTAGTAACCTCATCGTGACTGCTTACAGACCTAAGCTTGCCTATATGCACGACCCAAAGGGAGTCGAAAGGCAGCCTGTGTGGACTACCACATGTGAGCAGTTTTTTCCACGCTGGACCTAATACTGTTTGAAACCCAAGTACAAATATCCCTTCAAAGGCAAACGCCTTGAAGAGTAGATCACATTTGCTATGAAAATCAATGCAGATAGATTTCTAGCCTAGGTGTCTGTTGAGTTCACTGATTGCTAAAGCAACTCCCTCTGCAACTCCAGCAATTCCCACTGCAGGAAGGTAAATTAGTTTCACACTTGGAAAAGTCAAGCACATAAAAGCCACTTCAACTTTAGCAAAGAGAAAAAGCCAACAAATAATCATGCTGTATGCTGGGATGTCAAGGAATACAGTCTGCTGTTACAAACCTGTGTTTTTCTCTGGTAATTCTAGAGCCTGTTACCATAAGAGGCATTTCTTGAATGGCTGGTGGTAGGTAGTTCATGTTTTTCAATCCGATTTGCAATTGTATTTGTTGCTGTATAGTGATTGTTTTGCAAAATAAAATCGCTTGTCATCTAAACGCTTGTGTTGGTTTCCAGTGTTTGTGGTGCAGCCCCTCCTGCGTTCAACCACTGCGCGCTGCTGCCCTGCATGGAAGCAAGTTATGGTGCACCCTCTGCCATTGCAGTCAGCCTTGCCAGGAGAGTCAGGAGAGGATTAAGTCTCTTTTCCTCAGTTAATCTCTGCTATTTCTTGCCAAAGGAATCAGTTTTTACAGCTAGTGCTCTCACCTGAGGGGTGTATTTCCCTGCTTTATGTGAACACACGATCCTGTCCATCCCTGCCGTCCCAGCCTACAGGTGAGGTTCATTACCCCACAGTGACCCATTGAGCCCTGCAAGCAGAATGACACACCAACGAGCCGGCAACCCCTCCCTTGCCACGGTGTTCCCTTCAGCGCAGGGGTGTGTGAGGGCGTCGCCAATGACCGGAGCCATCTCTGTCCAAGCTGGATGCGGGTGTATCCCGGTTCTGGATCACGGTCCCACCACTTCTGCCCCCTGGCTGAGCGGCTAGCCAGCCTCCCTCCGCCGTCAGGCAGCAACCTGTGCCCATGAGGGGCGGCGGGGCTGGTGTTTTAGGGCTGACAGCCCCGTTCCCTGCTGCGGCCGTCGTCGGGAAAATGGCGGCCGCCGCCTCACCTCACGCCCGGCGGGGGGCGCGTGCTCCCGCGCGGCCGTTAACGGTCGCCAGGTGGCCGTTGGGGTTGGCGCTCCCCATTCACCTCAGAGCGAGGGGCCTCGGCGCCATGAGGGCTCTGCGGCTGAGCGGGCTGCGCTTTCTTGTGGTGCTGCAATAGTCATAAATAAACAGTCAGAGCACCTGGAGGAATAATGAAGTGCTGTTAATTATCCATTAGAAGCGCCCTCCTAAGGGTGCTTAGGCACAAGGCAGAACTAATGTATCATCTGCTAAAAGGATTGAGAGGTTTGAGAGCAATAAGGGTGAATCCTGATTTAAGTATTCACAGCTAGAGCAGTGGTTGAGGGCAGCAGGTAAGAACCTGTTTCCTCCTTTCTATGTGAAGGAAAAACAGCTAATATCGCTATGACTGTTGTGTCTTACTAGCAGCATGTGGTAGGAGGTGTATTTTATAGCTTGCTAGCAGGCTGAGCACTGGTGGAGCACTGAGGTGAGTGCATGCTGTGAATAAAACCTTAGTTACAATGTTGCTGGCAGTGTGGGAAGCGCAGGAATCTTGCTGCAATTGTTTGCTGGGTGTAGAGAGGGTCTGTCCTTTCTCTGCCTGTCATGGCTCATGGGGTATTCCTTGCACTGTAAAGGAATGTGGTAGAAGAGGCAGGTGGGTAGTTAAAAGCATGGATCAGAGCAGAGTTGCAGTCAGAAGGCCTTTTGCCTGGTGCTGTGTTCAAGCAGAAGTCCCGGTTGCTGCTTCAAAGATAAAAGGTTCTCTGATGGTGGGGCTCCCAAACCTGGCTTGTATGAGCACCCTTGGAAGGAGAAGTATGGGGTTGAAGGCAGTTCTCAGCTCTCTTCTGAGCAGTGGAGAGGAACACATATTTGGTAACTTGGTGGAAAAAGAAATTCACACTTTGTTCTCTGGGAAGAAGGGAAAAGGTGCTTGGGTGAGGTGGGGCTTGGGGGGAGATTTGCTGTGTTTATCCTTTTCCCAAAAGGAAGTAAAAGGTTTGCAGCTAATATTCAAAGCAGTCACATCCCAGGGCTTGGAGAGCCCTCATCCAAGGGCTGGTATGATAAATTGGCAGTGAAAGCTTTATTTCATTCCACCACCACCCCCTCAAGTCTTGCTCAGAGACTCCCTATGTTATTTTGTAGGACTTTGTTCCATGTCTCTTTGCCTTACATAGTTGGAGCATAACCTTATATGTACTTAAATGCAATTAGATGGCTCTTTGAATATGATTTGTTGCTTGAATTAATGTTATGCAAAGGCAGTAACTCTCTGTAGTGACTGCAGATCCTCCTCTGTGGAGGATCTGTGTTCCTGCTCTGTTTTGAAATAGGATTCTCAGATGTATGAGTACTATGCCACTCCTACTGATTCCAGCTGAATGTGGCTTAGGCATTAAATATATGATTGTCCTTATGGAATCTGATCCAGCTGGACTATAGTCTGCTCCCTCCCAAATTCATGTAGCAACAGCAGCAAGCCTGGTAGTTTTAGGGGGTTCATGTATCCTTGTTTCTGAACACATTGCCAGCAGGGCTGGCAGGAAGTGTTGAATGAGACATCTGAAGAACCTTAGTTGAAGTGTTTTTGTGATGAGTTTAAAAGCCCTTAAAGTAAAACAAAGCTTTCCTGACTTTAAATTTTACAAAACAGCTAGGAAGGAGAGAATCAGACCCTTGTTTTGAACTGCCCTGAATTTCTCCCTTGTGTAGTTCATGATAGTGCAAAGAGGATGTATACAGTTCCCAGGCTGAAACAGCAGCCTTTGATCTGTTCTTTATACTGATGTGAATAACAAAGTATACAATACTGCTAATGAAGTAGCTCTCTGAACTCACTCTCTATTGATGCTCTGTTTTAGTGTAGTTATTTAACAAGGTCCAAAGACTTCCTAGGAAGAGAAATGGATAAATGAAGGAATAACTTTTTCTTCTACCCAACAGATCCATACAAGAAAGGGTAAAATGAGTGGTATCCATCAGTGCTTTCAGTGACTGGTTGTCCCAAGAAAGGGTCTTCAGCATGGGTCCTTGAAGCCAAGGACAAAGCCTACTGGCAGCTTATGGAACACTAAGCTCTCAGGAGTGTGCCAAACAATTGTCTTTGTTCTCTGCTCTGGGCTGTACATTTAGGAGCTGTTTACAGCCTTGCTCTTGGAAAAGCTACTGCACAACAGAATGCCTCAAGATACTCCTGAGAGTCTGGATTCTGTTTTTCTCGCTACAAAAAAAGTAACAGATAAATTAAAGCTATGAATGCTTAGGACTCTGTGCAGCAGGGATTGAGGCTGGGGACTTGGAGAATGAAATGAAAACAACTGCAAGACACTGAGGTTCCCGGCTCTGTGCACTCCTTTGTGGAGTGGGGGCTTCATGCTCAGGTTCTGCTCAGTGGTCTCACCTTGTGGCATGTTGCCAGCTTTGACTGTTTCTGGATGAAGACTGAATCCTACCTTGATGGTTGTGTAAACCCAACTGTGTGATGAAAAAAGCAGTGATCAAGCAGAATCATGTGATTTGGGGGATGTCAGATTGACATTGCCTGTAGTAAGAGAAGAAACGGAAAAATAGTGTCATGGGCATCCTTTGTGCCAAGGCAAGGAGGGAGGGCTGGGAATTGCTGGAGTACAGCAGAGGTAATGACACCATCTCCACTGTTCCTCATGCCTACTTCCTGAAACCAGTGATGACTTGCACTAGTCTTGGTCTTTGTGCAGGCAGACAGACCTGTGTTTCTGTGGCAGCCACGATGCCAGTGTAGCCTAGTGAACCAAGCACAGTGTGTTTTTGGGACAGCTTGCTGTTATCCTGCTATAATGATCTCCCTTAAGAGTTTGCTTGCTTCCTCTCTGTGCTGTAACAGAAAGCAGGGGACTGATTTGGTGGATTTTATCTTTGCAGCATCCACTGCAGTGTTATTGTCCTGGGTTTCAGCAGTAGCAGTCATTTTTCTCCAAGGATTTTCTGAGTCTCATGCTCTGCCAGGGAGAAGCAGAAGCCGGGAGAAAGCAGAGACAGGACACATGACACTAACTAACCAAAGGGGTATTCCATAACACAGCACGTCATGCCCAGTATTTAGGTACAGTCAGATGCTGACTGCATATCTGAAAGCCTCCACTACAAGCACAGTTCAGTATGGAGATAAGTAAAATCTCGCAGGCTGTAAAGTTCCTTCTTCTCTTACATGTGTAATTTCCAGTTTGCAAACTGTTTCACTTACATAGGTACAGATCATTTCAACTTCATGTACCCTTTGTGGGGGGATATCTTTGGAGTCTTGAAAACAAGGCGAGGACAAAATTAGTCTCTATAGACACCATCAAACTAATATATACCACTTGTGCTACCTCCTGGGGTTAGTTCTGGTCATAGCCTGGCTGGAGTGGAGAATCTGCACCTTTGGGACTGCAGTTCTTTAGGGTAGTGCCAGCTGTTGGTAATCTTTTATTTGCTCTCTGATTTATGTTGCCTCAGAGGTTCTTCAAACCTCTGTACAATTAGAGGGATTAAGGTGTCTTTTACAGCTTCATGTTGCTGGAGAGCAATATTCTAAACTCTAAATAAAATTAGACTGCAGATGTCTTGCTAACTGAGCTTATGCTTTATTTAGTAATTCCATCACACATTAGAGGAGTGGAGAAAACAATTATTTAAAATTGAGTTTATCATTCCTACTGCATTGTTACACTTCTAGCTGTCAAGAGGCATCATGGCAGGAACAGAGTTTGACTAGAAATGCACTTTGCGGGTATGTGTTTTGATTAGTACCAAGCAGTAGCTGTGCAGTTCCTTTTTGGTGTCTGTTGGGCTACCTGAGTTCTGCTTGCTAAAGGCTATGTGACAGGGGAAGATGCTGGCTATGCACAAAGAAAAGGTAAGGAAAATAGTGCTGTACTTCCAAGCTGTGTCTTCCTCCTAAAGAGTCCTTCAAGGATGTAGCAGAAAGCCAGGCAGTGGTACTAGTATATTGTCCTTCTGCTTTCTGAGTTACAGTTAACACTGAGAGGTGTGGAGCTAGAGAACAGTTGCCTTGTATGCCCTACTCCTGCTCCTCCTTGAGCTAAAGAGAGGATGTTTGGATTCCCCTTTGGAGGCTCAGTGAAGTCCTGCTAGAGCTTCCAAAATCTGCTCTTTAGGACTGCCTGTGTTTGGGGGCAGCCATAATGTTTACCTGGGTAAGTTTGAAACCAGTGAATGCTCTTACTTTCCAACTAAACTTGGGGTTTGTGGAGCATTGTGTTATTGTTTTCATCCTTGGCTGTTAAGGCCTAAACAGCTCCAGTAGACTAACCACACCAAATGCCTCTGGTGTCCCTGTAAATCAAGAGAATTTGTAGGCGCTTTTGGCTGCAGTCTGCGAGCAGGCTGCAGTGCTGTTTTCCTCTGGCATTTCCTGTTGTGTAGCAGAGCAGGGGAATAATAAGATTATGTTTATAGCAGCAAACAGGAAGCTATTGTAAGCGCCTCATTCTTGAATGTAGGAATAAGGAGAGGATGCAAGTGTGTGTCATGGTTTAAACCCAGCCAGTAACTCAAAACCATGCAGCCGCTCATTCAATCCTGTGCTTCTTCCTCCCTCTGCTCTTGGAGGGATGGGGAGGAGAATTGAAAGAATGCAATTTCTGCGAGTTGATATAAGAACAGCTCATTAACTAAGGTATAACACAAACCACTACTGCTACCACCAATAATAATAATGATAAGGGAAATAAAGGAAGAGAATACAACCACTCACCACCCACTGACCAGTACCAAGCCCGACTCGAGCAGTGATCTAGCCCTTCCAGGTAACTGCCCGCAGTTGATATAGTGGGCATGATGTGCTGTGGTATGGAATGCCTCTTTGGCTAGTTTGGGTCAGATGTCCTGCCTCTGCTTCTTCCTGGCTTTCCCTTCTCCCTGGCAGAGCATGAGACTCAAAAGGTCCTTGGTCAGAATAAATATTACTTAGCAACAACTAAAAACATTGGTGTTATCAACGTTCCCAGTCTGAAAGTCAAAAACACAGCACTGCACCAGCCACCAAATGACTGCTACTGCTGAACCCAGGACATTCCATAACACGTTAAAGGACTCGAAAAAGGAATTACTTAAAAATAAGTTTATCACTCCTACTGTGTTTTCTTTCAGTTCTGTCAGTAGGCAAGCTGGCAGGAATTAAACTCAAATTTGCTTTCCTAACAAGAAGACTTTGTATACAAAATCCTGAATCCATTGAAGGGATGTGGAGTTGGGAAACATCTTCAATACCTAACTTGCTTTTAGAAGTAAATTCTCTCTGTAGTTAGTTCTCATAAGATTATTTCTTTTCCTGTCTGAACTCCTTTAACCAAAGGAAAGAAAATAGTAATTTAAAACTTTCCTGTCTGAGTAAGCTCATTCTGTGAATAAAAGGGCCTTACTTCTGTGCCTCAGCAGAAAGTGACCGACAGCAAAAATCTCAATCAGCCAAACATGGCAAACAACCCAACCAGTTTAGCATTTCAGCATGTGGTCAGATTAGTGATTTTAATTATTTAAACTTTTTGTTTGTTAACATATTGTTTGGGTTTTGCTTAACAAATAAACTTCTAACTGACTTAGTACTCGTTTTGTGCAAGAGGGAGATGTAGACTAAGTAGGATACTGTTCCCTGTAAGTGGAGATCCAGACCAGCCTAAGGCACTGCAGCAAAGGGTTGGGTTAGGCTGGGCACCAGGAAAAACTTCATCCCATTGGGAATACATGCAGATCATCAAAGTAGTGGCACTGGGTTTCCAGCAAACCTGTTTGTCCAAGTACAAGTCATTGCCTTGTTGGAGCATCTCCCTTTGAACTTACAACCTTTTTATATAAGCAATGGAATAGCACTTTTTGTGTGTGTGAAAAATTAACTGATAAGGGTCTTCTGTGTTTTCTGTTAATTATTTGTAGTAATATACTATCTTCTGATAGGTAGGAGAACTAATCTAACAGTGACTGAGAAGTATTTCCAGCAAACCTGAGTCAAACGTATCTTTATATTAGTCAAATCAGTCGGGTGTCTAGTTGGAAACACAAGTAAATCTGCTTTGGTGGTCACCATCCTCTTCACCACTGTTTATCTCAACTCTTGCTGTGTAAGAAAAGCCTAAGGAATAACTACCCAAATTTCCTTTGCTCCTACCACCAGTCTTTGCTTTCAGTTACTGGCTTCCTTTCTCTCCCCACTCTTAAGATAATGGTTTATCTCCCCACTTAACAGCCTTGCTCCATGCTGCATCAGACGCTTTGAGGGCTCCTGCCGTTGTGGATCCCCAAGCAAGAGAACCTGGCTTTATAAACAACTAATGAACACCCCACCACCCCCACCTTTTTTAGCCCTCTCGATTCTGCTCCTCTGCGGCTGTGGGGAGGCTTGACCAAGCTCCACCCGATTTACAGGAGCAGCGCATTTGAACTTCTCCCTGCCGTTAGCTGGCGGCGAGGGAGGTAAGGAGGAAGAGAGGTAATCCCTCTCCTATCCCGCTCGTTTCTCGGCTGCTTTGCATCGTCCTCTCGCTGCGGGTTGCCGTGGCCTCGAAACTTTCCCCCGGTGAGCACCGCGCCCGAGGGAGGGAAGGAAGGAGGGAAGAGGCAGAAGGACCCTCCCCAGGCGCTGAAGTTTTGCGGGAGGCCCGGGCCGGGCCGGGGTGGTGCCACCGCCGCCCCCCGCGCCAGCCCTCCCCCGTCACCGCTGCCGGCGCGGCGCTCCGTGCTGGAGCTGTCCACAGAGGGAGGTGCTGAAGGCAGGGAGGAAGCAGAGGGACGCGGACATCTTCGCTCCCCTAATTTCCTCCCTGCCTTCTGCAGCCATTTTGCACCAGCAAAGCTGAAGGGAGGTGTAAGAGGGGAGGGAGCGGGTGGGCTGCGGAGGATGAAGGGAAGAGTGTAAAGAGTTGCGGAGAGCGAAGAGGCAGCCATGGGAGATCCCGACTGGTACGTCTGCTAAGACTGGCTCACAGAAGCAGTTATCATCAGCACCATGGTGAAAAGGAAAAGCTCAGAGGGCCAGGAGCAGGAGAGCGGCCGTGGCATCCCTCTACCCATCCAGACCTTCCTCTGGAGGCAAACCAGGTGAGAGCAGCAAGCCCCGGGTACTTGGGATATAGCTGCAACAGGGCAGTGGAAAGGGGAGGGGGGGGGCGGGCCAGCTGCTGCCCAGTGGCAGGGAGGAAGCAGTTATTGCAGCTGCAGCATGAAGGCATGAAATAAGCTGTTCTCTTTGCACTCAGTATATAGAGAGATCTGTGTGTATCAGGGATGGGGGAAGGACTGGAGGCAGCTTAACCTAGTAGCAGTCCCAGGCAGCTTCTTGATATGACTTTAAAACATCCATGTGTATGTGTGTCTATGTACTTTTCCCCTCCTTACTGTCCCTGGTACCCTCTTTTCCTGTTCTCTCCCTCCCCACACTTTTAAGAGGACTTCTGGAGCTCTGGTACCAGAAGCAGCATTCCTCAGTGCTGCATCAGACTTGCAGCTTTGCTTATATCTGTATTTGCTTGTATCTGTATTTGCAGCCATCCTGGAGCTGTAATCTATGCTTTGGGAGGTCAGCATGCAAACAGATACGTCAAAGTCTCACCTTATTTCATTGGGTTGGAAAGTAATGATGCGTGAGAAGCAGGCTGAATGTATGGCTGGGGCTGTATGTTCCCTGTGAATCCTGTGTCTCCTGTCTTAACAAAATTCTAAATTGAAAACATTGTGGGAGCTGAGGGGAAGGTTGGAAGGTTTGAAGGTTGTGGCTCTCATTTAAGGCCTCAATCACAAAATCCCTTTATTCCACCTTTAGTGTCCTCAAAAAAAAAAACCCACCCCAAGATAATGCTGTAATAAGGTGACCTGATTATTTGTTTTTTAAAAATATTTAACTTTGATCCCATTCTGGAGGGGAGTGATAGCAGAGGGTGGGTGTTCTCTCCCTCTAGGGTACAGGCCTGCATTTCGTCGTAAGCTTTCCACATCGGTAACTGTGGAGGAAAATACATAATACTAAACTGGCAAATGGAGCTCTTGCTTAAAGCAGAAGCAAGGGGAAGTTCAGCAATATTTAACACATTTTAAATAGAATATGTTGAAAATCTTTCACTGGGGTAAAATGGCTGAAAACTGCTGGGGGAAGATTTATTCATGGGGAACAGGACTTTTCTTGAGGGTGGATTAACTGCCTCTTGGCATATCAGTGTGGATACTTTTGCCCTCTAGAAAAGGTAACAGCATTTTGACAGATGTCATCAACAGGTATCTGAACATTATTATGGCCTTACAACTTCCTTTACATTAAATTTCTCAGCCTTTTGCTAACCTTCTGACATGAGAAAAATAACTAAGCAAAATCTGCCCTTGAAGTACTGGATCTCTAATGCTTTTTCTCCTTTCCTTCAGTGCATTTTTAAGACCTAAATTGGGGAAACAATATGAAGCATCCTGTGTGGTATGTACATGTTTCTCTTTTTCAACTCTTATGAGTAACTAACTTTTCATGCAACTTGATCTGACCATGGTGGCTGATAAGAAGCTTCTCAGCTTACACCAGAAGTGGATTTAGTCTGTTCAACTTAATTTTGATCTTTTAATCCCATAGAATCGTAGAATCATAGACTAGTTAGGGTTGGAAAGGACCCTAAGATCATCTAGTTCCAACCCCCCCTGCCATGGGCAGGGACACCTCACACTAAACCCTATCACCCAAGGCTTAATCCAACCTGGCCTTGAACACTGCCAGGGTGGAGCATTCACAACCTCCCTGGGCAACCCATTCCAGTACCTCACCACCCTAACAGTAAAGAACTTCTTCCTTATATCCAATCTAAACCTCTGCTGTTTAAGTTTGAACCTGTTACCCCTTGTCCTATCACTACAGTTCCTAATGAATAATCCCTCACCAGCATCCCTGTAGGCCCCCTTCAGATACATGATGGATTTGAAGTTGTTTCCCATCTAGAGAATTTGGATATCATGTGCCTCTCTAGACACATAAAAAAATAAATTGATTTGGATATTATTAATTGAACTAATTAGTAATTAAATAAAGTAAATAATGGTATGGACAGACTGGAATATGACAGTCTAGGTCTAAACTTGCAGTTCATGTGTGTATCTGCTTTCAGATTAGATTGATGTAATTTCAGTTTGCAATCACTGGAGTTCTTTCAGACTTAAAATATTGAAAATCTAAACTTACTGACAGGCTTTAAGCAGTACTTTTACCATTGTGCAAGATGGAAATACCTCCTCTGCTGGAGGGAATTCTGCTGGAAAACAGAGGGAGCATGTCTTAGAAGCGTAATTAAAGATGGTTTATTATGCAGATACTATTAACTCTTATTTCTAACTGTATTTCAAATAAAACTTCAATCTACTTGTCTAAATGGAAGAGAAAAGGAAGGTATGTAGCAAGTTAAAGTAAGATGGGTGTTTAGGGAATTTCAGAGTTCCTTGAACTGTTGCTGATCTTTGGATGACTTAAAGTACATTAAGCAGTTGCAGCCAGACTTGACAGACTGGAAAAACTTGGTCTGGACATGTATCTTAATAGTTTAAAGTACTTAGGTCTCTCTGCAGCAATTTTCTGACTTCCTCCTCACAAGATATTAAGCTGGTGAAGCCCTATTTGCTACTGACTAATTTTCTTCTAAGAAATCCATAAATCTTTCAGTGTTCTTGCTAGATGCCAAATACTGATATACAAGGCTGCTGGCTTACTGTGTTGGTGAGTAAAATGAATTGCAGTACTGGCAGATGGAGCAAAAGGCATTATCACTGTTATTTACCATTTTATATCAGGTTTAAAACTCGTGCAGAAAATGGATTTTTTTGCCTTATGAACTTTACCAGGAGCCTCAGCAGTGTGCAGGAGCCATGCCTCAAAGCACCTACTATCTGAGGCTGTGGCCTATCTGTGAGCTAATGTCTGTCTCTGTTGGGTAGAGGGACACAGCTTCCTTATCTCCGTGTTCCCCATGAGGTACTTATCCGTCTGTGACTGCCTTGTGCTTCATGCTATGCTGTTGGCATCAGGTCTTCCTCTATGTCCCGCAGGCTGATTCTAAAGCACCTTTCTTTTGTGAGCATGTATCAGAATTTACTAAGTGTATAAACAAAACAAAAAGCCTAAACAAAGCAAAAGCCACAGACCAACCAAACAACAACAACCAAACAACAAAAAAAACCCTGAAGTGCAAGACAGTATAAATTACATGCTTCAGACAAGGGAAAGGAGGCTCTGAAAAAAATGCATTTAATGAAGGACAAATCCATTTTCATCCCTGAGATGAAGGAGAACTAGATTCTCCTCTAATCCTTAACATAATCATTAAATTATGGTAGAAGGCTTTCAAAGGTGGGGCATAGTTTTGACCAATTGATGGGATACAGCCTTAGCTGCTGCATCTGCCATCTTCTTTTACTTACCAATTTCCTATCCCTGACAATCACTGGAGTGCATTGGAGTGTTTGCCTACATCAAAATACCTTCTGTAGTATCCAGTGGGGTGGCAGAATGCAGCGTGCATGGGTGAGACAGGGTTTCTGGAGCTTGACAGGTAGCTGGCTTGTCTTCTGAAACATCAAGCTGATTATCTAACACCACTGTGTTGACTTAGTGTGCCTAAAAATACTGTGCATCTGTTATATGAGCTGTCTTAAAATTCTCCAGCCAGAATTGTTCTAGGCATGTCTATAGGCTGTTAACTGTCTGACAATGCATATGACACAACATTGTGCAGCATTCTATTATTATTCTTGGCTCTAAACTTGCTGCAGTAGAACTTGCTGCATATTGTGCATTGAGGAAGCAGATGCTGGAGGCCTAGATTCAATGAGAACAGCGTCTGGTCTGCAAGAGCAGATTTCATTGCTGCTTAGAGCTTTGCTTTATGCCATAGTACTTGAGGGAAAATCTGGCCCTTGTTTTCCTTACCTGAACAATTGCACTGACTTCAATTGGACTATGAAAAATAGCCTTTAATCTGGAGATAAATACCCTCTCCCCACCCTGCATTGGCTTACACTGTCTAAATGATCTTATGCCTCAGTATGGACTCAATGATTCTCCTTCTCCCCATTCTGAAGTTGCTCTGCCCTGACGCCATGACATTGCTAATGTGCATGAGTAAAACCTGTAAATGACCTCAAGGGAATGAAAACAGTCCTGTAAAAAGCCAATGGATTTTTTTGGGTGAGGATTTGGTTATGAATGATCAAAGGACAGATATGGAACAGATCTTAAAAACATGCCACCTTTATTTTATCTAGCCAATGGATGTGGTTGCAGAAAATAATTTTTTTTTTCTGAACATGGAAATTTTCTGTAAATAAAGTGCTTGGCATCTGTGTTTCATTGCTTTTCACTGTTAATACTATTACTTTGTTTAGTGAGCAATGAAGCCTTACCACTGCTGTGCTATGAACCCCTAGATTAATGTTTTAGATCTTTCCAGGAACTCTTCCCTCCTCAAAGACCTTCCTCAGACTGATAAGACTTCCTACCTGCATTTCAAGGTCTTTCCAGTCTGAAGTGACTTAAGCAATGGTCTCTGCTTTCCACCATGATGCAGCCTGAACTTTGGAAGAACAGGGCAGTAAAGTTCCCTCCAAGGACAGAAGTCTGGTTCAGAAAGCACTAATAGTTTCTCTGTGTCTCTGCCAGGGTCCTGCTGTACATACAGTAGGCTAAGCACTGGGCTCTGCTCTAGGGCTGTTTCTCTGGAGGGTGCCTTCAGCTTGTCTGGCACTCCTGAGAGCCATCCCTTCATGTTCCCCTTATTCCCGGACTGATAGAAAGAATGACAGGAGACTATTTCCTTCTATTGTCTATAGACAATTTGTGTGGTCCCCAGCAGATTGCTGTAAAGAGTGATTTGAAGCATCCTTTCCCTGGTAGATATATTGTTCAATCCTAGTGTTAAGAAATACACACTGCTGCCAACCTAATCCATGGCACATTATTTTTTACTAATCCTCAGGAAGCCAATGATTTTGTCAATGTATTACAATTAATGCCCTCCAATTTTAGCCGTTGCTCCATAAAGGGAGTCTGTTGAGTTTGCTGACTAGAACCTGGGGCTTCTTGTAGGTGGACAGTGTGACTCTATACACATGTAAAGGTTGTTGTCAGCTTTGATGTTTATTGCCAGTATTTCCTCAGGTTCAGTTTGTGTTGCTAAAGGGCTTAGTCTGCTATAAGCACATGAAGTTCTGGATACCCCCAAAATACATTTGGATAAATCATACAGTCCATCTCATCACCTCTTTGTCTATGCCTGGTGCTATTGGGGAGCATCTGTCTTAGGTGGTAAGTGCAGATAGATGTATGTTTCTCCTGCTCCATGTTGGCCAGATTGGAGCTGTTATGGTAAAACCATAATAGTGCAGCACTATGCCTGCATTAGGGCATCCTGCCCCTCAATAGAGGAGCTCATGTCTGCCCACAGTAGCAGTGTGGCCATCACCTGAAACAAGTGTGCTGAGCTTCTGGAGCATGCAGAAGAGTGCATGCTAGCACTGGTTAGCATGCCATGCATGGGAGTGACTGGTCAGATAGGAGAGCTGGGTCCTGCTGCCCTGTCTGCTTTTCTTTATAATGAAGTCTATTCTTGTTAACACCCCGCCCCAGTTTTATAGGAAAAATCAGTATGACTGGTGTTGAAGAATAAGCTTTATGAACCTGGAGTGAGGGCATTTGAAGCATCCATTAGGTAGTGAATGCCAACAGTTACTTGTTATCAAGCCCAGAGCTTGATAAAACTGGTTTAACAGCTTGTGAACAAATGGGTAGCCAGGAGGCTAAGCTGGTATATGGCAAGGATGTGCACTGTCAGTAATGTATTTCTTCTCTTTAGGAACTTCACTGAAGGAATATAACTGCTTTTGTGACCTATAATGAGATCTTTGTGTCTGAACAGAGGAACAACTTGCATAAATGGTTGGAGCAACTAGCAATAAGAAACTTCCTTAGGGATTTCAAAGGCAGATAGTCTTATTTTGTGTTGCTTGAGGTGGAAATAATGAACTTGCTGCAGCCATCAGCTCTTTTAAGTGTTCACAAAACCATTACATCATGGCTCGACAAAAAATTCTGTACATTGATTATTTTTTGTGGCAGGGTGTGAAAACATTTCTTAAGGCCTATATACCTTTAATGGGTTGTCCTTTATGTTACACTAAACTGAAAGAGCGTCTGTGTGTGAAAAGAACCTCCAGCTCTCAGCTCCACAAATACAGGCTTCATTAGCTCCTGTGACTTTCAACAGGATTACTGCATGCCAGATTAATGCCCAGCACAACTGTAAGTCTGCCTTGATGTCAACACTTACTAATATACGTGATGTTTGCTTTAATTCTGTTTTTATTACAGAAAGTATACTGAGTGGCCCATTAATTTCTTAGCCAAGTACATCCATATGCCTGGTGAACTTTAGCTACAGTGTGTCTTTCAGGAAAAGTATTACAAGCTGTGCTTACAGATCACAGGTTTTGAAAAGAGAGTATTCTATGTACTAGAAGGTATGTGCAGAAATAGATATACAGTGTCTTTTTCTTCTTTGTTCTTACTTTCAGTCTTTTGAAAGAGTTTTAGTAGAGAACAAGCTGCATGGCCTTTCTCCAGCTCTCTCTGAAGCCATCCAGAGCATTTCTCGCTGGGAACTCGTCCAAGCTGCGCTCCCGCATGTGCTGCACTGCACCGCCACATTGCTTTCCAACCGAAACAAGCTAGGTTAGTGCTCGTGTGAGTCTGGTTTTCCATTCCTGAAGTTATCAATCAAAATATGACACATCGAGGCTCAGGATACCAACCTATTCTAAATCCTGGAATCCCACTTAGTTCATTCTGTGGGTTGTCCTTTCTTCATCTGTTCTCCTTTATAGTAGGGTAACCTGTGAGAGCTTCCCCAGTAAAGCTTATGGTCTGATGGGCTGAAGAGTCAAAGCAGTTCAATAATAATTTGGTAGTTATTTTTCAGAGATAGTAGGACTAGCTTTAGCAAAAGACTGATTTACCCAGCAGGCATGGCATTCTTGAAGGAATAGATACTTCTTGCAAGGCATGCTGCAGTGGCCAATTGCAGCAGGTACTCCTAATATTTTCAGTTCTTTTGTATTTTTTTCTCTAATACTCTCTTTATTCAGACCAGTGCATGTGATTCTCAGCAGATAAGTCAATTGGGTAATAAGGATAAGGCTTACTTTGTTAGTCTTTTAATGATTTCATCAGTGATTTCAGCAGGAATTTGCTTCCTGAGACATGCCTATATTAACATAATTATATTAATTATGGGAATATTAACAGAATACAGCTTGAGCACTTTGCAGTGCTCACTTGCATTTTGTCCTACCCATTAGAGTCAAACAGACAAGCCTGTCGAGGTTGCATCTTTTAGGACCACTCTGTGTCCACACATTCAGCTTACGACTGACATTTCAGGGACTGAAGTGCAAATGCTGTGAAGTAAATGGAGACTTGTGAATTAGGAGGTTTCAGACATAGAGAAACACTATACTGATACTTGTAATGATAGAATTTTAATTTTCCAGTGCTCATCAGGAAGTTGGATGGCCACTTTTCCTGTGCAGTTCTGAAAGTCTCAGCAGTACCATTAGTGGAAACCCTGTGAGATACTGTGATGCATTTTTTCCATCCAGGGCATCAGGATAAGCTTGGAGTAGCTGAAACAAAGCTTCTTCACACTCTTCACTGGATGCTGCTGGAGGCCCCTCAGGACTGCAGCAATGACAGATTTGGAGGAGACAGAGGCTCTAGTTGGGGAGGGAGCAGTAGCGCCTTTATCCACCAGGCTGAAAATCAAGGATCACCAGGACATGCCCGGCCCAGCACCATGAATGATGAGGAGGAAAATAACAGAAGGAAGTTCTTCCAGAACTCCATGGCCACAGTGGAGCTTTTTGTGTTCCTCTTTGCTCCCCTTGTTCACAGGATTAAAGTAAGTGGAACGCTGATGGGGTACCTGTGCAGAGACAGCTCTGAGCCAGAAAAGAATGATTTTGCCTTTGAGATTGTTATTTAATTCAGCCTACACACTGGGAGACCACTAGAAATGTTTTAATAAGCTGGCAGAATACCACTGCCATCAGGAAGAAATACTTCCAGTGGTTTGCAATCACTGCAGCATCAGGCAGACACAAAGGCAATAAATCTGAAGTGAGCCATTTTAATCCCTCTGGAATGACAAAGATCTGTGGCCCTTGTGAAGTCTTTGGGACGCTGGAACTTGCAGAAAATATTGTGAGCTTAGCTTGCTCCTGTGATTCTCAGCCACTGGTTAGAAGGGCCTTGCTAGTTTTTCAGGGATTCCACCGCAGGGCTGCCATTGGGATTTATTATTGTCGTTACTAATCATCTTTATGCTAATTACCAGGAATGCATGATATTGGTACAAGCATGGCAGTGGCAAAGGCTATCGAGCATTCCTTTGTTCTGAAGTTGGAAGCAGGCTGCAGGCTTCCTGTCTGCTGAGGTCTCTCTGTTGGTTTTGGGCTGCGTGAATTGGGCTTTGCATTGGGCTTTGCAGAGGAGCATGCTAGGGCTCCTGCCTCTTATCTTCAGCCTCTCAGGAGGGCTGCCTTTACATTTCCAGCTGGGCCTCAGAATAGAAACTGGCTCTGGAGAGTAGGTGCTTGGAAAAGATCTGTAAGGTCATAAAGTGAGGGAGGTTCTTGTCTCTTTGAATCCTGCCTTGTGTGCTGCAACAGTTGAATAAGAAAGTACAGGAAATAAAAGGTCATCTTGGTTAAAGCAGGTGAAAGCAGGTCTGGAGAGCTAGGTTTTTTTCCCTGCTTCTGCTGTTAAGTTCCTGTACAGTACTGCTCAATTCATTTAGCCCAGATTTTTCATACTTGTTTACTAGTTCACATTTTCTCTGTAAGCTGCAGGGCCATGACAGGAAGAAATGCTGAATTCTTCCCAGTGCTAAACATACAAATGTGGACTGCTCTTTGAATAAATTAAATGAAACTGGAAGTAGACCCCAGCTGTTAGAGATCAGGTTTCCATTTTTTTAATATTAATCTTTCTGGGATGTAGTTTCCCATTTAGAAGATGGGATTAATAACAATATCTCCTGTTTACCTTGAAAATCTCTGAGATCTCTGAGCTACTGTAGTGATAAACATTGAAAAGCCCATGAAAACATTCCTATTTCTGTCATCAAAGCTGAGCTCAAAAATGGTGGGGTAAATGAGGCATGTAACTGACTCATTAAGTCAGCATTGTCCCCTCTGTATTTCACAGAGCTAGAGGTCTCAGGGGAAGAATACTGGTCTGATCAGACAACTAAAGTAATGCATGGGCTCAAGGAAGATGATATGTATTTGCAGAGGCCAACCTAGATGATGGAATTCCTAACTTCTGAGAGGATCTTGAGTATTTAGCACTGAGTTTTTAAATGAGGCTTCTGGAGGCTGAAGGGGATGCATGTAATCCTTTAACTTAACAACTATTTTGGCATGACACCAAAAGCTAGCAGTAGAAAGTAAAAATGCAGCTCATTACTGCTACTGCTTCCAAAAGCTTTGCAATGTGCTCCATAGTAAAAATAGTAATTAAAACCAAGCCTAGTTTATAACAAGGCTTGTGAGCTCGTAAGGGTAAGACAGCACTAATGAAAAGTGGAGAATAGAAGGGCTGTATGGAGAGCTACAAGGAGGCACCTTCAGTTCTTCTTTTAGCTCTGAGACATGCGGAGCTATGTCAACAGGAAATGATGGTGCAGCTGTAATTAGGCTGCCAAAACCGTTATTACAATGTTTGTTTGCTTTGTGGGGATAGCTGGACTATACCAAAAGCAGTGTTGCCTAATGTAGATCTGTCCTTAGATCAAGTAAGTGCGTACCTGTGCCTTGATCCCCCTTAGATTTACTTGTATACTAATTTACATTATTTCAGCTACTTACATACATAAAACAATGATAGCATAAGTAGTACCAATATCTCATATATATACACATAGCTCAGGTACTAGCAGTGCAAATAATAATAATAATGACATTATTGTATACAGCTATTTCAGAGTAATTTGTACTCAAACAAAAATGACAGAAAATTTGTGATCAAGCTCAATTTCTAAGTTATGTTTTAATATTTAGTATTCTTATTCTTTTGGGGCAAGAAGTTCAAGTGTCAGAGTGTAAATTCTAACGTTGAGATTGAATGCTGTTGTTATGTATGGTCAAAAGGGATGCTCAGTGATACAGGAATGGACTTTTACAGCTTAATGTCCTAGAAAAAACAGGGTTCATAACTAGTATAGCATTTTTATTTGGAAAAAGTCTGTTGTATATTTTTCCATTGAGATTTCCCTATTGTTTTTAATGGTGTTACTTGAAATGTGTTAATGCATGATGAACAGTGGCAGTGGCCCTTGCCTTCACATATACTGACCTTAGAACTGCACATGGGATCACTCATTTCTTGTAAGACCTGTGCATCAGAGATATGACAGTCCTTTTAGACTGGAAACAAGATTCTTTCACGTGAGCTTGTGTAATACAACTTCTGTTTGTCTTCCTAGGAGTCAGACCTGACGTTTCGCTTGGCTAGTGGCCTTGTTATTTGGCAGCCTATGTGGGAACACAGGCAGCCTGAAGTTTCTGCCTTCAATGCCCTTGTAAAACCAATCAGGAACATCGTTACAGGTCTGTGACTTTGCTGTGGTAATGTGGCTCCTGAGAGCTGAGAAGCCTTTCCTTTGTCTGATGATGCCTTGTGTTCTGTGGCCATCATATTTGAAGGAGTATGTTGATCCTGCAGGAAATAGTCAAACTTTTGAGAGTAGTTTAAAGTTGTTCCTCCTCAGAGTCAACTGACATTTGCATAAGAATTAAATAGGAAATGAGAGAGAAATCACAAATAGAAAATGAGAAACTCTTCAGTAGAGTTATTGTTTCCTGACAGCCTTTTATCTCTCTTTCACCGTATCTTCCTTAGTTGCTAAGAAGGGCAAAGGCAGTATCTATTAGCAGCCTGACATGTGTGGGGAAGGCCTTTCCAGGCTGGCACTGGACAAAAATCAACAGTGAAGAGTGCACAGTTGGCAGTGTTGGTTCTCCTCCTATCTAGAATGTGAATTTCACCATTTTATGAAATTAAACAAGGTAGTTTCAAGAAGCTCCAAAGAAGGCTTAGGTTGTGAATTTGTTTTTGCATACTAGAAGGGGTTGCTTTATCTTCATACTTCAGCCATAATGAGAATAGAGTTGGGTGCTTAGGCTTCCAAGCCTTTGTGTCTGGCCTAGTTCTAAAAACCCCATTTTGCTTTTAAGTTTTTAGATCATAGTTTTGCATAGCTCCTACAAGGTAGTGAACTGAAATTGAAACCCAGTGGATTACTAGGCTTATTGGTGTAGCACTGCTTGCTTGTTCTCAAAAGCATGGAGCTGGAATTTTCACAGCAGTTCGCCAAATCAGATTTTTCTGGTGGCAAGTCATTTTGGATGTCATATTTTGTTCTGACTTCTTTGTACGTCTCTGGGACAGTCCAGAATTGAAAAAGAATCAAGTCTTTCAAATGATTTAAGCCCATCTTTGGTATCTAGCTGTTCCTCCCTTTGCTTCAGTTTCTGGAATTCAAAAAATAGGATTTGAGCCCTGGAAAGTTGTTTTTTTTTGACTGTTGGTATTTTTTTCCATAGGTCTGGAACGTGGTCAGTAAATCCCTAAAGAATAATTTCAGGTGTAAAGTGAAATGAAAATACTCTGTTATGTTTTGAAAATGTTTTCAGCAGAACAGAAATAGAAATTGGAACGCGGTTCTTTATATCAACGAAGATTTTGTCTCAAATTGGGTCAAAAAAGTTTCATTTACTTTAATTTTCCTTCAAACAACGAATTAAAAAAATCTACTGAAGAAGATGCAGATTGTTTTGTTTGGAGTCAGTCTGATACTGAGTCACATCTGAACAGCTTGAGATGTGACAGGATTTCAAGGATTGTCATCCTGGCCTTTGTGATGCCCTTGTTCTGCTGGAGTATCGCTGATTAAACTTTCTGCATGTCATTCGTGTGTCTCCTGTGGTGAAGGCATTTGTCAAATTGGAAATCACGATACATTCTGAGAGATGTAACCTAGAAAAGGAGTGTAATGTCTGTAAAAATAACAGGAGGAAGAGCTCCAAAATAAAAGGCACTAGTATGCAGAGGAAAACACTATTTGTTGACAAATGGATTTAGGATAAAATTTATGTTCAATTTTAATTAAAAAAATAGAGATTTTCAGCAGATAAGATGGTGACAACAAAACTGAAAGGATTGTGCAAAAATGAAACTTATTCTTTATATGGCTGTGGCTAAAGCTTAGGCAGTCAGGAGCAGAAAGATGCTGCTTTGGGTTTGGTTTTGTTTTCTGGTTTATCCTTTCAGTGGTATGTTTTAATATTAGAGGTGATTCCTGAAATGTCTTCCTTTGCTGTCTTTTCTCAGCTAAGAGAAGTTCTCCCACCAACAATCAGAGTGTGGCCTGTGAATCCCCTAATCTGGACAGTGGACATACCGAGGTAAGTTTTATGCTAAGGTTAGACAAGCTTGAATAAGGAGCTGAGGGAGGGGGGAAATTAATATTGAAACAGCACTTGGAGTTGCCATCCTAAAGTATTGCATCTCCAGAAGTTAACCATTCTTCACAGTTCTTCTGAATGCTCCCAACCCTGTCTGCAGTGCAGCCAATGGATATGGTGTATACTTCTCAGAATCTCCTTGGCTTTATTCTGTCTTATGTATTTTCTTGGGCAAGAGCCCTGTCTTACCCTGTGCCTGTACAATGCCTAGTAGTGAGAAGCCCCAGGCTTGATCAGTCTCTCTCTGGTATTACCGTGGTATAATGGTATAAGTAATAGTCATGTCCAAAGTACAAATTGCAGTAAGAAAACTAATATGGAAGAGATAAATATATTTATATATCTATTTCCTTTCATTAAAACTATCCAAAGGGACTACAGGTAGTCTGTGAGACAACCCAGCCAGATTCTGTACCTCCAAAGGCCACTTTTTCAGCATGTCATCGTGGAAACTCCTTGGATGGAAGTGTATCCTCCCAAACCTCTCAGGAGAGAGGTACTGCACATCCCAGGTACGAATCCCTTCAGCAGAAAGTTAGGCTGGTGTGACTCAATGGTGGAGGTCACAAAAGTCATTTGTCTTCAATCTGCTGTTGTCCATACACACCAAAGGTGCTGGGTGTTTATCTCAATTCAACAAATCTCAGTTCTGGGTGATGAACAAGGTATTTAATTGTCATATTTAATGTCACTTTCATTGGAGAAGTCTCTAGCTGGTCAGTTGGAACAGTTTCTTTGATCTTTTCTAATATGTTAGCGTCTTTTAACCAAACACACTAAGATATAAGGTGCAGGTTCAACACTCCATTGGAGCCTGGATTCAGTCTCAGGCAACTGGTATGATTTCTGTTTTCCTTCTGGTCAAGTTTCCTCTAGCAAAGGATTTTTGCAAGTCCTTGCCCATTGCCCTTATTATGCCTTCTCTGCATCCTGCTGCTTAGCTTGGTTTAGGTGACTGGCCCAAAGGAACAGACGAAGAACTGCAGCCACACATACTTCCTCCCAGCTTGCCCTGCAGAGCTCAGGCCATGCTTTTCCAGCATGGCACTGATAAACTAACATCTTTAAATCTAGATTTGTGCACAGAAAGACAGAACCAGATTTTCAGTAATGCTGAACTCTCGGTAATGCCATAAAATAAGTGAAGCTGATGCGTGTTTTCAGGGGGTGGAGAGGGAGGGAAGCCTAGCTATATTTTTAGGTCCTTATGGATTTAGGAGCGTCCTTTAAACCCCTCCTGAAAATTTTTGTCCAGTTGTTTATCTCTTTTGGGAAATGTCATATCCAAAGCACTGCTGTGTTTTATGAAATAGCTTCATTACTGTGACAGAAGAGATGTGGGATGGAGTGGGTTTCTGGATATAATCTAGGAAAGGCTCTGATTTCTCAAAAAGGGCTTTGGTGCACCCTTTCACTTTAAGACTCTGATCCCATCAGGAGGCTTCCCTAAGGATTTTGTATCAAGGCTGCTGTTAATTCTGGGTCTTTATTTAATTTGTGTTAATGTGAGCCAGTAAAACTGAAGTTGGGGACAGAACTGCCTTTCTATGTGTGAACACTACTGCTCAGAGTGCACAGCCATAGAAAAAATAAGCAGTCTTTTAAGAGGACAGAATCAGGTGATCGATTTGTCAGGCTGGTTCGGGTGGTTGCCATGGGGATGAAGCTTCAGACAGGCTTTGAAGAGAGCATCATTATGCCTCCTCATTTGCAGGACTCATTGATCAGTTAAAACTGTACAGGGAGCTTTGGTTGCCAGGCAACAGACAACTGGGGAACAAATGTTGTTTACTCTGCTTACCAACAGCCGCAGTATTCCTTTGTCCTTGGCCTGGGTTGAAGGAAGGCTGCCTTTCCACCCTCCGTGCAGTCACAGGCTGATCATATGAACACTAGATTTCCTTCTAAATGAAGTTTCATTAAATGAGTTTAATTTCTGGCTCCTCAGACACTTCATGAGCAAATGGCTTCTTCCTCTGATCCTGGCTGATTATCCCTGCTCCACTCAGTAAAATTCTCCATTTACAGATGATGTAGTTTTAACACTGAGGCAAATAAAGCCACAGCCCTTTATCCAGCTGCTGCCTTGAGCACACTGTCTGGGAAATAGACTTTACAGGAAGGACTCCTGAGATAAATATTTCATAAGGAGAACATGCCTTGCTCCAAGCTGTGTGATGCCTCAGGTTTGCCTGTGCTGCATACAGGGGAGCATGAAAGGCTGTTTAGGTTCAGACACTGATCTGTGGCCTGCAAAGTGACCGAGAGCAATGCATCTTTGTCTACAATTGCCTGAGGTCGTAGCCTTTATTTCCTTTGCTGAGATGCTTTGAGTATCCCAGCTATCCTTACGGTTTTTTACAAACCTCATCTATGTGACACAATCTTGACTGTTACAAAACCAGCCTTTACATTAGGTTTATGGAGAAGATTTTATAGCATATATCCCCCTATCATGGTTTTCTCCTTCCTAATTCAGCTTTTCAGGGTTTTGTAACAGCTCATCTTAAAGTCATCAAACTTGTAACATTTTTGCCTTGAATACACTGAGGGAAAAAGCTTTGAATCTATAGATTGCAGAGAGTGACATATGCTGACACAGACGGGCAGGTCTGCAGTCGCCAAGTGCCTTCAATATTGGCCTGTGTGGCTGGCAGCAAACCAGCTCCTGCAGGTTGGAGTTCTAGCTGCATGCATTGCTCCGAGCACAGCCTTGCCACCTGCCCTCTTTTTCCAAGGATGTAATATGGAGCCAGGTTCATGTGATTCCAAGTGGTGTCAAAGTTCAGAGGCACTTCTTTATCCTTTGCCAGTTCTGTGTCTGCCTTGGATGCACAGGACAGCTTTGTGGCACTGGGCAGTGATCCAGCAAAGTACTTCAAGCATGCCTTTCTCCTTAAGCACTCAGAGGTTCCACTGGTCAGTATTGCTGCTTGTTCCCCAGTGCTCTGCTGGACTGTGGCCTTGGATGCCTCTGTTCAGAATGTGAAATGGGGGTGTCCTGCTAATGCTGTTTGCATGTTGTGTAGCAGAGTTGAGAGTAAAAATGGCTTTAAAAAAAAACATAAATACCTGATGTTCTTGTGATGATTCCCAAGTGCCTGAGAATACAAATCATGGAAGTGCTGTTCATTTTTATAGAATCCAAGAATCACACAAGTACTCAGCTCAGTGTGTTTCTAACACACTGAGTGGAAACATCTAAAATGGGTACTTTGGCAGGCAAAAAAAACCCAGACAAATCTCCAGAGTTCCTGCCCCATCCCCAGCATTTCACACCTTTCGCCATGTGATTCTCATTCCCTCCAACTCTCTTTCACTGCTACATTTCTGACAGATTGTCTTTTAACAGCTAGTGACTGTGCAGAGGGTAGGTCAGGCCAGTTGTACTCTGCTGGCTGGGAGAGAAATGGTATCAAAAATAAGTAGTAAAAAAGTTGGGGCATTTCAGTGCAGTGAGATTGGCTCTGGAGACAAGCATGATTTTGATCAGAGCCTTGAGCAGCATGGTCTAGGATGAGGTGTCTCTGCCCGTGACAGGGGGTTGGAACTGGGTAATTTTAAGCTTTCCAACCCAAACTGTAAAATCTGAAATCCCTGGAGTCTCATTTCTGAGGCTTACTACAGATATCTTGCTTGTGCATGCGCTAACTTCTGCAATACTTAGGAAATTCCATACTAAAACCCATCAGGAAATGGCACCAGCTGAAAGGCAGGAAAATTATAATGAAGGCTAAAAATATTGCTTTTCTCTAGCACACCCTGCAAAGAGTGTCCGTAACTGTTTACTTGTATAAGAATCAATTTAATTAGCTTAAAGGGTTAACTAACTTAGCTGCCCTGCCTGCTCCTTCTTAAGTAAGGCTTGATTTGTACAAACATAAACCATTCCTAAACATATATTACTAGTATCTGAACAGCAGGAGCTCAAGGGTTGTTTGTTTCCAGCTGAACAAATTACTCAGCACAAGTGCTGGAGGCCTGCCTTTACACCACAGTTTAAGAAAGCAAACCTGTTCAAGAAAACACTTAAGAAAGCATGTACTTGAGTCCTCTAGGGAGCTGAAAGCTAAATATCCACTTATGTGTCTTCAGTAATGCTTTCCTCAGTCAGGGCCTTAGTCCCAAAGGGTCAGTATCAAATGTCCCTGCAAGCTCAAGCAGGCACAGCTGTGTGTGCATCCTGGTGATTTCTGCAGGGACTGGCTTACAGCTCTTGATGGGTGCTTAAATTTTAGGCCTTTTAGTTGTGCTCTTGGGTCTTTAAGGGTGGACCAGCTTGAATGCTAGGACAGAACTGGTTTCCAGCTATCCAAGAGAATTTTGTGGTATCGAGAATGATCCCTTAAAGAACAGCTGAACATACAAACCTGACAGATCATTATTGAGTGGTTCTTTATTCAGAAAGCTGAGGAACCTGATGACTAATATTTCTACTCCTACTCTTTGGAACAGGGTGTCCTTGGTGATCCCACCATGCCAGAAGTCTCGCTATGCCACATACTTCGATGTAGCAGTGCTGCGCTGCCTGCTGCAGCCCCATTGGTCTGAGGAGGGCACACAGTGGTCACTAATGTACTACCTGCAGAGGCTGAGGCATATGCTACAGGAAAAGCCAGAGAAACCACCTGAGCCAGAGGTCACCCCCTTACCAAGACCTCGCAGCAGCTCCATGGTGGCTGCTGCACCCTCTCTGGTGAATACCCACAAAACTCAGGTAAGCAGTTACCATCAATAAGAAAACAGGAACTGTGGTGATGCTGGGAAGTGATGGCTGGATAACTAGTGAAAAGCACAACTTTGGTGCTGGTTAAGCTGCCCAGAGGTCAAATATGTGCATCAGTTCAGAAGGAGACTCTGAGAACAATTAGATGTTTGGAGGCAGAATGTGATGCAGAGAGTCAGAGCTGGTGCCTGTTGAAAGTTCAAGGGTTGATTTGGGATAATTAATCTCAGGTGAGCTGTGATAACATTAGTTTGTAATGTGAGAATATACTAATGTAGTTGTAAGAAGAAACCAGATTGCCTGTATGTTATGCTGTAATGCTCAGAACTCATTGAGCTTTGGTGTAACCCCTTGAAAGAGAGAAAAGGAATCACAGTTGGTACAGCACTGAACACTCCAGGCAAATATCTGGGTTAAAATACTGGAGTAGACTTTGCAAGCAGTAGCAGTGAGCAAAACCCCTCCACATTGTTATGTCTTTTCCTGCTGTTGTTCTTCCTGCATAACTTTTACCTCTGTATTTGCCAACAAAACCTCTGTAGACAAACTGTCCTAATAGGTGTCAAGACTTACTCTCTGTTCTGTTGGAGAAGGAATGCCAGGCTCATGACCTTGGTACAGTAAAGATCTTCATTATAGAGCTTAAATGTTTTTTTTTGGTTTGTGTAGGTCCCTTGTGTATTCCAGGGATAAAAAGGGGATGCTGCTGCAGTTTCATTTAATCTCCTTGTTGATTTGTGCTACTTTTAGGCTGTGCACTTTTCTCCTGTCGTGGGCTTTTAACAGCCAGTTCTGATTTAGTGAGTTGATGGAACTGCCTAACGGAATTTAATACAGATGCTATTTTTGCAGTTCAATTTTATGCCACACCTCAAGTAAAAGGCTTTACCTTCTGTTAATATTGCTGTCAAATGTCTGTCTTGAGTCAGAACTCTCGGAATTTTTGGTGTTTTTTTCTTAAAATCCTTGCTTTTAATATTGTAGAGCTCTGGCAGTTTTTGAGATGTCATTTTGTAAAGGAGAAGGGTGAAATATCTGTTCTCCTGTATAGCCCAGATGCTTGCAAGTCAGAAGACAAGCATAAGCAGTGTAAATATTAGTACTGTTATTTTTAAATCTCAGGGTTTTATAGGCATTCTTATGATTTTTATGGAGGGCTGGTGGTAACTTGTGGTTTTAAGGGCTTAGCAGCAGCAGTATTGTTTAAACTGTTATACTTTAGTGTCATTTCTATAAAATGGTGCCCATTTCATCTCTGTAAAAGCTTGACATACCTCCATGAATTCCAGGTGATATGAAATACTCTGCAGTCTTAATCTACGTTTGCGTGGAGATTTTATAGGATTGCTGTGCATGTACAGAAAAGTCTTCCTTAATATCATCTCCTGGAGGGAGAATTGGAAGATATTGCTCCTTATGTGAGGCACTATTTCCATGCATCTACCGTCCTTTTGCCCTTGCTCAGAAGAACCCAAATTCAGTTACTGGTGCAACAGTGCAGTGGTTCTCAGCACTGTTGGCAGCATGAATGGGGTTGTTTTCCATAGGCACTGTTTGCAGTAGTTCTGGTTCTTCTCTATATACTGTTAAAGGCTTCCCTCCTTTCACATACTTGGCTATTTCTTGCTTCTCCAGGCTCTTTAAAGATTGCTTTACTTGGTTGCTGTTCACTAACATTCTTCTGTTAAAGCCATTTAGCAATTCCACTGGGTACTTTGTAGCTGTTAACTTGAGGACTGTGTCCAGGGCATTCTTCCCTCCAGGGCTAGGTTTGATTGCTTTTGGTAACCTCTGTGTCAGTCCTGTGTATTTTTACTGTACTTCATCAAATTGGAATTCTGTTTAAAAGGGTTTCCAATTTGTTATGCAGAACAGCTGTGATGGTGGAGTTGAAATGCTCTTCCATGTAGCCAAAGTCTCAGCTCATGCCCTGCTGCTTTACAACTCTGAGGACTGAAATCTGTGCAATGCATAGAGACACTGAGGCTCTCTTTCATCCCAGCTAGTTGTAAGGACTTAACTGCTGTTGTCAAATTCAGAGTCTCATCACTCAAGGTTCTTTGCTTGTCAGAGGAAAGAATGCCACCTCCAGTGGGTTAAGATTTGTAATTTCTTTCTAAGTATATCTAACAATATACTTAAAGCCTGCTTTTTCTGTTTAGATCTGAAGTTTCTAACAGTCATCATTTCTGCTCAAAGATTGATCAATGACTTTTCAGAAATACCAGCACTCTGTGTTTCAGCAGGCTAGTTTTAAAGTAGCAGGCAAAAGCTGATTTAAGACAAAACCAGCTGCCTGCAAATCACATCAGAGGCCAGTAGATTTTTCTGGTAAATCGACATTCTTTTTATTGTTCTGCAGTGTATCAAGGTAGCTTTGTGCATCTCCCTAAAGCCTCAGCAAAACTCTCACATTTCTTCCTGGTTTCTGTGTGCCTGAAATCACATTTCAAATATGGGCTAAAGCAGCTGAGATTGAGAGAGCTTGAGTATTGCCTAGTAAACCAGCTGCAAAGAATGCCAGCACTCCTTATTGCATAGGAAAAGGAGTACTGGATGGAGTGGGAATGAAATAAATACTAGCTTCCTCTAGAAAGTGACTTGAGTCTAAACATATTTCAGACCTGGCAGCCTATGCTGAAGAAAGCCTGCATTGCACCTGTGCACAGTGAATTTAGTATAACGAATTCAGAATAAGTATATGGGAAGTGAAACCTTCAGAGGCTCACAAACCTCTGCCAACATTGCAGGGCAAAGAGCCAAAGCTTAAATTAAGCATAAGACCAATGCAGATGTAATGCTTGCTGCAATGCTAGTATCAAGCCAAAAGTCTCAAGTGTAATAGCTTGAGAGTTGAGAGATATACAAATGAGCTGGTACCATACAGTCATGCAGAAGGAAGGCAAACCAAAACAGAAACAAGAAAACCTAGAGTAGCAGCCCCCAAAGTGTTGTATTTTCTTACCCATCTTAATTGCCACATAGCCCCCTGCACAGAATAGCCACATTTGTAATCAGTCTTCAACAGGCATCCTAGCTTGATTCATTAAAATACATCACAGACCACCCTGTAGATTTAAGCTGATTCTGTAATTTGCTTTTCTAGTGTTTGCTTGATACCTACCCTAAGCAGATTTCAGAACTGGGGGGCTGGGTCTTTCTGTGTGTTTGTATGGCTTCTAATCCAGTAAGCCCTGGTCCTTACTCTGTCTTTTTGGTGACTGTAAGCACCTCATAAAACACTGATTTAGAAACTAATGGACAAAGATAAAGAATCTGAAATAAGTCCATATGATGAGCTCTCTGGCTGTCTTCAGCCAGAAAGGGCCAGAAAGCTCTAAAAGCTAAGAACTAGGCCATATGAGTACTTGCTGGCCTCACTGTTGAGAGCACCTAGGGCTGAATCCTGATTTACTGTCTATAGAATTTATATATGACTCCTCCCCTGAATCTTCAGTGATATATGAAAACAGTTTAAAAGCATATCATGACTGAAAACAGTGGTGAAGAGGAATCTTTCTGTTGTGTGTCTTCTTTATTCTTGTGTTGGTAAAATTAATAGGAAGGATTCAAATATAGGCTTTGATTAGTCTGAAAAGTCTCTGAAGAATGTGTGGTCCCCAGGAACTTCAAACACCATAACTGGTGGTTAAGACTTCAGCTGCAGAGACTGTCATTGGCTTTTGCTGGACCTTCATACGCATAAAACTGCACACCTGTGTACTGCAGAGCTGGCTGGCTCTGCAGGATGGAGTATGGCTAGGCAGTATCTAAACCTCCTATACCATAGAAGTCCCTTCATCTGTTGTTGGCATATGGCTATCACTGTATTGAAACCAAAGAGGTATTTTAACATGACCAAGTTGTTTAGCTGAACCTTTCTGATGAGGGAGCAAGGAAAAGGAGCATCTCCATTGCAAACAAGCTAGGATTTAGGCAGAAGAAAATTACCCTGAGGGAGTTTGGTCAGGTCAGCTGCACAAACATCTCATGAAGAGTGGCGTCAAATCTTTAATGAGAACAGATGGCCAGGAGCTGAGCTTATGCACCTTTTGTAGCAAAGCCTTTCTTTACAGTAGGCAGCTGTAACGCGTTTTCCTCAGTGCAGAAGGGGGGAGTTGAGTGCCCTCTACTGAAACTAGAGTAAGTTAGTCTCAAGGTTTTCATTGCCGTGAGACATTCGCTGCTATAGCTGGGAGGCTTTCGCGAGTATGGTAAGAACTATGATGGACAGACCTTGGAGCACTGTTATTACAAGTGAAGGATGTTACTGATGTGAAATTATTAGGTTTCTGTAGTGAGTAAATAGATTTTTTTACAGATCCAGTCTATTGAAGTAAGTGCTGCTTACTGCACTTCAGGTCCAAAATACATGCTTAAAAGCATGTGTTACTTAGGGCATATTCTCTTAGATCTTAAATAAAGTGCTTCAAAAAGGGTTGCCATTGTGATTGCTCATAAATGTAAACCAAGGCTTCAAGAAGATCATCAGCTACCCAGAGTCATACCTAGGATCATAATCAGAGTAGAACATGGTCTTCCATGCCACTAGACCACGCTGGCAGCAACACCTGAGGCTTTCTGTGGCAGCACAACGTGCTGTACTTTATTAATGTGGTTACAGAAACCTTACTCAAGGTCAATAATTCCAGGAGCTTCTAAATTTGGTTTGCTCTTTTGTTTTTCTTTAAATGTGTCCATAGTGTCTTGTGGAATGAATTGAAGGTTCTTTCCCTTTACAGTGCTCCTGTGAAAGCTCTTGGAGGTAGCCTTGTTTTTAAAGCTGGTTATCCTCTGTTTCTCCTTGTGCTTACTGTCTTCTTTTGGGAGCTGCAGGACCTTACAATGAAATGCAATGAGGAGGAAAAATCACTAAGCACAGAGGCATTTTCCAAGGTTTCAATGACCAACCTGCGCAGGCCAGCAGTCCCAGATCTCTCCACAGACCTGGGGATGAACATCTTCAAAAAGGTGAGTAGAAGAAAACTGTACTTCAGTATACCTGTGATTCAGCACCTCAGTGACCTGCTAAGTAGCAGCTGAAGGTCTGCTTGGACTATGTATTTATACTGTATGTGAGATTGACATCTCTTTTCATTGGAAGTGATTATGTGTGTTATTACATAGGTTTTTATGTGTGCATTTCAAACACAGTACCAAAATCTATATTCAAGTAACTGTCCTGCTGAAACTGCATGAGTGGGGGGGACTCAAGCACTGCTGATTTTTTAAGCACTGGTGCTCACTATAGCTCTGGCTGATTCAGTGAGTTCTTCAATCATTTTTACTTTGTGAAGCTGTGAGTTTGCAACCATCCAGGATATGTAGCAGAGTTTTGTGGATTCTATGAATCCAGGTCATGGTCTGAGAACGTCTTCAAATTATACAAGGGCATCCATCCCAGTGTAGGGAAAGACTGAGTTCCTTTAAATGCTCACATGGTTCCAGAGTGCAGATAGCAGCCATCAGGGTTAAATCTCCCAGATAAAAAGTTTAGAGTAGAAGGTTATACTTGGGCCACACATATCTCTGTTATCCTTTCCCCTCAAATGCTAGCTTGGCATGCCTCAAAGCCTCTACCTACTCTCATATCTTCTCCTCTTCTTCCTGCAGTTCAAGAGCCGCAAAGAGGACAGGGAGCGTGAGCGCAAAGGGTCAATTCCTTTCCACCATACTGGGAAGAAGCGGCAGCGAAGGATGGGGGTACCCTTCCTCCTCCACGAGGACCATTTGGATGTCTCACCCACTCGAAGCACTTTCTCCTTTGGCAGTTTCTCTGGAATTGGAGAGGACCGGCGTGGCATTGAGAGAGGAGGATGGCAAACCACCATATTAGGTGAGATGTTGTTATCTCTACCTCGGGTTCTGTCATTCCTATCCTGAACATTCAGGGAGCACCAGAGGCTCGCTTTTTCTTCTTCCATCCTATTGCTGTCTTTTGTGTTCTGTTACATACCTGTCTGTAGAAGTGGCAACTCTGCTGACAGCAGACCTGGAAGGACTTCCATTTTAGTTCACTTTCCCTCTGAAAACTACCATCTGTACTGGAACAATAGCTATTGTAGCAACCTGTAGTGACATCTGTACCACTTGAATACATTTCCTGAGTGGTAGCAAGTACTGCGCAGCTGCAGCTTAAAATAGATTCAAGGAATGGTTGCATTCTCCTCTTTTAAAGAGAAATCTCTGGAGAGGCAGCAATATGGTCATTAGGAGTTTGGCAAAAAGATATTCAGTCTTCCTCAAGTGAATGTTGGATACAATATAAATAAGGGTATTGTCTCAGATAATGAGGATTGTGATTTTTGATACTGCAAAGGTACTATGTTTAAATATAAATATTGGCTCCCTCAAGCTTCCAAGTTCTCTGACCAGTGCTTAGGCTTTGTTTCTGTTTCACAGACTTACTCCTAATGTCATAGATTTTCATCCTAGCACCCTTTCTTGGAGATGATAGGCAGCAAAATGGTTGCCTAAGGCCATGCCAGAGCCTTCTCATTTTCACTGGCTTAGATGGCATCATTTTGGTAAGGTTTCCATTGTAAACATCTTTGGGACACCAGACAATGAGCTTAGCCAAGTGAAGCCTTAAAGATTTGTATGTATTTGTATGTATTCCTAGAGATCTGTACAAGCATAAAAAATCTAGTATCCAAATCCTTCTTTATGTATGTTCAGTAGCTCAAGAAATCTGTTAAATTTTGATCTCAGGGGTTCCAGATTCTTGTCCTGGCTTAAGTTACAGTTCTTCATCTCTGATATCTCAATGAAATCATGTATTTCAAATTCAGTTGTCCACATATCCTGCCTACTTCATACAGTCCCTCTCTTTCAGTAGGTTCTTTTGATTTGTAATTTATTTTTTCCCTTTGCTTTAACACTCCCCATCCTAATACACCTATTTCTTTTGGATAAGAAGAAGCCAGATTCCTATAACCAGCCTCAAAGGGTGGAGTCTTTCAGTGCTGACGAATCTTACTGCTGGTGGGTGACAATGTAGGTGATGGCTAAAATCAGTGTGCTGAGGGGAAGAGCTTTGCAAAGAGTTCGTACATTCGGTCTTTATGTCAGTGAGCCCCACTATAATGTTTGGTTCTACACACAGGGTCCTGGAGGGCTTCACTTCTGTGGACTCCAGGCCTTCAATTTCTGACCTCAGCTACCTCCAAGCACCTTAGATGAGTAAACTAAATACCCATTTCTTGCCTTCACCCTAGGAAAGTTTACCAGACGGGGGAGCTCTGACACAGCAACGGAGATGGAGAGCCTGAGCGCCAGGCATTCCCACTCCCACCACACATTGGTCTCTGATCTGCCGGACCACTCGAACAGCCATGGAGAGAATACAGTCAAAGAAGGTACATTTAACATGCCAGGAAAAAACCGTTTCACCGAAATATCAACTCTAAGAAGCTGAGGGAGAGTTACTGCTTCCTTTTCTGAGTATATGACTAAGTGTTATTTCCTTCTCCCGCCCCCTGCATCTCTTAAGAGGGTTTTTTGTAATGTGTAGGAAAATGTTCCAAACCTTTCAGGTTGATCTGGTTCAGTTTGTCAAATAAAACTTGGCAGCCATCAGCAGAGAGGAGGCAGGGTTTGGTTTTTTTATCACCTTACCACAACAGCACACAAGTTTGGCAGAAACTTGGTATTGCTAATTTTAGTGGCTTCCTAAGGAATCTGCTGGGATTTAATGCCCCTTTGCAGGCCACAGCTGCTGAATTGTGCTGCGAATCACAGGTTCTTCCTTATTTCTCCTGGTTCATGGCTTTGAAGCCAGGATAGAAGCCTGGCTTTGACATTTACTTGAAGTCTTCCTGGGGCTTATCTGTCTTGGAGGCCTCTGCAGAAATAGCAATGCTAGTGTGATCATGATGGGAGATAGGATGCATGATACAGAGGATTCCCTATGCTCTCTCCACCTGGTCGAACACAGTGAATTAATGGATAGTGGGCAGTGACAACAAGATTCTGCACTTGGCTCACAGTAACCCTGTGCAATGCTCCAAGCTTGGGGAAGAGTGGCTGGAAAGTGTTGGGATGTTGATAGCCACCTGGTTTGAATAGGAGCCAGCAGTGCACCCAGGTGGCCAAGAAGGCAAATAGCATCCTGGCTTGTAAACAAGCACAGCCGCAGTTACCCGTTTCATTATCCTAGAGATGGAAATTTACAGGTGGCCATTTTCCTCCTTGCAGTGCGGTCCCAGATCTCCACCATCACTGTGGCAACCTTCAACACTACCTTGGCCTCATTCAATGTGGGCTATGCTGATTTCTTCAGCGAGCACATGAGGAAGCTTTGCAACCAGGTGCCCATCCCTGAGATGCCCCATGAGCCACTTGCATGTGCCAACCTCCCCCGGAGCCTGACAGACTCCTGCATCAATTACAGTTGCTTGGAGGATACGGATCACATTGATGGAACCAACAACTTTGTCCACAAGAACGGCATGCTGGATCTCTCGGTAATTGGCAAGGAATGAGGAAAGCCAGGTCCCTCTTCTGTCAATGTAGCTGTGCCATTGAGATCAGGGGTTTGATGGGCTTTTCCTCCACCTCTTTATATGACTTCTCTCAGCAGTACATAAAGGTCAGTCAGATACATTTGTGCATATCATAAAAGTCTCCTCTGAGATACTGCAACTCCTGTAACTCCTTGCAAGGAGCGCATGTGCATGTGGAATGCACACATCGAATCTTAAGTGATATTATGTAATGGCTGTGTTCCTGGTGCATGCACCAAGTTCCCTACAAACCAGTATAAAACTGAATAGCACCTTTCTTCTAATGGCACCTTAAAACTCACCTTTTCTGCTTTTCCCTTAATGACTTGACAGCTCCTGGTACACTGAAGCAGTGTTCTCAGGCTCACAGATGCCATCTCTTGGTTTCCTTTCCTGCCTGACTGTGCCCAGCCTGTGGTTTCTTGTCTTACACCTAGATTGTAAGCTTGAGGGGTTGAGGGTTGTATGTTCATTCTGAGTTTGTACTGTGCCTGCTATAACAAGTCTCTGCTCTGCCTAGGATTTCCAGGCACTAAATAGCACTAGGAGAGAAAATAAGTCAGACTCTAAATATGATGTTTGAATCTCCCAGGTGGTCCTGAAAGCTGTTTACTTGGTCCTGAACCATGACATCAGTTCCCGGGTTTGCGATGTGGCACTGAACATTGTGGAGTGCTTACTTCAGCTTGGTGTGGTGCCCTGTGTAGAGAAGGTTCGGAGGAAGAGTGAGAACAAAGAAAATGAGGCCCCTGAAAAGAGACCAAGTGAAGGATCCTTCCAGCTCAAAGGGGCTGCTTCTGGTGGTTCAACTTGTGGATTTGGAGCTCCCCCAGTTAGTGGAGCTGGAGATGGAGGAGAAGACGGAGGTGGTGGAAGTGGTGGAGGCGGTGGAGGTGGAAGCGATGGAGGTGGTGGAGGAGGGCCATATGAAAAGAATGACAAAAACCAAGAAAAGGTTTGTCTTGCTTCCCTTTATACAATTCCCAAATGTACTGTAAGGTCTGTTAAGATGGAATATGAATGTGTATGCAACTGCCCTTCTGGTTTCCCTCCTTGGTTTTGCTTTTGTTTTTGCACCACAATGACAAATTACTTTGTTTTACTCTGGTGCTCAGTTGGGGTTCCACAGAAGAAACCTGTTTGGATATTCAAGCACTGTAACTACAGCGAAGCAGCTGCCAAAAGCACAGTTTGTGAGCATTGCATGGACATTTTCAGTATCTTGTCAGAGGGCCTGAAACCCTCAACCACAGTGATTTTTTGGGGAGGTTATTATTAATAAGTTATAAGGAAAACCAGAATCCAGTATGTGAGCAGTTTCTTTTCTTTGACGGCCACAAGTCATGAATTTTTCATTGTTGCTATGAGAACTGGCCAAGAGATGCTGTTGCTGACCTCCAAAGTCATGATTCATAGTAGCATAATGCCTAAGACGTGTTAAAGGGATGCTCATTTTTCTGCTCAAGAAAGCCAGCTCTCTGGTTTTTCAGGCAGAATTCTTTGAAGTAAGTGCTGAGTGGTATTCATAGCAGTTTGCCCAGGGCTTTGCATTCAAAGCATGGCTTTTTGAGGGGAGATGAAAGGGAGGGGGCTGGTCCTTAAGCTTGAAAAATAATTGGAGTAAACATTTCAAGAGTAACAACTCAGTAATAGAGTATCTAAGAGGAGAAATGGACAGCAGTATGTTAAAAGTAAAGTACTAGCAAGATACTAGTGGTTGTGCCCTGGTTTCACAGTCTTTCTCTCTGTGACCTTCAGGATGAAGGACCATCTATCAGCACCCATAGGCTGGCACTCACAATGCTCATCAAAATTGTGAAGTCCCTGGGTTGTGCCTATGGTTGTGGAGAAGGACACCGGGGGCTCTCAGGAGATCGCCTGAGACACCAGGTATTCCGGGAGAATGTAAGAGAATTACAGCTCATTTTAGTGTCCCCCCTGTACTTTCGATATCAGCTGCTGAGACTGCTGTCTGCCCCTCTGTAGCTTTCTCTGTATCGACAGTAAATGTACTGGTCTTCGCCGCAGCTCAGACTGTGTTGCAGCCCAGCCGTAGCAGATTTGCAGCTCTTGACGTTATCTCCTAGCCCCTGGGGCTTCCTAAGAGTGAATCTGAGGCCCAGGGTGTTTCTCACCTCTCCAATGAATGCATTGTCTGGGAAGGGGCAAATGGGAGCAAATCCCCTGTGTGAGCTGGTAGAATTGTATTTTCACATTGGCAGTACCCCAACAGAGTATGCTGTTTATAAAAGGTGCAGCTATAGTGGGTTGCATATCTGATTCTAGAAGTCTAAAGTGTAGTTATGTCCACCTTTCTCAATGGTGATTATGACTGGTTGCTGCTGGGCTGCTCCATCAGCTCCTGATAGTTGGAGTGCACTGTGTTTACAGGCATGCTAGTGTGCTTCAAGGGATTAGAAGACCCATGCCCTGTTTAGGGGCAGGGTGGATGGTCACTTTTGCTTCCTTAGATTTTTTGATTCTTCTCAAGTTGAAGCAGTGGAAAGTGCCCAGGATGCAGCCCAGACATCTGACTTCATCTAGAAGTTTGAGTCCCTGAGATCAGCACAATGACCAATAATTGGGAGCCTTTCAAAGGCTTTTTCTAGCACATGCCTCCTCCTTGCTTTCTGTGTTTGCACCAGGGAATGTTTTTGACGACTAATGAGAATTTAGTGGTATGGGTGGGAAGGAACCAAGTGTTTCTCCATGGCTTTGTTTAGCCTGAGCCATGCCAACAGAGCTATAATTTGGTTCTGGATTCTGAGCTAGGTGGCTCACAGATGGATTGGCTGCCTCTGTGTCATGCAGCGTTCTTCTCTTAACTGGACTCCTGGGTACTGGGGAGACTGCAGTAGTAGTGTTAGTTCTGGATACAATGGGAGAGATGAGGGTAAGAGAGTCCCAGTAGTAGCAGTAAAAAGGTTCTTCACAGAGCACTGGTTGAACACATAGCATAGTCATCAGAAGGATGGCTTTTATGTTGTGTTGAAGCTGAGCCAGCAAAACATTTAGGCCTGTGCATAACATTAAGCATAAATGAATAGGTCTCTTGGAGCCAAGGTTCTTACCAGACTTATTGAATTGAGGTCTTTATCGGAAGAGATTTTCCTCCACGTCTAAGTCTGCTGCATCTTCTGTGCATTTGTCTGGCCAAACTGCTTTGCATGCACCATTTGTCTTGACTGCATGGACAATTACATGTCTGAGTTTACTGGAAATTTAAGCCCCCTATTGCAGATAGCAGAGAGTTCATGTTTCCCATAAAAGTGATATTTCAAATTCTGTAAGTCCAGCATGCATGGGGTCCCAGTAGGATGGATGCCTATGATAAGTAGTTGACTTCTAATTAACAGCTTTTAAATAAAAAGCTCAATTTTTTGCATGATATAAATTGGTCACTGAATATAGGTGCATCAAATAGGTTGGATCTGAGCCAGAGGCTGAAAATGCCTGAAGCTAAGAACCTTTTTCACCAAGGCAGTAAGTGTGACTGAGATGGGACAGTCCTATTTCATTCATATGCAGTGAGATTTTATCCTGGGGTTGGAGAGAGGAGGATAGGCCTTGAGACATAGCTGGCAGTGACTTCACCACTCCCTCCAAACAGTGGCACCCATACTGGTACACTGCCTCTTGTTGGCTTCAGAGGCAAGCTTGTCCTCTGTCACAGGACCCAAACCTTCCAGCTCCTAGGGGAGTTACTTTAGACAGCACAGCAGAGCACTGCCTAAGCAAGAGAAAAAAGTACCTTGCGCCCCTTAGCAAAACTCAAACATGTACTTCGATGTGATGGATATCATTGCAGGCTCAGAACTGCCTCACGAAGCTCTACAAACTGGATAAGATGCAGTTCCGGCAGACCATGAGGGACTATGTGAACAGGGATTCCCTCAATAATGTGGTGGATTTCCTGCATGCTTTACTGGGATTCTGCATGGAGCCAGTCACTGACAGTAAGTACAGCTGGCATCAAAAACTCTCACTTGAATATTCCTAAACTTTACCATCAAAAAGAAGCCATGCCCTTTTCCTTTCAAGAGAAAAAAGTGAATAACTATCCTCAGAATATAGAGTATACCCAGCCAGAGTGGGACAGAGGAATTGAATCTCTTCTGATTTGATCACTCAGTGATCTCATATCATCCGATGCACCTGAAATTGAAGGCCTCTCTTTTTATGATTCATCCGATCTGTTGTTCATGGCTTTTCAATGGAAATATTTTCTTTCATTCAACTGTGCCTCATGCAGGAGGGTTTCTGCTTCATGGCATGGCCAGGCACCAGCTGCAATGGCCTGTTTAATCCAGGGTTTATTCTGACTGGAGGTATAATTGAACAGTAAAACCTTTAGTGCCTCAGGTGAGATGGTAAACAGCAAGAACAGATAGAATAAACAAGAATGAACACACAGATGCACATGCCTGCAGTTACAAGTGTGTGTGCATGTGTATATATATATATATGTATATATGTTTTAGTTTTATTTTTAGCTAGGAAAAAATATTCCATGTGCTATTAGAATGACCAGACATTTATTTTTTGCTTAGTTAACTATAGTTTAGTTAGCAATGACTGTTTGCAGAGTAGGAATAGCTCCTCTGAAGCACTTAGCAACTCTGACTAGTCTACTAGTCTACCTCTGATCCCAGGCATTTCAAAGAAAGCATCAAGGATATTATATCAGAGGCTTTTGTGAAGATTTCCAAGGTCATTTCCTGAAGTATTCATCAAGTATTGACAGGCTCATGCTTTGAAGCATGGCAGCTCATGCGGCTTTTGAAAGGCTTTTCTCTCACCCAATCAAACTGGGATGGTTCTTACTATAAATGTGTAATTCTTTTTAGACTCTTTCTGAGAGCTTGGTCATCTTGTGCCTCTTGCAAAAACAGCATTCCTGTAGTGCAGAAGACTTTCTTTTCATGGGTGTTGTCACTTAACAGCTTAATCAAACATCTCTTGTCCTTTAGAAGAGTAGATAGCAAAGCTGGAGGTATTGTTCAAATTCTATCTTAGTCTGTACTTTCTGTAAATGAGACATGGACAAAAGAAAGCCAGAATGGTCCTGATCATTTCAGTCCTTTTTCAAACTCCAGTTTCTGGAAGATTTTATTTTCTCTCATTTATTTTAACCTTCCCTTCTGCTTGGTGTGGGATTGTGAGAACTGAGAGTAAGCTATTATGTGGGTACTTGCCCCCATATCTGAATCCCTTTATACTTGAATTTCACAGACAAAGCTGGATTTGGGAATAACTTCACCACAGTGGACAACAAGTCTACAGCTCAGAGTGTAGAAGGTATTATTGTGAGTGCCATGTTCAAGTCATTGATCACCCGTTGTGCATCCACTACACATGAACTGCACAGCCCAGAAAACCTGGTAAGCACTTGATTTCATGTTAACAAAGATAGTTTTTACTTGAGTGTCAACAGTAGTGCTTTACAATGAATTAGTTCAGTTTAACCAAATCCCTTGAGTGTAGCAAGCCATGCAGTCACAGTTGAAACTTGATATAAATGTGATGCCCTTCTTATATTCCTGCCTTGGAACCTGGGGGCTTAGCCAGGATGAAAGTTGTGCCCTCTGAACTGCATTTGTCTCTCTGTTCAAGCAGCTTCTGTGCTGTGTTTTAGGATGGTTTACCTATGATATGGTTTAGTTTGAAGTGTCCCTGCCCATGGCAGGGGGGTTGGAACTAGATGATCTTAAGGTCTTTTCCAACCCTAACTATTCTATGATTCTATGATTCTATGTCCAAGCCTTCTTTTCCTGTGGATATTCCTCCTTTGGAATGTTTCTGTGCAGAGATGTGGTGGGATGCAGAAAAACGTGTTGTTACTGGATTTAGATTTGTAAATTTTCCTTACAAATTGTATGTCTTTCTGGACCCTGTTTTAGTTAGTGTGTACCTTTAAGGATAGCATCATCATTTGTGCCTGTATAGAGAATACAGTACACAGAGTATATATGAGGATTTCCTGTTGTGTCACTCTAAAGTCAGTCTTGTGTTACATATCTTATGAAAAAGAGCCTTAATCAGTATATAGATCCAATTATATGTTTGCTTGGGGTGGGGGGGTGTTGTTGTTGAAAGCTAGCTGTGAAATTCCTAGCTGGGGATTTTTGCAATAACCCAAGATCTTTGAGGAAAGTTTACAGATCAAAAATCAGGACCTGTAAAATTGTTCCCTCCTTCTCCTTGCCCTCACACAGAGAGGTGATTTGTCACATCACAGATGTGCATGAATGTTCAGAACTAAGACCAGCCTTGAATGTATGAGTAGGTTGGGGAATGAGTGAGTCATTCCTATTTTCCCATGATGTAAAGCTCTAAAATAATCAAGAAAAATCCCAAGACACCCACTGGTTTAGAAACAAAACATGCAATTTTTTGCACTCTACTGCCCTTTCCCTCCGAACTTTTTCATGTCTTTTAAGATTTTTTGGGCTAGATGAATGGAGTAAACTGGGCTTTAAGTCATCTTTGCAGCTCCCTTATCTTGCAGCTGTTTTAGTCTCTGATATCTCTATATCTGCTGTAGCCCATTACAGAGCATGTTCCCTAGCAATAATGCTCTTCTTTGTCTGCTTCTTCTGAGTGCACTAAATCGAGTTTCCAGCTTTTGATCTCAGCCAGAAAACACAAACCCTGTGGATGGAGAGTATATCACACAACAGCCAGAGGCAGTAATGCTGAAATACCTTAGAAATGACTGATACTGCTTCTTCAGGAGCTGCAGACTGAATTCTTTCATTTCCATGATGTCTTCCTACTCAGGGGTTGTACTGTGACATCCGACAGCTGGTCCAGTTTATCAAGGAAGCTCATGGGAATGTGTTTCGGAGAGTGGCGCTCAGTGCCCTCTTGGACAGTGCTGAAAAGTTAACACCAGGAAAAAAAAACAGAGGAAACAGAGCAAGAGCCAAAACCGTCTGGGAGCAAAAGGTGGGTGTGTAGAAGGCAGAAGGGAAATGACCTGCATATGGCTGCATGAATACATGCACTGAACACAAATGTAGAAAGTCCAAGGGCTTGTGTGTTTATCATGATAGCGTATGTCAGTTCTTGATGTACAGAATTGTACTGTGGCAGCAGTCTCCTTTAAAACTTCATAATGAACTGAGACAGTAATAGATTTGCAGCAGAAAGTGTTAACCTAACCCACACATGAGGCCTAAGAGAACAGTGCAATGGAAACTCTGGGAGAAGGAAAGGTTAAGAAAAGTAAGAAGCATAGTGTCAATCCCAAAGCACTGTGTGGACATCACTTTTAATGTGCATCACATCCTTAGTGTTGTTTATCTGACAGGTAAACCCTGGTATGCAAAAAAGTCCCAGAATATATCTAATCCTGCCATGCTTCTTTATCAAAAAGAAATTTTCTCTGGTGCTTTGAGGCTTGTCATATGAAAATATTGGGCAGAGGATTCACCGAGTTGTGAAACTTCTAAGCTTTGGCTTTGCTTCGAAGAAGTGATGACTTTTTCTTGAATGATTATGTATAGAGGCAGTAAATTGATAGAGGGTACAAATCTAAAGCAGCTCAGCAGTGCTGGTTTCCATGTCATACAGCTATGTGATGACCATGAGATGGGCCATCCATTCACTTTAGCTGATGATTTATATTGTATGTATAGATCCGAGGTGGGAAGCGTCATCATCGACAAAAGCCAGGCATCAGCTGCCCCTGATGAGTGCCGTAGTTACATCTCCAGCCGCCCAATGCAAACACCAGAACAGTAAGTAAATATTGAGTTGTTTCACATGTTATTGCCAGTTGCTTCCTTCTGGGCTTAGTACAAATAGGCAGGACAGCAAGGACTTACCTGTTTGGATGATACAACACGTTAAGTGCTTAGGAGCTACTGATAAAATCCAGGTAATGCTGATCTTCATTGCTGCCAATTGGACCCACCCTGATTTTGATGGGAACCAGCAGAGATTTTCAAATCACCACACAGTAGATGAGCCAGTATCTCATACTACCATAGCCATCAATAGACTGTTAGGTCCTCAGAGATGCTATCACAGCTGTTCTCCATGCTTTTTTTGGTACTTCTGGATCATTCTATTACTTTTCAGCTTCCAAATTGTTGCTAAGTTCTTTACTGCCTCTCAAGAGACAGCCCATCCTGACCTATCTTGGGCATGTAGCCTCCAAAGATCGGTGCATTTCCCTTAGCACAGGTGACCTACCAGTTTTCTCAATTACCAAATCAACCTGCTGTTAAGTATTGGAAGTTTGAAGCCTCTATTATCTAAAGAGTTCAGCCATTTAATACTGAAGTAAATGTAATAAATGTTATAAATGGCCACTGGTCCCTAATAACTTCATATAAGTCATTTAACTTCTCTGTGCCTCTGAATACCCATCTGTCTTGTTAAAGTTCTTTGAAATGCACTGTATGAAGACATTGCGCAAGGGTACAGAGCTCTATATTCTGTATTCTCCTCCCTTAATGGAGCCTGCAAAGGCTCACTGTTACTGAGACTTCAAGGGTAACTCTTTACTGCTCTGCAGTATTGCAGCAAGCTATGCTGCTGTGAGCCCTGCCATAGCCATGGGAGATCTCAAGAGTATAGCAAAATACGCTGTCGCCATTCCAGTACCTTAATGAGAGCTGTGACCCCAGCAGGTTCACAAATGGCTGTCGTGATGTTCATAAGCTCTGCAGGGCACCTGTTTATAGAAAGCACCAAGTCTTACCAACATGAGTCATGTTGACCTAAAGAAGATGATTTCTTTTTCACATGTAAGAACTAAAAACTGGAATGATCTGTTCAGTGGGCAAGTGCCTCAGGGTAGAGAAGACTTTTGTTTCGTGCCTTGAACAATACTGAGCATGTGGTCGAACTTGATTATGTCCCACTGGGAAAAGCATGTTTGGAATTCAAAATTAAACATCTTTAAAGAATAGAGAGGTTGGGAGGGGGCTGTGGGAGGGAGACCTCATTCCCCTGAGCATCCAAACTTCTCTGAAATGCAGTTCACGATCTGCATCCCTTTTCTTCCAGTGATGAGCAAATCCAAGGGGCCGTTCTGGGTCGCAAGGACTTCTGGCGAAAGATGTTCAAGTCACAGAGTGCAGCGAGTGATACCAGTAGTCAGTCTGAGCAGGACACATCCGAGTGTACCACTGCTCACTCTGGGACTACCACAGACAGGCGTTCCCGCTCCCGTTCCCGACGAATCTCCCTTCGAAAGAAACTCAAACTCCCCATAGGTAAATGTATGTCTCTTCCTGTTCTATATACATATTGCATGTGCATAGAAACACAGATATACTTGTCTTAAGAAATATTGCAACAAGTTCCTTAGTATCCAAGTAGATTGTATGTTCTCCCAAGGGAAGCTGGGAAATGCTGCTCTCCATTTTACAGATGGGGAATTGAGGCAAAGGGAAATGTGAGCAATATGCCAAAGGTACCAGATGATATCTGTTGCAAAATAGAATGTAAAATCTGTGTCTCCAAAGTAGCAGGCTAGTACCTTGATCTCACAGGTGTTTTTCTCTCTAGAAGAGAAATATTCCAAATAGAATTTGACAGGTAAAGAATATATCCTTTACAAGTCTCATGACCTGGCCTTGCATGGTAGTTAATACATGTTACATGAAAAGGTTGCCTTCCCCTTTCCTTCTGTCTTCCCAAAACCCTAGCATGGCCACTTTGGAGATATATGCTGCAGTTGCTAATGAATAGATTCTGCTTGGAAGCATTTTCAGAGTTGTCCTGAGTGGCTTATTCTGCAACAGGGAACTGGCTGAAGCGCTCCTCCCTCTCTGGCCTGGCTGATGGGGTGGAAGATCTCCTAGATATCAGCTCTGTCGACCGTCTGTCTTTCATCAGGCAGAGTTCTAAGGTAAATGTGTCAGGCTGAATTGCAGAGAACTTGGAAGGATGGGATCTGACTGGTTTTGTCTGTCCAAGGAAACATTCTACTCATCATGTACATTGCAGCCAATCAGACTCGGTCATAGAATCTTCAGAGTGGAGTGCCATGGAGATTTTATACTGGACTTTTGTGGCTAACAGTAAAGATAAGGTTAAACCTATCCAACACGGTACTTGTCAGTCTGCTTTGGTTCACTGAGAGAGAAATGCATGCTCTGTCAACATGCTTGAGATTTAATTGTTGGTCACACTTCTCCTTCCTTCTTTGTGCTTTTACAGCCTCTTGCGAAAGACCAATCCTTTAAGCAGAAAGCTTAAAAGATGAAGTGCTTCAGTGTACGTAAATCTGTGCAGACTCACTTGCATTTTAATGGTGATCCTCTGTGCTACAGCCCTTCTGCAGTTGCTTTATGGCTAAACAAGGAAGACCAAGAGAATGTGGTATGCTACAACCTCACCTGGCCCTTTGTGTTTGCACAGGTGAAGTTCACCAGCGCAGTGAAGCTGTCAGAAGGTGGGGGGCCAGGAGGTGGCCTGGACAACGGGCGAGACGAAGAGGAGAATTTCTTCAAGCGTCTTGGTAAATGGCGCACCTGCCGAAGACACCCATCCAAGCTTCATCACACAGAAGAAAAAGATGGTTAGAAATCAGGGTTCTCGTCTCCTTTTTTTCTTTCCTTTAAACTTTTTTATTTTTTTTAATCTCTTTCTTTCTGTATTTCACCCCTTTCCCTTTTTTCCTGCTTTTTCCATAGGTTTTGTATCCATTCCAGCCTTTTCCAACTTTTTAGTCTTTGTAACTGTTTTCTTTCCCTTCCTTCTTTCATTTGTTTTGATTTAGGAAAAAAAAGAGAAAAAAAGAAAAAATCTAGTAAAGTCAATTTTATTTAAAAAAAAAACCTAATAAATTCTGCAAATGCAACATTCGGGCTTTTAAAATCAAATTTAATTTGATCAATGCACTTAAAAAAATTAACGCTTGCTTCAAAGCACTTATTCAGTTCCAAATCAGGTGTGTAAATCTTTCATTGCCTAATATAACAATGGGTGTTCCATCAGGTTTTCTGTTTGTTGGTTTTTTTTTCTCCCCCCTCCCCAGTTTGTGACCATTTGACAGTTCTAGCAAAGACCAGCCCAGAAATGGCAAACCCTGCACAAACCTTGTTATAATTATCTCTTTTCTTCTGTGTTTGCATGTCTAGTGTCTGCATACCATTCGTTAGGGATGCGGTCCCTTTTCCTTAGTGCACAGCATCATAACAACAACAGTACTTTGCCTTTCCACAGAAGTATATTTAATTGCAGTTTATTCTCAAAATCAGCAACGTTTGAAAAGTGCCTTTATGAATAATAGAAGGTCCTGATATATTCTGTTTTAAAATGCCGTGCAGTGATTCACATGCTCATGTCCTCAACTCAGAGCTCCTCCTTGTTGTCAGGGAGACAACCTTGTTATCTTGAAGTTCTGTTGCTTTTTCTCCTTTTTTTGAAGAAAACCCAACCTGACTCCCAAAAACACACAAAAAGGAGTAGATTTTCCTTTTCACCATGGTTTCTGTAGCTTTACAGTAAGTTACATTCTCTGACACTGTGTTTTTCATTTTCTCACATTACCCTTTGAACACTGCATTGTACGCCTTTTTCACCATCATCCGTCCCAGACCTGCCATGTAATGCATGTAAGGCATTGTTCAGGCAAGTGATTCTAGCAAAGTAGGAGCATATCTTGGCAGTGTAAACTGGTCATCATTCTGCCACTGCAGAAACAGTGGTTGTAGTTTTCCAATAGGTGATTTGAAAAGGTGAAAAGTATTGTTCCTTTAGAAGGAGAATGGATGAGCCCAGCAGCTTGCTGTAGCTTGGTAGCTGAAGGTGAATGTTCCCATGATGGAAGGAACTGCACTGTTTTCTTCATCCACTACTGTGAGCTGAAGCAGGTGTGAAGTGCTTCCACCACATTTCCTCCCAGCCCTCACTGGGAACAAATAACTGAGGGACAGTGAGACTTCTATAGGCTGCCACAGCTGTTTCTACAGTGCTCATGTGAGTTGTGCTTCATATTTTCTTGTAGGAATTGTAATTTTTTTCATCTTGCTAATGCTGATTTCATGCTGCTGTGAGTCTGCTTCTGCCCAGAGTGCCCATATTGATTTCATGGCACTGATTTGTTCTTGGCCCTGTGAGCGTCTTGTTCCGTATGTGTGACACATCTTCTATTTATACAAAACTTAGATGACGTTAGTATTGGCTTTTTGAGCTTTGGAAGTGTAGCCCATGCTTCAGTCTTCTGTGAGTAACATCAGAGTTTATGTAATGAAAGAAGAGAACTTGAAACATCTTTTACATGCCAGAGACAGAATAGATGTATGTGACACATGCTTGGTTTTAACATATGCGTGCGTTAGGAATGCTGTAATAAAAGTGATGCAGTGGGTTAAAGACAGACCCCTTGCATGTTAAGTATGAGAAACAAGCAAATTGTCCAGTGATGCTGATGGGAAGGGTTGGGCCATTGCCTGATCCCTAATTGAAGCAAAGAGAGGGTATTTTAAGTTTCTAAGGTAAAGTGTGACAGATAAGGAAGTTGTATCACCGTTCACAAAGATCACTGGTATGCAGTGGTGTGGTAAGCCACATACCATTAGCAAAAATACTAGAGTAGTCATACATGCCTGTGTGTACATACTCACATGTGCAAAGTGCAATCAATGTGAGGCTTTTCAGCTTGGGACAGTTCATAACACAGTAGAAATTTCCAGTGCTTCTGTATCTTTCATAAAGATCAGGTTTTATGTGCATGTGGGTGAGAGAATAAAAGCCTGATGAAGGTGAATGAGCATTGTATTCAAACCCTGGAGTCTGACCATAAAGCACTGTTTTGGAACCTAGTTCTGCCTTCCCATTCTTGTCATTCATGATGCTACATATTTACTTTGCTCATGCTTTTTCCGTATGGTGTTTCCTCTTGTGTTTTTGGGGTTTTTAACATAGTAGACGAAATTTAAAAGAAAACAGAGGAGAAATAGATTGCAGTAAAAAATCCCTAAATAATTGAACATAGAATAATTTGTTCCATCATATATTAATTGCAATCTTCATTGTGATATATCATCTAGACCACTGGAAATTCTGTGTTGGATATGTATGTAAGCATACGTGTGGGTGTGTGTGTATCTGTATGTGTGCATATGTATACATATATATACACATATATATGCACATTCATGCATAACAAAATGTTTTGATTAATGATCTTTTTACCCATACTAAGAACAAAGCATACATACAGCAGTGAGTTACAGTGTGGTTATAGGAGACCCTTAACCTTCCTTCAGGCACTTCCTGAAGACATTGGAAGTGACCACAGAAGTTGCCAGGGTGTTCAGGGCACAACAACACAGGCAAACCTCAGCACATGCTTTACTCCAAGGGGTGATCTTTCATTCACACAAGAAGCAACTGTGAGGATGGGAGCTTGGGCATCCAGTGTCCTCCTAGGTTAGGCAGTAGTCTCTGCTCACTGTATGAGATCTTTCTGCAGGGCTGTCACATTATCATTACACCAAGGAGGACTCCCATGCTTACAGCAAGGCTGCTCCAAATGGGCATAGTGGAGGATGGTCCCCAGCTGCGTCTGAAGGATTCTCTTGCAAAGCTTCAACAAAGTACAAAGGGCTGTAGAGACAGGCTGAGCCTTTGCTAGATCTTTACAGTGGGGGCTAAGGACAGGCCTTAGATGTGCCTTTCTGTATCAGAAAGCCAAATTCCTTTCTTTATCTCATACAGGCACAAGCTTAACAGGGCCCTGAATAGGAAAACACTTGTTTGTACCTCAAATAAGTTAGTGTTACAACAGTCATAGCAGGAATGCTCAGATAGCCTGCTACAGGCTGTAAGTAAACAGGAAGGTTTGGAAGAAAAGGGTGTTTGTGCCTGCTCATTTATGTAAGTGTTCTTCCTGTTCTTTCTACTTTATTTGTTTGTTTGTTCTGTTTTGATGAAATATTTCCCAACATAGGAACATTTTGTTTGCTGGAAAATGTACAGCTTCATTGGAGAGAGAAAAGCCACAGTTGTTGTAATCTGTTGAACTTTGATATACCTCTGTTTTCCAGGCAAAAGTGAAGACCTGGATTGTCATTTTCTGTTGTAACTATTGCTTGTGGTGCATAAGTTCTTTCCAATTAATTCTGGGGAATACAATTTCAAAGGGACTTTGAGTTTCAGCCATTCTTATTTCCCGAGGAAGGAGAAATCACAGTTTTGTAGAGCTGACATTTTGCCTCTTGTCTTTAAAATCCATGTTGAAAGCCAATCTTGAATTCCCCATTTGGTGTTCTCTTCTGCTTTTATCCTTCAGTATTCTGTAAACTTTCATACTTTCACATGTGAACAGGGAGAGTATTATGGATTAAATCTCCCAGAAGCTGACTAGTCTCGTTTTGACCACCCTCCTTGCCCTTGAAACTACTTTCCTGATTTCTCTTCTGTGTCTTTCTACCACTCTCTCAGCTCTGGCTACCAGCTGCATAATGGTCTTCTGCATTCAGAGGTGTTCATTCCAATCAGCAATGGAATTAGTTTATTTATCATGTGAACTCTATACCTGGAGTTTAAAACCATGCTTGCAAGAAGTCCTGGGTGTTAGCTTCATTTTCATAAAGAATGCTTATCAGAGAGCTTTCCATCCCAAAGAGTGCACGTCAAGGGAGAGAGACTGGAATGATGATGATAGCTAGGAGCTGAGTCCAGTCTCACTTTGGCTGTTCTGGTAATCACAGAAGATGTATGCCTAAGAACAGACAGTACTTGATTTGCACATAGAACATTTCCAATATTTGCTACTATTTTCTTCTATCCTTGTAAATGATGCATTGCTAAATTGATACATGAGGAACAAGGCATACTCCCCCTTAAGGTAAACTTAGAGGCAATAGAGAAGTAGGAGATTATTCAGGAAAAACAGTAAGTAAGATGATTCAAAGAGGTGGAGAGGAAGGGCATATTCTGGCTCACCCATTTTGAAGTAAATCCTGGGCTTCCACGCTGAGTATGGCGGAATTGTTTTGGGCAGACATCACTATGATCAAGACCAGAATCGGGCTTGCTCTAGACCTATTTCATGGGAATCATGAATTACAAAAATGTCCCTGTTACCTTCAAGACAGTGCATAGGTGAGGAAGGGCTTTAGGCCAAGACTGTACTCATCAAGATTTTTGTTCCACTTTTTTTCTTGGTGAGAGACTGTGTTCCCTTCTCCCTACCCCTCCCTGCATCCCCTCTGTACTCTGCCTCTTTAGGTTGCCATAGCTTCGATGATCACTTGACCTCCAACCAAGAAGGAGGAAAATCCAAGAACGTTGTGAACCTGGGAGCAATCCGCCAAGGCATGAAGCGCTTCCAGTTTCTCCTGAACTGCTGTGAACCAGGCACTATCCCCGATGCCTCCATTTTGGCAGCTGCTCTGGATCTTGTAAGTCATTCATTGGTGTATCTTTACCTGCTGAGTGAGAAGCACATGCATATGTGATGGTCCATTGTCATTCACTAATGCTGCTCATGCCCACACAGAAAGCAGGTAAAGCCTCACAGCAGTGCCAGCTGGTGGTGTTGCTGTTAGTTGGAGTTTTGACATCTGTGACTGGAGGAGTATGCAGACAAATTTGATTTAGTTTTGATTATATGGCTTCCCATAACCAGATTATTGCCAATGCAAAGCTTTTATTGTCAGACTTCAAACTTTGCCCACAGCCATTCTGCTTCTGGTCCTAGTGTCAATAATAATGTAAAGAATAAGGATTGAAGACTGGTTAACTACTTGGAGAGGCATAGGAATTCCACTCAGGAATTCTGACAGAGTTATAAATAGCACACTGAAATACCACAGTGGAAAAAAGTCAAATGTCAGAGTGTGCATGCTCCTAAATGCAGATATTGCAAATTTGCGGATCCAAATCACTGAAGTGACACAATTCAGTCCCTCCTTCCTGGCACTGTCTCTTCTGTCTCCCTCCTTTTCTTTGCAGTTGCTGGACTTTCATCAGTCCCTACCATTTCTAAAGCAGTGGCCTTCAGCTTGTGGTTCATGGGCCAGCAGGGCTCTCTGAGGTGCTTATGTGACAAGCACAAGAATGTGACAAATACAGCTATGAAAAGACAGTTATTAGTAGCTTCTCTTCTTCCTTCCATAAGTGTTTGGATGTCTGCAAACTGAAAAAGATTGAAAGCCACTGCTCTCAGAGCATCCGTGTGCTCTCTATCCCTTTGCATTCCCACTTGCCACCTCACCTCTGACAGTTGTGCCATTTGTGCTCCTATTCAGTTTTTTAACTTACTGCTGGGGATGCCATGCTTTCACTGTGCTAGTGCTATGCCCTGAGCTGTGCTGCCTTGTCTGCTTCCTAATTGTAGGGATGTTACATCCCTGTGTGCACCACTCCTTTATACCTTCTTCTTCCCTTGCATCCTTAAGCTGCAGATTCAAGCAAGTCTGCATTAATACTGGCCCAAAGTCGCTGTTGCCATCAGTCCACATCTAGCTCTACTATTTAGACTGATCCCTGTCCATCTTCCAGTAGATGAGTGATTTCTTCACTAGCTCCCATTCTTCCACTGTTGTCCTTCTGGCTGGGAGCTATGGTAGCAGTGGCTGATAGGAAAGCCTGTCCCATGCTCTCACAGTCAGAAGTAGTTCCTACCAGTCAGGGTTGCAAGTGTGCTGGAAAGGTTGCTGCGGGGGGAGAAAATCACTCCTGCACAAAGACAACTTCATTCTTCAGGCCTGCCAGGCTGCCACCCCATGGTGAATTCTAAACAAACACAGGGAATGTAAGGCACATGGGCAGGAAGGAGCACATTGCTGACAAGTATGTCACTAAGATCATTCTGGGGATGCATTACTCTGTGTGCTAATAAATCAGATGATAAAACAAGGGATGGCAATTCTGTCCCTTTTGCCTGTAAATGTCTGTTAATTTGCCAGACGTTTAAGCTACCAACTTCCTCAGTGCCCATGTCGGAAGTCAGCTGAAAACTACTGGTCAGAGTGAACCATTTGAAGATGCCTGTTCTGACTTCCAGAGCTGGCTTTTACAAAGTAGAGTTTGACCCTGTTTCCTTTCTGCTGAACGATGCAGAAGGCTTTGGTATCAGAAGTTCTAGAAGGTCTGTAGGTAGAGATGAAAGAAGCCTTGTTCTAATTACAGACTTGGGAGACTCTGCTCAGCTGGCATTTTGTCTACAAAGTATTGGAGATCTGTGGAAGAAGTGACATGCACTGCAGGTATCAAAAGATGACAGCTTGTCACCTCACTGTAGTGCTCAATGGCAATGTATACTGTTATGGAAAGTTCTCACATTTTATATCAATAGAGCACACTCAACAGAAAACTCTGCTTTTTTAACTTCTGTTTTCAGGTTTTTGAAGTCACAGTTTGAATCAGGTTGGATGCAAATTAAAAGCTTCTTAAGTAATTTTATCCAGCCTAGTTGCTATGGCAGCCTTTAAAAATGAAAGGAAAAGAGCTCCACTTTCAGTTCTTTCACAGACTTTTCGAGCCTGCTTTTTTATACAGATTGATGAAATTCCATTCATATACCAATTTGAAGAGCTTTGATCAGCCTGGATGTTTATACAGGTTTGCCACAGTGATTTAAAGAAACTAGAGCAACAAAACAAGAGCATCCTGATAGAGGTCATGATTTGCTTTAAACCGAGTGTTGCCTTAGGTTTAGTAACTTTGTAGTTAACATATTTTCCTGGAGGCAGTGTCCATCCTTGACTGAATTTTATACAACTATAATCAATTTATGGCTTTGCAGACATTCAATGATGATAATATGTTGCAGACAGTTTAATCCTTTTGTCACCAGCTTAAATCCAGACTTGGCAAGAGTGAAATTAGTTTTCTTTCTTTTAAGAAATGTTGGAGATTGAAAAGCAAGTAATAGGGTGTTTCAGTCTGTGGTCAAGTTTCTGCAGGGTTCTAATAAACTGCTGTTGTATAAAGATGCTAGATAAAGTATCCTAATTGGACCACTGTAAATGATTCCCATGGGGAAATACAAGCTTTCCTTTGGCCAGTTCAGCAATGTGACACATATCACCAGTACATTTCTCTGGTAAGATGTGTGAGCTGATCTGTTCAAACATATAAATCTCTTACCCTTGTTGAAATGCCATGGTGGCACTGCTTTATGGCAGGATAAGAGTTTGAGAGGACCTACTAAATATTGAAACAGCAGAAGCAATGTCCAAACTGCAAGAATACTTGCCAGCATCTTGACTCCACATCAGCCAGGGTCTTAGGGGGCCTCTGGTATTCCCATGTCCCTGTTTCCATAGAAGAAATATTTATCCATAGGAGGACATACGACCTGGAAGGAAATCAAAGATTGCTCCAAACAGGTCTCCAGAGTAGATGGCTGGGAACAGGAACAAAGAGCTGTGTCATGGATTGTACCTCACTATTTTTAGATATAATCAGAGAGATTTGAACCAGTGTTTTTGAGGCAATTATCAAGGACACTGATTAATACCAAGCCAGGTTATTGCTTTTGCTGTTGTTAGTGCTGATCAGGTTATCTGTTGGAAAGCTCCAATGGGACTACTTGGAATTTTGTTAAGAAACTGGTGGATTCTTATTGATGTTAATTTATACAGTACAAGAACACTTTTCAACAGGCAAAGCGATACAGTAGGTCTGGTGTTTAAAGTGGACTTGTGAATAGTTTCCAAGGCACAGGCAGGCTTGTGAGAGTAATGCTTCTGTGTTAACTGTTGACAGTGACCATGGTAATTTGTGTTCTTTTCAGCTATGCATCACCTGCCTGATTCATTTCTCTCCATTTGTGATGTGTTTCTCTGTGGTGTGAATCCATTCCTGTCCATTCTGTCACATCTTCATCTTTCTCTTGCTGCTGCTTCAGGTTTCTCTGAGCCTCAGGTAAGCAATCCCAGGGAGCCTGTGCCTCCTCCTTCATGCAGGAGGTCTTTGGTGATTTTTAATCTGAAACTCCTGTTCCTCCCTTTTCCCCCCTCCATCCTGAATATCCTCCTTTAGTTGAGTGCTTCCATAATGTTTACAACACATCTTTCCAAGAATCCTGTATGCTAAGACATTGTGGCTTTACCAGTGATGAATTAAAACATTAGAAGAATAAAGGTCAGGCCTTCATCTTCTCATGTATGGTTAAGGTTTTACTCTAAGGGACTAGAGGGATAAAATCCTCTACTACTCTGTGTTCTATATTGCATATGAGCAACAAATGATTTGTAATGGTGTTTTCAGATGCTAGAATTTAGTTTTGTTTCTGGTTGTCAGTGAATGTCTGGCTTCAGATTTGTGCCTTCCTCATCAGAACACTGGGCCAGCTTTAATGTTTGTATTCAAAAGAATTGCTGAAACATTGCTGTTTGCTTCCAGTGTTTGAATAAAACAGGAGCAAAAAGCTGCAACAGGGTATTATGTCAGGAAGCAGTTAATACATATTTTCTTGTTAATGTGGACAAAACATTATCTTTTATGCTTATTTTTTTAATGTCCTCTGAAAGACTTGACTTTTTCTCAGTCTTGTTGATAGTAATTTCTGGCTGTGAGTTTAGCTGCAGCACAGAATTTCTTAAGTCAATTCCCAAGCTATTGGAACATTGGTCCAAAACATCTTGCTTTCAACTTTCGATTAAAGCACTGATTGGAGGCACTATTTAATAAGTTTCCTAACTCCATAGGCTATGTTCCATGGTCTCAGGACTTGCCTGTTATTCATGGACCACAGATGAAGAACCTTCCCTGAAAAGTTGATGCTTAAAACAGATCTGTTTTAATTATATCATTAAAGTTATCATCTAAATGTGTGGAGTATCCTTGTGTTCTGTGAAATCCCTGATAGGGAGGGAACCTTTTGAAGTAAATTGTGGACACTGTTTACTTTGAGATACACAAACTGCTGGCTACAGGGGATTTTGCTTGTGAAAACTGTAGGAAGAGAGGGAGGAAATTGAATGGAAATGAGGAGAACCATTTGCTTTTAGGCACTTTTGATGTCTGTGAAGATGTTATTTGTGCGCAGTTGTAGACTGCTGGGAAGGAAGCTCCTTCCTGAGTGTAAGCTTCCCTTCGGAAACGAATTACAGCACCGTTTTTGAACATCCTTGGAAGTTTCAGAAGTATTCTTTTTTGGTCTAACACAGATCTTGCTGGGTGATTTAATGCAAACTAAGAAACACTCAATATAATTTGTCCCATTAAAGAAAAGAGCTCTTCCAGGCTGGAGACAAGAGAATTTTCCTCTGAAAAACAGTCAACCACTGCAAAACACAACTGCCTGATGTTATTTCACTACTAAATTGTCTGATGCTTGCTAAGGCCGTTGAAGTTAAGCCACCAAAATTTCATCAACTTATGCCAATAATGGACTTCAGTCTCCATATCTGCTTGTTTTAAGTACAAAATAGCTTTCTTCCTAGTTTCAGCAAGCCTCCATTCATACTGCCACCCCCAAAGATGCACAAGGAGAGCTTAACAAGACAAACTCTAGGATTCATGTGGCCGTGCTGCTATCTGCACGTGGAATATTTGCAACCTCACTAGCAAAGGTGAAAAGAAAACTTGTCTCATTCCTCCAGTAAGAGTGTCAGATGCACGCTTCTGCTTTTGGCAGTTACATGGTTTCTTAAAGAAAGCATTGCAGAGGGCTGCTGGCACATGGTTGTTACCAGCTTTATAATAGACTCTCTCTGCCCCTCTAGAGGTTGGTCTGAGTAGAACTGTTCACTGAGCTTTGGTTTCATCAGCTCAAGAGGTGAGACCTACGGCAGAGATTCTGGTTTCAGGTTTGCTCAGTCTGTGTGACTCCATGGCAAGCTTGCAAAGCAGTTGATTAAAGCACAAAATCCTCTAGTATGTTTGTATTTAAGGTGATTTTTGCACACGTTTCAGGAGGCTCCTGTAGTGGCAAGAGCAGCCCTGTTCCTGGAGTGTGCGCGCTTCGTTCACCGCTGCAATCGTGGCAACTGGCCCGAGTGGATGAAGGGTCACCATGTGAACATTACTAAGAAAGGTCTGTCCCGTGGACGTTCTCCTATTGTGGGCAACAAAAGGAACCAGAAGCTGCAGTGGAATGCAGCTAAGCTCTTCTACCAGTGGGGAGATGTAAGTATTTGTTTCTCTTTTACTGATGTTAAGAACTGTACCAAAATGTAAAGGTAATTGGATCTTGTACAGCATTTCACTTCCAGTAAACTGAGGAATCATAAGTTTCCCTTCCAACTTGCACTTCACAGCCTGCCAGGATCAGCTCTTCTCTTAATGGAAAGAGACTCTGGTAGGAGGTAGCAGTGTCCCCTCCTCCTGAGGATTCCCTCAGATGATCCATTTGGTCTCCTCTCCTATTTCCAGCACTTATGTATGTGAATGCCTTGGAAGGGTAAGAGCAGGGCATGTGATACTATTTGCTTTTTTCAAGCTTACAAATATTTTTAGCCCAGGGCTGCTTGAGCTAGATGTGGTGCTGTATATTTAGTAATGGGTTTCTCTTTGACGAACTTATTCAGTCTCTTTGCACCCATACCGACTGTTAGCACATTCTTTGGCAAGGAATTCTACAGGGCTACTACATGTCATCTGGAGAGCTGTCTTGAGCTTAGCTCCTTCAAGTTTTATTTGATCGCAATCCCTTTCCATCCATGAGCTAGGCAGTTGCCCTGTCTGGTGCTGTCAGTGTCTTTGGAAAGCCACTGAGGTGTACCTGCTGAAGGTCTGACACTGCAATCACTTCACAAAACAGTGGGAGAAGTTCCTTTGGCCTCTGTGGTGCCTGTTACATGTGTCTGTCTGGAAGTGAGCTTTGTGCTTCTCACCTCACAAAACGAAAGATTTTTACAGTGAGCATTGTGATCAGGTTAAAAAACAAACTGACATAATTTCCAAGGCTTGGGAGAATTTGAGAACCACATATTCCACAGTCTTGGAGTATTTACATAAGCCATACCAAAAAAACCTTACTGATCCATATTCTCCTAGGTTAAACCAATGCATACATCTCAGTGGAGCACATTGTAGGCCCGCAGCCCAGGAGAAGAACATAGCTTGGGTGTGAGCACCCATGCAATAAGCTTTGTCTTTTGGCAGCTCTCCTCCTTCCATTCATGAATCTAACTTAGGGGATGTTACCTGGGCACCCTACTCTCTGTTATGTCTCGAACACAGGTGACTGTAACAGCACAAATACCAAAGATCCTTGAACAAGTACATAGTGTGAATGCATTTGCTTCTATATTCCATTAAGTCACCACCTTAGCTTTTGTGGATTCCAGGTGGAGAACATAGAATTACATAGTCCTAGTATTTTTGCATACACTTCTGACAGTCAAGGCTATCCATTGTTCTTTGCAGACTCTCTACTTCTAGACATTCCTCTTTTTCATATTATGGCAAAAATGGGACCAAGCAAGTAAGTAACTATTAGAAGCCAGTTAGATTCTCCCTCAGCTGCCAGTTTTACAAACTGAAATAGTCCATGCTGGAAAAAGTCCAGGAAGGTTTTGTTTTGAACATGTTAAAGTACCCCTGCATGATGCAAGGTCGCATGTGATGGCAGGCAACATAGCATAATTCTTTTCATCCTGAACTTTAATGGCATCATAAGATTTATCTGGATTCATTCTAGAAGCTAGAAATGTGTGTGTGCCAGCTGTTTAGGAACATCCCAGAAGGAGAAAGCCTTACTTTTACTTTTGAGGCAGGAGAAGATTTCTTCTTTTTTTACTGCAAGATGTCCTGCTGCTCAGTAATATTCCTGTTTCTTCTCACTGGAGGCTAGGACGGCATAGTTACCTACAGCATCACTGGCCCCCAGATTCAAGCTTCAGGATTGGTCTGTTCCTAGCACTGCTTAGGTGCAGTTCCTTTATGTACTTTAATTTCTGGGCAAGGCTGGTCCTCTGGCACTGCTTTTCTTCCCAGAAGCTGTTTCAGATGAAGCTGTCTACAGCCAAACCTGTAGGGCTGGGACCCTGCAACCTGTGCCTCTCAGGCAGCTGCTTTTGTTGGTTCTGCTCAGGTTCCAGACAGATAAGCTGAACTATGAGGAGAAACAGCTTTCTGTTGCTGTAGTATAGGCACCTGCTGTAGAATGTCTTGCTGTTTCTGTGTTAACCTGCCCATTTCACTATGGCACTATCAACATGAGGGGCTGTGCACTCCATAGCTCCTAAGCAGCTTCATTACCAAAAAGATGAGCTTCCTTGCCCAGCCCATCTCTGCCTCCATGCTACCAGATGTTTGTCAGCACTAGAACACACCTTCCTTTCTGCTTGGTGGCAGCAGAGCTGCACTCTGGAAGGAAGATTCTTGGACAAAGAGAAGAGAAAATGCACTGAGGCCTTGTTCTGGTTTGGTTTGGTTTTCTTTTCAGTAAATAGGACTGGAAATTTGTGCTAATTCTGGATCCTAGCTTGTCTGTAATTGCTCACTTATTGTGATATACAGTGCTATTATCGAAGTTTAGTAAGGCTAAGAATGAATGTAAAACCTTTTTTACCCCCCCCCCCCCCCAACTCTTTTAGTTCAGCCTCCCTAACATCCATCAGAGACTAAGAGCAGTAAACCTCTGCCATGTGAGGTAGCGTTTTGGCTGCCCACGACAGTGATAAGCCTATTGAATCAAGCAATCTCACTTGTTATGCTGTCATTTGAAATAATACAGTGTTAAATCTATTCTGATCAGGTTAATCTGTCACTTCCTTTGGCTGTTTCTTTTAAGAGACATTTTGTTTTAAAGTGTGGCATGCTGTTTTCTGGGTAATAATGCAATAGGAATTCAGTCCTCATTAGGTAGAAAGCTGTAGGATTGTGTATGATTGCTTTAATATTAGGATGGACTACACAGCATAAATAATACATGATAAATTACTGCTTTGTGGAGAGACATGCAGAACATTTCTTCCTTTAAATGCCTGAAACATGAAAGGGTTAAAAAAATGAGAGATGTGGAGTTGTTATTTAGCAATGTGCAGGCTCACCAACAGCTGAGATTGGCAGTTGCTTGGATCAGCTTGCAAACCACATCAATACCGCCTTATTTTCTTCGTGTAGCAAAGTCTACCCTCCTCATTATTGCTGGATTTCACCAGAACTGCTTAGTAGTGAGGAAGGACAGTTGTAATAAGTGACTGTTTAGGTACTACTGTGTCACTTCAGCCGAGACAGGAAAATCATATAGTGCTGGCATGACCATCAGTTCTGACTTGTAGAAGATCCAGAAACACTCTTCAGTATCTTTCTCTGAAGCTGTCCCAAAACCAAGAAGGCCAAATGGCAAGTGCTGATAAAAGCTCTGTAATTAAACACATTTCCTATCTCATGTAGTTTTGGGTGCCTTGCTGTGTTCTCTTCACCTACCTGTAGCAAAGAAAATCAAGCAAATCCGTAACAGCTCTGAAGTGTCTTGGCAGGAAAGCATTCTTCTTGCTAACACACCCTTATCTGTAGCTTTGCTGACAGTACCATGAGAGCTGTTTACATGCTGATAATGATGCTGGCAATCAGCCCTGAATAAATGATCAATGCCTTTCTGGAGAATGTAACAGTATCCAGTGGGAATCTGTCTGTGTTCTTTACATGGATCCCCTCTACACCCTTACGCATACACCTTGCCAGCTCTCATAAGCATATATTCTGCTCATTTTTGGGAAGTGCACCAGGAAATCTTTCCTTTAAAGACAGAAGCAGACTTTCCCACAGTAGTTTTGTGGAGCAAACAGAGACTGCTACCAGATTCCTAAGTCAGAGGATAGTTTCTTTAACAGAAGGCACGCCTTCCAAGTGGAAAAACTTAGCAAGAATCTGGAACACGTATTTCAAGGGGAGGAAGAAAAGTGGGAGAAATTGATACAAAATAATGACCTGATCTCCTCCTGCCTATTATGTGCTGGTTTGGGTTGGAGTTTTTTGGGAATTAACCAAATCTGCAAAATTTTTTTATCCTGAAATTTAAAACTCTTTGGAAAAAGGGGGGGGGGGGGGTGTTGAATAAATGATGGGTTTGATAGCAATTACTTTTTTATCATCACCTTCTTTGCTGCTCCTCACAATGAAACTTAAGCCAGGACAACCTGTTCTGGCTGGAACATCTCCACAGCCTGCACTGGGCTGAGCCCTTGACCTCCAGGGCTGGGCTGAAATTGTCACCTGTTTGTGCTTCTTGTTTCTCCCTGTCTGCAGGCAATCGGTGTCCGCCTCAATGAGCTGTGCCATGCGGAGAGTGAGAGCCCTGCCAACCTGCTGGGCCTCATTTATGATGAGGAGACCAAGAGGCGCCTGAGAAAGGAGGATGAGGAAGAAGACTTTTTAGATGACAGTAAGGAGACTCCCTTTACTACAAGACCCCCCGCTTGTAAGAACCTCTGCTTTAGGAGCACTTAATTTTAATTCTCTTTTCATCCTCTTGCCACCCAGCTGTATTTCCCAGTCCCTCACCTTCACCCCAGCTTCCTTCCCTATTCTTTCCGTGCCTGGAAGTACAACATGACAAATGGGGAGCAAATGGTGTGAGTTGGCCCAGCCCTACCAAAGGCTTTTAAATCTTGACTTCAGTATATTTGCCTGATTCTTAAGCAGAAACATAGCACAGTGGTATAAAAACGTATCATTGAAAACCTGTATAACAACAAGACGACTAAAACACACACATCTGTGCCTGTGTGTACATAAGGGTAGGAGGGAGTGACAGATCACTGACTGTGAAAGTCTAGACAAGCATGAAAACTATAACAAACCCTGTGAATCAAAGTAAGTTAAACCACATAGTATTGTAGTTGTAGGTGAAGGTGGTAACAAACATGTCCTCTCCAGACACTATTTGTATATACATGTGTGCTGTAATGTACTGCTTCCTGTGTACATATACTGTTGTTCACCATGGAATGTAGTGTGCTAGCACTTTTTCTGTATCTGGTGTCTTTTTCTGTGGTTCTGGATTTGTTCTTATCACTGCATAAAGGCCAGCTTTGAAGTCGAGAGGAGTAGGTGGGAGCAGCTCAATGGCATTTTTGGGAAATGACCTCAAGAGAGGGCATTAGCCCTAAGCTAGACCTTCACCCCAGCACTAGCAGCTTCATGAGTGTGGGTGTCTGTTCTGGGTATGTTATTTGCCCTAGTGTAGGAAAAGTCAGAAAAGACAGAAGTCTGGATTTTCCTCCTTTTCAGTGCAGCCTGCATTGTGCACCATATGTGAAAATGTCCATCACCTTTTGGTTCCACATGATGTATAATCTCCTTGCTCATCATAGAACTATTTTTTCCTAGGCACTGTGAATCCTACCAAATGTTGTTGCCCTTTTGCACTGAAAATGGCAGCCTGTCAGCTTCTTCTGGAGATAACCACTTTCCTTCGAGAGACCTTTCCCTACATGCCCAGGCCACGTACCGAGCCTCTTGTGGTAAGTGGACAACACACACTGAAGAGAGAGCCATGCCCACAAAAGTTACTGGTCTCTGGCTTCTGCCTGTGGAGAGGTAGGGTGGGGTAGTAACTCAAGTGGATCTCCGATGCAGGAAGAAAGGTGTCATTGGTGAATAGAAGATGGGCAAGGCACATCAAATGGGTTGATTAAGAAGATAAGACTGTGGAAGCACAATATGTAGTAGAAGTTCAAGAAAGTTTCAAACTAGAGAAGAGGGCAGCAGATTGAGAAACTGAGTGTGGGGACCTGAGAGGTGTGGGTGTTGGGCTGCAGGAGGTGACTAGCTGATCAGGAGGGACAGGTGACAGAGAACTGAACAGGGCAGCTAGGACAAAGGAGGAGGATGGTTTACAGAGAATTGGATGGAGAGTAAAGGTTGCAGATCTTTGGTTAGACAACAGAATTGAAGGGGAAGTAAGGAAAGAGACAAGTCAAAGACACAAGGAAAGAAATAAACTTCCATGAGACGGAGCAAGGCATAGGCAAATCTTGGCATGAACAGTAAGCTAAATGACTGATTAGGGGAGAACTAATTTTGTGAACCCATGATTTCCAGTGGTTCATTCTTGTGTGGATTTTCTTACAACTGATTAATGCAGTTTAACTTTGCCTTCAGCCTATTGTTTCACAAAATGCACAGGCACTCAGTTGTCTTTTGTCAAATTGGGTTGAAGGTGACCATCAGCTTTAGAGGTAGTTAGCATGGGATGAGATGAGAATTGAATAGCATACATGCAATTTCATCTTTTAAGCCTAATTTATTTGGGAAACCAGGATAAAAATTAAAAAGCACGAATGAGAAGATAAGTTTCCAAGAGCACATGAAGGATTTAGTCCTATTACCCTGTTTTTTCTTAATCACAGCCTTAGATCAAATTTTGCTGATGACAGTTGTGCTTGACAGGCTGATTTGGCTGGGCATTATTGTCATTAGTTTCTCAAATTAATTTCAAAGGCTGTACATGACCTATGATGAAGTGGCTCAGCCGCCAGGTATGCAAGAAGGGCAATTTTAAAACATAGTGATAAATTCAGCAGAAGTCTTCCTAAACACTTAATTGATATTTTTACCATGTAATAAATGATTGCATCCAAAAAGCAGAATAATACTAGGGTTTGGAATTTAGCTCAGTAGAGTAGTTAGGCTTGGAACTAAGAATATGTTGAGTAATGAAGATCAACAGAAATTTGTGCTTTTGTGACAGACAGAAATGCAAATGATAAATAGCTTTTCAGACTTACAAATGAGAGAGGAGAAGGAATCATTCTGTTATGCACAGGCAGAAGAAACCTTAAGGTCAGTTACATTATGCAAGATCCTGGTAGAGAAGATGGCCATAGAGTGCTTCTTTTACCTTTGTGCTTGGGGGTGGGGGGGGAATAGAACTGACACACTCTGGGTTAAAATGCTAAATCTCTGTATTTATGGGGTGATGCTTCCTTTCCAAGAGAATCAAGTACATAATGATGCATAGACCTAAAGTTCCAGCAGGGGAAATCTCACTTGCATCCGTGTTTGTAGGCATACCTGCTCCATAGGTATGAGCACAGACAGCAGCCTAGAAAAAATGAAGCATTTGCAATGAACTAGTTATGATGGACCAATTTAACCACCCAAGTCCATCCAGACTTGCCAGGCTGAGGATGTAAGCACCCATACCTATGTGTGAGTGAGGCAGGCAGTCCTGACTGAAGTTTCAAACAAAGCCTTTTACTGAAGCTGGTGGAATAGATACAAGCTCACTTTGCACATGTCTGGGAGTGATGAATACATTCTCTTGGAGCCTGCTGCTGCCATGGTAGAGCCAGGGAACTGGAACTTGTCATTTGCTGTGAGTGAAAGTCATTAATTTTAACTTAGCAGTTGCTGAAGATAGACTGTGTGCATTGTCATTTAATTTGAGGGGGCAGCAATTTCCAGTGTCAGCATGTTGACAGACAGCTGGAGGAGTAATGTGTTCAAGCACTCCAGGTAGGGGAACTCTGGCCATGTCCTAGGAATATACCTGTACTGCTGTCATGGCTTTGCGTATGCATGCTGATTTGTGAAGATGCTGTAATTCAGACAGATTTGATCACAGATTTTTATCCTGAAATGCTTTAGCCTTTGTTTCATATCCTAAGCTCTGTCAGATGATGTTATCTTTCATGTTCACCATCAATTTACTCACACCAAGGAGCTTTGTGTCATCTTAGATTTCACCTAGTTACATTTTGGGTGCATAGATCTCAAAGCTGATGATATCCTCAGTCAAAAGGTACAAATGATGTTCTTAAAGAGCCCAGGATTTTAACTGTTTGCCAGTCTGGGAATTCACAGTCCTTCTTTCACCTTTTCTAGCTGTAGTTAAGGAAAGAGGATAAATGTCCATAGCTTGTGGAATTCTAGGACTTCTGCTTTCTTTGGCCCAAATTAGTAGCCAGTGGGTGGCACAAATGGTGCCATTTCTGTTAATAAGAGGGAATGCTGGTGCAAACTAGCTTCTCCCTGGTGCAATGTTTTTTATTTTCCAGAATTTAATTGCAGCCAACATTTTTATTACTCCCTGGTTTGTGCTGTGTCCTTTCAGTCTGATCTGCACACAGAAAGCTTGCTCTGGGCCATGCTTTCATAGCTGTCACACTGTCAGCTGCTTTCTCAGCTTTTCTGCCCTTGAGAACAGATCAATTCATTCTCTAATCAACCATGGGTCCTTTTGGAGCAGAGACATAACCATCTACCCAGCATCTTTGGCAACAACCACCTTTTATTGCCACCTGTCCATTAGGGACTATTTATGTGTTTTTCCCCTCATGAGATTGCAGACAGGGCACCAATTCACTCAACAGTATTAACCTAATAAACATGTTAACACTTCCTAACTCTTCCATCCTGACAGCTTGGCTCAGGATGCTGCAAGCCCAATGAGTAACTGGATTAGAAAGTGTCAGAGTAGATGGAGAACTGTGTGCTAGAAATAAATTCCCATCTGAAGCAGTTCTTCCTGAAGCTTCTATGGTTGCAGTGGGAAGCATGAGGCTCATCCTGCTTGCACATCTCTGTGCTCTACATTCTGCTACAGGATCTGGAGAGCTGCAGGCTGCGTCTGGACCCTGAGATGGATCGGCACAGGTATGAAAGAAAGATCAGCTTTGCTGGGGTTCTGGATGAAAACGAAGATTCGAAGGATTCCCTGCACAGCAGCAGCCACACCCTCAAATCTGAGGCTGGCTTCGAGGAGAAAAAAGGTTTGTCAGCATAATAAGGCTTTTGTATTCTCAGGGCTTGTGAAGTGGCGCTTGATTTTGTGTTCCATTTGCATAGACTGTGTTAAAAGCAGGCAGCCATGGAGTCACGTGGCTTCGAATCATTTCAGAGACGCTTCTGGCCTTCAGGGTTAAATATAACAAATGTGAGAAGCAAAGATGTTAAATTTTATAAAACACTGCTGTGACTGATGCCAACCGAGGGCATTGCAAGATTGCCAAAAGGGAGGATGCCTTCGCTGAAACTGTCTCTCAGTGCCATGCTGAGAGAAGCATCACTATTTGATTCACTTTTAAAATAAAGATCAAAAGTGTTCTTGTTCCTCTTTTGTTCTGATCACAGTTTTTCATTCTGGGAATACCACAGATAGGAGGGATCTTTCTGTGAATATCTGCTCCGGTTTGGAAGTCATGGCATCTCACAGAATTAGTGATTGATCACTTGATCTCTTGAATTCTTTGCTACCACATGAAAACCCCACACATCTCTGTGGCTTTTGATGGCTAGCAGTTTAATGTTCCCAACATACTGTATACTGTACAAGCAAACCTCAAGCTCACTGTGTTTGCTAAGACCAGCAGATTGTTTCCATTTTTGAGCCATCTCACGCAAAACTCGCCTATTATCTGATGGTACAAGTGTTGCAATACAATATACAGTCATCGTGTGTATTTGCAATTAGAGGCTAAAGTGGCAGTTACCTGTAAATAATTTTCCCTCTAAGAAGTCTTCTAGAACTGTTTAAATTCTGTCTCATTATAGCCATGTAAAGGTGCAGATGTTTGCATGGTAATTCTGATGACTGTTTGAAAAGGATAAATGTTTGGTTGTTTGAAAAGGATGGAGTCTGAGTGGTTATCCTCTAGGAATTGTAATGGGCATTAATGATTCAGAGGGAGCTTTTATTGACTTCAGGGGGTTTTGGGTAAAGTTTGTGCTTTCTTCAGCTGTGACTCTGCCACAGTTACTGGAGGAGATATTAGAAAACATTAGAACTGCTTCCAAGACTTATGTGTGTGTCAGGTGGGACAGTTAATCCTGTGAAGACAGCTAGGTATACACCTAAGAAATGTGAGCTGGATAAATTCATGCTCAACATCTTTTTTGGTACCCTTGGCACACTGGCAGCCAGGAGAAGCACACAGCCTTGTAGTCTGTCTGGTAGTCTAAGATCAGCAGGATGATATGTCTCTAACTATTTAGATAAGGAAAAGCTTCTTTTGGGGTTGGTCTTTTTTTGAATATATTTATGGCAATTACTTGAAACCACTTTTCAGCATCTCAGGCAGCAGACCCATCCACTGGGATGTTACCTGAGTGGGAAAATGCTGGTGGCTGTTCTCTATCTTATTTTTCTCAGAGACAATGCTGACTTAGATATTCCTTTATGTGTTACTGTGCTACAGGCAAAATGCAAAACTCTTTTTGCAAAGTTAGTATTAACTTTCTGCATCCTTGACTCTGTTAAACTACATTTTCCCTGCAGTTTTGGTTGGGTTTTTTCCCTCATTCTCCCTTTTCCCTGAGCTGCAATGCAGTATTTCTTTACTAAATCTGCCTCTTTACTACATTTTAGAGATGGGAAATGTGACTGTGGTAGGAAGATTGAATCCTAATGTACTAATATACTCTTGGCAAAAATGGAAACTAAATAAATGCAAGATGATGTTATATTTTAAAGTTACAGTAATTAATGTTCTTTTCTCTGGCCACAGCACATTCTTCTGGGGATCCAACTGGGCCAAACATTACAGATGCAGAGGCATCTTTTGTAATCTACACTTTCCTAGATAAGAAAATGTTATTGTGCAAATGTAACTAGAACTGTGTTGCCTGCAGTGACAGGTTTCTTTACCTTAACCTCTTTGATAAGTACTAATCTGTTTCCTTTCATTTTTCACTGGAGTGTTAAAAACTTTGCTCTCATTGCTCACCCCAGGTGTGGCTTAACAGCTATCCAAAAGCTGCAAGTTTACTGTATAGAATCTGCTCCAGGTAGGTCTGAAATACAGACACTAAAGCTAGGTAGATGCAGGCTCTCAGAGGATCTTGTGTACTCTTTGGGTACTAAAATGGGATTCTACAGACCTGATGAAATGCAGTCACAAGTGCTTAAGTGGTTTGGCATTTGGGGGAAAAGAGCCACTGTATTGAGGCTGATCTGAACAGAATTCAGGCAGTAGTGATTGCTAAGGAACTCAGCATATTCACTTGGAGGGAGATTCTCTGTCACTCAAGAGTGATTTGCCCAGCTGATACATGAGGACTGAGGAGCAGGTCTCAAAACCTATCCAGATGCCTTCATCCAGGATGTTAGCCACTGGAAATGGGATTGGGAATTGGGTTCTGAAGGAATTAGGGGCATTCTCAGGAATAAAGGTGTGTTTGATTTTTGCCTGAAGCCAAAATACAATTCTGTTAAAATATTTTGCTTACCCATGGTATCCAAAAAGCTGTATCCTGTTCATTCTCAACAACACACCAAAATCGATCACACGTGGCCTTGCCTGATTAGATCTGCAGTAAAATGACTGAGTGTTGCAACATTTGGACTGACATACTGCCATGTACTGCCTTTGAACTAAGAGGAGAATGAAAGTGCAAACGGTTGGTGCTTTGAACATTGAACCATTTCATGTCTGTGCTCATCAACAATGCAGTGTCAGTGGATGTTGTTAATGCCTGAAAGCTGCTGATTTGTCTGAAGGAGAGGATCTACGTGCTCCTGTTTCCTCTAAAGCATTCTAATGATGAAGAGTAACATGCAGAGACACGGATTTATGCAAATCTTACTTCAGAGAAGTCTCACGTGCTAACCCCATGAAGCAGACTACCCTTCTGCAGTCACACGTGCTGTATGAGTAAATAATTGATCCTACTGCTGAGCTCAGTGAGGTTTACAGACCCCAGGCCCACAGGAAAATAGGTTTGTCCATGATGCCTTGTTCATGTTTGGGATTCAGCCATCTATCCCTAGCAAGAGGGGATTCTGCACTAATGTAAACCCCAGGGTCTGGCAAAGAAAACTGCAGCTTACAACCATTGGGCAGATCCTGTTTCCTGCCAGGAATTGAATCAAATTGGTGTGAATTGTAGGTTTTCCTTGTCCAGGTTTTGGGTTTCTATTAGAGCAGCTGACTCTACTTGCTGGTGGGTGAACAAGGGCTAATTCCAAATACAGACAAGGCCTGAGGTGATGTACCAGGTCTCCAGGAAATGAGGTGCTGAACACGTTTCCGTAAAGCATCTTTACTGCCTGATTGACAGAGCTGCATTGGCGGTGGCTTTGGAGGGAGCCTCTGGCCCACATTCCTTGGTAGAAGAAAAGATGCTGCAGTACAGGCTGGCAGCAAAGGGGAGGGAGGGAAGGGAGGGCCAGGATATCTTTCTTTTTTAAATGGGGAAAAATTAAGGGGAAAAAAGTCCTCTTTTATTCTTTTAATACAGTTCCCATCAGGAAGATCAGGATAGGAGGCTCCCGCTTGCTCCAGATTAAAGGAACCCGCAGTTTCCGGGTGAAGAAGGGGGGTTCCCTTTCCAGCATTCGCCGGGCCGGCAGCCTAAAGAGCACCAAGTTATCACGGCAGGACTCAGAGTCTGAGAATGAGGAGCTGCAGCTGTCCCACAGCAGGGACACTGTCACTGATATAGGTAACTTAGACGAGTGGGTGGAAAGGGAGGGGACAATAGGCAGGACCTAAACTCCTGATGTGATTGCAGCAGAGCTAGGAATGACAGGAGACCCACACCCCAGCAGGCTAGGGGAAACCTAGAGTCCTCTTCAGGTGACTGCCTGAGCCAGGAGCACATTCACATCCTGGGTGCAGCGTTGGCTCCGTGCACAGGTTAGCAATTCAGAGCTCCGTGTTAGAGCATGAACTCTTGGAATGCTGGTGCCTGCCAGCCAAGCGCATGCTGTCTTTAGGGGAGCACATGCACGTGTGTATATGCACATACACACCCCCCTAAGTCCTATGATACAATGAATACATGAGGTCATATGCATATATGTCCATAGTGACAGGAGATATATATATATGTACAGACATGCCCTTCATATTCTATGTAGGATATGATGTCATAGGCATGTTTTATGAAATGTAATATATATATTCCCTATATATAGAACATAACATGTACATGCTGCATACTATATTTCTACATATTGGCATATACATATACTTTTACAGTTTACAGATGACTTTCTTAATCTTCAAAAGATGGATCACCATATGTCTTATCTTATGGAAAGCAAATGAGTATCCTGCCATGAGAAATATCCATCACAGTTGAACTAAAAGGGTTTCCTCTGCTAGTGATGTTAACCAAAACCTATGGTTTGGACACATTTGGAGCTAAAATAACGTCCCAAGCTTAATGGTAATTTTTATGTTCCCCAAAAGATGCATCAGTAGGTGAACATAGAGAGTGGGATTGCCTGTTCTGTAGTCTGTGGCAAGTCACAGTTAACTCAAAGAGGAGAAAGAAAGGATTAATCAGAATTCATCCCCAGCCATCTCTTTAGAGTGTTATGTTAGTTTGATAGGAGGCCTACGGGTTATGAAATGGCTAGAAGAAACACAGGGATCTGTAAAGTTCCCAGAGAAATCACTCCCTTGCGTGAGTTCTTTAGAACTAGTGTGCTAGAATCAGGATTTTTTTCCCCTTTTATCCCCATAGCATTAGCAGTTTCCATGGGCAATTGGCAGTGACTTTGCCCATTGGCATTTCCAGTTGGATGCCACTTCTGGTTGGGTTTTTTGTTCATGTTTTTAACCACAGAGCCCAGTCAATGCAGATCACTAAACCAACCACTTGCAGCATCTGAATGGTGCGAAGAATTTGTTTCCGATGTTTTTTGTTTGCCTTCTCCCCTTCCATTGAAGAAAAAAGTGGGGAGGGAGCAGTGTTTGCTACTGACACGATGGCCTGTGAGCCAAGCCTAAATGGTTCTTGTAATTGCCAAGCCAGCATGATACAAGGACTGGGGAGGGATGTTCAAATGCAGTCTCTCCAGTGTGGCATATTCTGTGTACTCTGGTGTGTTCCCACAAGGCTGGCCTGGCTTACAAGTGCTGTCCCTAGTCTTAAAGCACACAGGGAGCAATAAATACAACCAGCTTTTGGGTATTTTTCTTTTGAAGAAGGGAGCCCTTGGAGCGCGAGCGAACCTAGCATTGAGCCCGAGGTGCTGAGCAACACAGGCGCAGAGGAGAACTATCATCGGAACATGTCGTGGCTGCATGTGAGTATAAGTCACCTCCAGTGCTCTCACGGATGGCATTTTCAGTAGGAAAACCTTCATGCTGGCAATAATCAGATCACAATCTGTGCTTTCTCCATGTAGCACCAAGGATCTCAAGTGTAAGTAAGCTGTGAACTTTGGAAATGTCTGTCATTTCTAACATGGACTAAAACCAGAGAGCTTTGGTCTTGTATATTTAATTTGTATGGCAGAAAGGGACTATTTCTCTCTAGTGTGCCAGGACAGCCATGCTACCTCAGCTGAGAAATCCATTAGCTCAGTGTTCTGTCTTCAGCATGGCTAGTAGAGGAGGGAACTCAAATGTCATGTCTTGCAAGCTAGTACTTCAGTCCCTGGACTACCTTGCTTCTCTGTCAGTATTCTGATGCTATTGGTAATGATTACACTTCCTTTGGAAACTCCAGTGTACTAAACTGAGTATGTTAGTCATGAGAGTATGTACTAGGCGATGAATTGCTAAAGCATAAAGGCATATCCCTAGCTAGCAGCTTAGGATAACTCATGGTGCCTTTGCTCAGTGTGGGAGGATTGCATGAACTCACAAGCATGAGGCATAAACTGAAGGGAACTTGAGATGTTTGTCTCACTTTGCATGTAATTAGCCTGCATAGGAGAAGGGAAGGTTTGAAAAATCACCTGTTCCAGTTAATGTTCTTTTGAGGTCAGATAGAGACAAGAATCCCACATACACAGTGCAGATTTGTTTTAAATTAAGCTCCTGGCTTTTTAGAAGCCTAAATAGTTGAGGATTGAGAGTGATGTGGCTCCCTTGCTTTAAAAGAGCCAGCACAGACTGTAAGTGGATGGAAAAGGTGGGATAGCTTCTTTCTGATAGTTCTGGGTATTTCTACACTAGCTCTGGGATAAAGAGGATTCATAAAGGCCAGTTATGACCTACAGTGTGAATGCTTGTGCATTTTCATCAAAGTGCTAGAAGTGGATGTGTTTGTGTACTGATACGAAGAACAATGTCCAAAGAGCTGGACTGAGCTTTGCTCCTCTGGGAAGAAACCCTCTGAGTTACAGCAGAGAGCAGTTACTGCGGTGTAGACTTACCTGAGGCTGTCTTTTAATTAAGTAGTTTAGGGACTAATACCAGTGCTGCTGCAGCAGAGCTCAGAATAGCTAAATGCCCAGATATTTACTGTTTCTTAGACAGGTTTTAGAACTCCCTACTGCCATATGGCAGCACCACCAGAAATAGGACATAAAGATAGGCTGGATGAGCCTACCCAAGCACAGGGAAGGAAGCATATATAGAACAACTGGCACAGCTTATTCCCACTAGAGAGCACACTGAGACATTTCCTTTCATGTTGGTTGAAGGAAACTAACCCCTGAACCTGGTGGGTTTGCAGCTTTAATGATGATTGAGTCGTTGACAATTTCCAGTGTAAGCCCTCACCTCAGAGTGGTAATACAAGAGCTTTCCTGCAAACTGTTTTCCTCAGCCTTAATCTTGCCACCAGCCAGACATACACATCCAACAGCAACTCTGTCTCTTTGCTTTGTTAACATTAATGTTTCTTTAGCCATGCCTAGGTAGTTGCCTTGAATGTTTCCATCACTGTCTGTCTTGTGCAGTTCTCTGTGTATTGCTCTTTTGTGTAGGTAACTATTCTCTTTTTTTTCTTTTCAAGGTTATGATCCTATTATGCAACCAACAGAGTTTCATATGTACCCACATTGACTACTGTCACCCACACTGCTACCTCCATCACAGCCGGTCCTGTGCTCGCCTTGTCCGGGCCATCAAACTCCTGTATGGAGACACAGTGGACTCTCTGCGAGAAAACAGCACATTGAACACTGTGGCAAGAGGCAAAAAGCAAAAGGAAGTGAGTAGATGAAAAAAGCAGAATGTCTGGGGGTTGTCTGGCCAGGTCGTTACTACCTTCAGGAACTGCATAATGTGCTCAAACTGTTCTTTCACAACAGAACTAATACAGCCTTTCTTAAACACAGCTTTGCAATTAGGGTTATGGAAGGAATGTAATCTGTACTGATTGGAAAGAATCTTAGTTGCTGATAATGTCATTTAAAAGTTTATAGCCTGTTCTTTTATAGCCTCTTTCAGCCACTGGAACCCAGTCTCTTTTTCTTGAAGTTCTTGTAAAATCTTGCATAATTTCTTTATTTTCAGTTTGAACTCTCACAGCTGTTCCAAGGGCTGTGTACATCAGTCTTTAATGTTGCAGTCCCTTCAGTGGCACACTTTTAGTACCAGTTCGGGAGGATAATCATACAAGATTGTGCCTTTTTAGCCACTTTAGTGGTGCTTTTAACTTCAGTGGAAATAAATCTCTGCTTTCAGTGAAGTGCCCACCCAGGTACCAGCTGAATCATGTCAATAGGTGGTTAATACTTTCATATACCTGATTACAGCAGACAGACTACAGTTATTCTGAATACTTGTAACGCTGGAGTCATTCAGCTACTTTGCTGTAACATTGAAAACAAAAGTGTTCATAAAACTCTTGTGAAGATTTCAGTTGAGTAAAGAGGTTATCATCCCTGTAAGAGGAAAATGAAGAAGTAGGAAACAAGTTCATAATGTTTCTTCATCAACTAGCAGATTGTTTCCTGACAAGTTAGAAAATCAAAGGGTATTTGTATGGAACAAAGCACAGAGCAGATGAAACAACAGCTAATGATTCTGCTTTCCTGGAAACTGTAACTGTCCTCTAGCACAGAAAGGTAGTGTATCAGTTATTTAGAAAGAGAGGCACTCATTTCCTCCACAGAAGGTAGGCTTGAAATGAGCGGTTGGCAGTGTTCATGAAAGGCAGTGGAACAACACCATGCATTACTGCGTGTTGTTTCATCTCCAACTTTAAATTGCAAGCCAAAGTGATACACATTTCAACGTTCATCAAACCATCAAAACCTTAGGGAACAGCTAGGAAAAAAGAGGGAAACTATAGATCTCTTACCTCTAACCTTCTTAAAGCACTGTTCTCCTGAAATACATGGGTATACCACCTGGGGAGATTGCACATAGCACATTCACATTCCTTATTTGGTTTACTGGCCTCTGCTTGAAGCTTTTATTGGGCAAAATATTGTTAGAAAGAGAAGAAAATATGATGAGACATTTTCTCCCTGATACCAGGCCTTTTGCCAGCACAGGAGAAGGCTTTGAGCTACAGCCCTGCTACTGTATGACTTGTAGTTTATGGAAATCCTTCTTGTTCATGATGTCCCTCTCCACATTTTGGGAAATCTAAATGTGACTCCACTTCTTTCTTTCTTCTTTTTTCCTTTCAGTGCTCAGACAAGTCATGCTTGAGAACTCCTTCTCTAAAAAAGAGAGTGATTGATATCAACTTGGAAGGGAAGAAGGATTCGGGAATGCTAAAATACATCAGGCACCAGGTAATTACTAGGCCATATGCTAGTTAGGGAGGCTGATACTTAGATGTCAGGTTAGGCTGCAACAAGAAGGGAAATATATAAGGATCTCCAAACCCATGTGAAGAACTATTCCTGAATATCAGTCAGTTCAGCCCTGCATGTTTTCCTCAGCCAAGTCATGCTAATTTAAGCTTCTTAAGGTATCAAAGAATCCTTTAAACATGTAGCTCTGTTAAATTGCATTCTGCACCCCTGGCTTCCCACAGCAACTGATACATCAAAACTGGGGATACAAAAATAAGGAAAATATTTCAAAATTCCACAAATGTGTTTAAATACAACCTGTCAGTTTACAGCATCACTTTTCTTTGTTGTTCCTTGTTCAGCGCTCCTGAAGAAGCAACAGGCTCTTCACAGACCTGTTCTTGGGAGTCTGTGAGATTTTCATGGGTCTGTGTCACTGTGCACCACCTTGGGAAAGTTTGGCTTTCCTTTTGTCCTCTTCATCAGTGTTTTGGTGACACGAGTAACTAGCAAAAGACTCAAGGAACCAGTTTGCAAACACTTTCTTTTTCATTGTAGGCTGGAAGAAACTATATTCTATGGAGTGTATCTGAAGTGACTGAAATTAGAAGTTATCAGTGTAAAATCTGCAGACCAAAACTAGTGCAATATTACTGAATGTTGTTCACTGTGGAGAGTTTACACAACTCAGCTGTAAGGCATGGCTTGGTGTTTTGCAGGTAATGAGCCTCTCTCCTGCACCTTTGTCACTGCTAATCAAAGCAGCTCCTATCCTCACAGAAGAAATGTATGGGGACATCCAGCCAGCAGCATGGGAGCTTCTGCTCAGTGTGGATGAGCACATGGCTGGAGCAGCAGGTAGGAGAACAAAACCACTTAGTATGGCTGCCCTGGCTGCATAACTCATAGTAGATCACAAGACTTTGCAAGATAGCTTTGTAGTGGGGAAGTCTGAGTGCCACCAAAGGTTTCTTTGGTGCTGTTTGGAGTACTAGCTGGCTGCTCTTCCAGAGCAGCCTCTGACACACATCTTCCTCCTTCTCCCCTCCCTGAAGGGAGGATTAAAATCCATTTGAGGGTCTGAACTAGCTTTTTAATTAGGAGTTATTTCAGCCCAAGAACAAATTACACTCACTAATCAAGGTCAAAACCTGAAAACTCATGATGATGCTATTCACCAGCTGGATTAAAAAGCCTCCCTATGTTAGTGTACAACAGCACCATCTACTGATCATCTTCCGAGCCAGTATTTCTTTTGAGCTCACCTTTTCAAATCAGTCATACTAAGACTTGACACAGTTACATTGAAAAGACCAAAGAGTAGAAAGTGCCATGGGTTGGTGAAACAGGAAGGTCCCTGCAGTTTCGGAGCAGGTCTTTGGAGCAGGAACAGAGCCTGTGCTGTGTAAGGCAGGACTTAGGCAGTCAAAGAACAGCCTTGACTTTATATAGTGGGGGCTGCCTCCCATCATCACAGCTCTCCTGCCTAGCATCTTCTGAATAACTGTTGAGGCAAACAGGATGGCAGATGTCCTCTTTCTTCTGTGGAGGAACAGCCACCAAACCTAGACAACCTGTCCCCAGTGTTCTGTGGTGAGTTACTGGTCAAAGAAGCCACAGACCCTCACACCCACTGAACTGCCACAGCAACACCTTTCCTTCTTAGTTTGTTTCCTGCTCAGTGCCCCTCAGGCACCCATTTAGATTAATTGGCCTCCATCATCTGGAGTTTGATTATGCCTGTTTATATTCACAATGCTCAATTGAAACAATTATGGGTCAGCTCAGCTTCTATTGTGCTTTCCCATTGTGATCTGATCCTTTGTCTTGCAATTTATAGCAACTCTGTTTCTAATTGGAGGCGGATTGCAATCATTGCAGGATGACCACTTACCTAAGAACCTTTCTTTTTGGTTTTATCTATGAAAACGGACATGTGAGACCTGCTGGGACACTGTCTTCTGCTCTGAGGGGAAGGCAGAGCTTCTGTTAAACCAGCCTTTATTCATCATCACATTAATCACTCAGAAGTGGCATCTTTCAAAGCCAAACTCAATTAGTCCTGGTACTTCAAGAGCTGCTTTTTCATTTAAACCAGTCATGAGTGAGGTTTTTAGTGGGAAGAGCAAAGGTGTATTTTAGTTTAAAAGCAGGTGTTTCAGAAGCTTTTACAAGCCTCACACATAGCACTGTGTGGCTCCAGAAGGTGGAATCACATGTGCTTGGTTTCATGCAGCACTACAGTTTTCTTTAGGCCTGGTAGACTGCTGATCTCATTTCTGGAGTCAAGATTAGGTTTCTTTTGGTGGGGGGTTGTACAGCTGCAGTTTTTTCTCTGCCAAATAAACACATTTTAAAGGAAAACGGATGATGAGATGTTCTATCCCTGCAGCTGCCATGTTCCTTCTGTGTGCTGTGAAAGTGCCCGAGGCCGTTTCTGACATGCTGATGTCCGAATTTCATCACCCAGAGACAGTGCAAAGGCTGAATGCCATCCTCAAATTTCACACGCTCTGGAGGTTTAGGTATCAAGTCTGGCCAAGGATGGAAGAGGGAGCACAGCAGATCTTCAAGGTAGATAGGACACATGAAGCACAATGTTGCCATATACAACTTGCCTGGTGGGCTGGATGTGTAATAACAAGTGCCATGAAATTGCCTGAAAATCTGTTTAGAGAAAAGAAGTGTAAATCACACTAGTGAGGGAGGTGATGTGTAGAACTCCTGTATAAAATGGGGAGAGGATAGTGGGGGGACAGGTCAGGAAAAACATCAGAGAATGAAAGAAAGAAATGTGTGTCATGGTGTTACAGTGCAGTGAGATACAGAGCTGGGAAAAGTCTGCAGATGTAATCTTGGGTAATCTGGGTGCTTGTGATTAGCAGTACTGACATTACTAAGAGTCTGCTGTATTAAAATGTCTTTCCTGTTTTTGTTTAGATCCCTCCTCCAAGTATAAACTTCACTCTGCCTTCTCCTGTCCTGGGGATGCCATCTGTGCCAATGTTTGACCCACCCTGGGTTCCTCAGTGCAGTGGGAGTGTGCAGGATCCTATAAATGAAGATCAGTCGGTAAGCAGACATCACAAGAGTGAGCACTGTTTTTTCTCTGTAGCTGCGTGGGGAAAGTTAAGCCAAATATGGGGACTAAGTTCTTGAGTTTTCTTGTCTTCCTCAGCTGGGAAAAATCTAGTACACGGTTTGTGTAGGAGGCACACAGAATTTTCTACATGGGCATAAGGCTTTTCTGTGTGCTCACTGAGGTATTGTACTGCATGTCACATCCCTGGGAGAGATGGTAACTCACATCTTAGGAGCACACAGCTGTTCTCTCTCCAAGAGAAGATCAGCTCACTCTAACTGCCTGACAGACTGTTCAGTGCATTTTCTGTGCCACTGGTTCATGTGGGGTCTCTTGGGAGAAGTCTGCAGTGAGGCTTATTGTAGACATAGATCCAAGAGGAGTCTCCTGGTGAATCTCTGGTCAGCTAGCACTAGTCTGATTTGTATTTAGAAACTGAATTGCTGAATGTCACTGAGGTCTCTGGCAGAAAATACTGGATGTGTGCATCTCAACTAACACCTTCAGGCCGTGCTCCTTCTCTTTTCTTCCTGACAGAAGTCATTTTCAGCCAGAGCTGTGTCACGTTCCCATCAGCGAGCAGAGCACATCCTGAAGAACCTGCAGCAGGAGGAAGAGAAGAAACGCCTGGGCCGGGAAGCCAGTCTCATCACTGCCATCCCCATCACTCAGGAGGCCTGCTATGAGCCAACCTGCACTCCAAGCTCAGAGCAGGAAGAAGAAGGTGTGCTCCAGGGCCAGGAACTGCATTTCAGGAATCTGAGAGCACCTACTACCAGCACAGAGCACTGCTTAGGGGTGTGATGTCCAGGAACATAGATTGTTAGTGTTAAGGAAGTCACAACCACATCCATTTATAGGAAAGTTCAAGTCATTGAGGCAAAATGTCATTAAAAATTAGCGCAAGGAAAACATAAAACCTTGGACATACTGAGTACCTGCTGTGTGACTTGAAGTCCCTTTCCCCTTATCCCCCCAGCTTCAGTGAAACTTGCCAGCATTTAACATCTCAAAGCTCCCATCACCTTGCAGGATTTAACACAATGAGAAAAGGCAACATTAGGAATGAAATTTGTCTTTCCTAAATTTAACCTTTTAATAATTTACAGGGCAGGAGGAATCTCCCTTTGTCAGTATCTGCCTTAAGACATAGCTTAGGATAGGCTGAATTGCCCCTGTGGTTTTCTACCTTTATGTTGACTAGTGGGGGAGCCTAGCTGACCAGCTCAACCTCAGTATCAATCTTTCGGACAGCCTAAGTTACATGACATGTCAATGAAAGGCTTAGTCTTTGGGTGAGGATCTTCACTGGTCCAGGCTAACAGAGCACAGAGATGTCATTAAAAGCATTCCAGTGTGTGCCATTAGGTGAGTACAGTGATGTTCAGATCTCAGCATAGCTTGGGAAATCTGTTAGCAGAAATCCTAACTCTTAGAAAATATTAAACACCAGCAACCATGGTGGTTAACAGGATGCAGATGAAAAGAAGTATAGAGCTGACTTGGTTACAGTCTGATGCACCAAAGCACTGAACACTCCTAATGGAACAATGCTCTACTAGTTCCCAAAGCATGTGCAACTTGCATGTCTGACTGCTCTTCATAGATGGTAAATGGTGCCTTTTAGGTGTTACCTCACTCGAATCTTCAGTGTTCCAGTTTGGTTGTAAGTGCTGTCCTTCAGAAAAGTTCCCTAAAATCTGTCAGTTGGATCTGGATTGACATTTCCTGTTCTCTTTGTCAGTAGAAGAAGTTGCCAACTTGGCCTCCCGTCGTCTCTCTGTGAGTCCCTCCTGCACCTCCAGTACATCTCATAGGAACTATTCTTTCCGGCGTGGCTCTGTCTGGTCGGTGCGGTCAGCAGTCAGTGCTGAAGGTGGGTGTCCTTTCCTAAGACTACATTCATTGGAAGCCTTTCCTGTTGACCCAGAAAGCTGGTGGCATTTCCTTTTGCTGAATGTATTCTCAAGCTTGAGCCACTTTCTAATAAATGATTGCCCTGCTTTAGTTTATTCACCCCTGCTATGACAATGTCTTCTCCTACTGCTCATGTTTCATTTAGAGAGTAGTGCCATGGGAAGCACTCTAGCTGAAAGACGGTAATGAGATGTGATTTCATCAAATCCTACAGGAAATTAAGTGTAAATTGAAAAAATATATATTACAATGAAAACTCTTGGTTGAAAAGTTGGCTTGAGGCTCAGTTTCTTCTTAGAGAGCAGTAAACCCGCTGTGCTTACTCAGTATTCAGACAACCTATCATTTTGTTCTGTTTGTATGGCACCTAACATAAATGTTTCTCTATCTAACCTATCTGGATAATGCCACAGCTTATTCACTAACACTCACCTTCTACTGTTCTTCCTGCTGCAGATGAAGAACACACTACAGAGCATACTCCAAACCATCATGTGCCACAGCCACCTCAAGCTGTGTTTCCAGCCTGCATCTGTGCCGCAGTGCTCCCCATTGTGCATTTGATGGAAGATGGAGAAGTCCGAGAGGATGGAGTAGCTGGTACTCACCTAGATTAAACTTCAAGGGATTCTTGCTTAAGGGTGACAAAACCTGCCAGCACTTTGAACACTTACTTTTGCTAGAAGCCATAACTAAAGTGGAAAAGAAGCGTAACACAATCTTGTATTTATACATTTATATCTGTATTATATACATTTATATCTGGTGGAGGACACTAGGATGGTAAGAGGCCTGAACAGGTGTTCTGTGAGGGGTGATTGCAGAATCTGGGCTTGCTGGTGTGATAAAAAAGGAAACAAAGAGTTAGAGGAACTCTGACTTAGAGGTTACAATTTGGGAAGTGTTCAGGTTAGAAATTTGGAAGGAGCTTCATAACTAGGAGCATACTGCAATTTCCATTGATTCTCCATCTACAGTGGCTATTAAGACTTGGCTAATCAAAGCCATGGTCAGCATAATCTGGTGTAGATGACACTCCTGCTCTGTCTGGACTTGGACTAGGGGGGCTTGGACTAAAGACCTCTGGAGGTCTATTCCCACCAACATTTCTTTGATCCCATGACTAACAGGAATCCACCTATACACAGCTTGAACATTCTGGTTATGGCCTGTGATGTATCTGTAAAGTAATAATGCAGTTTTCTGTGTTTGTTTCTCTAAAACATTTATAGATGGTGGACTGTTGCCCTTCCTTCCTTTCTCATCACTCAGCATATCAGCTGATTGCACATTTAACTTTCTGTTACATCTTTTGTTCAGTTTTGGGTGGATATAGTCAGCCACCTAAATAATGTACATTTGTGATCAGGAGCTGAGTACTGAAGACAAAATAATGAATAAGTCACAATTGTTTTTAGTCTTCATAGGATTCCAGTTAATAACACTTTGGGGAGTTGTTTATCAACACAGTTCCCTGCTGACAGTCTAATACTGTTCACCAGTACCAGACAGAATCTCTCAGTGCATCACCGTGAAATTGAACTTACACGCATGAGCAAAAAAGTACATGAATTCATGTTTTTTAATAGCCAGTTTTGTTCATCTGGAGTTGTGAATCCAAATAGTTATTTCTTTATTATTCCTCTGACTTCAGTGGTAAAGTGCTTCCTGTCATAGCACCAGTAGTTAGGCAGGGTTCAAGTATCAGTCCCATCATTACTGCCTGAGATGACTACACTGGTGACCAGGAATCTTAGTGCATCAAAGAAGCTCCTGGGTGTTTCAGTCCAAAACATGACAGTTATGGTAGAAAGTTAGGAATGTTTGTGTCTAAGTGTACCAGTTCAAGGCTTTTCCAAGGGAGGCAGTGCTCACCTTGTTTTCTTTCTCTTCTGCAGTAAGTGCTGTTGCTCAGCAGGTTCTGTGGAACTGCTTAATCGAAGACCCCTCTACAGTTCTGCGCCATTTCCTTGAGAAGCTCACAATCAGCAACCGACAGGTAAACTCCTCCTCTCCACAGTGGGTGTATGTATTGCTTAGAGCAGGGGACTGCTGTAAGCAGAAACACTTTGTGGGCATCACTAGAGGGGAACATTTGCTATCATAATGTAGATGGAAGTCCAGATCAGCAGCTGACTTCAGTCTTTGGCCACTAATGTAAATGGGACACAGCTGATTTACCACCACTATGGATCTGACTTGCTGTAAGCCAAGTTTTGAACAGCTGCTTAATAAGGCACAACACTATCTAACATAGACAATATTGCCTCCACCTGTGCCACTGTGTTGAGCTTTCTCTGAAAGATGGGAGATGGCCCTGTCTCTCCCTGGATTATTAGAGTGCTTTTAAGTGCCACGGTTGAGCTTTAAGGAAGAAAGGCATACCAGTTCTGGCTGGCAGGAAGGCAGTGAGACTCTCCATAACACTTCCTCAAGTGTACACTTGGTGTAAGATACCAATAATATCACTGTCCTCATCTGCCAAGCCACCATCTAAGAACTGACTACAAAGTGAATGTTAAACCTTGAGAAAGGCCAGGAAAGGATGCTTTTCAGTTCCTTGTGAGTAATCATCTCTCAGTGGCCTCACTGTTTCTGAGACTTCTCAGCCATCTCCCCAAAGCTTCTATTTAAGTTCAGTTCTATTTGTTCAATATCTTTGAGAAGGAAGCTATACACCATCCAGCCTTAGAGACCTCTAAGCTATCATAGCCTGATATTTTACTACCTCTTCAAGGGCCTACTACAACCATGAGTACAGAATACAGAGAACAGGTGCATTTCCTAGGAAGTTTTAGCAGATGTATCATTGGCATGAGTAGCCTTATACATATTCATGCCCATAACACTAGCTCAAATTTGCTGCTGGTAAGAGGATGAGGACTATATAAGAAATCTATATTGCGGTCTGCCTGTCCTTAGCTGAATATGAGATTCCTTGCCCTCTACAACCTCTTCCCACCATAAGAAATTAATTAGTCTACATTTAAAGCAGAGTTCATATTCTGCCCATACCTCCTACCCAGCAGCCACAGCTATTGAGTTGACCTGAACTCGACAGATTTCACTGATCATTGAGATAGTCAGTTCTGATAAGCAACACAGGGATTACCACAGAGAGAAGAGTGCAGAATCAGGATGCTGCAGTCAGTACAATTTGCAATAGGAAGCATTGGTCTCTCTGAGATAGAAGACATTGACCTGGGTATTGTGCCCTGGGCCTTATTTTGGGAAATGTGGGAGCAGACATAAGCATATAGTTCTACTTCATGCACTGAGAGACATAACTGAAGAAGGGAGTATGGAAAAATGGGAAGAAACAAAGCCAGAGAGTACAAGAGTGTGAATCCATTCTCTGTTTTGTGATGGAAAAACATTTGTTTTCTTCCAGGATGAGTTGATGTATATGTTAAGGAAGCTTTTGTTGAACATCGGAGACTTTCCTGCCCAGACATCTCATATCCTCTTTAACTACTTGGTGAGTAGCTTCTGGGTCCAGGTGCAACCCAGAATCTCACCTCTGCCTGCATGTGTCCTAAAAAGTTAATCTTAGATTAACTTTAGATCTGCAAGGAGATAAACCCTCTTAACTTTTCCTATGTAGCTCATATCTCCTGATCATACCCCTAGCTCAGCCCTTCTAGGGAGAGGAAAAGGAACCTTTATTTTTTGTATTAAACCCTTAAGCATGGATTTCTAAATTGAACTATAGAAAATGAGTTGTAGACCAATAGAAGGATCCCAGTACCAGAAACCTTTAATTATTTTACTTTATTTTGATTCAGAAAGTGCTTTGCTTATGAACAGTCCTATTGGAGCAAATATGGCAGCTTATTTCAAGGTTGTGAAAAATGATGAAACAGAAGACATAGGCTAGGCTCTAGGAAGCTATAGATGGCTCTAGGAGCCTTCTGTGGTTTGGAGGTGTCTATGTGGCAGCACTCCAGAGCAGAAGGCAAAGGGAGTCTCTTACTGCAAAGATTCTCCCTTTTCCTCATCTACAGTGGCTTTTAAAGCTGGGCTGGGCTACAGGAGTACTTTTTGGCCACAACCTTTATCCTCTCTAACAAAAGGGAGAATAGTACAGGCAGATTGTTCTGTAGTACATAGAAACTTCCAGGATGTAAGATTAATGTTCTTGTTCTGTGTTTAGACAATGCTCTGCCCAGTTAAAACACTGTGTACAAGCTGATATTCCTCTTACTACCTGCAGGTAGGACTGATCATGTACTTTGTACGCACTCCATGTGAGTGGGGCATGGATGCCATTTCTGCCACACTTACCTTCCTTTGGGAAGTGGTGGGTTATGTAGAAGGACTCTTCTTCAAGGATCTCAAACAAACAATGAAGAAGGAACAGTGTGAAGTGAAGCTGCTGGTGACTGCCTCAATGCCAGGTATAAGAAATGAGCCTTTAAATCTCACTCACTCACTTCCAGGTTCTTGACACACTCTACCAAAAAGAAGATCCATGAGAGCTGGATCAAAGACCTGCTACAAGTGGCTGCATATTCAAAGTCAGTTTTTCTTAAGCTGAGCACTCAGTCAGTAAATTCCACCTCTAATTCACTGAGATTCAGGAAGCCACTTTAAGAGCTCTAAAAGAAACAAAGTGAGTTAGAACAGTCTTTTCAATCCAGAGCTTCGTGACAGTTGAACTGTGAAAGGCTGCCAGGATGATCATTGCAAGACTATATCGCTCAGACTCAGCTTGATTTGATGCAACCATAGAATGGTTTGGGTTGAAAGGGACCTGAAAGCTCATCCAGTTTCAACCCCTTACCATGGGCACTTTCCACTATACCTAGTTGCTCCAAGCCCCGTCCAACCTGGCCTTGAGCACTGGCAGGGATGGGGCAGCCACAGCTGCTCTGGGCACCCTGTGCCAATGCCTCACCACCCTCATAGTGAAGAATTTCTTCCTAATATCTACTGTAAATTTACCCTCTTACAGTTTAAAGCCATCCCCCTTTGTCCTATCGCTACGTATTCTTGTAAAAAGTCCCTCTCCAGCTTTTTTGTAGCCCCCCTTTAGGTACAGGAAGGCTCCAAAAGGTCTCCCCAGAGCCTTCTCTGATTTAAGTCTTGAGAGAGCCCAAGAAGAGCACGCTGTGAGCTTAGGCTGTCACAAGTCAGGCAAGAGATATCTTGCTGAAAACCAGATCTGACCTTTAAGTTTTGTTCCTTACTCATAGTGACAGTTGCTCCTAAAGCCAGCTCATTTTGTAGGAACAGATCAATTTCTCATTAACTGTGAAGTGTGAGACTATGCTAACACTACAAATGGATTCCAGACAGGACTGGCATTGTTTGTCTGCCCAGGAATTAGTTTTTACTATCACTTTTCCTCCATGGGCAGTCTTTTCAAATTGAGGCCACAGAGAATATAACTGTTTTTCTTCCTTTAGGCACAAAAACCCTTGTCGTGCATGGACAGAATGAGTGTGACATCCCAACTCAGTTACCAGTCCATGAGGACACACAGTTTGAGGCTCTTTTGAAGGTAGGAGTGAGTTTTTAAACCTGACAAACTGCTTAATAGTACATTTACCTGTCATACCTGTATACCAGCAATACATTTTGCCTGATCATCCTGTTCAAATGTTGTTAAGTTTTGCTCGCAGGCATTTGTCTCCCTGTGAGGACAGCTTGGTTGACAACAAACAGGATCCCATATTAAAGGACAATAGAAATGCCCTGACCTCACAAACAGCCAAAACCCCACAAATGCAACTACATTTGAAGACAATGCAGCCTGTTGTGTATTTACTGTATACTGTCCTTTGGATAAATACACACATCATTTAAATGCTTGGCTTTATCAACACTAAAGACAACAGAGTGATCAAGAACAGAGTGGAAGTGGTGGTTCAGTAGCCATGATGATCTGGGAGATGTGACATTAGTTCCCCTTTCTGCCAAAGATTAGTTCCCCCTTCTGCCTTAACTGAGCCACCTAAGGAGCAGATTTGTAAATGCCTTCCATTCATGCAACTATGGTGAATTTGAATGGGAATCACATCTCAGTGCTTTGAAGGACAGGAACTTTAGTGTGTCTGTACATCACCTATTGCTAAAACTTGATAAATACATAATATGGAAATGGAAGCTGCAATACTCATGTGGCTTATGTAGCCAGGCAAATATGTGTGATGTGAAAACATGAAAACAAGCTAGATCAGTCTTCAGGACTGTGATATCAGCATGCCTTGATTATCAAAAACATGCTCATATACTTTATGATTACAAAAAGATACTAAGAATTAATGCCAGAAGAGTGTACCAGCCTGAGGTGTGCTGGTTTGTGCCTTTATGCATTATTAGTTGGATGTTCTTCTTTTGGGTATTGTGGTCTTTGTACAAGACAACTCACAAGTAACAGGATGGTTTTCTTTCTTCCTTTTCAGGAGTGTTTGGAGTTTTTTAACATACCTGAAACTCAGTCTTCTCATTACTTTTTAATGGATAAGCGATGGAATCTTATTCATTACAACAAGGTAAGGCAATGGTCAGGTCCAGATAACTTGGTTCTTCCCATTTTGAACCTTTTTCAAACATCAGGGTTATCTAAAAGAGAACAAGCAGCCCATAAAAAGAGAGAATTCTGTCTTGTGGGCACATCTCTGGTGGTTAGTTGGGTATGGTGAAAGATTGGAGTTTGACAGAAGAGGGAAGAAGCAGAAATGAAGTCCTTGCTCTCAAGTCAGTATCATCTAGCTGTCTTAGAAAAGAGTAAATTTCCTTTCTGTTCATGTTCTTCCATGATGCCTGACACTGTCTAAAAGCCTGTACCCAAAAGCTTCGGGAAGGTCTAAAGGGTCTTTTATTCAGTTCTGTTGAGTGATGCTGTTGTGACTACATTTGTTTAAAACACACTTGTTTCTTTTCCTGGCAGACCTACGTCCGTGACATTTATCCTTTCCGGAGGTCAGTTTCTCCCCAGCTCAACCTGGTGCAGATGCATCCAGAAAAGGGTCAGGAGCTCATTCAGAAGCAGGTATTTTACTGTCATCAAACACCTCTGCCAAAAACCAAACCCTGTAAATAAACCTTTCTGTTTCTTTAGAGTCCTCTCATGCTGCATGCAGATAGAGAGCTTTTCTGGAGAAGTAGCAATTGGCATGGTATCTGCTCTGGTGCCATTGGACAGGTGTATAGGATTTTAAGAAGAGTCAAAGAATGCAATGTGAATTCCCTCCCACTTTCTCCAGCCAGCTTCTTTTAGATGGATCATTTTGTGTTCTCCTACGCTTAGCCAGAAAAGCTCCAGTTGCCTTAGCTTCAGAAGTTGCTTATTCCTTTCTTTAACCTCTGTCTGTAGAGCAGGAATTCTGTCTTCCTCTATGTCCTCTCACCCAGAGAATGTTACCTGCCTCTCTTCCTTGTCCTGCTCTCAGATGCTAGTCTTTTACTGTAGCTGCTTCCAGAGGCACTGTTTTATCAGTGGAATATCTGCCCTCAGAAGAGCACTGTCTTCCCTATCTTCCAGCCTCATGACCTGATAATCTGTCTGATCCTAATGCTCTACAGCTCCCAGGAGCTCTCCCTTAGGAACTAAACCCTAAGTGGCAAGGCAGTGCCATTAATGTGCTGCAAACCCCTACAAGTATCAATTCTTTTGACAGTAAGACAATGGTATTAAGCTCACTTTACCTTTAGAAGCTCCATGTTCTGTTTTCCATAAAAGCAAAGTTGTCTCAGTAGCAGAGTTTTGTATTTAGGGAAAAGTTGCTCCAGCTGTGTCTGCAAAGGATGATAACAAGCAGGAAATAAAATAAAGGGGATGAGAGGAGGGACGTGGTTAAACAGAATGAGTTTGGTATTACCAGTTGTATTATTTCAGCTAAAACTCAGCACTTAAAGGCTGAAATATTTCTAAGATAAAACTTAAGTCAAGCATCTCCCAGTCTCTCTGTAGGCGTGCAAGAAGTTGCTGCACAACATCCAGCTTGATCAAAGACAGTAGCTCTGTAGGGTCTATCCAGAGAGCAGCAATCCATGGAAAACTTCTTTCTTTACTGTTGATTGATTAAGCACCCAGAACAAGGTCATAGTGACCACAGGACACAGAAAGCTGAGCTTTGTTTCATATTAAGCCACACACTTCAAGTTTTTGCTTCATCCCAGTAGCTAAGAATTCTCTTAAAACTGCTCCCAAAGAAAGTTGCTTCTGCTGCTGAGCATCAGTCTGCTTTATGGTTACTTTGAGCATTAAAATTAAATAGCTACCCCGACTAATCCTACCAGAGGTTCAAAGGAGGCTTGTAGAATGGAACTCGGTTTCCCAGTTGATGTAACCGGAAGCAACCATATGAAGCCAGCAGGACTTTGCTCATTTACAGTAACACACAATCTGGTCTGCTTTGTTTTATTGGCTACTTTTCTTTTGCAACTATACATACACTTTCTATGGCCAGAAATGAGCAACCTCAACCCAGGGGGTAAATAACAGTTCCAACCTCATGCTGAGTATAGTCCAAGACATTGCAGAGAGCAGCTGCAACTGCATGGCTTTCAGCTGGGAGTTGGTTTGCCTCTGACCATCTTGGGGCTCACATTGGCAAAGCTTACATTAATCTACAAAAAAATGCATGGCACAATTGCAAGATGTTTGACAGCCACTCGGGGTCAAATAGAAATAGAAAGTGGTGTTAAAACCTTTTACAAGCATGATCCATCTTTGTGGAGCTAGGCTGAAGGACAGTGGTCACACAAATTCTAGTGAAAGGGTGTAGCACTAGCCTGTGAGTATCAACAGGGTCCTCTGGGCCATGAGTGAAGCATCTTTCCCATTAGGGAAGGCCATCAAGCTTACCTAGAAGAGTGCATGTATGTTGTAAAGAACTTTTTGTTTGGACTGGCTGTGATTTTGTCTCTTTCTCTCAGGTTTTCACCCGCAAGCTAGAAGAGGTGGGGCGGGTGTTGTTCCTCATATCACTGACACAGAAAATCCCTACTGCCCACAAGCAGTCCCATGTATCTATGCTCCAGGAGGATCTCCTCCGCTTGCCTTCATTTCCCCGAAGTGCCATTGATGCTGAGTTCTCACTCTTCAGTGATCCCCACGGTATGGCCTTTGATAGCTTTCTCTGGTGGTTGGATGGAGCCCAGTGGGTTTCTGTGGGACACTTCATTTGCCTTAGAAACACACAGACCTGTAGCATTATTGAAAGGTGATAAATGATTCATAACTGTTGGTTTGTTAGCACAACAGCAGAAAGTGTTTTGCTGTCAGAGGTCTCCAGAAAAAGCTACTTTCCATGGACCCACAGGAGAATAAGTTATAATTATGAATTAAAATTATGCAGGAGACTACAGCTGCAGTATTTTGCCCAGTAACATAACTGCAACTAAAAAAAGATTGCTTAGAGTCCTTTGCCATCTACTTGGAGGAAGCAATGGACTTCCAGTGAAGACTGGGTCAGTTCTGCGGCAGGGATATAGAAACAGCCCACTCATTTAGCAACTTTGCTCTGAAAGTCAAGTAGAGTTTCCAGTCTAACTTGGGGATTAAACACACCACTGTTGCAGGATGGTAAGCATCGTCAAGTTCTGTAACAGGCCCTAAAGGCACTTGCTTTTAGAAGCCTTATTGTAACTGCATCAGAGTCCTGTAATGTGTGGGACATCTGAAGGAGAATTTCCAACCAGTGGGGATGAGATTTAACGAGCTGTGTGATATCATTCTTCATCTTCATATGTGTTGCTTTCAGTCAAAGTTTGCTCAAGCCCTGTGGGCACTTCCAAAAGTATAGGATGGGTGAAGTAATTTTGCAAAGGCAGAATGATGGTCAGTGTTGTGGGATGGCTCTCTGGAGGAGCCTTTGGTCTCTGGGAATGTTGTGAACCTGGCTGTGGTGGACAGAGCTGATTGCTGTTGCCTCTTCTCTGTGGCAGCTGGGAAAGAACTCTTTGGTCTGGACACTCTTCAGAAAAGCTTGTGGATTAAGCTGCTGGAGGAGATGTTCCTTGGCATGCCCAGCGAGTTCCCCTGGGGGGATGAGATCATGCTGTTCTTGAACGTCTTCAACGGTGCCCTGATCCTGCACCCCGAGGACAGTGCCTTGTTGAGGCAGTACGCTGCCACAGTCATCAACACAGCCGTGCACTTTAACCACCTCTTCTCCCTCAGTGGGTACCAGTGGGTTCTCCCCAGCATGTTGCAGGTGAGCCACTTCCACGAGCATTATAAGGGAAGACTTCTGAGTGAGCACTTTGTTATAGAGCTGTCTCCCTCACTGTTTTTAACTCTGGGGATGGCTGAAATTTGGGCAATAGTTGCAATATATGGATTTGCTGCTAGCTGAAACTAAATGACATTCGCTTCTTTAGGTATGATAATTGTATTCCCATGTACGTTCATTTTAACACAGTTAACAGAGCAGGGTAATTAGGATCAGTGATGAATATAATTATCTAAAACTCTTTAGTAACTGGAAACTCTGATACCATGTCTTACATGGTTAGATAAGTATGTATTGAATCCAGGTCTGCAGTGCATGGGCTTATTCATTAGAAACAAGGCATTTTGAAATAAAATAACTTAATAGCTTAATTTGAAGTACTTTGAAGACAATTTGAAGACAGTAACCATTCAGCATAATGAGGAACTTCCCCTTCATTCTCGCTTTTCATATTGAGAGAAATTAGTTTTGCAATTCTTTCCTATCCCTACTCCCTTACCAATTATTGTCAACTACTGAATCAGTAAAATACCACTCTTAGGAGGCAAACAAAAGCAATTCCAAAAGAAAAACCAAGTGATCTGTTGGCTTCTTTGTGGTCATCACAAACAAATTCTTGTACCACTTCGGGTCTTGAAATAGCCATTAGTAGCTGAATTCCTGAAGCATCCATGCACATACTCCACACAGGGCTCTTTTTGTTGCAGGTTTTTCCATATGCAGTTAATTATTTTCCTTTCCTCAAGTACATGGCATATTGCAAGTGGAACAGGTCATGGTGATTGACTGTCCTTGTAAGCATGCTGGTGGCTTCTGGTTGTGTTAAAGACGTACTAATCTCTTCAGCCTGCTAGGCTACTGAGAAGTGAATACATCTCTGTAGAGGTCTCACACTCTAATAGTATCCTAGAAACCTTTAAGAGCCCTGTGTTCTAATGTGAATTTTGCACTAACATAAAACCAGCATTTCCTGTTGCCAGCAAATAGCAAGAAAATCCTACCTGCTGCCACCCCAAACCTCCCACAGACTTGTACCAGCAGAGAAGTGCAGGCAGGCAATTGACATGGACAGAAGGAAGAAGCACAGTGAAGTTGTTCCTAACAATTTATACTGTTTACATAACTGAGAAACAAATCCCACGTCTTTAGCAACACATTGGCTGCCTGGTTCAGTGGCCAGCCCTGAAGGAAATGCCACTCTAAAAACCTTACAGTATCTTAAGAGTAGGTGGAACTGTCAGTGTGTTGGAGGACAGGCTGGGAGTTCAAATTAACCTGACAAATTGGATATGCTGTCTGAAAAAAAGAGGAAAAAAACCAGATTATGTTAAATGGGTTGGACACACACAAGTCCTTATGAATAATCAGCCACATAAATATGGAAGGGAAAGTAGCTGATTCAGTAGCACTTCTGCAGGACAGAATATTGGAGTTGTTCTAGGTCTGAAGCTAAACATGAATCAACAGTGTCTTTCTGTTGGAGGATAAAAAAGGAAGTATCTCAAATGCCATTCTGGGGTGACTATACAGATCTGTGGCTTGTGAAAGAAATATGGAATGATTCTGCTTGTGACTTGAAGCACTGGCTTTGTCCAGCCGTGGGCAGTGCACAAAAATGATCAGTTAACTGAAGACACTGCAGATCGGAATGGGGGTTTAGAAAACATATCATGTGAAAAAGGACTGAAAGAGCTGGGATTTCACTGGCTGAAAAAGGATGAAGATTGAGGAGCAAAGCACTAACTGGCTTCGAACATGTGAAGTGCTTCTGGGAAGGAGAGGGAATGAATCTACCTCTGATATATAGGACAAAACATAATGCACTAAAGCTGTGACAGAGAAGGTTCAAGCATGACAAGCAAACCTCTCTTCTAAGGATAGCTTGTCTCTGAAATGCTTTGCCAGGGAGTGCAGTCAAGTCTCCATCTTTAAAAACATATTAGGCAAACACACCAGGAATGACAAGGCTGTAGTTGATTTGGTCTGGGGTAGGAGATGAAGAGCCCTCCCACTGGAGTAGCACTTCCATGTCCTTTTCATTTGCTCAGGTGTATGCTGACTATGAAAGCAACCCCCAGTTACGCCAAGCGATCGAGTTTGCTTGTCGCCAGTTCTATGTTCTGCACCGCAAGCCCTTTATTCTGCAACTGTTTGCAAGTGTGGCCCCTCTCCTGGAGTTCCCGGTGAGTCAAAACCATTCCCTAGTGTCAGCCTGGGGAAACCTGTGTGTGCAGCCAGCTCCCCATCAGAGGTCACCAAAACAAAACAGCTCTTCCTGAACATGTGCTTGCTGCACTTGATGCTGCAGAGAACCATGTTCTGAACTCCTTTCTGCATGTTTCTGTTCATCAGTTGATTTGAGCAAGATGCTGAGATAATAGGCCTCTGGTATCCAGGCTAGTAGATGTGGTCTCACTTTAAATTTCTCTGTGTATATGGGTTATAAAAGGACAATAATGTTTTATAAGTCTTTAAAATGCAAATCCTTTCTTAGAATACAGCAATAGGAACTAAAGCTGAATGCTTTAGTTTAGTTTTAGTACATGTGAATGATAAGGCTGAATTGAAGCCATGTTTTGAAATACTTGCTAATTACTTTTTAACATTTTAGTGTATTAATAGCCAAGTTAATGGAACTTCAGTTTTAAGTGGGACTGCCAAATCTAACTGCACATGCACTGTGAGCACACACATTTCTTTCCTTCACAGGGTAGAGATCTGTTCTTTCTGGGAAGTAGCTGTGTGCAGTTTTCAGATGATGCTTCCACTGTAGCATCAATCTGTTGAGTCAGGCAAGGCTTCTTCTCTGATAGCTCTAAGCTCTTGAGCTCCACATAGGCCCTTTGTCAAAAACAGGTTGCCCACACATGTCTGGGGTGCAAGCAGGCCCTCAGAAAATCAACCACGAATGTCTGTTGTTGAAACAGGATGCTACAAACAACGGAACCGGCAAAGGAGTGTCAGCTCAGTGCCTGTTTGACCTGCTGCAGTCTTTAGAGGGAGATACTCCAGACATTTTGGACATCTTAGAGCTGGTGAAAGCAGAAAAGCCTCTCAGGTCATTAGGTAACAGCAAAACACCCTTTATTCAGTAACTCTGGTTTGGTTTTTATTGATTCAATATGCATTTGATGCAGCATGATTTGTTTGAGGCCTTCTTCTTCTCCCAGAATGCACTCATATCTGGGTTTTATGCCTTGTGAGGCTTTTAAGGTTAGCTTTTTCCCCACCATCCTTTTGATATTTTTGGCAGGAGGGGAAGTAATAGTTTATTTTATTCCAAAGCTACTTTTTCTGAGCCTGCTAGTCTGAGACTGGCATTTTAAACTTTATCATGTGTGGGTGAAGAATGAAGATGCCTAATAACTGTATCATGCTGACAAGATCAGTGTCATCCTTTCCTCTGCTCCATGTGGGCAGGAAAGAAAAGCATCCTCTCCCGTGGGCAGACTGTGACTAGTAAATGATGGATGCCATTCAGACATTCAACACTGCTGAGTTCTAGGGGGAGGTGCTGATTTATCACAAAGCAGAATACATATGGCTGTATGATGTATCCAGCACACTGTGTCTCTTGATAGTTACACATGCAATGCAGTATTAAAGAATTTGACTGCTTTGTGATTTGCAGGGAAATAATTTTTGCTGGGTTTATAAGAGTCTTCAACTTCTTTTCCAAATTTGCACTTCCTTTGAAGAATGATGAACTGTGAAGCTTTAGAGATAAAAGTTTGTTACATACTGGAATTTTATGATGCTACACAATTATATCACAAGTTGTAACAGAAAATGGTACAGAACCCGAAGATATTTCTTCCTCTTTGTGGATTGTAGTGAATATTTATATAAAATCTTTGGGGTTTCTGTGGAGGGTTATTGAAAGGCATTAGAAGATTCCCAAGTATGTGTTGATGATGAGGCTGTAGATGAGTATGTTTTGTGCCTGGTATTTTCAATATGAAGAGCAGAATTACCTAACACACCTGACTTCTAAGTTCCATTGTTCAAAGTGATTTGCATGCTTTGGGACCTAAAGTTTGACTTGGGCTCCTGCATACCAAAGTCACTTCTGAAAATGGGACTATGGTTATATTACAGATATTCTCTGGATACTTCAGTTTCTTGGTACCTGGCACAAATTACCTGGCATCCATGTGGCTTCCAGCATAAAAAGGGCTTGGTTTTTCAGAAGTAAAACCATCTTCTGCCTTCAGTGGTGTATCAGCACAATTTTTAGTGCAGTGGATATATCTAGGAAAAAGAAGAGGGAACGTAAAAATTGTCCTTAAGTTGACATGTGTCCTTGTCATACATGAGCTTAAGATTCTGCTTTGATGGGTGATATTTGAAATGGGACTCCTCAAGCTCAGCAAGGATTTGACCTACCGAAAAGTGTTTCTCACCTGCTGAATTCTTGGATGGCAGGGTACAAGTGGGAGTGCAACATATGGTTCCTTTATATAGACAGATTTTTGTCAAAAATTCCTGTTGGGAATTGTTAACATGAGAGGCAAGCAATTGTAGAAGGGAAGAGGAAGGAGTGTGCTAGCTCCTTTCATATTCAATATGTTTGTGTGACATTCTTCTCATATTGCTGTACTCCTGCAGACTTCTGCTATGGGAATGAAGATTTGACCTTTTCAATCAGTGAAGCCATCAAGCTCTGTGTGACAGTGGTGGCCTATGCTCCTGAATCATTCAGAAGGTGCTAATCTGTTTTCTTCGTTTGTGCAGACTCAGGAAAGCTGCATATGGCATGTGGAAGCAAGGCTGACAAATGGAGGCATAGGATATAGAAATGCATCCTAAGCATGGGGCTCCTCCGTGAGGCCAAGCCTCTGCTGTTGATACCTTTCTTAGGGCTCTGGCTCCAAATCCTGCCAGCCACTGGCTGCAGCATTAAGCTGGGTGACAGTTGGAACAGCAACATGTAAACTATATTTCCAAGTGGGGATCATGCTGTGTCCTGCAGGTTTTTGTTGTCAGAGAAGCAATGGGGAGGTGGAGGAATGGGCAGCTGGAAAGAACAGGAAGATAGCAGAGAGAAGGGAGGTAAACTGCTAAAGCAAAAAGGTTAGTGTCTGAGAGGGAACCAGAGAAGAAAGGTGTCTTTGGAAAGGAAAATGAATGTCTGCAAATGGATGACATATTCAGAAGATACCCAGAAGTTCAGGTTGGTTTTATTGTTCTGTACATCAGCTAATTTTCCCCCTGAAGTCCATGATCCAAGAGTTTCTTTGTCCTGGGACTGCTTATCTGGTGAGAAGCGATGAAATCACAAGGCTAGGGAGAGATCCAGGGTTCTTCAGGTAGAAAATTAAGCTTATGCCTGATGTGAGTTTCAGGATTGACAAAAGAAAACAGACCAAGTATTGGTTATTTTCCAGCCTCCAGATGCTGATGGTCTTGGAAGCACTGGTTCCCTGCTACTTGCAGAAACTGAAGCGGCAAACCTCTCAAGCAGAGACTGTGACAGCAGCTCGTGAGGAGATTGCTGCTATGTCTGCCCTTGCCACCTCTTTGCAAGCCCTCTTGTACAGTGTAGAAGTTCTCACCAGGTAACCCACATGGTTCAAAGGTCTGGGCCTTCGTTTGGTTGTCAGTGAGGGAGAGAGAATGCACAGGAGGTCACCATATGCAGCTTAGCTTGAATAATGGCTGAGTTTTAGACATGGTAAAATTAGTGCCAGATTTCACCAGATCACAGGTAGTGTGCCTGTTAGATTTAACCTTCAGTGTGCTCTTTACCTTCCCTCTGTCAGGCCTATGACAGCCCCACAGATGAGTCGATGTGACCAAGGTCATAAAGGGACCACAACAGCAAACCACACCATGTCAGCCGGCGTGAACACCAGGTAAGTCAGTGGGATTTTCTTTCTTCCTTATTTTTCTGAGCAGCTTTTTTCCTTTCTTTCTTTTATTTTTTCCTTAAGGTAACATTTATTGCTCAGCTGTCTCAGTGCTATGAGAGAAAACAGATAAAAAGAGCACACAGGACTGCGTTTCTGACAATAACCAAAATCCTCAAGCTTAGAATTTCTAGTTTAAAAGCATCTGACTAAATAGAAGAATGGGATGTCAAAATGGAGGACATCCATCTTAAATGTCTTTTTCTTCGTTCCCCTTTTTGCACTCTAGAAGTATACTGACAAAGCGACTGTGTCCCTCAGTTCTCTGCTTCCTTCTGAGCCCACTGTTGAAGTGACAAGTGAGAGACTCAGAGACTAGCACCTCCTCTAGTTGGTTTTTTTAATTCCTTTTCCCATCCCCTTTTATTTTTCCTATGGTCTCTTTCTGTCATCTTTACCCCCACATTGGTCTGGGTTAGGTTTTTTTAGGCTGTTGAAATTACACAAGGCCACTGGCCAATTTACTGCTAGAACAAGGGTGTACAAAATCTTGTTACAAAATCCACCCACAAGACTTGGGATTATGAAGGTCTTTGCAGCACTGATTACTTTTCTGGGCAGCCCTGCCTTCTCTTGGCCAGGCTGTGCTTTACTGTGCTTAAAACCTGAATGTTTGTGCTGAGCTGCAAGGGTCATAGCATAGCAAAAACTGGAACAGCTGTTCTTCCAGGGCAGAGTATTTCCTCTGGATTTCTCTTTTGTCTGTAACAGCTGGTAGTAAGTCTGTGCATAGCCAGTAGTCCAGTACAATAACATGGCCTGTATAGGACTGTAAATCAGGAACACCCTTCTGGCAAGCCATGCTTTCCAGATTTTTCCCTGCCTTTTTTTTGTATTGAAGGGAGATAGAAATCACTCACTGCATGAATCATCAAAGGGCGGCTATAATGAATTATAGGTGTGTAGTGTATACATCTTGGTTGCTAACTCCTGGAATCAATTTGTTATTCGTTAAGATGGATTCACACATGGATGAAACACAGCTTTGACTTTTCATCCTGAGAAGCAGACATAGCCCTTCATGCTCAAGTCTGAAATGGATATATGCCATTTACTTCCATTGCAAGATTGCCCAGTCTAAGAAAAATAAGGTGTAATGGAAAGTAGTGCTTTATTATTTGGGAGAGCAGTTAATGTGTATCTGCTGACAGGCAGTGTAGAGACTCCTGATGCTGTGTGACTCAACCATCTTGGTTTACACTTCCAGATCTTTCTGATTATCAAACATTCAGTCTCTGATCCAAAATATTTTTGCACTGCTCCAGGTTTCCTGTTGTGTTATCTTTGCAACAGACATCTGCTACCAACAGCAGGAGCTCATGATGGTAGAATGATCACTGTTCCAGCACTGGATGTGTTAGCCAAGGGGTGCAGGGTTTGTTAATGTTTTCTCAACGAGGAGAAAATGACAATAAATCAAAGAATATTCCTTCCACTAGATGAGCTCTGGCTTCATGAAACAGGCTGAGCACTGGGGTAAAAATCAGTAAGAGAAATTTTTGGGAGAGATTTTAAGCCTGAATTTTTCCTTTCCTAGCAAGGGCAATAACTATAAGAATCTGTTTTTTGCTGCTAGTTGGGAAATAAAGGCTATGCAATGTTGCCTATGTATAGCCACTGTTCCAGTGACACAAGATACCATCCTGCCCATGGTGAGTGTATATTTCTGGGCTAGAACAGTGTTACCTTCTTTCAGAAAGGCAGTGTAGGCACTAGGAAGTTGCTGTTTACAACTGCACTGTTTCTGTTTCCCCAGGTACCCAGAACAGGGAGCCAAACTACACTTTATCAGGTACAGTGAAATCTTTACCCCATCTTCCCTGACATGATGGAACTGTTCCCCAGTGGTTTCCAGAGTCACCCACTGGGTCCCACCCAGTGTTGCTGTGACAGCTACCCCAAGGATGGATACCAAAGGATAATTCATATAGAAACTATTGACATTTTTTTTCACAACACACTGCAGTTTATCCTTTCTCTTTCTTAATTTATTGCAGATGCAGTTATCTCTCTTTTCGATTGCAATGGAAAGCATCTGTTGCAAAATCAATGTGGAGAAGCTGCTATAATCTACCCCTGCTGTTCCACTGTATGTAACACTTCCTACTTTTTCTCATTGTATACCCTCCAGGGAGAATCTTCACCTGCTGGAGGAGGGCCAGGGTCTTCCCCGAGAGGAGCTGGATGAGCGCATTGCCAGAGAGGAGTTCAGGAGACCCCGGGAGTCGCTGCTGAATATCTGCACAGAGTTCTACAAGCACTGTGGTCCGAGGCTGAAGATTCTGCAGAATCTGGCTGGTGAGCCACGAGTGACATCTCTGGAGCTGCTGGATGTGAAGTCCCACATGAGGTATTCCACAGGCATTCTGGGTTTACTTCCTCATTTCAGGGGGATTCCCTTCTTTTAGCTCTCAGTTTTTTGTAATAGCAGACAGAATACCTTTTTGGTAGTGTAGTCACATGTTGCTGTCTGAAACACACAGAGCTTTGGATGTTCCTTAGGTTGTACCTGATGCTGCTTGTGTATAAGGAAGATTTCAGATAGTTTCCTCTGGTCTCATTCAGACCCCCATCTCCAGTGGATGAAATAGCTCCATGGAAGCCCACCTGATCTCAAGGTCCTTTCCAACCCAACCCATTCTATGATTGTAAGATTCTGTGATTCTGGCTGTGAATTATTCCTCTCTCGAGTACTATACTTTCTTCCTCAGGAATACCTCATATAGGAAGGTGAATGGTGACAGATCCTAGAAATGCCCTGAACCAGCTCTCTCCCTGCCCGTGGACTCTAAAAGCTCTTCTACCTTTTACACACAAGCTCTTCAAAAACTGGCAAGGGCCCTTAGCTGGCAGATTCTGTCACAATTAGAGATCTTTGGATTGAGGCTGCAGATTACTTAAAGGATAATTTTACAGAGATGTCTGTTTCCACAAATGCATGTCATTTTTATGTAGTGCTTGGCTGCAAACATAACCTGATGGGCATGGCTGCTTCTGCAGTGTTACCTCTACATGTTTTTTTCCAAGGGCCACAAGCCCCAGAAGTCAGTACATCTGTTTAGCTGTATTGCAACCTCCATGACTGAGCAATAGAAGCCTGAGATAAGAACTTTAGTCTTAGAAACAAAGTGAGATGCTCAGGACAGATTATCTCCTTGGTTAAACATGGTGGGTTGGGATTTTTCATCATTTCAGTGGGAGTGAGGAACATGCATCTGATGAGTGAACTTTATTTAGTGCAGTAAAGCAAGGGGCTTGCTCCTTCTTCTACCATAGTTTTATGGATGTAACATATGGATGCTCCGGTGTGCTACCCAGAAGCATTTGTAGTTCAGCAGTTACATGGGAACTTCACTTCTATATGTTTTTATATTCCGGAGTAATTTAGTTTAACTGGTCTTACCCTATTTCATGTCACTGTCCTAAAAGACAAGTTAACCAACTTAAATCCATATGTACAGAAGGTGTTATTGGTATATTTTCTCTAAAGATACTTTCTTGTGAGAAGCTTTCTATGAAGCTGAGTCACAATACATGGAAGAGGCTGGTGAATACTGCATTCTTTTCAAGGAAGAAGGTTTTTCATGGTCAAAGGTTACAGCAGTCAAACTAAGGGATTGAACTGCAGAAGATAATGAGTTGTGCTCTGATTCTGTCGTGGCTCCTGGAAAGTGCTAGAAATAACTGCCTTATTTGGGTTAAAATCTGAGTCATAGAATCATAGAATAGTTAGGGTTGGAAAGGACCTTGAGATCATCTAGTTCCAACCCCCCTGCCATGGGCAGGGAATTGTCATAGATAGCCTAAAACAAAGCCAACATTGTCTTGATTCTTACAGAAATTAATTTCCTAAGTTATCACTGACATGACTGACAGGATTTAACCGCTGTAGGAGAAAGAACCCCTGAGTTCTGAGTAGAGAGTAGCTTTACCAGAATGAGATGTGACAGCCGTGGTACTGGGAGGCTGACAGATGCCATTTCAGAGATTTCACAAAACAAGATCATGTGCTAGTCACTTCAGAAAGGATTAATCTCACCCCATTTTAGCCATTTAAAACTTAAATGTTTAGACTGCAGAAGTTCTAAAGATCTTTCTGGATCCAGTGAAAAGGGAGCTGCACATCTACTTAGCTGTTTATCCCGGTATTTCAGGAAGATGAGAATTTCCCAGGTCGCTTATTTCTGCATGAACGGAGCTAGAAGATTACTTGAGGTTTATGTCTCAAGTTGGATGAAATGGATCTTGCACTTTATAACACATAAGAAAGTCTTCATATACCACTACATACTGCTGAGATAGTATTGCCAGAAAGAAGCAGAATCATATGATGATTTAAATTTCACAGTGTTGAAGAAAACAAATCTATTCCACAGTAGGACAAAGTAGCTGTAAAAAGTAACAATGAAGAAATACTGTATAAAGAGACACTTCTATAGCACTTTTGGTTAACCTGAGGAGCTTGTTGCCCTTGATATTGCTAAGCAGAGTTTAAAGAGAATAGAAATATGTCCCATTAGTTGAAGGCATTACAGAAGAAGCCCCCACAATACGAATAGGATTGTACTGTAATCTTGCACTACAAAGTCTATTGATGTTTCAGGGAGTACAAATGTTTCCATCCCTTTTATGAGTAGATGTAGCTTTATTGTCCTTGTCTACTGCAAATATTCAAGTCTTTCAGTAGATCTTTGTCAAACCGCAAGTGCAAGTTAAATGTTGCCATGGTATTTCACAGTCAATACAGAAAATGCCATCAGCAAGGCCATCTGGGAGAGTTAGAAGAAGCAACAGCAACACAATCTGTAGAGGTGTTAGGAGAAACAAATCAAAGCTGCAGGGAATAATGATACAAAGTGCATGTTGTGTAAGCCCATGGGCCAGCACATTATTTTTAGAATTTAACACCTGAAAATTGCAAAGTGAGATCTCTTAAAGTGCTGGCATGAAAACAGGCATGAAACCAGAACAGATCACTCATTAACTGACATACAGGTGATGTCAGGTATGTGTTTTGCAGGCATTTGCCATGTTGTAATCTTACTAATAGCTCAGTTACTTATATTTTAGCTACACAATTCTGTGATTCCTGATGTTTGTTTGGTGCATTTAATATCAGTGTAAAAACTAATCTTTAAAGCATTCACGTGTGTATAAACCAGGAACTGTGGTATCAGGTCTAAGAGTTTAAATAGCAGCACATTTGACTTTCGCATGTTTTACATTTTACTAGGTTACTAAAGAGCTATCTGTTAGTTCATTGACACACGTGTGGAGAAGTCATATTCGATTTTCCTCCTAACAAATCCTGGTTTTAGATTGGCAGAAATTGCACATTCCCTGCTGAAACTGGCACCTTACGACACGCAGACGATGGAAAGCCGAGGCCTCCGGCGCTACATTATGGAGATGCTGCCCATCACTGACTGGACAGCTGAGGCGGTGAGACCTGCCCTTATCCTCATCTTAAAGAGATTGGATCGTATGTTCAATAAAATTCACAAGATGCCTACTTTGAGGTGAGCAGGTACAATGGAAACCCTCTGAGGTCCGTTTCTGATGTTGCAAGCCTTGAAGTGTGGGTATGTCATTAACTAAAGCTGTCGTGTTGCGGTGAACCTTTACAGCATATCAGCAAACGAACAGATGTTTTTATCTCTGTAAGTGTGCATTTATGTTGACATTTTTGTTGTGTCTTCTGGTAGCAAAGAAGTTCATTCATAGCAAAGAAGTTCATGGTATTAAGAACTATGGAGAGAACTTCCAGAAATCTCATTTTTCTTCCTCCAAAATAAGTCTTCAGATTTGTGCCGTCACACTACTCTCATTATTTTAGCTGTGAGTTGGCAGTCTCAGCTGAGAAGCCAAATGATGTTAGAGAACATCCTAGTTTAGGACACAGACACAAAGCTTTAGGTCTCGGCAGTAATCATATGTACCCAGCTAAGATGGAGGAAATAATAGGGAAGTGATCTCTTCTTTCTGGCATCACTATCACATTTCTTTGGCTAGCAATCTGCTCTAAGAAACTTCTGCTCTTACAGGGAATTTAGTGGCAGATATATTAGTGCTTCCTCTTCCTGTTTGATTCTGTGCCATGTCTTGCCTGCTTCTTGCTCATTCTTTCTTTTCTTGTTCATATTTTCCTCTGCCTCAAAGGCAGCTTAGGGGTCTTCCTGTTCCTCAACATCTTTCCTCTTTGTGTAAGCTGAATGAATGCTCATAAATTAAAACTCCCTTCATATTCTCTCTGTCTGTACCTATGCCTGGCTGAAATTGCTCTTCAAGGGACAGAGACAGTGAAGCCACTGGATCAAAAGCAGCTCATTGGGCCAAGAAGTCTGTTAGAGATGGGGCTGGATGCCAGACCCCAAAAACCATCCATTGGGGTACTCACATCAGAATCTTATATGCTACCCCCTGTGGGCACCCCGCTCCAAACGCAGTGTCTGATGGAAGTAGTGTATGTGTAAGAACAAGTACAAGAACAGACTATTTAGGAACAGTGGATGCTGAAAGACAACGTGTATGTAGGTCTGCGTAAGAACATACAGTGAACACTTGATCCCCTGTGTGTTTCTAGAAGTCCAGTGAGGAGCTTGGCTAGGATGTTGTTTAGTCTTGAACTAGCAAGTTAAGCAAGCCTTGTCTTTCTGTCCCAGTAAGTGCACAGTCAGATGCTGGCTTCAAAACTGTACTTACTCCAAAGAGTCAGGCCCTGACTTCACTTGAGATGAAGGGTGTGCATCACTTTGATGTTACCTAAGCTGTGGCTGCCTATGACTAGGAAGGACTCCATTCAGTATCTGTCACAAGCCCTAAAAGCTGTTTTTCTGACAAAAGCCCAGTATGGGAAGCAAGGATCCTGGAATGAAGGACTTTGGTCCTAACAGGGAGTGAATCAACCCTCCTGCACAAGGTGAGGAAGGGAAAAATTGTTCTGCTGGACCAGTTTACCTTTAGGGCAGACTGTCTGGAAGTCACTCTGGCAGAGCAGACTAGACTGCAGAGTAGCTTACAGAGGGCACTCAGATGATGGAGTGAGAACATCCACAAGCCACAACAAGAGCTGGGAGCACAGCACAAGCAGACCTTTTCCCCACACAGGCACACCTGAGGCAGCTGTCTGGTGGCTCCTTTTCATTCTCCATCTGTCAGAGGGAAGCATCAGGAGGTGAAACCCAGCTCATCCACCGCTGCTGTGTGAGGGGGCTTGTGTTGCTAGCACAGCCCCCTCTGCTTCGTCTCCTGTCTCTCTCCAACGCCCAGTGTGCTCTGTGGCTCTGTGCTTTCCTGAGCTGCGTGGGTAACACCTTTTCTCTGTGCTCATCTCGGACGTGGTCGCTGTCTGAACCGTTTCCTCTGTGGGCGTCACTGTGTGTCGGTCGCCGTGTGTGCGAGCGTCTGGTGGGGGGCAGGAGGCCCGCGGCTAACAGCACCTACTGTTGTATTGCAGGCGCCAGGTTGAGTGGGAGCCTGCCAGCAGTTTGATTGAAGGGGTTTGTTTGACACTTCAGAGGCAGCCTATCATATCCTTCCTGCCTCACCTTAGGTCTCTGATCAATGTGTGTGTCAATCTGGTGAGTAGCTGAGCGGCAACCCCGTGAACCTTTGCTAAACCTCCCCCTGCTGTTGACTTCTCTGGATTGAAGATGACAGATCATTCCCATTCCTGTCATTTTACCTGTCCCCCTTACCCCTCGCAAGGGGACTTCGCAAGTGACACTAGAGAGAGCAAGGTTCATTTTTGAAGTGGTGCATGGGGAGACACTGTGACCTGTAGCAGTGGTCAAGCGATTCATCCCCGTTGCTTCCCACGCACCACTTTGAAGATCTACCTTTGCCACATTGAGCTGAGAGTTGAGGGCTGCAAGTTGGAGAGTGGGGTGGTGGAGACGGCACTCACCTGGTAGAGACGGGGAGAGGGTGGCACTGGGGATACCTACTGTCTCCAGTGGGGAAGGACCCTGGTGGCTCTGGCAGAGGCCATCAGGTGCTGGCTAGTTAGAAGGGTTTATATGGGTGAATTCACTCCACTGCAATGTCCGTGGCTTGATCTAGTACAGGTTTGCACTGTACAATGTTCAGATCCCACTCCTAGCAGAATTCAGGCTCCTAAGTGTGTTACAGCAGAGACACAATACAGATAGAGTCTGACTGGCCATTCAGTGATAGATTGCAGTGTTTCTGCAGCTGTTACACTGTGGACAACCTCTCCATTTGATATCAGTATAGCCCCAACCATTTGAACAAACGTGTGCTTTCATCCCACGTGGGAAAAATACAAATAAAGGGGGAAAGGCTTCATTAGCATTTTTATTGTTATTGGGCTTTATAACATTTTATCCTTAGAACATAAATGATGCAACTTTTCCTAGTACCTCTCAGCTCTGAGCGGCTTTAAAACCAGTGAGTATCAGCTGAAATGCAGTACCAGTTTTTGCCAGGTTCTTTCCTTCATGTCTGTTCAGCATTCAGCACTGCAAGGGCAGAAAAGCTCCAACCTGTGAGAATCCATAAGACATCTTCCTTGTTTAAGCAGAGGTAGCTACTTGGAGGTGCTGCAGTTCTCAGCCCTCAGACTACTCAGGGTTGCTGCCTGGGGAAGTTGCTACTGATTTAGCTCAAATACAAGCTTAGAATGGACTTGCAGTTTGGCAAGCAGGCGTGGCAGGGTGAATCACACCAGCAGGCTTTCCAAAGGGCCTGCATTAAGGATTAGCCAATGCTCTAAAAATAGCAGAAAGCTCTGCAGTGCTGAAGCGCAGTCACCATGCGTATTGCATATGCTCAGCTGGCTGGGAACATCAGGGAAAGCTACCAGGAAAAGATTACTCTTACTGTTATGAGTATTTTGGCTTAAGCTGTCACAACTGTGGCCACTGTTGGCTGTAGGAGCATGTCTGACTGCATGCTGTATTGTGTATAGACTAGTTCATGAAGTCCAAAATAAGATCAGCTGTGAAGGTGGGGTAATGTTTAAATGATAATCCATGGTGATATAAAGAAAGGGCTCTGCCTCTTCCCCTTCTAAATTGTCCTTTGGTTTTCCAGCATAAAACCAGTTACTGCCTTTTTCCTCAGGCTGAGTTTGGGAATAATATAAAAGAGTGCATTCATCTCCCCTAAGCATGGGCGTCTGCCGGGGAGCTTCTTCCTTTCCCATCATCTAGATGTTTCTAGTCATGGAGAGGAACAAGCATGTGCAGGCCTGTGATTTAATTCGTCCTGAGGGACACATCCAAAACCAGTTCACGTAACTCTCACCTGTAAGTGCTATGTGCTTGTGCTGATATTTCAAGTTGTTCCAGACAACCAGGTCACATGCAGGTGGCTTTGTTTCAGACAGGTCAGGTAAGATGAATCAGAGTTCCTAAGAACAGACTGTGAGAGGAATCTGAACATTGTACAAAACCCGGCTTGGGTCAGACTTAGGACATTATTTCTCAACTAGATCAGCAAGAGAAGGGAAAAGATGTCCAGTTTCAATGCAGACTTTTTACTTTGATGACATATTTTTATTTGTTACAGTCGTTACATGACATATCCTCCAACTCTAACTGTTCCACCAGTCCAGTGCTGGTCATTCAGGGCTGGTACTGGGTACATTTCTAAATGTACCGGGTTACCTGTGCACTCCTCCCATCCTTTGCTGGTTCCTTCTTCTCCCCTCCCTTTCCCTGCTAGAACTCCGTCTCCTCACTGGCCCCAGCTCACTCAAGGACCACTGGGGTGGGCTGGTTCTCCTAGATCCATCCCAACTCAGTGCTCGATGGAAGGCACCTCCATTTCACTGCTGTTGGAGGATATGGCATGGATTAAACTGTAAGTAGTCAGCTGTGGTGATGTGCTCTGTTTGTATTGCAGGTGATGGGAGTGGTAGGACCCTCCAGTGTGGCTGACGGATTACCCCTTCTTCATCTCAGCCCTTATCTCTCGCCACCTCTGCCCTTCAGCACAGCTGTTGTCCGGCTTGTAGCATTGCAGATACAGGTGTGTCTGCCCTGGCCTGTGGCCAGGCCTGTTATAGCTTCTGGTTGAGACACCAACTCATCGGTGCTCTGTTTGCTTTCTGCAAAAGCTGGGCAAAATCTGTGGAACATACACCAAAAATGAAAGAGAAGCAACATGTAAATTCTCCCTTCTTTATGAGGGCTTGAACTGAGCTCAGAATTCACCTGTTGGGACCAAGTCCACAGCGAGCATCCATCAGCTTAACACTGTGATTGAAGTCCAGGGAGTTCGGCTGATTGATGCTGTTTAAGGCTCTGACAAGCACATTAGAATTCTCTACAGGATCAAAGGAGTTAGCATAAGCCTCCTGCCACAAGGAGATGGGCCCTGGCTTAGGTCATGTCCATTCAACCCTACCTCTTTTCGCATGGGACCATGTGTGCAATAGAGTGGAGTTTGTGCTCTTCTGCTCCTACCTGAGCTGGTCACACAGTGTGCCAGCTGAAAAAAGCAGGGCAAGTTGGCTTTTCAGCTGCTGACTCAATAGCATCCTTGTTGTCCAGAATTAAACCCAAAATCCAACATCCCAGACTTTGTAGAGATTTTCATCACTATTCCTTTCTCATAGCAGTGCCATAACTGTTGCTGTCTTTCTGCCTCTGTATCCCTTTCCCATTGGCATGAAATCAGACAGAATGGTGACCAAAGAAGGGACAAATTTCCTAATCTAGCTCCCACTTGCACTTTTTAATATGCATTGGCACATCCAGTCGAATACTTCAGCAGGTATTTCTGAGCAGCAGGGCGGCTTGGGAAGGAGCTCTCATAGGGACCAAAGCACACTGCTGTCCCTCGAGCATGAGGCACAAAAGGACATTTTGGTACCAACTGACACAGAAAGTGGGCAATATTCTTCCAGCTCTGAGGTAATGGTTCTTTAATCAAAAGCCAAAAAAGGGCCACCTTCACCTTCTCTGAAATCTTCTCTTTTTTAAAACCAGGTGCCAAATTAATATATATATATTTAAGTAATGGGTGGATTTACTTTTATTAACTTCTTCTCCCTGTTCACTCACCCAAGGGCATTAAATGTAGCGAAACCAAAACATGTCAGGAAAACACACGAGTGGTCATAATTCCTAACACTTCCAGCAGAAGCACTTCACACCCCATCAGAAAACATCTTCTCCTGGAATTTCTCAACTCAGGTCTGCAAGGTTGAGGGGTTGCAAGGTTCAGTTGCATTTCACAGCTAAGTCTGTAGCAACTGGGAAGTTGTAAATGAGCAGAGGTTCTAGGGACAGTCACTTGTACTACCTCCTCTCAAGAAGATGAAAGACCTTTCCATTTAGGCTTGACTATGTGTCAGGAAGTGCATTGTTTTATTTTTCAGTTCATTCTTTGTGATAGGCAGGATGATTGGGCAACACAAAGCGAGGCAGTACAAAAATGTCCATGTTAGGACAGCAGAATATTTAGATTATGCCATTTGTGCAGTTTTGTCTGCTCCTTTGTTGTATTCCCCATAATCTGAGTCAGAACCTGATGCCATTCACAGCAGTGCAGAGTTCAGGACTTACACTAAGCTGACTCCTGTGGGATACATCTGATTTTGTTAAGGATACCTATGAGTTAGGAATCACGGCTTTTTGCATCTTGGCTATGACAAGAGCAGGTGTCACCTCTGTTACTCACTCTGTGAATTCCTTTTACTGCTGACTACGTGGTCTCAGGGCTTCTGGTTCAATCAGGTCATCATTGCCAGTGTTGTGCTGTGTAAACAGGGTGCCCAGGGGACTGTCATTCCCTGCAGTAACTTGTGTTCATGATCTGCTGATGAAATCGTTTAATCCTTTCTTATTATTACTGCACAGGCTTTGAAAGAAGATTTCCCCCTAAGCCATGTCGTCTCCCCATTCACCAATCAGGAAAGAAGGGAAGGAATGCTTTTAAACCTACTGATTCCATTTGTGCTCACAGTAGGATCTGGAAGCAAAGGTCTGACTAATTTAACAAAAAGACTTTTTCTCCCCCTTTTCTGACAACTGATGTTTGCACTTTCCCTGCCCCCCATTGATTTTTCACTTTTATATCTGAATTTGGCTTGCTGTTGCTGACAGTGTATCAGCCCTTTGGGTCTGAGGCTGAAAAGAGCCCCGTTGGGAGAAATTGTTGTTGTTGTTGTTGTTTCTTCTCTTTGTTTCAGCTGTGCCATGGTTCTTGAGTCAGATCTGACACAGACATGCTCCTTTTGAAACTGGAGTGCAGGGCAAGACAAATCTGTTGTAGCTGAAGCCACAGAGGGGAGCAGAGGTCACAGAAATTGTGTGCCCCTGTGAACCACAGTCTGCCCATTCTGTCTGGCACAAGCCCTGCTCCTTGCTTTCCTCTATAGAGGGTGATCACTGGTAAATCCCTAAATGAAAGCAAAGAGTAAAGGGAGAGGGAAATGTCAAAAGGAGATGCGATCATGAGACCACTGAATGGGACATTTCTTTGTGCTGCGTAGTTCTGCGTGTGTGTTTGTGTTGATGCTAAAATAAACTTTGCCTTTGCTTGCAGGAGGAGAAGCAGCATAACAAGGTGTGGGGGACAGAGTTTTGGCTTAGGGAGCATATGAGATTGCACCCCGTTTTGGAACTGAACCGGGTCTGGATCTTTTGGGTGTCTAATGGAATGTAGCCTGATCTTTCTCTCTCTTTCCCCTCCCAATGCATCTCAGACAGCCCCTGGCTGGAGCAGCCTGAGGTCCTGCTGCTGCTCCAGACTGTTATCAATATCCTCCTGCCACCTCGCATCATCAGCACTTCCCGCAGCAAGAATTTCATGCTGGAGAGCTCCCCTGCCCATTGCTCCACCCCAGGGGATGCAGGGAAGGACCTGCGTCGGGAAGGGCTCGCAGAGTCCACCAGCCAGGCTGCCTACCTGGGTGAGTGATGGCTTCTGCTGACCACTGAGAAGAGACAGAGATAAAATGGAGTGTTCAAGACCATAGACAGCACCAAAGGAAACCATCTCAGGCAGGAGCTAATTGAGCTCTTGGGAGCTGCTTTAGGTCTTGTCCTGAACAAGGAGCCAGGCCAGAGCATGAAGCCAGGAGTATCTGAGGAACGTGTGAGCAGTGTCTGCACTGCAGCTGGAGGAGATTGCAGCACAGGTAGAAGTCACTCAGTTTTCACACTCCCAGAATCTAGCAGTGAAGGCACAGAAGGCAAGTCAGGCTTCCTGTCAGCCCCTGATGCCACAGATTCACTGGCCCTTGGCTCGCTGTGGAGAAACATTGATACAGCCTGCTGGTCCTGCACACACATGGTCCGTACTGACCGGTCCTGCCTCTGCTCACTGTATGCTGCTGCAAGGTAGTACTGTGTTTTCTCACATATGACTCAGAGGTGAAGGGAAAGCAAAAACAATCAAACTGGAGATGCAGCAGCACTGCAGGTTGTTGGGGCTAGTTATATGGGCAGAGTTTTGTCTCAGAGCTCTCTCCTTCAAAGGAGAGCTCTTCACAGCTTATCTGTTTCTGATTATGTGAGGACATTTATCCAGAGACCTCTATCCAGGTTTTTCTTAGCCCATATCTGAGGAATGGGATAGCACTGATGAAAAAATGGCAGTTCACCACTAATTTAGATGCCCAACCCAACAAATGTGGATACAGATGTGTGATGGCTGAGATGTTTTGGGAATCCCATCAAGAAAGAAGGAGTCAACCCTCCTCTAGCAATTTCCAGGCCTCCCTATTTGTTCCAGACCAGGGGAGCATAGAAAGGGGGAGATTCTTTCCTCTCCTGTGAGCTAACTGTTGGTCACTGCTGACCAACACTGGTTTGAACTTCACTGCTGTTCGTCCCCATTTCTAATGCAGTGCTCTTGTGAATTATGGCCCTTGGCTTACTGGACCATAGTTTTTGTTTAGATTACAGTTTGTCCATGACTCATGCAGCTGCGCTGCTAGAAAGGTTCTTTTCATTACCCCATAAATAACCTGGAGGTTATTGTGCTCACAGGGTGACTCTGTGTGGATATGCTTGGTCAAGATTCTTGAGGTTGTCTGATCAGCCAGGGCTGTTTCCCCACCTGAGCTGCTTTCAAAATACCTGGATTCCAGGGAGATAAAAGAACTCTGCAGGGAGGGAGAGGAGAAGTTAGAGCAAGAAAATACAGAGGAACTTAGATGTGAAGTAGGAAAATCTCTCTGGAAATGGGACTCTTGAGTCCTGATCCTAAGGCCTTTATTACAAGAAGGTTGCCCTTCTTCCCTGCCACATTTGGAGACTGACATAAAGACTCTTAAGGTTTGTGGGTGTGCATGTGCACGTGCATGCATGCATGTATGCCTTTGTAGGTCTGTGCCCACTCTGCCCCCTCCATTCCTCCTTCAGTGCTTGTAAGGGACACGGATGACATCTCTAACTGCCATTTGCTGGTGTGTGTGTTCCCCTGTAGCCCTGAAGGTGATCCTTGTTTGCTTTGAACGCCAACTGGACAGCCAGTGGTACTGGCTGAGCCTGCAAGTCAAAGAGATGGCGCTGCGGAAGGTGGGAGGGCTGGCCTTGTGGGATTTCCTGGACTTTATCGTACGAACACGGATCCCTATCTTTGTGCTCCTTCGGCCCTTCATCCAGTGCAAGGTAACAGTTGCTTTGGCTCCTGATAGATCACTCCCTGAAGGGAAGATATCCTTTATACCCCCGCTGAGACCAGAGGAACAGCACTCCTGGAAGAACTGTGTGTTTGTGTAGGGAGTGACTTTTCAGAGTTAGTAAGGCTGAGAACCCTTTGAAACTACATCACAGGGATTACACCTAGACAGCATTAAAAAGCAGTCATACAGGAGCTCTGATTCATGGAGCACTGCCAGTCTTAGTTCCTAGGATGGGAAACTATAAGGCTCCACCAAGAGGGTTTGCAGGTGGAATTTGACAAGCAGAGTCACTCAGAACACTCAAAGTAGTGTGGATGCTCTGAACATAGGAGGGGGGTTGGCATAGATAGCAGAAAGCTTCCAGAAATACCTCTCTGTACAGAGCTGGCCAATACAGCTGACAGCCAGGATCACTCTGCTTTCCATCTCTTGGATGAAGGTTCTGATAGGGCTTCTGTGGATGGACAGGCAGCTGCTTAGGCTGAGGCTGCCAGAGCTTAAGTTATTCACAGCTCTTCCCTGCTTACCAGGTAGACTAGCACATGGTACTCCACCTTACTTAGCTTACCATGGCTCACTGCTTGGACAGACTGAGAGGAAGGAGCTGTCTCACGTTGGAGCATAGAGCTTAGCATAAGGAAGCCCTCATCCCTGTGTACCAGTGTCAGGGAGGTTTTGATACCTGTTCTGTCAAACGCAGTTGTCCCTGAAAGAAAGGTGGAAACCTCATAGCTGGAGTCAAAACCTCGGGCTTACAAAAGAGCACAGTCTGCTGGCTGCAGGCTCATGCTGGTCTGGAGACCAGCCCCACATCCCTGGACACCATTTCCCTGCAGTGCTAACATGTCCCAACTTTACAGCTGCTGGCCCAGCCGGCTGAGAACCACGAGGAGCTGACTGCCAGGCAGCACATCGCCGACCAGCTGGAACGACGCTTCATCCCGCGCCCGCTCTGCAAGAGCTCCCTCATCGCCGAGTTCAATAACGAGCTGAAGATCCTCAAGGAAGCAGTGCACAGCGGCTCTGGTAAGGAGGACAGGGCAAGCAAAGGGCCATCAGCCCAATCTGGCCAGTGTGAGGAGGCAGGGGGAATAGGGTAATCTACCCACACCCCAACAGCCTGCCCCTGGATTGAGCCCTATGCCCAGCCCAGCTTTGCCACTGGACAGCCAACAAATGCAGGTTAGTTGTCAAATGCATCTTGTCATGCCCATTAATTGCACAAAGTCCAAGTCCTACTTCCCAGCAGCTGCCTCTCTCTGTGTGCATCCCTTGCCCACAATGCAGCAAGCCCCTACCTAAATCTCTGTGTATTCAGAGCTGCCTGTGAAGAAACGTTTGTTTGTCAGCAGCAGATCTGTTTCCTCCTTTCTCCTCTTGGTCTCTTTTTGATTCTTCTCTACTGTGAGGTCTAGCTCAGGGTCCCGGGACACTTATCTGCTGGCATTATCGCCCCTGTTGCCACGAGATGGCAGCCACTGCCTACACATAGCAAGAGATTTTACATGCTTTGTTCTTCAGAAAACAAAACAAATTCAAAGGAAAATGCCTCAGCCTTTTTCCTTGGTAAAAAAATTGCCTTATTACTAAATGTCAAAGCTGATCTGGAAAACATGGTGCGAAGGTTAAGGGAGAAAACCAGACTGCATGAGAACAACAGAGATTTTGGAGATATGAGGTGAGCCAGGGCATCTGTGTCTGTTTTATCACATCTGCCAACCCCTGTCCCAGCAGCCCAGGCAGAATCCAGTGCCCGCTGTGACAGGAATGCTTGGCTGGCTATTGGTTTCCAGAGCCATCACTGACGTGGATTTGGTTTTCCCACTCTTGCACAGCGTACCAAGGGAAGACATCTGTCAGCACCGTGGGCACCTCCACCTCTGCTTACCGCCTGAGCCTGGCCACCATGTCCCGCTCCAACACGGGCACTGGCACGGTGTGGGAGCAGGACAGCGAGCCTTCCCAGCAGGCCTCCCAGGACACACTGAGCCGCACGGATGAGGAGGATGAAGAAAGTATGTGACTGGTGATTCAAGCTAAACCCCAGCACTGAATCATACAATGGTTTGCCTTAGAAGGGACCTTAAACATCATCTAGTTCCAACCCACATTGAAGGTGGTTTCTTGATGCCCCAGGGGATGGCTGGGAGGGAAAGGCAGGTGTCCCACTGTGAACCAGTGGCCCATAGGGGCACGAGGCTAAGAAACTAGTGTGGTTGCTACAGAGTTCCTGGTATTTAAGCTTGGGTTGTTACATAACTCGTCATTCCCACCTGATCCACGGGTAGGGAAAAGGGAAGGGCACAGGCAGATTTTAGTATATGGGACCTGGGCTGAGGGGCAGTCCTTACACTGCTGACACAAAGCATTTGGCAATCAGTCCTCTGACTTTCATCATGACAGTAGACAGAGGCTGTCTGCTCTGTTGTTAGGATCCTGTTGCTGCAGGATCTGAGTACTTCCTGCTCATCACTTCTGTCCAGACATTCTGATGTGGAATATGTTGTCCTTGTGCTGAATAGCATCCAGCTGTGGCTTTCTGCAGAGAGGAATGTCTGGGTATTGGTATCACTTGGTTAACAAAGAGGAAATGAAGCCTTGAACCTATTGACAACAAAAGTTTGATCTCCCTTTCAGGCAGCTGGCAGGTCCTGGAGTTGCCAGACTTTCTGGTGCAAATTTAGAAGGAATGGGATGGTGAATCTTTTGGAAACTAATTTGCAATGACCTAAATGTTGCTTTGTCATTTCAGCTGAGTTTCATTATATTCTTGGAATTTGGCCTTCTCTCTGCTTCTGAGCTGTCCATCACTGAAAGCCAGGGTAGAAAACTGCTCTTATGTCATCAAGCTTGGGCTTCCCCCTACTTTTTTAGCAGGGATACTGCCTTCTGGTGCTGCAGTGGTTGGTTGCCTCCATGCCGGGAGCTCAGGCTCTTCACTTTTGTATTGGAGGACTGCTGACTATTCCCCAAAGACATTAAACAAAAGGAGTGAAAACGGGTGGCACAAAAGGAAGGCCTGTGCAGTTACAGCAGAATTGCCTTTTGGGAAAGCCTGAAACTTTCCAGGCTCAGCCCAACCTTATTTTAGCTGGGTTCATCACTAAGCATTGTACAATCCACCCAGCATTGTACTGCTGATACAATGCTCACATACCCACTGTGGCAAACTCTGGTTTGAGCCTTGGATTCGTTATGAGCCACTGTGTGGAACAGTGATTGCTCTCTTCCTATGTGCTTGCTGCAGTATTACCTCAGGCCCTGCCTTGGCTTAATGCTGCCATATTGCAGAATATCAAAACTGAAAAAGGTCAAAAAGAAAAGAGGAAATTGCACAAAATTTCCCCTTTATTTCATCTGTTTATTTGCAATTAGAAGTTGTTGTGGTAAGAAACACAACAGTCATTTCTTTCCAGGGGCTTTATACAATCTGAAACAGCACTGAAAATTTCAAGCAGTCCTGATCACAGACCAGGTGGCTCTGTAGTTCAGTTATAGTATGATGTAATTGAGTCTATTTATGTAATTTTGGGGTGATGTTTCAAAATGCATGTCCCAGAGGGTGCTAAAGGGTGTCAGTTCTGCATTTTGCTGTTATGTAGTTTCTCTTTTGTAGCAGTGCTTTGCTCTATCATAGCAGCATTCATTTCACACCAGCAGAATGTCCAGTCACAGCTTTTATGCCATAAAGCACTGTATATTAACAAACAATTTATTAATCACAGGAATTATGCCCTAGTGGAAGCTGAATTCCTCAAACACGTTTTCCTGAGAGCCATATAAGCTGAAATCATACATAATTCCCTGCCCCATGTGTCCTGGGTTCATCATCATATGTCTTTCTGAACTGTGATTGTAAATCTAATGGAAGTGTTCAAACTTGCAGGCTTTGGGTGTTGGTAAGTAAATGCTGGGTACATCTTTGGCATCCTGGTATCACTTGACAACTGTAAACATGTTGGTGGAGGTTAGGATGGTTGTTCCCTCTCCTTTCCTGCTTTTTCTTTCTTTCTAGATGATTCCTTGAGCATGCCCAGTGTGGTAAGTGAACAGGAAGCATACCTTATGGGTGCCATTGGGAGGAGGCGGTTCTCCAGCCATCTCTCCAGCGTGTCTGCACCTCAGGCTGAGGTGGGCATGTTACCCAGCCAAAGGTAACAACATGAGCTTTTCACCTTTCCCATTTCATTCACAAGAGCAGAAATGGCGCAGGTATATTATGTGCACATCAGGGATGTGGGATGGCAGAATCAGTGCCAGCACAGTGATGCTAAAGTTATGCATCCTGCAATAGTGTTGGACTAAGGGTGCAGGGTCAGAAATAATGACTTTCCAGGATGAGCTGTGTTGTGTAAGGTCCATAAGAACAAGCTGTCATCCATAGGAACCTTCCTTCCAAACAGTTCCAGAAACCCTCAGCACTGTTGTTTTCCTCTGCCACTGCCGTGGATAGCAAAAAGGCAAGATGTGATTTGGGTGTTATGTATTGACCCAGGGGACCATACACAACCTATGTAGGGAGTGGGGAGGAGTCCTGGGAAGTGGGGCAGAGACATCCTGTTTGATTTACTCTGTTTTCTTCCATGGAGAAAGCAGTCCTTCCAAGGACTGTACCTAGCTCGTCACAGAAACTGAATGTTGAGTTCAAAGATGGGATTAAATACTGTTTTAAACCAGAAATGTCCTTGTTGATAGAACAGCTTTGAATGCCTTATTCCTGGTTAACATGGAGTGGTGAGAAAGAGACTGGAATTCGGGAAATCTTTAAAAGACAGAGAGAAGTTTTGCATTTAAATGTGATTCCCCTTTTCCTTCCCCCCCCAAGTAAGAAATGCTTATTGCTTTACGTGTCTGCAGCATAGTTATCCAAGGATACCTGACAATGGACAGATGAATTTATGTTATTTCCTTTGAACCTTTAAAGAATAAATCCTGTGTTATCTCTTGACCAGCCTTGGAAACTCAAACAACACTGTTCCCTCCCCAGTCTTGCTTGGAATAAAAGAAATAACCTTGCTAGATGAAGGCACAGTAACAGCTGTGGTACATAGCAGCAGAGATAGGAGATGTGATTTACCACAGAGCAGTTGCACAGATTTTATCTGGGAGTTTTCACCAAAGGGCTTACAGGAACTCAGGTGACTTTTGAACTCAATTACTTCAGTCCCTTTGTTTCTTGACAAATTAACATGCAAGGCTGCGTTTTCCTGAATCCTTCACTACCATCTTCAATGCATAAACTTCCCAAGAGTCACAGGTGACTGACAGCAGTGTTTGCTTTGTGCAATCCCAAGTCATGGTGATGCTGAGGAAAGAAATACTGTCATTACAACAGAGCTCTGCTCTCTGCTTTTTAAGTGCATGGTATGCCAGGACAATTGTTATTCATCTTCGTAGGGAAACTACAAGCTCGGTAGGCATAATCATAGTCCACAGCATCATGCCCTTTTTAGTTATGGATGCTCTCTGAGCTTTCAGCCTGCCTCACAGATGTAAACTCATTAAAGTTAAGTAATATTATTATTGCTTTCCGGCTGGTAACCCAGCAGGCTGCTTCCTTTCTTTCATGTTTTTCCTATGGGCTGTGAAGGCTGTTCCTGCCCGAATGGCTGAGGTGTAGGAAAGCAAAGTGATTGTGTGCTGGTTTGCCAGGATCCACACCAGCTGTTTACTTACAGTTTCATTGCACTACGAGACCTTGTTTTCCAGATGTTTATCCTTAGAGTTGTACTAGGAGAGTGGTCTATAGCTCATGGGAGATAGTTCAGCCCTCCCTCAGGAACAAGTGGCTCATGGGGCAGGGGGAAGAAAAAAGCTTTCTATGAAGCTGCAAGTAAATAGAACTGAAATAAATGAGAATGCTGCAGGAAAATGGCTTTGAAAAGAGCTCCTTGCCTTTATTTCCTATGGAAACCCATCCTACCAAAGTTCTCCCCCCCCCCCAGTTCTCAGCAGAGATGCAGAAGTCTCCAGGCAGTGTAAACCCCCTCTCAAGACTGCTCCCGTTATCAGATGTTCTCTCAGCTGCTCTGAGTCATAGGTGTGCTGTTGAGCGTGCGAGACCAGTTAATGTTACCGTCCTTTTTTGACTTGATTCCGTTGCTGGTTTTGTTTTCCCCTTGAAAACAGAGACAATCGCATGCTTTTTTGCATTTTCTTTTCCTAAATTCTTAATCTCCCTGCCCCTCCTGCAGTGAACCTAATGTCCTCGATGACTCCCCGAGCCTGGCCACTGAGGGCAGCCTCTCTAGGTACAGTGTTAACACTACCTGTCTGTCAGTGTGTGTGCTGGGAAACGAGCCGTTTCCAACCTCCTCTGTCTCTTCCCCTCACCTTTTGTTGCTCTCTCCATCTCTGTCTCTTGTGGCTCATTGATATTCAGGCCTGCAAGTCAAAGGTGTAGCAAACCCACCTTCAGTTTTCAGCTTTGATTGCCAGTAACTTTGAGGAGGCTAAGGGGTAGTGGAAGGGAGAAGAAAAAGCTGTAGCAAGTGAAGCAGTGGTCTGGCTGGCTAGCCTCGGGGTTTTCCCCTTCTTTAGCAATTGCTTGAAAGGCATGAGAAAGATTATCCGCAAGGCATTAGCTGTAGCCTGTTATAAGCATTAGTCTGGAAGCTTATATAAAACAGAGACATCTGTTTTTCCATTCATCTCACAATGGTGTCACCACAAAAGACTTAACATCAAGCTGTGTTCTTTAACATCTGCTAATAAAATTAATGATGGTAAGTCCTGTGGAATACGGTTCTCTGTGGGTGCTTTACAGGAATACTTGTTAGTTTTGCAGTGTTTCCAATTCTCAAACAACACCTTAGAAAGCTCACAGGTGAGCCCCATTAATACATATTTAAAATTGCTCTGTTAGGACTGGAGTTCAGGTCTAGCTGCTCCCCATGGACAGGGGAGTTTGTATGCAAACACTGGTAAGGCTGTGCCTTGTCAAAGGGGTCAGGAGTGAGCTTAGAAGGGAGGTCTGCACCTTTAACAGCCAGCCCAGTGGTGATAATCCCCCTTACTGTCAAGCTGCTGGGCTTGCACCTCACAACCCATCCTCAGGAGGTCAGAGAGCTGTCATCAGTCCCAAGAGCATCTCCGTTTCCTTCCAGAAGAACGTGGCCCTTACACTGGCAACACGGAGGGTAACACACCATTTCCTTACTTCACCACACCAGCTGAAGAGGTGAATATGTTGAAGGGCATTTGTGTGAATGGTTTCTATTCTGTTAGCTTGGTTTTAGCTATCAGTAGTGACCTTCTCGGGTGGGGAGAGGCTGCTTTGTTGCTTTGTTCATTCTTCTTGGCAGACAAATGGAGAGTTTATCATTGGTGGTGTCAGTGAGATCATCCCATAATTCATGGTGTCCTTTGTGTGTGTGTGAATCCTGCTTGGGCAGATCAGTCTCTCATTGGTGCTACTGTAGGAGTGGTGCTTGGAAAAGACACTGGCTTGTTGGCAGAGGCAGGAATATTGTTGTCTGGCTTTGTGATAAAGTAAAATGGATTGCATGGTCATCCAAGCATGTGTTTGAGCCAAAAGAGAACAGAAGTCATTCAACTGAGGAAGTTAAGTGCCGTTCTTTAAATAGAGCTAAAACCTAACTACAATTGAGGAGGATGACAAAGGAGAAGGTCTGTATCTGAGTTGAAGCCATAATGATCTGATGATACCATGTTACATCAGTGTTGACTCTGAAATCTTGTTTAATAAGGGGGGTCACTTGTAATAAAGGTGAGGCCGACTTCAGATGAGAGTTCAAATGAGGTGAGTTCAAGTGCAGTAGTTTAGTTTGAGTCCTGAAATCAGCTGTACAGTGGGTTCCTACTCATTTCTGTCACATACATTTTGCTCAGGACTAGGACACTGTCATCCATCCTGCTCTATGCAGCAGAGATTTCCTTAGGCAAAAAGGTGACCGGGGTGCATAGGAATCAGATCTATTGTGGTTTATTACTGTTTTCAAGGATACATATGAAAGCATCTGAAGCAGGGACATCAGGGCTGAAAAGCCTTAGAAAGAGCCTCAGAAGACAGGGAAATCCTGCAAACTTTCATGGAAAGGCTACATTAGAATTCTGTGAGGAAGGAAAAGAGGTTTCAGCTGCGTTGTTAAATGTGCAAATTGGATTCCTCCTCTAATGGACAGAAGTAATAAAGCAAACATTATAGGAGCTTATTGTGCTGTGGGGGTCATAGGACAGAATTAATGTTATTCAGGAGAATTAATATTAATTATAATCAGGAACATTAGATTTGAATAAAGCAGGCCTGGGTTTTTTTCTTACAAACCTTTGATTTCAGCTGGAGCGCAATGATAACAACTGTTGAGGGTTGCCTTCTGAATTCAAAAGCTGATGTTTAGTCATAACTGGCATGAAGAAATAAATCATGTGGAGAGGAGACCCTTATGGAAGGCAGGAGTTTTAAGTGAAATAAATAGTGACAAACACAGAAAAAGAATAAAGTCTGTTTCCCTTTGTTCTGTAGCAATTAGAGCCAGCCATGGAGAAAAGCAGAGAAGACAGGAAGGGGATAGCATATATGTGCTCAGAAGTAAACCGACAGCATGGGGTATACAGGGCTGAGAAGCATATGTGTCCAGCACTGTGATTTGTTGTGGTTATAATCTGAGAGGATATTTTCCCAAAGCAGAAAGGAAGAAGAATGAGAAGTCATTGTAATGGAAATCTGTTGCACAAACATGTTTCCCTTTAATGTTTAGTTTAATGGTGCCTAATAGGGAAAACCAGAGTGAATTCATACTGCCAGGGCAAATGTAGCAGCTCTAACACTGACTGGGTGAGGATGTGTCTGGGAATATAAGAGCTGGAGTTCATCTACATTTTAACCCATTCTTCCCTGGCCTTTGTCCACTAACCTGTGTCCTGGGACACAAAGTGTGTGTGTTCTACCATAGTGATGTGACGAGCATGTACATCTGTTTAACAGACATGTAGACTCCTTGCTCCTTTTGTCTCTGTTTTTGGTTTTTCTTGGTTCTTTCTCTTTTTTTATGTTTGTTTTTTTTTGCTGCATGGCTTCTAGTAAACCATGAGCATCACTTACCATAATGGCCAACCTGACAGTTTCTTCTAGCCCCCACTGTGTGACTGCACTGGTTGTCATTTCCTGCAGTGCTAGCAACATGCTTCCACAAAGTTGGGTTGGTTTGATCTTTTGCTCACCTGTCTCTGCCCTAACTATTGTGAAGATAAAACCCCTGGCAGGTACTCAGAGAGTGACAGAGCATCTTTTGTGTAGGGCAGGAAAACATTCCGGTTCATTATTCCCAAATGGATCTGGTTTATGTACTGCAGAAACCCCCTTCCTATTGATCACATTGCTACAGGAGGGCTGAAATGGCATTTGATTCAATGTTTCTTGATCGGGTCCCACAGAAAACCAGTGAACTCCTGGTCAGGTCTGGTAAACAAGGAGATGCAGCAAAGAAGAAAGGGAGGGAGGGAGAGCTCCACAGAGCCAAGAGGCTGCCTGCCACACTGATTTTCATGGAAACAAGATCAGTAGTGCTGTTCTTTGATGTGCAAAGAAACCCTCACAAATACTCCTGGAGTGAAAGGTTAGATGTGAAAATTCAGTGACTCATCTGAAATGTGTGGCCTTTATGATCCTCTCTTCCCTTCCCTTCTCCAAAATTTGGGATAGAAGGCAAAAAGACAGCCACAGCAGGACTGTGCTGTGCATGGGCAGCTCTGCAGAGCTCAGCTGCTCTCGGGTCCATCATTTGCCTGCAGCAGATACCCACAACTTCAGCTCCTCACATCATCCTGGAAACAAACATCCACCAGATCACTAAACTCATTTCATTTATGATATAAGCCAGGCTGAAAATCCCAGATTCCAGCAGGAAGATACAAAGTCCAGCCTTTCTTTTGCTCATCTATTGTTTGCCTTCAGATTACTCCATGAGAATCATTTTCTTCCTCATGTATAGCTTCCGTGCCCTCATGCAGTCCACATACTTCCTCTATCTAATGACTTTTTCCAAGTGTTCTCATGATGCATGTGAAATGAGTTTGTTTCCAAAACGTTGTTTGTAATGGTGAATGAAAGCCATTGTAGCCTTTCTGCTCCTCACTCATAGAACTAAGAGTTACTGCTCCTTCCTCAGAAATCACAACAGTATTCTCAAACTCTATTCCAATAGAAAATGATTTTTCCAAGGCCTTCCCCAGCAGATTCCTGCATGAGCCATGACTGGGAACTACTCTAAAAACTTCTTCATATTCAGAGGAATAAGTTTTTTATGGAATCCTAGAAGCAGAAGGTTAAGCAAATGCTACAAGCTGTAATTGCAAGTAGCCTGGATCATGAATCCAAAGAGTAACTTAAGCACAGTCTTGTTGCTTTGATAAGGAATGATGTGTTGCTTCCGGACCTACCAGTCACATGTGCTGCAGTCATTGCCTGGGTCAAGAACACAGTCCTGCTAAGAGGAAGTAACTTTGAGGACTCTGCTTATTCATAGGCGGGTGCTTGCTTGATGTTTATGATGCTCCATATGTAAATCATGTTGATACCCTACATAAAAGCTGGAAAATATGTTCCAGGGACTGGTGATCTCATTTGGAAGAGCTGTCTGAGTTAAAAAGGGCTCAGATACATCTTGTTTGTTCTGGCTTTGAGCTTGCTGAAGCTTTCCCAAAGCAGTGCAGCTGTGGTGAGGCTCCTGAGGGCATGCTGAGGCTTATGAGGCTGTGATCAGACAGAAGAGAAACAGCTTAATGGTCTTGAGATGTCTCTTTCCTTGGTGTCCCCTGCTGTCTCCCCTGTAGAGCTGACAGAAACACATGCATACGGTTTAGTGCGAAGTCTGGCTTCAGTTTAAATTGATAAGGGAAGAAGGAATAGGTTGGGTAACCTGACTTTAACCCAGAGCAGACCAGGTAGTTCTGTTCCACCAAAGCTTCTAAAGGCTTCTACCAAAGCAAAGCATGAACTTTCCAGGACACAGAACTTTTTAAGCCTCTTCACGGGCATCCTCCATGTTCTTAGGTTTGTCTGACCATGTTCTTAGGTTTGTCTTCTTCCTCCACTCCTGTAAGGTCAGGCGATAAACCTTCACTCTGATGGTGGTATTGAGCATCTCAAGGGAGATCTAAGGAATACAGCTAGAGAAAAGAATGTTGTTTTTCTTTAGATAAATGCAGGCCAAAGGCAAAATGGGTTGTGACACTGGATCTTCAACAATGCACACCAGATAGAGCTGGAAGTTGCTTAACTAGGATGTGTGGCTCAGTGGATTCTGGTCTGTCCCAGAAGAGCAGCTGCCTGATTTAAAAGTCCATCTTAAATGTTAGTTGCTATTGTAACCATATGTCTCTCAGACGCAGTTCATTCAGCTAACGTGTTCTGTGACCACTGTCTGCTAAATGACCTCTTTGGAACTGTCTGGAGGAACACAGTGCTTTGATAAAAAACAAGGGGAGGGTGGTAATCTCATAGTAAGTAGATGAACTGGTTAGCTGAATGGCAGGATGAGATGGTATGTAGCTGGGTATGGTTCATTGCTAAAGATTCTTTTACTGTAGATTTTCAGATAACTTGTACCAAGCTATTAAAACATACAAAGCTGTGATTGTATCTATACATATAATTTACGTTTACTTGTCTTTTCTGTTTGTTAGCCACAGAAGGACTTAAGGCTGCAAGTGTTGAGTGTGGGGCCTTGTTCGCATAACTCATGCATCCATTATGTGAATGGATCCTTTGTCACTCTGTGTTTGTTTTTTTGTTTGTTGACTTAAACTGAAATGAAACCCAGATGACAAAATTGTGCTGAGGCTGGGGAGTCTATTTGGGAGGAAACAAAAAACTGCTTTTACAACATCGTCCTTGAAAAAGGAAAAGCAAACAAAAAGGCTTTTGAGCTAGGATCCGATACTCTTGCCTTTAATGGCTGTGGCAAAGGATGCAGACAAGTGAGTGTTGCTCAGTGGGATGCATCAATCAATGACTGAAAACTGAAATTTGCAGTTATATATCTTTGGACGCTACCTGTGCGTGGCCACATCCTGAATGCCATGACTCCACCTCCCACCATTTCCTAAGCCCCAGAAGCCACAACCCAACAGACACGTCCCCCCATCCTTCAAAGGCAGAATTGCTCTTTGAAGTGACTGTGCCATTAGTGGTTGGTTGATTTATTGATTGATTTGAGTCACGATTGCCAGGACACCTGCTAGGTATACACTGTGCTTCTGCGCTTGGCCTAATGCTGTCACCATCTAACAGGGTGGCGAGCGTGCAGAGCGAGCCAGGGCAGCAGAACCTTCTCCTGCAGCAGCCCCTGGGGCGGAAGAGAGGACTGCGGCAGGTGAGAACGTGGGGAGGGAACAAACCTTTTCTCCTTGAGTTGGTTTGGTTTTGTCTGGTTTTAAATGATCTGTGGATGTAACGTGTCCCTTTTCCCTGATCTGTGATAACACCAGTGCAGTCCATTGAGTCTGCAGGCACCACAGTACAAGTCGTAGCTGTGACAGACTCCTAAGAGAGGAGGTGCGCTTTGTTTGGCATTCCACAACCTTTTCCTCTGCAAACTGGTTTATTATTATTTTCCCAAATGACATGATGGTCACACAATCTGCATTGCATTGCATTGCATTCAGTATTGAAACTGAAAAGGCACAAACCCTGCAAGTTCATACGAAGGAGATGTCTGAGCCATGGACACCCTAAAATGTAGTATCTGCCAAAAGTAGAGTGAATGGACATCTAGAGGAATAAACAGCCATAGAATCATGGACTAGTTTGGGTTGGAAGGGACCTTAAAGCTCATCCAGTTCTAACCCCTTCCCCTAGAGCAGGATGCTCTAAGCCCCATCCAATGGCGATGTGTTCCCCTTACAGAGCAGAGATTGTGTAACATGTGAACGTACATCAGCTTAACTCTTTCCTCTGTTGTTCAGCTTCGACGACCACTGCTGTCACGTCAGAAAACTCAGACTGAACCTCGCAGCCGTCATGGAGCTCGACTGTCAACCACGCGGCGCAGCATCCAGCCCAAGCCCAAACCCAGTGGTAGGGTTTACCTGAACAGCTGCATACCCACAACCTGATGTCTGACCGTAGATATCTGTGGTGTTGGTTTAGCTTACAGGAAAAGTTAGCATGATGTTCATAGCCTGTATCAAAGTGAAGTCCCAGAAGTTTCACCCTTTTTTGCTGTATGTGGATATCCTATCAGAAAATCACCCCCTCAAAACACTTGGATGGTTTCTCCAAAGGCTTTCAAGGTGCAACTGCACATGGATGGTGAATTGCCATGTGTTGCATTGAGGGAACAATGTTGTCTGTTCAGGATGCCTTGTCTGAAACCTCCAGATGTGTAAATATTGAAGTTGCATTGAGAGTAGTAGAAAGAAGGAAATTTCCCATCATTTGTAAGCTTAGCAATGCAGAGCTTTATAAGTTGTACATGGAAACGAATGGAGGACTGTTCTAGTCCATGCCATATGATTCCAGGAGTCAGCACCACCAAGCAGAGCAGGGGGCTGTATTCTGAACCATCTGAGGTGAGCAGTTAACTTTGGAGGAAACATCTTGTAGAGGAAAGGGTGCTTGAGAACTTCCTATGTTTCTAACTCAGCAAGGGCTGTGCTGGGACAATGGCACTGTTGGAAATGTCTGAAACAGAAAAGTTGATCCAACATAATCAAGAGCTGGAGCAGGGATATCAGTTTTACTTGTTAAGTTTTAGCCTAGCTGCCTTCACTCTGTGCTGTTCTGCTGCTCCCAGGTAGCAAACTCAGTCTGCAGGAATGGGGGCAATCAGTTGCCCTCTTCTCTGATTTCCTGCAAAACCTTGGGCAATTCCCTTATGTATCTGCATCTCAGCTTTCCTTGTATAGCTGAGGGCAGAAATGCCTAACTCACATGGGAATTCAGTTCAGTATATTCTTCTGGGATGGAGAGATGTCATGGGTGGCATTTATCTCACCAAGCCATGACAAAGATAGGTAGGGTGACTAGTCCTGAGGTGATCCCTGACTCTTGCTGTGGCTTTAGAGGAAGCCTGGGGTAAAAGGCCTTTAGATTACACTCCAATTAGACAGCTTATAAAGACGGAACGAATCATGCATCTTCTCTTAGCTGTAACATCTCTACGGATTCTTTCTCCTCTCTTGTGTTTTCCTTTCCAAACTGCACCATTTTAATACTCGATTTGTATTTATATTGAATATATATTTACATACCTATTTGTATGATATTTAATACTTGATTTTAATACTCTGCTTTGTACCCTCAGTGGAGCAGAAGCGGTCGGTGACCTTCACTGAGGCACAGCCTGAGGCACCAGCAGCCTCCCCAGCGACCACACCGGTCCCAGCAGCCCAACAGCCCAGCTGCAGCCACAGCAGCCCCCAGGAGCCCAGCAAGCAGGACCCACCAGGCCAGCCCCTGCTCACCTCCTCACCTGCCATTGTTGTAGCTGATCTCCACAGCCAGAGCACGGGCCAGGTAAGGTGACTGACACTGCCATCGTGACAGACACTGTCATCGCCTGTCTGTCCTGCCTCCTCCCTTTCCAGCTTCCCATCACACAGCAGTCCTTCTGGACCTGCCCACCAGGGCCATTGTTCAGCCGCAGCTTTTGACAGCTTGCTGTCTGAGAAATGCATCCTAAAGGAAGGACTTCTTCAGCACCTCAGGACTCTTTCAGCAAAATCATTGGATTTCAAAAGAAATTCCTAGTCCAGTTGCTGTGTGTGTTGGACACCAGTGATGACAGTGCAGGGGCAATCACAGTCATCCCTTCAAGACGTTAGTGTCTTTGAGATCATTTTTATACACCAGATACACACACATCTCATGCCTTTGGGGGTCGTGTCCTTTGCCATGGACAAACTAAAGACACCCATCTACACTAAAAAACATGCAGTGAGGCAGTGTTAATGACTGAAATCAGATAACCTTTCTGATCACTGCTACAGGTTTGATTCATCAGCAAACATACGTCATTACAGGAAACTTTTAGGCATTTATAATCTGCACGTGCCTGGCCCTTTATGGTAACAAGTATTTCTGACTGAGAAAATACTTGATAGAAGCTCCCTTCCTTTTTTCCCCTGGCTCCCTCCCACGTTCTGATCCTGACCATGGGCTTTCCTCTATTGCAGAGTGAGGCTCTTCCTGCTGACAAGGAGAAGGAGAAAGAGGAGGGCTTGGAATCCCGGCCAACAACGGCACAAAGCACCCCACCCACCCAGCTCTCTGACTCGGAGGACTATGCTGGCCTGGAGACCACCAGCTTGCTGCAGCACGGGGACACTGTCCTTCACATCAGTGAGGACAATGGCATGGAGAACCCCTTGCTGGCCACTCACTTCAGCTTCACGAACGTGGAGCTTGGGGAGACTGATGTTGACCTGGACGAATCTCATGTCTGACCCTTGGGGAAGTGCAGCAGTGGGAGGAGGAAGGGAACCTTCTCCTTTGAGTTCCCTGGTAACTAACTAAAACAAGAGCACTTTATTATCCAAAAGCAGAAAATAGCTGTCAGCTGCTTGCTATAGACTGGTGAATTCCTGTGGGTGAAATCTGTATCAGTTCAAGGCAAGGCCACAGGAACAGAGAAGTTTTAGCAGATTCTCAGGGTAGGGGTGTCTGGGCAAGTACGTGGTCCATAAAACCTTGCCCTGGCAGCCATGCACTGTGAACAGCAAGCTGTTGTACTGTATGAGACAGAAGAGAAGCCTCTCTTGAGATTGTGCCCAAGGTTTATTTTTGTAGTGGTTTTGAGAGGAGGGCTATATAGTGACTGAATTCAAGGCTCTGACACCTTGGTACTGACAGTGAAAACACTGATGAAAAAGTACCAGAGATTTGGTCTTTCGCAAGCCTGGAACCATCGTTTCTAATTTGCAGAGCAATGATAAGCACCATGGAGCAATCAGACCTGTTTTGTTGTTGGGTTTTGGCACTGCAGGCTTCAGTTGAGTGTACTTCTGTCTGTGGGTTTCATTCCACTCCCTGAGGCCATGCTACAAAAATATTTGCTCTGTAAAACTAAATAGAGCACATACAGAAGAAGGAATGCACGTGCTGTGCACAGATAGAGCTGGGCAGGGGGTGAGTGGCCTACAGATGGTATAAATAGCCCATGCCATCCTGCTTAAATGTACTGAGTAATTCCACAGCTTCAATACCACCCAAGAAACCACATCTGGAATGGGTAGACCATGTGGTACCTAGCAACTGCTCCATGGATGCTGGTGTATGTACTTAGCTATAGGGGTTTAAAGTTAAATATTTATATATGGTATTTTCATGTTCTATACATAAATATATATGTACATTGTAAACAAAAGATGGCTATTGCAGGGCAGAAACTTGATGAAAGAATCTATTTTTGGCATGTTGAGATTGTATTTCAAAAGGTTCCATTTTATGTACGTAATGTTCATGGCTGCAAAGTATTAGATATATATATATGTAACATTTATACGTAGGTGGAGATCCTCGTGGGGGATCAGCTGAAGTCACTGCTGAGTTATGGGCTATGCTGCAGCATCCTGGAATTACACTGGAATGTGAGTTTAGCCATTACTGCTTACAGGCAAACTGCACAACAGCTGTGAAACAAACCATGAAATCATAAGCAACGCCCAAAGTTACCCTGGGCTTTGGGAATCACGTCCTGCCCTTTGCAGCTTATGTTAGAGGAGCCTGAGTTTGTAATCATGGCATTATCGTGCCGAGGAAAATGCTTTAGATCATCCTGGGATGAAATGTGCTCATTGCCCGTCTGGCTCCCGAGGGCTTGTAGTTTGGACACACACATCATAAGCCAGCCTTACTGAGGAGACAGAATGATACCCTCCTGTCCATCTCCATACAAAGGACTCTCCATAGAAGGGATATCTCTCTTCTACAGCTCAGCTGTTTAAAATGCTGCCATACAAGCCACTGCCTCACTGCTGTAGCACAGCATGCAGCTGTCACTGGTGTGTGTGGAACAGTAACCGCACACCTGACAGCAGGTCTGAGCCTGCTGAAACCCATGGAGCCTTCAGGCTCTGCTGCCTCATACTTGCCAAATGCTCAGAGAGAATGGGAGCTGTGCACACCAGCCTGAGGAGGGGCTCATGCACATCAAACCTCTGAAGGTAGCAAAAGCCATCCTTCCCCCCGGCTTGGGGGTGTTGAGCATGCTCTGCTCCCTCTGCACTGGGGAGAGATGGAGGTTCCCAGCACCTCTTGGGAAGAGCAGGCCTGGAAGGGCACCACTTGTACCACCATTTATAGATGGGGCACTAATGCAACCCAATGTGAGCATGGTTGTGTCAGAGTGAGGGCGAGGTGAAGGTGGCAGTGTCCTCAATGACAAACCGCTTCCTGTGCTGACCGAAACACACTGTACTGTACCACTTAACTCCTCAGCACCACCTACACAGAGACCCCTTTGGGCTGCTCCTAGCCTGGAGCTTGCTCCCAGAACTGCTACATTCCAGATGCTGAGTTTTAGTAGTACCAGTGATGCACCAATGAGGGAAAACAGCTTCACCTTCAGACCCCAGGTGGGCTGGGTGCTGGCAGGTGTGCAGGGAGGAGTGTTTCAGGCACATAGGGAACGCGTGGTGCATTGGATAGTGACCTTTGCTGCCGAAACTGAGAGGGAAGCAGGAAGCATCTTCCCTAATGAAACCTCACCATGGTTACTCCATTCTAACCCTAACAAAGTAACTGTGGTTACCTTCATTCATTCAACCTATGTAATCCATGTTTCCATCCAGGTTTCTCACACCGGTGAATCCTTAGTGTTAAGCCATAGCAAGGACTATAATGCCTCTTTTTAATGTCTACCCTGCTAGAAATCAGCACAGCTTATCAGTGATGTAATACTCTGTAATTCCATTTGATTCAGGTGGCTGTGCAGCTGACTTTGGTTGCGTTGGATGAGTGTTGTGGTGGGACAGCCAGCCTGTTCTCTCTTGTGCTTTACTTTCCTATCGGTGGCACTTACTGCTGTGCTCATGAGGTGCATACAGTGTACTCGGGCTGGTTTCCTGCTCTGCCCCAGCGTCTTTGTGCCAGAACTGGAGTGTTTCTGCTGTCAAGACAAACAATGCTGCTTAACTAGTGTTAGAGGCCTTAAAGCGCATGTCATGTCCAACGTGTCCGGGCTCTGCGCGTCTCGTCCCTGTGTCCGTCCCCTCGCCTCGGTGTGTGATGCAAACCTTGTTCTGAGGCCTAAATACAGAGCGATGGCGAAAGGACAGCGTCCTGCCTCTTACCTCTTGCACAACACCGCCTTCCTGTGGGGCTGCAGCAGCCTTTGCTGTGCTGCTCCCGGCACTGTTAACGTTCCCCCCCGGCTCTCACCCTGCTGTAGCAGCCCCAGCCCGGCATCGAGGGTGCCGCTGCCTGAGGCTGCCTCAGGCCTGACAGAACACCCGTCACTGGGACCCTCAAGCACTGCCCCAAGCTCCCCCAACCCAGTTCAAACCTTGGTGCGGAGGTTGTGCCCTCCTAAGCGCCTAAGGCAACTTATTCAGGGAATGAGCGAGCGGAACCGGAGGGCTGGAGCCCTTGCTCCGGCCCCTGAGCCCGCATGACCGAGCCCCTCCATCCGCCCTCCCCTCACACCACTCCCCTCACACCACCCAAGATGGCGGCGGGCGGGGATGCGCCGCGCCTCCTCCCTCCCTCCCCGGTGCCATCAGGCAGCGCGGCGGCGCATGCGCGGGGCGGCAGCGATGGCGTCGGGGTGCCGGGTCGGGCCGTCCATCCTCAACAGTGACCTGGCGGCGCTGGGCGCCGAGTGCAGCCGCATGTTGGACTGCGGGGCCGACTACCTGCACCTGGATGTCATGGACGGGTAACGGCAGCGGCGGGGGGGGTAGGGGGGCACGGCCTGCGGTAACCGGTGTTGTCTCTTCGGCCCCAAGACACTTCGTCCCGAACATCACCTTCGGACACCCCGTTGTGGAGAGCCTGCGGAAGCAGCTGGGCCAGGACCCCTTCTTCGGTAAGGGGGTGCCGGGGGACACAGGGCTCCCCCCTCGGGTGCAGCCCTACCTCATGGCTCCCCTCCCGCAGACATGCACATGATGGTGGCCAGGCCGGAGCAGTGGGTGAAGCCGATGGCTGTGGCGGGGGCCAACCAGTACACATTCCACCTGGAAGCGACGGACAACCCGGGCGCGTTGATAAAGGACATTCGGGAGAACGGGATGAAGGTGAGGGGAGGTGGGGCTGGAGCAGCGCTCTGTGCACAGCACAGCCGACAGCCGCGGTTATGGCCATGCAGGACCCCTCGCTGCCGTTCTGGGTGGTCAGAGAGCGGCTGGTGCAGTCCCCACACTGTGCGTGAAGCTGGTTTGCAATGAGGAGCCTTGACTTCCAGCAGCCTGTGCTTCCCAGGCCTGCACAGACACATCCTTGTTTCCCTAGGAGGCCATTCTGCTGCTGTCATCCTAAGGCGCACTTGGAGTTGTCTCTCCTCTGCTGCAGGTTGGCTTGGCGATCAAGCCTTGCACCACGGTTGAGCACTTGGCACCTTGGGCCAATCAGATAGACATGGCTTTGGTGATGACGGTCGAACCTGGATTCGGAGGGCAGAAATTCATGGAAGACATGATGCCAAAGGTAAAGCAAGTTTCTGTTCCCTTATGTATTGAGCATAAAGCGAATTAACAGTATGGGGTACAGTGGGGAAGCAAATAAACCTTGTCTGGGTGTGTAAGCAGCTCTGTGTAACTGTAGCAGCCGAGTGTGGATCTCGGGGTCAACCTTTTTGTGCTGTTCCTCAGGTTCAGTGGCTGAGGACACAGTTTCCCTCACTGGACATCGAAGTGGATGGAGGAGTTGGGCCTGACACCATCCACAAGTGTGCAGAGGTGAGAGGCTGATGCAGGGCAGTGTTCTCAGTCACTGTGCTGAGAGTTCACTTGGGAAATAAAGCTCAGGAGGAATTGTGTTTTGGCTGTGAGCTTTCAGAGGGAACAGCAAAGCCAAGCACACAGGATCAGTGTTTTCCTGTGGTCCTGTCTTGTGCCTTTTTAATAGCAGCTGCTGAAGCTGGAGAAGTCGGTTGCTTCTTGTGTGTTTGGGTGAATAGCAATGATGAAGCAGTTACCTGCTCGGGGAAGTTCCCTTTGCTGGACTTGGGTTGTGGTTGTAGGTGGAGGTGTTACCTGTGTCCCACCTGTTCTGCAGCCAGGAAGCTCTTTCAGAAGTGGGTCTGTTCCATGTTACTGAGTGGCTGTTTGATGTCTTTCAGGCAGGAGCAAATATGATCGTATCCGGCAGTGCCATTATGAAGAGTGAAGATCCGAGATCTGTGATCAATCTCCTAAGGAATGTGTGTTCAGAAGCAGCTCAGAAGCGCTGTCTGGATCGATGAGACCCATCCAAGCAGTGTTCCAGCAGGCTCCGTGCAGGCAGGAGATCCCTTGTTTCTCGTGTGAGGGAGGGCTGGATGCACATCTGAACATTGGTTATGGAAACGTGCTGCTGCTCAACAGAGGAATCATCTCCTCGCTGCCATGAAGCAGGCAGCAGTGCAGAACATTCTGGCTGTGTTCCAGGGTTGGAAATGCAATGGTCTGAACCTGTCTCGTGATTCTGAGGAGGGACAACCTCAGACACTGACTGGATTGACCTAAACTGCAGTCAGTTATTTGCTTGCTAGAAGAGTGTAGCATCACCACAAGCAGTCTCTCTTGTGGAAGACTCTAATCAAAACTGCCTTCTGCTGTCTGTATTTGGTATTTGATCTGTGCATTCCTACAAAACTTTTCCACTTCTGCATTAAACACCCCTTCCTTGGTGTGGTAAGTGTCCTCTTAGCTGATTGCCAAAAGGGAGTGGGTTTGGGAATCAGTAAGTTTGGCAGAAATGCAGTTTAAGAGGGCAGAACAAATGCTACAGCTGCTAAAAACATTCCTGTGTCTTTGTTTTACTGCATACAAGTGCTCAACTGACAAGCATCAAACAAGTCAGTGCAACACCTTTGCCAGTCATAAAGTGGGAGCTATGTCTTTGTCTTTCAGCTAGCCAGTTCAGATAGCTGTGTCTGCAGTGCTTGCCAGTGATGGGATTCCATGGAGGAATGACACTTTAAAACCCTACAGATGGTGGTGGAAAAACCCCAAACCCTTGTTTTGACCCCCAGGCTCCTTGGTTTGTGTATGTGCCTCAGTAAACAGTTTACATAGTGACGTACAGTAATGTTGTCTACCAAGTGATTTCAGTGTATGTAGGCTGAAACCACTACAGGGCTCTGCAACAGCCTTAATGTTTCTCTTAACTATGAAGGCAAATAGTTCTCATACCTTCAGTGGGCTTGTACTGACCTCACAGCCTGGCCTGCTTGAGTATGGGAATGGGCAGAGCCCACTAGAGGAAGAGCTGAGCAGGTTGTTTTAATTAGACCTGCCTCCCATGGCTCTAATTAGGACTGCTGTCTCCTTTGGTAGTTGATGGTATTCCACATGGTGCTTATTCCCTTTAACTTGTCATTACAGGAGGGTTGCAGACACTGCTGCTGCTGCCCTAGGGGAAGAGGCTCAAGAGCTGCAGGCAGTTGGACTTGCACAAGGCCAAAGTCAAATGTGTTGTCCTTGTAGCAGGAGCTAGGGCTAGTTCAAACAGTAGAGAAGTGTCTGAAATGGCTGAGGTGCTTTTTCCTGTGTGGTCAACTGTGGTTTAGGTGAACAAATTGTCCCATTTGAGAACTAGCAAAAGAAAAATGGAGTCATCAGGACCTACTGCACTGAAGACATCTTTTTGTAGAGAAAGCTTGGCTAGGAAAGGTAATTGTCCAAATGGCTGTTCAGTGTGTTAAAGCAGCTCATTCACACCTCAGGAAGGAACCTGTGTAGAGTCTAATACAGTGTGCACAGAGAAGCAGGCCCAGCTCTGGTATCGAATGTGCAGGGCAAGCTGCCACAAACAGGCCATAAAATGACAGTTTAGGATGTGAAAGTGCTATTTTCATGCTATTGAAAGCAGCAGAACAGCTGTAGCAGCCTTGCCTCCTGCAGCTGGCCATAAACTGGGCTGAAAGGGTAATCAAACCATTTCTGTTTCATTCATTAGGGGGACAGGGGACATCCCCAAGTCCTGCAGGTTAACCAAGGTCCTGTGCTTTGTTAACTGATTATTGTGATTAATTACTGTGCTCAGACCCCTGTGCTACATTTGCCTTCACAGGTTGCATCACTGTGTTTTAAATCGGGCAGGTTGCACTTCCACCAGCTCTCAGGTCAGGAGCGCTGTGAGAGGGACAAATTACACCCACAGTAAACTTGCTCAACTGCTTCTTTCCATCTAACTCCCACCCAGGTGTGTGCAACAACTGTTTACACATGTAAGGTTCCATCTATCAGTGACTGCGGAGCATCCATGGAAGTACCACGAATGTGAAGTTGTCCTTTAATGCTTAAGACCATTCCAGTTTCTTGCCTCTATACATAAACAGAACTAATCCATCGGGCTCTATTTCAGCCTGTCCTCAGTAATGGAACCACCACAGCTGCAGGACCTGAACCCAGCACTGACAAGGAAACCAGAAGAGCTGCTTGCATGGTACGTATAAGGCCAGATGTTAGATGTTGCAATACTCTGATAAGTTGCAGCAGCAAGGGGGAGCCCCTCTGGTGTTGAGTCATGTGGGCTCAGATGGTCCAGGCTGATCTGTCTGCATGGGAAAACAGGGTAAGAGAAGCTCCAAGAGAGCTGAGTAAGGCTGTGCTTGGGCATGTGCTGCTCAGGGTGCTGCAGCACATCCCTGAGCAAGAGGAAACACTGCAGTAGATGCACACAGAACTTACTTAATTTTAATAGGGCTTAGAAGTTTGTGTTTGTACTTACTTTCCATTAAGGTCCTGGATGCAGAGATGAAGCGTTTAAACCCTCCAGCAGCAGGGAGCAGAATGGAAGTGGCTTTAAAAAACGGCTTCGAAAATGGTAAATGATGTGTAAGGGAAATGGCTTTGTCAAACTGCAGCACCCTTTTTCACGCATGGGGGGACCTTGCTGTGTTGTGTTTAAGTTGCTGTTTCACAGTCAGCCTTTTTAATACCTTCAGCCCACAACATTAGGAGCGGTGCTGACAGCCATTTCCATGGCTTAACAGCCACAGCAAACGTGGTGGTTGGCTTAAAAGGGAGAAAAAACCAGCCAGGTGTTTCTTACACACTTTATGGCTTCAAACATGAGCCTGCTCCTACCACCAGTGTCTTCCTCATGCCACCAGCATCCATCCAGAGCTGCACTGTCTGGAGATGGGAGTCCAGCCCTGCAGGAATAAGAGCTGTAGCAGTAAAGGAGAGTGCCAATTCCAGCTGCATGCAGCACAGGGGAAGGTGAAGGGAGGGGGCTGGTCCTGTGAGCAAGCTCACTTAAGCTTTCTAACCTTGTGTCTGTAGTGAACTGAGGCTAGTGAAAAATGGGGTGCTCACTGGCTGGAGTAAGGGGGCACAGAGCAGAGAGGGCAGGGCACAGTGTCTGGTGTGCTGCAGCAAGGTGGAAATCATGCTACAGGTGCTGTGGGTGAGGAGCACAGCCTAGGGCTTCCCAAAGCCCATCATCTCCCTTGCTGTCTGCACAAGGCATTCACCACCCCCATGTAGGGCTGCTGGAGGGAGGCAGGTGATGTCAGGAAAGCAGATGCAGCCTGTTCTTGGTCCCTCTCAGTCCTGTCCATAAAATGCTGGATTGCATTTCCATTTCCTGAGGCACCTTTAGGACATGGAAGGCAGGGTGGTTTACTGGGTCCTGAACTGCAGAAACTCCTCACACTGTCCCAGGGACCAGGCAGGGAAGGAAGTCCTGACCTTACCACAAAGCTGGATCAGAGCTGGTTGGATTGAGGCTTCTTAATGAATGGACACAGGCCTGGAAACAGCTGCAAAGCATTTGAGACACACAACTTTCAGAAGCCTTTTCCCAGCAGCAGATGCATGTGTAGGACAAGAGGGATGGTGTAGTGAGACACCGAAGGGGGGCCTCAGCCTCACAGCACCAGCACAGTGCTGCTGCCACTCCAGTGTGCCTGCAGAGCACTTCTGGGTGAAGCAGGTCTCGGTGCCAAGAGGACGCGTCGCTGCCAAAAGGCCATCAAATCCAGACTGTATCCAACATATATAGAAATAACTTTTAATTAAAAAACCAACCTTGCATCAAAGATTATTGTATCAGACATTGAGGCAAGATTCAAGTTTAAGACAAACCAGTGTTAAAAAAGTGTTTAAAAAAATAATCAGAATGTGCAATAAACTACAATGTAGCAATAGGTTGTAGTGTTGAAACTGAACTGTTTTCAGATGCCCAGTGTATATTTCCTGTCATTTTGACCAAAAAAATAGAAACTGACACAAAAACTGGGTCATCTGTCCAGTGCCACTCCAGATGTTCCACATGGAAGGAATTCTGCACAAAAGCTCCTATTAAATAGCCTTCAACTGTCCTACACAGAAAAACTTTCTGTTGATGGATTATATCTACATTCAATGTTTAATCTTTGTTAATACCTCTTGAGATTGCGGATACATCGCAAGCTACGCTATTTAGATGCAAGTTTAAACAACTTGCCTTTTGTTTCCTCATTGTGAACTGGCTGGGAATCACAATGGGAAGCTTTGGGGTCTTTATTGGTCTTTCATCCTAGATGTCGTGGTTTAAGCCCAGCCAACTCTGAACCCAGGACACGAGACATCAATCATCTTTTCCTTTTCAGCTAGTTACCAAATGTTGGCATACTTACGAGACTCTTCCAAGGCACTGTACAGAAACTGAAACAAGACTTTGTCTTTAACATATTAAAGCAAAATATTATGAGCCTCATTTGCTACTGGAGGACTAAGGAAGTAAGATGACCCAAACCACAATATTCAGAGAGCTGCGTCACTGATTTGACTCGACTGCTCCTTCCTTCTGTTTCTCTATACCCACCTGACTGAAGCAGAAACCCTACTTTGTGAGTAGCAGATACAGCGGCTATTGAAATGCAGTGGTCTATCCCTATTTCTTTGCTTTAGGACACCTATATGAAACATGTCCTGGCACTACTGAGAGCTGAGTACAGGTTTTAAGCTAGATGCAAGGCTTCCAGAGCGCCTGCTTTGAAACTGCCCGTTCTCAACCTACCCTTATCTTACGCATGGGTTACACGCATGCACTTAGAGAGGCAGATTTCTGCCCCATGGTCATGCCACACAGGAAAATAATCTGAGGCTCCCTCTTTGCCCCACTGTTTTCTCAAGCAGTTTTTCTGTGTTCAGTTGAAGTTGTTGGTTAAGGTAGACAGCATCTCCTGCTGCACCAGAATCCACTAGGACCAGAAATGCATTTGAAAACAAACAAACCAGAAAAGGATGATTATTAACAATGTGGCAATATGAGAACAGAAAGTGAATGGTGCCAGCAGTTTATGTGCGCCCACTCCCGACACTGGGAATATTAGACTTCCAGCTTGAAATAATTACTTTCTCTTGGGGTTCAGGAAGAAGAAAGTGTTGTCTTTGGGATTAATCCTGCCTGTTACAAAGCAAGAAAGAAAAGATATTATATGCGGCTAACATACAGGTTTTGAATTGTGCTGTCATATGCTGAACAAGAGAGATTTTACCTTACACTTTTCTCCACCTTAACTGGCTTTCTTAATGAACCACATTATTCCCTGTCACCTTTGTTTTCTTGTATTGCTGATTCCCAGGCAAGCGTTTTCGCAGTCTTCTGCCTCTTCAGTGGATTGTTTCCTTGGTGGATGGCCATTGTCTGTCAGCCCAATGGGTGTGCAGGAATTACAGAGAGAGTCGCCGGGCAAAGCTGCACTTGACATTTCAGTCTGGTTCGTTACTTGATCTTGGCACATTAAAGCTTCCACTTCTTCATCTTTCAGTGGAAAAACTCGAAGTTCCCACTGCCCAGACTGAAAGGAATGGGAAGGGTAGGAGTGAGGGTGGAAAAAGAGGAAAGAGGAGGGAAAAGGGATGTCAGTTGAGTCTGAACTGATTAGCTATGTGCAGAATGATCTGCTATCAAGTAACAAATGAGTGTCTGTCTTTACAATGTTTGCAGTGCTCTTCACATAAAGAATACAACACTGCTAGGCACCAGCTGTCAGTGTAGGCTGGCTTCATATGGTTTTGAACTAGTAAAAGAGCTACAATTGAATAGGCACAGTACAGGAGCGGGGGAAGTTCTTTTCCTTGGTGCCAGACCATCAGGATACCTGACCCTGTCTGGAACCCTGGCCAACATCTCTGAATAAAGATCCAGTATCCCTGAACTCAGGCCTGCCACATTTGCCTCAATGACATTTTTACCTGAGGCTTCCTTAATAAAGCTCAGCAGGAACACTACATTCATAAACAAGGGTGTTAGCCTCAACTGTTGATCAGTGAGACAAGAGCATACTTTAGGTTCTTTGTTTTAGGTTAGAGACAGTGGTCAATGAAGACGTGACTACACCTGGAAGCTACTGGGAGCACCCACCTTTGCTTCCTGGTTCTCCCTGCAGAGTTGTGCAGTCCCTGAACAAACAGAGCTGGGGGCCTCTGAAGTCAAGCTGGGCACAGGCTCAGCAGTGCAGTGCAGCGAGGTGCAGGAGCTGCTGTGCTGGTCCTTCTGCGCCGTATCTTGGCTGTGTCGCCCATCAGAACTTCTGCTGTAAGACCTAGTGCAGGGTAAGAGATGAGAGTCTTAAGAGCTGCTCCCTGCCCCTTCACATTGCCAGGAACAGTTTAGATTATTTTCAGAGCATTCAGTTTCTCCATACATGCTACCTGCATTCTACTCATTTAAATCAAAGAGCAGATGAAAACATACATGGTTCTTGACAACCTTGTTGCCAGAAGCCAAAGCAAAGCGTGCTATGTGGAGGAACTAACTGGGTAAAACAGGGCTGCAATGGGCATGCTCTGGATGTGGAACAGAGGATGGCTGCTCCCACTCCTGCTCCACACGCTTGCCAGAACTGTAACTTTGGGCCAGAGAAGTCAGGGAGCTGTGGGCTGTTCCCACTCAGGAGAACATGGCATCACTGGCAAGAGCCTGTGGAATCCAAACTGAGCTGTTAGTGGGCTGTGCCAGTGTGCTCCAGAGGAAACAGCAGGTCTCTGGACTCCCCAGCTCTGCTCTGGATCATCTCCAAATCAGTCAGAATAAGATGAAAAACGCTGACCTTGCCCTTAATGTGACTTTGAACTAGACCTACAATACTGTCACACATCCTGAATGCCAGGTGGAAGCCTGACCTTGCTCACATCGATGGCAGTTTTACTTCTGAATTCAGAGAGCACTAAGATTTCACCAAGACATTTATAGTTTCAAAATGAAGGGTACATACAGAACTTGGATTTTCCAGTAAACTTCCTGCATTTTTTGTGTTCAAAACTGCTTAAAATAGCATTCCTTAATACTGTTTAGCTCTAATTTTATCCTTCATTAAAAACCCCTCCTATCTCTACATATTTACTCATAGTGTCATGGTTCACTTTCAGCTAAGAGTAGACACAATCATATGATAAATAGCAGAAAAACTTATCCCAGCATTTATAGGAGGCTTTTTGTCCTGGCAGATTCTGAAGCAATTTATGGGAATCATTTTCCCTGAGCCAAACTGCAGCTACAGCTTTACAATGTTTGCTCTTACACACGCTACTTTTTCAAGGCTTTTAGGGGTTATATTCAACTGCTGAGTTTTACACCAGGTAGCAAGCCTGTGAGAGTTAACTGTTTTCACACAATGACTTTTTCAAGCCTGGCATAGCCCAGGACCCTTCAGTAATGGTCAGTGCAGTGCACTTTCATCTAAGGTGAGTGAAGGTGGCTAAAGCTGTAACAGCTGGGAGAGTACAAACTAGCAGAGCTGTGTGCTCAGTAGAGGAGTAGATTTTTCTTCCAGGACACCAACATGCCATGTTTCTGTACATATCCATGCTTCAGAACTGCCTTTCCTTTCCAGCCATGACACCAGACATAGCCAGTACTGTCCCTGATGAAGAATGCCCTCATTTTCCAATGTTTCTATGATAGCATATCCAAAACTGCTGAGCCAACAGCCAACACGAGTGGTTCAACAGGAACCCTCTGATCAAAGTCAATACACCTGCCTGCTATTCCTCCTGGGCCAGCGGCTCTGCTCCCACAGCGACCACCTTGCTCTCTCTCGTTCTTCATACTTGCTGTGGCGTAAGGCAAACACTTCATCTGACAGATCTTCTATCTGTAACAAAACACAGGGATGGCTGCTGCCGTAAAGATGAACATCACTAGAACGACAGGGAGCTAATATTAGATATAACTGCAGAGGTCTGTTCCCCAACAAGAGGAGGTAACACAATCCATGCTTGCAGTAAAAAGGCACATCAAAATACATGCATTCAACTTATGCTCTCACTACAGCTCTGGTATATGGGATGCTGTCACTTTCACTTTATTTCTTTACATGTCTGTGGTTGATCTGAATGGATATAGAAATTATCCCCCTCCTGCAACTAACACATTTTTCTCTATGGTGAGAGGCAGAAAATTAAGAGGACAAGTATTCATTTGCAAATCAGGGCAGTATTAAAAGCACACAATAAAGACAAGGAAAAATTCCAGGAGTTTCCAGAGACTGCTTTTGGGAGGCAGCAGGATCTGTCGAGTGCTCTTTAAGCACAGAGAAACGGGTCTGAGATCACCAAGGACTTCGACAGCTCTGCACCGACAGGAACTCAGCAAACCTGAGGTGCTGCATTCCTGCTACGAAACCAAGCAGAAAATGCTTTTTGCTCTGCAGGGACTATTTCTTAGCAAATGATTTGCATGACCCTGGTACAGCTTTAAACAGCCCTAATGTGAGTACTTTCAGCTGTTTGCAGTCAGACAAGAGCCAGTTTCTAGGTAAAACTCCTCAGATGCAGCTATCACCTCTGATCTCCCCTTAGAAAGAACTATCTTCGTTTTGCTGTTGGCAGCACACCAGGAAGCTCCTCAGAACGAGCTGGACCAGCAGCACTCTGCTGCCCTTCCCCCTCACTCCCCACATGGCAGAGTGAGCTCTTGGCTGGACCCCTCCAGCACAGCTCAGAGTTACTTCAAAGTGCTCCAAACCATCCAAGCTCTTCAAAGTTCACCTAAAAAGCCAAGGTTGGCGAGAGCACACGAGTGCTGCAGCCACTGGATTCGATGCCAGCTGCTCCTGACTGACAAAAGCAGAGGAATTCTAGGAAAGAACAATTCCTGGTCATAAGAGCTGTACAGCTGCATTGCCAGATCAGTCCTAAGTAAGACCTGTACCAATAATCGTGGGGTTATGGAAAATAAACTGAATTTCTTCTATAAAGCAAAACCCCCTGTGGTGTTACACAAGTAACACCATTTATCTTCCAACTGGGACTACTAAAATACAGACCCAAATGCCGAGTCCTCCCTGCAGTGCCAGACAGCACCATACAATGCAGGATACACTGTCAGCTGGAAGTACTCCACTCCAAACAACTAACAGCCCATAGGTTTTCTGCATAGGCCATTCTTCATATCAAGTCTTGCAGCACTAAGGTGGTTTATGACTGTTATGAACACAAATCCAAAGCATTACAATGCATTTATGCTGCTATAAACTACCTGGTAGTGGCACTCAGCTTGCTAGAGAGCACATTTCCTAGGCAGCTGGTCACAAACTACAGCACCACAATGAAATCTAATGGGGTCAGTGAAAAGGATCCCAAAGACTTCAGAGTGATCTGAATGGCCACAGGACCTGCTTGTTACAGCTGTAGTTGTCTGGTACCTCCTCAGCCCAGCACTCAGCAGGAACCTTAATACAAACAGGCCTGCTTTGTTTGCCCACCTCATGACTGCTTTTTGAAGATGCCTCCCTGCTTTTATTTATTTATGCTACACACAGAACACTTTGTTAGTCGCTGGTTTCCTTTCATGCAAGTCAACAGTCAACTTAATGGGTTTCCTCCTCTCTCTGGAATTCACCAGCTCTGCCACTTGGACGGCATCAGTGTGGGGCTGCATCTCAGTTCTGATGCTGACTTTCCAAGGTCAATGGCATATAGCGTGAAAGTGTGAATTTTATGAACTACAAAAGTGCTATTCCCTCAGGGACAATGCAGGATTTTTCCTTCTGCTCAGCTTGCCTTTGAAGTGGAAACAAAAGATAATTTTGAAAGAAAAACTCAAGACTTTGAAAATACTTTTCTTAGCAAATTGCCAGAACTTTTCATGCTGGGAAAACTTCATTTCTAACATGCTTCCGTTCAAAAAGCTAAGTCCACATTCCTCTCCAAGCCTTGGGTGCCATGGTTTAGTGTGAGGTGTCCCTGCCCATGGCAGGGGGGTTGGAACTGGATGATCTTAAGGTCCTTTCCAACCCTAACTATTCTATGTTTCTTTAACATACAGATACAAGCCTTACTGTTCTTTTTCCTTAGCTGGTGATAGCAGATTTAACTACTTGTTTATTTAGTAACACTTGAGAGATTTCCTCCACCACCTTTGGGTTCATTTAAAGTTGCTAAAACTGGAGAATTTTTATTTCCCCCTACTAAGGTTGGTTTGAAAAAGGACAAAAGAGCTGTCATTCCCCACTGGATGGAGCTGGCAGGGATGTTGAGAGAAAAGACTATTAGGAAGGCCCGTTTGTGAGGCATGCCTAATGATTTCACTGGAGGAAAAGGACTTAAAGCAAGCTAAGGTTTGGATCCCCACATCACATGTAGTTAAGGTACAAGACACTGTGCATTAATGTTGAACAGCACCCGGAATGTTTCGGAAAGGTTCTCAAAACAACGAAGTCTGTGTGCTTCAGTCTTTGGCTCCCCAGGAAACACTGACTCATACGCCATGAAACACTTAATGCAAAACTAATGACACAAGGAACTCTTCCAAAGGATTTGTCATGACCAAAACAACTACAAACTAAACTTTACAACTGTGCCTTGCCAGAGTCTTTAACCTGGATAAAGCAAACTAAACCCAAAATAAACCAGGAAAACCCATGCCACACCCTCCCCTGCCTTAAAGCAACAGCAGACTGCAAATCCATACTTGCAAACAGGAAATTCAATTGCTGTTTCCAAACCCTCAGTATTTTTAGGGCAAGAAACAGAGCAGACGTAGGCAATAGGTTAACTTCTGCACTGCCCAACTGTTAGGTTTGCTCTTGTTAGGCAAAATGTCCAGAAACAAAAATCTGGCACCCCAAAAAAGGTAAGCTTTTTGTACTCAAAGTGACAGCAAATAGGCCTGAGTTTCAGAAAGTTCTGAGTTGTGGCTCCCCAGAGGATGACAAATTTGGGACCCCCCGTTTTTGTAACTTGTGGAAATTCTGGGTTCAAGTCTATTGTATGGGTTACAGGTTGTTGCATTGAAAGCCTTTAAATGAAGAAGAAAGAGAAGGGAAAGAGCAGCAGGGGAAGGTATCAAGTGGAAGCAATCCGTAACTGCTGGCTGACACAAGGACAACTCCAGAAGTTTTAAATTTAGCCACACAGAGGACAAGCAGAGAAGACACTATCATAGAGCTCCTCCACAGGCTACTATGCAGTAGAAAGCAAAGAGCGAGCTTACTTTTATATAAAAGCAGAAAGTACATTCTGCCCTCTCTTGTCCTTCACGGATGATCTACTGAAGCTTGCTTTGATTTCAGTACAAGGAACAATTTCAAGAGTGTCAGAGTGTGAGAGCAGAAAATGCAAGAAGGAAAATGCTGCTGTTTCCTCATGTCTTTTTTCATGCTCAATCAGTAACAAATCTAACTCAGCCTAAAACCTACATCGAGGAAGTGGAAGAATTACGATCGGGCAACCACCTTTTTCCAGTACTCTGAAAAACATCCAAACCAATTAACACAATCCCAAAAGAAAGGGGGGAAATTGGCAAAGGATGGTTTAGACAAACAGATCTTTAGCATTTTTCTCTTGTCTGACATCTCTCTCATTCCACCCAGCAGCTGACAGACAATACAGAAGCACTGGACCACAGCAGGAGGCAAAGCTGCTTTATTGTTAAACTCAAGTTATTTCCTGGCCAAAGGATGAATCATACAGGATCAGCCAGTCATGCCAAATACAAATGTACAGGGAGGGCTACTAAACGAGCCATTAGCCCATAAGCTTCATAAAGAGACACCTTTAACTCTCTCCAGTAAAATACACTAGAGGTATGTGAGATAAGTCATGTCTACGGGATCTTGCAACCTGAACGAGAAACCCACTGAGTCCTCCAAGCAAGCCCCTAGAAGCTCTGAAGGCAAATCACTAAGTGAAAGTACTGAACAGCACATTCTGAAGGGACAACACACCCTCGCTGCCTCATTAGATGCTCTCTGAATGGTTTAATTAAGTATCCTTGCAGGGGAGTTCTCCTCTGACCTTCTCACTACAAAAGAAAGTCAGAGATGTTTCCTGCTAGCAGACACAGTACCAACCCCAAAGGCGGTGGTGGAGGTGATGTAAATCTGAGCACCAGAATTTCTTGAGTGCTTGAGAAAAGACAGACACAGAGTAAGTTTTTCTCTTCCTCTTGACCCGAGAGCATGGTGCCAAATGAGTGCCAACTGCAGCAGGGAGGCGGCTGAGAGCACAACGCTCTTGGAATGAAGAAGCTCTTCCCTGTGAGGGTGCTGAGGCGCTGGCACAGGGTGCCTAGAGAAGCTGTGGCTGCCCCATCCCTGGCAGTGCTCAAGGCCAGGTTGGACACAGGGGCTTGGAGCACCCTGCTCCAGTGGAAGGTGTCCCTGCCCATGGCAGGGGATTGAACTGGAAGAGCTTTAAGGTCCCTTCCAACCCAAACCAGTCTGTGATGATGATGCTGATGATGAAGGTACAAATACAAGTCCTACAACAGTTGATAGAGGCCTATAGCAGAGACTGGAGGGAGACAGAGATGTCTAAGGCACAGCAAAACTGGCAAGTTTATGGAATAGGAGCCACAAAGGAGGACAGAGAACAAGCCTAGGGAGAGACCTGCTGGTACATTTCCGCTGGGGTTAGGAAATCCTCGACCTCCTGGTCTGAGAAAGGGGAGAAAGGGAATCCCACCTGCAACATCCAGGGACATTCCCTGGAAGAAAGACGTAGATTATGTCCGGAGGAAGAAATCATAGCACTCCATGTGCAAACTTAGCTCAAGGGACAAGCAGGAAATGCCAGAAGTTACATTATTCCTGACAACACCAAAAGAAAAGAAGTTTGCTCCCAAGTGAAAGGTTGCAGGAGAAGAAAACTGAGGAAAACATGCTGGGCCCACAGGCAAAATTCTGAATGATCTGAAGAGCAACACATCATGGGAACTGGCCATGGACAAATAAGATGAGAGAGAAGGTCAGACATAACAGCACAGGTAGCCTGGAAGAGACCCAGCATCACAGTGCTTGGGAGCAGAGAAGGTGGAGGCCTGAGCAAAAGCGCCCTTAGGGAGCACTGACTGTGCCAGCAGCAAGGGACACAGGAGCCATACAACCAGGTGAACAATGATTATGAACAGATATACTCCCATTCCTGTCATCTACCACAGGGTCAAGTAGGTTGGGATGAGACACATTTTCAGTCTGATACTTGCATGAAGTCAGTGACTTTGGAAAATACATACTAATTATCCCAATTCTGTATTATAGCTCATTTAATTAACAACTGCTGATTAAATTAAAATACAGCTTACCTCTTCTTCATCTGTAGGAGAGCTTTCTAAAGGTTGAAATTCAACAACTCTCCAGCTGGAAGTGAGACAAGGAAAGTCAAATTAATTAACCTGAACACTGCTTCATTATTGCAGCAGTAGCGATGACTCTCTGTTTCTACACTCTATTGTTAGTTACTCCTCCTTTAACATTGCTTCTGCTTCAAAACCCTTTCAAATAAATTAGTTTCAAATATGGAGAGCTGATAACAGATGCCTCAAATTTAGGTTTTCCTTTCCCAAACCAATATTTAACCTTCCTTTTTCCAACACAGCCTTTAAGCTACCCAATAGTCTTAATATGATTTTTAGCTTCAAAGACAATATAAAAGCAAATACAAATCAGAGAGTTAACATATGGAACTGCATTCAGCCGTTTGATGCAATTTGCTAATAATCCAGCACAGGAGATTAATTACCTTGTTTTAGCAATCCAAAAAAACCCCAAAGATGTTTCTAGAAGATGTTTCTAGAATTACAGGTTTACACTTTATGGAAAAAAAAAATAAGCCTATTCTACTGTATCAGAATTGATACATTTTACAAATCTATGCTGAAACCATTTCTGTTTAATTCACTGAAAATAGTTAACTATGTACTTATGAACTGTAGCACACAAAAGAGACAGCAGCCTCCAAATGACCATTCAGAATATGTTAGCCTTACGGTGCATTTAAGGTCAGGAATATGACTACAGTCATGATATAAACCCACTTCTGTTTTTAGCCAGTCTGCATCTGCCACCTCCCTGTGTGCATCAGACTTTTTCCCTTGTGCTAACAGCTGCCCTGTCTTCCCACAGCTGCAGCCACACAAACTGAAGTACATGAGATAAAAAAACCAAGTGCATGAAAAGATCATCTTAATACTATAAATTATCTCAGAATCACGTTCTCACGTTTGTTTTAGTATCTTCTTTGCAACTAAGGAACAAACCTTGGTGTGAGGATTTCTTTGTACTGTAGTTTCTCCAACTTCGATGGTGCCACCAGCGACATTGGAATAACGATGTTGTCTATATCGTAAGAGCTCTCGCTTCTCAACCTCCTCCTGGAGTTATGCTGTACAATATAATCAATATCAGAGGAGATTTGTCAGCTCAAATCATAGGAACTGCATGTTAGCTGAGAAACATCAGCACTGCACAAGGAGAAAGTCTGTAACCCAAACACATTTCCTAGAAGCTTAATAACCTCTGCCCCTGCTCCTCCCCTCGATGGAATCTCAATGAATCTTAAAACAATCTCCAGGATTTAATCTTTTGGCATAACTCTTGCTGAAATCAGTGAGCTTTTTTCCTTGATTTCAGTTACAGTTAATCCTGAATACTTATGAGAACTCTGAAGTTAATGCTGCCTTCTTCATATGGTTCAGTCTACAAAGGCAACCTCTATCTATCTACTAATCCATAACCCTTTTTGATTCTTCAGTGTGATACAGTTAAGAATTCCCAAAGAATTTGAATTCACACTGAGCAGTGAAGAACAGCCTAGAGGAAGGGTGGTTTTCTCAAAGAAGTACAGAAGACATCTGCACACAAAGACACATGACAAAGTGCATTTCTCTGCTGTGATCACAGCAGGATTCCTGGTGGTGGTCTCTGCTCATCAGCTCATGGAATCTACATGGGTCAAAAGCTGAAGTTCCTCAATTATGGGAGAAAATTTAATTCTTAATCATGATACATTCCATATTACAAGATCTCACTTTTTAGCTGACCTTTAAATGAAGCAGATGGTGGTGGTCTGCTCAAGCAAGGGAAAAAAAGAAGTATATGCATTGTTGAAACTATGTGGGGGACACAGATTTAAACCCAGCCCTACAGGAGCCATCACCAGATTGAAACATGATGACTTACAGAGCAGCAGTATACAACTAGGCTTAGCAGAACTATCAGACTGAAATCCAAGTATTATGATGAAACTGTCAATGAACACCAATAAAACAAAGTATTTCTGCAGGAACCAGAAGCTCTGCTGCTCCTCAGCACATTTATACACCCAAGAGCTTGCCTGCAGTTCTGCTCAAAAAGGTTTTAAACAGTGAAGCTAAGAGTTAACAAATTCTGCAACTGTATTTGCACCATGAGGCCATTTTATGTAGCTGCACCAAGACAAAAGGGTCATAAGAGCCTTTGTGTAAAATTCAGAACATAAATCACATTATATTTAATAAAATTTGGAAAAGAAAAAGGCCCAATGGCCATAAACTAAACTTACTCTCTAGTTATATGATCTGCAAAAGAAAGTATCTGTTTTAGGAACATCACATACTCAATCTGGAATAAATTACTTAACATAATCCACTTAGTTCATTGTGAAAACGCTCTGTACTGTAATTTAACACTAATCTAGATACAAAAGGCACATGGTTTTGGATTATTAATCTGCACAGCTCTCTGTTGATACTTCAGTTAAGACAGTGACACACTTTTGCTTTACCTGTGATGAAGTGCTGGGAGAGGGCTTAGACATCACATTGACATTGGTCGCGGCAGCAAAACTGCTGTGGGATTCAGGTTCTGCTTGTTGAAAGGAGAATGTCTCAAACCTAGTGTTATGTTCTCCTGTCACAAAAAATAGTAATAAAACAAAGGCATACTGGCTATTGTCTATTAGACTAAAGATATTTTTCCATACAGTAATAGTAAAGTCATTTCTAGAAGCCCACAGCTAACCACTTAATTTACCAAACACTAAAAAAAGCCATCTAAATAAAATCTTGCTACTTATCCTGTCTTCTTGTTCCACAAAACTCATCCCTTTCCTTCTACGAAGGATTTCTTCTCATGGAACCAGCTTCATATGGGCAAATCCTGCTGCTTTTTTTCAGGAACTGCCATAGACTACACACACAGCAAATGCAACCAGACTTAAGAGGAACGGTCCCCAGTGTTCCCTAAGGGCGCTTCCCCAGCTGGGGTGCATCTCACTGACGTCCACTGAGCCCTCACACTGACAGTTTCTTCCTTGATGAATGATAAAAGAAAACTTGCAGCAAGGGTGAAAAACAAAATCAGTTTCTAGATCTCCATGTGTGGTTTCTTCTAGTAGCGGTCCATTGTTCCAGACAAACTGGAATTCTTGCTTACTCTTATTCACTCCCAGTGTAAAGAGCATTTGAGGGGTTCGGAATTCAACCACCCATGTTCTGCTTTCCCTCTACCTTAATTTCCAGCAAGAAAAGAGAACTCAGATTTAACATACTGACTAATAAAAAGAATCAATGAATTCCAACACAGAAAAAGAGGTAAGACTGATCCTAAAGATGGCATTGCACAGGCTGGGTCAAGGACAGGAACTCTCATCTCCTAGGCAGCTCTGCAGCTTCCTGGCACACAGCTTTTATTTTTGGCCTTGTTCATCAGGCTGACCTTCCCCATGGATAATTTCTCCTAGACAGAGCCCAAATTAGGAATAAATATGTAGTACTATACCCATAGCACTAATAAGCTAGAACTGCTGCTGCTACTCACAAATACACCACACATAGCAGTTTTCTGGCACTGGGAAACTGATCCTCATGATAAAAGATTGTTTTTTTTTGTTCCATTAACTCAAAGAACTAAATACTATTGGTAGAAGACTAATTGCAACTTCAAAAGGTTTATAGCAAGCAGTTTTCTCTCTTACTAGTGCACTCAAGTAACTCCAATTGTTGATCTCAGCGTGTATGACAGTACACTTAGGGAAATGTTGAAAACCTAAAGCTGAGGCCAGTGTGTCCAAAACCACCTTTTACTCTCTCCTATAACTTTTTATTAGTAGGGTTTTTTTGTTTGGTTGGTTGTGATGTGGTTTGGTTTGTTTTTAAACAGATCATAACTTTCAGTTAAATCATTTCTATAGTAATTCCCCTATCTCCACCTCTATTGCAAGATCACACTAACAGTTTTACCTGGCTATGCACCAAAAGTATCTTTTTCACAATGTTAACTATCATTTATACCTTTTAATTCTTTCTTAGGGAACTTTTAAACTAACATAGTTTGTCCTCTTACTCAATGATTTATTTTCTTCAAGCATCTTGGGAGGAATTTTGCCAAAAGTTTTCCACATAAATGAATCTGTTAGGTTTTACATTCTAATAGCCCAGAGAGGTAAGGTGGTTTTTATCTTTACAATGGTATGCTGAATTTTTTGTCCCCCAAATATCATATTACCCTACAGAACTTTCAGGGCAATTTCTATTCATTTACCAAGTGCTTAAGCAGAGATTCAATGGCTTAAAATATAAAGATAAGGGTGAAAACACTAAGTACTGGCTACCCCTAAGTCCTCTTCACAGTCTGGAAGAAAACCAGAACCACATAGGACAGTACACAACAAATGAAACACAGCTGACCAAAGATGCCAGGAACAGTAAATGTTTGGTCAGGCACATGATTTGACAGATAACTTTGCAATTCAGTCTGTTTCACTGACTACTATAAAAAACTCTTTCATATTAAAACCAACAACACCCAGTATTAGAAAAACACAATTGGACTGTTGAGCAGTTTCCTTCAGGAGCATTCAGAAAGGGAAACACAGAAGGTTGTCTCTTTTTGTAATATACACTCAAGAAGAAAGAGAAAGATTGCTGCACTTTAAACCAGCAAATTCTTTTCACAGTGTCCTAAGTCCATCTCTTCACTCCTGTAAAGTTTTGTAACAACATCATTTTTAGAGACAACTTAAAATTAATTCTCAAAGCTCACTGATAACAAATTCATCTATAGAGCAGATGTTATAAAAGAAGTGGTGCTGCCTTAAGTAATGTCATTTTTTCTTACCTACTGCTGTCTCACTGAGATGTCTTTTCTTTCTGCCTTCTGACAGCTGGTCAGATGTTCCTGACACTGAGTGAGATTTGGAAGTAGATAAACAGCCGTCCCTCCATTGCTTGACAGAAACATTACGCTGATTATGGTCTACAACAGAAAAAGCATGTATCATCTTGAAAATGTATTTTCCACTGGTGCTATTTACAGGCAATCTCAATTCCTGAACTATTTATAATGGAACCCCCCCCAGGCTTCTGATATAAATCCACCTAAAGCCTTGCCAGTTACCTTCTCTGATAACCTGCTTTGTGTCAAGTTTATAAATTGAACATTGACATACCATTTTCTGGAGATGCTTTAACTTCCCCTCCCGAAGATGAGGTATCAACAGGTTCTCCTTTGATGTCATCCTTCTTTAATAATGTTTCAAAGTATATGTGAAGAGGAATATCTAATGAGAAAAGAAAAATCCAAATGGAATAGGGTCTATTTGTCAGAAAGATGGCAACCTCTGTGTCAATAAATAATGCATCATCACTGAAAGTCTAGGAATCAACCTACATCACACAACACTATGTACGAGGAGTATCACTGCCTTGAGTCCTTCAACTCATGAAGAACCCGTAATTTCCACAAGGACTGAACACTTGGATATATGGCAGCAGTGTCTTCATGCTGTCAAAGGTGAAGACAATATAGGAAAAGATGTCCTGAAACTGGTGAGACCGAAGGAAAACGCAACAACAATATTCCAAAAAAGCCCAGCCACACATTGGAAAGAAATGATTTTTGGATGATTAAAAAGACAATTTCAGGCAAGGTAATTCTCAGCAGGGTATTTATTGTGTGAGTGCAATCTCCCATAATTATCTCTGTTGTTGAGACCACAAGTATCCCTCTTTCTATTAACCTGCAGTGAGGGTTATGCCAGGGTAAAACCAAATTCATTTTAGCTGTGAAGTGACAGTGCCACAGGTGCTGACCAAGGCAGTATGCTTAAGCAGTTCCAAGCTCTCTACCCATAAGAATTCCTAAGGGTTGATGGGACAACTGAAGATCAAGGTAGGATTCAAACTTAAGGACTGGTCTTGAACACGTCCCAGTGTAGGCACATGCCCTTAGTAGATTAACAGCACTTATTTTTTGGTGTTCAAAATTCAGGTAAGAAAGAGCAAGGTTGTGTCATGTCTGGAATAAACTATGTCCATACTGCAATTACTCCAGAATTAAGAAGGTCAAAGTAAAACTGAATGCTTTTGGAAACCTTTACTGCTGGGAGCCTAGAGGTAATTTCAAGGTACATTCCTTCTTTCCGTCTCTGGCAAAGGCTACAGCAGGGCAATGCAATTCATTTCCTGAGTGAGTTCTAACCCAGACTTAGTCTGCAAAACATCTCAAGTGGTAAGGAATTTACCCACTGTTGTAAGGCAGGAAGGCTTAAGAAAAAGAAATCTCTATCTGAAAAGCCTTTCCGGAAACAAAATTACAAGAAAAACAAGAAATTAAGTAGAAATAAATATGTCAGTGTATGAAGCAAGTCTGACAACTATTACATTCAGAATGAGGACTGAGAGCAGGGCCAAAGGGTGGGTATTAAACTGGTTTTATTTACATACAACCTTAGCCTCATATACCTTCAGGATGTGCCAGGGAAGAAACTCTCAACATATTCTGCTAACTGAAAATGACAATTTATTTCAATTTGATATGGATGTAACTAGTTATTTTTTCACAAGACCCCAAGGTTTTTGCTGTGTTTCCTGTTCTACTTCTGAGTAAAACATAAAGAAGGTCTGAAAGGTTTATCAGTCACAACAGTTAAGTAAAGCAACAGAACATTTCTCCTGTTGTTTTCTGTGAGTACACCAGTCCCACCACATTGTATTTACAATGTATTTGCAAATTATGATTCTCCTTTGAAAGAGAAAAATATTTATCCACAATAATTCTTTTATATGAAAGAAAATGACAAATAAACCAGTGGTCTTCATGAGGAGGTAGAGACAGCAAAGCACACAAAGCACAGACAGGAGCAGAAACCTAGCCTCCCTCAAAAACAAGGACTGCATCTCAGCAGGAGTCCAGCACTTTTTTCCTATCTCAGCTATTTTAAAGAAGGCTCAGGCTCCTCGAAAACAGAATTAATATTCCTCAAAATGAAAGATGTTCTTGGTATTGGAACGAAGCTAAAATAACATTTTTCTTCCTCCATCCTGGCAAAGTGACCAACAGTTGCACAGTGCAATCCAAAGTCTTTTAGGATTTTCCATTATGATTAATCTTTCTTTTAGGAAAAGAAAATAATATTCTTGTTACACTTCCGAGTCTCCCTTAAAGAGCAAGGTAAGAATGAATGCAAAGGGCATAGCCTTATATGACTATCCTTGAACAGACTTCTAACCCCCCTGGCTCCTGTCCAGCTGGGCTGTCAGAGTCACAGGGTAAGTCACAGAGAGTGTGTGTAAATAAGAGACTTAAGAGGTGTTTTTCTCTCCTCTCCACAACAGCGTCCTCCTGACTGGGATGTTTGCTGTTGCACTCTTGCAGTGACTGTTCTGTTCCGCCTATGTGCTCCTCAAAATAATCTCTTTATCCCACACATGGGATGTAAACGCTCGTAAACCTGCAAGAACTGAGTCCTCTGTAGGTTTCCGTGTTCATGCTTCGGTCTTCTCTACTGGCCAGTGACAAGTTCTCCAAACCCAAGCTTTACTTTAATCCCTGAATTCCTAATTCCAGGCTGCAGCATCTACACTGTCATTCTGGGAAGACACTGGGTTTGCTTAAAGATTCAAACACTTCTATGGAGACCCCAGCATCATGCCCAGGATTATTTTGCAGCAAAGACAACCACCAGAACAGCAGAATTCCTGTACTGGTCAGCAACTACCTGGAAATAGTTTTTTTCCTAAAATAAAAACCCCAAACAACTACAAATCCAATTGTATGAATCCCTTGTGCACATAATAGCATTAAATATGCTATTCTGAAGCCCCAAGAGCTGTCAGGCTGCATGTGCACCAGTTTCAGAGCTGAGACACAAACATCATCATCCACAGTGTTGCTCAAGATTAAAGAATCAGTTGACAGTAACCATAAACTTCAAAGATCATCAAAAATGACTATCACAAAAAACAATGAGAAAACCTAAACAAAGCTTTTTGGTTGTGATCACATTATTGGTATGAGAAACGCAGAAGGTTTGTTCCTGAAATGTGAGGATGAACTTCAGATTTTAAGTTAAGATTTTCATTTAGCCTAAACTCACATATTTTGCCAGTATGAGGCAAAAGAACTGTAAGAGAACTAAGTTCTAAAAACCACTGAGAAAGATGGTCCATAAACTCTACAGCTCTCACAAGCACAACCACCCTCTGTTCTAGGTATGGTGTTACTTACCTGTAGGGAATGATAAGACTGGATGGAAGGAGGAGTCCAGCTCTTGCACATAATCGAGTATTTTAGATTCTGTGCTGTGATATGGGAACTGAGTTTTATATGGAAAGGAGACATCTCTTGATGGCAAAGTCTGCAAGGATATAAAGAAACAAAGGTTAACCTCTACTTCACTCACTTCCTGCAAATTAGACCAGAAGGAAAACAAAAAAAAGAAAGAAAAATGTCAGCAAGAGACACTCTTTAATACGGAAACAGCAAAACTATTCCTACAGACTTCAGATACTCTAAATATGGCTCACCTCCATCTACTGACTATAGTGCACAATACAACAACCACAGAAAATGAAACTGTTTCCAATCATTACTTTGATATATCCTATGATATACGAACATCCCTTAAAATTCCATTTCCAGCACAACAGGCATAATATAGATACACAAACAAAACTAACACCAGACTAAATAACCTTCATTCATCCTCTTAGTCTTAGCAAGGTTTTCAGTATGTCTAGACAGTTTGAGCTCATACATTTTCATGCAAGAAACAATATTAAACATTTTGAGCACATTGTGTACTTACACAAAGCAAGGGGGCAAAGTCCTAACCTTGTTAGAATTCAAATTATCAGATAACACAAACAAGAGATACACAGCAATAAATATGGATAGGGATGCATTGAGGATTGACTAATAGGTAGTAAGAGGAATTATTAGAAAGAGGAGAGCTGTAAAGGAAGATTAATTTAGCTGCTTATTTGCAAGGGTCATTAAAGTACAGAAGGTACAATGACAGACTGCACAGAACTGGTAGGTGTGATGAAGCAGGACACTAAGGAAAAAGGCAGGGGGAAAATGGGCAGGAATATCAGCAGAGTGCAGGCAACATCCTGAGCTCTGAAAGACAAAGACTTTGAATGTGATACTACAGGGCAGCAGTTAACAGCAGACTTAGCCTCAGAATAAGCTACAAAAGCACTGCAGGAAAATAGTGCTGCTTATGCTACTTTCAGCTTTACTGCATACTAGCAGTAGTAATCCTACAGAGAGGGAGGGATGGGGGCAGTGGGGTACTTCAAGGGTCTCAGCCTAACACTGCGAAACCAACCACATTTATAATCTCCTGGAATAGGATTTTAATGTAAAATACTTTAAGAATCAATATAAGAGTGGTTGTCTTGATTTTCTTATGACTTTTCATGTCATAGGAAAAAGGAAACCATAGGAAAAAGGAAACCATCTAGCAGTTCCATGAAGGCAAGGTGATGAAACAAATACTACTTGTATTTTCAGTATTTCTGCTTTCCAAATCCAAGAAACCTCTTCAGCTGCTTCCTCCTGCCTGAACTATTCCAGGCTGTATTCTAGCAGTGCCACTCATGCGTTAGTGATGCAGTGATTATACCCACACCACATAAAATCCCCTTCCACTTACTGGAATCAGTCAAGTGACATCAGTATTTACAACCCACACTAATTCAGGAAATATTTCATTAAAAAGTTCCCCTTTTCCATCTCTTCCCTTCTTCCCAACTGATAAATTCCCTATACTGGTATTGTATTGCAGGAACTATTAAGACCAAGTAAGCACGTTACGATGCTGGAGCAAAGAGAACCCTGTGGTTGTGGAGCTCTTGTATTTCACTTCCCAGGAAAACATGCATAGTCCTAAATCCACCTTGATCTCCATACACTGGTGCATCCATGAGTACTTCCAACTTCATTTGGAATGAATTCTTTCCTAGCCCAGGACTCCTTTAAATCTACATTCTTTTATTTTCCTGTGACAGACATATGGGAATCTTCATCCGTCAAACTTTAAATGTCTATGAAGCGTTGGCAGAACTGGGACCTGTGTTTGGAAACACTAGAGGAATAGATGCTAAAGCGAATTTAATGTTTCCCATTATATGGACCATTAAACTAAAGCTTAAAGGTAGCTGCTCTACCTTCAATGCAATAAGGGCTTGCTTTTCAAAACTGCAGAAAATTTCTTCTTGATATTTTGGTGTTCAAAATTAACTGTTTAGTGAATCTCCACTATTTAAAGTTTGACTGCACTCTGTCTGCTGGCGTGTCTTTTTTACAGGAATGAATCCACATTACAGTAAATGATAAATCTCTCATTCTATAAAAAGATATCCCCAAACACTCATTAGTAAAATTACCTCCAAAATATATACACAGAACCAACACAAGTGACATCCATCCAGTCTTTAGTCTCTGACCCACTCTCTCTTGCTTTAACTTTAGTCCCAAATATATTTAGACACCAGCTTAAAGCTACACCTGCTCAAACACATGCATACGTAGTCAAACAACCTCCACAGCCTCCATCTATTTTGAAACGATACTAAAAGCCATTTGCCAACATTAGTAAATGCAAAATTCTTTTCCTCATCTTGTCTGTAGTGGAAGTTACAAAAACTTCTGCCTGAATTTGTGTCTTATTTCCTTGATTGCTTTGCCATCAACACCTAAATAATGAAATCTTTCATGAAGTCAGTTCTTAATTCAGAAGAAAATAAGGACTTCTATAGAAGCAAGTGGAGTTTTACTCTAATGCCTGTGAAGTTACTAGAAAAGAGCTAAAAATCCTGGCAATGTCTGTGTTCCCAGCTACCGGATCTGGTTTATATTTCTGATGGGAGTAGCTTTCCACTGGAAAATGCTGAATTAGTAAAATCATGATGTTTGTCAAGAATGTCGATTTAACCAAGCCTTGATGAGAACATTTCGGAAGCCCTTCATTCTGAAACAACAGCGTGTTGCTCAGTCAAAGAAAGAGCTTCAACCTTATTGAACCAAAACTGAAGAACTGTTTACTGGGAAACTGAACTCTCCTCTCTTCCAATTCAGTGCACAACACAGCCTACAACCCAACTGGCTTTTACTGTTGTTAATTACTGATGTTGTAACACAACAACAAAAAAATCCACCAAAACCCAACTGAAAACAACCCCACAAGTACAGCCATTCAGCCACAGCAATGACGAGTGGTTTCAGGAAAGCCACAGTGCGCAGCCTCTACAGCAAGCCTGATCACAATGCCAACCCTTCCAAAAGCAAGAAAGATTACTAAACTCATCTTGTTTTATCCCCGCAGTGCCCCTTGTACATCTCCTAAAACATTCTTCTTCATTATTGAAATAGAAAGCCTCACGCCTCCTCAGCTCAAAGTAGATATGAAGAATAACATTACATTAAATTGATTCTATCATGGAAAAGAAAATACACTGTATTTTAGAGGAAATCAGAAGTGTGGCAGCCCTAAGTCTTCAATTAAATTAGCAGTTCTCTTTTAACTTGATAAGGATTGGTGTCACCAACAGAATCTTATTTCCTCAAGTATTATGAATTTTGATTTTGGACATTTTTCCCCTCAGTACTGTTTTACACAAAATCCCATGAGCAATTTATTTCCATAGTCAAAACAATTCTTGCACTTGCTTGTGATAAATCAATGCACTAGAGAGGGCACAACTGGCTCAAGCCTCTGTTCTAGAAGGGTCAGAAGGCTAACCAGTACTGAACACTAAAGGTTGAGGCTATGAAGCTGCTGTAATTGAGAAGAAACATGTTTCATGCTCCCAGTTAAAAACTCGGAAGTGAATTCTCATTTCATGGTTACAGCTACTGACCACTGAAACTCCTACCATTTCTGGAAACATGCCTGAGTGTAACAGTGTAGGGAGCCACGGTTCAAGTACCTTGATATGTATGAATGCAGGAAGCTAATGAAGTTAGCTCAAATACACTCTGCTGAATACCTTTCACGTCTGCTTCGCATTACTCTTATAAGCTAAAAAAGGCAAGAAAAAAGCATTTATTCTCCCTAAACACACACACTCAGAACTCAGCAATATCAAAGAGCTCTCCCCCTCAATATTGAAACTGTTCTTCAGGAAACAAGTAGCCAGCTGAATTGTAGAGTTAATTATAGGATCCAAATGAACCACCAGGTGGGTGGCTGATACCTCCTCTTCAAACAGCAAACACACTGCTGAATTGGAATCCTCCAGAAGTGCTATATACAGCTCAAACCAACAGAGTACCATGTTACCTGCTTGCTTCTGTGCTTCAGCATCTGCCTTAAAGGCAAGCCCACTTCTCCATGGCCTCCCTCTTCTGCACACAAGGATCTGCTCTGCACAGAGGTATGCTCCTCTGGCAGAACACAAAGTTAAATAAAACATCTTATTTCACAAACTAAACATCAGGGATTCCCTAAGGAGGACTTAGAATGCCTTTGGGAAACATACAATACATGGATAGTGGAAGGTTAATCTGAAAGCCCCTTCTCTCTTACAAACAGGTAGCAAGGGAAAAGGCAGCCAAAGCATCTGAGACACCCCTGTGTGGGAAGGTGCATAACAGATGGTGCTGACAATACATGCTACGTGACAGACTCTCCCTTCCTGATGAAGCTTCTATACATATCACATGGACAGGCCTTTCCCATGCACTTGCCTGCAATCTATGTACAGGTCAGGTCCAGCAAAGCAAGGGTGTAACCAGATTTGGCTGTCTCTGGTCCATCTGAAGCTGTGGATAAAGTAGCAGATCCTGTGGCAAAGACCAGTTTTTTTCCAGGAACAGACCTGAGACTTTCACAAAACACTAATGACAACTTACTCAGCATCCGGCTTGTCTCAAATTCAGACTTTTAGCTGGTGTCATAAAAGGAGTGGTAGCTTCTACTACTGGTTCTGGGAGTACTCACCTCTCATAAGTATACATGGAGTTTAGTTTCTTTAATCTTGTTATAAGCCAATTGGAGATGGACTTTCACCTGCTCTGTGGGAAGTGTATGCTAGCCTCACCATTCTGAAAGAAAGACCTTTTGTTCAACTAGCAAATCAATTGAGAAAAATCAAGGTTAGTGCCTAATCTTTGACCAGGAAAGACATGTTAATCCAAAGGGATAACTCTTCAAAGATGCCATACAGAAATTAAGAGTCGATGTGATCAATAAAACACCACAGAAATGTCATAATAAGCTGAAGGTGCAGGACTGTGGAAAGGCACACTTCAGGTTCTTAATTCTGGGACAAAAGAATGCTCAAGATGACTGGCTTGCCATAAGCTCACGAAGGATGGGTCTAGTTTCACTGGCAGTAACACAGTATCACAAAAATAAAGGTATTCTTCCTTCCTTCCTCCCCAGTAGACAACAGTCCTGTCACACACTGAGCTGAATCTGTAGGTACACTTTTTTCCCCAGGTTTTGTTGATTTTTATCCAATGGAAGACCTTCTTTTTTAATTACCAGTGTTAAAACAGTAATTTTATCAACTACTGTTTTCACTTACGAACTTGCAAAACCATAACCAAGGAATTCTGCTCCCCAGACCAGAAGACTGACATATCCACAGAGGTTCATTTTCACTGACGCAGGACACATCCTCTTCTTGAGACCCAGTTTGCAGGACACTTAGCAACACAACATTCTCTGTATTCATGGCTTTTAAGGAGACAGCAATGCCAGGAAACCATGCAGAAGCAGGTGTCAGAGCCAGTTATCTAGGGATACCAAGGAGGTGGATGATAACCAATAGAATCCTTTCAGTGCAACTAAGGGGAGATGACTACTTCACCGTGTGAAAGGCAAAACTTACAAGTGGCTACTGAACATTATGGTTGATGATTACTACTGTAAACAGTGCTGTTTCTTCAAATTTACAGACCAAAGGAGCTAGAGAAAACAGTAATTGGTAATGGCCAGAAAGAATTCACCTGTATGTCCTTCAACACAAATAAACCACAACATGGGATAATATGGTAGTGGAAATGCAATTATATTCTAGGAAATAGGTGTTAAAACTATTCGTCCCCAGACAAATGTGTCACCTGGCAGAAAACAGGGTACAACTTGCACACTATAGGCAATATTAAGATTAAGCACCTTATCTGCATTGCATGCACACCCCTCTGCCTGTCTCTTGTTCTCCTTTCATGCTACCAGCAGACCACTTGCAGATAGATACCAGGCATTTAGTAAAGAAGGTAAAGGCTCTGCATGCTGGGGACTATACAAATTATAAAAGCATGTGTATGTGTATACCCTAAAACCTGAAAATTAACGTGACTTGGTGAAAGACCCCTATATATTTATCAAGTGTCATCTACAGAGCACATCATTGGCCCTAAGCATGCACTCGGAATGCAGCAGGCCATGAAAATCATAGAATTGCATAAGAACTAGACTGAAATAACTCGAACCCTAGAATTTAAATACTTCTCTCCTGTCTGTTTTGGAGCCTTCTGAAGAAGCACTACAGTTTTTTTATCCTCCCTTTTTGTTTTAAGCCACTAAATGAAAGCAGACACTCTTCTGGTCTCACTTAACTCCTGTTTGAGGCTGAAAAGCCAAAATATGGCAATACTCAGCTGCAAGAGTTGGTGACATTATACCAACTGTTTGCTAGTGTATAAAATGTGAGCCTTTGCACCTCAATTCCCAACTCCCATGGTGTTGGCACCTTTGCACATTTCAATTCCAGTTTTCTCTATGTGTCCACACAACCAACTCTTCCTCCAGCAGGTGGAGATACAAATACAATGAGAATCGTCAGGTTAAAACACCCCACCGTGCCCTACAACCCCGCAAAGAAATGGATAGGACCAAATGTGATAGTGCTCAGATCTCCCTGCAGGAAGTGTTGGTAGATGAGAACACTACCTAGCCTCAATGCCATCTCTTGGTGAGGCATGACTTGAAAAGGTGAAACTGATGTCATTGGTTTGCACTTTAAATGAGAAGCCAACAAAACGTACTGGGCAAAACAAACTCTTTTGTTACTGACAAAACCCTGCAGGAAGCCACGCAGATAAAACACTAGAAAAGAAAACTTCAGAGCATTATCAGCTAGACAAATACCTCTCTGAGGGTTTCTGAGTAGTAACAGTATTTGTCTGCTTTTAAATGAACTCAATAGAACTTTTGCTATCTCACAGATAATTCAGTTCCTTCAAATTTAGGCAAAAAATAGCCAGGGATGAGGATACTACGTATTTTCCTTACAGGAAAAGCATTTGCAGAAGCACTCAGGCATCTGAGAGGTTTGCAGTTATAAATGCAACAACCACTGGGAAATGATTCAATTGCTGCTTGTGTTTTAAAGTTCTGACACTGACCTGCTACTTACAGACTTTCTTGGCCTTCTTTCTTAGTGTTACCCTATAGTAAGGGTGATCAAGTATTCGAACAGGCTGCCCAGGGAAGTTGTGGAACCACTGTCCCTGGAAGTGTTCACAAACCATGACGATGAGACCCTCAGTGACATGGTTTAGTGGTGGCCTTGGCAGTACTGAGGTAATGGTTGGATTTGATGATCTTAAAGGTCTTTTCCAACCCAGTTAATTCTATGATTTTATAGGAAGAGACAATAACCCAGAGCTTGTTTGACTTGCCAGCTGTGACAATGCAAATGAATGGCAGATCCAGAATTTTGATCCAGCACTCTCAGACTTCCAACCCCTGCCTGCAAGCACCTGTCCTCCTACTAGACCACGTCTGCAGTTTACTCCTTTGTGTTATCCTGCTCACAAGTTTTAATATTAATTCAAAAATCACAATGAAGAAAGGCATCACTACAATCATGTCCTCTAGACTGAAGCACAGACTGCAATCTCAGGGTTTCTTGTGCATGTCAGTTATTCTGAGGGGTTTGTGCACTGACTCACAATCAACAAATGGCCTAAGCTCTTCCCAAGCTATTTAGATAATGAAAGAAGAAAGATACAAAACAGATTCCATGGCCAAAAGATGACTCACAGATCATCTGTGGTACTTAAGTCATTCCGAATTAGGGGACAAGCGGATTTGGCCCCAAAGGATGTTTCAAGTTCCTGAGGATACTGGATGGTGACAGATAAACCAAACACCCTGCATCCTGTTTTATTTATCTGCAGTCTAACTATCCTGTAGATCTTCTAGGTCTTCTAAAGTTTCATGGATTTCTATATTTTTATATACTACTGTGTGTAAGCATTATTTTACTAGCAGAGCAGTCCTCTTCAGAAAAGAAATACAGCAGAGGACAATGTAGGGCATCTCTCTACAGGCACTGGGAGGCTACTAGGTCACTAAATACTCAAAACTTTTGACAGCACTGTAAATGTATGTGGCATGGCAGTAGATAAGAGAAAAAATGTGGCTGCCTTCCCAGTGACCTTATGAACTGGCAAATGGGATAGCAGTTCACAGATTCATACTTTGCTTTTCCTAACATGGATGCTGGGGCATGGAGAGAAGGACGAGCTTACCAAATGAATCTGAACAGATGTGGAGGACAAGACTCTGAATGCCACTCAAAGCACAAAGGGTACACCAATCACCCCCAAAACCCCAAATTCCTCAAAGCTCTCCCAGCATTTCTTGAACTTCCACACATGGAAAGCCTGTAGTTTGCTGTGATTCTCTGGTCAGAACTCTTTAGTTACTGTCTTGCTCAGATTACTCTGCAGAGCAACATCACCCATCAGCACTGCCAGGCACTTGCTTATTGTCTGAACCAGGCACCAAGAGGAATCTGACGCAGGAGCTGTGATGTTAAGAAGATTCAATCTTCTCCTCAGGCTTTGGCAAGCTGGTCCCTGTTAACTCCACATCCCCTGCAGGCAGGTGGCAGCAAGTCTGCCCTACCTCCAGATTGTTCTCGGACCAGTGACCTTAAAGAAATGGGAGTCCTCACAGGCCATGGTACCAGGGGCTGTAAATGTTAATCTTGATGAAACAGTGGAGAAGCACTTGCTAGAGATGCCACACTAATACTATATTAAAAATCCAACTCTTCTGCATGCTGCTAAGAAGTTAACTCCGTTTTCTGTGAAAGGTTAGAGGAAATTTGCTGGGTTACTGTTGCTGAAAATGCATTTTCAAAGAAAACTAGGTATCAGTCTCAGAGGCCGTTCTTCATTTTGCATCCTTACCCTTAGACATCTGCCTAATGTAGCAGTCAGCCTGAGCTGATAGCCAGTGCTCTTCCATTACAAGCTGAGCAATCTCATCAGCAGCTGAGTAACCAAGTGTAGCAAGTGCAGCACTAAGTGACAAGCCCTGTTAGAATAAGTTCCTGAATGAAAATACACACTGATGATGGATCTTAATTCAAAGACTCGATACCCATTTAGGTTTGACTGTCAGAATGCACTGAAATGTCCAGACCAATTTTATCACTTTATGCCCCGGCAGGATTCCTGCTACTCTGTTTTTAACCAACACTGTGTAAGAGGCTTTGTTCACTGCTTTACCTTAATTGTGAAAACTTTAATTGAGTTTGGCACTTGCACAAAGTCTGAAGCTGACAGGTCGATCACTGCCACCACTTTTCTCCAAGCAGAATTCATCTGCAGTGTGATGACACAGTTCTCCATGTTGCCTCTTGGTTAACTTCCCCATGGAAAGGACATTAGAAAGCAGGGTGGAAACACAGGGTTTTGTGCCAAGAGCTGCAGTAAGCATAAACAGCATTCCCTACAGCAGTTTTTACCACATGGTCTTTGGGACATCTCTGCACTTTCAGTACAGAGACGCTGGACCCAGTTTAGCATATGGTAACCCAGCATCAGAAACGTCAAGTGTATGGGGCAGACACACAGTTGCACTGGCTCCTATATTTGAAGCCTTAACTAGTAACTTAAGGGCCCTTCTTTATTGCAATCTACAATCAAATGTACACTATAAATTTACCTTTTTAGTCTACGAGTCAAGGTAAACTACTGAGTGTGCAAAGCAGCTCAGCTTTACAGCTGGCTGAAGATAAAAATGGAAGCTCTGCTTTGAACTCCTGCTGCCAGGCTGCAGAAATGAAGTTTCCCTTCACATACTTCTGCTGTTACTCTCTGAACTGCACTGACTCTGACCTAGCTTTTCAAAACACTGAGACATAGACAGTGCTTGCAGAAATATGACATACTTGAGCCTGCAAGATGCAGGCTTCCAGAAGAGCCTATTATTTAGAAGTTGCACCTGGAGTGGAAACCCCTCATGTTTACTGAAGTCTCTTGCCAAGGAGCCCTCTTCATAGAAGGACCTGTGGTACAGGAGGCACCAGGAAGGGAACAAGGCCCCAAACCTCTTTAACAGGACATGGATTGGATTGAATGGGAAACAAGGGAGTCTGAGTCTGTAACAGTTTCCTTGCTTAATGCAAGGAAGATGAAAAGCCTAAATGTCTTGGGGGTAGAGCTCTCAAACGCTAACCCTCCACTCCTGTCCCCCACCATCAACCCCTCCAGGCAGACTGCCAGGTCTCTAAGCCCCACTGCCAGGAAGCTGGGAAGTCAGGCTAATAAGAAACTGGACAGGTTTTCAATAAGCTATCTTGCTGAAACTAGGACACTTGTGCAATTCTGCAAAGGATGCTGAATCAGCACACTCACACGGAACAGCCTCGCAGGGGAAATTTCTCCCCAGACCACTGGCACACTTGGTAAATCCTAGGCAGTCAGCTGAGAAGACAGGGAGATTTCTCTCAATATAACCCACTTTTAAAAGGCAAAGCAAAAACTGAGACATTAAAACCGCTTTGGATTAACACTGCTCTACAGAATGAGTTCATGCCATCTCTGCCCCCAAACTGAACTGCTGGCTTTAAGCACAACAGCTAAACTCATTGTATATCCTTACCAGTGATATGCTATTCATGTCAGACGTGAACAGATATGCCCTGCACAGCAGACAATGTCTGTTTCCCCATTTTAAAATATTAATTCCTTTGTCATGCGGAAAATGTTCAGAGTTTTAAAGCATCCATCAACTGCCATGAAGAAGGCAATGTAACTAATCAGAAACACCAAAAACGGAAATAAGATTAAGATATTGCAATTTAATTTCCTAGAAAATAATGTGCCAGCAGCTGTGTAAACTTTCTTGTAGCTAAAATAAATATGCTGAAAACAAGCAGGCAGCTGATTTACACTGTAGAATTTTTCCTCAACTGATGAGCCTCCCAAGGAAGCTCTCGAGCTGTCCCTTACTCTGTACAAAGACTTTAACAATAGCCACAGAACAAACTGACTTGATAAGCAGGATGCTGAGCCATCTTCGTTATGTTCAACTCATTAACTCCGAGCTCCCGCTGACACATCCAGTACTCCCATCACATATATATATATGCTCCTTGAACATAACAAATAACCAGCACAGCATGCATTATTCTTCTGACATACCAGACAAGACACATGCAGCCCCTAGCAGCTGGATTCTTAGGTTTTGTCTCTTGAAGAGAGAGGCAAAGGCTTACCTGCTGATTCCAGTGACAGGCACCATGCATTCTGTAGAGTTTCCTCTTCTGGAAACTATGAAGTGGCCTTGTCCGGGCAGATGTGCTCCCACTAGCCACAGTGATAGGTCTTAGCCTTGTCCTGTCTCTTCTTCTTTTCTTGATGTGCTGATGATCGAGCAACCAGCTGCCTGAAGAAGATACCTCTCTGTTGTCTGAAGCTCTGTAATTTCATGATTAATGGAGGGAGGAAATACAAAAAAGTTAAATATACTCCATATGCACAGGCCAAGATTTCACACACTGACCAACATTAGCTACCTAATTCTAAGAGAACTTTAGAAGCACTAAAATGTTTTAGCACACTGTTTCAGGGAGCCATGCATTTGCTTTGTTTGCTCACTGATTATTTCTGTGTTAGGTCACTAGAGGAAGTTCATCATTCTTGTTCACCTTTCGGCTTGGGGAAACAAATGTCAAAACAAAGTGAAGCCCTTGAGCATATAATGGGTTTTGGTTTTCCAAATTCAAGAACTCTCTTTCTAACACTTATAACATGAGTTATATGTTGCAACTAATATTTCCCTACAAACTTACATTCCATTCAAGACAGCAGTCATGTGAACATAAAGGAGACCTTGAGTCTGACCTAATACTTTCAAGATTTTCTAGTTTTGCTCAAGAACTGAAACTCATGTAAAGCTTTACAAACTGGTGTCTATTCAGTGTAGGGGTTGCAACTCACTGTGGAGCATTTGTATCAAAATTGAGAACTCTGCATGCTCAGTTGAACCAACACAAGGCCGTTAAACTTCACTTCCAGGGCTGTGCCAACAGAGCTCTGCAATAGAGCCCAAGCCCAGCCTCAGGGAAGCTCTTGAGGAGGAAGGAAAGCCCAGCCTGTTTTGTCTGTCTTTACAATCTAGAATCTGGGAAGATCCAGAGAATTTTGAAGAATGCAAGCTTAGCCCCAGTCACAATATGACATGAACATGAACACATGAAAAGCTTCATTTTAAGTTTAAACCTCACTATTCCCTGCATTTCCTCAAGTCTGTCCCTTTCAAATCTCCCTCAGTGTTATAGCATCATCCTTCCACAGCCTTATGTACACACACGCTTGCTGTACTCACATCCATAGTAATACAGTATGCACTCATCAAAATTATGTGACAACACAGAGCCAAGAGCAGTAGAAAACCTTATGCATCTATGTGTAACACCTTTGGATAACTGTCACTGATCTACTGCCTGCCTCCTCACCAGAACCGGGAACACTGCAAGTCAAAACTCAAAACACCCTCCCATTTGGGTGGGAATGACTCCATGGGAAGAATGCACTTCACTTCAGGATACCTATAAGGCATCCTGATTTTACTTTGCTGCTGCAGCAACATCTGCCCTCAAAGCTGAAGGCCTGCTGCAAATAGCACTCAAGTGTGCATTTATTTTTACAGTACTGAAGACCTTGACTGTAATTTTTAACTGCCTGGGGAGTACAAATATAGGAGATATTTTGGCCTTGGTTCGTAGCAGGTCATCTGTCTGCACAAATTATTGTTTTCTCTTATGAACTTTATCTGGCAAGTTACGGTCTTATTATTAGTAAAGTTATAACACAATCAAACATGAAAATGAATTCATGACAAGGCCATTTATCGATCTTTTTTGACTAGCAGTACTCTTCTAACAGCACATTTTGATTAAGTAGAAGTGCTTGTTATGAAAGTGTGATTAAACACCATCCCATGCTGTGCTGGTGTGGTAATAAGGTTTGATGGGTTTGAATATGAGTTGTCCTTCTGACACATCAGAACAATCTCAATAAGCAACAGAGACTCCGTGAAAAAAATGTGCTAATTAAAAGAGGGATGGTACAAAGTATTTAAAGGAACATATTAGTAAGTGCCAAGCAAAAGCCCCAGATACTGAAGCATGACATTCTTAAATCTAACACCATTCTTAAAGCTTGAGAAAGAAATACAACGTCTGAAGTCCATGTAAGAGACTTAAAATACTTTCTCTGAATTCTCAAAAGCATTTTCTCCACAAAGTCAGACCATGCCAAGCCCAACTTTTAGATTTCCCCATATCTCCCTCTTACAAGAAAGACAACTCGGACAGTTAAATTATAACAAAGAGCTCCTTAGTTTGGCTCCTCAACTATTGTGATTCCCGCTCTTGTTCTGGTGGTCTGCCCAGATCTTTGATAATCTCTCTTCAGTCTCTGCCAGCTGCTCTACCCTCCTGTGCCTTACAGCAATGCACAGCTCCCTTTTCAGATGAGGCAGAGATCTCAGCTCTGCAGCTTGAAGCTCCAGTACACAGCAGTATAGTTGCCCTGCCACTTGTGTAAATAGGCTTTCCAGTCAAGGTCTGAGCTCTCCATTTATTTTGATCTTAGTTTGGGTGGTTCTCAAACTGTGATTCCCCAGAAGAGGAAAATGAACTACTGCCAGATGCAGAATCCTTAATTTGCTGAAACCCTCATTTCAAAGCTCACAGGTTAGCTTTTCTTGCTCTATAGCCAGCTACCAGAAGAAACCTTACACACATACACAGCAAACCATGAGACAGGCACTATTTGTATTGGAGTAATAAACTTTTTCATTCCTCTCCCCTCATAAGAAAGTGGTTATTAGTAGCTTAGGGAACTGCTTCTATGAACATCTACTCTCATACAATCCATCTTGCTAATCTTGGCATCTAGATTCAATTGAGCAGAGAAAAGCTACATAATAAAAGGAAGCCACTAATTAAATTAGACCTTGACAAATGGCAACTCAAGGTTACCCACAATTAATCAACCAGGAACTGTACATGCACCTCCACTTCCACTGGGAATAAACAGCCCAAGTAACCAACTACATACTGCAAATCAAGCAACCTCAAAGCATCTCATGCTGAGACTTGCCTTAAACATGCACTATTCTATCTTTCACATCAAGAGCCTACAACTAATTTCAAGAATTTACTTAAGTAAAAATCACTATCATCCTTTTTTTGTCTATTCAAAAAGAAAAAAATCACCTTATTTTCCATTTGATTTTGATTTCTACTTTTTCAAGCACTGAACACATTCAGAGTGAGCTCTAGAAAGAGCAAGGAGAGAAGCAGCCAACAAATTAAGTTACATGTAGTATATAACTTTCTCAATTGCACACAAGGCTGCTACAAGAAAATACCACAGAAAACTGAAACACACTCAAACCCCATGAAGTAGGCAGCAGTGAATTTCCCTGCATGATTCTCATAACTACTCTATATCATGCTTAATTACCACCTTAATGAACAGCATTTATTTGCAGGCTTCTTTGGGCTTTCCTAAGTCATAAGTAGAAAACAACCAGCCTTGGAGACACTGGCCCATGAGCAAACAACTGTGCTGGTCATAAAATGGGAAGAACACTGATTTTGAACACAGTGCCTGATAAATCAGACAAGAAATGGCTTCAAGTTACATCATTAGAGTCCCTGACCATGAAAGTCAACATCAAACACTCCCAAAAACATTTCAAAAAGCAGGAACCCTTCCTCATCTGTTTTGAGACAGAGTCAGGCTTCTAAGAGCCTAAATGACTCTCCCACATGGCCATCTCTATTGGCAGCTCCTATTTCAGGGCTATTTTTATTCCAAAACTCAGAGGAATCTTCCAATTTCCCTCTACATTATCTGTAAACAAGTGATACATCGGGTGCATGACTGCTACGTGACAGGACCCCTTCATCCTGAAATTTAGGGCACAGTCACACAATCGCTTTGGAACAGACGGCATTTAAAGAAGCTGCCCATCCAAGCTGCTCATTATAATCTCTTTTAGGGAGGCTATGGCAAAGCTGCTGAAACAGACGGCATGGCCAGCTCTTCCTGGAGCCGGGAGCCAGGGAATTAGGCTCTGCTGCAGACACTGCCAGAAAGCCTCAGCTCTAGTAGGGAACTCTGTCTTCATCCACCTGATCTCAAGAGCTATGAATAACAGCAACCCCTCCATCCTGAAAAATTGCATTACCAATATCTCAGGAGAAATATCCAGCAAACCAGGTCTTTTGTAAAACAGAACTATACTCAGTTACCTTAATGCTATTTTGAGACTAATACTGATCACAGCCTGCACTCTCTTTTAAAACCTTTGACTGAAAAATGGAATTACTAAGAAGTATGGAGTAGCACTGAGAACCACTTGTCTGCAGTATTAATTTTGAGCTGCTACATCAATTAAGAACAAAAGACCACATCTGGAAAAAAATGCTATCTCCACATTCCCAAACAAGTAGCTGGTAAATATAACATTTGGCCTTGTACTGAAGACTGATGTGCTTAAAATTCATGTAGCTACCACAAAACCTGACATATTCTACTAATCTAGTAAAGTCTAAATTCATCTCTTTTCCAGAAATAAAGTTGCACTTGTCATGACAGAATCCATTAAGTCTGAAATCATCAGAGACAGTGTGTTACTTACTGTATCCTTTCACTACTTCACGGATATATTCATCTTCCCAGTACTGCATACTTTTACGCTGTCATTAAGACCAAAACAAAACCCTACTACTTTCAACCTTACCAGTGGGACATGACTCCTCTCGAAGCTAGCAGTAAGGAATGCTCTTTTCCTGACTTACTGCTGGAATAATGATCAGTTCCAGCCACATAACTTTAACAAAAGTTATTCTCAAAAAAACCCCAAGAAAATAAAAGAGGTACCATCCTGTCACCCACCTGAAGGAGATGCCATTGACCAGCTGCCTGTGCCTACAGGCCTTGGATGAAAGAGATGAAGAAGCTGGAGACAGATTGAGTGGAGCAATCAGGCTGCTGATGATTTCACTCAGTTGTGCGCTCTGGAAAAGAGTAAAACAACAAATAAAAGGCAGTAAGACTTTTTTCCAGGCTCAACAGAGCTCAAAGGTCCTAGGCTTCTTTTTGTTGTTTTCCTACTTAGGGTTCCAGCTGCACACATCATGGAATGATGATATTTAGTTTCTTGTGAATAATCAAGTATGGCACGGTTTTTAATTTCACAATTACTATGTTCAACTACACAGCCCTCCTCCCCAGACACCCCGACAACAACAGAAAACCAACACAGCCCTGAACAACAGCCAAGGACATCTGAATATGAAGTACACAAAACACGTAACTGATCTTAGCACTTAACCAAACATTTGTGAAAAGGCAAAAGGAACAAGAAAACCTTACGGCAGATATTATAACAGTTGCGGCCCAGAGCTGCTAACTGGCCATTCAACAAGCATTTCAATAGGGGAAAAAAACCAGCCTGCTGACTACTCATTGTATATATTTTGCTCACTCAAAGTAAGACTCGTGTTAAAAGAATCCTCTTCATTCCTCACTGTAGTTTGACAAAGGTGTATGTATAAAAGGAAGTGTAACTACAGGAGGACTACTGTAACTACAGATAGAACAGCTAAAATCTTCTGGTATCCTCAAGAACAGCAAGAAGCAGCCCTAGCCTATAGAAAGCCAGACTTTCAGAACTGCCCTATAACTAATGCAGCTAGTTTTTAAGATTAAGAGTTACCCCTTATAAAGCAATGAATTGTGGACTGCCTCCAGATTAACATTTCACAATGATTTTGTTTTGTTTTAAATGTCAAACCTTAGGGGCTATTCTGACAATAAATGTCTCTTTCTTAAGGAAACTGTGGTCTGCACACTAAACAGAAATTAAATGTATGTGAAATGGCACACTTTATTTATAAACTTGGTAGGATTTTTATTCAGAACAAAGATTGTTTTAAACAAGAATTGCTAAAGGTTACCCAGTGAGTTTTCTTTACATTTTGAGGGCCCTACTATTTATATAGAAAGAGGCAGAAAAATTGATTTTCCATTTCATTACAACTACTGTCTTTTCTGTTCATGTTTAAGTGATGTAGTTAGGTAAAAAATTCATGTTTTTAAAACACTGCAGAGATATGAAAAGGACTTGAAAACCAGGATGGATAAAAATTGCCAGGCCCAGTCACTTTGTATTCCTTATGATTTGTTTTTTGTTCATAAGTAAAATTACTTATTCTTTTTAACATGGAAATACTTTAACATAGAACTGAAGAATTCTGTGGGAATATCTATGGATGTTCTCCAGTCTACAGCATTGCTACTCCTGGCACTGAGCAAGAAGAAGCTTAGACCTTCAGAGCTAAAGTTAATTTACAGAACTGGGACTCAAAGAGCAAATCATACCCCAAAGCTTTTTGTGGTGTAAAGGGAAGAACTCTGATGTAATCTGTGAGATGTACTGAATGAACCCTTTACTTCCAAGTAATTTTCAGATCATCAGTTCTTGGACCTCTGTAACTACATGGAGACCAGGAAACACACCAATATTTGCCAAATGTCTTACTGAAAAGTGCATTTAATTCTCCAAGTAATCACTTAAAGAGGGGACATTCACCACATTCTAAAAATGCTCCCTGGTCTACCTTGTGCAACTGCCACCACTGTGCACATAAATGTCCCATATCATTGCTTTCTCACTCCTGACTGTCATGGGTAAGATCTGCCAAACAGGGGAGAAGCATTTTAAGAATAGAAAAGTATGACTATCAAGTAAGAAAAACTGGCACAGAGATTCAGGAACAAGCATCAGTACCCAAAGCTACTTTTACCCCATTTAAGTCTCTGACCAAGAATTCATTGACAGCAACAGAGAAACATACTAATGCACCACATTGGCTTTGACAGATTTGCTTTACACTGTCTGCATGCTGAAACTAAATTTCCTCTATCTCCTTCAGCAATGTGATCCTACCGCATTCTTTATGTACTTTCTAGCAAAAGAAAACCCTGCTGGAGTCTAGATCCTATTTCCTGGAATTAACCTTGGAAATGACTTGTTTTGAACAAGATGACCCACAACTCCACCCGAAGCTATGCCTGTTAAGTACCTGGAATTCCTCAGCTCTGAGCTGGAGCTTGAAAAGGTAGGCCAACAATTACACTCTGTTGGGGCTTTTTGTTTGTTTCAAGTGCAACATACCTCCATCTTCAGCTTTCCTCTTTCATCTCACCAAAGTACTTCCTCAAACAATCTGTGGTAACTCTCCACTGACTGTACAGCAGAGGCAGGTTTGTGGATAGCTGTTAGAAGTAGTTATGTGGCCGCTTTGATGAAAACAAAGCGGTAACACAGACACATCAGAAGTAAAAGGTTAATTTGTAAACCTGGTATACAATGTAGTTATTTAAGCCCTTCAATTCATCAGCATCCACTTCGGGACTGCAAAATATCTTCCTTTTTGGAAGTCATCACCATGGAACCTGCCCTATTTCTGAAGGAAATCATTTGGCTCCATTGACCATTCAGTTCTCATTTTACTTTACCTGTTTCTCTATGTTTCGTAAGAGCAGGGTAGGACTGCTGGGTGACATTTCAAAGTCATGCTCCGGCAAAGAATCCTGTCTCTCAATGGCAGCTTGCGAATTCCCTGTGGCGTTTAATAAAGCTTCTTGGTCTGTCAATTGTATTTGCTTCTTCAAAATGTCTTTTGGAAATGGGAATTCTTCTAAGATCACCATCCCCTAGACAACAGCAATTGAACACAGTTGGTTGACAACGGATTAACCCTCCTAAATAATTTTAAAGGGGCAATCAACCCAGGCACATCCACCTTAAATCCTTCCAACAACTCTTTGGAACACTTAAACTACTAGACTAAAGATTTTAAATACACTTCATAACTAAAATATAGGAATAGTAGGTGTTTTCATTAATGAAAAGCTGCACCGTATGTACTACTCCTTAGATCAGCAATCACCCTATGTACTGTACCACTGCTTCAACAACTGTGCCAAAATTCAAATCAAAAGCTCATACTTACTAGAGCAACAATATGATCATTTGCCTGCTGGTTTAAAGAGGTTTTTCTGTAAGGAATGGCCACCATTGGATATGAAGTTAGATATAGTCTTTGCAGCCAATAAATTCTGCAAAGGCATTTTAAAAGTGCTCTATTTTCCTTCTTTCCACCCATGCTCTAAGCAAAACATCAAGGTTGGGGGTGAGGTTATGTAGCAGAGATGTATATAATTCAAACCAGAAGCCCTTTATTTAATTTTATGATATAAGGTTTTAAGGTGAGCATTTTTAGAGTTTCATAATGACAGGAGCAGCTATCCTAAATATTCTGGCAATCTCATTGCTTTTCAAAACAAGCTGCACAAATGTGGTAGCTGACATGGTCTACTGTCTAGAATGCCACCTCCTAAGATAAATATAACTTTACATGGTATGAAAATAAGAGAGTTTCATAAATGAAACTAGGAAAAGAATGACCCCATTGTGTTTTCCACAGGATAGATAGAGAAAAACAGAAGTGTCAAATACACTCTCAGGTAACATCTTACTTGGTTCGTTTTAACAACTTCAAATGCTAAACAAAGAATAAGAAAAAACTCCTTTGTAACAGTCAAAACCAGTTCCTCAAATAGTCCATTTGTCATTATCTTGAGCAAATAAATTTAATACTTAGAAAAGGCTATTAAGCCTCTGCAAGCTTTTTCCAAAGAGAAAAGGAAAGAGCTTACTTGCTTTTAAGTACTGACTGTTACTCAGCTATCGAGCAGATATTGAAAGAATGGGCCCATTCAATTACACTGCTCCAAATTTTTCTAGTGAGAATATTCAACTAAAACCAAGGAAGCCTGTCACATGTGAACAAGGAACCTCCTATGTTATTTCTTTAAGCGAGACAGACCTCACCTAGGTGGTGGTTGTGTAAAATTAAGGATCCTGTAGTTTTGCTCACATCTTGATCTTGCCTCAGCAGCAACTTGCCCTAATGCAATGAAAGCAAGTCTCAAAAAGACTTAAAATCACAGAATGGTTTGGGTTGGAAGGGACCTTCAGAGCTCATCTAGTCCAACTCCCCCTGCAATGAGCAGAGACATCTTCAACTAGATCAGGTTGCTCAGAACCACCAGCCTGGCCTTGAATGTCTCCATGGATGAGGCATCCATCACCTCTCTGGGCAACCTCTGCCAGTGTTTTAATACCCTGATTGCAACAAGTTTCTTCCCCATATCCAGCCTGCATCTTCCCTCTTTTAGTTTTAAACCATCACCCCTCATTCTGTTGCAAGAGGCCCTGCTAAAAAGTCTCTCCCCATCTTTATAGGCCCTTTTTAAGTTCTGCAAGGCTACAATAAGGTCTCCCCAAAGTTTTCTCCAGGCTGAACAAGCCCAGCTCCCTCAGCCTTTCCTCATAGCAGAGCTGCTCCAGCATTTTAATCACTATTGTGGCCCTTCTCTGGACCCTCTCCAACAGGTCTGTATCTTTCCTGTGCTGAGGACTTGAGAGCTGGATGCAGGACTGCAGGTGGGGTCTCATTGGAGCAGAGCAGAGGGGCATAATCACCTCCATTGACCTGCTGGCCACGCTCCTTTGGATGCGGCCCAAGATACAATTGGCCTTCTGGCTGCAAGTGCATACTGCAGGCTCATGTCCAGTCTTTCATTCACCAGTACCCCTATGTCCTTCTCCTCAGGGCTACTCTCAAACCCTTCATCCCCCAGCCTGCTGGGGGCGTGGGGGATACAATACAAGGGTTTGCCCCAACCCAGTCTTCGAAGTGGAGACTAGGAGAAAACGTGAAACAGTCCTGTTCTCAATGTCTCCCTAACTTATTCCCCTGTTTGAGTTACAAATTTAAAGATCAGAACAAAGATATTCTCTAAAACCAAACGTAGTTGCTCAAAAACTTGCTTTAGCTCCCAAAAGGGGCACAGAGACTCTGAATTTCCATCAAGTCAACTCTAGATTTTTCCACATGCCTTATCAGTTAGTAGCCCATCATCTGTGCTTTTCCATTTACAGAAGATGGAAACAAATCCTCAGAGTACCATACTACAATCTGTAGACCAGCAGCTGTTACAAAGCAGGCAGTGTGTTCAAGGAAATTCAAGTATTGATATACTTTACAAGTGCCACAACAGGAGGAGAGAGAAGCTCAACAGCTTTAGACTCTTCTAGAAATCAGAATCTTTATAGATCTTTTTTAGTAAAAGAATCATAGGTCATGACCAGAGAGAGAGGAAAATCCCCCCTCACAAACATCTAAACCACAGATTCTGAAGTCAGAGAAATAGGAAGACACACAGGAAAAGTGGTGAAGGAGGGAGACCACACACACACACACACTTCCAATGGAATTCTTTTTAAGTTGCAGAATCTTGTTGACCAAACATGGAAATGGGAAAGCAGAAAAGCAGGAGAAAACTGACACTGTATGAAAAGAGAGAGATGGAATAGGAACAGAAGAAAATTGACTATATAGGAATTCTCAGTTAAATGGGTTCCAACCAGAGTGAGTTTTGGCAATACATTCCCTCCCTCTGCCCCCATCTCCCACCCCCTGAATGGAATTGTTTCATTTCGCAGATACAGGCTGGATCAATGGGCTGTGGCCAGTGGGATGAGGTTCAACAAGGCAAAGTGCATTTGGGCCATATCAATCCTATGCAACGCTCCAGGCTTGGGGAAGAGTGACTGGAAACAGCTCATGGGAATGGAGCTGGGGGTGCTGATTGACATAGCTGAACATGAGCAGCTTGTGCCCAGATAGCCAAGAAGCCACCAGCATCCTGGCCTGTATCAGCACCAGGGCCAAGGCAGGGATTGTCCCCCTGTACTCAGCAGTGGTGAGGCTGCACCTTGAAACCTGTGTGAAGTTCTGGGCCCCTCATGACAAGTGAGACATTGAGGTGCTGGAGCAGGTCCAGAGAAGGGCAATGGAGCTGGTGCAGGGCCTGGAGCACAAGTGTGATGAGGAATGGCTGAGGGACCTGGGGGCTTTAGTCTGGGGAAGAGAAGGCTCAGGGGAGACCTTACTGCTCTCTACAACTGCCTGACAGGAGCTTGTAGTGAGGTGGGATCAGTCTCTTCTCCCAAGTAACAAGAGACAAGACAAGATGAAACGGTCTCAAGCTCCGCCAGGGGAGGTTTAGACTGGATATTAGGAACAATTCCTTCCCCAAAGGGTGCTCAGGCATTGGAACAGGCTGCCCAGGGCAGCAGTGGAGTCACCACCACTGGAAGTGTTCCCAAACTGTGTAGATGACGCCCTCAGTGATGATTTAGTGGTGGTCCTGGCAGTCTTGTGGTAATGGTAGGACTTGATGATCTTAAAGGTCTTTTCCAACCTGGTTGGTTGTATGATTCTACACATATATTTCTAAATCCAAGGACTCTCAAAGATGTAGATCTGCTACTTCTGTGTGCACAGAGATGGAGAAGACAAATGTAGTAGGCCAGGAAGCTGCCCACAAGTCAACCACCTCACTTCTTATTGCGTTACAGTGTTAAAGAAGTGGTGTTTTGTGTGTAGCCATTGTTCACTTGCTATGGACCACATTTTTTTCCACTCAAAACACATGAAAACCACTCTGAAACAATTAGAAACAGCACACAAATTCTAATGATATTGTGTCACTACTCTGCAGCCAGTAAGTGAAAACAAAGAGTTCTTCTGTCAGTCCGCGTGTCCTTCCGTAGTAGCTGCTGCTCTGGTGGGCTACAAACATGTACACAGAAAAAAACACAGCCAAAGAAAATATGCATCTACCTTCACTACAGGACATAATGCCAAAAACTGAATACAACAGCTGGTAAAAAGGGCATGAAGTGTGCAAAAAGGAATGTCACTAAAGATCTCCACCAGGAAGATGACTAGGCTCCAAGCCAACTTACCACCTAATGTGAAGAAAATGCATGACTAAAGGAATGTTTTTTTCTCTCATTTCTCTGCTATTTATCTGTCTTCTGCAGCTCATGAGACCTCTGCCACCCTAAAGGCTGATAGCTTTCGTGTGCAGCAGTGTGCATGTACCTGGTACTTAGGACAGCACTAAAATACAGGTATCCTCACCCTTCACCAGAATACAAAATCTCCTTTCACTTCTGTGGCTACAGAGGGAGGACAGACCCTCAAACAAAGGGTTTTTTAAAGTAAAAACAGACTGGGGATAAGTCCTGAGCAGGAGAGATATGAAAAGGACTTTGAGGGGGGAGAGAGAATAATTTTTCTTTATGTGATCAGAGGGAAATGCTCTGTGGAGCCCTCCCTGTCTCACATTCAGCCACATAAAGTCTAAAGCATCTTCTGACTCCTCTCCATCACTGCTTATCTGACCACAGCATAGATCAGACCACCTACAAGAGGCTCTAAATGGAGAACCAAAGAGCTCTTCTCTAAAACCTCTCACTATCACACAACCAGAATTACCACAGGTTTTGGCTTCTTGCACATGATAATGACCTGGGGAACCCACTGCATTGATACATAGATTATTAATGTTTTAGGAATGTGCCTTTCCCACTGTCTAGCCAGTTCCATTTACAAAAACTAGTACATGAGTTAGACACATTGGAATTTTAGTAATAATTAATCCTTGACCTGTTCAAAGGGCTGTACAAACATTAACTAGCTAATCCTCAGAATAAACATGCACTGTAAGTAACACAAAAACCCACTCTGAAAGCCCACAACACAAAACTGAACAACCTGAAAAGGAAATCTTGCCTCTTCTGCAGAGGGAAAAACTAGTGTGATAAATGTAATATCTTGTGCTGGGCCCCTGAAAATCACTACCAAAGTCATTAACTATCATAGATAGTTAATGTAAGGAAGGTGAGAGCTCCTAATTCCCAGTCCTGTACTGATGCCTCTAGGATGCCATACATTTTAGCTCTTGATGTCTTCTTTCTCATTAACCTTTGCATGTGATGGCCTGCATGGATACAATAACTCTAGCACAAAACAAACAACAATAACAACAAGGAACCAAATAAAGAAGTATTACACGAAACACTGTCCAAAATTATTTGAAAAGCCCATGTATGAGCTTACAGACAATACCTTGGTGGCACGTATCTGCCTGTGAAGGTCAGTTAGTTGTTGGATTTTGTATTCTAGTTCTGTAATCTGGGCTTGAAGCCATGTCCAGCGGCTGCCAATTCTAGCTCTGTCTGCAAGCCACTTCCATTCAGAAGTATAGCTGCTGTGAAGACAAAATGCTGGTTAGTCCAAAAATAAAGATAACCACATTTGCACAAGAACATTTTTGACAGCTGCTCTGCCTCATGTTGCAAGCATCTCAGTTGCTTTCAGAAGCTATCTGATTATAACCATCCAGTTTCACATCAGCTTATTTCTGTAACTACAGAACTTGCCCAAACCAGTACAATCAACGTTCACTGGCTATTCCCAGGCTAAGCCAGTTTACTGCTCTGTATTAGAAAACCCAGAGCTAGAGAAACTATCAGTTGATGTAGATTACAGATTTGTAAAGAATACCAGTACCTCCACCAGCAAGAACCCACATTCTTACACCACACTTCCTCCCACAAGCTTCCATGAATACTGTTTGCTAACAACTGGAATCTAATGAAACACCATCCAGCAATGAGCAGTTAGATATCAAGTCACTGCCCCCAAAACCAACTAAGTAGTTTAGATTTCTTTTTTCAAGCTAGTTTATAAATATAGCTGTGGCAGTATAGCATACTTAGAGGTCACTCTTACTACGAGGTCACTGCTCTTTACTAAGAGGTGTATTCTGTAACACAAAAGATAAGCCTCCTGGTACTTGACATTGTCACTAGCTTAACTTTATTATGTTAAATTCATCAGCAAATGTTACTCAACCTACACATTAAATAAACAAATGACATAATGGCACCACTCAACAAAGAATCTTAATATCCAGTAAGTTTAAGCAACAGAGACAACACAAAGCAATATTTGAACATGCTACCTTGACTATCATTAACTGAGTTCATTTATTTAAAGAAAATGACTGGTGACTTTTTCCCACTAAAGCTGTCAAGGAGTTTGCCACAGCTGACTTAAAAGAACTATCAAACCAAAATCAATCTGCTTCTGGAAAAGAAGTGCTTTTACTCAAGGGATAAACTGCTGGATCTAAATTCTAGGTGACACTAAGTTTTGCACACACAGAATATATAATCCCCTGTTCCCCAGGCAATGAAGAGTACTCAAGTATCAAAAAAGATGCAAGAAAAAGCAGATGCCACTGAACTGGCACAAGAACATCATACACGTGCAGTTGTTTTATGCAGAATTTTGGGTCAACTACCTCAACAACTGAAGAAAGGTAACACATCACCCTGCAGAAGCTGCTAGACATTTACCGTGTATCACCAAATCTGAGAATCCTAATATTTTCAGGGCAAAGATTACAATACATAATATAAATCAAAACCTTAGAACTTTCAGTCTACTTTAGCTACCAGAAACAGTAAGAATAGACAGTCTTCAGTAGGTTACCTCTAAAATATGTAATTTCCCCCTTTTTAACATAAATTATCTGCCTACATAATTTACAACCAGTTGAAACTCTTCCCTACCTAGACAAAACTAAAAGTATAAAATTAGACAGGAGTTTGAAATGTCCTATTTAAATCCAAATGCTATGTGCAAGCAAATAAAGCAGATTACCATCAAAAACAAACTGAAAGACCTCTATAAATAGACACATATTAAATTATTTACATTTTATACATTCTATTAGTGAATCTGTCCTAGAAAAAAAGGCGTATGAAGTCATCTTGTGAATACTCATTTTTCTGACATCCCCTTCTTGTATATTCATTATCACCAGCAGCTCATAGTAAATAGCCCTGGTTACTTATGCTTTAACCAGGTCTTTTTACCAAGATCTTTCTGGGATCGACAGCCTTTGCATGTTTGTGCTTCTGGAAGTCATAAAATACAGTTCACAAGGAAAGAGGGAAGACAATGGCAAGGCAGAGTTCTATTAAATAATGTATTTACAACAAGCATGGGGGCTCTTAACACTTTAGATTTGTCACAGGACTCTAGGATGGCAAAAAGCTAGTCCTAAGAAAGAGCTGCTTAATGAGGCTGCAGGAAATCCCTTAGTTAATCATTGTAACACAAAAAAGTAAATAGAAATAAAGGGGATAATTGAGAAAAACCCAACAGTACTGTTGAGGTCCCTATTTCTAACTCCTTTCTCGAAAGACAAATGAGCAACCAAACCCAATACCCCACAAACCAAGACACTGCAACAAGAAAGCTCAGGTGAAAGCAAATAAATCACACTAACAGAATTATCCCCCCAAGCTAGATGCAACAATTTGGGAGTAAGGAGGAAAGGGGAGCAAATGAGCAGAAGAAGCACCCACCCAGCCAGGAAACAAAAAGCAGAATGGAAAGGCCAGAACTGGTCTGATGTCATATATGTTGCATGGAATCAGCATGGCACTAAAGGAATCACAAAGGCACTAAGGGAATCAACAATCAACATTTAACCACAGCATTAAATCTTGATGGCATTCACCATTAAGCATATTACATGTATTTTTTCTTCATTGTAAAACACTATGCAAGTATTTCAGAAGGTTTTAAAGTGTACTATATAATTAAACTACCAAGACTTAATTACACTGTAATAATGATGTCCTTAGGCTCCTCTGTAAGGAAGAGTTTCCACCGAACCTAGCACAAACATTCTAAGCTCATGCTAAAAGAAGCAACTTCAGCTTCTCCCTCCTGCCAGCCCAGGCTGCCCCATGCCCAGCGCCTGCACAACCACTTGAGCAGCTTCATAGTGCCATGGAGGAGAGCTGCTAATGCTTCACTTTAACTTTGGAGGCAGGGTGAACAAAGCAAGGTTAAGTCGAGATCCTCTTCCCAGTTTTCATGCCTTGCAGACAGACAGATACATACAATTTTGCACTGCCACACAGGAAGGGGTATGAAGCTCAGGGCAAGGTAGCAAGCATGAGCTCACATTAATGGGATAGGAGGTCTATCACTATCTCTGTCACTCATATTTGTTTGATCCTGCATTATTTACCTGCCATCTCTGCCTCCAAGTCTACTACTTCTCTATAAACTATTTACTAACGCTTGCAAGGCTTCAGAGGAAGATAAAATCACTTCACGCTGTCCTCACACTCCTAAAGTAGGCTGTCTGCATGCAAAGTAGTATGGTCACCCAAGTGACGAATGATAAACTGCAATTAAAACTATTGCAATTAAAACACAAATAAATAACTTCAAAAGTAGGTATCTGTAAATCTGTTGCTGGGATGCTAGCGAGCACAGCACAACATTCACTCACTGAAGAAAGCTGGTTCAAGGTGGCACCTTGAAAAAAATCCAGAGAAAGAAAAATAAACCCATGAACCAACCAACCACAAAGAGCTACAAAAATAACCAGGCCTGTCACTGAAGGAGGAAGTCAGAGCAGGTGCTAAAGTAGAAGCTCCTGCTCTGGTTCTTTGCTGGGAATGAGACAAGAAAAAAAACAGTTTCTGTCTGTCCTGCTTCCTGTGTGTTCCTTCTGCAAAGCATCTTTACTTAGTTTGTGTGCTTGCAATTCCTAACATCATACATCCTCCACAGGAATTGCAAACTCATTCTGCTGGCAACTCAATATAAACCACGTTACATGTGCAAAGTTTCCCATGTTCAGAACTGTAGCACAGTTATTTCGTTACTGCTCTTAACGATGACTCCAAACCTGCAGATGATCTCCTGCATTCATCTAGGACTATCAGAACTGGAAGAGAACAGAGCAACACAGACTTTGCATGAATTAAAAGTTCCCTAGAAAAACATGCTGGAACTGCTTTAGAGGCAAAAGCTGCTTCCACATGAGATTCTGGCTTGCATTTCCCCTGTTCTGGTTGAACCATAGGAGGTCAATCCTGCACAACTTGTAAGGAAAGGAGAGAAAGAGAGAAAGAGAGAAAGAGAGAAAGAGAGAAAGAGAGAAAGAGAGAAAGAGAGAAAGAGAGAAAGAGAGAAAGAGAGAAAGAGAGAAAGAGAGAAAGAGAGAAAGAGAGAAAGAGAGAAAGAGAGAAAGAGAGAAAGAGAGAAAGAGAGAAAGAGAGAAAGAGAGAAAGAGAGAAAGAGAGAAAGAGAGAAAGAGAGAAAGAGAGAAAGAGAGAAAGAGAGAAAGAGAGAAAGAGAGAAAGAGAGAGAAAGAGAGAAAGAGAGAAAGAAAGAGAAAGAGAAAGAGAGAAAGAGAGAAAGAGAGAAAGAGAGAAAGAGAAAGAGAGAAAGAGAGAAAGAGAGAAAGAGAGAAAGAGAGAAAGAGAGAAAGAGAGAAAGAGAGAGAAAGAGAGAAAGAGAGAAAGAGAGAAAGAGAGAAAGAGAGAAAGAGAGAAAGAGAGAAAGAGAGAAAGAGAGAAAGAGAGAAAGAGAGAAAGAGAGAAAGAGAGAAAGAGAGAAAGAGAGAAAGAGAGAAAGAGAGAAAGAGAGAGAGAGAGAAAGAGAGAAAGAGAGAAAGAGAGAAAGAGAGAAAGAGAGAAAGAGAGAAAGAGAGAGAGAGAAAGAAAGAAAGAAAGAAAGAAAGAAAGAAAGAAAGAAAGAAAGAAAGAAAGAAAGAAAGAAAGAAAGAGAGAAAGAAAGAAAGAAAGAAAGAAAGAAAGAAAAATGCAGAAGAACAAACAAGCCATGAGGAGCATGGCCACAAATGTAGACAATCAAACTATGTACCTAGGAAGGAAACAGACACTCAGGCTGTAACATGCTCCCCAAAGTATGGGAAGGAACTCAGCTAGGAAACAGATTTATTGAAGAGCACTAAATAATATACCTTTACTATTATATATGTAATATAATATAGTATAATACATCTACTATATATATATGGTTCTACTATAACATACTACTGCTTGAACTGAAAGAAGTCATCAACTATAATCTGTGGACAGAATATATGCATGAACCCCCCAGCACTCTCACCCTCCCTAGAAAAGGAAAGGGAACTGAGAACAAACCTTGCTTTTATAGAGCCAAACCAACATCTCAGAATGCAACAGGACTATGAACATATTTCCAGGGCCTCCAATATGTTGTAGGTGAGTTTTATGTTTTCCCAACAGCAAAGATCAGTCTGTCCCCCCCAAAAAAACCCAAATGAGGCAACCTGAGTGCAAAGAGGAATTGCTAACCAAGATAAAAATGCTGTGCTAGACACACACACTGTCGGGTTTTATGCTTGGGGGTTTGTTTGTTTGTTTAAAGGAAAGGAGAAGGGGTGGAATTTAAACCTCTCATGCATATTTCCTTGCTATAAACAAAAGAAGCCTGAAAACTAGTTCATAAATAACGAAGGAGAAACACAGTGGTGTTTAAAATGCACAAAAAATATAGATCCTGGGATTAATACTATGTAACCGGGCAGGTTAATTCAAACAGGTATGGTGAGCACAGGAAAGAATATTTTAGATCAGGCAGCCCTGTGCCTAAGGCAAGGTTCTCCACAATTTTCTTATATACTGATGCCTTCAAGCCTCCTAACTCCCAGTAAGAACAAGTAGCATACCCCCTACCATGACATATCTCCAAGGACAATGACAGGATGCTTCCTACTCAACAGGAAAGAAGTGTGCCTTCAACAGACCCACATCTAAACTCCAAAATGCAAGTCTGCCAACACAAAACAAGAGTCTCCTTCCAAAAGGTTTGTATCAAAGAACTGCAGCATTTTCAAGTTACAACGTTCTTAAACACAAGCAAGCCAGAAAACAAGGCACCCACTTAGTGTGGAGGGGAAAAATTTCTCCAATCCCAATCTCCTGCATTAAACATTAGAACAGCAGTTGTTCCTGACATCCCCTCACACTTTCACTTCCATTCAGGCTCCTAATTTTGCTCGCTCTTCCAGTCCATGTCCCCTTCAGTTTAATTCACATTGTTCTGGCACCCAGTTTTCAGATGATTTAGTCCTAAAGTGACCCCATGGTCCTGACCTCTGCCATCCCTGTTTGTTCATCAACTCCTCTCACGAGGAGCTCCTGGGGTATCAGAGGCCTGTTGCCAACCATGTGACAGTGAAGTACTGGGGAGCAAAAAGCAGCTCATAACCTCCAGACTGGTTACCCTCAGGACAGAGCTGGTCACCTTCCTTCACGGAAGGCACTGAAAACAACAGCAGAAGATTGTAATTTTGATGAAGGATTCAATTCTGGAAACAGAAAAGGAAAAAAATAAAACCAAAACAGGAAGTTCTCCATATCTTTAAACCCCATCCAGACATCATATGACTCACAATGAAATTCATGAGACTTCATACACTGGAAAAATCATCCCCCCTCCCAATTCTTTGAGCTGCCCCTTATTTTACACCAGCATCACCGGCAGTTTTCCTTTGACTACACATGGTAATCCTCAAAAAGCAGCTGGCCTGAGTACAGTCATTTTCTTGTAAGCCATTAAGATGAGCGCAGAGCTTGTGATACCTTTTGTCAACACACTGGTGTAATTCAACATGTAGATTTTTCTTCCCTCCACAGACAGTGGCAGTAAATTAAGAGACTACCCATGAAAACTAAGAGGTGGTATCATAGAAAGCACTTAAACTAGGTGAATCCAAGTAGGTATTTTAGATAATGTTATCTAGATTTTACTCATGAGATAAAAATGCTCACTCCCAACAAAAACTTCCAGCACTGGTAATGGCTGAACAAACATATCCAACTATGAAATGACCCGTAAATGCTTTCTCAAGGACTAATTCTTTCAGCACACCCACTTAATGGGTTTTCAGAATAACCTCAGTTGCTGTTGAAGTATTAATTCCCCTGGACCAGTTAACTGTTAAACCCATAATAACCACATCATTAAAAAAACCCAGTGAGTGCTTTTTATGAACTCAAATCTCTTCTATGCATTCCAGAGTGCAAACAAGATTAAAACAAAGTGCAACAAATATCATCCTCTGATATCATATCCCATTGACACTACACAATACTGTTCACTCTGGCAGTTCACCCTCATCAATCAGCCTTTGCCCGGATCATCCAGGAGTGCTCATCACAGCCTGACTGCACTCAGAGCCTCTCCCCAGAATCAGTTAAGGGAAGTTCTCTGGTATTCAAAATGACACTGCAATCTCTGTGAAGATCTGCAACCAGGTCATTCCTCAGCAGCCTCTTGGGTTGCTATCTGGTGCTTAACAGCAATTTTTACCTGGCAGAGATTTTCCTCTGAAACACGACACAGCTTCAGAATAGATGGGTTACAGTTCTCCCTATCATCTACAGACATCAGCAACTGCTTATCACAACAATTTCTGGCACTCACGCCTGGTCCCACCATCTCTGACATCCTGTTGCCATTTAATACTTTCAGAATTGCATCCAGTAGCTATGTTGATACTAACACATAATACCAGCCTTACCTTCCCAAACCAAAAACCTGCATCCAGACGAATATTTCTACTAATCCATCAGGCCTAAGGCATTTATGCAGTAACACCTGAAATTATAAACCACAGCCTTTTCCCTTGAAGAGAAAAATCATGGTACAAGGGAGAAGAGGAAAATTGATACTCAGGAAAAAAAGGCTATAGAAGAAAACTAAAATACCAAAAGAGAAAGTCTCTGCGCTTGGATACCCTAGCAAAGAAGTTCCATAACAATTTCACACTGGAGGTCTATATGCTCCCTCAGCTGAGAAATCCCATCTTCCAAACTGATGGGATACCACTGCCAGTACTTGCCTGCTACAGGGCTCCTGAAAAGAATCACATTATTACTATGGGTTTTCTATTTGAACTGTTACACTTGCACTGAATTGTTAACTCAATGTAAGGCCCAAAAAAAGAAATTAAAAGGTCAGCTTCTGAAAGCAGTTTTGTCTGTTAAAGTACTCATTTTTCCCCAGTAGTTGGTTTCAGGTGCTTTTCATCTTCAATTCTGTTTACATCTTTCTTTAGAGCTGTTAATCATAAAAAAATCAAACTGGTTGGTGGAGGTGGGCTCAGTTGGCATATTAACTGCCCAAGTAAAAACCTGCACAAGCAAACAACCAGCACCATTTCCTCTTTTAATACAATAAATACACTGCAAAATACATGTTTGCCAATGCCTTCTGTTAAAAGAATTTAAAAATCATGTTTAAGATTTCACTGGCTCCCCCAGCACCCCAGCTTCTTCCACTAAACCTCAGCATGCTGTTAATCAGACCAACAGAGAACAGAAAAACAGGTAGAGCTAACACACAATGAAAGAAACTTCAGGAACACCAGGGCTGCCTAGAAACAAGCTGCTTTTCTTGCCTTTGCAATGGCACAACATCAATAGACTAACAACAAAACACCAGGAACACAGGCCTAGAAATTCTCTGTATTACACAACTGCCCTTGAAAAACAAATCAAGAAAATAGTGTTATGCCTGGATCCCATGCTCAACATCAAATCAGACTGAGCTCACAACATATTCCTTTAAAGATACGTGCAGATGGAACATTATTACAGAATACGAGCAGCATATCAATGCTGTTCAGCCACTAAAGTTGGTCCCAGAATGCGTACGTATATTCTCACAAGGAACAGATAGGTATGGCATGGCTCTGGGGCCCCCAATGCAAGGACCTGCTCAAGTGAGTCCAGGGGAGGCCACAAAGATGCTGAAAGGCTGGAGCAGCTCTGCTATGGAAGAAGGCTGAGAAAGCTGGGCTGGTTCAGCCTGGAGATTTGAAGACCTTGTAACAGCCTTCCAATACCTAATGGGAGCTCTTTACAAAGGAATACAGAGACAGGACAAAGAATGGCTTTAAACTCAGGGAAGGAGGTTTAGATTAGAAATGAGGAAGAAGTTCTCCCCTGTGAGGGTGCTGAGGCGCTGGCACAGGGTGCCCAGAGAAGCTGTGGCTGCCCCATCCCTGGCAGTGTTCAAGGCCAGGTTGGACACAGGGGCTTGGAGCACCCTGCTCTAGTGGAAGGTGTCCCTGCCTGTGGGAGGGGTTGGAACTGGATGACCTTTAAGGTCCCTTCCAACCCAACCCATTCTATGATTTTATGGTATTCACAAAACATCTAACTCCAGCTTTTAAATAATTTAATTTTAGCTACATACAGTATCAGATTTTGATGTAAAAATGGATACAAAGAATATTCTTGAGACTTTCTGGATAGACAACTAGCAGTTGATCCAGAACTTGCATAAGGGGGCACTGGAGATGATCAGCAAGTTTCTGGAAGCATAACAAAGAAAACTGCTGGGCAGGGACTGAGAGGAGACTCAGAAGGGGCTGTGGCTGGTGGAGAAGCCCACAGCAAAGCAATCAGGTGAGAAATGAGAAGCAGGAGCAGCAACAAAGGTACACTGACTTCCACCTCCCACTGCCCCTCACCGAAGTGAACATGTTAAGTGATGCAAGCAGTCCTCCCACCACATGCAGAGGAATGCTATAGGGAACAAAATAACAGGAGAGCTGGAAGGACCCCAGAGTACTCTTCAGGGGAGGAGGACAGTTGGGCAGAGCTGGGATGGGTCCTGCTTCAAGCCCTGAGGTCTGGACCCACAGCTCCTGAGGGACCCAAAGGAAGCTGCTGAGGAGTTGTGCCAAAATCCCTGTCTGGGGTGAGCCCCACCAGCACAGCCCAAGAGCTGCCCCAGAGGGACCCTGGCACCAGCCCTTGGCACATGGGATATCAGAAACAGGGTCCTTTGCCCCCCCACAGTTGCTGTAAGCATGTTGTGATTAAGTAATAGAGGAGTGACCAAACAGTACTTGGCTGTCTGCTTTGCGGGGTAGGGATGGGGTTTGTTTTGAGGTTAAACCCTACAGTCTGGTCCACAGGGATAATGGATGCAGAGTGTAATGAACATAGGTTTGAACCATTACAACCTTCTTGGGTTTGGGTGTTTTGTAGGAGGCTTGGGGTGGAGTTTCAGACTTTTACTACTGCCCAGTCTGCCCCCATGGGCTGGGAGGAAGGGAAGGTTAGAATGCACGTACATTCAAACATGGACCTTCATAACAGAATCAGTAAAGTTTGATAACTGAAAATTCAATTGATTTAAATTCCTCAACAGCAAACTTGTTCTCACCCCCAACAGCAAGGTAATGAAAATAAAATATGATGATTGGATGAAAATAAAATAATTTAAAGCTATTTCAGCTTCAGTAAGAAAGAGCACAGGTCAATATATTTAAATCTGATATCTAAAGTTACATTCCTAACCCATATTTAGCAGTATGAATGAAACCCTGTTACAGGAGAGCATTCCTATTTTGGGAAGTCTTTATGCACACTTTTGATTTCATGAGAAAAGGAAAGCATTTAAATGATTTCCTGTATCAGGGGCCCACGTACACTGACTTTCAAAGGCACTGGATATATCCCTTTGAAGTAGCTTCTCCTGGAATCGATGTTATCTATGAAATGAAATCATGCTGCCCTCACTTCATAAGATGGTCTAAAAAATCAGTTCCTTGTTGTTTGTAAACAAATCTGTTTATTAAAACACATTTCACAGCTTAGCAAAAGAAAAAGGCTGCCCATAAAATCTTGATTCAGCAGCAGTTGCCATCAAGCACCAAACTCTCCTTGTCTACCATTTAATTAAGCATGAGAGGTTATCATGCACACGTGTGTCTGATTAAAAGATCTTCTATTCTACCCTACCTTGACGGTGCATGAAACTGTCATTCAGAAGAGTGATGCCAAGTTTTTATTTAACATGCATTCAACACCTAACTGAAAAGCATTGACATTCCTAGCTCTGAGATTCCCTTGCAGGTTACAACTTGTCAAACCTTCTACCTTTCATTAAAAGCTTTCAGCAGCTGCAAAAATGTTAATATAATTACAGGTTAGAAATCAGGTTCCTCACTCACATGAACACTATTCTGGTATTGTGAAAAGGAAGTCTTGCTCAAAAACAAGTTGTTACTGCTGTACATGAGATCTCTAAAACAAACCAGTAAATGCATGTGGGACCCTAAAGAAGTTGTAAATCCTTCTTACAGAAACCCAACCAAGTGAGGTTGAATATATTCTGAAATAATCCATGTATCCTGGAATGAAAACAGAAGGTAATAGAAAACTATCTTTTCTTTAATTCCCCGGTAACAATTCTCCTCCCACATCCTAGTGACAGGAGCCAAGAACTGAGAGAATGGAATTCATGAAAAAGCAGTATACAAAACATTTCAGAATCAGTGTATTATTAGCACCTATGAATTTATACTCATTCAAAAGCCCTCACGTTAATCTTCTATGCAAACAAGACATTTCCCAGACTTGTAAACTTAAAAGGTCTTAAAAAAACACGGGGAAATAACTGGGGGTTTGTGCTTAAGAAAAACTGAGATGAGTATTTAGTCTTGGCAGACTCTCTTCCTCCCTTTCCCAAAACAAGAATTCAGTTCTCATATCAGGTATGAAATGAAATTACAGCTTGAAGTGGAAAATTGGCACCTGACCTTGCAAAAACTAACAGCTTCCCCTTATAATGTTGCTCAAAGACATGCAATAAACTCTAGCCCGTAAGCAGTGTCTCCTATAGCAAGGCTTGCAGAACTGCATTGATGTTGCTCATTTGGCCTTGAGAAAAAATGCCAGGAAAAATGGAAAATAATCTAGAACAAACAGATTAGATCTGGAGAGATTAGTTATAATATTTTCTTCCTTCCTGTAGTCTCTCTGCATCACTGCTCCCCTCCCCAGCAAGTATGTGTACTAAAAGCAGATTTCCCAGCTTCTCTCCAACTGGCAATCTAAGGGGGTGGGGAGGGCAGGGAAAAAGATTTACTATCTCTGCACATTCACTATAAAAGTTTCCAGGCACAATAAACCCTGTGGGCATGGAAAAACCTAACACTGCTTCTTCGTCAGGCTTGAGGTTGCTGAAGGATAATCAGTAAAACATGTCTTTCAAAAATCAAGAGAAAAAGCAGGAAAATAATTCAGAAGGAAAAAATCCCACCAAAGCATGCAAAAGAATCTGCACTCAGACAGGGGATCTGGAGCACAGGACTTTTCATGAGTAGACAGCTACTTATTTTGCAGCAAACATCTATTGTAAGCAGCTTTTCTCTCTAATCCATTAGGTACATGTATTACTATTTGATGGAGTGAGCAGCAGTGCCTGTGGAGAAGATACATCTTCGATTCTGGAAGATCATACATGTATCTTATGTAGAAGAAAAACTCTGTACCCTGTAACTATAAAAGTGGTTATTTGACCACTGCAGCATCAGATTTCTTTGTGGCAAACAAGCAGAACTTCTAAACTGCTCCAGGAACACACACAGAATACATGGATAAAGATGTGGAGTTGGCCTGGAAAGATACAACATATAGCTCCAACACCAGAGCTGTGTTGCTGAAAAAACTCTGAGCTCACATCCTCCCCCATTTAACCTTGCTGGAAATCTGTGACCATTTCTACAGATCATCTTCCATCTTCATTAACTACAAAGATGATTGACAAGTTCCAAGTAAACTCACGTTAAATGTTGTCTGTGTTGCATTTGAAGTGGTTAAGTTAGTTGTTTATGTTAGTTGTGAATTCCTGAAGGAATTAACTTATTGTCAGCTTTGTAATGCCCTCCTCAGCCCATCCACTTTGGCTGCTAGTTCCTAGGCTGGGAGCTAGGGACCAGCACCTAGCATCTGCCTTTGAGAAACCGGAGAAGTACTATCATGCTTTTCTCTTATCATATCCCTGTGCAGTGTCCAAGGAATTTCCTGCACCCAAAAGCTGTAAGGGCAGTAGAATACACTACAAATTACTGATGGAAACTTGGTGCTTTACCTAAGAAACCTTCCACGAAAACTGACAGGTTAAAAACATGAATGTGCTGAAGCTGGCAGAAAATGACAGAATTCCTGAAAAAAAGCCAGCTGGTTTTTCATGTTTCTTTTTAGCACACACTCAAAGGACCAAATATGTTTTGATTAAGCTCTTGAAATGGGATGAAGTTTTCCAGCCGCTCTAGGAACTAGGTAAGTTCAATAAGTGAACTGTCAGCTAGAACAACTGCCTTCACCAGAAGACCTAGGATCTTTCTTCATTTTGGTGTTGAGGCCAACACCAATTTAATTCACAAGGGACGAGCAGTGGTCTAAATATCTTATAACAGCTATTTGCAACTAAACAACAAAGGTATTGAAATAGATGGATAAAGACAATTTTACTTGAGACACAAAGCACTGAGTTACCACTCAGAAGAGCTTATGTCAACACTCATTGGGCAGAACTCTCTTCAGGATAATGAGAATGAACAGGTTCAAACTGCTAAAAATTGCTCCAGGTTTTTTGCTACCATGAAGAATTGGAGCTGGAATCAGCTTCTTCCTCCTGACAAGAAACAGGCTGTTCTCAGGTAAGCACAGTAACAGCAGGTCCCTCCCTGTGATGGATTGACACCTCCTCCCCCCATAAAAAGGATAAAAAGCAATGCAGGCATAACAGTGACCAGCCACCAGTGTGATTACACACTCAAGTTAAATGCAAACAGTAAACTGTGATATAGGCAAACCCAAAACACTTTTCCCATTCCTCACTGCATTAATAGAACCTTCTGACATCTACAGTTAAGTTCTATGAAGAATTTCACCAAGGAAGAGTTTTTCCAGGTCATTAAAAGTCTTCACTACGAAAAATAAGTTGCAAGCAATGAAATAAGTGTTTTCTCATCCACATGATCACATTATTGCTGGAAAGTACTAACAGTCAATTCCCTGGAGAGAAGAAAGGCATTTAAAAGAATGTAAATCCACTTAGCAGAAATAAAAATTGATGTTAATTTTGCTTGTTTCCTTTGTCCAGGTGAAAGGCAATCCAAAGAGCCTTAAAGTGGGAAAGCTCAGAAACAGCAAATCACAGCAGCTGCACTGTGAATTACCTCTGGCACTAGAAGAAAAAACAACCATTCAGCAACAAAGTCAGATCTTAGGGAAGTTGGAGAAATGAAGAGAACCATTCCAAGCTGAAGATAATGATAAATTCAAATAAGAGAGTCTGTCCTCACTGCAATCTTAATTCAAGCACTGCGTCAGCCTATGCACACAGACCTTCTCCCTCAACTAGGTTGTACTTAAACTGAGTTTGCTGGCCCTGCAGCACAGTTCAAACCCCAGTGACTCTTGCACTGCAATGTCTTCGCTAATGCACACTGCTAACCCCAGCGCTGCTGCTTGACAGCTGTTCAGCAGTAAGAGCATAAACAAGTGAGGAAAAACACAACCTGCAGATAAAGGGTCACAATGAGTAAGACTATGGATGATCCACCCATTCTGTGTCTCTTAGCAGTAGTGGTCAAGATACCAAGTCCCACAACAGGGCAGGCATGGAGGGAGCAGGGCTTTTCCAGAACACTCCCTCAGCTGCCTGCAACAGCAGCTTGGGGGTTTCCTGAGCCAAAGGTGGTGTCTTTGTACTTAATAATCCTCTGGGGATTTTTTTACTCAGTGCACAAAACAAAGTGAGCAAGCCTCAAGTGGAAAAGACAACTTCAGGAATTCAAAAGCCACAAGAAGAAATAAAGGTAAAGGACTGGCAGGCAGAGTTAGAAACTCAACTGCCCCTGGCAAGAAGAGATAAAACAACAACCCCTCGCACAGAACTTCAGTCCAAGTTTTACATTACCCACTACCCTTCAAGAATTATGAGTTCTCATCAGTTTTTCTTTTTCAGTTCATGTAATCACAAGATAAGAATCTGAGAAGCAGAGATATTACTCAGAAGTTCTAACATTATCAGTGAGAAGAATGCAGATTCTCCTGTGCTGGGAAGAGACAAAAATGCTCTTTTTTCTTTGAAATATTTCAAAAGGAGAATACTACTTGCACAAACTCAAATATCTAAGGTGATCCCAACTTAGCTGGCAAGTCATTATGCCTTGGATGCATTCCAGTACAGTATTTACCATTCTGACAACATGTGAAAGAAAAATCAAAACTACTTTTTACTTCATACTTTTTCTCCTCTGTAGTTTCCAGGCATACATTTAAGGAAATGCAGCACGATTTCATACAACCATGCTATACTGAAGCTTCCCTCACTGAAGCTATGAACACATAACAGGGCACAGCTCTTTTCCAACTTCCTTGATTTCTTCTGAACATTATGCCTTCCAAGAAACAGACCAAGATAAGCTTTTCACTATTTATTTTTCCTCAAACACCAGTGTAGCTCTTAATGCTTTCTAGACACCCACTAACAACAGTTTAAGAGATCAGGAAAGACAAAACCAATCCTGACTTCAAGTGCTAGAAATGCAGGTGCGATGTAGCTCCTAGCAAGCTGCCGTGTTTATGTGAAGCTCTATTCCATGTGTCACCGCCCTGACTACCATATCCTAACAGACCTCAAGACATACTCTGTTCTCTTCATCTCCCAAGCAGCTGTCCTTTCACTGCTTTCTAACTCAATCTCTTAGGTCATGAAATTTTAATAGTGTAGCAAGGTAGGGGACAAAAAAGAAGAGAAAGGAAAGAGGCTGTACCACCATAAAGGAATAATTTTACTATCTACTTCTCTCACCCGCTTCTGATTTCCAAAGCTACAATAACTTGTACTGACAGGATCCCTGTGAAGTCAAGACAGTATTAGTTCATGAGACCGATTTCTCTGTTTCTTCTTGAGAAAAAGACATCAGCCATGATAAAAAAACCACTCCTACCTTCATTCCCAGGAGCAGAACAACTAACTTCAGGAAGTAAACTAACATTTTACAAATCACAATTCAAAGCAGCAAACTTTTTCAATGTACAAACCCAACACACTGGATGGCTTGACACCTGCATCAGATGATCAGTTTTATTCTTTATCACATAGCAGTGGATTTCAAGATCCTAACATTGACTAATTCTTAATAACTCCAGAATAAAATTACAATTATTTTCATACTGACCAAAAAGCACTTTTACAGCACTGCTACTACTATTCAACTTACCACACCGTCTGAGTACTGAATCATTAGCAGTACTAATGGGATGCAAACTCATAAGAGTGCACTACAAAATCTAGCTCTACAGTCTAGTAAAGTAACTGTTCCTTAAACGCTGTAATTAAGGGTTCTTACTCTCTGCCTGGCCCCTGACAAACCTAGCTCACACAGGTAGTCCCACTGATTTCAGCAGGACTATCTACTGAGAGAGGTTACTCACACAAGAAGGAACCTGCAGGTCTAGGCCCTTGCATCTTGATTTATAAGCATGAAGCACATGAGTCTAGCAGGAATTTAACACTTACGCTTCCCCAGTTGTTCTGACAGTCTGTTCCTCACCATCTTCATCTGAGCTGCTACACGTTGCATCGGAGTCCAGATCCTTCTCCACACGAGACAGCAGCCCTCCAGTATGAAGTGCAAATCCCCGGATTTCACCTGGTGCAATGGTAACTCCATTCTGTGGGTCTGTACTCGAACTACTCTCCAAAGTAGTTGTGTTGCTTTCTGGCCAACCTTCAGTGCACCTGAGGGAGCTACTGCTCAAAAATCTGGTTGGCTCATGGAAAACCTTCATCCTCTGTAGGTGATGTTTCACAAAGCATTTCAGCTGCTGATCGCAGTGTTTGATAACATGCTTTGCCAGAAGCATTTGTAAACGTTTCTGAGTTCTTTTGGCACGACTGATTTCCATTTGTTGCTTAGTGACACACTGGAGTAAGCGAGCATACACCTCCTCCGGGGTGCAGCTCGAAATCCCTTCTGAAGGCCTGTGAAGAATTTGGTGTAATAAATCCCCCTTTATTGTTTCAGTGCAGACTTCCAAAGCCCTACCCAAAAAACCATTCTTCTTGTACCATTTCCCATTTAAAAGCTGCATCTCTTCTGCATTACTGGTCTCAGTGACACTGGACTCCAAAAGTCTCTGCGTTTCTGCCAGATTCGAAGATGTGGTCTCTGAAAACATTTGCCCTTTGACCTGTTCCTCAGGTTCTGGATGACTAATCTGCCCAGCTGAGGTGTCAGCACCATTATGCAATGACTTTCCCATCCTGGAGCAGCCCGGTTCTCCCACTTTTGTCTGCTTCCCGGTTTTGTTGTTAAACGCAGAATTTGTACTCATTAACAAGACAGACTGATAGCGCTTGGAGGATGGTGGAGAACCAAAATGCTGTACACTGAGGATATCATTCCTGAGGTTGGGCTCAGCAGTGGGGAACCCCAGGACTGAGCAAGTAATCTGTGCGATGGAGTCCTCTTTTATCTTCTCTTCCACTGCTCTGGAATTTTCCATGCACAAAGCTGTATCAGACTCCATAGCTCTAAAGGACAAAGAAGGTGACAAGTGGATACCATGACCTTTTGTTGCTGCCTCTCTGAGGGCTGGTGTCATTATAGCTACTGTAGGTAGTTTACAGCAAACCTGAAAATAACATGGGCCATGTAAATTTTCTCATTTTCATGACATAGTACAAATATAACAACTGTCAGTTCATTCTTTCAACATTTCAATATTCAAAGATTCAATTAAAAAAGCACATTATCTAAAGCACATGGATAGACTACACTCCCCACCAAGTCAAACAAGAACACTCTTGGGTTTTGTCCTTATTCCATTCAGAGGTTGTTCCATGTGCAATGAAAGCCTTTATCTCTCATGGGAGTAAGTGTTCATACCTCACTGCATTTCTGATCCTGTCAGTCTGAGAAATAAGACTCACACAGTTCAAGACTATCATTTAAGCTTGCCCAAACTGAAAAACATGACCATAAGACACGTGACTGGAAGGATGTGTTTCAAAACACGTGTGTGAATGCATGTGTATGTATAGGCACACACAGAGGTGAACATCTACACATCCCCACCCCAGAACTCTGCCTGGATGTTATTGCAACCTGCCCTGGATAGAAGTTACTTTTTGAGCTGCATTTCCTTTTTGTTCAAGTATATTTTTTATACTCAAATGAGTTAACAACAGTATCCCAGCAATGGCAGCTAGGCAGCTACCTAGGACAAGTTCGGCACAGCAGAACACCTACCACAAAAAGAAACACTCTGAAATAAACTCAGAAGCACTACTGGGAGAAACATATTTAATGTAAATCTATATAAAGCAAACATTTGCTAAATTAATGTAGTCTATATTCTCAAAAATAACACTTCAGAAAACAATCATCAAGGCTAATGCTTTAAAAACAAAGAACTGGAAGTTCTAAATGTTTCCTAAAAAATCTATCCGTGCCTTTGTACCCAGTTCTTTCTTTGTCAGGCACTGCCTACATACTAGACACACAATATTCTTTAATTATTTTCCTTACTATTTGAGTAAAGACCAACAGTTTTCCTATACAAGCCCTTTAGCCTGTGGTTTGCCATAGCTTAAGCAAAAGGTTCCCTAACTTTGGGATCAAACCACCAGTGTCACCCTCCACCTCTTGTCAGCAGCTATGCTGTTATATCCTACTATATCTATTTCACAGCCTACACAGCAGGAATCACTGCCTTACACTGTACTTCCAGCACTGTGTAGGAGACAGTTCAATAAACCAAATGAAAGATTTAACTGAACATGGCCTGCAGAAGCCCGAAAGATATTGTCAGATCTTCCTTAAGAAGCTAGAGACAAAGACAAAAACAATACGAGAGTAATAAACATGAGTGAGTGTAGCATAGTAATTCCACAGTAAATTCTCTGTTTAACCAGTGTACTAGTTGGTTACTAGTTAAAGGGGGGGAGTGAGTGAGCGACTGCATGATTTACAGCCGAGCTTAAACCACGACAAACAGCATTTCCACTGCCCTTCTTTCAATGTCTTCAGTTTCTTTGATCTCCACAGCAGCTGCCCAGCTCAGCAATTTTCAACGCACAGATCCCATAAGGGGTCAACGATTCCGAGACTGCCATGTATGGATCCTTAGAAAAGCAAACACCCTGTCCAAAGCCTTGGCTTGTTTATAACTACAGGTTTTACACTGAAGGTGCAAACATTAAAGGGAGATGTGAAACACTAAGGAGCTAAGAAATACCAGTCTGGATGCCTTCTCCTTAGCCCTCAAAATACAAAGAAAAAAAGAGTACCACATGCTCCAGTACTGCCTTAACACTCTCTGTATGGTTTATTCACCTTTCACTACTGCATTATACTTCAACCATGAGGTTTTCATGCTGTACATTACCTCCTCAGCATCACAAGGACCAGGTTTGGTGGTCCTAATGCTAATCCTGAACTATACTATTCAAATCCCCAGGATTTTAACCTTTATCAACAAGCCAGTAACTTCAGACTATAGAGGAGCTCAAAATAAAGTCCTCCCCAGCAGACAGCGATTCAGTTAAGAGCTCTGTTACTAGGATAAGACAGGGAAATGCACTGATGAGAGCTGTGGCCCCAGTTGCAAAGCTTCTGGTGACTTTAGCAATGCTCTCAGCACCTGACTGACTCCTGGTTTTGTGTCTTTCAACTCTTGCTAGCAGGCACAGAATTTTTAAATCCGAAGGAGTATGGATTCAGACACCTATGCCTCCCCCCATCTCAGCATATGGCAAATAACTATAATAAATCAAAGGGATTTAGGATGGCTAAACTGTAAGGAGGAAAGAACTGAAGCCCATGCTTTCTCTGTGGGGTTACTATGAACTCAAGGGAGTCCCATGTTAGATCTGTCCTTGGGAGTTCCAAAACACCCTCTCAGAACACTGTCAGACCAATACACTGCGCAATGAGTTTAGGACTGGTCCAACTTCACCATCTACCTCTCTCAACCCCAGTGGTTAACAGTCGGAGGTTGCTACTCCTGAAAGCCAGGAAACACCCACACACAGCAGAGCTGCTGCTCAAGCAAAGAAGGAGTTTGCAGGTGTATATCTCATACCTACGTGAATAGGAAGGCTATTAAAAAAACTGGCACCAAAAGCTTCTAGTGTCTTAACTTGATTTATACATCCTCCAATACTACAAACCTTTCTGGTACAGCCTCAGATGTCCTCAATTGCAATGCACACTTTATTTCAGTTTAGGGGCAGTTTTTCCCCTCTTTTAGATTCCTTTCCCTCTTACCTGCAAGTACCTTCAAATGGGACCAGAAACTGAAGAGCACCAACTAAACCACTAATTGCGTTTTCCTGACAGATGATGCTGAAATTATAATATAGCTAAAAAAAAATGCTTTCGAAGAGAGAAATCGCTCAATTAGCCCCTTACCCAGCAAGGTGCAAACTTCACACGATGTTTCTGCCCTGAAGACAGTCGTGTGAGACACTTCAGGTGCGTTCCTCTCATTTCAGTGCCATCAAAAAGACTTTACGAAAGCTGGTACTGTCCCAGTCTCCAGTCCTTGGCATTTCTCCAAGAAGTTTACAAACACAGACACAAATAGTCATTGGTAAATGAGCACAACAGAGTATTAACTGCAAAACCACAAAAATCAAAAAATTAAACCCAAATTTTAGTACAAGTCCTTGGCTCAGTGAGAATGGTGCAGTTTTCATTTTGACACATTTTATTTCATTTTGGCAGAAAGCAGCAAAAATAATTTCAGTTCACCTTATTGGAAGTGAGTTTTCAGAGGCAAACCTGCTACCTTCTGGGGACAAAAAAACACCCCAGAAAGTGCAGAGGGAGGGAAGACAAGTACTGCAGCACAGTATTCAGGAAGAGGCTGTATTTTCATTCTGGAAAAAGCTTTTTTGTCCTAGGTAAACCATTTCAAGGATTTTTTCCATTGTGTACTACTTGCGGTTTCAAAACCAGACCAGCTGAAATGCTACTAAACTGGCAACCAGTTTGCTTTTCATCTGCTGAATACACACTCTACTTGAAAGACAAGAAAGAAGTGTAAAAGGAAAAGCTGACGTAAAGTACCGGGGGAGGGAAAAAACAAGTACCAGACATGCACAGTACAGCAACTGATGTTTAAAGTGACTTTATGCTTATCCTCCCCTAATGCCCTAATTACCTGGGAGGATATAGCTGGGAATTGCAGTTTACCACAGCCAAGAACTCCCTCCCTGCTCCCTTCTCTTGCAACAGCTATCAATCCTTAATTCTGCCATGAGCTCTGCTCCTTTCCCTATCCTCTCTCCCCTGCTACTTCTGCTTATTTCTTAGTCCTCACTCAACATTTTCATGTTATACCCTTCCCTCTCAGGCTTACCCCAACGGAATTTGTCTAAATCCTGAAACTAGTGTCTTCATGTTGGTAATGAGCAGCACCCTATTCAAATAAACACACCAAACCCCAACCACAAACCTGCTTGCATACAGGGTAGCATTCCCTTCACAGCTTTTGTTTATAGTCACTTCACTTTCTGACTCTACCCCCCCTTGCATAACACTGTCCCTTTTGTTACACAATGCTGCAGACAATGTTCTGGGGGATTTTTAATGGGGAAGGATTGCTGTGTCATTTAGCGGGGTTTTTGATTGTGATCTTCTCGTTTTCAGTGACAATAAAACTCCACTTGCATGAGCGTTTGTAAGGCTCCCCTCTACAAACCTTCTCTCCTGAATGGAGTCATCTTTTGTCATCCCAAACACCTGAAACTTTCTTGTTAACAGTGAGATTCCTGGAGGCCAGGAGAAGACTTACATTATATATATATATATACAAAAAATAATGTGTGTATATATTATATATCTATATGCTATTTTGCTCTCAAATTCAAGGGCCTACAAATAATGCGTAAAATTAACACAACTGTTTCCAGTTTATCCATAGATGAAGTGTGTTTCAGATAAGCAAACTTCCAGTGTTTATTTCTTGCCTAGAAGGCATTTCAAAAGCAAAATGAAGTCCTTGGCAGCAAACAGCATCTGGTGACACACCTCAAATTAAGCTCAGCAAGAACGTTCAAAAATACTGTATTTCAAACTGACAAGTGCTGCCTTCCTGCAGAAGAGACGGCAGCTACATGAGCAAGCTTGATCTGCCTACACCACAACTGACAGAACCTGGTTTCCTACGGCTTTGGGTTGTTTTGCCCCCTAATCCCTAGCAACTCTTGGCCAGCCTCCCTGATACTGGTTAGACAAAAATAAAGCGGTGTTCTGGCAGACAAGCACTACTGCAGCACTGCCCTCACTGTGTGCCAAGACCCAGAGCTGGAGCTGGCTTTGGCCAGCTCCAAGCTGTGCCTGGTGGGAGGGTGGCATCCACTTGGGTAGTACTTGACCTACCTCTCCCAATTTGCACAAAACTCACAGGACCATATTAACTTCTAAGAATAGAGAGAACAGCTCAACAGCATAAGCTGCACTTTCTCATAGAACAGTCTGCAGCAACGAAGGCAAAAAGAGATGTTGGCCCCACTGGGTATGTCCTGATTAAGAGCATGAAAGAAAAAGGAAAGAAGTCCATATTTAACACACCAGGGACTAACCTTTAAGAGAAAGGAAAATCATCTCAGTAGGCAGAGCTTTTGTTTTCAGTTCAAAAGCAGCCCAGTTACTCCTGACGTGTATTTAAACATTTTAGTGTTTTGTTCTATTAATAGACTGGGAAAAAACCCAACAACCCAAACAGGATTATGTGGGGAGTCTCAGCTTTCAGCAGCACTCACTGTGCAGACAGTACTATACAGATAAAGCTGCAAGCTCCAGTGTTCTGCACTCCCCAGAAGATATAACCAGAAATTCCACCTCCTTGAGGAAAAAAAACCCCAAACTAACAATAAAACACACATAACATCCTAAAAGGATCTCCCTTTGAAAATGCAATTTTAGACAGACCACCCAAACACTTTTACTCATAAAAAACATCAAAAAGGACACACTTCAAGTGGAACTCATTAGTATTCATTTATGATAAAATACTCATTAAAATCTCCGAACAGGGTTGTTTTTCTCTTTGTTCGTAACTGCTTCTGAACAGGGAGTTGTATCTTATTCCCAAGTTTATTTACTATGCCATCAACCAATTCCTGTTCTGTCTATAATGTATTTGTAACATAACATCTGAAGTTGTTTTTAACATATGCTAAACTTAAGCCCTTTCTGTGGTACGTGACACGTGTCTCTCTATGCAGGTTGTATATGTCGCTAACATAAACACACATAATGCTTTCAGATCCATTTCCCTACCAACATTTCAGTTCTCCTTACAAATTCCACTCTTTGAAGAGTGGGCCATAAAACTTGGGCTTAAACAACGCCCATTCAGCTCTTAGGCACTGATTCAGATGACTGGAATTTAAACTCCCCAAAACATTGACAGGATTTCACACTGCGATCCAATAAGGAAGGAGGGTCCTCAGGCACACAGTAGCTTTCCGAGTCGCTACATCTATCAGCATTACAGCCATGCTTTACCCAGTTTAATTTTTAGTATTTCCTTTTTATTAAGCACACGGAAGTAATATCACTTGGAAAAATCCACTTGGCTTTCTTGTACCCTGGTTTACTTTGCTTCCCACCGCTAATGGGTATCAAATACCTCAGTGTTTTACAACCAGGGAGCTGATGCACAAAGTGGATTAAAGCCTTGCTCAAGAGCACACGAAGCTGAGGGGACGCACCTGGAGCTGGGCTGCCTTCCAGAGCTTTGCTATCTACTTTATCTACTCAGTTTTATAAGTAATGATCTTGGGGCTGGGAAGCCAGCTGGGTCAGGGTCACTAGGAAGCAAAGGAATCTGTGGTAATCTGTTTACCACAGGGAAGTTTCAACGCGGGAACTTAAAAAAACACGTAAAAACCACACATGAAAACGCAGAGTGAAGCTTTCCTGACCCAAATATTAAAAATAACGATGAAAAAAGGCCAAGGCAGCACAACAGCGTGTACCTACGGGCCGCGCTGTGAGGCACTCGGGACCCCACTCCCTCCACAAGCCCGAGACGGGCAGGGCAGGGCCGGGCGGGGTTGGCTGTGGAGCGGGGAGGAGAGGACGGCAGGAGCCGGCGGGGCGGTGCGATGAGGTGAGGGGCGGCCCGATGAGGTGAGGGGCGTCCCCGCCCCGCGCCATGACCGTTAAGCCCACCCCCCCTCACTCACCCCGCCCCCACCTCAGGCTCCTCCCCGCGCACGCGCACAGCGCTCGGCGGCGCCACGGCCGCTCCCGCCGCGGGAACCGGCCGCCGCCCGGCCCCGGTTCTCCTCCCCAGCACCCCCCCCCCACCGCGCCTTACCGCGGTACCTCCCGCTGGCGCGGAGCCGCGGCCCCGCCGCCCTCACCCCCCCAGCGGAGCCCCCCGCTTGCCTCCGCCCGCTGGCTCGGCCCCGCCGGCGCTGCTCGCTGCGGCCCGCACGGCTCTCGGCGCGGCTCCCACTGCCGAGGTTGAAGAGTCCGCGCCCAGCTAAAGCGCAGCGCGGCGAGAGGGGCGGGGCTTCCCCGAGTAAGGGGAGGAGCGCAGCCAATCAGCAGCCGCCGGGGGCGGAGCTCTGCGTGGGGGCTGCCGCCCGCCATTGGCGGGGGGCCTGAGGCGGGGCGCTGAGGGGAGGACGGCGGCCAGAACGCCGAGCCCTGCTGCTGAGAGGTTAGAGCCAACCCTCTGCGCGTAAACAGGGATAAACTCACATTTTCCAGCTTTTTTCTTTTTTTTTAACGTGTATAACTTGGAAATGGTCGATAAAATTCACCAGCCTCACAGTCCCCTTCCTCAAAACTCCTTCTGCGAGCCCTGAGGAGAATACGGGCCCAAAGGAAGCGACTCTCCCTCAGGTTTTAAAGGAATGCAGACAACCGTAAGATTGCATAGAAATGCTTTATTATATTTATTTAAAGAAAGTAATTAAAATAAGGCAGCTCGGGTTACATGTAAACATCGAGGTCAGCTGTACACTCCCTCCCCATTCTGTATAGTGACGGTAGTTAAGTTTGTCAAAAGGGAATACAAATTCAGTGATAAATGCTAATATAACTTCCGTTCATTTGTGAAGAACGTGATTTCCCTGGAGCTGTGATTCTGAAAAGCGAGGGCTGGATTGAATATAATGGCACCAAGTCTGAAATACTACCCATAACATCCCAGACAAAAAACTGCCTTTTGCCACCAGAACTGTTGGAACCCAGAGGATTACCAAGATATTTAAAATAAAGGTAATTTAATATTAGATATTCTGCATAGAGCACACTGTTGTTACTATTTTTAATAGTATCACTTCCTTGAAGGAATACAATATACCACATTTATTTTACTTACATTCTGATGTCTGATTTCATACCATATATTAGTATATGGGATTCTGGGAAGACTCTTCAAACTAGTAAGAACCTGCCCTACTTGTCACTGACAATGTCTCTAGCAATAAGTTCTTTCATTATTTCATTGGTGCCACCATAGATTGGCTGAACACGGGAATCCACAAAAGCTCTGAAGGGAAAAAACAACAACAAAAAGGAAAGATTAAAAACAACTCTTCAGAATGGACACACAATCAGAATTAAAAGATATCACTATCCCCCTTAATTAAATACATTAATTAATTAATCAAATAAAACTATAAAACAAGACTCTTACTACTCTTCCTCTCCCAATACTTATTCCCTCCTTTCCTCTCAGCACCTGAGCATTAACCCAGCTTGACATCAAAACCCCCATTCCCCCACCACACTCATCCTGCAGAGCAGTATGCCCGCATGAACTGCTACACCCAGGTGCTTCCTTGTTGTTAAAAAACAACTCCTGCAGAGCCAAATTGATAGTTATCGTGGTAAATTGCTCTAATGCCCTGGCCTGTCTGATCCTGTCAAGAGGACTGCTAATGGTGCTGTCAGTTCTTTCTTTGAGGTGGGCCTCAAACACCCTGGGAGGAGAAGAAAGTGTCTATGGTTTTCACATCAGCTGGCTACAGCCTTCTACTGACACCAGCTCCAGCTCTATTTGGGCCAGCAGCCGAAAAGCTGCATGCAGCCAAACCATTTCCATCCTTGTGCTGGAACTGGTGCCAGTACATGCACAGCTGGTGAGAACACACAGGACAATGACAGCTTGCTTTTCCATCTTAATTCTGCTTCATTATTCAGAGAGCAGCCCAGGAGCAATACGGCATTCTCTGGAAACAGGCATGTTGCTGAACCATGGGGATAATAAAACCCTGTATGGACAACTACTGCACACACAGATAAGCAGCAGTTTGAGGACACCCTAAACAGGACTTACTGGCCTTCCAACTTAGATAGGCTGCAAGACACTCACAAATTATACTCACTAAAACATGCAGAAAAGTTATTTTAAAGCAACATTTCACACTCAATATATTTATAATAATTAAAAAAAAAGTCAAACCTACTCAGTTAAACTAATTTAGTTTACTTATGACAACTGCACAGCACTCCTGGTTTTCCTGTTCCACCTATCAGATCACATCCTCTTTCTGTTTTATTAAAAACAGCTCCAGTAAACTCTTAGTGTGGCAAATGGCATGTACACAAAAGGAAACACATCTTCACAGATAATACACAAGGAAATATATAAAAACCCCATAAATATTCCTAAATTTATAAAGTAAGCCACAAATTTGGAATTACAAAACCTTCTTTTTACATATAGATCTCTGAGCTTTTTCACTTAAAAGGATGTAAAAAGCTGAATGTAGTCAGTCATACTCTTGTTTAGGCAATTTGTTATGCTAGAGTATTACAGAAGATTTCAACTGACCAACAGGTTTTCCTTCCTTTATACACATGCATTTTATTTCAGATAAAACATGCTAACTACCTCTTCTCATTTTTAGTTTTACATTGCTTCCCTTTTTTTACAATTAACATTTTCTTCTAGAAAAGCAACTTCTATTTTGTGGAAAACAGATAATAATATAGATAAGTGCTCATCAGCTTATGAATTATTTGGAGAATCAAAACAAAGCCTTCCTGCAAACATCCATACCATAGACTGCCTTTCAACAAACACGCTGAAAAAAGGGTCAGTAATCAGTTCTAAACATTAAACAGTTGTCAAGTAGATGTAAAAGGGGTGCCTCATTTTAGTTTGCTGGTAATCTTTCATCATTCAAGTTTGAAATGCTTCACTTACTTTGCAATTGGATACTCCCACATGTACCCCCATCCTCCGTGCAATTGCACGCATTGGGTAGCTATGCTGTTTTGGAGATCAGAAGCCCTTAAATAGCCAAAAAAAAAAATTGGTTTTTAGAATAATGTTATGCTATGAAACATCACGAGATACACAGATAACTGAGCAAGTCAAAAATAGAACCAAACGTTTTATTCTATACACAGACAAGCTTGCTTACCTTTCTCATAGCTACAGAGATTTCTTTTGTAAAGCAGGTTGATAATAGTCTCTTTTCTTACCAAATCCTCAGCTTTGTCAAAAAAACAGCAATCACAGGCTGCCCCCTACACTCCCACTAGCAACACACCACGATGCTATTGAGTATATCCATCACCTGAATATAATTTATTTTCCCCAACAGATGCTATAGTTTTGAATTCTACAAAATACTGTAATTCTTAATCAGGATTTCTCACTGCAAAATACAGATTTAACTGCAAAATAAAGATCTGAACTGCACTGGAAGGTCAAGCTGAAGTTGAAAGACACCAACCCTCCCACACACTTTCTAAGCATGTAACTTTGAGAGAAGGAACAGAAAGAAAATAATTCAAGGCAATTTCTTTTCAATGAAGAATGTAAGAGTCCTTTTCTTCAAACACCTCCTCTCCTATTCTCCAAAACATTCCCTCATCCGATTAGAATTATAGAATATTTAGGGTTGGAAAGGACCTTAAGATCATCCAGTTCCAACCCCTCTGCCATGGGCAGGGATACCTCACACTAAACCGTATCACCCAAGGCTTCGTCCAACCTGGCCTTGAACACTGACAGGGAAGGAGCATTCACAACTTCCCTGGGCAACCCATTCCAGTGCCTCACCACCCTAACAGTAAAGAACTTCTTCCTTATAGCCAATCTAAACCTCCCCTGTTTAAGTTTTAACCCATTACCCCTTGTCCTGTCACTACAGGACAAAATCCTTAAATCCTTACAGTTTATTATAGGAACTTTTAGTCTGCAGCAGTGAGTTACTGAAGCTCTCTTTCCTAAATGTATGTTCACATTAATGTAGGTACACAATACAAACTGTCACCAAAAAGTAAAACCTTCAGACCTATCATCACATATTGGAAACAAAATGCACAAACCATGCTTTAAAATACTTCAAAGCTCTCACTCAAGTTGAGGACTATACAAAAGGTTTGAAGCAAAACTAACTGGAGACATTATCCTGAACTAATAGGGAATAAAGCAATTCTACATTCCGGCATTTTCTAGACTCCATTAGGAAAAGGGGAAATCCATAACAAATTGTGGCACTAAACAGTTCGGAATGTAGGGGAGTTTCAAATGGCTTGCTCTGGGAAATTTGTTGAGGAAATAAGTCTACATATCTGAGCTGGCAGTAGTTGCTCCCTCCTCCTCAAAACTGAATGCCTCTCCTTACGTACCTGGTACTTCTAGGTAATCACTGCCAAGAACAGCACTCAATCAAAATCCTTCCTTTCACTGTAAATACTCTCTCTGGATTTCCTCAGTATTCTCTGCTCATTTCTAGGAGCTGTACACAAGTGCATCTTCCACACAATGATTTGTTCATATCTGATGTGCTCTTTTTGCCCCCATCTTTACAAGCAGAAAGAAAACTATACAAATTTATGTGCCACTATCTTAGATATTTCTACTCATCCAGCTTTCTCTGGTTAAATGTAAGTTAACAGATAACACCACCAAGTATGGGGAGAGGAAGGAGGAGTTCTGGCCAATAAAAGAAAGCACTGTTTAGTCTTGGTTACACCAGTAGATATAGCCAACTATTCCTTTCCTAAACCAGACAGCTTCAGAAACTGGGTGGGCGAAAGGGCTACTGCTAAGTAAAATTAACTAATTAATGATTAATAATCATATGAGCTCCAAATAAACCTGTGCTTTAAAAAAAAAACAACAAACCAAACACTCTCCATTAAAAAACACCCCCCCCCCAAAAAAAAATCCCCAACAACAATTTGCTACAGCAAAACAGAAGTGTTTGCCTGAATACCAACAAAATACTCACTTCTACTTGAAGCTAACGCTGAGTCCTGATCTGGTTATTAATGGAAGCCTGTTTTATAAACACACTATTGTCTGGAAATTGATCTGTTTAAACAACACTGGTTTTCAATGTAACAAAGATTTTTGTTGGCTACACCACTAAATCTAAAGTTAGTGGTCTGTATTAGAAGCTGACTACCTTATTATTAATCAGACAGCAATGTTATCTTTTCAGTAGATCTGAACAGTTCAGTGTTCTTATCAGCCTCCTGTCAAGATCATACAAGTAACCACATACCAATACTTTGCCATGGAAGCTGTGGGGGAGTCCAGACGTTTATCTGCATGCAGCTGCAAACAGTTGTCCAGAAAAGCTCGGCCCACACATATCTGTGTTTTCATTTCTGCCAGCTTGTGCTGCACTGTCTGATGTTGGAAATGGACAAAGAAAGAGCAGGACAGTTGTAAGTGATCCCTGAAGTAGAAAATGGAGCATTTTCTAAAAAGGTTTATGTTAGAAATCGCCATTTCAAACCACTTTGGCTCTGTACACCAGAAGACAGCTTACTTTCCATACAAATATGGCTTTACCAATCTCATTAAAGAAAATTACAGCCCTTTACTTCTCAACACCAACTCAAAATATTACTTTACAAGAACCTGAACCCCAAGAACCTGGACACAAATTCCTAGACAGCACAGAGTAGGAGGCACTGGGTGCTCTGTCATTCTAGGCTCCCTCTTGTGGGGGAATGTCCCTTCACTTCACAGAGCCACCAACTTCCCCAATTAATATCGTTTCATCATCTATTGAAAGCTTTTTCTATGCATTCAGTTTTTGAGAGTTTAAGTCATATGTAAAGAGACACAAGCAAAATCAAAGGAATTTTTAGACTATCAGGAAGTTTTTCAACACTGAGTTCTGTCACTTTGGATGAGCTTCTAAATAGAAGAGGTAAAAGAAACTTAAATCCATTGCTAAGGTTCTGTAAAGCCAGGCCACGCAAGCATCCACCCATTTTTGTGACATTCTGGTAGGAAGGGGATAAAACCACCACCCACTAACAATAGGTCTTCTAATCTCACAGTTCTGAAACTGTGTATATGTATATATATACACAAACACATATATATATGTATATATAAATATATATATAAAATATCTTCTTGCTTCCCTTGACAAGAAATATAATGGACCAGTCTACTATTACAAAGATGTGATTTCAAACAATGTCCTGTGGCATGACTAATTGAATTAGACAAGGCAGAGTTCTAATTAGAAAGGAATTTTCATTATATGCATATTCTAGCCATCAGCAACAGAAAGGAAAATGAAGAGATATGCAAGAATGGATTACTTCAGCAAAAATAATATGCTTCATTATTTGCCACCTGATGGTTGGTAGTGGGCTAGCCTAAAAAAGGAGATTATTTTGGAGGTCTCTGCACAGTGAACTATCAGAATTAGGAAGCACCCCTTACCTACATTACAAAAAAGGTACAATATTTCTTTTGTGTTAAAGCTGCACACTGCATATACTATATTTCTGAATGTTAGCTTCAAAAACAGATGAAAATCATAATTTTCTGAAAGACAACAAGCAGTCCAGCCTCTAAAGGGCCTGATTCTGCTGCTATTCACAGCTAAAGGTTTAATTTTGACAAAGGAAATCTCAACAACATCCTCCAACCCATGTGAATCACTTCTGTCCTATACACCAAACATGCAGGAGCTTGGTCTGCTCCAGCCCTAACAGCTGACATGGTTTTCAGGAAAGTTCGAACATCGCAGTACTGTGGAAAGCAACATCTGTTTTATGACTGCAACTAAAGAGTGTAGGCAGAAGTGTCTCAACCACAATTAACTACCACTGTCAGGAGTGAGGTAAGCACACAGAAAATGATCCAACACTTTTATATGCAGTCACTTGAATACCCAGCTAGCTGAGGAATCTCATTACAATACCCATAAAGCTGAATACAAACACCTTTGTATGCAGGCAGCAAGGTCACTGCCTAGGAGCAGCCCCCACCATCAGCCTCCAAGTTCATTTTTCTGCAATGCATTTTGTGCACAGGAAAGCAGCACCTGCACATACACCAAGCTCTTCTGCAGTCTGTAGAACTCCAGGCAGATACAGACACATACGCAGGTGTAACAGACTCTGTGGTTAAGACCCCCGACAGTAAAACACAAGCCTAAGAGCAACGAAGTGATTTTGTCTCACTAGCAGCAAAAAGCCTGTTTCAGCTTGCACATTTCACTTCCAAAAGCAGCACTGCTGGGAGGTATCTAACTGAACACATACATTAAGGCTTTTGTGGTGTCAGGCATGGAAGCAAACAACAGCAGTGGTCCAACAGTGGAACTGTGCAAACAGTCCTTTGAAAACAGCCCAGTGATTTTCCTTTGCTCCCTATTTCACATATAAAGCAAAAGCACACTGGAATCTGTACACAAGTTTCTCAGTTCAAACTCACCTGCAAGTGTGCAACTGTCTTCCCAAAAGCTTTTCTTTGCTTCACATAATTCCTTGTTTCTTCAAACATGAATTCACAGCCGGCAAGAGCCATGTCAGCAATTAGCAGTCTTTCCTTTTGAAACACAAATTACAGAATCCAGCTGAATGAGACCTACATTTCTCCATATCAGATGCACAACTGGGGCACAGATGTTCAGTGCTGTTCATTAAGGGAGGGGGGCAGAAGTCACATGAAGTATCAACTCAGACACATTGCATTACTGAAATTAATGAGTGGGACAAATGCCCCCTGCCTGAAGCTCTGTTAAGTCTTTTTCTGGGTAGTATTCTATCACAACAATGACTCAGAAAATAGATACAAATCAACCACAGGCCTCATGCTGACTGAAAAATTCACACCAAATTCTGGTTCAATCTTTGGTTTTCACTGCTGAGGTTAAAGGACAACTGTATTTAACCATTTCAATAGGACAACTCAAAAATAAACCAAACCAAAACTACCAAAAAACAACCAAAACCCTGGCTGTTTTTTCCTTCCTCATAACATGTTGAAAAACAGGAACTAAGTACAGAACAATTGCTTCTAGCACCACTGAAATCATCCCATGCATCAGATTGAACCTGTTCATGAATGCATCTATTTCTTTAAAGCAGTAAAACATTTCCTTTGATCAGGTTTTCTACTTGCTCACAGCATAAAATTACACAAACATGTTCCCTACCAGATAAGGCAAGTACAAAGTCATAGTTTTGACAAAGCAGTCATGCTTTGAAAGACCACATTGCTTCTTTATCCTCTCAAATAATTACAAAACTTCATAAACTAAGTCGTAAACGGTTATTTCTACTAGCAAGGTATTTTGGCAACTTCTTTACTTTGCTATAGGGACAAAGAAAAGAGTTCCTTGTATCTTTAATATGCTTCTACTGGTGTAACAGCTAAAATAGCAGTGTTTGCTTGTTTATTTAAAGAGAATGCCAAATGCATCTGACACCTCCAAGCTGTATTTAATTTCCTAAGCAAAGTGGTTTCATGATAGAATTATACAGGAAAACTGTGGTAGGTATGCTCTTTTAAATACACTACCCTTCATCTTCTCCAATAGCTGGGGTGTTGATTAAGAGATTGGGCTGAGCTGGTGGGGTATCAACATTTTTATCAATGCCCAAAGAATTGCACCATTAGCACTAGGAACTGTGTACTCCAGTTAAGAAACAGCAGTTATCAACACAGTCTTGCCTACAGACATCCCGATTCTGAGCCCAAGGTGGCTGCCCACGATACACAATCCTACAGACTGAGGCAGATTTTAATGATGACAAAAATCATCCTGTATTCTTCCTACAGACAGCAAACACTCAGTTCCTCTTACCTGAGGGAGCTCTGCCATCAGATAATAGAAGCCTTTGTTCTCTTTTCCAAGCAAGGCATTGGCTGGCAACCGCACATCTTCAAAAAACAGCTCTGCCGTGTCCTAAGAGGATTTTAAACACAACCATTCAGAGCCCAACATCCTCATCTCTTCATTCCACTTCCTCTGCCCCATTTTTTTCTTGCTATTGTACACTTTAATTTGAAATCATAGAACCATTTAGGTTGGAACAGTCCTCCAAAGCTCACCTTGTTTCTCTCCTTCTGAAAGCAGCTCCAGCAAAGCAAACAGCTGAGGGCCGCGTCCACTTCCTTCCAAAGCTCCTAAGAGGAAGGCTCCACAACCTCCCTGGCCCCTGTTCCACTATATGATCACTTTTATGGTGATCTTTTTTCTTAATACCTACTTAGAATTTTCCTTAACATAACTTGTGTCCTTGCCACTCTCACTATGCTCCTCTGAGAAGAATCAGGTGCTACCATCTCTACAGCCAACTGTTAGGTAAGCTGAAGACACCAATCAGACCCTGTACTTCCAGGCTTCTTCAGAATCAACAAATCCAGGTTCCTCAAGTCTCTCCTTACTCACTGAATGCTTCAGACTTATGTAGCCAAACTCAGCATCATACCTTGCATGTACATCACTTGTGCTCTAAAGCCTAAGAACTTGACAGTTTTTATATTTATTTAGCTAATGCCAGGCATGAAGTGATTTTTGACTTCCTCCAAGCTACCTGTTAGGGATGGTAGGAACTCACCTGAGCTTTCAAGCCAATTTTGTTCAGCTTGCGTCCCTTGATGAAACCTTTTGTTCCATTTTCCACCAGGAAAAGGCTGATCCCATGAGCAGGAGATCGGGCTTCCCGGTTGGTAACCGCAACCACGATCACTACATCACTCATCCAACCATTAGTGATAAATACCTGTAAAAAATGCAGCTTGGAATAAAGCAACATGCTAGAAAAATGGTACTGGCTCTTTCAAGGGTGAGCTGTAAGTATGCAAAAGACTTTAAAGCTTCCAGAATTAAGTGTTTCGAAACCAGGTCTATGAAAGTAGGAATTAGTTTGAGAAGTGTTGCGTGGGTCAGAAGTACGAAGTTAAATGCAAACGTCTGTTTCTTTTGCCTGTCCCATGATAAAGAAGGAACATGGTATTGAATGTAGAGATTAAATGAACACAGAGGATCTCTTTCCTAGAAAATTAAATTAGCAAGGTATAATATGCAAAACTATCAATGGCTCCTTGTCACAACTGCTTATTATAATCCTGCAGAATGACTCATGAACCTGCCAAAGTGATCCATCTTAACTCCAGCTAAAGAAATGAGCTATCTGTCCTGCTTGGCCTCAATGGTGCAGCATGAGCAAATATCCTTTTGAACACCTATACGTATGTATTTCCTTGCACACATTCTCACCACTGGAAATTCTCCTAAGGAGAGAAGTCTCTACCAGCACCATGTTATCAGCAGGAGTACAAAAGAAAGCAGGGAGAAATAAGATTAAGACATTTCAAAGCTTTAAAACAAACCCTGTTGAACCCAAACTTCCATTTGCTTTTTTATTATGGCAGTGAGGTAGAGGTTAATGCTGCCAGCTTTGCAACAGCTTGACAACACACACAGAGCATCTGATCCGGTTGGGTTCTTTCTCCTAACACAATCAGTGGGCTCCTGAATAAAGATTCCACAGCCTGCATTATGGCAACACAAGTTTTCACTTGGGTCACAGAAGATTTCACAGTGATAGTACAGCCATTTTCTTGTTCAGCCTCAGTACTAAAAACCAGCTCTGGTGCGGCTTATTTCTGTGCAGAACTTATTTTCTCTCCAGTTTAAGAGAAAATGGGCCTTTTGATAAGGTTATTTAAAAGCTACAAAAATAACTTACTCAGGCCCTTCCATAACTTGGTCTATAAATTGCCAGCAACATCTCAAGTCCTAGGAAAAAATAACTGGGTAACAAAAAACCCACCATCACAGCATAACTCACAAAACCCCACAAAAATGAAAGGACTGGGGGAGATAATAACACTGGCGAACATCCTTCACTGTCTTAAATGCATTCACTTCCCAAAGCCTATGAGGTGTGTATGTCTGTTCACTTACCTTGCTCCCATTAAGAATCCAGTCATTTCCATCTTTTTTTGCATATGTTCGGATTCCCTGCAAGTCACTAAAATGAAATTCAAAAGGTCCTTCAAGAAAACACTGCAGAAGCTTCAATTTGCATCTTGAATTCTACCCAATATAAAAGAAAGTAATTTTATACTGTCCAGGAATAGGGTCAGTGAAAATGCAGACAGTGAAACATGGTGAAAGAGGTTGGAGTGTAAGAAACCACAAGCACCCTGTGGAAAGGGATGATAAATCCATGCAACTGTACAAGAACAGGAGGTCCCACTTTAACTGGTCTGGCTTGTGGAAGGTGGTGTCATAAGCACTAACACCAACGGGTCAGTATCCCCTTACACAAGTATGCCTTAAATGATAAACACCAGACAAAATCACATCTTCTAAGCAGGCTCAACCCTTATCAGGAGGTTCTGTAAAAAGCCACTGGCAACATCTACCATTTGTAGAAGCATGACACCAAGTTTTGCTTTTCACCTGTTCCTCTCTGTTTTGGGAACTGTCCAGATCAGCTGTGTCTACTCCAAACATGTGCTGTCTGCCCTTCAACAATGATGGGCAAGGAGGGACACTTCTCTGTTTGCAAGGATTCAGAGGAGAGAAAACAGGGCATTCTGTTCCACAACAAAAGCTAAAGTCAAGCCCTCTTTACCGAGGTATGTAATTTTCTCCTGACTACCTTGGGTATTAAAATTATGTTCACATGACAAGCAAGTTAGTAACTATAAACTCAGACTATAAAAGCAAACACAAATCATTGTTTGCCCACATTTGGATGATACAGAAATGGACTGCGACCAAGTATGTTGAAAATGACAAAAAAAGGGTTTTTGAGGTCCTACCTAATCAAGGTACATATAAATATATATACTATAAAGGTAAATCAAAGTCTAGTAACTAAAATGACCAAATAACCAGGAGGCTCAGAATTGCTTTCACTGACAAATTAATAGACAGCACATGATGTTAAGACCATTGTTTTAGTATTTAGCTTACCTGCCAGCCCCAGGTTCTGTCATGGCAATAGCTCCAATGCACTTGCCTGCGATCATTTCGGGGATAAAGCGTTTTATCTGCTCTTCAGAGCCATAGTTTGCAATGTAGGGCATGACTATATCTGAATGAAGGCTGAATCCTGGGCCAGTACAGTTAACATACATCCTTGGGGAGTAAGGGAAAAGAAGTTCAGAAAAAGTACTACAAAGATTAAACACTGAACTTTACACTGTTACAACACAGACCCAAGAATGAAGAAAGCCCTACCACACAGAAGTCTTGGACAATCAGAGCTCTGGCACTTGCAATGTTATTTATAGAATGTATTTTCACAGCCAAATGGGTATACAGCCTACCAGACTAGCAAAAACCCTTCTCCCAGCCACAAAGCCCTACCAGTGGAGCACAATGACATTTGTTACTTAAAACAATCATCCACAAAACTTAAAACAATAGGGTCTAAGCTATTATTTCCACAAGGAAGATAACACTATTTTCTGTAAGCAAACACATTCCACAATGAGGGCACCTCATGGAAAAACAACAGTCTCTTGATAATATCACTGAAATTCTTCCCAAAGCATGTGATACTCACTGCTCCTCCCAGACCACAGCCGAAGAGAGGATATCCGCTCCGATGCCTCCATGCTTTTCAGCGATAGCAACACCCAGCAATCCCTGCTGCCCAGCCTTTTCCCAGAGCTCCCTGCTCACCTGGCCATCCTTCTCCCACCTGCAAAATGAGCACAAGGACAGCCATGCATTAAATCCCCCATGTGCTACTGCTTATTTGTCACGGCTGCTGCTTCACACTGCAACACTTGCAGTCAGGTTTCACTGCATAGGAAGAGGCTTTCAGTCTCATCAGCAGACAACATGTAGGGTATGTGGACAACGATATTTTGCAGCCAGGAAGTGATGGCTTAATAATAGTTCTTTTATTCTTCAAGTCCACAGATGGCACAGTGGACACAACAGGGCACCAACTGTACAAGTTGGAACTCTTGCTTCCAACATGAAACCTAACATCTCTTTAAGACTTGTTATGAAAGGCAGTGCTCTCTATTGGACTGAGTACCAGACTGCTTTAGCTACAACCATCTGGTCTTTATCTTCCTGAAATTCCATTTTCCCCATGTACAAAATGAGTGTAACACATCACTACCTTTTGTGAAAGATTTCAACTCTACCAATGAGAACTGCTTCATCAGAACCGAGCATTAACATATTAGTCGCTTTTATATAAAGTCAGCTCCTGTGCACTTATCACAAGTCAGTTCTGTATCATGGTCAACTACTGCTTTAAGGGAGTTTCAAGGTTGTAAATAGATACTTGAGGCTTATTTGCTGACACTTTGCAAACTTGAACACCACAGGAATCACTTACTCTTGGAAAAACAGTGCCTCTTTATGGAGTTTGCCAACTCACCGGGAAATCAGACAGACATTAATGGCCAAGCTTTTGCTTTTGGTGTCTTTCTTTGAACCACAATTTTAAAGATCTATGGTAGATAGATTATACCAGAACCTCTCCTCTGACACACCTGTGTGCAGCAGAGCTATGCCACGGAACTTTATCCACAGTTACTCAAGTATCTTATCCTACATATTTAAGCTCATTCTCAGACCTTTTGTTCTTACACGGGAAATCTTAAACAAACCTCTCATGAACATCTCTGCTTTCCCACCACCACTTTCAGGGCCATTCCTGTCTCTACTTCATAAACTAAGCCTGAAGCCTCCTTTAATTGAAAGGTCTGAGAAAAGAACAGTTCATAGGTTGCTGAAATAATACAAAAATACAAGTCCAACTTATTCCAGTTTGCTTAGCAAATCATTCTATCAGCAAGCTAGCTGGATCTTCACCAGTCTCAAGCAGAGCCAGTACCCATTCACAGACCTACCCTAGAAGTCATTCTAACAAAAGATGAGGAAAAACATCTGTTTTTCTGGATAGGATATGATTGTTCAGTGGAAAAGCATACTGCTTTGAGGTTATGGTTAGAGGATGAAAAAAATAGCTGGCAACAACCCTGATGCAAGCTGTTTCCATTGCCTCCTGCTGTTCATTTCTGCCCCAGAGCCACAACACCCCACCTACTCAATTGTGCCACCTCAGCTGTTTGTGGAAACACACTGTGAGCTGCATCAGGAAACTCGTCTAGCAGCAAGATTCAAGAACAATGCAAGTGCAATAATTAATACTGCAAGGCCTGGGCTGGGGCAATCGCTGATAGGCTGAGCTAATAATGGATTGAGAGCAACCCTGAGAAGAAAGACCTTGGGGTGTTGGTTGATGAGAAGCTCAGCATGACCCAGCAGTGTGCACTTGCAGTCCAGAAACACCCCCCCCCCGTGTGTGTGTGTGTGTGCTGGGCTGCATCCCCAGAGCTTGAGTGGCAGGTCAGGGAGGGGATTCTGCCCTGCTGCTGTGCCCTGGGGCCACCCCCCCTGCAGTCCTGATTCAGCTGAGGGGCAGCAGCACAAGAGGGGTGTGGAGCTGTTGGAGCGAGGCCAGAGGAGGCCATGGAGCTGCTGCAAGGGCTGGAGCAGCTCTGCTCTGGAGCCAGGCTGAGAGAGCTGGGCTGGGGCAGCCTGGAGAAGAGAAGGCTCCAGAAAAACCTTAGAGAAGCCTTTCAGTACCTAAAGAGGCCAACCAGAAACCTGGAGAAAGGCTAGCAATAGAACAAGGGAGAATGATTTAGACTGACAGAGGGGAGATTTGTATTATACATTAGGCAGAAATTCTTCCCTGTGAGGGTGGTGAGGCACTGGCACAAGGTATCCAGAGAAGCTGTGACTGCCCCATCCCTCAAAGCACTTAAGGCCAGGCTATGCAGAAGAGTCAAGCCCAATAAACAGCCAGGTCAGCATGTTTCAGGGATCTTGGTCCAACAGGGGCTGTCCTTGGGAAGGTGGTCTGAGAGCAGGGCACAGCACAGGAGGAAACCTGGAGTGACAGTGCAGGAATGTAACCATCAGACAGTCATGGCACCATGGAATTTGCAGGTGGTGGGCAACAGAATGAACAATGGAGACAGCATTGCATTTTATTCTCTACTGTGAGGGTGCTGAGGCACTGGCACAGGGTGCCCAGAGAAGCTGTGGCTGCCCCATCCCTGGCAGTGTTCAAGGCCAGGTTGGACAGGCAGGGGTTGGAACTGGATGAGCTTTAGGGTCTCTTCCAACCTAAACCAGTCTGGGATTCTATGAACAAGTCCTTCTCTAACCCCTGGTGGTTTTTTTGAGGACTATTTTTCAGATAACGTAAAAATTGCTTAGACACTTCTGCAGCTTAACATTTTTTGCTCAAAAACATGTTCTTAGTTAATTTACTTTCCCCAACTATAACATGATTTGCTATAACTGAAGTAAGGGAGAAAAACACCCACCAGCTCTAGTTCAATGGAAGTACAACGCTTCTAATCTGTGCAAAGACCACACATTTCCATGGAAGCAAAAAATAAAGAGATACAAATGTAAACAAAGATGCTCTGTGCAAATGTGTTGGTAATGCATAATTGCCAACTGTATTGGTAATACATAATTACCAACTACATTGGTAATACATAATTACCATCCTACCTGTACCCTATTGACAAACCTACTGCAATACAACCCAGACAGTGTCAATGCTTTTTTTAGATCACAGCAGTGCAATAGCTCAAGAACTGAATTGTTTCCCTAATTCCACCCCCAGGATTTTGGTGTCGGAGTTAATACCTACAAGCAGGGATTCTTTTGCTGCAACTCAGCAAATTGCATTTGTCTGCTCATAGGATTAAGGATAAGACTGCCTGCACTGGAGCTCAAATAATGAAGTGATTTTTGTTTAGGTGTGATTTCTCCTCCCCTCCCCCATATGATTTTCACAGGCAGGTTTGTTTTAACTGAGTAAATTAAAATAGCTTGTGATTAAAACAAAAACCCTGTTTATCTTGTCATATTAACACCCCCAAAAAGCATTTTTTGTGAAAAATGCACATTATTTGGCAAACCAGAATTTGGAAGAGCTATCTTACTCTGCATGAAAAGGCAGCACTTCCTCCTGAAAGAACTTCCTGGCACTCTCCCTGAAGATATCATGTTCTGACGAGAAGATCCTCCGAGTACCTATATCAAGCAAGCTTTTAGCAGAAGATGGTTCAGGGCGCTTTGTTCCATGCTGCTCAGCTTGCAGAGGACTAAAAAGACAAATGAAAGCATCTGTTAGCACACTCCATTTACATAACCCTTTAAAAGAAAGGGGACACCTACGTTGTTAAACATATTTCACATCCCAAGCCTTACACACTGTTAGGTCTAAAGGATACCCACGATAAATGTAAAACTTAACAGACACTGTACTTCACTGGGCTATGAAAGGTGGCAAAGCAACACCAGTTTGTCCTTAACACTTCAACTAAACTAAAAGTGATAATAATACATACATAGGTGAGAGGATAAAGTTTCTATTCATTAGAGATGCTAAAAATCATCACTGCCTTCTCCCCTGCCACCCAACCTCCAAGATACACTTCAGCTCAATTTAAACTGGAAGGGTAACTTCTCGAACAAGTACTCTTTTTTAGTCGGTTTTGTTCATTCTCTATATGCCCCCAAAAGCCTCCAAGCCCATGACATTGAAAATTCACACACTCAAGATATAAACAAGTACAATATGGATTTGCATGCTCTGAGGGCTGTAGTATATTCTGCATTCTCATATATACCTGCATAGTTCTAACCTTGAATATATTTTTTAATTCCTTCTAGCTTTCAGTGTCTTTTCTGTAGAGAAAGGCTAATCCTCCCAAAACTCTCATACAAACTAACCTAAAAGCAAAAAAGCTCCTTTAACAATAAGAACTGAAACAATGGCAGATGTCAGTAGCTGAAACCAGGCAAGGGAAGTGCAATTACAAAGTAACAAGGAAGGGTTTGAAGCTTTTGAAGGGGCTTAGAATGTCAAGGATGACATATTACTTTAGAGCTGTAATGAAAAGTCATTTCTTTGTGTTCTTTGACTTGCTTTTATTTTATGGCCACAAACCACCAGAAATCAGAAATACAGAGCTGAGCTGTATTAAATAGAAAAGCATTCACTGTTCCTTTCTCAAACTGTTTTGTTCCTCTCTCCTCAGATCCTCAGCACAGCACAGCAATTTTGTGCAGTCCCACAGAGCTTAACTGAGCCTACACTTACTCCATTACTGAGACAAAGGTTTTTATTTACTGCCACATGAAGTTATTCATGCTGTTCCTGGTGCAAAGGATTAAACACGGACTCTATGTACTGCTATTGATACCTGAAAGCAGCAAGCTACTGCAACTTACTTTGGACCCCCAAGCATAGGCTTTCCATGCTGGGCTCTCCCAAAAGCTCCATTTTATATTTAACGCTGTTTAAGATGCTGCTGAGCTGTATTTAAGACCACTTAACTGTGGCTCACAGCCCATGTGGCACACAGGAAGAGCCAGGCTGCTCCAGCACACCAACCACAACCCTAGGAGACACAGTCAGAAGAGGTATGAAGATGTCCCTGCATTTCTGCTCCCCAAAAACCCCATTCCAAGTGCTCTGCTGCCATGGGTCCAGCATTCCCAGGAGAAGGCATGTCCAGCCTGTCACCTGCTGCAACTATGGGACTCGATGTTCCCAGAGCATGGATGGGAAGTGGAGCAAAGGTCAGCCCCATCATGGGATGCATAGGGGCCCCCAAACCTGTCAGGCACTGGGGGTTCAGCAGGCTCCCAGGCCTGGGGCAGGAGGGGGGGCCATGCCACAGCCCAGGGTATCCAGGGGGTTCCCAGGCCTGGGGGGGGGGGGGCCGGCCACAGCCCAGGGCACAGGGGGAAGGAGGGTCCAGAGCTGGGGGACACCAGACCCCAGTTACCTCCAGCAATGGAGGCACAGGCGCACACATACATCAGTATATACACATGGACCTGTGCCTATAAACTGCCTGCCACACATACACATAGCACACACCTGCACCCCTCCAAACGCACACAACAGGGACACCCACAACGTATGTATATTCACAAGTATACATACGTATATATACATATAGTTTATATATGTGCATATATACATATAGCATGTGCAAGCCCACTGAGTTATACCCCAGACTATCGCTCAGGCACCCCCACCACACCCCACTGTACCCCGGCGCTGCCCACCAACGCCGGCCCGCTCCCCGCTAACCTGGCCTGGGCAGAGAAGGGCCGGGGCCCGACGGCCCGCAGCAATCCCCTCACACAGCACAACCGAGCCGCCATCTTACGCCGCGGTGGGACAGGACGGGAGAGGGCAGGGCGAGCCGGCAGCAGGCGGGGCACGGTCCTTGCCCTGTCACGGTGCTGTTGATTCCAGATGATTGTTTTCTTTCCGGGTCGTTCCACAGGGGCTGCTGGGCTCTGTCCGCTTCCCCTCAGCTTCTGTGGTGAGGGCGTTTCTGCTGCCCGCAGTCTCTGTTATAACACGCACCCCTGGAGTCATCCTGGCTCCTGCCTTCGCGTGATACAAACCCTGGGCTCGATCCGGGCAGGATTGCCCTGAAATACCTGTATTAATTGTTATAGTAACGTTTTGAAATCACTTTCCAGAGGGGAGTGGGAACAAAGGCCGCTCGGGGGCACTGAGGGAGGGGGCCCGAAGGGGATTATGGCTCCAAGGGTTCCCGTTGTTGTGCGGAGTCACGGCCGCTCCCGGCTTTGTCCTGGCTCTGTCCGTACCCCTTCCTCAGGGGCAGGTCCGTCACCTCTCCCCGGGTCGGCAGGGACGAGGAAGCCGGGGGAACCTGTGTTCTCCTGCGGTGCGGGAAGGGACGGTACCACCCGGCCCAGCAATGGCCCTCGGGGCCCATATTGGCGGTAGGACCCCTGAGGCCTAACGTCGATGGGTTTTGGTCTATGGCATCTGCACACCAAAATCCTTCAGTGAAGATGAGGAGGATGTTTATGATCGTTGTGTGCAGGAGGGTGAGAGAACATTACTGTCAGGAAGAGAAAACCAGGAAAGAATAAAGATTTAAGTCAGAGTTCTTCCTTCAGCTCATGCGGTCACCACACTGCACAGGTGATGGATAATAATCTCCTGAATCCACTGTTTTGAGCTGCAAGTGGGCATCTGGAGATGGGCTTTGGACAAGGGCCTGTAGGGACAGGCCAAGGGAAATGGCTTTAACCTGCCAGAACAGGGCAGACTGAGCTGAGCTCTTAGGCAGAAGCTGTTCCCTGTGAGGGTGCTGAGGCGCTGGCACAGGGTGCCCAGAGAAGCTGTGGCTGCCCCATCCCTGGCAGTGCTCAAAGCCAGGTTGGACACAGGGGCTTGGAGCAGCTGCTCCAGTGGAAGGGGTCCCTGCCTGTGGCAGGGGTTGGAGCTGGATGAGCTTTAAGGTCCCTTCCAACCCAAACCAGTCTGGGATCTTTCAGTGAGAAAGGAGCTCCTACCTGCTTCCTTTACCTACAAAACCCTGAGCTACAAACTGACTGGAAACTACAGCCATCACTGTGATGAGGATTAGGTTAAAGCAATATATAGGCTCCATCAATAAGGTTTTACCTGCTTTTCTCACTCCACATGGCATTGGAGAACTGTCAGCTGTTCCAAAGTCATGAGGTGGCACAAAATTTGTAAGCAAGCAGCCTTCGTGTTTGCTGAGAAATAGAACAAAATCTAAAAAGCAAGATTGCAGTGGCTCAAACGGCAAAGCAGATGGAGCCAGGAAATAATGGTCAAAATCTTGTCATTTTAAAGCTAATGACTGATTGAGATTTAAATTGTAGATAATCTGTTGAGAGAATTCCCGTGGTTTGACTGTTTCTGTATATTGAGCCATAGCCTAAAGCTGTTTTAAGTTTTTAACAGATAAGTAACTTGATCAGTTTCAGTTGAAGTGTTCCTACACCCTGATCCAGAAGATGGCACTACAGGAAAAGCTATTCCTGTCGATGGGCCTGCCTGGAAGGACTCTAGCCTCGTGAAGGGTGCATGTGTGTTCAGTGTGATATAGTGCCAACGTAGAGAGCTGTCTGTCTGTCTGCTTACAGCCAAAAGTACCTGCATTACCAACCCAGTTGCAGGCTGAAAACTTGTGCTATGTTTTCCTTTGGGTCTGATCTTGTATTTTATCAGACTTAGGCAGGAGGGAACCATGCAGGGGCAGTTGAGAGGAAAGAAGTAAAATAGAGTTTGGTGGGAATTACTGAGTCTGAGTGCCCAGAGGTATGATTTGAGCACAGTCTGTATGGTAGAGCCTCCTAGCGAGTGCCCTCCTTAGGCTGACATAGGCTACCAGGTGAGACCATCACCTTGGCGTCAGGGCTGTTAGCAGGCAGGAGGGTGGCAGGGAGATTCACATTCTCAGGGATGCCAGGTCACCCAGTTCACTGCCTTGTACAGTCAGTTTTGTTACAGCAAAAAAGATCCGACAGGACCTATCTCATCACCCATGCACAGGGTAAAGTGATTAAGGAACTGAGCTATGGTAGATCCTGACCTAAGCCACAGGAAAGCAAACTGTCCAGGTTGCAAGTGTCAGTTCTTGGGGTGAGAAAGTACCTCAAATGGATAATGACAAACAGATTGACATTTTTCATACCATTCTGGGGGGAGAAGGGTTTCTGTAAAAAATGGGTCATTAAGAATAATGTTGGGTTTGTTTTGGGTTTTTTTTGCATGTGCTCGCAGTAAACAGAGAAGAGATAGATACTGCAGCAAGGCAGAGAGTTAAAATGCATTGTTGGCCTTCTTCCAGATGCTGTTTCCAGTCTGGGATTGTGCTTTTCGTGCAGCAGCCTATTGGGACTTTGCAGAGACACAGCATAGCCAGGGTTAAGTGACAGTGGTGAGCCACTTCCATGCAGGCTGGTCCTGGCACCTCCATTGCTCATGTGGGTGAGTTTGTAAACTGATTTTCCCCTTTTTCATGGTGTTGCCTTCTCTTTATTGTGGTTATCTCCCACACTAGTAAGTGGCCTGTCCATTTTTCCTGACCTGTAGTACAGATGAATCAGGGGAGGGAAACAGTTTGCCATGTTATTGGGTGCAAATTCTCCTGAATTAGTAGCTCTGCTGCTGTCACATTGTGTGGTTAGGGGTAAGCTTTTTCCTTTGAGACTCCAAACTGCTGGAGATCTCTGTGTTACACTGGGAAACACTGCATCCCCCCAGTCATACCTGGAGCTAGCAATATCCACCCCTCTCATATTAGAAGTATTGCCAGCCTGATGTGAAGGCACCAAGTCAGTGGGCTCCTCCTGTACAGAGTACTGCCCTGACCTGAGCACTCTGTGACATTTGGGCTTTGTTACAGATTGGTTTGGTTGAACAGTCTCTTTTGAGTCAGATATGTTCTTTTTTATGATTTTCAGTGTAAATAGCTAATTGCTACAGCTGGAAAGTACCTGTATCCTCTTCAGTGCCTGCTTTGTTGGGAACAATGTCCGATGTGTTTAATACAGTGAAAGTAACTTAAAGCATTATTTTGCTGAAAAAAATGCAAGTCTTGTAAGACACAAAGCTAGCAAATAAGGGGGTTGTATGTTACCTGGAGTAAAGGTGTTCAAGTAGGTAAGACAGGTTGAAATGAAATTTGCTTTGGTTTTGATCAAATTCAATGTTGCTGTTGTTCATCTGAGGAGTACCTGTTCTCCAGACATGAAGACTGTACAAGTATATTCAGATCAGAACAGCCATAAATAATGAATTGTCTTTTTTTTTAGGAGAGATACTCTCTGCTGTATCATCCCTACAGCAAGTCAAAGAAATGTTAAAGGAATTGAGCACACAAATCCCATTGCATGTTTTTTTCTGTCAAATAAGTCACCTACTACTCTCCAGGTGTGTTCTTGAGCTGGGACATCATTAGTCCTATCACATCTGCAGCAGCATCTGTTGCTATGGAAAAGTGTTCTCCTCCAGGGTTAGGTGTGTTGGATTTGGGTTTAACAACAGACTGCTTAATGTGGAAAACTACCCTTGGATGCAAATGTCCTGTTTTTATTCAGAGCTTTTCTTGTGCCACTGGAATGTACTTGGCTTTTAATAAATTTGATATCCAAGGTACAAATCTGCAATGGAAGAACTACTTTTAGATATGTTCTTCTTGGCTGATCAGTCATTTAAAAGGAACCTCTGACAGTTGGTAAACATCATATACAAGCTATGCAGGTGATTTCTGCCTGATGCCTCTCTGTGTATTTGGCTAATAGAGACTCCTGTTAAAAGAGCCATGGTTATGTTTATTCCTGTGTGCTACATGTGATGGTGATACTGCCTGTAAAGCCAGGATCTGACCAGAAGTTTTGAAAACACAGCAAGGGTCAGCACTGACTCCTCTTACAAAGCACTTTATCCCCTTTTTAGACTTCCAGTCTGTGTTGCAAAGAGTGTGTCCAACTGGTCATGTGTGATATGAATAGCCAAGAGGTTTGGTTTCTGAGTAGGTTATTTAAAGCTTATTTGTTGCCTTCTTTCAAGAAGAAGGGGACCTGCGTGCTCTTCATCCAACTTTTTTATGTTGGCATTATAGTGCAGGGAAAGCTGCAATAAGATGCAGAGCTCTCAGCTTACTTCTCCCTTGATACGTGACTCTCCTTAGTGTGCCTTTGCATAGGGTCACACAGTGTCAGTCATGTGTGTGTGACACAAGGTGGCCAAGAGAGATGGGCTGCAGCTGATGGCTTGTTCCTTCAAGTGGGTCTCCTTAGGGCACAGACCCTGGTAACCACCTCTCCTTCCTCCATCCTGGCCTCAATTCCAAATTTCAGCAGTTTATCTCTTAATCAGAGCTGTTGTGCTACATAAATCAGCTGCACACCATTAAAAATGCACTTAATTTTCAAGTAACAGATCAGAGCAGCAGGCTGTGAATATAAAAGGCATGTAAAAGCTATCACCGAACACAGCAAACGCTAATATACTTGAAGTATTGCTGAAGTTTGAAAGTATTTGTTAAAAGGGCTGTGCAAATATGGCATCGTGTCCTAGAACAGGACTACTCTCTGTATGTGTAATCAGTGTTGTATTTGTATAAGGATGAGCATATACTTCTGTACTTTCTATTATAACAGAAGCAAAATGAGCGGTATCCTGTGTGGTGGCAATAAGCACTTCCAATGGTATTTTAAAGTGTCTCTGTTCAAGCACTATTGAAGCTTCCAGTTTCAGACTTCATATTTATTATTTGCTTGGTATCTGGGAGAAAACCGCTCCATTTGGCTGGTTTAATAGAGCTCAAATGGTAACACTGAGATTAGCCTTCATGAACTGCTTTTTCTTTGTAAGTGACAAGTAACTTTGATGCTACAGTTTCCTAATCCTAAATTCTGTAGCTTTACTGCTCTTTTAACAGTCTTTATGTTTAGAGTACATATGTATCCTTTCAGTCAAGAATCACTGAGGGTTCGGGTACAGTAGCTCTAGTGAGCTGCTATATCTACTACTGTAGTAGTGGGTCTTTATTAGCCCTAATGAACTGCTCAGCATTTTCTCCACATATCTTCAGCTGAAATTAAGCCATTAACCAAAGCCATTCTCACCAGTTCAGAGTTGGTGTTGTGAAAGGAGCTTGAGATGTCTCAGCTTCAGCTTATGGTATGAATTCATTCCCATGCTTTGTGCTAGTTGTGTTAGACACAGAGACCAGGAGTTGTTGAGCAGCCATGGCTGCACCTATTTGTCCAGGCAAATAGAAAAGTAAGTTTTCTTATCCACGGTTTAGCAAGGGGCTGGGAGAGAACTGGTCCACGTGTGGAAATGGTGTGAAGGAAGCAACTGTTGAACTGGGTGAATTAATGTAATGGGTTTAACCTGCACTGAGGAAAGGATATCTTTAACAGGTGCTCTGCTGCTTTCAACAGCCTAGATTAGCTGAGTACCACCTTGCACAGGTGTAGGTGTTGAGCTCAGAGGATGTAGAAAGTTACGCTGAATGGTTGTATTACTAATATGGGGATTAGCAAGGTTGCCTTGTGATTGGAGGGATGTACTCTGAGCTTGTGTAGATAGGGGCCTGCCTACATTGAGTGATTTGTTTCACAACCTTAGCAAATCTGCTGAGAAGATAACTCCTGCTCTTCTGAAAACATGTTTTTGCTATGTGTAGTTTATATGTATTCAACTAATTGCTGTGTTTTATTCTATCAGGGATATGTGGAAGATACAGATTAGAAGATGAGAGTGTTTCTGGATGACTGAGGAACAGACCAGAGGAAACCTGGTATGTTGAAGAAAAACAGAGGTGTTTTGTTTGTTGTCTTCTGAAAATAAGCTTAGCTTTTTAAATATACAGGAATGTTACAGATGAGAAACTCTGAATTGAAACCACTTTTTAAACTAATGAGGCAGTTAATAAGCACTGACATTTGCATAGAGGAAAACAGCTTGAAAGATGGTGGTATTCAATATAGCATGGAGTAAAAAAATGTGTCTGTTTCAGTCTCACAAAGAGCCAAAGAAAATGCTTTCCTGAGCAAACAGTTAGGAGAGCTGATATTGGGAAAGATAAAGAGAAAACTTGTTTGGTTTTTGTGCCTCTGAATTGGTAGAGGTGAGTTGTGTAATAGCCTAAGGAGTGAGCATAAAGTTCCCATTCCCACCTTCCTCTGGGGTACTAGGTGATCCTGGCACATTATCCTACTCAATGCTTATGTTTTGCCTTGAATGATACCCAATTTAGGATATGCACATCTTCTGTAACAAGAGTGTAGGAAGCAATCCCTTTTATCTGGAATGAGGTGTAGCTTTCTCTTATTTTTGCTGGGGCTTTTCGGATTCTGTGGAGCATGTGTTTGCTTGAGCCCTGGAAAATAATTTAGTTAATGGGGACTAAGAGCCTTTGAATAGGGGCTTTCCTCAGAGCAAAGAGACCTTTTATGAGCCCCAAGTACCAGGAACTGTGGCAAACAGTCTAGAAAATCTGCCTGCTTACTTTAGGAAGCAGATCTCTATACTGCTCTGCACTTTAATGGCAGTTTCAGTTTTAGTAGCTGTTTTAAAGCCTTATTTTGTCATAATTTCTTGTAAATCAAGCTTTAGAACTGACCCACAGGTGCTCTGTAACTTTTCTCTAAGCATTTCGTACTATGTGGTATCCCCAGACATGATAAACTTACTGCAGGGTGGATGAAGGACATGTTCTTACCACTAGCTACTTAGCTAGATTGTAGAAATCCTCTCTCTACAGCTACCTGAAAGGAGGATGAAGTGAGATGGGGGTCAGTCTCTTTTCCCAGGGAAAATGGGATGGGACAAAAGGAAATGGCCTCAAGCTGCACCACGGGAGGTTTAGATGGAGATGAGGAACAATTCCTTCCCCACAGGGTGCTCAGGCATTGGAACAGGCTGCCCAGGGCAGGGCTGGAGTCACTATCCCTGCAAGTGTTCACACACTGTGAAGATGAGGCCCATGGGTTAGTGGTGGCCTTGGCACTGCTGGGGAGTGATTGGACTGGATGATCTTGAATGTCTTTTCTAACCTTGTTGAGTCTATGAAACTAAATACCATCATCCTCACTGTAGGTGTGGGCAGAGATGATCACTGTTGCTTTGGAGCGTATGCAGAGAATATTGAATGAAGGAGACATCTGATGAGGTTTTTGTGATAATAAGCTTTAACTTTTGAGGTTGTGAACCCTGTGCTATACTGACCTTCCTATAAGCTACACATGACTTCAGTATTTTCTTTCCTTATATTCTGCTGTGAAAAGTTAAGTGTATCTATGTTGTAATGATTTTTAAACAAACTCAAGCAACTGTGCCAGTTCAGGAGGGGCTTTGAATTAAATAATGCTTTTATTCTGAAAATTAACTTCTTTTTTTTTAATTGGCCTTATCACAAGGCTCCTTCCATGCAGTGAAAGCATTCTGTGGCTCCCAACTGCAAGTCTACAGAAAGTTTCAAGTGATTGGCTTAAATACACAAGACTTGGTTTTCCCCAAGTATAACAAATGATGGGTGCTTTGTTTCTTCAGCTGTCCACTTCTAAGCCTGCTTCACAAGTTTAGTGGCAACCATGACAGAGAATGAGAGAGTTACTCTTTTTATTTCATGTGGTCCCTGTCACTTGTGACCTCCTAGTCCTTGTAGCTGAGAAAAATAACCTCAAGTGTGGCCAGATGTGGTGAGGTAGAAGCACTCCTCCTTGCTCCTTGCTTCTGCTTCTCTTAAGGATCTGCCTTTGTAAGAAGTGGATGTGGTCTCTACTACATAGCACTGTCCTGCTAAGTATGCTCAAAAGTGGTTGGAAGTTGTTCAAACCTACGTGCCCTGAGATAGACCAGGGCCACAGCAGTCTGTCCTTGGCATACAACAGGGAGGCAAGGAACGAGAAGGTCAGCACAGAGAAGAGTGCACCCAGTGAGAAATGTTCCAGATAGCTGTAGAGAACATAACTGAGGAGCCAGTGTGAGGTGCTGCTTTTGTCCTTGGCTTTCTCAAGACTTTGTGCTGTCCACCTGTCCTGATCCCTCTCTTAACATGCTCCTCATTGCTCAGTTTTACTCATGAGACCATGAAGAGGCCAAGTGAGCTTCAGCAGATGGTTGTGAGGTTGGGCAGGAGCTGAATTCCCTCGGAGCCACACCACAGGCTGCAGTTCATCCCCTGACATTTCTCTGTGCCTGAATGCCTTTCACCCAGCAGAAAACTGTGCACCCTGAAGGAAGTATGTAAACTGTGGAGACACAGTAAAAATAAATTTGTCTGTTTAAAAGTATAATGGCAAATAATAATCATCATAATTGTTCCTTTTAACCAGCATAAATAATCCCTCTTGAAATCCTTTTCATGCACATGCCTTTTCATTGCTTTTATCCACCTCCCTCATTCACTTCTCAGTGCAAAGCCTTTCCAGAGGATTTGCAATAGCCTTGATTTAGGAGTACTGCTGCCTATTATTGCTACATTGGTGGAGAAATGAAATGTTTATGGACCAATCTATACCATCCTCCCAAACCATAGATTTTGGTAATGGAAAGTGCAGTTTAATGCTTTAATAAAGCATGGTCTGATATGTACTGTGCCAATTAATCTAAAAGGTAGATGTGAGAGCAAGATTTTTTATTTTCAGCAATATTTCAGACTTCATTTTGAAGTAAATGTAAGTGCCTTGGTAAATGAAAGTGTTGCATTTTTCATTATAAAATAAAGAAGGAATAACAGGTTGCTAAGGAGGCATTTCTTCTTCATTACACATTTGAGCACTTCCTTGTATCCCTGTAGAAGTCAGCCTCACCAGCATAAGAATGGAGTAGACTTAAAGCTGTAGAAGATAGTACTTGGAAGAAGACTGTTTGAACGTGTTGTGTTTAAAGCCTGAGATTTGGTTGAAAATTGGCTGAAGTGGAGCAATTGTTCTTGTAATAATGGTATGAAATACCAGTAAGAGGGGAGCTATGGGAAGGCAATGTATTTTTGTATGGAAGCAACTTTCCATCAGTGTAAGGGTTATGCTTGTAGAGTTTGTTCAGACAGCAATCTTGTACATGCTGTGGCTTTTTAATACCTCAGTACTAATGGAAAGAAGATGGATGTGAAAGCTTAGAGGGCTTACTGGTGTGAACAGCCAAGTTTGCCTGTCAGAAAGAGGATGTCTTTTTGCCAAACTTTCTCTTCTTGGTTTTGCTATCGCAGCATGAGGGTCAGGACTAGCACATCTTTGTGAAGGACCCAGGTTATCTTATGTAGTGATGTCGGGCACCTCAGAAATAGGGAATAATCACATATGCTGCTGTTGTGTAAAAGTGTTGGAGATGCCTCCAAACAGGTGGCAAATCTTCAGAGCCTTGGGCTGCTGCTGTGAGGTGGCAGTGAGTATATGAGCTTCTCCTCCACTGCTTGGGTCAAGTGTTCCTTCTTGCTCTAGGGAAAAGTGATGCATCTGTTGTGCTTCCTTGGTTTCTTCATTTGTAGTTAGGCAGGAGAGAGGGTTGTGAGGAGACATATCTGAACAGCCTTTGCCTGAATGGGCTTGGGGCAGTAGGTGGAGCATGCTGTGTACAACACTCGGGTGCTGCAAGACCAGTAAGTAACTCCTGAACCAGGCACACCTGACAGCTGTGTTTTGTTGCCATGGATAAATTCCCCTTCCTAGCCATCTGGTCTCTCTTTCTGCACAGAACTGTCCCAACCACTGGCTGGAGACCATTCTTCTAAAATAAAGTCTGGTTCAAGACTAGGGAGAACATTGATGCAGTGCAGAAACAGCTCTTAATTTAAGAGCCCAGTGTCCATGGTTTTGACACTCAACTCCTCCATGTAAGAGGGAAGCACATGTAATGTAAGTGGGACAATGTGGACAGGTGACTGTGTCTCATGGTCTCTTTGGTGGATGTTGATACTGTGGATGGCTGTGCAAGCCCATTTGGGTCTGGGATATTTCCAGAGCAAAGCACTGTGAGTAGTACAAAACAGCTTCTGCCTTTTCCTAGCTGAGGATCCAGACCCTCAAGTGATGCTAGACAGAGGCGCACTGTTCCTCTTGCAGTTCCCTGCCCTCTGAAATCCATCTTGCTCAGTGCATATGGATCCCCCTCTTGGAGGGGCTTCTTGGCTATCCCTGCCCTGGCAGAAACACCTGTGGGGATGTCTTTGCTCAAATGTGTGGTGGTAGCTTACTCTCAATGAATATAGCCAGTGTCAAGAGCAAAGTTGCATTCTTGGGTTTGGTGACTACCTTTCCTCAATTGTTTTGACCTTTCTGCCTAGGTTTTGTAGAGTGCGTGCTCATGGTGCTGGTCTAGTGCTGCATACCAAGGACTGGAGTTCTGCAGCTTGACCTTTCTCTGGGGATTTAGCCCTACTCCCCAGGAGATAAACTCAATTGTGCTGAGTAGTGGAAAGTATGTACATTAACAGTGTTCTATTTAAAAAACAAAGCAAATGGAATGATGACAAGAGGTGTCAGATGGCAGGGACTGAGAATTACATTTTCTATTTGGAGCCTGAGCAGATGCAGGGCAGCCCTCCCCAGCTGCTCTCTGTGGGTAAAGGAGGAGCTTGCTCAATGGGGCATCATGTGCTGTATGGGACTGAGTGGTGGGACTTGTATTTCTCTCCTTTGGTGAACAGAAAAGCAGCCTTTTTTGAGGAACTTTCCCATGGCAATGCTCATGTTTCAGCCTACTGTCTCCATACTAGAAACAAGTTCAACCTTTAAATGGGTTGGAGGCAAAGCAGGAGATTTCCCTGCTCTCTTATAGATGAGGTGTTTCCAAACTGTGCTTTTAGGTTGGGTATCTCCTGGATGGGATTTACTGGTGACATTCAAGCTGACTGCCAGAGAAGGTTTGGTGTGTTTCTCAATTAAAAAACCCCACAGCATGTCATTAAAGTTCCAAAATGCCTTGGGTTTACATTTTCAAAGTAAGTAACAAAAGAAATTAGTTTGTGTTGGAGCTGTCACTGGCTCAAATAAGCTCCTGTATAAGGAGTTTGTAAATGACCAAATTAATTAAAATCACACCAAAATGGTTTTGTCTTGTAAGAACATGAACTTTTTTTTTTTTCAGCTATTTGCCTCTGTCTAAACTTGGGATCTTTTAAAATTGCTAAAACCTTTGAATAGCCTAAAAAGTCTATTCCTTGTGCAGCTCTGTGAAATACTTTGAGACTCAGTTTATTAGGAAAGGAGTATTCTCTTTGTTTTCATCTGGTTTGTCTGTCAAAATGATTTCTGGTTTAATTTTTGAGAGTAGAGTGTAGGTGATGTTACCTTCATTCCTTGCAGTTATTGTTCAGAGAGATACTGTCAGGCTGGTGATGTCTCATCATCCAGCTCCAACCCCTGCCATGGGCAGGGACCCCTTCCACTGGAGCAGGGTGCTCCAAGCCCCTGTGTCCAACCTGCCCTTGAGCACTGCCAGGGATGGGGCAGCCACAGCTTCTCTGGGCACCCTGTGCCAGCGCCTCAGCACCCTCACAGGGAAGAACTTCTTCCTTATGTCCAACCTGAACTTCCCCTGTTCCAGTTTAAATATATTACCCCTGAACGTGAGCTTTCACAAGTGAGTGGCTTAACAACCTGTATACTTCTGCACTGGTGAGGAGTCATCCCATTTTGCTTATTGTGAGGATTTGGGCCCCAGATAGTTTAGAAATTAGTAAAACTTGTGATTTCAGCAGAGAAAATACAATGGAAATTTCAGTCTTTCCTTTAGGGCTGTGTCTAGTCTTGGATTAGGCTGGTTCTGTGACTTCATGTCAGTGCAGTGTGACAGAGCAGTGTAAAAAGAAGGCTGACAGCATATATGGTGAGATGTTTTGAGTTTTGTTTGTTTGCTTTCCCAGCAACTGAGATCTGTTGTGTGTGTGTAGGCAATATGTTGAGCAGCAGGGTGTCTAGCAGTCCCCTGAGAAACACCCTATAAATAACTTGCTTTAATGTGTCTCTCACTTATTTTGGCTGCCTTTTTAGGATAAGGTTAAATAACAACTTCTATCAAGTGTTGCCCAATGCGCATGTGGCAACCGTAAGCCCCTGTAAATGACCTGCTGGCATAAGTCTTTGGGCAGGTATAATTCAGAGGTTCTTTTAGGCCTTACTACATACACAGTGAGGGTTTAAATGGGAGGTGGTTTGGGGAAGTTTCAGGAAAGCTGCTGTTTGAAGGGCTGCAGTTTGCTGTGGTGGCATCCACCCTGCTGCACCTGCTGGAACTTGAATTATGGTTATCCCATTCATAGTAACTTCAGATGAAATTGGAATGCAATAGAACAATCTTGACACTCGGGTGGGGATTAAGGCGGTTTCAGGAACGCTTAAGGACTAGAGAGGAGCTACACTTAGGGTTAGGGTGTGTAGGTAATGTTTTCCCTGGGTGATAGCTATTCCTGTGTCACTGGAGAAGAGGTAGATGGACTCCTCTTGCCATGGCCCAGGGAGTGATGGCCCCAGGGCTGGTTTCCGAATAGAGTCCTTTGGGGCGGTTGGTAACTCTGACTGCCTTTTCTAGCTGTCCATAAAGCTGTAAACAGACACAGTAGCTAGGATCCTTTCCTAGTAGTGCTGTGGGCCTGCTGTTACAGCATTTTGGAGGAGGTTTCATTGAGAAATCCAGCAAAATCTCTTCCATGGGCCACCCCGACTGGTTCTTGTCTTGCCTGGTGCACCAAGTGCCACCCTGGGAGCTGTTCTGACACCAGCTACCAGGTTTCCTTCTCCTAAAACTTTTAAGTGCTGATGGAGGTGGTAGTTCCCAAATTACTCCTCAGTCCCCAAAGAAAACACTTTCATTCACATTAAGTAGAGTGACCTGGAGATGTCTGTCTTTTCCTTTTTATCTTTCTTTTGATAAAACTTTATTTTGTGAAATACAATATACAGAGAAAACAAATCAGGTCCTGGGTGCATTTGAGCAGCTTTAGAGGAAAAAAGGTACTTTATAGCCACAAAATGACCACAGGGATTTATTGATGCTTTATTTTTTCCAAAAGATTCCATTGTTTCAATGCAAACAACATGGAAAGAGGTGCTCGGGATGGATGGATCCTGGATGGCAGTTTGCCTTGGTGAAAGTTCATGTTTTTGAAATGAAAGTATATGACCCAGAGGTGATACCTATGGATGCACAGGTAAAACTGGTGGGGTCGGAGGCACATACCATCCAGTTCTATTCAGTTTCCATGTTGGTGGTGATGGACTGAGCATGAATTTCAGGCAGATCTCGAGTGCCTTCTGGTCTTCCTGAGTTTGGCTTGTTCTGGGAAGGAATGGGAGAATTGGACTTGAGGTTGACTGAAGAAACACTTGCAAAATGACAAACTGAGCCCTTGATTTCTGGTTTGAGGTGTTTGTTGCTTCATACGAGAGTTGGTAATGTATCTTTCTTGGGATGGAATAATAGGTCAAATAAGATCACACAGACATTTTAAAGACAGCTGCTGGGTTTTACTTTGGACAAAATAGCGGCATATCAAGGTTGTGTGAGGGTTTCTGTTTAGGTGGTTTTTACCTCCTACTTGTAGAACAACTGCTAAATGATTGGGTACTTTTGAAGCCCTCTTTTGGCTATTGATCATGCCTGTTGAAATACTCTTTTTCAGATGATCATCAAAGAGCTGTTCTGAGTAGTTCACACAAGTATTCAGGCTACATAATTTGTTACAGATTTCTGTAACATTATCAGAAGGTGTTGCTTTGATTTCCTTTAGAAAACCAAGCAAACCACAAAAACTCAAGGTGCTTATAGGATAAATATCTCAGGCTGTCAGTTTGCACAGCTCAAAAGATCTAGGGTGATATTTAAGCATGAGCATTTCCATGCTTGTGAATAAACTGAGCATTTCTTTTCATAGCTTGGGTATGTTTGAAAAACCCACTGAACACAGTTTCCAACCACTTACAGAGCAAGACCCAGGGATCTGCACTCCTGTGTTCTTTCCTCTTAGATAACAGTCTCATTTTATTCTATTTGGGCTATTGGGGAGAAGGTGTCATGCTGGTTTTGTAACTTATACTTGGCCGTGGGCATGTAGGAGGCTTTAAGCATAGCAAACAGAGGAGGTTAAGTGTGCAAATGAGAAGAACATACCGTGTGGCATCTGAGGAAGTCCACTTAGACAGACAAGATGTGCTTTACAAATGCTGTGGGGAAAATACAGATATGCTAGTTAGAAGGAGCAGCAAATGTTAATTTGGGAAAATACCTTAGAAATACATGTTGCTGATCACATTTGTCCCAACAATGCGATAGAAAGCTCTAAGTGCAGTGTTTATTGTAAAAATATATTCTCTTCCTGCTTAAGTGTGGTAAGACTAAATCTATGATGAACAGAGCACTTTTTCTAAGCATTAGTTATAGGGTTGGTTCCAGTCACTGCAACTGCTCTACAGAAGGTCAGAGAGTTTAGAGATGTGGTGTTGTCCAAAGTAGCCTTCTCTGTGGCTGAATCTAATTCGAGTGGTGTGACTGCAGGCTAAGCATGTTGCAACAGTCATTTCCACACATAAGCCTTTCAGCCTAACTTAGCTGTAGTTGTGAGAAGCTAAAAGCAAACTGCAGTGAAGCTCTGAGAGAGGAAGAAGAAATGTAGGATGAGAGGGTGTTGAGCTCTTGCACATACCCTCGTAGTTGATGCAGCCGTTGGAGTCTTCCTGACCTTTCATGAGTTCATCTACTTCCTCTTCTGTCATCCTCTCACCTGGAGAGTTGAGAGACCTCTGTTAATTGTTCCACAGACAACTGAAACCTACAGCTTTTCCAAAGGCTTTCCTTATTTCCTGAGTTAATAACAAAAAGACCTATACATGAACTGAGCGTTGGTAGTTTTAACTTTCAATTACAGTTTTACATGTGCATATAGACACAGGGATTCCAATTATTCCTACTGAGTAAAGAAATTATGCAGCAAGTCCTCTACCTTTGTCCATGTGTGTTATGTCCCTGAGGTATACAGCCTTTTCTCCCTATTCTTTATATAATGAGCACTCAATACCTCCTCTGAATTTATAAGAAACTAAGCCTTTTCCTTTGGGCTTTCTACTGAGTTTTGTGTTTTGTGGGTTACCAGTTAGGAAACCCAGTTTTGTTTGGCTTTGTCGCCTCCTACCTCTCCAAACTGGTTAGAACATCCTTCCTCCCTCTCATGCCATCTGTCAGAAGCAGTTTTTAAAGTGCTTGTAGAGAAGATAATCCCTTACCTAGAGTAGCCAGTACGTGACGGAGTTCAGCCCCCATGACTGTGCCATTGCCTTCCTTGTCGAAGACACGCAGACCTTCAACGAAGTCTTCATAGGTACCCTGCTCCTTGTTGTTAGCAGCTGCTTGCAACATGGGCAGGAACTCCTCAAAAGTGATTTTCTTGGCATTCATCTCTGGAAAGAAAGCACCCGTTGCTACATGCTAGACACTTCCGTGTGTTCTTTTGGCATATTTGCCTCCCACCTCATTTGCACACCTCTTTCTGTCCTTTACTCTTTGCCTGGGGGTTTGGCAGTTCCTTTGCAAAACCTGCATTCTCTCTTATGGGAGTTAGTTTTCACATCCATCTGATTTTTCACCTACTTGCTCCAGTGCTCTTCTTGTGTAACTTTATATGCTTACATGCACATTGTATTTCTCTTTCCGAAATGAAACTAGCTGGCTGAGTTGATCTTTGAAAGGATTTTAGGAATGGGGGAACTACAGAATACAATAAACCAGAAATCTTAAGCCCAAACAGTGGGGAAAAAGTGGAGAGTGGGGTGGACAATTGAGATGAGTCCCTGAGGTTGCTGGCATGTTAGTGACCTCTTCAGGGCCTCTTGGATGCTGTAACAGAGACTATTAGCATAAGAGAATAGAGACTATTAGCATATTAGCATAAGAACAGAGACTATTAACATAAACTAATTGAAATTATGAATGTCCAGTGGGGGTGGTGTCCAGATTTGCTACTGACATGTTCAGCGTGGAGGTTTAACAACTTGCCAGCTCGGTGCATCTAACCCCTTTGTTCTTATGAGCCAGGAGTTGTCCATGGTGAGGCCTTCCCCAAAGGCTTTTTATTGGAGCAAGGCTGTCAAATAAAAGAATCTTTATTTTTCTCTTTTTATTTTCTTTCTCCTGGATCTTTGCAAAGATCAGCCTTCATCTGGGCAGCAATGGAATATAACAGGGGGAAATATGCAAGAGATTTTTGAATATACAGTTGTTACAGGAACCGTTTTGCTCCTCAGCTACATCAAAATCACTGGCAGTTACTGCTGGAGTCACCTAAAGTGTTGTCATGGTGTCACCTCTGTGTTAGTCCTCTGCTCAGTGCTTCCTGCTTGTGCTAATGCTTAACTCAGCCCTTCTGAATTGTTATTCAGAGCTGCCTTTACTAGGCCTGAGGGTTATAATCTCTAGATATATAGATATAATCTAGCCTTCTTAGTGTAGTTCAGCATGACTGAAATCAGGGATCACTTGTGCTAAGTCCTTGTTAGGAGGCAACTGGAATTTTTACCATTTCTTTTATCAAGAAGAGGGGAGAAAAGGAAATGGAAAATGACTGCTATATAAATGGCCAACATATGCCTCAACATGCCTTAGTTTTTGTGAGCTTTGAGCAGACCACCTCAGCCAGCAGAAATTTATGGATGGGTTTCCAGTCCCAGGGCATGTCTTGGCTCATGCAGAAGATCCTGCACTAGAAGCATCTGAAGAGTATCAGCTATTGGAAATGGACTTAGCAAGGTCTAGGGCATAAATGGACTGTGTTGTACCTATGTCAGGTTGGCACCAAAAATGGTCCCTACAGGGACTTCTGTACATCTGAAGGAGGTTTTTCTCCTCGGGAGCATGGATTTCATCCTCTTCAAAAGAAACTAGAGAATTTCCACTCCCTTTCTGAGCAAAAGATGTCCTCCCTCCTGCTGATGTTGCCTAATGACAGTTTCCCAGCCTCAGGAAGGGCTCGGGAGAGACTATAGGGTACTTACCCTCTTTGCTGGGGTTGCCCAGGATCTTGTTGATTTCTGCATTTGTGGGGTTCTGCCCCAGTGCCCGGATGATATCACCAACCTGGCTGAGGGTGATCTTGGCATCACCAGTCCTGTCAAAGAGGAGGAAGGCCTCCTTGAATTCTGCAAGGGAAGAGCAACGGTTAAAGTGAGCCAGGCAGCTCCCTATTGACAAGTTGTATTGACAAAGATGTGAGCCTGCTGTCTCCTGGCACTGCTCCATCAGCTCCAGGAGAGTTAACCAGGGGAACCTTTGGCCCACAGCCCCAAGAAAAACTCCTCCCCTCTGACATTTTGGTTTCACTATTTTTAAACTTTTATATCTACATTTCATGGCTTTCCTGGCTCTAATAGCTATCAATAGCTTTCTGATTGACCCCGTGGTTATTTCAAGCATGGAGCAAGATAAGCTTTCTGCAGACACTGCCATTCAAAGGCAGGTGTCTCTGCATGACACAGCAGCAGAAGGTACCTCAGCAAAGACTGGGATTCTTCTGTCAAAGCACCTTGCAGTGCAAAACATCTGGCTGTTTCAATGGGTCCTGCCTGCAGTCCCAGTATTTCAACTACGCAGTGCTAATGGGAAACAAGAACATGGATTTCAAATGCTTCTACTTTTGTTTTCCTTTGAAGTTGACTTACAATTGCATTTCTGCCTATGTTTATTCCCTCTCTTCTCTGCTCTTTGCAGTCCATCCCTGCTTCTTACAGATGCACAAATATCCGGCTTTTCCAGTGGTAATACTTGTGTGGTGCCTTATTTGAGTGCATTTCCAGTGTGTACACTTTGACACTTTGCTTCATTCAGTGCTGCCAAGTGATCAGCCCTCACTTATTTCCCTCTTGCTGCTGACCAAGAAATTGAGTTACATGCATTTCTACTACAAGAATCAGTCCAGGCGGTTGCCTCATTGCATTGCCAGTCTTCATCTTCTGTTGCAAAGCTCCATGTTAATCATCCTACTATATTTGTTGCAATGAATAAAGAAATGTGCATGGGGGGGCAAAAGTCCAGGGTCCAGCTGAAAAAGCATCCTTGAGCCTCATATATCAAGAGCATCTCAAGACTGCTGTTGATCTTTTCTGCACTGCAGTATCTGATGATGCTGTGTTTTAGCTCCAAATAAACCAAGTGAAATGTCTTTACTGTGGTCATGATGTGCTCCCAGCAGCTAGATAGGCTTTGTATCTCACAGCTCGCGCAGGTGGAATGTTCTTTCTTCCTTGGGGCATGTTTAGAAGCAATAAACCACATTTCAAATCATGTCTTCATTCATCTTGTGCTGGGGACAGGTGATGCAGAGGTATTTAGGTTCTTGCTTTAGCTATCCATATACCTGCTGCCTTAGTGGGGGAGTTGCTGGCACCCAGTAAAGCTGCTGATATACAATGTTGGCCTGCTAGGCTGTAATCTAATACATCTGAAACTAATCCTTACTGTCTGATGTGAGAGACCTATAACCCTTTACTGTGAACCCTCTCCCCTTACAGCTTTTATTGCAGGGTATGAAATCAAGGCCTTCTGGACCTGTATGGAGCTTCTCCTTACAATATATCAGCTTAATATCACCGCCTGCTTTAGCAGCTGAGGTCGATAGAGCTATAGTGATTTATACCATATGACCCCATCTTTCATTCGATGCATTAATGACATTTAGCCAGACTGAGGTATAAAACAGTGCCAGTTTGCTATTAGCAAAGCCATCAGGAGAGTTTCTCTTGTTTGTAAATCCTATAAAGTTTTATCTTCACTGGGTTCTGAACACTGGGAGAAAAGGCCTGATTTTGTTTTTGTGCCTCAGACATGCATTTCACTGAGTTATCTTTGCTGTGGGGTTTATCTTTTCAGTTTTGGGTGGTGTGTATATATGTGTATATATATATATATATATATTCCTAGTTTATACTCTGCTGGAATAAGCATGTTTCAAATCCCTCTCTGAGGAGGGTACCACCCAGCTGCTGGTGCATCAGCCTGTGTGGATGAAAATAGGCATGGAGGGTGGGACATCCCTTTTCCTGGGAAATTCTGCCTCTCAAGTAGCTTTAATTGCTCTTTTGCTTGGATCAGTTACCACAGCATTACAGCAACTGGATGACCTGAAATGTGTAGGGAAGCTGAACAAAGCCTTTTTCTTTGTTACAAATGCCAGCAGCTTGGAGTTGATGACATTTTCCCATAAACTCTCCCAAATCCTTGGTAAAAGTTTTGGAATTAAAAAGTGAGGAAGAGTCCAAATGATCTCTTTTTTGTGATCAGGAGTGTTCAGACTGCAGGAAGAGAAACATTTCCAGTCTCACTGCATTATACCTGTCATTTATTGCTTTGATGGTGTAACCCAGAGCAGGCTGGTGTTCAAGAAGTTTAGGTCTCTCCCTTAAGACCTGCTTCTAGCTATTCCACTCCCTCTGGATTTCTAGTAAATCTCTGTATCTTCCTTTCTAAGAACTTTGTTCACAGTGAGAAGTTTACTATATTTGCTACTGAATTTTTGATGTTTCTTTAAAACCTGTAGTATTTAATGTAGCCTAAATGCATCTCTTGGAATATTTGAAACACTCCAACATAGAATTCCAGAGCTTCAGTGGGGATTTTTGTTCATGCCAGAATTCTCAATCTCTTTCTAGCAGATTTAAAAACCAATTTGTAACTTGCTGGTGAAGCAGAGAATATAGCAAGATGCTCAAGAACTGCAGCATACCCACACCGCATTCGTAAGTAACAGTTTACATAAGTCACTTATTTGCTAGCTATTCCCATGTGTCGTGAATGTATTAACAGTGAAGCAGCCCTTGTTCCTCCAATCCACAGCACCTTCTGGTAAAAGTGACATACAGGCCTCTTGCATCTTCTGTTCATGTAAAATTGCAGTGTCATTGCAGCTAAGTTACGTTTTCAGCCCAATCCCTCCTCCTGTCCTTCATCTGCCTATTCCCGCTATGACTTCCAAATGCAAGACTTGTTTTCAGCATCCTTGTTAATGGCCAGTACAGGAGCACAACTGGAAAATGTTTAGTAGGTAGAGCTGGTAACATGGCATAAACTTCTCAGCTTAGGCAGCATCTAAGCACCTAGATAAATTATATGTAAATCTACAGTCACATTCTTGTTCAGCGTAAGTCAGCACTGCTCCTCTGAAGTCGGGAGTGTGGTGATTTATAGCAGTTGAAGACCTAGCTCATCCCTTCATAAAGGTTGAGCTCCTGAGCTTATAGCTCCTCTCTGAACCCACGTACATATAAAACACATCAGCTCTCTCGCAACTTACCATCCTGTTGCTCCTTGGAGAACTCGATCTGTTGGAAGGAAATCAATCACAAAAAATAGCTTAGGAGGGGGGGGCTGGGGGAGAACCTGTTTGTTTCCTAAAGCATCCAGCTCAATCCATGAGTCATCTTCCAAAACAGCAAAAATGGGTCTGTCAGATGCGCAGAAGTAATGCAGATAGCAACAGAGCTGTTAAGGCTAGTGAATATTTATCATTTGGTGGCCGTTATATACCCCCTCCTGCCCCATGTTAAAGTTTAACTGTTATTTCACTTACCGTTAATTTGGTCAGGAGTGAAGGACTGCAGTTGGGAAGAAAAAGAGAGAAAAGAGAACTAGTACTGCTGAAAATGCACTGAGAGAAAGCAAAGAGCACAGAGCAGTTGAGTGCTCACACCTGTCTTGCCATAATGAGGCCATAGCAATCTAAGCCAGCAACTTCCCTTGTAAAAATGCATCACCAGGTCTGTCTTTAAAGATTCCATTAAAATCTGCATCCCAGGGCAAGCCAGAGTTGTGGCTAGAAGCAGCAACAGTCTAAAGTCTCTTAGCTAACAAAGAAGTCACTAATCAGGTCCTTTACTATTTTATCATAGACCCATTTCATTAAGACTATTTGAAGCAATATTGCTTAACAAGCAGCTTGGGTTTTTTACATGAACATAGCAATTAAACCAACCTATTTGAAGTTTGTGTTTCAGACTACTTTTTGGCAGTAAATTGTTACATAAAGTACTAAAAATCACATTTTCTTATATTAAATATTACTCTGTTCCTTTGCCACTTTAGCAGGTTGCATCTGATCTCAGAACTAAGCTAAAATGTCTAGCAGACAGCAGCAGCAAATTGTAACCCTCCTGTCTGAAGCTATAGGAGCTGCACAGTTACCATTGCCTGGTGCAGAATCTGAGACTAACTGGAGAACCTTGCATAACACTTTAAGTTTAAGGAGGAAAACCAAGCACACCTAAGCTGTCTTCTGGTCTTTCCTTCCCCTCCCCAGAGCTACCTTGAGCAAAAAGCCTGATTTACTTAGGTAAAATACACTGGCTCGCTGCTAACCATTAGCTTTCCAGTGGACCCACCATGGTTGAGTTGGAAAAGCAGAGCAGCAGACGGGCAGGAGGGATTAGCTGAGAGGTCTCGAGAGTGGTCCTCCTTTCCTGGCCTTTCTTCCCCTTATTTATCCAGTGGTGCTGACGGCATTGCCTGGATTAGGTGTCAGAAGGAAGCAGTCCCTCCCCTTGGCGAGTTCTTTAGCTTTCTTAGGGCAAAGTGACAGAAGGCTCCATGTCTTGATGGACATCTGATGATGGCTATTTTTAGGAGGCTGGAGAGGGGCAGGGAGTAGCAAGCAGTAAGTTTGATTCAGGTCAGCAGTTTCTGGATCCATACTGTCAAGAGGAGATATTCCTTGTCCAAACCTACCAAGACTTCCTTCTAGGGAAGGACTCTTATTTCTCCAATAAGCTATAAAGTCAGAGAGCAAGGAGAGTAGAAAGTGAGAGATGCCATGTGCTTGTCCAGCTGACTGTTTTTTTACACATGGCTTGCAGGTTGTATTAGATGCAGCTGGATGGCCCTCATACCTTTGTTGAGCTTTGATCAAGCCCTTAGATGTTAATGCGGTGCTCAGAGTTAGATGAGTGCTGCTGCTGCTTGTCTGCTCAGTGTGATCCAGTTGTTGGCGTTGAGCAGATTAACCTGTTGATGGAGGTGGTGTCCAGCTGTGAAGCTTTTCATCTGCACTCATTACATTGTCCTGTTTGCCAAAGCTTGAATGGTTTTTAAGGCAGAATTTAGCCAGTTTTGGACCCAGCTGTTGCCAGAGGATAGCAGCTGATGTGTAGAGGTACTCTGCAGAGTGCTGAGGGAGCCTGTGCTCCCTAGGACACTTCTTCTAGGGCTGAGGTTAGGCAAGGCACCAGCATGCCAGAGCTTCAGAGCTCACTGGTGTGGTGAGAGTAGGTATTGCTGAGGCTTTTGTGATGTGGAGGCAAGGGAGAAACTGTGATAGCAACTGAGACCCACAAAAGCTTTGTGAAGTGGGAGGATTACTATTTATGATGGGACGGGGAATTGCAGAGTGAAGGGGCCATGGTAGAACTATAAATGGTGTTCCAGGAGGTAGAGGTTGCACTTTCTTTGGTAGCAAAGACCTAGTCCCACCATGTAGCATCCTCCAAGGCCAAGGTCAAATCTCTGAATTGATGCTGTGAGACATTGTAAATAGCTTTGAAAACCTTACTCCAAACTGCTTCCTTTCCCTGTCACCTCAGCTGGGTCAAGCATGTCGTGGAGCTGGGGTTGGAATGGTTGTGTGACAACAACACGCTCCCTGTTGAAAACTGAAATCCCCTCTCTAAATTCTGTTGATTTCTTTTGTTGAGCATTCCCTGCTCTGGATTTTCTAATGACAAAATGAAATTAGTGAGGGACATTTTGTCCTGTAGCTTGCTTCATTACCCTGAAGATAAGCATAATGCTTGTAAATGCCTCTTTGCAGTATATTGAGGGCTCTGAGAGCAAGAATCAAACCCAAGCACTGGTTTGGTTGTTTTTAAACTGAACAATCAAAGTCAAAATATTTAGCTGGATTTGAGACCTAAACTTCCTACCTGCTCTTTTAAAAGCTAAAGATACAACTGCCAAGAGCTCTCAAAGCTCAGAATTTTAACTGGAAAACGTTCTGAACTAACAGATTTAGTTGCATTTTTGAGAAATAGTTAGAAAATATGCTGAATAGGGAAAACTGCTCCACTGCCAAAGTGCACTCTTGTGTTTTCTGCTGCTTGTAATCTATTAACTTGTGGGACCAGGTACGTCTTGAGAACAAAGCTTAGTCATGACCAGGTGTGGTTGTATAGAAAAGGGGGTTGATGCTTTTGTCTGAATTGGCTAACATAGGTTAACACAGTGCAGACCACCTGGTTAATGCTGGCTGGAATTCAGTGAGAAAGCTAATATGGATCTTGGCCATCAGTCCCACTGCATTAATAGAAGAGCCTTCTAAAGACTTTGGCAGAGCTGAAATGTTGTCTGGGTCAGTTCACTGTGTTGCCTTTAGTGGAATTTTCCTCCTGCCCTCAGGCTCTTGCTCCCCAGTGTTGCTGCTGGGAAATGTTCCCCTGAAAACAGGATTTAAACTAAATATATATATGTAAAAAAAATAAGGAAAACTTAGAACAGTTTTCTTCAATGTTTTTTCTTCCTTCTGGGTAATCTTCATGGTTGGCTACAGCAAAACTTGTCCCAGAGGACTTCAGATGCCAAGCAGAAAATAGTTTGGGTGTGTTTGGCTTGGGCATAGAAAACTGATACCTGGATTAGCCATGTGGCTTGAATGGGCTATCAAATATGTATAGATTGAGAGAAGTCCACATGCAAACTGTGAGATTTTGGCTCAGAATTTACTAGCACACCACATGAGCCTTTTATAACTGATTCTGAATAAAACCTCACAAGAGTTTTGCTGGGGAGAAATATTCTAACATGGGCATGTTGCATTCACTTGAATTAAGAACCACCTTCCTTTAAGCCAATAGAGTCTGTTGGGTGCTGAAAATGCTACTTGCTTTGAGTAAGGCCATGGTATAGAAAATATTTTAGCCTTAAAAGAAACTCAAGGTAGGATTTCTGATTCTCTGAGAAGCTCTCATGAGCTTCAAAAGATAGAATTATTCTGTTTTAATCCTGGCAATGGCCTCTGCTTTATCAGAGAATGCATCTTGGGGCTTTGGGGAAGATGTTGAAAGTTTAGGGAGTTTGGCTTTATCAAAAAAGAATGCACCTTTCCCAGAGGAATAATGAAAGGTTGAAGGAACCACAAGATGTGGAAAGACCACAACGACCTGCAGTTCTCTAACGCGACTTATGGGCTTGTTTATGGGCAAAGTTATTATCCAGAAAGTTACCACCAAAGGGGTGTGTGTTTGGGTTGGGAGTTTTGTGATTAAGGCTTTTTGTTGTTGTGTTGTAAGAATAAGGCTTTTACCTGTATATGTGACCACCTTCTAGTCATCTTGTTGCTTGATAGAAACATTTTGGCCAGGTCTCAGTTATATAGGGTGGGGTGAGTAGGGTTGTATGCAACTCTCTATTGACAGCTAAGAAGAAGACCCAATCTACATACATCTTTATTTCCATATTATTACCAAAATTCCTAATTTCCCAACAAATCACTGGTTCATGGGCCTTAGGGCCCTGATCCTTGCAGCATGGTGATGTGCTCACCTATTCATCTATGAGACTAATACAGCCCTGCTGAGTGACAATCACTTTGTGCTCCCTGTAAATGTATAGGTGTCCAGCCAGGATGAAAAGCCTTGGGAAAAGATGCTGCTGGGAGTTAAAGCATTCAGCTGCTCCCTCCCCTTGTTACCCTTTGGGTGAATAGAAAAAAGGGAATCATCTTAGCATTTTATTAGAGAGTCACCAGGTATTTCAAAGTACTCTCTCTGTAGAAGAGACCAAGAACATATCAGATGCCTTGGAAAATCAGAGAGGGGAAAATCTAAGAGTCCCCCAGGATACTCACTGTATATTTAGCTTTCTGGTCAGGACTGGTGGGATTTCTCTATTTTTGGCTGTAGATAAGGTAGGATTGTGCCTACAGCAGTTCATGTGATACCTACTCACCATTAGTGCCTGCTCCTTGATTAATACAGCTGCATATCTTTTCTAGTAGACATCACTGAGTGCAGGATTACACAGCTTTCAAACCCCTCTGCAAAGCAGGCTATGATTCCCCTGTCCCTCACCCCAGTTTGATAGCTCTTGTGATAGATGCCACAGATCTAACAGAGGCTACTTCCCATTTAAGTGAGAATTGACAGCCTGTTGGATTTAGCCACATGTCTTTTATGAAGCAGAGAAATATTAGGAGCAGATATGCCCTTGAGAAACTCTGTTTTGAGAACAGAGCTGCCTCAGTTGAAGAAAGAATAAAACCAACTACCTTTAATATAGGAGAAAATTGGGTGTGTGTGGTACCATATGGTTTGGAAGAAGAGTTCAAAACCTCTTTGAGTTTAATGGACTTAACTTCAGATGAATTTGACCTTTTTCCCCTAAACATTCTGTGTGTAACTTTCCCGTTTGTCTGTTTTTAAAGGCTTGTTTAGTATTGTTTTGATTTGTATCAATGTGTATCGGTGAGAGGAAACCCGAGGCTCTGGAGCCCTGCTCTCCAGGGGATTTGTTGTTTTAACGTGCCTCCCAGCGGCAGTGTTGGAGTACTGACAGTATTTAGACTACTGCTACTTGACATTTAAGTGCTATGTGGCAAATCAGCCCGGTGAAGTGCTTTTTGGCAGTGGGTATAAGATGTAATAAAGCCTCAGTGACGTGGGGCGAGTTTCCAGATTGGTTGTTTCATATCTCCTTACAGACAACTTCTTTCTTTACTTGTCATTGGCTAAATTAAGTCACCTTCTTGCCGTCTGTAAGATGAACTTGGATATCTTGTTACTATCTGTTACAATCTCTCTGTGCTCCAAGGGGGCTTAAAACAGTGTTTTAGATATATTGGGGGGTTGTTTTGATGTATTAGTTGATAGGAGAAAGGTTCTGCCACACAACTGCTGTTAACACTTGAAATTACTCTGCGAGCTCTTGAAATGTTAACTCTCTAAATTGCTTTAAATTCCCCTCTTTTGCCAAAGTATGTTGCTCCCCAGACTCTCCAAAGCCTATAGATAGCATTTTAAAATGCTGCCAAAGCTGTGAATTACCAAGAATGGATCTTGCGAACAATTAATTTCCAAATGATTTTTCAGGTTAGTAGATATAAAGTGTCTCCTATATGTATGGACATATATATAGTAACATATATATAAATTGAAGGATTCCTTGTTTAGGAAGAAAAGGAGGCAAAGTTCTGGAAACCTTGTCAGGAAAACTAAGTGGTGGCTGTTCAGTTTGCTTTTCCTTCTGTTTTCAGCAGTACCTGAAGGGATGTCTTGGTATGTTGCTGAGTCTGATGTCCGAGTTGTTTGTCCTGGGATACCTTCATGCCATGCCCATGCAGTGATTTAACAACTGCCACCAGCGTGGGTCTGTTATCAGTAGTGAGATCCATGGGGGCAAGGGCTTGGCTGGGGTGCTGTGCTCTGAGTTGAACCCTGAATGGTGTTGTACCTCAGTCATCAAAGCAGTAGCAGGAAGCTGGACTGGATGGCATCAGATAGGCACCTTTACATTTCTTAAGGCTAAGTCATGTTTGCCCTTGTCCCCTTCCTACCTGAAAGAGCACTTGGCACTGGTAACATTGTGCAGTGGGTATATCAGTCCTAGAGAATCCTTTTGGAGTCATTGCTGGAGCTAGATCAGGCATAATCTGAAGGTCTGAGCCAAAAAGTTCAGGGGGAAACCTGCCAGTTCCTAAGAAAGCCCTTAGCACTCTGAGCAAAGCTGCTGTTACCATGCCTCTTCTGACACCACAGCTTCACATGGAGTTTGTCTGCAGTACAATAGTGTCTTGCAGCTGCAAGTGCTCCAGCTGACATTTGCAGCCCTGCTTGCCCTCCAGCCCAGAAGGTTTCTGTCAGTGCATTTTAGTGAGTTTCTCTCTCTGGTTATATCCAATGCAATGTCTGTTCAGAGATGACCTACTTGAGTAGTGAATGTCATAAGAATTAAGGACACTTGGTGCAACACTTTCTACTGCCTTAAGAGCTCTGTATTTAAAACCAAATAATCACACTTGTTTGCTTCCATGCGGGCAGGCTTCAGCATGCATCACACAGTTACACAAGGTCTTTGCAAGTCTTTACTAGTTGATAGCTTTTAATTATTTTCCCCCTAAAGATGTAGGTAGCTTATCTGCAATAGGGCATGGCATGATTGGAGTCACGGCATTCCAGTTTGGTGAACACCAGCATGGGAAGCCTTGTGTCAAGGCTGAAGTAGAGGGCCTGGTGTGGCACCACATATTCAGAGCACCACGTGCAAAGCAGAAGCCTAGGAGCACTACACTTAACATCTCCAGCACCAAAACATCACAGTGCTAGGAGCCTGGGCTCAGTCCAAGGATAGGTTGTGTGTGCTGGGAAAGGCCCTTAGATTTACCATTAAAAAAACCCCCACACTTAACATGTTAGTGATAGGGACAGAGTTAAACCAATTTGGGCAATATGAAATTTATCCATTTCCTACTGCCTCAGTTGGAAAACCAAGCATGAGACATCTCATCCCCATTATTGCAGACACAGACCCATAGTAATGCTGTTCATCAACTCAATGTTTCTTCTCAGCTTTATGTGGGAGAAGGAAGTTAAAGCAGATAAGCTATTTTTTGGGAATGTCTGTGGCTACAGTTTTAAGAGAACCCCCAGAATTCTGTAGTTAAGAAAAGGAACAGTACAGTCATTTTGCTTTCAGTTGTAGTTGGTTCCTAGTAGTAATGCTCAGACACATCCATTACCCTGTTCTTTGCATCTCAGTTATGATTTAATCTTTAATCTTTGTATCTATTGCTTAAATCCAGGCCATGCTTGTAATAAGGAAAACTGAAGATGTAAGTTTGGTCTAGAAAGGTTTGTGCAAAGCAGATTGAGTTTTATGTTATTTCCTGAGTGGGGAGAAAAGGGTCCTTACATCTCCATTTAAGCCCAAATTCTTCCACCCTGCCTTGCCTCTCTTCCTGTGGTTGTTGTGGTCTAAAGTGAGCTGAGAAAGGGCTGAGTTTACAGATTTCAATCCTTAAGTCTTCCTGTTACTCAGTTTTATAGTCAATAGATGGTGCTCAAAAATAGAAAATCCCACACCAGCTGCTATCAGTATGAGCAAATTAGCAACTATTTGCTTTAATTGGGTTAATTTAAAGTGGGGTAAAAAATAACAGAAGAAGGTGAAAGACCTGTCACAGCTTCTGCTGGTGACAGGCAATTTGGGGTGCCTGTATTTGCAAGAACACAGCCTGAGACTTCTTAAGAGAGAAAAGAAAAAGGCACCAAACTTTCAAAGTGTGCACCTCGGAAGGCCCCCAAAACCAGATTCCCTGAAGATGGAGGGGTACCATTGAAAGAATGACTACCCCTGTTTGTAAACCACCTTCTTGTTTATTTTGGAGAGTATTATGATCTCCGCTAATTCAAAATGAGGGGCACTGCCAAATGTAAAACCCTTATTAGGCAGCTCTACCCTTACCTGCTCCAGCTGTGACAGTTAAAAGGGGGTTGGATGTCTCCTTATAAAAGCTAACAAAGCCTTTCTGTGTGTTTTCCTCCTGTGTGACTCCCCAGATCATCCTGATACTGCAGCCTGGCATTCCCAGACACCTCTCATCAGTAGCAAGCTCTGGCATGGCTAATTCCCTTGCAGAGTGGAGGGGAGCTTCTTGATGCCCTTGTTCAAAGTGCTGGAGGCTCTGGCTCCACACCTGGTAAATCAGCACAAAGAGCCGCAGGACAGGATCATTCACTGAATCTCAATCAAAAGCTTAGCTTTGAGTACTCCCTGGCTCCAGCTTTGCTGGAGGTGGTGCTGGGCCTTTTCTCATGCTGAGGCTTTGGTGCTTGAACAGAAGGTTTAATTAATGCTAATTACGGGACTGGGCTAAGGCTCTGCCACATCTCCCAGGAAATGGCTTACAAGAAAACATTGTTTCCCTTCACTGCCTGAACTCCCAAAGAGTGAAAAAGGATAACACAGGCTGGCTGGTTGGGACTCTGGGAGGTTGTCCATTCCCTGCCCTGCTCCAAGGCAAGGTGGAAAGCACCATGTTTGCTCGTCATGCCTCTCAAAGAGCCCATCACTGGAGGTGCCACAGTCTGCCTGGGCAGCCCTTGACCATTGTGGGGTCTCAGGTGAGAGGAGGATCAGGAATAGAGGGGATGTGGGTTTGTGCATCACCTTGCAGCCATAGCTGCATGGTTGGGTAGAGTCCCCGTCTGAAAAAGGGAAGTCCATTCACTCCTGCAGCAGCTCTGAGGCACCCTGCTTCTTGCCTGGTAAGGGCATGATGAAGAGTCGAGGAGATACTTATAGAAAGAGATCTGGTAGTGATAAATATGTGAGGCAGGAGGCTGTGCCACCCACTGCATTGCAGAGTAGTACTGTAACCTCCATCATGCTGCTCATGCCACAGAATGGTCTGGGTTGAAAGGGACCTTAAAGCTCATCCAGTTCCAAACCCCCTGCCATGAGCAGGGACACCTTGCATTGGAACAGGTTGCTCCAAGCCCTGTCCAATTTGTCCTTGAACTTATCTTCACTTATTCACAGATAGGAATAATAATGCTTATGTGCTGCCAGTAGTATTAAAAGGTGATTTTTCCCTTACAAGCCCAGTCCCCTCCCTCCCTCCCATTCAAAGAGGGAAATATTTTGTCTGATATTAGCTTTCAAAAGAAAGAGACTTCAGGGAGGCTATCTTCCCTTAGCAGTCTGACTATGACACACCTGTGCTACCAGGGTACATTTCCTGCCATTATAGAGAGCTGTCTGGGTAAAGGAGTGAACAGAGATGTCTCAGGCTGCAGCCAGCCATTTGTTTAGCTGGTAATGTGCTATTAAGCCTATTTATGTAAAGATAGATTAGGTAGGATCACTGGAGTTGAAAATTCTATTTTCTTCTAATGAAATGGCCATAGAAAGCTGTAAAATCCCATTAAATTATTTAGTAGGAAATCTAGCTTCCCTTTCATTTCTGGAGATGAGTGAAATGTGAGGTCTGATCTGATTTTTCAGACAGTATTCTAAGAAACCAGTGGGCTTTTTATATAGCCTTTACTATGATCACCCAAAGTGTTTCAGAGTGTCTTTTTTTGCCCCCTCTTGCACTTGTTTTACTTTGCCAGCAAGGTTCAGCTTCTGTCTAATGGGAAGCTACAGACTATTCCAGAGAAACACTGACTACTGATTGTGAAAATTAAAGTAAACGTCAAGAAATCTCATTAAATGGGTCATAATCCTGGGACTACCTGTATTAAGATACCTGAAACAGAATTCATCATGAGATGAAAATGAGCATGTCCTATTAGGAATCTTTGTACTCCTTCTTTTCCCCTTAATAGGCATGATTCCTTATGTAGAGTTCAGCAGATAGGTCCCAAGACCAATCAGCTTGGTAGGTAGGTGGAGAATAGCTATTTATAGTCCTACCCAGAGAAACTGGTCTGACTTCATTTCTTTAACCATTTAACTTCCTGCTTCTCTTTCCCAAGTAAAGAATTGCCCAACATGGAGGAGTTTTCTTCAAAGGGTCAAGGCAACAACCAGAGATGTAGGTTGGCATGTGAAGCCATGAGATGCCATGAGATCAAATGAAAGTGCAGTCAGAGGGCAATCTCCAAAAGACTCTTCCTCTTTGTTGCTTTCAGTTTGCAGCAAATGACAAATTCTGAGCAAATCTCTGAAGGTGAGAGGAAATCACTTCCATTCATGGTTTCTAACTCATGGCCTCGACCAACCAATGTTTGTTGTACAATGCAAATGAAAATAGGCAAAACTCCTAATTCATTGAATGGTTCCCTCTTCTTAAATCTGTTTTCTTTCTGCTTTTAAAGATAAGCTGTGCTGACCTCAAAACACATGACCAAAGGGTCAGCAGGTGCTAGCAAAAATGTGAGAGGGAATTTGAGGGCAAACTGCACAACAAGGCTTGGTTTTAGTACAGCGTTATGGGAAAACATTGTGCTTCAAGTTTCAATAACCCCTTCCTGTCCTCATGCACCTTTTCTGGGGGGAAGGAAAGAGAGAATGGGGATGTTGTTGCTGGTTTTCATTTTCTTTTATATTTAGTTTTACCAACCAGGTCAGACTGATAGTGATTTGATAAAAGGTTCTAAGGGCCACGCTCCAAAATACTTGGGAAATCATCAGGTTTCCCTCTTGTGTTAAATCATGCGTCATGCCTTACACCCATCAGCTACTAATACAATCAAAAGCTCAGGCAGGTCAACAACTCCATCCACTGAGGTTACTCATTCATTTCACTGCACTCCCCAAACCGGAACCAACCACACACAATGTTTCACTGCAGGTCTCTGTTAGCTGGGACTCTGCTAGCTTTCCCCTTTGGAAGGGCTTTGGCTCCATGATCAGCACACTTTCATCCATTTACCTTGATGCTCTTGAGGTCGATTGCGGGTTCTTTGGGTGCTGCTGGTGCGGGTGCTGGTGCTGGCGCGGGTGCTGGTGCTGGGGCTGCTGCTGGCTTCTTTACGTCCTTCTTTGGTGCCATTTTGTGTTGCTTAAACTTGAAAGTAAAGGTGCCCCCAAAAAAACCCTTGCAAAACCCTTAAAAGTGATCCCTGGGAGAGGAGCAGTGGTCAGAATGAGCTACAGCCTGTGCCCTGGAGGTGGACCCAATGTGTTAAACTCTATAAGGGCATATATATATTTCACTTAGTGCCTCGTACAGTCCTGACACATCCAGCTGGATTGGACAGCTTGCTAATCAAGGGGGATGTCATTCCAGCTCGAGCTATAAATGGAATGTAAGAGTTCAGGGCTTCATAAGATCAAGGGACTCCAGTGGCTTTTTTCCCCCTCTTTAAAAACTCCAACCACCTCCCCTGTGTGTATGTGTGTATATATATATGTATATAATTATTTTAATGCAGGCAAGGGAGAGGGCAGTACGACAAACCCAGTTTTGGATCTGCTGTTGATATTCAGGCACGGATTGAACAGTCCTTTTTCTCATCAGAATTTCAGTTCTGCTTAAGTAATAAATCTTCTTTCTTCCCTTCCCTCCCCTTTCCCCCCATGCCTCTGTAGTGCTGCAGGAGGATTCAGTTTCAAGTAGGAATTTTGACTTTCACGCCTGGGAAGATCATCAATTTCCACCCTCATTTGCCTATCTCCCCACAGCCCCTCACTCCTTCTCTGGTTCCTTCTTTTACAAGGAAGTGTTGATCAAGCTCTGGGTGTTTAAAAATAAAGCAGACGAATATGGAAAACACTGCAGGACCTTCAGCCAAGGCATCTCTCCTAGACCCTGAGTGTTCTTACTATTTCAGCTCTTCTTACTGTTCCTTTCTATAATGTTAAGGCTGTGCTTAAAATTGAAAATCATTTCCTTTAATCTTTTCCCGTCACTTTTCTCCTCTCCTTATGGATAAGCTGTGCCTTGATAGAATGGAGATCAGCTGGATGGTATATTTTCCTACACAAAAGGCTTCCTTTTATGATGTAATTATGATTGGAAAATAGCCATGAGGCAAAGGAGGCACTTCTATTTTCACCTTTTTTTGCTTGCCCATCCTGTGACTTTTGTGTCTCTTTCCACTCCTCAGATTCCTGATGGACCTCCCTGCTCCCCGTGCTCTCCATGAGACACAGCTCTTAGGAGAAGATGGCTTCTCTGGTTTCAGTAGACTTTTTCCAGCACAGCAAAAGAGCTTCTAACTCTTTAAAACCTGATGGTTCCCCCAGTTTGGTACATTGAGATTTCCAGCAGGAAAACCCAGGCCTGCTGATTGTTGCTCCCTTGCCCAGCAATCTCTCCCTCACTTACTCTGCAACCTCCTGAAGTTTCGTGCTACTGAGTGCAAGGCTTTTGATGGGCTTTTTATTTCTGTCTCATGAACACTGTGGAGTGTTTTGTAATGAGAAGCATAGAGCCAAAGGCTGTCAGTGTATCCATGCACATTCATTTTAGTTTAATGGACTTTAAGGAAGGAAAACTTACAAAGATGCACACCAAAAAAAGGGGTGGAGAGTGGGTAAATGTGTATTTTCATCTAAGAAAACATGTGCTCAGGTTTAGCAAAATCCATCAGATCTTGGAGGTATGGAGAAATGGATCCTGGAGGTATAATTTGAGGATGAAAGTAGATAGTGTTTACAAATAGTGGAAATAGATCTATACCTATGAGAACTTCAGGTGCAAGGAAGAGCCAGTGATGATCTAGTCACTTCTACAGTCACCTGAGGTTTGTAGTGAAATAAGACTGAAAGCCACCATCAAATACATTCTGAAAGGAAAACAGGTTTTCGGAAATGAACTATGAGCATAGTGCTGGCTCTGCACAAGTAAGAACTCGGATGTGTCTGAACATGCCTTATGCTGCCAGGAAAGGAGGGTTTGTGAGGAACTGCCATAAAATAAGTGTGTATTGATCAGGTGAGAAGATAAACAGGCACAGAGGAGGATGGCAGGTCATTGCTTTAATTGCTGGGATAAGGATTTGGATCCAGTCAGGTTTTTGAGCTTGGGGCAGCGTACTATAGGTTTATCTGCCTGGCAAACTTGGATGTGTCCCAAGACATCTCTGTGAGTCTGTCGGGTCTGTCCCTAGGGAGCAGAGTTGTCCCAAGTGGTGCACAGGAGACGTGTCCCTGTGCTCTCGCATGGAAGCTGCTGTTGTTGTACCATCTCATCCAGGGCTGGCGCAGGAAGGCTCCTTTCCTGCTTTTAGCAGCAGCTTGGTGTGAGCAGAAATACAAGCACAAACCCCTCATGCTTGCTGGAACTTGCCCAGATCCACTTCTAAGGGAAAGCAGCAGCAGCTGAGGATGTGAGTTATCACTGGCATCTGCCTTGTCTGCTGCACAGCTCCTAGGGAGTGCATGGATGCCCCTCTCCTGCAGGAGAATCCATATCAAGGGGAGACATAATGAACAGTGACAGAGCTTCAGATTTCTTCAGGCCCCAGAAAATCCAGTAGTGAGAAAGCTGCTGGTTGGAAATCATGCCCTGGTAGTCCTGCTACTCACTGAACCAGGGGTCAGTTTGCTTGGGGCTTGCCAGGTTTTTACAAATGGTTTAGTTGATAAGGATGAAGTTCTGGTCAACACAAAACCTCCATGCATTTGGGCTGCATTTAGTTCAGTTGATACAAGGGAAGTGTGTTTTCCACCCAGAGCATTGAGAGGATTTATTCTGACACTTCTGAAGTGGAATATGTTCATGCGGCTCAAGATAGCCAGAGGACTGGTTTAGGAGGCCACAGAGGAAGAGATGCTTTTCGGGCAAGCACATGCTAATCTATATGCTAATATTCTGTGACCAAAAGGGCCACTGCAAGGTTAGTACATCTGTTTGATTGCCTGTTTCAAATGTGGTTTCCTTGCTTGTTGTCAGGTTGATCCCAGGATGTCAGATGAAGCACTTGGGGATGTGCTGGTTCCTCAGAAGGCTCTGGTGGGAGTTTCCTTTCAGACAAGGTGTGTACCAGTGAGAATACAGACTGTTTACAAATACCCAAGGACAGTCAACCTATTCCGGTCTCTTCTTGGAGCTTTTCTCCTGTCCCATGCACACTTATCTTCTATGGTTCAGCTGTCTGACATGTTCTGCCTTTCCTGTGATCAATTCCTGTCTGACACCTGTTGCTGTTACATATTTGCCATGCTCCTATACTGAAGGTTGGGCGACTGCAGTGTCAGCAGGAAAAATCCAAGTGTACATGTACCATGTGGCAAGCATGAGCTTTGAGAAGGACCGCAATGGTTTGGAGTTATGCCCTGGTACAACAACCTGCTTTATTCATCCCGTAGGTGGGAAGTGATGCCATTATCCAAAGTTACAAGGAGTACAGGAAAATTCATGGAAAAGCCTTTTGAATGCAAACGGGGAGGTTCAGTGAAATTGAAAACTAATACATGGGAATTGTTTCTTTTTCTAGCACCAGTGTCCTGGTTTTGGCTGTGATAGAGTTAAGTTTAGATTGTGAAACTCATTGCTTGGCAAAGAACCTAATAAGATGCAGGAAGGAACAGGCCGTTTAGGCAGTCATCAAGATTATCAGTGTTACTATAATTCATAACAAATTTGGAAGGAACATATATTCCATTTCACTGAGCTTAAAGCAGTTCTTGAACTTGATTTTCCCAGATGATGTAGAGATCTTTGAACTCCCGGTTAAACTTGTGTGTTTGGTCATAAAAGAGAGCTGACCACCTCTGCTGCCTGCTCCTCTCCTTTGATTCTCACACACTTCACTACAGGCTTAAAGGAACAAGGGACCTGCTGCCAGAAATCTCTCTCAAGACCTGGGCTTCAGGCTGTAATGCTGTGTGCAGCAGGATGCCTAACTGACCTGCTAATGATCTGGATTTGTCAGTGCTTACAATGTGTGAGGCACTGTCAACACGGGAAGGCAAAGCCATTTGCTATCCAAGCTGCAGGCAGCTGCAGGACACCTTGAGGTGTGGAAGCTTGTGCAGAAGAGTCAAGCCCAATAAATGGCCAGCTCTTTCTGAGCTCTTTGTCCAAAAAGGGTGATCTGGGAGCAGGGCACAGCACAGGAGGTGGTGTACACTGGGGTGACAGTGCAGGAATGTCACCAGCAGACAGTCCAGGTACCATGGAATTTGCAGGTGGTAGGAAATAGGGCAGTGATGGATGAATGCTGGAGACAGCGTTGTGTTTTATTCTTCCCTGTGAGGGTGCTGAGGTGCTGGCACAGGGTGCCCAGAGAAGCTGTGGCTGCCCCATCCCTGGCAGTGTTCAAGGCCAGGTTGGACACAGGGGCTTGGAGCAGCTGCTCCAGTGGAAGGTGTCCCTGCCTGTGGCAGGGGCTGGAACTGGATGAGCTTTAAGGTCCCTTCAGCCCAGACCAGTCTGAGTTTCTATATAATGGCACAAAGGCTGGATTATGTGCACAAGTGAAGGGCTCCATTGGCTTGAGGGAGGTGATGAGTGTGTTTTGGAACGATTCACCTCTTGGCTCCTTCAAGTGCTGTGTAAGGTGTTGGTAGCCTTAACACAGCCAGGACCATGAGGAGTCACTGGGCAGTGTAGGGCTGAAGGAGCAGGCACAGGAATGAGTATGTGAAGAAGGGGAAAGAAGGCACCAACTGGTGTGCCGCATATAGCCTGTGGCTGACTTAGCACTTGTGCTGCATTGCCCTCCCGCTCAAGGTTTTCTAATTCTGTCCCAGCCGATGTCAGTGTGTCCCAGCAACTGGCAGTGACATACAAGGCATTCCTTGGAGAGCCTGCAGCATCTCAATCACTGGCTGATGGGTGAGAGCAGCTTGCTGAAGGTGTGCTGCTTCTCACCTCTGCTGGGTTACTTAGGGCTGTCTTCAGGTCACCTTCCCAATGCCATCGTTCCCTGAGGAAGAAGGTGCCACCCAAGTGCTCTTTGCAGCTTACATTCCACTGCCCTCTAAAGCTTTCAATCATTTCTTTGATGTCTTGGTTTCCTTTGCATGAGCATCAGTTTATACATCACTGAGTAGCCAGGCTCTGAAATACAAGTGACTGGTTTAAATGTAACCTATGCAGGAGCATGGTTGTCTTGCGCCTGTTGCCCAGCTGTTTTGGGAAGGCTGCTGCTGAGGCAGAATGTGTGTATCAAATCCTACTGCACAGGACTCTTTACCAAGGAAAACACAGGCTGACAGGCCCAGGGGGGTAATATGTTGTTTTAAACATAAAGGTTAGGCACTACATAAGATGTTAATCTCTGCATGCTTTCTCACACTGCATAGGATAAAATACCCAATGGCTGCATTGGGAAATAGGGATTCCTGCAGCTTCAGTGTCTCATAGTCTTTGTGAACTGCAGAGATTCAGTGCCTTTCACCTCCTCTCTTTTGTCTGGAGCATGCAGCAGAGGAGTTAAATCGGTGCCCATTTAAAAGGAAATGTGTCTTTCTCAGATCCCACTCTTTGTGACCATACATTCTCTGTCCCTGTTGAAATCCTGTCTCTGCCAAGCACGCGGTCTGCATTTGCTTAATATTGCTAAACGCCCAAACAGTCCAACATATGTTCAGTGTACCAAAACACCCTGGTTTCTAACTGCATGAATAAGTCTTGCTGTTGTGTTAGGATTTAAGTAGCGTGTAGCTCAGTCATATGCAAACCTTGAGACAGCCCAACAAGAATGAAGCTGTAGGAACTAAAATTTTCCAGCTATTTCTATGTCTAGCAGTAAGTACTTAAGAGCTATGGAAGCTACGTAGGTTTCAGGCAATACCTGTGTGTTTTGCATCATATCCATGAAGATGATGTTCTTTGGGCAGAGAGGGCTATAACTACATACTATGATCAATTGTATGTATCTCAGAAAACTATTTGAAGAATCTAAGTAACATTGTCAAGGCTTATTAAGCCTGATGGAGATCCACACAAATATCTAGAATATAACATGTACCATGCTTGTCTGAGTGAACACAAATGGGCATATCACATTTGATGAGCTCCTTCTTTCTCATGAATTGCTATGAGAGTGTTTCTGAGCATCCTGTGTAAAAAGTGTCTGTATGTGGAGAATTGACATGGAAAGATTCTATGATGCTAAGATGGAGCTGACATCTTTGGGTGTTTGAGGATTTGAAGCAGAGTGTTCTCTGTGTCACTCCAGCTGCAGCATCCTTGTATAATTGACACAGCATCTTTGGTCCAGCCTTCCAGCTAGGCTGGATGTGGTTCTGGGCAACCTGGTCTAGTTAAAGATGTCCCTGCTCATTGCAAGGGATTGGACTAGATGAGCTTTGAGGGTCACTTCTAAGACAAACTATTATATGATTCCGTGGTGTTCAGCTCAATGTTATCTATGGACTTGTAGTTTTCCATAGCATTAATGGGTGTGTTCTGATGGTACTGTGCCCTGTTATCCCACTAGGATTTCTATTCCCCAGTGCTCAGCCCATGGCTGGAGAGGCCTCCTCCAGCCAGCAGGCAAAAGATGTTTCAGGGCCTGGCAGGGTTTCCTTGCACTCCTCTAGCCAGCCAGGGATAGTGAGCATCAGCTTAGAAGTGTCATGAGAAGATGATGTGGGTCCCTTAAGTATTTCTGTGGGAGAGGGGATACTCGGGAACTAGTTGTGCTGTGAACCAAGGAAACAGAGCACACAGTGAGCTTCCATGTGCTTCTTACAGGAGGCAGGAAGCTCTCCCTGCTGCCAGCGATATGCTGGATACATCTGGCCAAGGTGTGTCAAAGTAGCTGTGATGGAACTCGGCCTTTTGTGCTGTGCTCATGACACCTCTGTTTCCTCTGCATGTGAAAACAGACCTTGGTAAAGCAGAATCCTCCCATTGAAGCCGCTTGTGAGTGCGAGGCCGCTGTTTGGGGAGCAGTGATGCATACACGTGTCACGTCTCTCCTCCAGGATGTGTCAAGAAGCTCTGCTGGCTTTCTTTAAATAGCCTACTGCTGCTGCACCCCTTATTTAGAGGCATGGAGGCAAGTGGCACAGTGATGCTTAGGACTGTCATTTTGCTGCTTGTGTGACCTATGAGATCAGAGGTGGTTCGAAGGAGATCACATATATGCTCTCACAGAAGCTGCTGCTGGATCAAGAACCTGGAACTCATGCAAGGTTGGGCAAGATGTCAGAGCACAAGGGCTTAAGGGGATCCTGTGGGGGGTCCCTCTGGCCCTAGGGAGTGACTGAGCACCATAAAAACCCTAATGAAGCTTTGTGTGCCCCATGTTTGGCAGCCAGTGCGAGCTGCCTCTGCCTCCACCTGCAGCTCCCTGAACTATTGTATTTAAAGATGGTATTTTGTAGAAGATGAATGGAATCAGGAGGTTTGCTTACGGAGTGCAATATGAACAAGGCTTCAGTTTCAGCCACTTGCTTGAAGGGCCAGCCCTGAGAGCTTCTCTCCTGCTTGTTAAACCTCTGTCAAAGTCAGTTGCTTTGCAATATGAGATGCCTTCAGAGCTGCTGGTGAGAAGCTGATGACACACTATATGAAGACTGTTACCCCCAAAGGTAGTTCAGAAATGCCTGTTATTTTTATTAAATACCTTTCTCCCAAACTCATCTCCCCCAAGCGACTCTGCTGATAGAACTGCAGCAGTTGGCTGTGGGCTGCTGTGTGTGTACGTGCGGGTGTGACTTAACCCTTCTTGCTTACAAGGTTCTTTCTACCTTTCTCCTTGAGAAATATTGGATGATAGAATGGGAACAGCAAGTGCAGCTGGACCCTAAATGCCAAGCTGATTTTGGATGACTCTTTGTAACAAGGACAGCTTAAATGACAGTGGTAGGTACCGTGTATGAAGCTTTCATTCACACCTTTTAGGGGCTTTGAGTTAAGTGAGAGATCGGATCCTGAAAGGTGGTGCTGCCCCACAAGTCTCCTGACAGCAACTCCAGCCTCATGACATCAAATCAGTTGAGTCACCCTGTTTCTTTGGCAATGGTCAAATTTGATTTCCTCCCCCTACCCCAATTCAGTTTGGCAAATGAACTGTACTTTCTGGGTTTGTCAAAGAGAGTTAAACATAACTATTCACAACTGAAAACCCAGGCAGGCCTGATTAACAGGTAGACCACATTGTTTTTTTTACTTCCTGCCTGGTTTGTCTAACTCTCAGCATGTGATGCTGATAAATTTCTGTAATAACAAGTTCATAATGAGTTTTAAGCAACTATTTTGAAAAGCTTTTGCCAAGTAAATAGATTTGAAGAAGACTTTTGCTGAAGAATATAAGACATTTCCACAAAATGGAAGTGGTGTATTTAGTACTGATTTCCCTACCACCACCACCCCGTATTCAAACAACAGCGTTATCTATGAAGGTATCTAGTGTGTTTTACAACATTCAGACACGCTTTTCACCTCTTATGTAGACATGAAACATTAGTTTCTCATATTGATTCTCTATTTCAGTACCAGTCTGTGGCATCCCCCTGTCCCAAGAGAGCAGAATTCTGGTAGTGTCTTGCAGCTGGTGTGATAAAATGAATTAAAGTTGGCTTCATCACAGAGGAGCTTCCTCCACCTTTGCCAGTGGCTCCCTCCTCTCTTTTCCCGAGTTGAATGTCAGTTTGGCACAGCCCCCTTGGAGAAGGGGTCCTTTCAGAATGCCATAGCTACCAGCCTTGTGAGGTTTGAGGCTGGAATGTCATTTTCTGCCCACTGCTTTTGGAGTTGGGAGCGTCTCTCTTCCAGTTGTGCTTTTTAGGGTCTGAAATCAATTCAGTCTCTTAAAATCAGATGGCATGCATGCTCCTTTAGAGCATCACTGTGGAGATGCCTCCAAGGAAGCTGCCAGTGTGGATGCAGTCCCTACCATCTTCTCTTTGCATTGCTTTTTTTTCCCTTCTGTTCCCTTCTGTTGTCATTATGAAGGGGAACAAACCTTCCTGAGAGCTTTGATTTCCACAAGGATTTTATATGGCTTTTTCATCATCATTTTGACAGCATTTAAAGAGGAACTGTAACCAAGTCCCTTGGTGTGCTGTGGGGTTTAGCATTTAATACAAGCAGGCTGCAGATCCTGGGTAGCCCATTTGCTTCTCTACCTGAGGGTGGTGAATGCTCAAAAGCACCTTGCCCCCAATTCCAGCACATCTCATTTAGCAAATCTGCTTCCTTCACAGTAGAGTTCAAACCTGACATTCCCCAATTCCTAATCTACTTGACAAGTGTGTTTTGCCCCACAGACCTGCCCCATAAAGGGAAGCAGAAACCCAAAGCTACAGCACGCTGTGAGCACTTGTGGTCTGTCTGCTCTATGGGAGGAAGAGGAGCTGTGTATTTGCTGCAGCTCAGGATTAGACAGCTGAGGAAAACGGTGGCAATGGCAGCTCTTGGGAGAAGGTGACATCTGCCAACAGGAACGTGGTGCTGGTAGCTTCAGCTGCTCCCCCCCTCTGTGTGCTCTGATGCAGACCCACTTTCCCTGTCAGCCTTTGCTCAGTAATGAGGATGGTAATTGTTATTTATTGGCCAAGGATTTCAGTAGTCACAAGTGATTTTGAGACCAGTTCTGGCTTTTCAGACAGTGATGAACACTCTTCTCTTTAACAAACCCAAACCAAACTCCTCAAAGCCCCCCTGCAGCCTCTTTTCATGGATGTTTAAGCTGAACATCCTCCAAATCAAGGTGTCTCAATTCGCTTCACTTAGAAAATCTGTTACTGCAGATGGGTTTTTAAAGAGCAAGTGATAGCTAAGTCTGCTTCTAATGATGTCTCTGGGGCCACAGGGATGTGTAGTACACTATGCATTGTATGTTGCATGATTAGGGTTCAAATTAAGGAGAAAAAGAACCTAATGGCAAACAGTGGTATGAGGAGGATGAAATTGAAGACATAAATACAGCCAGGCAGTCAGGTAAGCGGGTTCAAGGCATAAGGAGAGCTAGGAAGATATGTACAAACAGGATTTAGGTACCCAGCACAAAGGTATCGCCTGTAAATGCTTGGGTGCTGAATTGGTGTGCCAGGCACACCTTTTCTTTCTGAGCTCTGGGTCCAGAGCAAGTCTGTGCAGTGGCCACATCATGGGGCCTCAATTCTCATCCCAGCACTTTCATGATTAAAATAGAAAGTGCTCTGTCTCTCTGGAAAGCAAAGATATGGAGCATTTCATTACTTCCAGTTCATTTTGAGAAGATCACATTTCAGTGTGGTTTCTAGCTCCCTGTTTTAGGGTCAGAAGAGACTCTTAATATGCCCCCTTCTATTTCTTCTCACCTTCTGTCTTGTCCTAAAGGATGCCACTTTTCACCTTCCATGGCCATTGCAAAATGCCAGCTGGATTCTTTTCGCCCTGCTTGTTGTCTTTTCTCCCATCCCTAAATTTGTGTCCATGCAGGCTCCCAGCCTTGTGTCACATCTAAAGGTTATGTCCAGTGGTTTAGCTGGAACTGAAGATGATGTGCCCAATAGCTAGTGAGGCTCTTGGGATCCTGTAGAATGGATGTCCAAGAGATCCTTGCTGTTTCTGTCCGCTCTCTGACAGTCCTGGCTGGCAAACGTGGTACGCTTCTGCCCAGCTTTCCCCCCCTGCTTCTAGCTGAGCTGGCAGGCCTGGCCAGAGGCAGGGAGAGGGGAAGTTTGCAAAGCAACAGGGCTGGCAACTATCTGTGAGATGTGGGATGCTGCTGCCCTCCTGATGGCTGTGAATCCAGTCCCAGTGGCAGGACGTGATGGTAAAGGGTTAATCATAGGAGAAATGATTCAGATGTTTCTTTGCCTGGGAAATGAAGCACTTTTTTTCCCCCAAGATATTCTCTCACAAGACTTGGAAGGCATAATGTTGGAGACAGAGCATTAATTTTGCATTGCTTTCAGTTCTGTATTTGTACACTTGGGGATTTGGGTACCGATTTCTTCCTCAGCAGCTTGTGAGCATTTTGAAGGTGCTGTATAATTGTTACTATTGTCAGTATAGCAAATGCAAATGTTTCCATAGTTCGAGCTCTAGCTGGGGTCTCTGTGATGTGCAAACACCAGGTAATAATGAGAAACCCTGCCTCAGAACCGCTGGGAAACGAGCAATAGAAAGGGAGAAAACCAAAGCAGAGAGCAGTCAAATCACTTGTTGGAGGAGCTCAGCTTGGTAGTTGCAGACAGAGGAAGTCAATTTGGCTGCAGAGTCCCAGTTGAAGGCAAAGCACAGGGAATCATAGAATAGTTAGGGTTGGAAAGGACCTTAAGATCATCCAGCTCCAGCCCCTCTGCCATGTGTAAGGATGCTTCACACTAGACCATGTTGCGCAAGGCTCTGTCCAGTCTGGCCTTGAACACTGCCAGGGATGGGGCAGCCACAGCTTCTCTGGGCACCCTGTGCCAGCGCCTCAGCACCCTCACAGGGAAGAGCTTCTGCCTTATCTCCAACCTGAACTTCCCGTTTCAGTTTGAACCCATCACCCCTTGTCCTGTCGCTACAGTCCCTGATGAAGAGCCCCTCTCCAGCATCCTTGTAGCTCCCTTCAGATACTGGAAGCTGCTCTGAGATCTCCACGCAGCCTTCTCTTCTCCAGGCTGAACAGCCTCAATTTTCTCAGCCTGTCTCCATACAGGAGGTGCTCCAGCCCCTGATGATCCTCGTGGCCTCCTCTGGACTTGCTCCAGCAGCTCCATGTACTTCTGACACTGAGGACACCAGAACCACACACAGTGCTGCAAGTGGGGTCTCACAAGAGCAGAGTAAAGGGGCAGGATCACATCCACTAGAATGAGCTGCCTCACCTGAGCAGCTTTCAGGCATCACCTCCAGCCCCTCTCCAAGTTTCTCTCCCTTTGATGAAATTGTCATGATCAGAGCATTGTTGGGGCATCATGTAGAAAGTTTTCAGGCTGGAGCCCAACCCTTTGGTCCCAAGTGGGTTGAGGCTTTCTCCCAGTTCCTAGTAGAGCTCCCAAAGCTGCCTTCAGAAGTGGTGTGGAGGCACCATCCTGAGCTGATTGTACAGAGGAGACAGCTGCTGGAGCAAACCTGATCTTTCCGTGTGGATGCTGCATCTCCTTTGGATCAGAAGTGGTGGCAGGATGGGATGTGAAACTTCTGTCATCTGAAATCATTAAAGGGCTCAGCTTGGCCTGCATGGGCACAGCATAAACCTTTTACAGCAGGAATTGTGTTCAGTCTGGTAACGCAGTGGGGTTTTCTTCTCCCAAATAGTGCCATTCACTGGGGAATTTATCCCTCATTTTATCTAAGGGAGATCCAAGCTGCACATGGATCACTGAAGAGTTCTATTCAGGTACATCTAATCCATTTGCTAAGCGAATAGTTTGGCTGGAACTTTCATGCTCCAAGTAATATGATTCACTGTTCTTGGCCTGGTTTCCTAAGAAGGTGAGGCTTAAGGACTTGCCTTGCTTGTCCATATTTCTGTGTTCTCCCACTGATGTTTCTGTCTTTTGGACTATTTTAGACAATTTAGAAAGGACAGAAGTGTAGGAAGGTGATCACCTCTCTATAGGCTTTGTGGGAATTGCTGCTGGGAAGAGTCCCAGGCCAGGCCCTCTTATTATAAAGCATATATTTAAATCTTCAAGTGAGAAAAGCAGAGGAAGAGAATGTCTTACTTCACCCTTGCTGATATTGCCTGTCACAAATCAGGGATATGGGAACTAAGTGCTAATATCATTGCTCCTTGGTTTTACAAGGCAGTAATTCAACACTGGCATGCATAGACTATGCAGTGCAAGGCTAAATGGTTACTGTAGTGAAGGGATGAGATTATTGCTGATGAAAACAAGGCAATTGGGGCTATTGATATTGTGAAGATAATAGAAGAGAGGGGAAAGGCAATTGTCTGGTTTTAAAAGGGTCTGTGTGCTGACACATCTGTACTCATTTGGGATCCCTGTATCAGGCTCTGTCTCCTCTGTGTGCTTGTAAAGCATGGGCTCAGCCCTGCTGGAACAGGGTGTTTCCCAGCTTTGGGTGGTATGAACACCCTGGAATTTATCCATCCTCTGTGGTGATGAATCCTTAGGGCTTCCCAAATGCTTCCACTGGCAACTTCCCACTTCTGGTCCAGAGCCCAGCTTCCTGCACGTGAACTTGTCAGGTTTTTAAACACTCAGCAATGCAGCCTGATGGGTGGTGAGCCCTGTTCTGGAGCTGCTGGGTTGTACCTTGATGTGGCTTTCACCTAACTGTAACACACTGTAGCTGTACCCAGGTGGGGTTTGTCCTCTTTCCCATGGTGATAAATGGACTATGAATTCCTTACAAGGATATCCCTGGATGTAAGAGATGCTCTCATCCAAAGCTTAATCCTGACAGCAGTATCCCTGAATATAGGAGTTGCTCTCATCCAAAGCTTATGTTTCATGGTGACCCTCTTGCAGTCTCTTAGACTCTATTCTGAGGTCTCTCAATTTTCCCAGCCACTTGTAATGATGAGATCAATCCCTTCCTGTCCACTACTGGGAGCATCAGTATGGAAGAGGAGCACCTCAGTGACAGGGCAAAGTGCTACAAAACAGCTCCAAAAAGCTTCTGGGAATAGAGAGTACCCCTGCACCTAAAGGTACTACTGGGGTCTCCCCTGCACTAGTGAGGAGTATCCTTAAGGAGGGATAACTATAATAGAACTCAGCCAAATGGTGGAAATGTGATTGACTCCTCAAGCTGATCAGAGCCAACAGCTGTTACGTGGAACATTTGCTCCTGCCCTACATGCAGCTGCATGCTCCACAGTAACTATTTATGGGCCCGGCTCCAATGGGATTTAGGAATGGTGAAGTACTACCAGTGGATTCAGTTACTGCCTGGGATCACTGCAAACGCTGCAGCAAACTGGCTGCAGAGTGAGCTTTTCACAAGGGCTGCCTGACACGTGTCCTGCCAGCAAGAAATTCCCCAGCTATGAGGAGATGGAGCTAAATGGCTCCCCACATTCCCTTCCTAAGGCTTTCAGGTTGGTTTTAGTGCTGCCTCTGTGCCTTCTCCATCCCTGGCTGGCTGAAGGAGGAAGCAGAGCCGTGTACTGTCATCCACAGGCTTCAAGGGTGCCCATTCATTACAGGATCTGTTGTACTTTTTGGCCAGATTTGCCATCTTTCACCCTCTGGGGGAAGCTGAGGGAATGCTCAGTGTCTGAACATGAAGGTGTCCCATCCAGCATAGAGAGGGGCAGAACCAAATGCCTCTTGTGCCTCTGGAGCTGAGAGCAATGTGAAAAATAACTGAATCCTCTTCTCCCCTCTCTGCTGGCAACCCTTAGCATCCAGATGGCTCAAATACTGGGGATGAGGTTGCCCTCCGGTGGTCCTGGGCTGTACTCGAATGCTTGCTCCCTGTGAGATACACAGGCAGGGCACAGGTTTCCTTGTGCTAAGCTGGTTTTGCCTTCCCCTTGCTGTTGGGCTGTACACTGGTTTTGTGCAGTGTAAAATCCACCACCCTTTTCCCCCAAAGGGCAGCATGGAGACAGAAATGAGTGGGTAAGAAGGGGATGAGGAGTGAGGTAAAACCAGAAGTGTGTTCAGGCAGATCTGCAGGAGGAAACAGCAGGGACCACCATGCTGGGAGTGAAACCAATACTGGGGAACACAGAGCTTTGTGGGTGAGGCAATAGCAAGCTTTGTCTCAAAGCTGCCCCTATAATGAGAGCTTTTGTTCTGCTTTTCCCCAACAGCTTTTGAGGGCGTATTTTTGATTCTGAAACAGCAAAAATCCTGTGGGATGCCAAGATGTGATGGTCCTCTTTGGCTCTCAGAGGAGCCGTGCCTTGCACCTGACACAGAGACCTTCATCCTCTGCTTTCAAAGGTCAGTTGTGCCATTGGGTTGTACTGATGGGAACCTGCTCTAAGGACATAGGACTCCCTTAGAGACTATGCACTTTTGAAGGGTATCCACGTTTCTCCCATCTCTGTCATCCCACACAGTATTCCAATACAGCCTCACCTGCGTGTGCCCCGTGGTTTGAATGACATTCCCAGGACTACCAAAGAGCTGAACCACAACACTCAGGTGGGATTTAGCAGCCAGGGGTGCTTGGCAGCAGCTGGGTGGCTGCTGCTGTTGGGCTGCATTGCCATCTGCTGGGGCCACCCAACCCTTTCCAGAGGCCACCAGAACCCAGTGTTCCTGCTAGGGGCCAGCCTAGCTATGTCCCAGCATGTTCACACACCGTGTGGATGTGCCCCTCAGTGCCATGGGTTAGTGGTGGCCTTGGCAGTACTGGGGAACAGTTGGACTGCATGAGCTTAAAGGTCTTTTCCAACCTGATTGATTCTATGAATGTATCCTTCCTCAGATGCTTATTTTGGGCAGATCTGCCACCTTCTGCTCTATTGGGTTTTGTCTTCAGTCACTTCATAATGTAACTCCTGGGGTTTAGATTTCCTGGTCTGAGTGTATGTCTTCCATTCAGGGTTTTGATACAGAGGACACTCTGCCCAAGGGGCTCAGGCATTCTGGGCAGGACCATGAGGAACCCAAGTTGTTCTTCCCTATAAGAAATAACTTATTTAAACATAAAATCTCTTGCAACAGATCAACTGCATGTGCTGGGACACGGAAAAATGTGAAAGACTCTTACCACTCAGGGTGGGTGGGAAGCCAGTGAGCCCCCAGAGCAGCGATTGTGGCATCTCTTGATCTCTTTGGACATGAATCCTCGTCATAAAGTTGGGGGTAAAAATAACACAAAGCTCAGTAGTTTTGGTGTTTTTATTAAACAGTGCTCCACAAAACACTTGTATACCAGTACACATGTACCCTGATGATCCCCTGACCATCAGTGTACCAACCCTGGGACTTGATGCTGCCATGGCACCAGGCTGCAGGAACCACCTCCTTTGCAGCAGTAGTGCCCAGAAGAAACCTAGGCTCAGAGCAGTGTCCTGCACTGCCATCACACCAGCCAAGCCGGAAGGTAACTGACAGCAGGCCTCACGTCCTACAGGATCCTACCCCCAAACTGTCTGATTAGCCAAATCCAGCCCTCAGGGCTGTGCTTCCTCCTTTCCAGTCACCTCCCTGTGTTGTTTAGGCTCTGTGAATGATAGGCAAAGGTCTGCATGAGCTTGAGGCTTCTGACAGGAATGCTCAGCCCAAAGCAGACTGAGCTTCTCTGCATTTCAGGCCATCTTTGGATGAACTTCCAGAAACGTGATGGCAGCAGGAGGCTGGGTTTTGAGGAAACAAGCAGCCTTCCAGGAATGGCTTCTACTCTTTGCTGGAGCAGCCCATCCAGGAGGTTCTTGAGGGTCTGCCTATGCTGTGGCTAGGCTACCTTGCATTCAAGCACATGGGAGCTAGCTATGTTAGTGTGCCAGGTTTGGTCCTTCTACTTCACTGTCACTGGTGCAGGAGTGCTGGCTTGGAGGTTGCTTGTGCAGGCTGAGGAGCTGCTCTCAAACAGCACCAAGCACTATGGCTGCATCAGTAGATTTCGCTGTGCTCAGTGCTTAGCTCGTGCTCAGTACTAAGAATGTCCTTTACAGGGTCAAGTCCCTTACAAGTATCTGATCTGCTCAATGGGTCAAACCTATTTAACCTAGAGCAGACATTTCAGGTGAGTAGACATGTGGTTGCATATCAAACTACAAGAAGCAAGTAGTAACAAGGCAAACAAGTGACTCAAATTATCCAGGTTCAGGAAAGCTTATAAAAGGAAGCATGTAAACAACATCCATACAGGGAATAGGTTAAAGTGGGCAGAATTCAGTGCTTTTTCCCATGCTGCTGCTTGGTGGGCCTGGCACCACCTCTCACCCATCATATTCATACACAACTGTAATGAAAGACTGCATAATAAACCTTCAAAGCTAAGCAGAAGAGACCACACCAGCAAGCATGTTTAGCTCACTTTTGGAGTTTGCCATTACATGATAAACCTTGCCTTTTGCAAGGTTTAGCATAAGATGGCAAATAGGCACAAAAGCCAGTGGATTATTTGGCTGTCACTGGGAAGAAATGCACAGGAGTTATACATAGCCTTTGTCTTTAAAGCAGGTAAGTGGAAATTCAGGACAGACCCAGCTGTGCCACTTGCAATTTGATGTTTAAAGAACATATAGAAAGCCTCCAGAGCCCATCACATTTGCTTTATGTGAAGCAGCTCAGACACTGAACTGCCTGCTCCTTGGGTATTCAGACAAGAAACTCCTACAAGCAACTTGCAGGGCAATAGTCCCAGTTTTTCATCTTTCATTTTCCAAAGGCAACTAAATTCCTGCTAGTATCTGTCAGCTCACAATAATAAATAGCCAAAGATGCATTCAATAGAAAACTTTCACCCAGGAAACAGGACACAGAAAATGGGATACAAAAAATAGCAGAACTCTCTAGCCAACAGAATACTGTGTATTTTCTCCCTGCTCCCTGTGTTTCTAAGACACCAGCCAAACCTGCATTCTGTCTTTTAAACGGAAACAATGCAATGAGATGATTAGAAGTATTAGAGAACTCAGCATGCCCTCAGGAGGATGGGTTTCCCTTCAGTTCGGTGAACAATGACTTTGGAAGGAGGAGAAAGCGGATCCAAACTGCTTTTCCAAGTGCAGAAGGATTCAGGCATGAAACTGCCAAGCTCAGATTTAGAGTTCAAATGCAGGGAACTTGGCCTTGGTTGGCACCAGCAGGTCAGCAAGGAAGTAAATCGTTCCAGCCATTCCTGAGGGTCAGAAAAGACAATGTGCTTCAGAGAGATTCTCCTTGGGCACCCTTTCTATTAGGGGCTGAATGGGTCATGAAGACAGAAGAAAGATGTTTTCAGAAGGGCCTAAATCACCTCCCAGGTCTGAAGTTTCCCAAGCAACTTAGGTATGCCAGTGGGGAAGCACTTTGAAGTTCATCAGATATTGAAAAGCACCTGATGGGTCTTTCCCCCTCCAGTTCCCTCTTTCTGCTTTACTTGTCCACAGGTTTAACAATATGAGTGTCTTTGCAAAACTTTGGACCCTGTGACATTGCTGCCTCAGGTACCTGCTGAGGTAACTGCCCTTGTGGCAAAGGCAGGGAGAACTCTGTTAGCTGAGGAACCTGCTCTTTCAGCAAAACCAGCTGATGGTGGATTTGGGGGGGGGCTGTTAGCAGGAGCCATAATGTGCCATAGGAACCAATGAGGCTTACAAAAGCAGCCCCATTTGTTACTCACTCACCTTTGGAATGGCACTGGAAAGCCCATGAAGGATTTTAATCCTTAAAAATTCATGGAAAAGAGGCTGTGCAAGAAACCAGGATACAGATTACCATAAGGTAGGCTTTGGCCTGTACCCATTACAGAATTCCCCTTGACACCTGTGTGCAGAACTGTACAATAGGCCAGAGAGGACAAGATGCTCCAGCTAACACAGCCTGTGCTGCAAGAAGACTGCTTCTGGGAAAGGATAGGAACAGGGAATACAATTTCCTTCCCACCTTCTACATTGACTTTTGCAAAGACTTCAGTGGAGCACGTATTTGGGTTTCTTTGGTGCTGCACTGGCTCAGACCCAGGAGCAAAACACAAGTCTAGAGATGAAGGTTACCTTCAAAGAGAGAGAATGGAGTGTCTGGAGTCCGGCACCCATGCTGGCCATAGCTTAAACACCACTCTGCAAACTGAAGATAGAGGAACAAACAGTGTTCAGGTTTTGTTAAAGACAGATCTTACAATACCACCCTCATCCTCACGTTATCCCTTCCAGAGCAAGACTTCTGCAGGATGTTCCTTCACAGGCTGTCAGACCATGATTGTGCTGTTGAGGGACTACTGATCTGAGCTGCATCTCTGCCACATAAATTGGATTTCAAAGGCAATGGCAGTGATGTAAAAGGTGAAATAGAATGATCCCCTCTCCCTTCCTCACACAGGCTCTTACCTTGCAGGCCCTGTAAAGGTATTTCATGTTCTGAGTGAGGTTATACAGTGCCAAGAAGCTGTAAGCATTGCCAGCTGTGCCATGGCACAGTCCATAGCCTTTCTTCAGTAACCCATACTGCCAGATGACTTCTGCACACTGCAGGGCATCATTTAGGTACTGCTGTTCCCCAAAGACCTGTAGAGACAAGAAATATTCCTCCTTACTGAGGCAATTTCCTCTATACAAAGAGCATCTCTGTGTGATGGAGAGGCTTGGGTTAATTATGCTCCCCTTCTGAAGTCTTAATGCTATGACTTTGCTCTCTGCTTTAAAAGAGGATGGTTTTGATATGATGAATGGGGCTGTGTGATCATTACTTTGCACACTATTGTCACCAGTCAGCTGCAACAGGACATCCCATGCAGCTGATGGCCATTTTCAGATATAATTTAAAGAGACAGATTTCTCTGTCAGTCAGGGGGCCCTATGGGATGATTTCATTTCAACCAGCCATCCTACTCTCAGGCAGGCAGGGTCTCAACAGAGCCTTCTCCATGATGGAGTTCCACATTTAGGGATTCCTAAAGGGTCTCTGTAAGATTTCTGGTACCTTGTAGGCCTGGAGAAGCATGTAGATAACACCTGGTGCCCCGTGGCACCAGTGCACGAGTAGGTCTCTGGTGTCATTGATGCAGGGAGGGTAATTGCCAGATGGGAACTTGAGCTGGCAGACGTAGTCCACGCTGGGTTTCACTGTGTTGTGCAGTTTTACTTGGCTTACTCCAAGGCCAGGCTAAGAGATAGATAGAAAGCATTAAATCAGGGAGAATTACCATTCTGTCTATCCCCAAGATCTGCCTGGAAGGCAGAAACAAAACCAATTGTGGTCATGGTCCCCTCTTGCTCCTTGAAAACAAAATACTTTCTTTGTTCAGGCTTTCACACATCACAAATACCCACTTGACCCAAGGCTGCTCTGCCCTTCTGAAGAGACTTACCTTCAGTCATATGCTCGCACCCCCAGAGACAAAGACTGCCCTGGCATGTAATCCTGCCCTCTAAGGAAGGATGCTTGCTGCTGCTTCTCCTGAACATAAGTAGGGATAGCTTTAGGTACTCAGACTTGGAGTAAAGAGAGAAACTGTCTAAAATCAGAATTAAGGATGAATAGAAGGACATCCTTTTACAAAGGCCTGAAGGGACAGGCCAAGGGGAATGGCTTTAACCTGCCAGAACAGGGGAGACTGAGCTGAGCTCTTAGGCAGAAGCTGTTCCCTGTGAGGGTGCTGAGGCGCTGGCACAGGGTGCCCAGAGAAGCTGTGGCTGCCCCATCCCTGGCAGTGCTCAAGGCCAGGTTGGATACAGGGGCTTGGAGCACCCTGCTCCAGTGGAAGGTGTCCCTGCCTGTGCCACAGGGGTGGAACTGGATGAGCATTAAGCAAGAGGGTGACTTCACTGCTGACCTCAGATAGAAGCAAGGGAGTGATTTCAGTGTCCTCTTCTAATGACACTGCTGCATATGCAGTCTGTGCAGCTCAGTTTCCCACTGCAGGCTGCAGTGAGCACTCCCATCTAAGGATCACACTGTTCCCAGGTTGAAAACTTGAAAGTTAAACGTCAATACTTGTGCTGTAAAACTATTACAGATAAAAGTTCAATGCTGTCCTCTCCATATGTCCTGTGTTTGCTTCCCCCAAGGCTTTTTGTGCATCCTGCTTGGCTGATCCTGGCTCCCTGTACATCATACAGCTGAGAAGCATGAAGCCCATGCAGTATTTTATGGGAGACTTACAATGATTTAAAACATCAGCCTGGCAACAAATGCAGGGACTTGATGCACATCTGAGCTCACAGTGTATTGCTGCCTTCCCTGTTCCCAGCTAGCTCTTCCATACAGCTTGCATCCGCCTCTTGTCAAATCTCCTTCTGTTGAAACACTACCAACCACCCCTTCCTCTCTGAGTCACATGAGGGGGTTGTACTCATAGGAACTCTGCTTATCCTGTGCATGGCCTTGAACTTTGAGGGCCCTGAAGCAAAGTACTTGAAAGCTGGTGGCTTATTTTCCACCTGCTGTGAGACTTGGGTCTAATAAAAGATCTCACCTATTTCTATGAACACTGCTATGCTAAAATCATCTGCCTTGCTCAGTGGGTGCTCTTAATGCTTTGAAAATGCAATGTTATTTATTGCTGTTGTTCTTCTAAGAGCTTAAACACTAAGTTTATGCACAGCGACCCACAGAGGGGAATTACCACCATAGGCCCCGCTTTGGAAACAAAGGTATTTTCCACTTTCCTATGATGAATGCAATCTCTGCTGGCATAATGCAGGTCACATTTCTCTACAGATCTCCATGGAGGTGGGAAATTCAGTCACACAGACTCAGAGAAAGCCTTTAGAAGCAGAGATTCATGATCAAACACAGGAACAAGTCCATCAGACAAAGGATCTGGCCCAGCTCAGCATCACCAGGAGCTAATTCAATTGCTCCTCCCTGTTCAAAGAAACGTGAAACAGCTGCTAAAGGTCCCTTCTCTCCAGTGCCTTTTACCTGCATGAGATAGTAGTAGATCCCAGCCAAACCATGGGCTGCTCCTACATAGTACTCCTGGTACCACTCATACATCAGTGGGCTCTTTGCTGTGAAGTTCCTCCTTTTGGCCAAGCTCTCTCCTGAGGCAACAACAGCTTCACAGACCTGTGGATGGGAACAGATGCAGGTGAGGGAAATGCTACTGCCTTGGACACAGCACAGTCAATATCCTGACCACAGCAACAGAATTGGTTTGCTGCCCAAGCAGAGGGAAGAGTGGGTGAGGGAGTTAAGTGTATGGCCTATGGATTTATATGGATGGTGGGGGGGGGGGGGGGTTGTGTGGTGCTTCCTCCCCTTGGAAGAGCGACAGAAATACCATGGTGTGGTTTCTCTCTTGTTGCCAGTGTTCTCTACATCTAGCATTGACTTTTACCTGCCCAAAGATGAGCTGCATATAGGAAGAGACAGCCAAAAAGTCAGAAGAAACCGTAGTACCTGCTGAATGTGACTCTGAGGGATCTTTTCCTCTCCAAAGTGCTTGTTCACAAACATCAGTGCATAGAGATAGCCCATGCGCCCATAGAGCAGCTCATCTGGCACTCGGGGGTCAAGCTTGTGAAGGTGGAGCAAACTGCAAAGATAAATTCGCATGAGAGAGATTAGAGGCCACTCAAAGCCACTTACCCAAGCAGTGAGACTGGAGCTCAAGACCATGGTTTGTTCCTTCATGCTGCCCGCACCCGGGGAGGTGTCAGTCCCATCTCTGGGTCCCAGCCTTCCAGCTACACAAGGTGTGAAATCCCTCCTTCCCCTCTGCTTTTTGTTTGGCTTATTGCTTTATTCTGACCAGATTTTACAATGTACTCATACTATGTGCTTGGTTACTTGTGGGGAATCCTGGGCTATAGGAAACATTCAGCATAAAGTTGCTGACTGCTCAGGAAAGGCTGCCCCAATTCAGCATGAATTACCTCCCCCTGGTGCTGTTGATAAGACAGACCCTCAGCCAGAAATGACTGTTTTCAAGTAAAACTGGTATTTGTTTAACTTGGCTGCTTGAGGAATGCTAAAAAGTCAGACTAGTGCTGACAGTATGTGGGCAAACTCTCACCTCTTGTGCTTATAAATCCTGATAGGAAAGCCCCTTTCTCTCCATGCCTGCAAGTAGGGCTCTACTGTCAGTGGAGAAAGAGATGTCTCCATGAGCTGAACATCTAGGTAAGAGGTGGGGAGAAGTAGCTGAAAATGATGTTTGACATCAAGCCTCTGTGGTACACGTAAGCAATAGTCTCTAGGGAGAGCTGAGTAGTGAGGACAGCTCAGCAGTGAGTGCTGTGGGCTGTATCTGTGGTACAACCCCACACCGAGGGGGTGTTGCAAAGGAAAGGAGCAACTAAACATCCAGAGTACCCTCAGAGCAGAGAGAGGATGCTGGGCTATGACTGCCCACAGCAGGAAACTTCCCCTTGGCACTGGACTCAAAGCGAGCAGGTATATTGAAGGAGAAAGCAATGTCTTGGAACGGATGGGCCTCATCTCCTCCTGTATCACTTGAGATGTGCATTGCTCCATGTGGGAGATTTCTCATGGATTAAAACCCAAGAGACAGATTTTACACCCAAGGCTAGGAGGAGTAAGGACAAGGTCCTTCTCTCAGCTGTGTGGCCTGCAAGGAAAGCCCTGCTACTTCCTCGTGTGCCCTGCCCCCAAGTCCAAGGAAAGCAGATGAAGAGGAGAGTTTCCAAGGAGGAACAGAGTGTTTCAACAGATGGACTCCCTTTTGGCTGGTGATATTCAGCCCTGAGATGTCAGGAAGATGTCAGGTGCAACAGAAGGAATGGATGGGTGAATAAACAGTAATACCCACAGTAGGGATTTTCTGAGGTCTGGATGTAAGATCATTTTGTGGGGAAATCTGGAGCTATGACCCTTGCTCCCTATGCATTACTGCTTCTAAATCTAGCTGCTTTTTCAGTCAGTACCATCAGGGGAGGAAGCCTGCCAGTTGTTTCTGGGTTTGAAATGTGGGGCAGGGCTGCATGGTATGTATGCAGGAAGAGATGCTTGGGATGCTGCTGGACTGACTGCATGCACAGTACATTTCTCAGGTGTGAGGGGCTAAATCAAGGTCCCTGAAGGGAAGCGCTGCTCCTGCTCACATATTGCCTCAACTGTCAAAAATCACTAGTTTCTGGCCCCAGGGCAAACGAGGCAGCTGTCAAGCAGGATGGGATATTTGTATCCACCAGCTCTAAAAACAAACCTTTGACCTTCTGAATTGGTGGAAGACTGGGGGGAAAAGAGGACTCCTGGAACATGGCTTATATTTTCACAGGCTCTTGGAAAATGGGCTTCCCTGAAGCACTGGTCTCCAGAGCATAAAAACACATTTGCTGGTCATGAACTCATTTAGGCAAGAGCAAGGAGCTAAGGCAAAGCAAGCTTCTGTCTATTCCACTGCAGGTAAAACCTGGCTGATCGATTCTGTCCTCGGGCTCTGTACAGATGAGGTGCTTTAAAAGACAGAATAAAATGGAGAGAGGCCTTCCTTCTCCCCAGCTCTAATGGAGGGGCACTTTCTATGCACTCGCACTGCATAACTTAGCAACTGTTCTGTAACTAAACAGCATCCTCCAAACCCACTTAAGACTTGTGATTAAGGGAGCTATTTCTCAACAAAATCCTCTCTTTTTAAAGGCAGCATGGTCAGGTTAACTGCTCTGGGAATTGGTAGCACACAAGGGACAGTCTAACTGTTCCTGTGAGAAAGCCATGCGCTTCTTACTGCCTCCCTTCAATATGCATGAAGAAACCAATTTCCAAGGCTCTGCCTTCATCGTGCCATTAGATGGCAGTGCAGAATTAATCATGAGTCCATTCTCCCACAGAACCAACTGCAGGCAGAAGGGATACAGATACAGAAGGGAGGGGAGAGCTGCTACAGCAAGAATTAGGGATTTTTCACAACTTGGGGCTTATGCATTGAACACAGCTGACCAGCACTATTTGACAGGTTAGTTCCCTTTTTGTTAGTAATTAATCATAGTGAGACTCACTACTCACTACAGGATTAAGCAAAACCTAAACCATAGGTTATTTCAAGAATAAAGAAGAGTTCTGTCCTCAGACTGACTGTATCCATGTGAACCACGGTGTTAAAGGGTGTCCAAACCATACAGGCACCTGATTCCCACCCATGGCTTTCTTAATTGCTACTATGCATCACTTGCTCATGGCTGTTTAAGGGCACTAAGTGTGTTCTGAAGCGTCAGGGGTTTTGTCCTGCTTTTGTGCTGACCACAGGTAAATGGAAACTCTTTACAGGGCTATTTCTCACATTCTTAAAGCTGATCTCCCTTAAGCAAGAAAAGCTTGCAACTGCGCCTCCTTTACTTTCTTCCTTCCTCTGCCACATGCTGATCCGACTCTAGGATGGCTTTATTTGTCCTTTTTTTGTCTTAAGTACCCAACAAAAATACATCTGAAAACAGTTGAGGAAAGGCAGGAAATAGAAAGAAATGAATCATAACCAGCTGCATTCAGCAGTTGAAAGGATGCTGTCAATCTTAGGTTTAAGTCAAAGTCAACTAACAAATAGCAAGTGGAAGCAAGTGACAACATTTATCTAATAATCCGACCACTTTCCTCCTCTTCATCAGAATGGCTGCAAAGCTAAATTGAAGGGTTCTGAAAATACATCACACCTCACCTTCTGGGGTTTAATTCAGGCATTTATGTCTTCCTGTGTTGATCAGAACTATTTTTAAGATGGCAATAGCAGCTGAACTTGCTCCCCAGCCTGCAGGCTGCCAGGCAAGCACGTCTGTCCTTGAGCTAGCTCTTTCCCCAGGGCACAACTAGTTTGTGTCACTGGATTATCCCGCTCATAAGGTTGCAGAAACCTTATTCAGGCTTGGCAGAGAGTGTCCCGTACAAGCCCAGACCAGCTCTATGAGGAACAGTAGGTCCAAGACATAACCAAGGTTTTTACCGAGTGATGCAGTCTTCTGACTGCTTGTGGTTCTGCAGTTTGTGGTAGACAACAGCAGCCACTGCCAGGGGCCCGGCATCTCCACACAAGAACGTGATGGATCGTCTTGTCAGACAGCTCAGGCTCTTCTTTACATACTCATGGGCTGCTTGAAGGTAGGCTGGGTCTCCATACACATCATAGAGGTGCAAATACAGCACAGCAATGCCTGCAAAAGGAACATAAAGGTTGCACTTGCCAGAAAAGTTTACCCTCCTTGCTCTATGTCCTGGCTGTCTTAATGAACCTAAAAGCCCAGCCTCATCTAGGGCATAAGCCTTCTAGACAGGCTTCCTGAGCACATCCAGGGGCATAACCCATAGCTGCAGCATCCACAGCTTCTTTCCCTGCTTTGTGACCTCCTTGTACTTGATGCTGCTTATGAGTGGACTGCAGGTCAAGACAACCAGTGGTGTGTGACCCAGGAGGGTCTGATCACTGGTCAGTGCTGATCCTGGAGGACAGCAGAGATTCTGATACACAGGTTAAACACAATTCTAGTAGCAAGGAGCAAAAGATGAGATTTCAACAAGCCCACCTAAATCTATCAACTGACCTGGGCCTGTTGCTAACCAGTGGAGGGTAAAGAAAGAATCATCTTTGGGCAAGATGGTACTTGTGGCAGAGTAGAACTGGATTGTTATTATCCTTTATTTTTTGCCAGGCTACAAGGTACAGGGCTGGGTCTCTTAGCTTGGATCGGATTTTACAAGTGACACATCATCAGCAGTTGGAAGCAGCACCCTTAAGACTGGCTTTCCCCCCCCCCCCCACCTCATTCCCACTGGGGAACACCAGTAAGATTGTAACAGCTCTGAGGACATCACCCCCTGCTGCTGAGCAGGTCCCAAGCCCTGCACCAAGGACTCGTGTGCCCTACAAAAGAAAGGGGTTACCTGACTCTCCTCTGTTCCTCATTATTCACGCAACCAGCCCTTGGGTGAAACATAAATAGCTACTTGGAATGCTGGAAAAGGCTGTGTGGTTCTCCCTAGAGGTTTTCAATGGGCTGGCCAGCTACAGAAACAATTCTGCTACTGAGAAGTCACATCAATTGCTGTTCTTTGCCTGCCTGCCCTGTCTTCAGCCAGCTCTTGAAGCTTTTAGTAGGTGACTGAGGAGTCCTTCGTCTGTGTTTGAAGGGTCTGCCACATTTGAACCATCCTTTAGATCTGGAAGGTATCCTCAAACATGCACAGAAGAAAGCTATTGACTTACATTACTTTGAGAATAGACCAGCATCTATTTCTAAGACACTTCAGGTCCAGCATTTAAGCCTAAATTAATAGAGCCCATCTCTGCAGACTTTGCTGAGGTAGGGTGAAAGGGACAAGATGCTGCAAAATTACTTTCCATGGTACTGAGGACAATTTTAAATGTAGCTTGTTTTCTCATTTTGCATGGATAATCTCCAAAGCCTCATGCTACAGACAATTCAATTCCACATGTATATTAAGGGCAAGTTTCTATTTCCTGCTGAAGCTAATAACCTTGTCCTCTCTTTAAGCAGTTCAGTGTTAGGTTAGTATTTCCAGAGAGAGCTCAGATGTATGGTGCCATCACTCAAGTGCATAAGGATGTGCATATGAAGCCCATCTTTAAAGGGGAACCCTCCTCTTCCAGCTTGCAGATGTCAAGTGACTCTCCTTGATTTATTTAGCAACTAGCACAGCTTCTAGACTTTAAAAGGCCTGAGAGCTGTCTGAGCAGAATGTGCACTCTTGACTTACCTGCTTTAATATACAACTTTGTGCTTTGTAGTAGCCTCTATTCCCGCTGCCATCGTACCACCCTCGTTACATATGTAACTACCACACTAAGACCACTTCCAGAACTGAATTCTTAGAAAGTCAATGTCTCAGCATTGTTTTCCTCTGCCTTCTTTGCCTCTCCTCTTTTACAGTGTTTCTCCCTCCCTTTCCTCCAGGTTCAAGCATCTTTGGGAAAGGTTCTAAACAACCACTGACTTACAGTAAAGAATGGAAGGGATAAGTTGCTTCCCCAAATCATTAATTTTCCCTTTTCCTTCAAAACCAAAGGCCTTATAAACTGAATCTAAAGCAAATTTCTTCAACTCAATCCTGAAGGAATTCATACTCTCAAGCTGATCAGAAGGCCAAATGCAGTGCTGCACTACCTGCTCTATTGCTGGGAGCCCAGAAGTAGGGGAGGGCAGGCCCATGCATGAAGAGACAATGTTTAGACATATGTAGAGGGATACAAAATGCAATCAGCTGGGTGGGGATTCTCCTATATCCTGTGTGCCAAGATACAGGCAGCATCTTTCAGAGCTTGGAGACAAAAGACTTTCCACACCTGCTGAACTTGGCTCAGTGAGAGAGCATTGTTCTGCAGAAGCTATTCCACAGATCCCTCCACAGTAATACCTTCTTCACTCCGACTGATGGGGTGTTTGGTATGCAGTAAGTGCTAGGCAAACATGGCATCATCATTCAAATGTGCCTAGATAAGCAGTGGATCTGCTCCAGTTCTGTGTTCAGTGTCCCAGTTGGAAATGTGACCTATTTTTGTGACCTCTGAGTCTCCTGGTTGCTTCCAGCAGAGCAGTGGCTGCCTGTGGCCTGCTACTGCCAAAGGTGTATGGGCTTTGATCCATTTATTAGTGGTCTTTTTCTATGTAGTTTCTCCAGACTTCCAAGTTTTTTTGCTCCTTGCAGTGCATGAAGCCAAAATACTGCTGCATAGCCACTGTATCAGACATCACTTGATGGTGCAGAACAGCAGCAAACACTTTGCTACTGACATATCCTTCAGCAGGGCTCTGATGACTGAAACTGTCATCTCCAGTATGCAGGAAGCCAATACACTGGAGTGTTAATGCTTGAGGTGCTTGCTCACTGCAGGGAATCAGGAGGCAAAAATGAGTTCTGCATGTCTGTCTGTTTATTGTAGGACAGCCAACAACATCTGCCATCCTGCATGAGGAGTACTGTAGATGCAGGGGGGTGATTTGCCTTAGAGATTTCTTCTTAGGTGGGCAGAAGAGGAGACTTAAATCTACATAGTAGAAACGGACTTGTCTGCACCAGTTGGGTAGAGCTGATGGTCCTCACTTTAGTAACCATTGCTTTCAACAGAGCAGACATCACTGGAGGTACCAGAAAAGTTCTTGCTTGAGAGCTAAAGCGCTGTAACAGGCTGAAAGAGTAGCTCATCCAGATGACCATTCTGCTGATCAAAGAGCAGTAAAGCTGCACCTCAGCTTCCTTACATTACCACTGCAACCAGTTCTGCTGATGGGAGAAAGCAGTAGTGATACAAAGCTTCCCCTTCACGCTGAACAGAGAGGATAAAAGTGAGAGGTGTCAGCACCACTGCAGTTCCCTTGCTGACAGCACCAGCAGAGGTACCCATTAGGCTGTTCTGAACATGCCTCCTTGTCCACTAGGAGCTGAGCTGCAATGTGGTCCTTTCACAAAAGGCACCAAGTTGTCATGAGAGGATTTCTTGACCTAACCTGGACCATTTCCACACCTGCCATCTGCAGTAATAAAGAGCTCCGAGATCTTGCACTGATCCAGGGAAGTAAGTAAGCACCCTCACAGCAGGGTGTCAAACACAGAGAGCAAAAGTGGGAACCCATCTCTGCATGTAGTGATGGAGCTTGATATTTTAGTGAGTCAGGCATGGGGTAAGTTAGAGGGGGTTGGCACAGCTTTACTGCCCAGCTCAAAGGATAATAAACATCTTTTCTGGTGCAGACACGTGGGATATTGTATTTATAAGTACATGCCAAAGCCATGCTGAATGGGACAGTGAGACATCTCTGGAGAGCTGTATTATGCCATGTCCAGAACTGCCTGGTGACCCACAGATGCATTTGGCTACTGCTTGCTTTTCTAGTGCACTGTGGAACATGGGGCATTTCTTAGCGTGTCTCAGGTTCTCCAGCCTTAAAACCTGGGTAACAAAACTTCTTTTGTAAAGCAGAAGAAGCATTCCCCTAAAAAAAACCCCAAATGAACAAACAAATGAACCCCAGCACAGGCCAAACCAAAACTACCCATTACCTCATCATAGAACCCTGCAACATGTTAGGTTAGAAGGGATCCATGGAAGTGATCTGATCCAACCCTCTGAAAGTAAGGCCAACTTCAAATTTACATCCCATTGCTCTGATCCTTGTCCAGCCAAACACTAAGCCCAGAAACAGAGATGTCACAAAAAACAACTCACCAAGCACTTGGCAGCAATGTGGTTTATGTGGGTGACACAAGGCACTCTATTCTCTCTCATTAAATGCAGCCTCACTGGCTCTTATTCTGTAGGGATTGGCTGAGGATTTGTTTTCCTGAACAGAACTCTCTGTTAATGCAAATTCTCTGGGTTCTGAGATGAAAACGCAGATATTACACTAAAATGAAGGAAAGGGGTTTTTCCAGAAGCTTTCCTGAACTGGTCTGGTCAGGATTTCTATCCATTCTTAAATGGCTTTTATTTCATCTGGTGTGTCTTTTGAAGAGCCCTTTCAAAAGGCAACTCAGCCCTGTTCCTTGTCTCCACTTGCCAGCCAAAAGCTGTGGATGGGGCAGGCCGGCTGGACTCACCAGTCTCAGAGGCCCTCAAGCTCCAAAAGCCACAACTCTGACACTGCTACAGAAGGGAATGCTCGCATGGAAAACAAGTTCCAAAGGCATTGCCATAACGCAGAGGAAGGGGAATCTCTCCCTTATATACCATTTCAGATGAAGATCACCTCATTGTCTGAGAAGGACACAACAGTCCAGCAGGCACTGGACTTGGGTATTTCTCAGGTTCGGTAGTCACCTAGGAGGTGACAGGAGTGAAGTTGGTTTCCTTCCATTCCCTTTTCATTGCCTCTGCTTCCAGCCAAGGTCATCTCTGGTGCAAGGCGCCATGCACTACGAGAAATACCACCACACAGCATATATGCTCTTCAGCACCCTCATGTGAGACTGGATGAGGCAGTTGTACTTCTGCCAGGATATGAACTGATTCTGATTCAGGATTAGCTGACAGCAGTTTACCTTCCCTCAGTCAGCTCTTTGATACCAGTGAAACAGATTAAGACCACAAAAAACTCTTAGAGCAGTCTGGCTAAACTGCTTAAGAGACAGAACACAACAGCCAAGTCTGGTCTATACCCAGCCATGTACCTTGTGCTGCCTATGGACCTTGGTCACTATGGGGAACTAAATGAAACTAACAAGCCAATTCAAACCTGTTTTGAGGGCATTCAGCCATCTGCTGGATAATCTTGATCCAAAATGTGTATTTACTGCCTCTGACCTGAAAATGTAAGTTCTTCCCTCCCTCTGCTCCAACTTCACATGCCAAGAAGCCGTGGCTTCCCTAACACAAATGCTGGCTGGGGGAGCAGGGCTCCATCAAGTGTGTTGGGAAAGAAGCAGGCACCAAAGTAAAACGCCAGCATATGCTGTGTATTACTGGGTGCAATGTAGGATACTCAAGTATGTTACATTTCACGCAGAGTTTGTGCTGAGAGAGCCATATTTCAAATCTCTCTTATTAGCAGCCACAAGAGTGTGGGTTGATTTCAGACTGCTGGGCAATGATTTACATGAGAAGATACTCAACAAGCCTTTTCTACATAAGCAATTACAGGGAAAAGCTGCTGTCTTGGCCCAATTAATTTTGTCTCTGGGAACCAGCACTGAATAAATTAATGCAGCTAGGATTAGAGAAGAAGGGAGGGTGGCAAAGATACAGTGTAATATCTGCAAACTTCCCTTCGCTGGCTGGGACCTGCAGGAAATCTGCCTATGGGTTTTTTTCTAATCCTATTAGCCAAGGTAGTAAGGTTGTGTTTCAATGGGGAATGGTCCCTGGGAGGAAAAGAGAAGACTCTCTTGAGAAACCCCTTTCCAAATAACAGTGAGCTGTAATCCTGACAGTGCTCTCAAACACTGCTTCAACAACTGCAGTTACTTTCCAACATGAAGCTCCTTAAGCCATCCTAAGGAAAGGAATATGGCCTCCGGGCTTTCAGAGTACTCCTAACATCAGCTAATCGTCCTCCTCCTTCATCTCCTGGCAAGAGGTAGACTACCATCATACCAAGTAGTACCCTCATGACTTAAGACCATCTTTACACATGGGGTGCTTTGCATCTCAGAGCAGGGTCACACACATTGTACGACTGAACCTGCCTCCCAAGGTGAAATCAGCAAGCACTGGAAAAGAAAACCCCTATAAATTCACAGGCAGCAGCAGGGTGCTGCCAGGCAGCAACCGATGAAATCAGTGATCTCCCACGCTGGAATTTAATACTAGCATCCTAGCATTTCTTAGGAACTGCTCTAGAGTGCTCTCAGTCTGTCTACCTTACTAAAACTGTTAAGCTGTCATCAAGCTGCAGAGTTATTTTAGCACCAACACAACGAACGCCATTCTCCCAAGCCAACTGTTGGCATCAAGTTCCACAGGATCCAAGCACAAGGCAGCCACACCCAGATCATCATGTAGAAAGTTGTCCTTTAGGATTGCAGCGCATTGCCAAAGGAAAAAGGCAGCATAAAATCCTGCAGTAAGCATGAGAATAATATGGGATTAACCACAACCATGCCAGGGTCCCTCCCTAGAGCCTGGCTTGGTGCAGAAGTCAGGCAAGCTGACAAAGCACACAGCACTAGCCAAGGATGAGGCACCAGTGAAAGGTGCATCCTCCCTGGCTCCAGGGGTAGGAATAGGGAGGGGAAGGCAAGGCATGGTCCCAAGGAAGGAAAACCAGGTTGAAACAGAAGAAAAACAAGCTCCTGGAAGCTCTGCAGACAGAAGTTAGCGTGAGGAAGGCTTCCACCCTTCTTTATAGTCACATCTGCATTTCTGCTCCCTCCAGCAGGTACTGGAGCAGAACTAGTCCTGGCTAAGCAGAGGGGCACTGCCTGGGGAACAGGAATGCAGCACCCTGCCCATCTGACAACATCATGAGGTAAAATTCAGCCCAGAGAAGGCAGACATCATCTCAGGCCTTAAGCTCACCGCTGCCATGTGCAAGGACTAAATGACCTACCACATGCATCTGCCTGCTTCATGGAGCACTGGTTTACTTATCACCATCCTCACTGGGACCAGATTTGGAACTAGTCCCTTTGAAGGCTGCCATGCTTGCTCTCTGTTGTGTAAGTTTGGCTCTATTAACCATGAGAAGACCCTGCAGTCTCTGCAGCTTCAAACCTGCTCCAGAAAACAGGGAGTGCTCAGAAAGAGAACCTTTCGTTTTCATGGATTAAAGCACACAGGAGCAGCACCCTTCTTGTCTGGGATCTACTGTGATCATTCAAACCCTGTGATCCGCCTTGGCCTGACCTAGAATTCAGTTCTGGAGAGCTCCTGCTCCACACGATCCGCTCGGCCGCACTACCTGCCCAGCCAGTGTACGCGGTGCAGTCCTGCGGGTCTGCAGACTTGAGGCCTCTCTCCATGTGCTGGAGCAGCTCCCGGATCTTGTTATTCAGCCTCTGCGTGAATTCGGGGGTCAGCTGTGGAGATAAACCCCCCAAGCTACTAAATACGACGGAAACACCATGAGGCGGGTGGGGGTTTGGGAGATGCCCTCAGGGAGCTCCTACACCCCACAGCCCCCATGGATACCTCAGGGCCGGGTGGGAGCAGGCACCTCCCGGCCCCAGCGCCCCGCTGCCACACTCACCCTCCCGGCAGCATCGAAGTAACCGGTGGCCAAGGACTTGTCGTAGTCGGCATAAGGGTTCGGCAGTGCCCGCTGCGCCATCATGGTTCCAGCGGCCCCGATCCGCTCCGCGCTCCGCCCCGGAAGGCGGCGGCTGCCGGTGCAGGTCCCGCCGCTGCTCCCGCGCTCCGCCGCACTGAGGCGCCGGTGAGGGCCGCGCCCGACGGCGGAGGGACCCTGTGGGGTTTGGAGAGCCCGATGGGGGTTAAAGGCCTCTTACAGCCGCCTCTGAGGGGTTTAAAGGCGGTTCTCGGCTCGCCCTGTAGGGTTTAGGGAGTGATTTAAGGGCCCCTTGTTGCACCTGTGGGGTTTAGGAACACTTGTTTGTTTGCTGGCCCTATGGTATTTAGGGTCCCACATTGCTGGTTCTGTGGTGTTTAGGGAGTTATGTGGGATTTAGGGGTGGTATGTCAATATTCTGTGGTAGTTAGGGATCCCATGTGGCTGTTTCTGTGGTGAAAGTTCCTGTGAGTCAGGGGTTGTGGAGTTTAGAGAGCTCTGTGGTGATTAAGGGTCTTATGTTGCTGGTTCTGTGGGGTTTAGGGAGCTCTGTGGTGGTTAAAGGTCTCGTGTTGCTGGTTCTGTGAGGTTTAGGGAGCTCTGTGGTGGTTAAGGGTCTCATGTTGCTGATTCTGTGGGGTTTAGGGAGCTCTGTGGTGGTTAAGGGTCTTGTGCTGCTGGTTCTGTGGGGTTTAGGGGTCTTGTGGCTGGTTCTGTAGGACTGAAGGAGCTCTATGCTGTTTAGGGCTCCCATGTGGCTGCTCCTTTGGTGTTGAGGAGCTCTGTGGTGTTTGGGGTTGCCACATCATTAACTCTGTGGTGTTTAGGGAGCCCTCTGCAGTTTGTTTTGGCTGTCCCTTGGGACTTGAAGGCTCTGGGGGGTGTTGGGGCTTCTTGCAGCTGGCCATGAGGGATTTGAGGTCTTGTGGGGATGGGCCCTATGGTGGGCCCTGTGGGGCTGGTGGCCCTATGCATGTGGTGGTAGAAGGCCAGTCCCAGGAGCAGCTGCCAGGCCCTGCTCCTGTCAGCAGCAGCAGTTCCTCACACAGGTTGGGCCTTGATGAGGAACTGGAGCTCCTCCTCACTGCCCCTGCTGAGCCTCGTGAGTATAGGATTGGTCCCTACAATTCACAGTCCTGAGCAGTGCTTTGCATCCCAAATCCCACTGGTGTTGGGGTTCTCCCTGCAGTCCTGCTGTGGTGGTGTACCCCTGAGCAGCCAGCCATGTTGGCTGTGTGGTAGCGTTCACTGGGCAGTGTAGTTCTCATGAGCTGTATTTCCTGATCCAGGCCTTGCTGCCTTTCTGCTTAGTGTAACTGTGCCCAGCTCCCCTTTTCCTGACCCTGTAGGCCTGAGGTGGGTTGTGACATCCCTGCTTGGGGTCTGGCTTGCTGAAGTGCAGCTCTGGAACTCCCCAGCTCTTCTAGCTCTGCAGGAAAGCCCAAATGAATGTGGATGAGCTTGAAGTTCTTGCATAGGTCTGAGTGTAGTGATATTGACCCTTGCAGGAGCTGAATCCATCTGGGTGGGTTTAAGGGAAACAGCTGCTGTAAGAATTTACTTTTTAGTAGTTATAAAGAACACCCATGGGAATAGTGCATTATGCTTGGAACAATTGTATTATTTAAGGGATTCTGGTTTTCTACTATGTGTCCATTTCTTTATTACAAACTGTAAAAATCACAGCTCAAAGAAAAGAAAAAAAGATACTATTGCAGGAGGTGCTGACAACCAAGCAGAAAAGAGGGAATCTCACTTGGATTTGCTTTCAGTTCCTTTTCACTCAGCTGTTCCTTGTTTAGAGAGTTTCAGTCATGTCATTGCCTTACGTTCAAGTTGGGGAGGTGGGTTATGCAGATTTAGCATCAGCAAAAACAACACGGGGTCTTCTGCTTATGGCTGAATTCTCAGCTCTGTGTTATGGTTTTCCCTTCCATCTGCAGGTCAAAACAATACTCGCTGCTGTCCTTCCCCCAGGTACAGTTCAGTATTAATTTCCAGCACAAGGCATTTCACCTTTAGAGTCTTTCTTTTGTCTTCAATTCCTCTTGTATTCTCTTCTTCTTTTTCCAGATCACTTGACAACAAAGATACTTCTCCCAAATTATCCTACCTGTTGACAAGCAGTTTTGTTTCAATATGTTGTTTTCTAAATGGTTATGGTCAGTTGGGCTTCAATGGACCTGCTGCTGCCCAGGATAAATCCAAAGTACCTGTGACTGTCACCCAGAGCTCAGGTAAGTGACTCATGATTCATCCTTAGTAACCTGCCTGTGCAGAACAGGGAATGAAAGAAGGAAATGAGCCTGAGAGGGGAGCTGCTCATGTGTTCTCATTGCAGTCTGTGTCACACTGGGGTGTTTAGGTGGGGGACTTGTTTGTTTGCTTTCTCTGGAAAGAGTCATGCTGGATTTGCTGAAAAATGGGCAATTAAAGCAGCTCTGTTCAAAACACATCTAGAGACAGCGTTTGTGTGGAAGGCAGTTATCAGAGTGGATAGAGAAAATGGTGAGAAAACAGGCTCCAGGAGCCTTCCTGGCAGGCCAGCACAGCCCTAGAAAAAGCTGATTCTGAAGTGACTCATCATCAGTGGTGGAAAAGACGTCCTAAAGTCTTTGTGCCTGTGAGAAGAGTAATATTTTCTGCTCCACAGCATTGCCTGAAAGAGAAATCCTTACTGAATTTTAACGCTATAATGATCCTGGCTGTTGGTAGTCTGTACTGCACTGGTAGCATGTCTGTTGGTCCTGGGGTTACATGGATAAAATGGATGTTTCAGAGTCTTTCTTGAAGAAAACCTCAGGATGCTTTGGTGTCTGTTCCCTCCTCATTCCAGTGAGGATGTGAATCCCAAATCTCTGCCAGGTATACAGCTGCCTACAGACTATTTGGCATCCTGCCTAAGGACAAACTGAAACACCTGCTTGAGAGGAGATGCCTCCTTCTGGTGTCACTGTCCTTCACTGGGTATGGGCATCCATCAGGTCTGTAATCTCACCTAGTGCTAATCTCCAGTCAGCAGGTGCTCACATTGGGCAGTGTACATGTGGAATTGCAGGTGGCCTTTCTAAAATGGTGCTTTGGCATCTGCCCCTCCTCATAGCCTCCTCTCAGGGTCAGATCGACCTGGCACAGAGGCTTCCATGCTGTGGGCCAGATGGGCTTGGCATGGTAATCCCATAATAATAAATGTGAGATTGCTTGTTTTGCCTTTGTGAGTGCATGCTGCATGTGAGGGGAGTGCAGTGAGAAAGGATAAGGTGTCCTTCATAGACATTTCAAATAGAAAAAGGGATTTGGGAGGCTGCGTGTGGAAGTGCTCCACAGAGCATGGTTCTCCTGGAAACAGGCAAAGCACTTGGGCAGTGGGGGAGGTTTTACCTGCTGAAAAGTTGCTCAGGGACGTCTTGCCATGGTCACAGAACAGCTGCAGTGCAGAGTTTTGTGGACAGTTAAGATGTAATCCAACTTGGGACATTTATCTTCCATCTCTCCTTCGTTTTGTCTTCTTTTTCTGTTGACTTCTTTGTGTTCAAGCTTCAGACAGTGTAGAGTAGAATTGAGAAGCTTCACAGCTCTATTTGTTAGCCTCTCTTTACAAGTTGTTTATTCAGCAGCAGCATGGCTAAAGGTACTACATATTTAGGGTGGATATCCAAAGTGTCCTGAGAAATACAAAAGATCAAAGGTGTCAGTTTCCTCTTTTAAAATAATAATTTTGAATATTGGGTGTTATTTCAGCTGTAATGCTCTGTATAAACCAGGGATGATTCTAGAAACTTTGCTGTGCTTTCCTATTAGAGCCATGGCTCACTCTATTTGATCTCGGTAAAAACTCAAACCTATATTAAGAGATTGAAAGCCTTAGTGCCATTTGAAGCTAAGTAGACTTGTTTTTGGAAGGTAAAGCAAGTGTAATATCTTGGCATTATGATGGCAAAGCTTTTCATTTTAGGAGGATATCCAGGAGAGGGAAAAAGCATCTTATTTTATTGGGTTCTTTTTTCCAATGCACAACAACCATGATTGCAGGTGTTCTTGATTGTTTTTTCTTTTGGCACCCTCTATGAAGAGCCCAAAGCCTCAATATTGGTCACAGGAGCTGAACTAAGCTAATTGATTATATTAATAGTATATGTAGGGCACAGCTCCCCTATATCCTGCCTGCATTTATTGTGGTCATAGGTTAAGCTAAGCGTTCAGTAACAACGAATTGACTCTGTATACACACCCTAGTAGGCTTTGAGCTAGCAATTCCCATTCACATCTCAGGGAACATAGTAGGTGATTCAGTGAAAACACCTGCTCACTAGAAGGTAAAAGAAAGTCGATACGGGGAAGGGAGAAGAGCAGAAAACTCAGAATACTGTTATGTATGTCCATGGCTCACCTGCATCTCAGGTATTTGTTCTGATCTCAAACAGGACAGCAGAACTAGAAGGGATACAAGTTATAGAACTAATCAGGCCAAAACAAAGGTCATCAGCTGTGTGGAATGGCATATGTGCAAGCAGGACTACTCAGGCTGAAAAGAGACATCTAAAGAGGGCTGTTGTAAATGTCTGTAAAGTCTTGAACAGTGTCATGGATCTGAGGAGGAGAAGGTGACACACTGGCTTTCAAAGCTAGCAGACATCAACTGAAATGACTGGAGTAGCATTCAGAGGTGAAGGGGCTAAGCCAGGACAGGTTGTCAGATAAAAAGACACCACTGTGCACATTATACAATACAGGAGGCACCTGAACCACCAGTTTCTGGGAGTTATGAGAGTGTGTTAGGAGCAGCTTTCCAATATCTGAAGGGGCCGTACAAGGGTGCTGGAGAGGGACTGTAGTGATAGGACAAGGGGTGATGGGTTCAAACTGGAACAGGGGAAGTTCAGGTTAGATATAGGGAAGAAGTTCTTTACTGTGACTGTGCGAAGGCACTGACACAGGTTGCCCAAAGAAGTGGTAAGTGCCCCATCACTGGCAGTGTTCAAGGCCAGGGTGGGAAAAAGCCTTGGGCAATATGGTCTAGTGTGAGACATCCCTGCCTGTGGCAGGGGGTTAGAACTAGATGGTCTTAAGGCCATTTCCAACGCAAACCTTTCTATGGTTATATGATTCTGTGATTTGATGTTACTGCATGTGTTTGCTAATACGCTGCCTGAGCATCAGACAGGAAAGGTGGTATTGGAGGATTTCTTCAGAGCCTGATGCTATATATGGGTTGATATTTTGCTTTATGGCATATTTGCCTGAGTAGAGCAGTTAATAGCCTAACAGTTTTGTCTCCAGCATCTGTCTCCATGTCGGCAGCAGCTGCATCCCGTTTAAGCTACCAACATATCCCTAATTGCACGGTAGCTGCAACTTGTGTTGCTTTGGCTTGATCCTGCTCTTCTTGTTCTCAGCCACTAGATGCCCCTGTCCCACAAGCAAGAAGCCGGAGGAGCCCTGCTCTGCCTGCCATCCAGGGAAGGCAGCTGTGTACTGCTCTGTGCTGGCCATGTGGCTGGCTTCTGCTGTGAGTAAGGAGCAGAGGTCAGTAGTTCTGAGCATCGGGCCAGAACTCTTTGGAGAAACGCACGTAGCAATCCTCTGTGATATTCTGCCATTTTCTGTGTGTGCCATAGGATATCTACTCCAATAGAATGGGAATCCATCTTTCTTATGAAATGAAAGAGAGAGGTTGGAAACTGTGGAGATCAGTAAGGGCTATATGTGGACAGGAGCAAAGAAAACCAGACAGGAAACTGCTGAGAGCTGGATTAAGGACTGGTTTGGTGATGAGGTCATCTGGAAGACAGTAGGGTTTGTTAAGACTTTGATACACTTTGATCCCTGGACAGGACTGACATCAAGTCAGATTTCTTTTGCTTTGCTGCAGTGACTAAAGCAGACTGTGTAGGGCACTTGCATCCTTAATGCTGTCTTTAAAGTTCAGCATGAGGACTGGATATGATTGCCAGTGAAAACATGGTATGGGTACGGCTGATTGCTCACCCTGACTCTGTATTTGACATCTTTCTGCCCCTGCATTCACCTTTTCATGTCTACAGGACAAGCAGTGCACAAGCATGGCTATTGACTTGTTTGCTTAGTGATGTGAGCAGTTTGGAATGGCAGTGACCAGGGACTTTGTGATACTGAGCAATAAAATTAGGCTGTAGAGGTGATCTAAGGACTCTGAGGGTCACGGGAGGAACCCTGTTTTTTCATTTGGTACCCTCTGAAGGTACATTTTATGCCTTCCTTGTAGTGGAATCTGCTATTGCTCGGAGTGTGCTGGGGGTTTTTAGGGGTGAAACTTGGGTGTCATGTTTTTAAAGGACCTTCAGTTTTGAGTGTCTATACCATCAGCAACTGGGACACCATCGCAAGCATCGCAAGGTCTGTTCTGATCTGGCAATGCTTTGGCACCTGTGCCAGTATCTTGATATTCATTCTCTGTCTCCACCTTTATGGTAATAGATTTGTCCTGGTCAGGAAATATGTGCCATCAGGCCCCAGGATTGCCATTATGGGATTTCAGGTGCGTGCTGTTTCTCTGTGCACCCATCACTCTCTGCAGCTCTCTGAAGACCCCCCGTGCCTCTGGATTCCCCATTGAGTTCACTCAGACTCCTGTCCCCTGTCCCTACAAAGCTTGTGGCTGACTTGTGTTTCTGTGGCTCTTTCCACAGAGGTAGAAGGGGTCATGGCTGGCTCTGAGGAGGGACTTCTTCAGAGCTTCTCATCTCCTTCAGGGAAACCAGGTAGAGGCTGATTCATTTCATATTCTTCAGTATGAGGGTGATGAGGTGCTTGCACAGGGTGCCCAGAGAAGCTGTGCCTGCCCCATCCCTGGCAGTGTTTAAGGCCAGGTTGGATGGGGCTTGGAGCAACCTGCTCTAGTGGAAGATGTCCCTGCCTGTGGCAGGGAATTGGAAGTGGATGAGCTTTAATGTCACTTCCAGGCCAAACCATTCTATGATTCTGTGATACCTGCCCCCTGTAACTGTGTAATGCCAGCTAATCAACCTCATTTCCTATAGATTTCTGTTTCCTGTTGAATATCCCAGGGGCTGTTAAGCTGTGAACCTTTGTTGAACTCTTTTTCTCATGGTTCAGATATTCAGCATGGCCCTTTGCAAACAGTCCCAATGTCTGGTATACCCCATGTACAGCTGGGTGCTTCTCAGAGTGAAGCTGAGCACTCTTTCATGCCTCAGATGTGTCCGTAACTCTACATGCTTTCATTTTCCCTACAAAAATTAAGCTGATATGCTGAGGCTTTCAGAGGGAGGACTCATCCCAGCTGGTGCAGGGCCAGCACAGCTGCCTGTCAGTCAATCACAAGCCATGCTTCAGTGCCAGGAGACAGCAGCATGCTTTCTTCTCCAGAGTGACATCTCTTGGTGGGTGGCTGCCTAGAACACAGGAACAGAGCTTGCCATGTGTGCCACAGAGTTTCTTGCTCTCCTTGTCTGTTATATATTTTGCCATGGTTTTGTTTTCAGAAAGGCTTTATAAAGCTTAGCTGTTAAGGACTGAAAATAGTTTGCAAATTCCTGATGTTGCTTAAGGCAAAGGGGCAGTTTCCCCACTACGTTCTCAACCTTGTGGCTTCCCACTGTGCAAAGATAATGTTTCATCTTAGTTCACTTTCTTGTAACTTCTCTCAAGATGCAGATGAAAGGAAATTAATTGCTCAGAGTACAAGTGTGCATGTTATACTGAAGATACTCTTCCTTTAGGATTCTGTTCTGCAATTACCTCATTTCTCACTTTCTAATTTTTCTGTTCAAAGAGTTCTCAAAACAGTGTACAATGGAAACAAGAGGAGACCTTTTGCACTACGAGGGAGCCTTCCCAAAGTAAGGGTCCTCAATTTGGTAGTGCAGATGTTTGGCACTGAAAATGTTTGCCACTCTGGAGGTTATTGTGTGCTCATGATCCCATGTGCTAGATCAGTTGGTGTGCTTCACAGAGAGTGTGCTCAGGCACTGGAACAGGCTGCCCAGAGCAGTGGTGGGATGACTGTTCCTGGTAGTGTTCACACACTGTGTAGATGAGGCCCTCAGTGCCATGGCTTAGTGGTGGCCTTGGCGGCCCTGGTAGTGCTGGGGAATGGTTGGACTTGATGAGCTTAAAGGTCTTTTCCAATGTGGTTGATTCTGTGATTCTATGATTTTACTGCTTCCAGTTTGAATGACTAAAGATACATTGACAAGACCCTTGCAGGCAGCTCTGTCTGAGGGACAGGAGGTGGAACAAATTCCTGCGTTTGGTCAGTAGCAACTCTGTGCTCAAACCATGAACTTCATGAGCCTCTGTTTTGGCCTTGTCTTGTTCTGAATGGTTCATGAATGCAGGCAAAGCAACCACAGGCTTGTCTGTGAAGGACTATCTAGTCTTATGGTCAATGACACAGATGTGACTTTAATGCTTATATATTCCTCAGCCATGGAGCAATATGATGGAAATGTCCCATCTGTATTGTCCCACTATTTTAAGCATGTGGAGGGTGGGGAAAGGGTGTGCATAACTCCCTTTGTGTTAGGTGGTGAGTTTGAAAGCTGATGGCTGTCGAAACATAAAGCATTTCATATTTTACTTGGGTGATTTTTAGCTATTTTTTTACTTGCTCTCTAGAGAAGCCTAAAATGGGTTGTACTGTGACTTTTTCTTGTTACTGAAGCAAGAGCCATTCCTGCCTCTCCCTCCCTGTTATTGAACCTTCTTGTGCCTGTGAAATCACAGTCCATCTGTTGTAGGAAGCTGATGGGAGGATGGTGGTAAACAGACAACTGGAAGCATTCACAGCGTACCAAGCACTGCTGTTCTACCTGCTGGATTGTACAGTTAAATGTATTGGGATCAGAACTCTGGTGCAAAAGGTGTATTTTGCCAGGATGAGGTGTTGTAGTAAGGGAGAGGAGAGAAAAAGGGCTAGGACAAAGCCAGATGTTTGCATGGGTAAGGGTTTTGAGCTTCATGTGAATCAGGAGAATAAGAAGTTGGAGACTTTTCTGAAGTCATGGCTTGAGACCAATTTCTTGTGCTGTTGATGCTGGAAATCAGACCCATGCTGCCCAAATGAGCTTCTAAATTCTTCAAAGCATGTTCCTGAGTATGCCGCAGCTGTAGGGGGATTGCTAGGGGCGGAAGGGAAGCAGAGAAAGAATTAGGTTGTCTGGAAAGATAAAATGTGATTGTAGGAGTGGATGACTGGCTTGACTCCCTGACTGAACAGGACAGAGTGACACTTGTGTAAAGCACTCTTTGCAGATGATGTCCCTAACATCATTTCCATCCACCCTGCCTATCAGCTGATAGGCTCTTTCCACTATATCATTTCTAAATGCCATGTGCTTAGGGCAAATGGTGTTTTCTGTTTCTGTGACTTCTTGTTGCTCAGAGTCACTGTGTGAGGCTTATACAGTGGGAAGCTGTATCCCGGTTTCCTGTGGCTCTTCTGCATTGCTTGAAGCATCGCTGAGCTCTTCCTTTACAAAGCTATATCTAGATAAGCTTTCTCACTTCTAGGAGTCTGGTTTAGAGAACTCAGTTTTATTCTTTTCTGTGCCAGCCATGCTGTGACACTTCAGATGCTAATGCTGCAAATAATCATCTCCTCCCTTGCCTCTGCTTTCATGTATCAGCTCTGGTGGTCCTGTTCTGTAGCCTGAGATTCTCCTGTGCGAGATAACCCCATTTCTAGGCAGTTGTCTGAGATAGAGGGCTTATGCTTGCAAGAAGCCTGTATGACAGGGTGTGAATGCAGTAACATACAGCTGTTTAGACAAGGCAGCACTTCAGTGTATTTTTGTTCCATATTTGAACAACTTTGGCTAAGTTTGAACCAGAGACACAACATGTCAGCTTACCATGATGACAGCCGGTGATCTTGGATGCCTCACTGTATGGATACCTGCTATTGAAGGGCTTCCAATTCTGAGGGGTCTGTATTTTTCAAGCCTTATTTCCTCCCTCAAGTTAGAAATGACAAGCTGAAGCTCTTCTTGACCATATGAGCCACCTCCTTGTTTTTGCTGTGAACTCCAAAACACATGCTGTTGTTGAGATCTCTGTGATCAGAGTAATGAAATGAAAACTTTCCAGTTATAATTAGCTGTCATGGAATTTCATCACTTTAATGCGATTTCATTGCACTGGATGTGGTAGTTTATGATTGCTTTGGTTATAGTGGATTGTAGCATGATGGAATCCATAGGAAGTGCAAATAGGTGACTAGAATTTGTTTTGTTTTGTTTATGGCAGTGGATAAAGATGGAAATCTGAGTATTTAACTTATTTAATCCATACTGGTAAGTGAATAAGCTGCCTTTGTACTGTTCTCCTTTAAATTTGATTGCTCATTTTACCAGAATCTGGTAATACCGTAATCACATCTGTTCATGAAGTCAACTATTTGAACACTAAAATCTGTGTTTAGTATTTTCCTGCCATGGGTTGGTTAATTTAAACCCTGCTGAGCACTGGTAGGTGTCAGGGTGAAATGAGAGCAGTACAGTACAGAGTATCTCCAGGGAAAGGGCAGCTTAACTTCACTCAAAGCCTATATTAGTGGTCCCACTCATTTCTGCCAGGGTTGTGTCTGATAAAAGCTCTGCACCAAAGCACAGACTCTCTTTAAGCCACGTGGTCTTTGTGGACAAGAGCCTGTTTCTGGGGGTTTTGCTGGTGTGAAGAGCTGTATTTGTTGAAGTACAGCAATGTATATTGCTGGGCATAAAGCTGTATTAATGGTCATTGTCTTATAATTAACTTTCTTTGCTATTATAGGAATACTAGCTGAATAGACAGTGTTGGAGTTCTGGGGTTAAAGTCCTGGACACTTAACTTGAGAGCATCAATTACTTCTTCAAACATCTTAGCTTTCCTGCCCTAAAATGTTTTTCAGTCAGCCAAAATCATGTCCCTTCTCCCACTTCCCAATTAAATGACATGGCAGATCTATATAGCAAAAATTTGCTGTGCTGTTTGAAGAGAGATCTCCATCCTCAGGCATTTATCTGCTTAATGCATATCTGTAAGTTCAATCAAATGCTTCTGTGCATAGCCCAGTGTACAAGAGCTAGAACTGTTTTCTTTTGTCTTTTTTTCCCCAGGGTAACCACAGGAAGGGGTGAGGAGAAATAGAAGGACAAACAAATTTTACAGGTCCTTCCAATCGGGAGCTCCAGGCATGAAGCAACAAGAAAAATGCTGATTCCCAGGGATGCTGGATACACGGTGAGAGGCCAAGGCCATGTTAAGTAACTCTTATGAAGTGTTAAGGCCCCCTCCCACCAAAACCAGGAATATCCAGCTCTGCGTAGATTTGTGCCAAAGGGTAAGAAGCTAGCATGAGGAGAAATGTGATGTATTTCCTTTTCAAAGAGTAAATGTATTTATACCAAAGGGAAGATGAAGTCACTTTTATTCACTTGAAGTTACGGAAGGAGCTTTGTGTAGAGCACTTTCTGTGTCTTCTTGTATAGAATACTTAAGTTGGAAGGGACTTGCTGTAAGCATCCAGTCCAGCTGACTGACCAGAAGTTAAAGCATGGTATGAAGGGCATTCTCCAAATGCCTCTTGAACACTGACAGGCTGGGGCATCAATCACGTCTCTAGTAAGCCTGTGTCAGTGTTTGCCCACTTTCTCAGTAAAGCAATACATCTAAATGTCAAGTCTGAACCTCCCTTGATGCAGCTTTGAGCCATTCCCATGTGTCCTGTCACTGGATATGACATCTGTTGTAATAAAAGAAATGTTAGAGCATGTAATTATTAGATTATTTCTTGTTCAGGACAGGCTTGATTGAATAAGGTAGAGAGGCTTACTGTCCAGAAATCCTGAAGGTACTAGCTCATAAGCTAATCATGAGGACTCGTCTTGTGCTCCACCACTGCAGTGGAGCTGCTTTCCTCCTCAGAATGAGCCTAGCTTTAGGCCTGACCCAATAATGTGCTAGAAACAAGAAGTCTGGTTTTATTTGGGCTGTTTTGTAGTCTGGGGAATGGGTAGAAGTTACTGTGAATCATATTTCATAGTGCCTACCTGTGAGGACCTGTTCCAGGAAATATATAGGTCTATAACATGCTCTTCTGATCTGGTGTTTACCTCTTCTGATGGATGTTTTATCTCTCTACTCATTTCCTTACTTTCCTTCTGGGTCACCCTAGTCATAGATCTCAGATCACAGGGTGGTGTGCAATGGGTCTGGCCAAAATCCTCTGCAGATGTCCACCATGAAGGTTGGACCAAATGGTTTGTCCCAGGTCAGAATGTCCATGAAAACAATTTGGTCATAGAAGTTTTGGTTTTAGCAAACTTATATTGCATGGGGGGGGGAAAGGAAAGGGACTATCAAGTCAAATCAAAATGACCAAACTGTCCAGTAACACAGGATGTGCCTATGCAAATGCACATCTGCAGTTTTATGCACATAAATTAGCAGCTTAGGGACAGTTTCTGTTGTAGCCTTCATTCTAGGAAAAGCTTATTTACTTACCATCTAATCAAGGGCAAGTCAATTTTGTTTTCCTTTGCACAACAAACACACTGGGCTATGATAACCTATCAAATATTCACCCATGACAGGATGGCCACAGAAGGCAGCGAGTGGAACATGAATCCTGAGCAAATGTAGCTAATCTTGCATTGTAAGGTCATGTTATTTTTAAACTGTGTAAAGAATGTGTAGCACGGGGGAGCGGTGTTTGTGTAGCCCTTTTGATTTGTTTTTATTTCATAAAGCCACTTTGGCCTTTTTAGTGATCCATCAGAACAAGCCAGCGGGATGCCTGAGCTTCTGGAATCACAAGGGAAAAGGGATGACTCCTAATCCTGGTCCCCATTTGTAAAAATGTCTTCTTAGAAAATGTCAGGGAGTGAGAAATCTTGCTGCCTCCAAACGTCTTCCAATAAATAGAGTTGAGCTCTGGACTGAAGTCAGACAATGCAGGCTCCTATCTGGGAGCTCTAAGATTCCTGGCCCCATTTCCCCCTGTTGCATCAGCATGGACATAAGAGCCGTATCTGAGGTGTGGTGCTCAGTCGTGGCACTGGGAGCAAACTGCACTTTGTATAGTCATTATTACCCCTCGGGCAATGCTCTTCTGGCAGCACTCATTTTAGCTACCTAAGGGGTTTCCGAAATTGGCTTTTTGGAATAACGTCAGTGTCTGTCAGTTATTGCAAGGGTTCTCTCTTATTTCTTCCAAGTCAGCTGAACTAAGAGGAGCTGCTAATCCCAGTGGCAATGGAATTTGACCCATTTTCAAGACATTGATTCTTTTTTTCTTGCTGAAGATAAGGGCCTTATCTTTGTCAAGTTCGGGTGAAGCACAGGCTCTGTATCCCAGACAGCAGATGAATGTACCCTGGGCTGCTCAAGCCTTAAGGAAAAGCTTTAATCTCCTTGAAAATGGATTTTCTGTAACCTGGGAATAGATACATAAAAGTCTTGTCAAGCATTATGGAAACTTTATTAGTCAAAAGGTGGTCTTGATTACTGCTTATACACAAGATTTGTAAAAGAAGGGATGTGCAAAGATAGGTAATTCAGAATCAATAAGAAATTTGCCTTTTTGTTAACTCTCTTTTGCATGGCCTTGGTTTGAGATTTTCTTTTGTTGCAGTATTTTTTCCTGTTATAAAATGAAAAACCTTTATTAACTTTTTAAACTCTCACATAAGGTGTGAGCTGAAACCTTTTCACAGACCCTGTTGGTTGCTGGTTAACCCTTCTGCATCCTGAATCACTTTGGTGCTTGCTACTACCCCTGGATGCTTTGTTTTCAGGCATATTTCCTTAACTTTATAAAACCGAGCATTGGGCATGAGGGTCTGTTTCCACAGCTGAGGATTTGCCTTGCAGAGCTCAATTACTATTAGTTGTCAGACAGACTGAACTAATATTTCTGAAGAAGGGCAAAATTACATCTCAGCTTGAGTCTGATGCTTTTTGACATTTTAATTAAAGTACTGAAAAAGAAAGTCTTCATTTATTTTTTTTTCTTTTTTAGCCAAAATTCACTTTTCACTTTGTGCTTTGAAAACACACAAAAAAAGGAAAAAAAATGATAGAAAAGAGGGAAAAAATTATTTAAAAGAGGAAAAATATGTTTCTCTAAAAAAAACCAACCAGGGGTTCCAGTAACTGCTTGGAGTATGTCATAAAGTGAGACTTGTGAACAACTCTGTTTAAAATGTTGGTACTTTTTGGTTGGTTTGGATTCCCAAACAGAAGTGCCATTCAGTCAGAATTAGGAAGATGTTTCAAGTTATAGTTGCAGTATGAATGTAGTTTGCACATCTTGTTCAAAGCACACTTGCACATTGTGTTGTCCATTGATTCCTATCGTTGGCTTGGGGCTCAGTTCTGTGAGATCTCCTTCACCAGACATCATGTTTTCAGTGAGCAAGGACTGCAGGGCTGGGATTTAAGACTATAGTCTTCTTGTGTTATTAAAACCAGGTTTCCTGCTGGTTTTCATATTGATTATTGTCTTCTGCAGGAAATAGTTAGGATTTGGTAGGATTTTTGCTGTTTCTATTAGCAGACATGGCAGTCATAATTTGGCCTTGTAGAAAAAAAGAAAAGTATATGGAAACTAAAGAGAAAAGATGTAAAGACAAGAATTGATTCTGCTTTTCAGGCTGATTCATATAATCTAATGACAGCTATCAGTATTGGTTTTGGAAGCAGATAAAATTGTCCTTATATTCTTTGGTTAGACTTTGGCTAGTAGATATAGAGGATAAAAAGAGTGTGAACACACGAAAAGGCCCCAAAAAGGTTAACATCTGAAGCTGTAACTGATCTGATATGAACTTGCCATCATTCTGGTGGCTGTGAGGTGTTATTTGCCCTGTACTCTTCCTAACAATTTTGACTCCACCATGTTATTCAAGAGGTGCTCTTCTTCAAGAGCAGGGCCTTTGTCAGCAACACTTGGAACTGCAAAGAGCAGAATTTGTGATACTCTTGCATAAGGAAACAGTGTACTTGTGGATGAGTGCAGAGTATGCTTCCCTGAGACTTCTGAACCTGGGGGGTAAAATTGGGCATTTAAAGTCTTATAGTTGTCTGCTGTCATGCTTTGCAAAATAGAGAACTGTTCCTGGTGAAGGCAGCAGGTAAGACACCAGCTGCCCATCAAGATGATGTGTTACATATTGATAAATGAGATTTTCAGGGAATTACAGGAGGAATGCCTGCCACTACCACACAGGCAAATTTGTGTGTATGTATATATATAAATAAATAAATATATATATATATATATAAAATAGATGTATATATAAAAATATATATTATAAAATATGCAACAAATGGCTTATTTTTGTTGCATTTCTGTAAGTGAGTACTAATGGGGGAACTGAACTTCTGTAGACAGGAAGGGTGATTTCTTTGGAAGTGTGCTCAAGAGAAAGCAGCTTTCAGGACCCATGAAGTGTGATTGGCAGGAGAAGTCCCATGAAGGAGCTGGGAGAATGTTACTCATGCAGAGAAACTGTGAAAGGAAGCAGAGATTAAAAAGCCAGGTCTCAGGAGTAGAAAGGATTAGGGGCCAGAGAGGAAAGGGCAGTTTGCATCTCAGGAAGGCACTGAGTTGGATGGAAAACAAGCTGCAAGCAAAAGCACACCCATAAAGACACAGTGGGCAGCTAGGAGCAGTCTGTTTTTAGTTCCTGTTCTTCTTGCCTTGTCACTTGGAATTGTTTCCATCTAAAAAATAAATCATGGGAGTTTATGTTCAACCATTCCTGTCACAGTCATGTGAGTTGCTAAGGGTGAGTTGAAAAGCAGCACCCCCATCTAAAGATCTGCTCTGAACCTCTCCCATTAAAATTTAAAATACCCTTTTCCCCAGACCTCCTCTAAAATAGAACAAACTGTATAGGAAAAAAAACCCCACCTCTTCTGGCTGTGGCTTAAATAACAGAATTAAGGAGAGCCAAAGGGCAAGATCTCCACTTGATTCTTATTCCTTTCATTTTCTCTCTATACGCTCAGGTGAAGATCAGCCTTAGTTCTGGAATTCTTGGCTTGTTACACTTTGCATTGCAATTACTGTGTTTCCTAAACATTGTGGGTTTTGCTTGAAATGCTTCATTTAATCTGAGATTGGCTCAGAGCCACACATCTGAATGTGTAGCTGAGCTTGCTTTCTGTCTTGGAGCGATCCAAGAGGGTCAAGTGATGGGGAAGCCTGGATGCTGTTAGTTCATTCGCGTGTGAAAAAGAGAACTTTAGTTTATTCCCCCCTACATACTGCAAAAAGACTAAGTTGTGGTCTCTGAGGTAGTGGAGTTGTTAGCAGTGTGCTAAGAACAGGAATTGTCTCTGGCTCAAACCTATTCCTGTATCCCTTGCAGTGATATTGCTTGATAAACTAACACCTGGTTTGAAAATATATGGCAAATGTTAATATTTTTCAGGTACTTCCTAAGCTCTCCCTGCAAGTTCCTAGGAAGCAAGTGGAGCTTGCCTTGAAATGGATGACAGGGTTTCCAAATCACAGGGCTTTTCTGCTAGCTGTAGGGATGGAGAAGAGCATTTGTTTGTTCCCTGTACCAGGAGAGGTTTTCTGTTGTGCTACCACCTTCAACTATTCTGCTTCTCCATTCAATACTTTTGAAATATGTTAAATATATTTTAGTTGTGGCAGGACAGAACCTGCCAGATGGCAGGAGGGATTTCTGAAAGCATCCGAAGGACACTTAAAGGGGGAAAACTCCTCTCTGATCTCACAAGAAGGAGAGTCCAAGCAATTCACACGGGCTGCTTATTACACTGATCCCAATCCAGGGGAGACTTTAGCCTCTGGGGCTCCACTGAGCTGGAGGCAGTTACTTCGGTCTTGCACTATCATGAATCTGGGCCAGTATGCCCACAAATTAGCCCTGATCTCTTGTCTTCCAAGCTTCTCTTATGGAGTAGCAGCAGTACTGTGGCACCTAAGCAGGTCCTTGAGTGCTCTGCAAACTCAAGCAGTTTGCAGTTTAAGCCTCTGAAATGCAGGCACTTAGCTTGCTTTGGATCTCTTGGCCCTGGGAATTTACAAAGCCACAGACCACTGATTTTGTTTGATCTTTACAGTTCAGTGGGACTGTGTGATGAATTTAATTTCTGGTGGTTTTCACTTGTAAACAGTGAGAAAAAGCTCCTCATTTTAATGAGCACTTTGCTCTCCTTGTCCTACTTCCTATGTGTGTAGGATATAGTGTAAACGAATAGGAAACAAAAAGCAGTTTGCCTTTTTCTAAGCACCTATGCCAAGTTAAGACCCTGATAAGGAAGCCTGAATTGTGAATAGTTCCCCCTCCACTGTCTGAACTGTTCTTACAGTTCACAGAAGAGTGATTTTTCTGCCTTTGTGGCTTTACATTCCTGATTCCTCTGCTGAGAATCCTTCTTCCAGAGCCCTGCCCAAACTTCCTTTCCTGAAGGAATGATGCAGTTGCAAGTCACGTACTGGCAGGCAGGTTTTAAGCTCAGGCAGTGTGGTTGCACCTCCATAAAACTGTTGGTTGCTGCTCTCCTTCTTCCAGTCTTCTGTGGTTGTTTCCCTTTTCCTTATTGATTCCCTGCAGCAAGCCAGGAATTCCAAAACTAAGGCAGGGTTTATAGAGAGAAAGTAAAAGGAATAAGTGATTCTGCCTCTTCAGGTCTTTGTGTTAAGCAAAGCACATACATAAGATCTGCCCAAACCACAGAAGGCTTGTTTGTATGTTGACAGGTTTTTGTGAACTGAAGCTTCTCTCAGGAATACCTGGTATATTTTTCTGGCCTTAGAGTCAACAGTTCATCGCCTCTTTTAGCACATTGGCAGTGAGACAAATAGCTTGATTTGTTGGCAGAGGGAAATTCCTCTATAATGGTGGAGGCTTTGAAAGGGAAGGTGGTTCTTGGACTGGAAGGATAACCTTGCTAACCTCAGAAGCTCTGAGGTGGGCTTAATTTTGATAATAAAACATGGATGAATGAAAGGGAAGACAGCAGTGTCAGATCTATAGCAGTTGTCAGTGAGGCATCCTTGCAGTGGAGAGGAAAGCATTTTTTGCCTGTTGTTCCCCATATAGCATTTTGTCCTTAACATACAGGTCTATGTAGGTATTCCAGATCCCTAACTGAACCCAGTTCATGATGTGGTTATGCAGCTCTTTTCACCTGGCAAAAGATGCTGCTCTTCTTCCCCTCACTCCTTATGTTCATGAATGGCCTAGTGGCGGAAGGCAAAGGTTTTGTTTTTAGCTGGATCTGTCTCCTTGTGCAGCTGTGCTGAAGCTCAAGTGGTGGACAGAGGATAGCTGGGAATTAGCAGTTAGGCTGCTGAAACTGCCAGTGTGAATTGGTTCTGGTTCAAGCACATCTATAGTCAGGGCTCAAAATAACTGCCTGATGTTGGCAGAGAGTAAAATGGAGTGCAGAATTTGCCCTTCGGTATGGCCATAACAAAGGGTAGTGCTTGTAACCTTCCAAATGCTATGTATGACATCCCTGGTGGTGTAAAGCTAACCGAATGTGAAATATGACTTTGGAAGAAAGCTGGCTGCTGAATTGCATGTGTGAGCGCACGTGTGCTTGTATATTCAGATGACCTTTCCAGTACAAGATACACATCTTTGCCATCCATTCACTTGTAAGCATGGTTTTGCTTTCTGTATCTTTTGTCTCCTGTGTGTATCTCCAACCTGGATCTCTACAGGCTGGACCCAAACAGAGGAGTAGCTAAAAACCCAAACCAAACCCCATTTCCCAGTTCCCTGTATTTTGTTGTTGTTGCAAAAAGTGGAATCTGTGTGTCTCGAGCTCCTTCTATGAATCAGAATGATTGTCAGGTATCTTGTAGGCAAAACAGTTGTGTCTTTTCTAAACTGCACTCAGGTTACCAGAGAACGTTGTGGGCTTGCTTCTCCCAGCTCTGCACACATGGAAAGCTCATGTTAAAGCAGTGAGCTCCTCCACACCCAGTCTGTCTTTCACCCTGTGTCTCTCTCTTTCAATCATCTGGATTCAGGGCTTCCCCATGTGTCTTTCTCATTCAAGTTTCCAGTAAGCTGTTCATGTACCCAACCCCACTGCCCTCTCTTCTTTGTCTTACTGTGTGCGATGACAGTTCAACCTGGTGCTAGAATGAGCTGTGCAGGAAATACTTGTAGGTGATACTGGCATCAATTTTGACTAATCTCAAACCACTGTGTACAAAAGAAGTCCTGATTATCGTTGTCAGTGATTAGAAAAGGTCAACTAAATCCTTTACAACAGTGTGTGTCCAGCTGTATAAAAGCTTGTATCTCTTGGTTTGCTTTCTTTTGCCTCCTGTGTTGGAGTGAATTGAAGTTTTAATCCTCTGGGTTTCAAAACAGGCCTCACCAGTTTTTGTTCTTGAAGAGTAATAGTAAGGTACATGTTTCTCCCAAAACTTTTGTTTTCATTAGGCGTTTTCATGTCTGGATAATGAACAACAAGTTTCTTATAGTTTAGGTATCCTGTTTTCAGAAGTGATAGTCACAAAGGTCTGTAGTTAATCAGGGGAAAGCATATGGAAAACTTCACCTTATTTCAGCTGCTGTCCATTGAAATTTTACCAAACGAGGTTTTTCTCTTGTAGCCTTTTATTTTTCCTGGTGATGTGCTTTTCATTTCCTTGGGAAGGGGCAGCAATGGAACCTGTGCTAGGGCTGGTGCCTGCCTATTCTCCAAACAGAATAAAAAGACTATGGCTTTCCACAGAATTTGGTCTTCCCACTTTACTTCCTTTAGTACAAATAAGCTTGCAGCAGCCACAGGCTGTCCCACTAGCTAATGTGCAGACCCTAGATCGCACACTGAAGATCACTCAGAAGCACACTATGAACAGACTCTTAATTTCCCCAGACTGTGTTCTGTGAGGAGAACAAGTGGTGCTGTTGGTGCCTCTTCCTGAAACGTAAAGTGTTTGTTTCAGGGTGAGAACTGGCTTCATTGCTGTAGCTGTGATTTCTCCAGCAGGTTTTGCTGTCTTCCAGCAGGCCTGGCCTATGATACAACCCCTGCAGCAGTGCTTAGAGACCAGCCTGAAGAACGTGTTGCAAGGGTGTCTGAGCAAGCCCCTCTCTGAGGGGCGGGAGGAGGTGGGGCTGCACCAGAGGTGTTGATGGCAGAATAAATGGGAAGGTGTAGAGCAGCTCTGTACAGTCAGTCCACGACACCCTCTGTGTCTCTGTCCTCTTCCCATGTGAGCTGCAAGAGTGTGTTGTCTGCACTAAACTGTGAAGAAATACCTACAAGCAGACTGTTGTTTTGTCTCGTTTTGTGTAAACTTCAGCTGCCCATCAGCAACTTTCAAGATGACAAGAATTTTGACAGCTTGCAAAGTGGTGAAGACTTTGAAAGGCAGATGGGAGTTTTGCAATGTGTCTGCTGATCACCGGAGTTTCTCAAGGGCTGCTATGAGGTTGTTGAGCATCAAGGTAACACTAACTGAGCTACTGTGGTTTAATAGATGGCTTTGGTATGCTGAGAGATAGCTTGCTACAGATAACAGGGCTTACCTGAACCAAAGCAAGTTTGTCTGAACCCTGAGCAAGGGGATTGCTTGGCTGGATGGTTTTATTAGCTAAGCAAACACACCTTTTGTGTAGTCTGGAATGGAAATTACAGGGTAAATTGCAGCAGAAGGTGGAAGTTCAGGGTTTCAGTTAATTACTATATGGTATCTTCTTCAGAAACAGACCAGCCTTCTATAGGACTGATAGCTAACAGAGTACATCTTTCAGTCCATATAAGCATGAATCAGATATTTAAAAACATGCATCACTTGAAGCACGTGATTAATCCTGTTGGATTCACAAAGAATCTATTTTCAATGTATTGGGAACTATGATGGCTCTGAGATTAGTTAGAGAGGTAGACAACTCTTTGTGAATGCGCCAGTGTGTCAGCTCTTGATTTACTGTGGCTGTGGTTATAAGTATGCTGTGGTAAAAGGCATCTTCCACTGATAAAGCTTTGTAGGCCATGGTTAGGATTGCTGGTTCACCTTTTGAGGAGACACAGGATAATTCTAGTAGGCACCTGCAGTAGGCTGGATCTGATGCATTCTTACACTGATGAATTAGCATCTGAAGTTTGGATTTGGCATCTTAAATGACAGATTGATGGTGTTAGGTACATGCTTTGTCACTCATTCAAGGACCACACAGTGATAGATCTACAAGGTCATATTTCATAATGCTGAGGCATCCAATTAAGAAGTTTCATGCTTATGGAAAACTGCTGCCCTACTCTGATGGAGTTAAAAGTACCAGCTGCTCTAGCATCTACCTAATTCTGTACTTGTAAAGCTAAAGACTGATGGCTTAAAGCCAATGACACCAATGCTGAAGGCAAGGAGAATGAATACCTGTTAAGAAAGCAATGCCAAGTGAAACCCCAAACCCTATTTTAACCTCGCTCCCAGCAATTGCAGATATACCTGAGGTGGGTCAGAACAAACTGGGCCCCTGTTCTGTTTCAAGGCATATGACAGGATCTATTGCAGGGTGGCCAAGACCTACTGTGCATCTGAAGTGCTGAGTCTGGTACCTGCACTGGGCTCGCTAGGTGTGGTGCTAGCCAGGCAGCCCCAGAAGTCTCTTTCTGGCATATATTGTGTGACAACTCCACTACCTGCCATTGTAAAAAGTCAGCTGCTACCTGCTAACACTAAAGCTGTGTTTTGCCTTTGCTCCCCTGCACATTGAGCTGCAGGGGACCCGATCTATCTACTCCAGAAGCTGGGATGGAACTTAACTGAAGCCTGGATGATGCCTTCTGCCTACCGCAATGAGGAAAGTGACAACTTTTCTTATTAGACTTGATTATTTGAGTTCAATACCTACAGGAATTTGTGCTGTCAGAGTGGATGCTTGTAATCATGGAGACTAAGGAGGCGAATACCTATTACAGTTTAAGAGCCTGCGGCTCGTGAGATCTTGGCTCTAGATTTTGAACACCACCTTTGCAGGGGCTACATTATTTCATTAGAATACAGGATCTGGAATACAAAGCCATGAACCTTTCCTGGCCTGGGGATTTTGCTTTGAGACAGTGACTGGCTTATACACTTTTGCCATGGAAGCAGAAGTGCAAGAGACTCTAATACATATATGAAGCAATAAAGCAGCAGACCTGAGGGAAAAGTTAACGAAGAGGTCTTAAAAAGCCAACTTATTGTATGGCTTTGTGTCAAATTGTGGAAGTTAACTGTACCTGTGAGACAAGTGACCAAGTAGTGACTTACGGCTGGGTTCAGGGTTCCAGCCATCATTAGAGGTAATAGATATTTGTAAGAAGTTTGGAGATGGAGTGAAATGCAAAGTAATTAAGGTGTGTGGGCTAATGATGGTACAGGTAATGATCCCATTCTCCCATTATCACAGGCTTAAATGAGCTTTAGTTGCCTTTTACTGCTTTTTCTCAGTGGGCTATTTTAGGGAGCATAACAAAATACAATGAAAATGTGTTTCTAAGCAATGTATAAGCTAAGTAAAGTATTAGAAAGCATTAGGGAGAGGAGGTAGTTATTAGAAAACCTAATAATTCTTCTCCCAAGTCCCTTTTCTGTCCAGTTAACTGAGCCTGCATGGGGAACACAACTGTAGGTGAGCAGTCTGAGGTGCAGGGACACACAGGTCCATATTTCCCTACTGCATCCCACCCTTCAGTTATAATGGAGAGATGAAGCTTCCAGGAGTGAAAGAAGGGTATGGACAGCAGATCAGAGAGCCCTATGGGCTTTCTGAAGGGGTGCTTAGCAGCACTGGTGTGAGGGTAATCAAGCTGATTGCTAATTCAGGAATGGGCACAGAGACTGCAGCTCAAAGCTCCTCTCATTTAATGCCCATCTGAGGCCAATATAGTTAAGTGGGGATGTAAAGAGTAGTACGTGCAATAAATAGGTGGCTTGTAGCAGTATAGCTGGATCAGTAAGGGGAGGATTGGGAGAGCTATAAAAACCATCAGGAGCAAGCTAAAAATATAGCTAGAAATGAAAGGGAGAGGAGGAAAATTTTTGAGCTCTGGCTGCAGCAGCTATTTCAGGTTACTGTAAAAGGGGCTTTCACATCTCTTTTGAGGCAGGGGAAAAGTAACTGAGAAAATGGCTCCACTCTTCTCCCTCTGGAGGTGAGAGTGAAGGGGAGGTGAAACAGGGCCTGTTCCTTAGAGACTGAGGGAGCTTAGTGAGCTGCTACAGTGGGGACAAGGAGGGGTGCCCATTTCCAGTGGCTTCTCTGAGTTGCCTCTGCATTCCCCCTCCTCTGATTTTTGTCACAAGCATTTGTGGCATTGATGTGAACAGCCTTAAGAAGAGGTTAAGTTGTAGGAGCTGTGACTTTTGTACCATGATACTTGTGTTGCATTTCTGGCTTTGCTTTGTCTTTGGCTTGGATGGTAAAGGAACTCATCCAAAGGTTTTCCCCAGAGTTAGCATAAGTGACTCTTTGGCTGTTGTGTAGCCAGCCAGATCTGTGCACCAAGAGGCTATCATGCTGCATGGAATCATAGCCTGCCTTAGACAGGAGATGTTTTATCACCTTTTACTGGAGGGAAAGCAACTGGTCTGCACTGAAACCAAGACCCAGCTGTGTCTCTGCTGTACAGCAGTGTCCATCCTAGCTTTGGCACTCTGCATACTTGCAGCTCTCCAGCCAGCATTCAGTGTTTGGCTTGCCCTTGCCAAGGTAAACTGAGGGATTTCTTTGGAGGGGAAGGACTTGACTTCCTTGGCTGGTTACTTTGTGAAGCAAGTAGAAAAGAGAAGAAATAGCCAATTCACTTTCCAGTGCAGGGATTTATAGAAGACATACTTCAAGAAGTAAATTGTACTGCAGATCTTTTGAGCTGTTGCAAGTATCCATCATCCATTGTGTAGATGAGAAGGGCAGGAGACTAACTGCAACTAAGTTAATCTGGTTTGTTACATATTGATTTGGGTTTGTTTTTGAACTGCTACAGTGCTTACTTCATGTATGAAGTCCTTAGTGAAGTGGGACCTGAACTTAGCTTTGGAAGCTGCTTTGCCAAAATGCACCAAATCTAGCAATGCTGTAGCCAAGAGCATGACCCTTTCTGTTAGCCGTCTCCATCCTCAAAGCTCTTCAAAAGCCCAACAGCCTCTCTGTAGCACAGGAAGCTCTGCTAAAGGTAAAGCTACTGGCGTGTGGGAGGGACAAATCAAGTTGCAAACCATGTCTCACATTGGGGGTGTGTGGAAGAAACATTCCAGTTGAGACAACAACAGAGGCTTGGCTGGGACTTCATGCAGATGCTTCTGAGAAGGCTGGAGACAAAAGGTCCTCACAGAAGCTTTGGGGGCTTTGTTTATTTCTTGTTGGCTTTGTGAAAGTGAAAATCTCTCCCAGCTAATCTGAGCCAGCTGGCCTTCTCTCTAGCCTGTAAATCACTTCTGCATTAAAACAGAAGTGCAAAGGCAAGGTAGGCTGGCAGCGTGGGGAGATGCTACCACCTCCGCTAGAAATCTAAGCAGGAATAATTGCTTCTAGAGTGCTCAACAAACAAACCAACCACTTAATTAAGAATAATAAATCAAGTAAGGGAGGGAAACATCTGAACAGCTATCCCTTGCTATGGCTGAACTTGCAGGCAGGTTATGGCTGCTCAGGGACATTCTGCATTACTTGAACACTGTGGAGGGGATCTAATAGTACAATGGGGGCTTCTGCACAACAGAAATGGGTTCTGTGCTAGTCTGGTGTGTAGAAGGGCAGGTGGTCTGTGGTGGGAATGAAGACATGTGGATTAATGTCAAGTACTAAAGAGAGAGTAGGGCTCTAGAGGTCACACTGATTGCTCTGGGGTTTGACCCCTCAGGATTTAGATGGATCTTAACTTTTATGGTCATTCCACTATTATGGATGTTGCTTCCTGAAGGATTTTCCCAGCCTGTTTGCAGCTGGGACTATGACTCAGATGATTATCCTAACTTGTGCCAGCAAGGGGCAGGACTTGCTTGAACTGGAGTTGATGTTTGGGTGGACTCAAATAATGTGGCCTGTGGGGGGAAAGGGTCCATCTGTTGAAACCAAGGCTGAGGAAAACCAGTTCTTACAGCCAGTCTCCCATGTCTGCAGCATGGGCTGGGCTTTCAACAGGCTTCACAAAGGGTAGAGGGCCTGTCCAAAGCCCAGTCTGAAGCACCCAAGTGACCTCTGTGCTTCGTAATGGCTTAGGCTTTCTGTAATGAGAAGCTTAGTGAAATATGGGAGCTGACCAAACTGTTTTATCTGGGCTAAACCTAGGGGACATATTTATAACTGGGGAGGGAAGGGATTCTGGCACTGCCGACTATCCCATCCAATAGTGTGGGAAGGTTCAGAAAGTGATTTCTGAACCTTTGGGGAGTGCCTGGATGTTTGACATTAATGAGGAAAAAATGCAAGGCTAAAAGCATCCCAGATGCACAGAATTCAATTACCTGGTGGTGCAGTTTGATTTTTAGTATGTTTTTCAGTACATTAGTAATTGATCTGTGCAGTATTTGTAACTGCAGAGGAGCTTGAGATGAATGTTTGCCATAATTGTTACAAAATGTTCAATGCTGGGAATGAAATTTCTCCTTGCTGTGACTGTTCATCTGATTTATGGCTAATGGAAAGGAGTTCTGCTCCTTTCTACAGCAAATTGATCTTGATTCTTCTTAACATCCCAGGAAGAGGAATTGTTCTGTAACAAAACCCCAATATGAAGTTAAATCATGGTGAGAGGTGCTGCCTGGTGGACACGCTTGGCACATCTCCTGTGGGGTTTTGCACTGGTGGTCACTCTGTGACTACAGCTCTGTGCCCAGGAGGCAGCTGTGCTGGCATTCCAGAAGTTCTCAGAGCCCAAAAGGTTCATCATCAAGTTCTTTTAAGCTCAGATCTATAGAAGCAAATCTATTTCCAGCTTTGCTTCCTGTCTCCCCATGCATGTCACCACTGATGCTGCTGTTTGAGGGAATCTCCGTCATTTCTGGTGTACATGTACTCACTACTTTCTTAGTGGAAGCTGGAGCTCCCAGCTGGTTTCCCGACCAATTCCTGGACAGGCTAAGAAAGGTTTAGCTTCAAAATGAGGTAAAAGAGGGGGTGTTTAATCTGGTGTGTGCAAAGACACTGAATCTTGTAACAGCTTCTACAAAAGTCATTCTCCGTGTCTCATTTTTCCTTAGCTGTAAAATAGTATTAAACCTGTGAGGGATCTCACAGGCAGTGTAGTTCTGCTAAACTGTCTCTGAAACAGGCACAGCTTTATGGGAAGCTTTCCTCTTGGCTGCTTGTTCCATCCCTTCCTCTTCCAGGACAGTTATACCTATCTGAGGTAACTGAGGCCATAAGTGTCTGATCCAGAAGTTATCCTCTTCTGGTGTCCTAAAACTGGTGGTTTGAATTTTGCCATCTCACACCAGTCCAGCTAAGCATTTTTAGCAGCTTAGCTATATGGTCGCAGCATAAGTCCAGCACCTCTCAAAGGTCACAGCTGGATGAGAGCCAGTATGCTCAGCAGCAAGCCTTGAGCCAACACCAAGAGGAGAGGTGATCCTTTCTCTACAGAATTATGATACTGGTTAATTGCAACATATAATGGTGGGAAGAAATGAAAGTGATATGGAAGGGTGATCCCACAGTGATAGCAGCACATGCTCTGCTTGCACTGAGGTTTGTCATGTCCTCATTAGGAGTACAATGTGGCCCAAGTGTCAGAAGGAAAAAGAGCATCAGGAGACTAGTAAAGGAGACTGTATCTTGAGAGCTGGAATGGGACAGGGGCAGGAGTATTTCCCAGGTAAGGTGTAAAAGGCAGGTGTCTTGGGTGTTAACCTGTACAAACATCAAGCCTGTTCTTCCTGTGTTTGAGTCTCTTCATGTGCCTTTCTCTAGGCGCAGACTGCGAACTTGGTGCTGGAAGATGGGATGAAGATGAAGGGCTACTCTTTTGGCTATCCATCCTCCACAGCAGGGGAAGTCGTGTTCAACACTGGTCTTTCTGGGTAAGATAAAAGCCAATGAGTGATAAGCACTGAAATTTGTCTAGGAGCCTGCTAAAGTGTGAAAGCTGCTTTTTTCAAGCTTGTAGGTTCCTGGTACCAGCATGTAGAACATACTCCAGTGCTGCGTGTTGGGTTTGGGTGCCAGGTTTCGATAGTGTGGGGCTACAGGGGTGGCTTCTGTGAGAAGCTGCTAGAAGCTTCCCCTATATCCAATAGAACCACTGCAGCTGCCTCCAAGATAGACCCACTACTGGCCAAGGCTGAGCCCAATAACAATGGTGATTGCCTCTGTGACAACATATTTAAGAGGGGAAAAAGCTGAAGTGCAGGAGCAAGTGCAGCCACAACATATGAGAGCAATAGCTCTGCAGGCACCAAGAGCAGAAGGAGGGAGGAGCTGTTCCAGGTGCCATAGCAGAGATTCCCCTGCAGCCAACGATGCAGGCTATGGTGAGACAGGCTGTCCACCTGCAGCCCTTGTAGGATCCCATGCCAGAGCAGGGGGATGCCTGAAGGAAGCTGTGGCCTTGTGGGGTCCCCACGCTGGAGCAGGTTTAATGGCAGGAGCTGTGACCCTGCAGGGGACCCCAGGCTGGAGCAGCCTGTCCTAAAGCACTGCACCCCATGGAAGGCACCCACGTTGGAGCAGCTCATGAAGAACTGCAGCCTGTGGGAAGGACTTGTGTTGGAGAAGTTTGTGGAGGAGGGACACCTTGCTGGGGCAGAGGAGGAGTCTCCCCATGAGGAAGAAGGATTGACAGAAACAATATGTGATGAACTGACTACAACCCCCAGTCCCTGTTCCCCTGCATGGCTGTGGGGACAGGAGATAGAGAATGAGGGAATAAAGCTAAGCCTGGAAGGAAGGGAAAGGTGAGGGGAGGTGTTCTTAAGGTTTAGTTTTATTTCTCATTACCCTTCTGTGATTTGATTGATAACAAATGAAACTAATTTCCCCAAGTCAAGTCTGTTTTGCCTGGGAAGGTTATTGGTGAGTGATCTCTCCCTGTCCTTATCTTGGCACAAGAGCCTTTTGATGCATTCTCTCTCCCCTGTCCAGTTGAGAAGGGCAGTGACACAGCAGCTTTCATGTGCACTTGTCATCCAACCAGGCTCAATCCACCATCTCTGGGGATATATATATATATATAGAGAGAGAGTTAATGAGGAGACTTCAGGCAGTCCATTTGGGTCATAGCATTTGTAGTGATGAGCAACTTTAAAGACTGATAGAGATAACCATGATAGAGAGGTATGTAGGGATCTGATCACCTCCCATTGAAATGCTGCCATTGCTGACTCATAGCAGAGGAGGTGTCTTTGTTCTTCCTGCAGTGCCCTGACCAAATAGAGGTTTGAATCATTTGCAGCCTTTTGAGTAATGGAACTTGGCTTCCAAGTTGGTCGTGACCCATCTCTTAACGACATTCATTGGCTCATACCACAGTTAAGGATGCATTTAAGCTCTGTGTGATTTCCAGATAAAAGGTAGGATCAGCCTCATGCCTAACCTTGCATGACTCTCTCCTCTTGAGGGGTAGAAGCCAGTGGCTGACTGACGATGGCAGCCAAATCCTGCCAGTGCTTTTATTGAACTGCTTGAGTGGAGGAAATCTTCCCAGAGGTAGGAGTGTTTTGGTTGGGAGAGGGACGTGTCCCTGGGGATGTGAAACAGCTCTGAGGTGGCTACTTGAGCTTTTCCTGCAGTCATTCATAGCTGTCTTTGTCCAGCTGCCTTGCAATTCCCAAGTTCTGCTCTCCTTTGGAGAAACCTGCACTCTGAGGATGAGTTTTGAAATGACCTCATTGGTGAGAGTGTTCAATTGCTGTGGAGGGGAATGCGCTTGCAGGGGTTTTTTGCATTAGGAGGTGATTATTTAAGTATTTTGACAGCACTAATTACTGGCTGTGTTAATATACCTGCCAAAAAGCAACTGTTAATGTGGAGCAGAATGATGGAGGACACCGGAGTTCTCTTCTTGGTGATAGATTATGGGCAATAAATCTTGTCACATCACAAAAGGCAAGGAAGACCTGATGGGTTAATTTCCTCTCCACATGTTACTGTGGCAGCAGAAGCTGTGTTTTCTCATTTTCAGGTGATTTGGAGTAGATGCTTCTGAAAGAGATCATTTCTGGGCTGGGGAGCATATGGGCATGGAGGGAACATTCAAAATGTAAGGCTGTATCTTCAGAGCACTCCAGGAACATGATCTTGATTGATTCAGAGAAGAGAAAGAGAAAAGTTTGCATCATTGTTGCAGATCGTAGAAGTGACAGGTTTGCTACTAGTCCAAGGATTGCTGTCAGAGAATCCTGGACTGGTTTGGTTTGGAAAGGACCTTAAAGCTCATCCAGTTCCAACCCCCTGCCATGGGAAGGGACAGATTCCACTGGAGCAGCTTGCTCCAAGCCCCTGTGTCCAACCTGGCCTTGAGCACTGCCAGGGATGGGGCAGCCACAGCTTCTCTGGGCACCCTGTGCCAGCGCCTCAGCACCCTCACAATAAGGAATTTCCTTCTTAAATCAAACCTAAATCTCCTCTGTTGCTCTGCCCAGTGCTTCTGAGCATGGAGATCAAGACCTTATGTATGCAGAGGAACCCAGCTACCTGTTTTCATTGACTCAGCCAGAGGCTAAGTGTCTGCGTGAAAGATGTGCCCAAGGTTGGGGTCTTCTACAGACTGTCTAGGCCCATAGTGATTTGTCAGAATAGAGAGCAAGAGGCTGCTACAGAGGTGCTTTTGCCAGGGCTGCTGTTAAGCCTCAGACCATACTTGTTGTGAAGTAGGTGTTTCTAGATGGTGAGTGGGGTCAGCCTAAGCTCTGTACTGGGATTATTAATATGCTGCTCTGCACCTTGTCTGCTCATCTGAGCTCCCACGTTCTGACTCATGTCATAGAACTGGGAGACAAAGCACTTTATGTGCATACAGCTTTCAGGCTTGAAGTAGCTAAAGCTGTCTGAAGTATTGTCATTGCTCTGGAATAGAGGGCAGAGAGCAGTGTTTTGGGGGTGAGATGTTGAATTTTCATTAGAAAAGCATGAGAAGGAACTTTTCAGACAGATTTGTTCAAAAAGAAAATAAATCCTGGTATTGCAGCCATCTGTTTGGTATAAGAAGAAAAAGGAAGAAAGGAGATGTCCAATTAGGAAAGAAAAAGAACTACAACCTATAAAATGTCCCCATGTTTATAACAGCTCAGTAAATGCATTTGCCTCCTGTAAGTCTGTGTGTGCTCCCCATGTTATTCTAGCAAGAGAACTGATTGACTTGAATTTACTCAGGCAGGCCTTTGGGCAGGCACAGCAAGGATTAGACCTTGCAGTATCTTTGGAACTTGTGTTCCCATCTGCTCTTCTGTGCTGTACAAGGCATTGTCCTGCTTAAATGCCATCGTGTCTCAGCACAGGGCTGTGTTTTCATGCCCTACCCAAACCCAGGGGCTCTCTGTACTTGTTTGCTGATTACAAACAGCATGCAAAGGTTAATTACATTAGCTTTGTCATTAACAGTGTCTTTTGGTAGCATAACCAATTGACTTGGAAGGAGAGAGCAATGCCAAATGTACACACATCATGCATTTAGTGCAGCATTGTAATCACACTGCACCTTGTGTGGTTGTTTACCTGCAGCAGGAAGTATGGATCTGAACAGCAGGAGAGGCTTACCTGAAACTATTTCATGGCCATTATTTGTTTGACATATCATTTGTCAGAGCTGGCTGGTGTGCTGTGTTGTCTGTATCTGCCTGCAACCATTCCAGGTTTTGTGAAGAGTTTCCCATTGTTTGATAATGAACCTTCTGGCAGGAAGTCTGATGTTCCATAAAAACGTCTCTTGTGACTTGCTGGTATCTGGTAGATGGCTGAAGTTGCCAGTTATGTATTGTTTAAACAATCAGAAATTATATTCTGTATAGGGCAGATTCATGCTGAAGTGTCTTAATTCATTTGGCTGAATATTGGTGTGGATAACTTCATTTGTTGCTAAATTACAGGTGCTTTAAGGTTAAAAGACAGCAATTGTGTAATGGATCGCAGTATCCTGCAGGATAAGGGAGAAAGTCAAGGACTGGTGTTAAGTTGAAGCTGAGGAGCAGGAGCATGGGCATGTATACCATGTTCCCCTCTACTGGATCCAGAGCTGGTACTTTGTAAAGACCCTAGGTTTGCTCCTCCACTGCAGAACACTCTTTCACCACACTTCTAGATCTGTCCATGCTGAGAAAGGTATTCAGGCAGGTGCTCAAAGCTGCTCTTCCTGGGGCTTCAGCCTGGGCTAGAGATATAAGGACATGCTCTGGGGCCTTGTGACCAGGCAAGACTGCTGAATTCCAAAGCATTGCCTTCAACCTGCCTTCTTCCAAACCAACTTCCGAGCACCTAGGAATCTTGTCAGGTGAAATGTATGGTGGAACCTGGAGATTGCTTAGGATGGAGGCCGGGCCCCTGCTGCAAGAAGCTGCAGAAGTAGTATCATGGCAGGGTTTGTTGACAGAGCAAGTAGGAGAGAACATAGAGCAGTAGTGAGGAATCACAAGGATGGTTCACAGCTGCCTTACCAATCCCCAGACAAGAAAAGATAGGCACAGATTTGTCTGCCTGCTTCCCCACAGCAAGAGCAGTTACAGCCTTGAGCATCTCAAGACCTACAAGCTCCAGAGTGTGGAAGGGACCAACTCTGGGCAAATAGCTCCGTTTGTTGGCTTTTCAGTTTGAGCTTTCTGTTGCTGCTGAGAGGGGTAAGTTCTTACACCACATGGAGGGAAGGACACAGCAGTGACAAAGTACTGCCCATATGCAGGGGATGACCAAGCCCAAGGTGTTATCTGTGGGTGAAGCGATGGGCCATGTGCTTACTGCAGTTCTGTAACATCTCTGCACTTTGTGCATTTGTTTGCCTGATGTTAAATCACAAGGAGTCTGAGTTTATTAACAGCTCTTGTGCTTTTCTTAAATGGAACATGAGAAGCCAAAGCCTTGCCTTGTTCTCAGTGTCAAATGTTTAATCACAGATGGCAAAGTCAGAACAGATTCACGGATGTGTTTCCTTTTATACTGAGACTACTTTCACACAAATGCCATTTCTGACTTTTTGCCATATGGGAATTCAGACCTGTCTTGTTTTAGTGGCTCTTTGTCTTTCAGCTCCAACCAAGGTACTTTTCTTCTACTGCTTCTTCATCTAGATACACCGAAGCCTTGACAGATCCCAGCTACAAAGGACAGATTCTTACACTAGCTAACCCCATAGTTGGGAATGGTGGAGTGCCTGACACAACTGCTTTGGATGAAATGGGTCTCAGGAAGTTCCTGGAGTCTGATGGGATCAAGGTAACAACGGGAGATGCAGACCTGATCAAAAGGTGGTGTTAGCAGCCTGAGCATGTGTGTGTGCAAGAGTTTACTGCCAGCCTTATAAAAGAAGGAATCAATAACACTCAGCCTTTCACTTTCTTCTTCTGGATAGCATTCTTTGGAGGAAGGTGGGAAAAGATAATCCATCTTTCTGTGCTGGGCTATGTGCTGTCTGAAAGCATTGTGTTTCCCATCAGTGATGGACATGCTACAGTTCTTGTGATGGCTTTTTTACCACCTTTGTTTTTGTGTTTGCCTGCAACTGGTTGCCACAGAGAGAACAAACACCAGTGAGAATGAGAAGCTTCTGCATGCTGAGACTTTTCTCTCTATGTCTGCACTACCACAAACAGGAGAGGTGACAGTTGTGTGAAGAAGGCTGTATGTACTAGTGCAGGAACCAGTATTTACACTGCAGTGGCAGGGAATGTTGAAGCAGGGCTGTGTCCATGCAGTGGTGGCAGTACTGAAAAATGCAGCAAAACCAAGTGATTGCAGAACCTGAGGTGAAATGACTCCTTTATAAGCTGTCTAACTCCACTGGCAAATGGAGCTGATGTTTGAAATGAAATGTCACTTCAGAGTGAAAAGCTTTCTTAAACAAAAACTGAATCAAAATAAAACATTTTGTTTTGTCTTAAACTTCCATTTTCATTCTAATAAGAACTGTTTTCTCAGTTCCATGCAATTTGCAGCTTTCGTTACCTGGAAGCCACATTAGTCTATGAATTTCCTAAGTAAAATGGCCCAGGTACAATCACAGAATGGTTTGGGTTGGAAAGGACCTTAAAATCATCCATTCTGACCTCCTGCCATGGGCAAGGATGCCTCACACTAGACAATGTCACCCAAGGCTCTGTCCAACCTGGCAGTCATGACAGAACATGAAGTCTTTAGCTCTTTGCAGGGTGCACTCTATCTGTGAAAACTGAGATTTGCTGTCTTTTTGTTATAGAAGAGCAGCCATGCCATGCCTAGCCTTGTGTCCTGTCCATGATATGGTTTGCTGTGAAAAGTCAGGAGGCGCAGAGCAAGTACAAAGTGATCCTTCAGTGCAAAATGACATTTCTTCTCTCTAGGTTTCAGGTTTGCTGGTGCTGGATTACAGCCATGAGTACAGCCACTGGCAGGCTGCTAGGAGCCTTGGAGAGTGGTTGCAGGAAGAAAAGGTGAGTAATCTAGGGGTAACGACATGAGAACAGAGCTGTATGCATGGGAAAGGGGAAAGAACTGCTGGCTTTGAGCTGGTAACAACTCTTCTCCTCAGATATCTTCACCAGTCTGTATTGGGTTCATTCTGTGCTCCTTAGTTCTCTGATTCTTCATCTATTTCTCTTTTACAGCATGCCATGGTATTTCCAAGATCTTTCTAGAAGGAATGTTAATTAAATGGGAATGTTTGCTTTTCCATGAAAATGATGCACATTAGCATTCTGTTGTTGTTTCTGTGGAGCTGCTCCTAGTAGTGCTGTTGTGGTCAGAAGGACAAGAGATGTTAGCTGCCAGAACCCCACTGACTTGCAGCCAAGGTGGTCGAGGATGTGTCAATAGACTGCCACTGACTTGGGACAGCTGGGAGGGTTAGGTGCTTATAACTAAGGCAAAATGGGGCTCAGAAATGAGACTGCTACTTGCCACATGAGCTTTTTCATTTAGTGCTTTTTAGTGCAGAAACTAGACTTGAAGAACTAGGCTGGTTTTGGGTGGAAATAGGGCGAAGTGTATAACAGGAAGGAGGGCAGCCTTGGTAGTAATGCTGCTCTTGCCAGAGCTCCTTAAAGGATATGTTCTTCTCAGCAAAGTGATCTGGCAGCTATCTTCCTCTGTCTTAGCTGCTTGTTTTCCAACTTACCCTTCTCTTGTGTTTTCTTCAGGTGCCTGCACTGTATGGGCTTGATACCAGAATGCTGTCCAAATTAATTCGTGACAAGGTATGATCTGCTTCCCTTGATCTGGTGTGTTAACCTTGTTACCACTGAGCTTTCTTTCTGTCAGAGCAGCAAATCTGGGGTAGCAGTGTTACTGCTGGGCTGCCTTGACCTCAGATGCTGCTCTTCCTGTGCTCTGTGCTCTTCCAAAGGCTCTCTGTCCTCTCTACACAGCAGTCTGAGGCAGAGCAGATCCCAGGGAGGCCTCTCTTCTTAGCTCTGCTTTGAGTTTTCTGTTCTACATAAGTGAACCATGCTAAGCTGATGTAAATGAAAGGCCTCAGGTAGCTGTGTCTGACAAGTATGTCAAACACAACAGGTACTAGTGTTAACTACATGTTGCTTCAGATAGTGACAGAGAGAGCAACAGTTTTGTGAGGCATTTTGGATGTTAGGTTACAGACAGCACTTTTGGTCAGTGGAACTACTGCTCCTCAGAGACAAAAGAAGGCTACAACAAACTGATCTGGCTCCCTAACTCAGGTTGAAGCCTGTTATTATCTTTAATAGTCATTACTTTTCTCTGGTTTCCAGGAGCTGACAATTGAAGGACATGAGCAGGGTTATGTTACTGAGTGGAGGTTAATGTTAAGGTACACTTCACACTGGCTAAAAGAGTGATCAAAGCCAGTCAATGTAAATGTGCCTTGGAGGATCTTTTATAATGGATTATTTAAAGTTGCTCTTTTCTGTAGGGGATCAATTTGCAGTCTGCAGTCCAAGCCCACATCCCCTTTCATTCCACAGAGCAAGGTATGAATGACCTAGCTTGAACAGATAAGTAGCAGGAATGAGCTCTGGCAGGAAGACAGACATTGTCCTGCTATTACAGACAGCAGACAAGTGCAGTTTAATACAATAGAAAATGGCTATATGTTTTCTACTTTCTGAAGACCTACTGTTTAATGGATCAGCATTCCTTTCATCCAAAGTGAAAACACTTTCTATGTTTACCCTGTAACTTGGCAGTGTATGGGAATAATGCCCATTATACTGGGCCTCTGGGTGCTATTGGTTAATGGCTTTTAAAATCGTGCATAATGTAGCCTTTTCTCCCAGTCTGAAAGAAACAGCTTAGTACTTCACTCCATGTCTGTTTATAAATTGAGGGGTAAGAATAGGGCTTCATTATGATAAATACAGAAATGAGCAATTAAATTGGTCTACTTGTAAATAAATCTCCAATGGTAAATGCAGGAAACAATTTGGCAGAATAACCTGGCAGCAAGGCAAGACACAGGGTTCCTGTTTGAGAGCAAGGGCTTTAGGGCTTTGTCATCAGTGTATATGGGACTGACTGGTGGCTCTCATCAGCTTCTGTGGGTCCCAAGGACCTCACTTGTTTAAAATGATGCTGAGTTTTGCAGCTCTGGTCCGAGCAAAACAGCCTGGAGTTGATTTTGTTGTGCTGCTCCAGATGAGGTAGGATGTCAGATACTGATATAAGCTGTCTTTAAAATTTACCCATAGTAGTGTGCATGGCAGTGCAGGATGCTGACTCTTTCTGGCCCTGACAAGGGTACTTCAGGTATGGCCAATGATGGCAGTATCTCATGGAAGGAGCACCAAACCCAATGAATAATCCAATTAGAGTGCATGCTAGTGTGATGTCCACAGGGTGGACTAACATCTTTTATATGAAAGTTAAAAGCTACAACCAAACATTGACTTCTTCTGTGTTACTTTCCCCTTCCATCCTTGAAAAGTTCTGTACTGCACATGCTGTCCCCATGCTGAGAAGAGGTTAACCCTAGGTTAATCCCACTTATTCCAGGAGTGGGGCAAAGCCAAACCAGGGATGTTTCCACTGAGAATTTGAGCAGAAGGTGGAGCAGGATATGCTGCTGGCAGAGCAAGAGTGGCTTGGCTTCTGTGAGGTGCTAACAGCAATAAAGAGTAGAGACTGTGGAGGTGGTATTTTTAAGCAGTTTCTTCAGAAAACAGTGTGCAGACCTGCCTCCTACATAGCTTTGCCTTACACCAGCTCTGCTTCCTTGTAGCTATGCACAGGAGGTGGCTAAAGATCTCACAGTGAGTTTCTATAAACTAGAAAGCTTTAAACTGCTTTGTGGATTACTCCCAGATCTATGGGGATCTGAATTCTAACCCGTTTCACGCTCACTAGACAGCTTGCCAGGCTTCCTATTAACACATGTTACTGCTGACAATGCCTCTCCCCTGAATGAAGGATTTTAAACGGGTTTTTTGATGCCAGGGAAGGCTTGTGAGCTTCTCTAAGATGCTAGAAGTGGTTCTAAGCCACCAAGAAGCCATCTCTAAACAGCTGTTTCAGTTGCTGTGCCTGTCAGCACCTTGTCCCCGTGTTCACAGCTTTTCCTTTGCTCGTGCTTTGTTGTTGACTGGTGTATTTCCACAGGGCACGTTACTTGGGAAGATTGAATTTGAAGGTCAACCGGTGGAATTTGCAGATCCAAATAATCAGAACTTAATTGCAGAAGTTTCAACAAAGGTGAGCAATTCTTCTGTGGTCCCAAGGCTGTACATTCCAGGTGGTGACTGCTCCCCATGTGCTCTGGGGATCATCCAGTCTTTTTAAACAATCTGGGGACCTTTTATATCCCATGCACCTTTGCAGACTATTTGAAGGATGTCTCAACATTGTTCTTGTAGAATCCCCATGGCTCCTCAGGTACAGTGTTGAAGCTGTAAAATGAGCTGCATTGAGCTGGATGTAGTCTGCACAGTACTCTGATCAGAGGACTGTGTGTTACAAGGACGCGATTGAGAGGTATTAGTGGTAAGTTAGACCTAATACATTGTGGGCATTTTCAAATGGAAGAAGTATTAGTAAAAAGAATGCTTGTTTTCTTTAAGTTTCAGGAAATCTCACAAAAGGATTTGGTAATCTCTGTTCAGGCATAACTTTGTTGAGGTGATTCCAGAAGGTAATTCTGGATTTCAGAAAGAGACCAAGTGAGGAATCCCCTGGATCTAATATTACTGGTGTTAGCTGGTTTGTCTATGGATGTGTTCAGATCAGCAGTTAAGCTTGTGCCTCTATTAGCTGGGCATGTAAACTGTGTTCCACTATGAGCTGAGAAGAGCATTACAAATCATGAGGACTTAGGAAACCAGGCCTATACTAAAGTTAGTAACTATTCTTGTACCAATGCAAAAGCTAACATCTTAAATTGTGGACCCTTTGGGGTTTTAATTGTGACATAAAGTGTGTTTTAGGGGCTTAATTCCAACGAAGTGAGAACTGGGTGTGTGAATCTTTTCTACAAATTCTGTGCTTACTATTGTGTTTGCAGCTCCTTGAAGGTTAGAAGAGCTTTGCAAATAGTTGCTTGTGTACTGTTCTGCACACAAGCTGGTATGAGAGTGAGCATGTGTGAGAAGCAGTCCTAAACAGGCTGGTCAGTGAGCAAGTGGGAATTTGAAGCGCAGTCTCCATCCAGACTTGGATTTACAGGAGTAACTGGTTACCTAGGATGCTGTTGGAATAAATAGGCCCCTTTGTGAATATCACCTTCAGGGATCTCACCAAATCATGCCAAAGCCTCCACTGTATTTTGAGTCAGGGCCTTGTTGCTACACAGAAGGATGGCAATTGATTATTGAGATTGTGATCTATGATTGCAAGGTGCAGGTGAAGCCATTTTGAGCAGTAACTCAGGAAAAGGTAAGGTTGCTGATGCTAAACTCTGCAATTACTAAGACAGAATTGCTGTAAAGATGCTGAAAATAGCTTCTAAGAGGGAGATGTAATGAGATTAACAGAGCCTTGCTAGTCTCATTATGTTTATAACTTTATAGGCTTAAAAAGCAACATTGCAAATAAAGCTGAAAACAAAGTAAGTTGTTCAGTGTTGATAATTACTGGATGTGATAATCTATTTGTTGCCAAATAACTATTTTAATGTAAATCAGATCAGGAATCTGCTTATCAACTGTACGTGAGGAGTGATTGATTCCCCTCACCTCCCCAGTTTAGAAGGCTAGTGGTATAGCCTGTATTTGCTAACATTGCCTATACAGGGCAGGGAATATAGAAACCTGCCAGTATTCTGCAGGAACTTCTGTTAGAGACTTATTTTGGTGTACGTGGTGGTCAGGGTCCCAGGGCAGATGAGAAGTATTTAACCACTTGAAGCCAAAAGACTACTTCCATCCACACCTGGAGCCCCATTCCACATCATGCTTTCAGACTGGGACAGTTTCCTATAGGCTGGGCAGTGAACAGATGAGGGAAGCCCTTTTGCTGTAGAGGGAATATGTTTGAACAGTTCCCTGGTCCAGTTCCCAATCTGGTTTCTGTCTAGACATACTCTGGGCCAGATGCAGGGGTCAGAGCTCTGCAGTACAGAGGAATAAGAAGCGTGAGAAGTGGGGCAAGGATTGTGAAGGCATTGGCACCTACAATCAGCCTTGCTGCTGATGGAAATGTAACAAATCACAACCAAAGTAATTAGACAGGGAAGAGTTTGGAGAGTGAGGTGATTTAAAGTATCTCAAAGCAGTTTTGTACCTCAACTCCCTCTGGCCATTAGAACAGCCAAGGAGAACCTTTGAGAGAGACTTTTGCCTCATGTTTTGAGACTTTAAAGTATGGATGTTGTGAAGAGTGGGGGGGGGTCTCCAAAAGCCCTTTTGAAAAGGAAGGGGAGTTTATTCTAAGGGACTCTGGCATATGACAATAAATTAATTTCTATGGAAACAGAGCACCTTAATCTTGGGATCATTGAAACCCACCTTCCAGAAGCCTGAAGGTCAGCAGATGAAAGACCCATACAATTCCTGTGCAGCACTGCAGTTCCACCCTGGACTGTGGAATTAGAATCCACTTGTGCATTGGTGACTGTGAAGATATTGTCATATTTGATGTCAGGCATGGCTTCATATCAGAAGTCTTGAGTGATCTAACAAGACCCAGTTTCAATATGAATTCCATTCTACTCATTCTCAAAAAGAGATTGTAGGGTACTTTGCCATCTGATTTAGTAGCATGAACTACAAGGTATGTTCAGAGACAAAATCTCTCAGCATTACACAACAGGAGTCACTACAGCAGTCATGTCCTCACAGGTTAACTAGGGACCACTGGTGGCTCATGTGTTGTGTTGCTGCTCAAAGCTTTGTAGTGAAGGGAGGTGGCTCTTTGCAATCCATCTCTTCCGCCCTTACTCCTTACATATCAATAAGTCACTCCTGATAAAAATCAGAGCTTTCCTCATGTAGGACATGCTCTTGCATCCTAAAACTCTGCATCTCAGTCTTTGGGCAGGTAAAAGTTCAGACAAAAACTGAGTTAGGAGAGCACAGGGGGAGGAGTTTTAGTATCCTGCTAACAACCTTCATCCCGAGTTCCCTGTAGGGGGGATGTCTTTCCTTCTGGCTGGTCATAATCCTCCCATGAAAGGTTCGGTTTGTCACCCTGCACCAGGTGTATTGGGCATGGATTTTAGCATCTCTTCATAAAGGGCCCAGCAGTGAAATATGAATGCCAGGGAAGCTGATTAAACAGGAGTTACTTAGTCTAAAAAATAAAATACTTTATTTTCAGTGGTGTATTGCATGAGAGAAAAACTACTTAAAAGAAAGCATGCTTATCAATATCAGCTTTCAGAAGCTGAGCATAACTAAAGGGAAGCACGGAGTTTTTTACAAGGAAGAAGGCTGCCTTACGTACTTATTGATGAATAACATCCCAATGTGGTGGTAAGTGCAGTCATGTAACAAGTAAAGTATTTCAACAAGCTTCAGAAAGAAGCTGTCCATAAATAACCTTATACTAGTGCTACAGCTGTCTGTCAGTATATCTGCATGTTGCAGTATCAAGGCCAATCTGGTGGTTTGACCTTTTTTTATGACTGAAAGATAATTGGATGTGCAAAGCATAATAGTCTGGATTTGGGACTGGTGGTGATTAACTTTATGGACTGGGTTAAGAAAGAGCAGCTGGAGGAGGAGGAGAAATGTTGTCTGACATGTCAAACTGTCAGGGCCATATGAGCATAGGCCATGCTCAGTGACATGCTTAGCCTGGTCTGTACTGCTGTGATGCAGTGGAGGCTATCTCCAGCTGTGCTATGCTTTGGTCTTACTGTGATTGGAGGGTCAGGGTAGTGTTGATGTGATGGATCTGCAGCTGGTGTGGAGCAGCCTCACTCCACTGGCATTAGCAGGATGACTTAACAGCAGCTGAAAGTCTCTTGCTGTGTATCTGGTGTTTCTCTTGGGCTGCACTAATCAGTGAGAACTGGCTTGCTGCTTCACTGCTAATGAGGTGAAACACAGAAAAAAAGCTTGTCATTAGCTATGGAAACAAGTGATTTCTTAGGAACTGCTGTAATCAACAGTGTATAAAAGAGCATTATAACTTCTGCTTTCACAGAAAAGTGAAGGAAGTGCTAATGCCTGCAATGCTTCCAGAGATTTCCCTGTGAATTGATTGTTAAGTGCTAGTTTTGCACGGTGGTGAAATGTTACTCTGCTCCCTGCCTTCTTTGTATTCTTTGAGCAGGGGGTGATCTGTCATTTACAGCATAGTCTGTCTTTCTATAGGAAGTGAAGGTTTATGGCAGAGGGAATCCAATTAAAGTTGTAGCTGTCGACTGTGGGCTGAAGTACAACATTATCCGCCTGCTAGTAAAGGTAGGTCAGTGCTTTATGTCCTTCATCTCTTGTTTTGCTTTGTCAAAAGCCTAACCTGTTCTCATTAGCCTTCCTTCTACCTGGACACATCCATTCCAGTAGCAGTTGTGCTCCTAAAATGACGTACAGTTTGTAGGAGGATTTTTGTGGACTGGAAGGTGTTTTCTGAACTTGGTGCACTGTATTCAGGAGTTAAGGATCAGGACCTGTGCAGCAACCTCTCAGCCATGAGAGGAGTTCCTAGGTGAGCTTTAAAAAGACAAGGCATGGCTTCTCTAAAGAACAAGGAAGGAAGGTCAAGCCGATGTTGTAAAGAACAAATAAATGGGGATAAGATTTTACAGTGAGTGAATGGCTGAAACAGGCCCAGAGAAGCTGTGGAATGTCTGTCCTTGAAGATATTAAAACCTCAACTGACCAATGTCCTCAGCAACCTGCCCTAAAGCCGAATTTACCCCTGCTTTGAGCAGGGATTGGAGCAGGTAACCCCCTGAAGTCCTTTCATCCCAAGTTATTCTTTAAGGTTATGATTCTGTGAAAATCTTTTCCTGTTGTTAGCACAGTGATGGAGCAGTCCTCACTTCTGTAGCCACACAGGAGGATTAAAAGGGGTGTCCTCTCATTCTGTGGATCTACTGGGTTTCCCTGGTTTTATTCTTTAGTTTATGTGGATATTCCCATTTTTGATGTGCAGAATTATTATTCACATGGCACAGAATGAGGTTGTGAAGTCCTAATTTAGTAGTTAGGATGAATGGGCCGTGTAAAAATAACCATGTTTTACACGTGTGCATGTGTACACATGTGTGTATGCTTTGTTTTTGCATTCCATCAGCTTTGATCTCCTTAGTGAATTTCAGACAAACCTGACAAACCTTGAAATAGCTCAAAGTTACTTAATCTACCTGTTTTGTGAAAACAATCTGGTCAGATAGTGGAGAGAAACCTTGTTGATGGCCCTGACAAAGGGATGACTGAAATCCAAACTCAGCCTCAGGGACATAAGAGCACAAGAATAACCTCTTCACACAAGTTCATTTCTTCCCCTCATCCCCATTTCTTGTTCTCTGTTCTTTTTCTCCTAGCGAGGCGCAGAAGTGCATTTGGTTCCATGGGACCATGATTTCACCAGCATGGAGTATGATGGGCTCGTAATTTCTGGAGGTCCAGGAGATCCCATGAAGGCCCAGGAGGTGATTCACAATGTCAGGAAGGTACAGTGTAATAACTGTAGGTCAATTGTGCTTCTTTGCTCCTTTTTTCAGGTGCCTGACTTCTAAACAGTTGATGGTACTAACACATTACAGAGCAAATGTTAAGTGATTTCATCTGCCTGGGATAATTTTCATCTTCATCCCCTGGTAGTTGCCTTCAGACCAGTAATTGCAGTAAGGGTATACAGACCTTGGTGAGCAATACGTGATTACTGTGATAACCTTACCAGTGCCTCAGAGTACCCTGTGCTCTTTCAGGACCTCTGTGACCTTTTGAAAGGACAGTCCCAACTTCACAGTGCTTCCCTTTGAAGCAATGTCACACACTAAATGTCTGTAATGCAGAGGGTCATTGCAAATTCCCTTTGAGTAGACTGGGACATCAAACTGTGTTCTGAGACTTCCCTCTCAAAGGAGAGGAGGAAACTTTCCCTTTATAGGCTGTTACCACCCATGCATTCAGCTTTGTTGTGAGTCAGTGAGAGAGCTGGCATGGTTTGTGTTGGAATTGCTGAACACAAACACTCCAGTATCTCCTGAAAAACTTTGTTTTAGGTCCTGGAGAGCAATCGTCCAGAGCCTTTGTTTGGAATTAGCATGGGGAATCTAATCACTGGGATAGCAGCTGGAGCTACTTCCTACAAGATGCAGATGGCCAACAGGTATGGCAGCTCTTCTGCTTCCCAAAACCCAGATAAACCAGCTCAGCAGTACAAAAGGCCACATAGCAGCAGTGCATTACTTCTGAACTGACTTAATGGGAGCTATCATGTCAGTAACATTACTTCTTCATTCCAGCCGTTCTCCTTGCCTTTAATTTAAACTGCCATGTCATGTATTACTTTTTCTGAGGGTATTTTGAAAGTCTTTGATGTAATTGATCCCCATCAAACTGAAGAATAGCAGAGCTTCTCCTAGGATGTAGCATTTTGAGATTGGCTGCCACTATTGAACAGCTAATATTGAACTCCTCTGTATAGCCCCAGAGTTATCTGCTCTAATAGTGGTATTTGGACACAGCTGACTCTTCTGCCCTTGGTTCTCTGATCCTTTCTCTTTCAGAGGACAGAACCAGCCTGTCCTGAGTGCAGTGAATGGACAGGCTGTCATCACTGCTCAGAACCATGGTTATGCTATTGACAGCTCTACCCTCCCACCAGGCTGGAAACCTCTCTTTGTGAATGCCAATGATCAAACGAATGAGGTGAGCTCATGCTTTCCAGGTACCTGCACATAGCAGGCCCTAGTGAGTCAATACCCTCTCTCACTTTATTTCACCTCCTGTAAACTTGCTGTCAGATTACAATTAGTTATTACAGCTAAACTTGGTGATCTGACCATCTGCTTTACTTGGAGTTTTTCCTGACAGGCCACAAGGGGTTGAACCATTACCACTGTTCTCCATACTAGCCCAAAGTGTAGGATTGCAACAGTGACCATGTGTTTTCTCTTGAACAGCTGCCTTATTAACTTCTGAGATCTTCCTACTATCAGTGATGCTCATTCATTGTCTTAGGACTGGTACCATAGGTGTCATAGCCTGAGTCATTATTTGGTTGTGTTGCTTCTGTGTTGTCCAGCACAGAAAAGGAATATTATTGCAGTCTAATTTGGCCTGTTGTTGTAATTTATATCAGTTATTTAGGTATTTTCAAAAGCAATTTCTCCCATGGGAAGGAGCAAGGAAGTGTCTGAGACAATCATTTTTATTCCTGCAGGGAATTATGCATGAGACCAGACCGATTTTCACAGCACAGTTCTACCCAGATGCAAATCCTGGGCCAAGGGACACAGAGGTATTGTATAAGGGCTGATATGAGCTTGCTTTCAGAGGTAGCCTAGGGGGTTCAGATATGTATTAGCTACAGTGACAAATCTTTATGTTGGTGACAGTCCCGAATCTTGGGTTTTGAAATGTTGAGATCCTAACAGAGGGCCCAGTCATGCATAGGCTTATGTCTGCTTAGCTTGATCCCCAGCTAATTACAATCAACAACAAGGCGTCTATTGACTTCTGTATGCTTTGGATCAATGATTCCATTCATATGATGTGTATGCTTGGAGCCCTGGTGGTATTATCTGTGTGTTCAAAGCTACTGAAGTGTTTAAGCCTTTGCAGGATCAGGCTCAAATCTCTTGTGGGGTGATTGCAAACGGAAGAGGTTTTTGTTTTACCAGGAAAAAATGCTAGCCAGATGCTTGGTACTAAAACCATTAACTTTTTAGTACATTTTAGTTCCACTTTCAAATCTTATAATTACCGTAGAGTTATGTAAATGGATTCACACTTCCTCACTCTGGTTCTCCTAAGTGAAATGAAATTTTAATCCCCCATCTGTGACTTTGCACAAACTCTGTAACAACTGGCTGTGTAGTCACAGAGTATGACTAAGCAGCAACAGGGGATGCGGAATGCAAAGGGGGCATGTCTGAACATAAATAAACCATTTAGCACTGCTTGAGAGAGGAGGATGGAAGAATGTATCAAAGTGCTTATTTTAATCTCAATTTGATGATGTTGATTAAACCTTCAAGTAAATCTCTTGATATCAAGAAGTTTCATAGCAATCTGATTGACTAGTGAATCTTAGAGAACTCAAAACAGCCCTCAGCTGTGCCTTTCCCAAGTCTGTGCACTCTGGCTGCTGGCATGGGTTCTATAACACAGTGCCTATCCTGATGGTCTTGCAGGCCCCATCTGTCCTCCTTCCATAATTCCCAGCAGACAGCTTCAGGAGCAGTATGGACAGACGCTCTGCAAGTGTGTGGTCAGATAGGAAGCCTTTCCCACTGTCTGTAGCTTCCTCTGGAAGGGCAGTACTGATGTAGCACAAGTGATGTTTAGATACACCTGTTCAGATCCCAGATCTGCAGCAGGCTTCATTCCAGATGGTTCTTTTGAGCTAGTTAATGTCTGCTTTTCTGTATTTTAACTTTTAATGCACGTTCATTCATTGCATTGCCAGCCATATACAAGCAGAGCATACAGATGTGATTGATATGTGTTATCTTCCTGATATGACCTCACTTTCTTGAATGCAGCTTTGTCAGATATGTCAAACTTGTTAAATGAATTTCAAGCAATGATCCCCTCTTCTCTGATGGTGTAAATCTACCTTCTGAAGGCAGCAGAGCAGAGCTAAGAGCTTGGCATTTATTTAGTTCCACTTTGGTGATTAAATACATGTGTTTATTTTTCCTAGTTCCTGTTTGATTCATTTATTGCACTGATTAAGAGAGGGAAAGGCTCAGTTTCCTCGGTCCTGCCCAAAGCTGGAGTGACAGCTTCCAGAGTGGAGGTCAGTGTACAGACACTCATTATTCATGCCTGTCAGTGAGGCACTTGTTAATTCCTACTGAACCTATGGTACAAAATGGCACACAAAGCTGACCAAGGAAGTCAGAGAAGGCTTCCCTTACAAAAGACCTGTCAGCTGCCAATCACTCTGTTATCAGGGGTCTCATGTGTTAACAACTCCTTTTTCCTTGAAGGTTGTAAGATCTGATGTTTCATGTGGGGTACTCTCATGGCAGTATGTGAGGTGCCCTGGGATAATCTGGCCTTGAGATTCTGTGCCAGCAGCATCATGTTGATGCTCTGTTGCTTAGCAAATAAGTCTGCAATTCTTAGTGTGAGCTGAATTTCATAGTGTTGCTGTCCTAGACGGCAGCTGGATTTTGTAGGCAGCCAAAGTTAAGCTCATGATACAGCTAACAGGTTTACTGTATGCCCTATACATAAGTCATGTTTTTCTCTAAGCAGAGATATATAGGACAAATCCAGTAGAAATGTTCTTAGAAGTAAAACTGCTGTGGTTTTGGACTTGACTTTTCTGTCTTTAAGACTTCTGTTTTGTAATTTGAGACTGTTCAGTGCTGTGCAGTGGCTGTGCATTCCAACATCCTCTATGATAGGACATATTTTTTTCTATGCTGTTTGACATTTCCAGGTCTCCAAAGTTCTCATTCTAGGATCCGGGGGTCTGTCAATCGGTCAAGCAGGAGAATTTGATTACTCTGGATCCCAGGCTGTGAAAGCCATGAAGGTGAGAGGATGCTCTGAAAATACTAACCTCATGTGTCTGATTTTTCCCCTCTCCCAGCTAACTCCTCTGACTGTGGGATCACTGGGGCAGGGAAGCCAGTGAGAAAAAATGACTGTAAGGAAATCTGGTCATTTTTTGTTTGTGAACTTGTTGGTTGAGTGATGTGAATTAACCACTCAGGATTATCTTCCAAAGAGATAGGTTCTTCAGCTTCCCATTGCAGTCTTCAAGCAATCTGTTGTTTGGGATATGTGACTGGTGACTCCAAGCTTGTCAAGATCAGTGGAAATGAATCATAGAATAGTTAGGGTTGGCAAGGACCTTAAGATCATCCAGTTCCAACTCCCCTGCCGTGAGCAAGGACATCATATCCTAGACCATGTCACCCAAGGCTCTGCCCAACTGGGACCTGAATACTGCCAGGGATGGAGCATTTCTATTTCTTACGTGTGACAGAGAAAATACAGTGTGAAGTTTGGCTAACCTTTGTTAGAGACACTTTGTCTGTTGAGTATGTGCAGTATCAAATAAAAACGTAATAGGACAAGCTTCTCAAAGCAATGACACCCGGAAAAGTAAAGTATCTTTAGGGAAAGTCAGAGCAAACAATGTGGGTTTGTACTGTTACTAATTGATACAAAAGCTGATAACTACCTGAAAACCCCATCAAAGACCTACTGCTTGGCAAGGAAAGATTGGGTTTTCATTAATTTTTGGTGACTTCTAGCCTGACTTCCAGCAGAACACAGACATGAGGATGCTGGAGTTTGTTCCTGGCTCCCCTGTGTAACTCCTAAGTGTGCTAAGCAATTTCAACCATGTTTCTGAATCAGGTGGGAATCTCCATTCCCTGAAGAGCCATTGACAGGCAGAGTCACAAAAGTAAAGAATTGGCTTTAGCTCAGCCTGGTACAAGAAACCAGGGATTCCTTACGGGAGAGTGCGTAGCTAACCAGGCTTTTTAAATGCTGCTGTTGGTAAACTGCTTGTTGAGCCCCATCTTGCTGCTGCTGTTAGATATTTTTCCACATATTCTTAGTTTTAATGCATATTTTCATTTTTTCAGGAAGAAAATGTGAAAACCGTCCTCATGAATCCCAATATTGCTTCAGTGCAGACCAATGAGACTGGCTTAAAGCAGGCTGATGCTGTCTACTTCCTCCCCATCACTCCACAGTTTGTCACAGAAGTCATCAAAGCAGAGCGTCCTGATGGATTAATTCTGGGCATGGGTGGCCAGACTGCTCTCAACTGTGGTGAGTGCAATATAGGCATTTTGGCCCTCCTTGCAGGCAAACTCATGGTTTTTACTATGCGTTCAGCAGGCTTTATTTGTGCAGACATGCAATACCCATGTGCCTGGTGCATTGTCTAAGTTACTAAGGGCTACAGGCAAAGATACTGACCATGGGGGAGTGAGTAATTGCTAAGTTGTGAACATAATATCAAATTGCTGATTTTGATACTTGTAGACCACCTTGAGACAGAGATCAAAAGGAAAAGTTAGCTTCATTTAGCTTCTTCCAAACACTGCACTCCTTTGCTGTGTGTTGCAGCTGATGGCCAAGCAGTAACTTTACCAATATTCCAGGTTTCATAGATGTGAGGACAGAAACTTTCATGTTATGGTTCCGAGTTCTAATACTGACAAAGAATAATAAAATCAGCTGTTGAAGAGGCCAGCAAAGTTGCCAGCTGCCTTTTGAATACTTTCTTCTTCTGTTTACTCTGCAGGAGTGGAGCTCTTCAAGCAAGGAGTCCTGCAGGAGTATGGTGTGAAGGTCCTAGGTACATCAGTTGAATCCATCATGGCCACAGAGGATAGAAAGCTTTTTTGTGATAAGCTGACTGAGCTAAATGAAAAGATTGCTCCTAGCTTTGCAGTGGAATCGGTAAATCAGATGATTTTGAAGATGTGATTACTATTACTGTTGTCCATTGGAGCTATTAAAACCTAAATCTAGTTTTGTTGAGTGAATGCTGTATACAGCTGTGCTACTGTAGTTTGTACGCTTTCACCAGCACTCCCCTCTGACTGATGCTGGTTCACCAGGATTTAGAATGAGTGCAAATGCAATTAAGCACTTGGAAAGTCTAAGCTCACTTACTTGTTCACAAGAAAAGGAAATTGGGTTGAAGTGGCCTCTGTGCTGCTCCTGTTGGAGTTTGGAGGGAACCAAACCCAGGATGCTTGTTGGAGGGGTTATTTCATGCTAAAAAGTCTGTGAAGCCAGACCAGATAAGGACTTTGTACTTTGTCAATAAGGAAGTCCACACATAACTAAGGACATAACTAACTCCTTGAGTCCATGCTCCAGTTTTCTGCTGTTTGGCAGAACAAAGCAGTGTTATAAAGCCAAGTGTTATTCTTTTCATCTTAGAGTGTCTTACTGATGGGATTTCCAGTTAGCAGTGTAACCAGAGTTGAGACTTTGTTCATTTGAATTGTTATTATACTCTGAAAACTATTCCCTTGTCCTTTAAGGTTGAAGATGCTCTGAAGGCAGCTGAAAAGATTAGTTACCCAGTCATGATACGTTCTGCTTATGCCCTTGGTGGTCTAGGGTCAGGAATATGTCCTGATAAAGAAAGTCTGCTGGACCTTAGTACAAAGGTATGTCTGCAATTGCAAGCTTTGGGAGTAGAGCTGAACATCTGGTTTTCTTAGATATTCTTCTGATAATCACAGACATCTTTCATCTTACCTGTAAAGTGTTATCCTGATTCTTTCTCATGCCCTCTGTTCGTAATTCATGCTGGCTTGGATAACAAACATGTTTAAATGACAGATCTATCCAGTTCATGAGAAACAAGTCATTACTTGAGTGTTTCAGCAATTTGGGTCTGAAAATAAACAGATTAGACTATATTCACCTACATGCAGGAGTAAATGGCAGGTGAAGGCTGTCAAGGAAGTTGAAATGTCTTAAATGCTGAATGACAGTGCATTATCAAGGACAGAAGACGTGAGAGGCTTGGGCCTCTGTTGTGTTTCTGTCTGAAGACAGTATTTTTGCCGGTCAAAAGCTCATGTAGAGATTTAATGGGATGACAGTTCATAATTTGACATCCACCAGCTGTCTCTGGCTATAGAGATAGCTCTTCTTCTGTAGGAAATCTGGTATTGGTTTTATGAATTTGCTGTGAAAAGTAAGCAGATAATTGAGGAAAACAAAACCAAACCTGAATAGCTTTTTCCTTGGCAAAAAATGGGGAATTTTAGGAAATAAATCTGTGTCTAAAATTCTTAGTTTTTTCTTTCCCTGGTTTATTGAACCTCTTAATCTTTCACATATCTCTAGACAAAACACTGTGGAGGGCACTGAGAAATGTCTGTGAAAATACCATGTATGTATCCTTCCACACTGTTCCCATGCAAACAGACTTTGGGTTTAGTGTGCTTAGTGCTGAGCAAATATCTGCTCAGGCAGAGTCAGTTGCAGGGAGGCCCAGTGGACAGGACTTGACAGATGCTGGAGGAGACATTGGGAGCAGTAACCCAATCTCACAGATTGATGGCTGAAGCTGGAAACACTTTGCTTGCCCAGCATCCATGGGCTTTGCTTAAAGAAAGCAGAAATTCACTCAGGAACTCTGGGTGTGCAGCTGCCTGAAAAAGTTGATATCCAAATATTTTTCAGTAGGAAAACCTGGTTTTGATCAGCGTTTCTTGGTGTTCTTTTAAGGTGGTTTTGAACTTCTCAGTTTTCCCCTGAGATCTGTAAACCAGCTGCTCTTGATAAGCATCTTATTAGCTATGAAACTTCAGAGTTGAGCAGTTCATATCTTTAGTAAATGCTTCATGGTTATGAAACTCCTTCTTTGAAAAGCCTGATTCTGTTTTACTTTCTAAATAAATGTTTTCATTTTCTCAAAAGTTAGCCTAAAAGAACTCCAGCATTTTGAATGGGAGTAGAACAGAGTATTTCAGTTGGAAGAGAGCTACAGTGATCATCCAGTCCAACTGCCTGACCCACTTCAGTGCTCACCAAAAGTTAAGGCATTGTCCAAATGCCTCTTAAAACATTGACAGGCCTGGGGCACTGACTGCCTCTCTAGGAAGCTTGTGCCAGTGTTTGACCACCCTCTCAGTAAAGAAATGCTTCCTAATGTCAAGTCTGAACCTTCCCTAATGCAGCTTTAAAGAATTCCCATGCATTCTGTCACTGGATACCAAGGAGTAGAGACCAGCACCTCCATTGCCATTTCCCCTCCTCAAGCAGCTGTAGAGAGCAGTGAGGTCACCTCTCAGCCTCCTTTTCTCCAAGCTAAACAAGGCCAAAGTTCTCAGCCACTCTTCATAGGACTTCCCTTCAAGCCCTTTCACCAGCTTTGTTGGCTCCAGCCACTCCTGTCCCAGTTTATGCTTGTGCCTGGCATTAGTCCATCCTGGGTGCAGAATCTGGCATTTCATCTTGTTAGATTTCATTCCATTAATCAAAGCCTAATGCTCCAATCAATGTAGATCCCTCTTTAAGTCCTCCTGTCCTTCAAGAGAGGCAACAGCACCTCCCAGTTTGGTACCAACATTTCAAAATATGCAGTGGAAAACAGTTTGGGTTAGAATCTTAGAATCATAGAATAGTTAGGGTTGGAAGGGACCTTAAGACCATCCAGTTCCAACCCCCCTGCCATGGGCAGGGACACCTCACACTAAACCATGTCACCCATGTCCAACCTGGCCCTGAATGCCACCAGGGATGGAGCATTCACAGCTTCTTTGGGCAGCCCATTCCAGTACCTCACCATCCTCACAGTGAAGAACTTTCTCCTTATCCAACCTAAACTGCCCCTGTTTAAGTTTTAATCCATTACCCCTTGTCCTATCGCTACAATCCCTAACGAAGAGTCCCTTCCCAGCATCCTTATAGGCCCTCTATAAATTAAATGAGTTAAATTAGCTCAACTTTGGGTGCTCATGTCTACAGTCCAGCAGAAACTCCCTTGTTCTCAATTATGTAGGTGATCTGTAGTAACTGTGTGAACTGGGTGTTGAGGACTCTGAATTGTATATAATTCAGAGGACTGAACACCAGTGGATGTTTCATAGCACACATGCTTCAAGTAATCTGTTCATGTTTCCTGAGACTGCTCATTTTGAGTGAGAGAAGGCAATAGGCAGTAACGTAGGAGCAGCTTAGATTGTTTTACAAGTGTGATTGGTTATCCCTGCTACATCCCCACAGATTCAGTGTTTGTGCTGTGTGTGAATGTGAGCTGCCACTCCTCAAACTACTTTGGCTTTTCATTTTCTGTGTGCAAGTTTGACACCAGCGCTAAGGGCAACAGTTGACTAACTGCTTGAGCTAACTACAGAGGGCACCAGACTGCAGACTGATGCATGGGCAGCATTAAAACAAGAAGCTTTGCTAAAGGATGGATGGATAATGTAGCTCTTATTTTCTAGGATTTTAGGAGAGAATTGATTAATGTTTTTTATCTGCTAATATTAAGGCCATTTATTCAGTTAGATTATGCTTGTTTACCAACAAGCTGTATTTTTCATTTTCTCTCTTGCACTGAGGAGTGCTCTCAAGATCTGCTTAAGAATAAATCACAACTCTTGCTCCTGGTTAGTATGCCAATGATAAACAGCATTATTAATACTGTTAATTGCATAGCGTTTGCTGGCACCCACATCCCCATCACAAGTCATTCAGCTTTCTGCAGACTTCTGTTGAAGTCCGTGGGGCTGCCCACATCCACAGCCAAAAGCATGTGTCTGCTGCATGATTGAAGCCTTAGATGTTTTTATATTCCTGTTTGTTATTTTTATGGCATTGCAAGCTCACATGCCCTGCCTTTGTTTTCCCATCAGATCACATAAATGTTTTCTTGTACTTTTCAAATGAAGCTAATATGTTTTTTTCCTTTAAAAAAAGAGAAATATGAGGTGTTTGTCATCAGTGCTGTGAGCTTCACTTACCTTCACCTTTCAGTTTTCATGTTGGTCTGGGATGTCTGGAGATAAGCCACAGAAGTTTTAAATACAGAACATGGTCTTAATAAGTTTCTCTTTTTTACTGTTCCTTTTCCCTAACATATTCCCAGGCATTTGCAATGACTAACCAAATTCTGGTGGAAAAGTCAGTTGTTGGCTGGAAGGAGATAGAGTATGAAGTTGTGAGAGATGCTGCTGATAACTGTATTGCTGTCTGCAACATGGAGAACATAGATGCTATGGGAGTCCACACAGGTATGCTTGGGTACAGGCTGGGTAACTGGAAATGGCTCATTAGCTTTTTTTATGCCATGCCTTTCTGGCTGTTGTTATGGACATAGGTTTGTGATTGATGAAGTCACTCTAGAAATACTCTTCAGATCTTGGATACAGCCAGCTACAGTGTGAAATGGACCCCTATGATCCCATTTACTGTATGACTGCTTGGCCTCTCCAACTCTGGGTTTCTGACTATCTGTGTTTTTAATCAACTGTGCATGCACAGGTTAGAATGTCTGTGGTGACTTCATTATTGCAGTGGGTTAGCAAAGAAAGTGACCTGTGTGGCTAGAATTTATCTGCCACTGAGCAGCTTCTCATTTTCCTTTTCTGCTACCTTGTGACAACAGGAGATTCTGTTGTAGTGGCTCCAAGCCAGACACTCACTAATGAGGAATTTCAGATGCTGAGGGATCGTGCCATCAAAGTCGTCCGACATCTGGGCATTGTGGGAGAGTGTAACATCCAGTTTGCTCTGCACCCAACTTCTCTGGAGTACTACGTTATTGAAGTTAATGCCAGGCTCTCGAGAAGTTCAGCTTTGGCTTCCAAGGCAACAGGGTAAGATTATTTAACCCTCCAACCCCTCACCCCCCATAAAAACCCCCACAAAACTATAGAACAAACAAATGAATAAGCAAAAAAGGGAGAAGAACAGGAAGAGAGAATTCTGATAAGGATATTGGAGGAGTGTTTATTTAAATGTATACAAGATGGCTGCAAGGAAGAGGAGCTCCTGCATCTGCTTTCCATTCAGTGAAGAAAAGAACGTGCAAGCCTAATTTGTAGCAAGGAAAACTGAAGTTGGTTTTTAGGGACAACTCTGGAGCAGACAGGACAGTAAGGTGCATATCTCTGCATGGGAAGCTGCTAAGAACAACTCTTGTCAGCATCTGCTAGGATTGACCTTTGGAGAATCGGTCCTGCTGGGAGATGGAAGAAGGGGTTAGTGAGCCCTCCAGGTCTAATCCAACCTGCTGCTGCTGTTACTACATGTGGAAAACTCCCAGGAGGTGTGGGGGGAGCCTAATAGCTGTCCTTACAAAGCATATCCACTGTATCCATATGTTGGCTGCAAATCATCTCTGGGACCCAGAGGACACAGTTATTAATGAGCTGTCTGTCAGATTGATGCAAATGGTGTTGCTAGCTGCCTTTGTTTTGTTGGCTAATCATAAACTAATCAAGATAAGGATGGTCAGAGCAGGCTGTTTAAAAATTGGCTGCTTAATAGCACTTTGCAGATGCTGTAGAGAGGCACAAATTAATCTCTAATTTTCCATTCTCAACAACTCTTGTGGTTGTTGAAGTGCCACAGCAAACTGGAGATAAGCCATGATGTTGGATAGTGGACATTTGATTGGATGCCATTCTTTTTGGGTGGTAGACAGCAAAACAGATCTCTGTGTGTGGTCTCACTGTGGGCATTAACACTGGTGGCTTTGCAGGTAATAAGTCCCAGATCTAGGGAGGTAGCTCTCCAATGTATTAAGGTAGGAAGCTGGATGAGCCTGGCTGTGTTCAAGCACAGTAACCTTCTGTTGGGTTGAAGAGGGAAAATCACCTCACATGTGTTTAATTTGATCCACTCCTGGGATTTGCAAAAGCAAAGCACTTCCCACTCTGCTATTCTGTACTTGTCCTCTATGCCAGGTATCCATTAGCATTTATTGCTGCCAAAATCGCCTTGGGGATCCCTTTGCCAGAAATCAAGAATGTGGTGACAGGGAAGACCTCTGCCTGCTTTGAGCCCAGCCTGGATTACGTTGTTACCAAGATACCCCGCTGGGATTTGGACCGTTTTCAGCATGTGTCCAACCGGATTGGAAGTTCCATGAAGAGTGTGGGAGAGGTGAGTGCAAGACTCTCTTTCTCTTCTATTCCACCACTTGGGAAACTCATTTCTTTTTCTTGGAAACCCTCATAATATCTCTTTTCAGGGACCTAATGACTTTTGAAGGTATTTATCCAGCTCAAATAATTTTTATCCAGTACTATAATTAATGACAACAAGTTAGGGTTGTGTAATCTTGGATATCGCAGAGCAGATTCCTAAATGGTTTGATTCCTAAGGGAAGAGACCACTGGATCACATGAGGTTGACTTCATTCTTCATTCTTAACACTTGCTCCAAGACAATCAGTTATTTTTGTTGAGGGTTCTGTAGTGGTGGTGAATTAGAATGTAACCCCAAGAGTTGTGGTCTGTTAAGATTACCAGTGATGCTGATGAGCCACAACTCTCATGTGCTCCCATAGTCATGTGTCCTCTCTGTTAAAACCATATGCCAAGTCTCAGCCTACTTCTGCTCTTGAAATCCACACCTATGTGTAAATACAGCCTGAAATCTTGTTCTGAAGTCTTGACTTCTCTTAGTGATGAAGTCTCTTGTATCCTGAACATGACAGTGTGACTTTTAAACCCTGATTTTAAGGTGCCTGGGACAATAACGGCATTTTCAGGCCCTTGTTTTAAAAGGAAAGAAATGAAGCAAAATGGTTCATTACTTGCTTTATTAGTTAATTTCCTACCAGCTACCAAAGCAAAAGAACTAAAGTGTATTTTTTCAGCTACTGCATTTACCTAATGCTTTTCAAGTAACTCTTTTATTAAATTGTTTTGACATGTGAAACCTTCCTGACATAATTCTACCTTGCTCAAGCAAGAAGTCATCATACAACTGGAAGGATTAATTAGAACTTGATTTTCCAATGGCAGTTTTGGCTTTTAATGGCAATGAGTTTGACTTTTTTTTCAGTGAGTTGATGCCTACTGATAACTCTCACTGCTTAGGGGTTGTTGGGCTGTTCTGTAGAGCTGGGGTTCCTAAATACAGTTGCCTTGTGCACCATCAGCTGTAAACACTTCCTGGCCATTCCCATTAGCAGGAGGAAATATTGAGTCCTTGCAGGTCGTATATCACAAAAGCAGAACTGCATGAACCCCGTGTCCTCCTCAAGGCAGTTTGCTGGGTAATGGGAGGAAGGAGATGCAGGAAGAGTCAGTGCTCCAACAGAGCAGGTCTGTGACCGCTGAGGGGTGAACTGAAGCAGGGATGGAGAAGAGATGCAGTTTGCAGCTGGTGGAGCTACTCAGCAGAAAGGTTAGCCTGCAGGACCTGGGAGTAGGAGAGTGTCTGAAGTAAAGAGCTTCTTGCTGCTGTGTCTATATTGATACGGCACAGCCATCTCCCCTGGCCTGAACTTGAAGCCCGATTGCAGCCCCTACTGCTCTTGTATTAATGGAACAGTCTGGCTTGGCCTGTGGTTTTGTTTCCTGAGCTCTGTTGTGTTGGGCAGTGGGCCTGGGGCAGTGGGAAAAGAGAGAACAATGTTATTCTTTTCTTTTGACATTTTCAACGCTGTGTTTGGGAAGGTTTTTATGCTGTGAGGGTTTCACTGCACTGGGAAATAAAACTGTAGAAATTGGAGAAAGAGCTCTGTTACCTCGCAGATTTCCACAGAGAAAGGCTTGCTTTCCTATTAGATATGATGTCAAGATTGAAGGAGGGGAAACCCCAATCCTGCCATGCCTAGAAGGAGTAATCCTTTAAGAGAGCCCTCACAGGGGAGAATCACTGTTAAATGTAATTTAAAGGAAGAGGAGCAGATTTGTTCAGAACCTTAAAATTCCCACTGTGAATTTCTATCTAACAGGTTGTTGAACAGAAATATCCTTCTATATTACTACATCCATGCTGCTGCATATGTTTCCCTCTATAAAGTGCTTCAAAGGAATATACAGAGGAGAGCAGCAGCTTCCTGTATTTTACCGATAGGGAGACAAAAGCAGAAAGGAGTCACTCATTTGAAACTCCCTGTTGATAATACTAGCAGAGTCAGGCCTAGAACTGGTACTCCCAATGCTCAGTCAGCTGTGCCTGTCTTCAAGTTAGCAGAACTATCATAGGGGGAAGGTCCAAAGGCTGTAATCTTTCTGAATGTCCATCTTCATGGTTTAGATCATAGAACGGTTTGGGTTGAAAAGGACCTTAAGATCATCCAGTCCCAGCCCCTACCATGGACAGGGACACCTTCCACTGGAGCAGGGTGCTCCAAGCCCCTGTGTCCAACCTGGCCTTGAATACTGCCAGGGATGGGGCAGCCACAGCTTCTCTGGGCACCCTGTGCCAGCGCCTCAGCATCCTCACAAGGAAGAATGTCTGCCTTATTTCTAACCTAAATTCCCCCTGTTTCAGTTTGAACCCATTGCCTCTTGTCCTGTCACTACAGTCCCTGATGAAAAGTCCTTCTCTGACGTCCCTGTAGACCTGTGTAGGCTGCTGTGAGGTCTCTACACAGCCTTCTCTTCTCCAGGCTGAACCAGGCCCCAGGTTTCTTAGCCTGTCTTTGTATCGGAGGTGCTCCAGCCCACTTATCATTCTTGTGTGTTCCTCTGGACTTGCTCCAACAGTTCCATGTTCTTCTTATGTTGTCTTATGTTTTTAATTGTCACTCTGTTATTCAGGGGACAGCTGGGCAGCAGCTCACCACTGCTAACATGGTATCCATAACACTGCTCTCCATTACAGGTCATGGCTATTGGGCGTACTTTTGAAGAGAGCTTCCAGAAGGCCCTGAGAATGTGCCACCCCTCTGTAGATGGCTTCACTTCACGTCTGCCTATGAATAAAGCCTGGCCAGCTGATGCAGATCTCCAGAAGGAACTCTGTGAGCCATCCAGCACTCGGATATATGCAATAGCCAAGGTAACAAAAGATAGAAAGCTCTTGACCTAGGCCCCTGTGTTATAGCAACTACATCGGGCCAACTGAGGTGGCAGAGGTTGAGTATTCTTTATTTTCTGGTTTCCCTCTGTTAAGCACACTGGGACCACCTTGTGTAGGATCCTTGATTCTGAAGTACAGGTATTCTTTCACATATAATTTCCTCTGCAGAACACAATAGCAGGTGAATACAGGACTTCAGTTTGTCCTGTTGACATCTGTATTTTCCTGCATCTTCTGTACTCATGTAACATGTTTGTCTTTTGGTACAATCTTAGCCAGTGCTCATTGCATTCAGGTGCATTCCTGTGTTCTGGTACTTTTAGCTGAGTGTTGGTGGAGACCTGGACCGCTTTCCTTTGTTTGTTCCTGTGATGTAATTGTTTGCTGAGTATTCAGCCCTGATTTACACTAGTGTGTCAGTCAAAGTGGGCTGGTTTTGCAGATTACCATTAATTGATAGGAAGGGAGGAAAGAGAAATTGAAGATGTTTTTGAGAACTGAACAAAGGATGCTAAAGCATGGCAAGCTGCAGTCTGAGAGCACTGCTTTTTTGCAGGTGTCATGTTGGCATGGGCTTGAAACAAACACAAAAATTATAATTCTATCTGAAATTTAGCATGCAGGAAATTTCATATTCCTTGAAATAAGCTCAACTTCCTTTAGCATTGTTTTAACCCCTCTCCTGTTGCACTGGGCAAATCACTTCATCTTTCAAGGTGTCTTAGTAAGAGGGGAAGCCTGGGTGTGAAATGACTTCTTCCTTCAGCTCCACGGTGTTTTCCTGTGTATATCAAATGTGGGATTAGTTACTTCAGAACATAGGTGCAATTTCATACTGTGGTTTTGCTGCAGCTAACTTGTCCATCTGTCCATACCCTCTATGAAGAGGATGAGACAGTTGCCTTTTATAGCTCATGCTTACCTCTTGGTTTTTTCAAGATTGCAAACCTTCCTGGCAGGGAACACCTATTCACCAGTTTTTGTGCCCCTGACTTTGTGTGGTGGAGTCTTTAAGCCCTTTGTGCTCATATGTTGACACATCCTCCACCTGAGTGTAGGGAACTGAGGTTGTGCTGTATTTGTAACAAGGTTTTCACATAGCTTGTTCCTCTTATAAATGGCCTGAACAAGCTGCACAAGATGTTCTATAAATGTGTGGCTTTGTCCAGCTGTTGACTCTTGGTTTTCAAGCTGGGGAAGTGCTTAAGCGTAGAACATCCTTCAGCAGCTGTGCTTGGTCTTTATTATTGTCACTGAGAGAAAAGTCTTGCTTCTTGTCCCTGCATGGCTCAGAGAGCTTTTATGAAAGGTTAATCTTAGCCCCATTGTAACACAGGGGATCTGTGGAGGTAAAGGTGAGTTTGGGTCCCACTGAACACTCTGGGTGTTCCCAGCTGGTGGCATTTTCACTGGGAGCTGTTGGCAAAAAAAACCCAAGATCAGAGTCTTAATCCCTCCCTGTAAAGAGCTGCCTGAGCCAGACACAGTGCATTAATTCATCCCTGTTAATAACTGAGGCAAGCAGTATCAGTGACAGGTACTTCTGGCAGCTGGGGCTGCCTGCCTGGAAATCCCTTTCCAGCCTGCTGACATTTAAAAGCCAACAGTTAGTCTCCATTATCCATCAGCTTTGTTTGGAACAGGATAGAGCTTCCTTGTATGTCTTCTCTTCGCCCTTAAACCCCACTAGTCAGCTTTCCAAGGCTTTTTGCTTTTCTCTCTCCTTTGTCTGTTGGATGATGAAAACAGTAACTATTCAGGTGAAAGGGATAGGAGTTCAGCTGCCATTCAGAGTGATTGCTGTTGTAATGGGACTCCCTGTTGTAATGTGAAAGAAGGCACTAGGAAAGAGGCTGAAATAGATGAGGCTTATTTCTTGGACAGAGTGGCTAACTCCAGGGATGGAACTGCCTGATGAGCAGAGATGTTCAGGTTGTATCACATCTTTTCTGGGCCCTCTTAAGGTTATATGCAAGTGGCATCAGAAGACACTGGCTGTGGATTTGGTCCATGCTCTGTTTCACACCAGGACTCTGGTCTTCGAGCTGTTCACTAAAGGAAGCTAAATACTTCCTTGAGAGAGGAGCAGGGATAGGACTGAGAGAACAAGGGTACTGGCTCTGGACACAGTGCAGAGCTCAACTGCCCTCCCTTGCTTTGCCTGCAGACCAGGCTTGCTCCCTCACTCACCATGTGAAGCCAGTCCTATAAACTCCTTTGCTTCCTAGCATGGGGCCAGTGTCTGCTGGGTGGGATGCTCTTGAAGGTGAGGAGGGCTCTGAAGTCATGCTGTCCTGCTGTGGCTCCCTCCTCTCTTTGGAAGAGCAGTGGCTGGTGGGTGCCAAGCACTAGCTGAAGGTTCAGTGTGTAAGTGACTGGTTACTCTAAAGGAACAAAAAGTGCATTGGAGATTTTCACTGCTGCTTGTAAGCAAGCGGGATGTTCAAATCAGTAGCTTCTTATCTCTCAGGACAAGAGAATCGTTGTGAGAGTGATACTCAGCCAAGCTGCTGAGCATATATATATGTATAATTGTAATCCATTGTCTTATGAATAGTACCTCTGTGGGCTTCCTTTTTACCCCATGCTTGCAAATAGTTGGATTAAAACAACAAAAAATATAGCCCCAGCAGGATAATGCAGGTAAATTTGAATGATCTTGCCATTAACTTGAGATACAGTGAGAGAAGCTTGAGTTATGCTGTAGCTTTGACATTTTTCAGTGTTGGCCAGGACTGGACTTGCATAGAAACATAGAATCCTAGAATGGTTTGGGTTGGAAGGGACCTAAAACCTCATCCAGTTCCAAGCTCCTCCCATGGGCAGGAACACCTTCCACAAGACCAGGTTGCTCCAAGTCCCATCCAGCCTGATCTTGTACACTGCCAGGGATGAGGCATCCCTATCCCTTGCTTCAGAGGTATTTCAAGCCCATGTGCTTTGATTCAGCTTTGTATTTCAATGGTTAATCAGTATTTATGCTCTAAAGCAAAGAGTTTCTTCACAGCTGAGAACCTGTCCTTCCTGTCTAGCACTTGCAGCTAGGAGGTTGCCAGAGGGTCTGAGATTTAGGCAACTTGACTGAGAGTAGGTGTAGGTGGAGGAGTTGGCACTGCAGCTTGCATATGCACCCTGTAGTTTCCTAAGGCACATACTCAGTGGTCACCAAGCCTTGTTGCCATCAGTTGAAGTTTGGCTGCTGACTGCAAATTACCTCTCTCTTGCTTAAACAGAAGCCAGCTTTTGGTACCTGGTGCCTCCCTACACTGCTTGAGGGCCTCATTTTCTGTTTGTGTAGGAGACAAGATGGGTTAGATGCACCTTTATTTGTCCAGCTCAGTCTACAGTTCTATCTATGTTTTTGTGCTATCCAGTTGCTCCTACCTGTTTGCAGACTGAATCTCAATTTGTGAAGCATGTATTAAAGGGACTGGTGCTGTCCTCTGTTTGGCAGGCATTGGATAATGAAGTCCCTGTGGATGTCATTCACAAACTCACAGCTATTGACAAGTGGTTCCTGTATAAGATGCGTGGCATTGTGAACATGGGGAAAATCCTGAAGGAAGTGAACAGGTAAGAAAAACCCACCAGCTTTCTCCTAGGACATGATGGTCCTCCTGGGCATCCTTCTGTTGGGAAGCCCATGGTAAGCTCTGAGCACAGATGTAGTCAATGCTGAGAAGTTTATTTCAGTGCCTGGAGCAAGCAGTGTTGTCTTAAAACCCAGTTCACTGCCTCACCCTGGCAGAGGACATTTCTGAGAACACTTTTAGGCTTGTGCTTAGGCATTAGCTATTCACAGGGATTATGGAAGTTCTGGTTTCCTTTGGAAAATCCTCATTGTATCTCTGAGACTGAGGCTGGAATTGTGGATGGCCTGCAATGAGTTCAGGCTGCACTCATGTGCTGAGGGCAGAGCATCCAAACACAGGATTTGTCCTCGCTTACTACACCTGAAGATCAAATATAATGCTTTTTTCTAGCCTGGCCAGTTGATTTTTAAGCTCTTCTGCCTTGCTGTGATCATGCACTGTGTGTTGTTTTTGTACTTTTAAACATCTATAATTCCAGTCATATTTAAATATAAATCTTCTTTCTTCAAGAAAAATGGCCGTATAAAACTAAGCAGGAGAGACAGCAGTAAATTAACGTGCTGGGCTGTATTTCAGTCCCAGCCTCTTGCTGACTTGAGCTTTCCCTTCATGTTTTACGAGATAGGGAGAACCTCCTTTCTGAGTTACGGGTTGTTGTGTCCGCCGGCTTCTCTGCTTCGGGTACCCCTTGTGTTAAGCACGTTTCGCCACACGATGGCACTGGGAGTGCACCGTAGCCAGTCCATCACTGAGGTGCTTGTTAGTTCATCTGCTGTGATTTTTGCTTCTTTGACCAGCTGCACGTTTTTAATTAAGCAGCCTTTGCTCTCCCTTGCCCCCCGGAACAAGCTGGATGTGGAGCTAAACAAAAATAAATGCGGAGGGAGAGGGAAGAGAAGGAGTAGCTTGGTTATTTACTGAGATCTGTTGTTTGGCCTCTTGCCCTCTAACATCTGTGTCGTGTTGCATTTGTCTGGAGCACCTTAAATATGTACATGCAGCTCCTGAGGAAGAAGATCAATACATCCAGAATCACTCTGATTTCCTCACTGTTGGAGTGTCTCTGGAACGAGGCGCTTTGGATCCTAAAGGTTGGCCCTGTCCTCGGCTGGTATAAATCCAGTATTGCTTCACAGGGGCTAATCATGCTGAACTATCCTATATAACTGAGGGTGCTTTCCGTTTCTCTGCAGTGGGTGACAGGCCATAATACTACTAGTAATGTGATCAGTATTTGATAGTTTTTCATCCTATAGGCAGCCTGCTAGAGAAAGCCCTTTTGCAATATCCAGTCTTGCATTTGTATCATCCATAACCACTGTTGTATCCCTTGCAAGTGGATTCATGCAGTTCAACTTGGATTGCAGGCTGTATAAATTAGTCTCACTCATTTATCAGTGCAGATTTTCACTCTCCTATCCTTACCTAGACCTTCCCAAGGAAACTCTCTTACCTCACAACCTCCATTGGAGGGAAGGCATGGACTGTATGGCTGCATTATGTTGAAGGCACATTGGCACAAGGCAAAGAGCCAGGGGAAACCACTTCTGACCTGAAGTAAGAGCCTAGTCCGGTGAGCCCCATCAGGAAACCCATCTCTGCAATAGCTGAGGGAAAGCTAATTGAGTGATGCAAATGAGACTTGGCACACACATGCTCTTCCTGCAGCCAGCTGTTTCCAGTCCCCGGCATGCCTGGCATGAGTTTTACCTGTGCTACAGGATTATTTCCAATTGAAAAGAATGAGCTGTGACACTGTCATTGCTTTAAATCTTTCTGTTGTTGAAATACAGTTACCAGAACCAGAAGTGATTGTCCTGTTCCCAGGCACTGTTGCTGGTTACATGCTTACTCTCTGGTCAAATCCATCCCTTCCTTTTTGAGGTTTTGGTTGGAGTTGGAGTAACACCTCTGCCAAAAGTCTTGATTTGAGCCCAGTAGAGACTGATAATGAGGAGAATGTCTCTGCCAAGAGGAAATTTAGAGCTTGAACAAGTGGTTATGACAGATGGGAAAGGGGGATCAGAGGCAGGTGGAGGCCTTTGTGAGCAGTTCAGCAAGCAGCATTCACACACTGCATGCTGCCTCACATCCTGACCACGTGGAGTGATTCAGAGGTGAGCAGAAGGCCTCACCGATTTGTGCAGGGAGTCTGCTTCCATGTGTGAAGGTTGTATGGGATAATGTTAAGGGGCAGAAAAATCCTTTCTGACCTATCAGTGTTTGTTCTCAGTGGTGTGCAGGCAGGGCTATGTACAGAGAGAGCAGAGACTGGGAAGGGTACCTTCTGCTCTAAGGACATTTGTCCCACTGAACTTCTTTCCGAAGAAGATTGGACCTGGGGATGGGGAGACCATAGACTTGTCATGCTGCAGCAATGTTTCCATTTGACTCAGCCTCTGGGCCCTCTGAGATGGTGAAAGAGTTGTTTTGCATTGTGATATGGCTGCAGGGAAGTAAATAGCCTGAGCTGAATTGGAAAAAGAAAGGCATTTTGGGAGTACTTGTGAGAATATCCAGTTGTATCTCACACGTGTCAGATGTGTCTCTGCTGTTTCTCCTGCAACCTACGTATTCTTCATTTTAAGTGGAAACTTACATTGTGGGGGGTTTGTTGTTTTCTGACCAATTACCTTCATACCTTCAGTAATGTAATGTTAACCACTACCTTTCCATCACACACAAACAAAACCACATATACCTACCTGAAGGAGTAAGTGCCATCCCGTGCTATCAGTCCATGGATAGGTGATGGTGTATGGAGCAGGAGCAATGCAATAGAATATGCTGTTTTCAGGAAATTCTTTGTCTGGATTTAGCCTCACCTGTCCTGTTAGAGGATAAAAGGGGAAGGGGGAGCAGAGTGGAAGGGCATACCCCTAGAGTGATCCCACTGACTTAATCACACTGACAGCTCATGAAGGAGATGGGAATTTGAACAGACCATGTCTAGCTGTCTGAGGCAGCAAGGAGGGAGATGTGACTTTAAGCCCAGGGTGTCCAGTAACACCATCATCCCCAAGAGCACAGCTGAAGCCCAGACTTGGAAGTGATATCTGGGACATATTTGAATCAAGACACTGAAGGTGTGGGTGCAAGGGAATTTGCATCTGTTCTTTGTCTGCAGTGAGTATTTGTTTGCATGTGGCCATGGTTATTTTTGATCTGTGCCCGGTTTTGTGATCCCTGAGAACTCTGGCTGTATCCAAGCAGAATGTAAGCCAACTAGCATTAAATACAGGTAAAGAGGTAGGCAGCTATGGTGAAATCATCACTTCTGCCCAAGTGACATGGGGACAACTCCTTCTTGAAAATCAGTAGGACTTGTCCTCCTAAGTTGCTTAGGCATCTCCTTAGCTGTTGAACCTGGGATTGCTTGTATTTGCCATTACTTGGGATCTCATGTGGGAAAAGGAGAGGCAATAGGGTCAAGTTCACTGCTGGAGAAAATCTGAGGGAAGACTGGACTCTCTTGCAAGAGGCAGAAGTGTGAGTATGTTGCCCAATGAGGAACATTTCAAATTGCTGAAAGGATATAAAGTAGAATTCAAGTGGGAAGCGAGGAGCATGATAAATGCCCATTTTGCAATTGAGAAACAAAGCATGGAGATGATAAGCTTGCCCAAAGCAAAAAGACAGTCTGGCAGAGCAGTGAACTGAACTCTGCCTTATCGAATCTTCACTCTTCAAATCAATGAAGAGTTAATTCATGAAAACAGGAGATCTTCCATTTGCTGGATACCAAATTATCCAGTATGCTAACAGTGGGAAATGGTGGCACCAATCATGTATTGGTAACTTTGGAGCTGTGTTTTAGAGGAGAACATGTCCTTGCTCTGTAGGCATTGGGTGAAAACACCTCCTGACTTGTGGTTTGCTTGAAAGTCCTGCCTATTGCTCTTGTCCTGCCTAAAAAGACAGAGGTTAATAGAGGGGAAAAGAGAAGGAAGTGGGAGGATGCAGACCTGCTTCAGCCCAGCATTTGTGGCCGGGTGCTCTGCTCAGTGGCCCATGGAAGAAGTTGCTTAGTGTGAATTCCTTTTCGAAGCTCATGTCCTTGGGTGTGTGAAAGGTGTGCTTTGAAAGCTGCTTGCTGGAAGCATGACTTGATTTCAAAACATGATCATGATGGAGCAGCCATAGAAACACGGGTGCTGGCAATAAATCCCAGCTCGCACAGGGAGTAAAGGTCAGGCAGGCCATCAGTAATGTGCTCTTCCACAGTGGTGATTGCACACCCTCTCTTCTTGGCTGTGGTGTTTCTGCTGACTTGTGTGCTTTTGGGACAGGTCAGACATCCTAAGGCAGACCTTGTGTGAGTATAAAGCAGAGCAGGACCAGTGATGCTAAATGAGGCTGTAGTGACTTACACTGAGGAGCTGTCACTGGCTTATCTGTAGTACTCACTTTTAACTAACCTGGAAGATTACTTTTGTCGTCTTTGTGAACTGTGGGGCAGGAAAGACTCAGGAACAAACCAGGAATTCAGTACATTAACAGAATATCAATCGAGCAGCTATTCAGCACTATGCTTTGGGTGGATCTGACATAAGATACTTTCTATTTGTTTTATGGCTCTTGCTTGGTAATTATTACCAATGGCTCTTTGTTTTATAGAGCCATTGGTAATAATTTCACAGTTGTATTTTCTGTCAAAGCATCTGTACATTTGTAGAAACACAGTACGCATTTCTCCCTTCACATAGAGGACATACTGGCATCACCATTTAAAAGCCATTGGGGAATCTCTGTAACCAGTATATACAATACCAGCAGCAGGAGGGTTTATAGCATGACATCCCAGCAAAGACCTCAAAGCTGTCTTTTGCTGGGGGTAGAAAATAGGCTTTGAAGAAGCATCTATGACCTATTTCTTCACTATGTTTTGGTGTGAGCTGCTGCTTCAGCACATCCCTTAATCCTAGGTGGAAGTCATGTATGTCTTAGGGGATCTAAGATTCATATTGCTTATATCAAGATGTCCACAATGAGATTTGTTAGCCTAGGGACCTGGATGTTGAGGATGCAGAGTGCTGGAGTGATAGTTGTTCAGTGACTGAGATTTGTTGGTTTACAGCTCCTGCTTCCCTAAACACTCATTTGACAGCTTTTTGTCAGTCATGTCATGAGTTTCTCAGGAGGGGAGGAATGGTAACAATCTGTCTCCTTGAGAAGAGAAGCAGGGAGAGAATTTATACACCGATCTCATTATTTTAATTGTAGCGTGTTTGAAATCTTGTAAAGCATCAGGAGCAATCAAGGAAGCCACTAGGAGCCTTGGAGCAGAGCAGGACAATGAGGAGAAGAGGAAAAATATGTCATTGTACATAATCCAGCCTGAAATCAAGTAGGCTTTTGAAACCCTTCAAGTCTATGACTACCGAGAGAGGAAAAGTGCTCTCAGGACTGGGCCTGAGGCATTTTGATTCCAGTGCTTCTTGCTTTTGGTTCAGTTTGCTTGCCATAGTGAAACTCTAGTCTGGGCTTAAATCCACTCCCTCCAGCTTTAGGAAGAGCTCAGTTTAAGGCTGGTGGGCTGAGCTGAAGTGTGCTCATCTTTGCAGATCCTGTGTGTGTGTCCAAGCCACATGAACTGCTGCCAAGATAAACCAGAGGCGACCAGGGGTGAGCCTGTAGGCTTACTGGGCAGATGTTAACTGAGACAATAGCTGTGTCCCAAAGGCTTCCACCTCAGGTTTTGCCCCTCTGTTCACAAAATATCCCAGATCCTTTTGATCAAGACCCATTAACATGCTCCTGAGTAATATGTGGATGGGTGTAATCTTCACAACAGACCTAAACCGAAGCAAAGCCTGACTTGGGAGGCAGGGGAAAAAGTGCTCTTTCCCATGTCAAGCTGGGACTTTCTGCTGGCATGTTTCTTTAGCATTACTCCTAAACTGGTGGCTCAGATGAAAGCCAGTCAAGTGGAAGAGAGGGCTGTGCTGAAGCAAGCAAGCTCTCCTGGTAATTGCAATGCTGCCAGCGTTCTTCCAGTCACTTCAGGTCCTCTGTGCCAGGTGAAAATTTCCTCATTAAGGGGAATTTATTCCATTTCCTTTTATCATTTGTTATTGAAGAAGTGAGTGGATGGAGTTCCAGAGATGACAGGGTGGAATCTGAAGCAAAACAACAGCAAACCAACACCGGAAGCTGAAATGGAGGCACAAGCAAGGATTGGGAAAGGCTTGTAGTGTTCAGAAACTGCAGAATGTGCAGGGGACTTGAGCCTTCTGAGGAAGTGAGCAACCACTTAATGCTCATGGCAATGTGCAGAAGTCTGTATGTGTCTGATGCTCTAGAACTTGTGACTGTCCTTTTGCAGAGGCAAATGTTAAGGAAAAGGGAGCATTGTAGGATTCTGGAATCACAGCCACATAATCATCCCTTGTTTCAGAAGTGATTCTAAACCAGCAAGGGAATTTAATCTTTGGGAGACATTTTGCTCTGTGTTTGAAAAGTAAGTGATGCTCCAGGGGAAAGTGGGAAGCAGTGATGTAGGACTGGGTCATGTGTTTGGGAATAGCCAGAACTGAGAACTTTTAGCTTTTAAGTGCTGGATTTCTAGTGAGCTCTTAGAAGGGTTATTTGCTCTCAAGTGTTCAAAAAGATCAGCCTGATTGTGCTCTTACTGGTTTTAGTGTCTCCAGCAAGTCGGAAGGGTTTGCTTTGAGCAAAGGCAGTGGGGATGTTGGATCTTAAAAAGCATCACCTCTTAACCTCTGCGTGTCTCAGTTTTGCTGTGTATAAGATAAGCATCACCCTTCCACGCTGTTTGCATCTTTCCTTATATTCTTTCCATGAAAGCTGAGATATAAATACTAAAAATTACCCTTATTACTAAATGGATATTGTCCAGATATGAGGATGTGTGCCCAGTACATGCAGAGGGGCAGCCTGATTTCCATACCGGTGCTGAGGGTTTGTAGCTCTCTGATCCAGTTCCCTTTAAATGTAGTGGAACAATTCTGGTGCCTTACTCAGCCTGCTGCTTCTGGTCATGCCTCTGAATCCCTGGGAGCTGCAGTTTCTCATCTCATGGTAGATTCTGGTTGCAAGTGCTTGGAAAGCAGCACTCCTGCGTGTTTGACTCTTGCCTGTTTTCTGTGAAGATATTAAATAGCAAATGGAGTAAGAGAAAACCCTTCCTGTCTAGGTGCTGCTGGAATAGAGGCTCCCACTGCGTCTTTCTTATTAGCTACATTGAAAGCTACATCTCTTTACATCTCCAATCTTCTTCCTTTGTCATGCATTAGGAGCAGCAGAGGAAATAAATGTACAGTTTCATTTCCCCTTTAGGTACTCGGCTTTTCTCTTGTGCATTGGTTTTCCTGTACAAAACTGGTTACCTTTTTGCATGGATTAGTAAGTGTCTTAACCTAATTTACGCTGCTAGCCCAAGGCAATGGAATCTTGTCACCAATCACTGCTTCTCTTCTACCCACCCTGCTGGGGGGTATGACAGTGAATGATACTCTTATAATGAAATACAAAGAAACTGAATTGAAACAAGCTGCAAATGAAGGCAATTTTCTTTCTCTGTCAGTAATCAAATGACAGCCAGCTATGTGTGTTTCTGAGGCAGAGGAAGAGTAAACTGCACTAAACAGGCTCATTTTCTTGGGGTCATCAGGTTGCTCACTCATACCTAGGGAATGCTGGATCTAGGCAAGGAATCTGATGTGGCTGTGTTCTTCTTAATAGCTGGTGATGGCCACTGTTTGTTTTGCCAGAGAACTGATGGATTTTGCTTTGTTTCTTCCTATAAAAGACCCATCCATGCCTTATGCAAAAAATCCTGCCTCTGAGCTGAGATCAGAGTAGAAAGGGCTAAGGGGAAGGAGTTATGTGGTGGAGGCATTAGTGAATGGGGACTGCAGGCTTTAATGTACTCTGGTGCAGCAAAGTGGGTCTTACTTGGGGAAGTCTTTCTGCAGCCAGGACTAAATCCAAAACCTAGGAACCATAACCTGTTGGATTAGGCAGGTCTCTTTCCTTCTAATGCTAGCAAAGAGCAGGATTTGCTGGAGTAGAAGGGCGATGTGGTGAAAGGTTGTGGGGAAAATGAAGGTGTTATTCCAGCCTGGAGTTTCCCAAGGGCAGAGCAGGCTGGTTCTAGTGCCAGCCTGGGACACAGTGCAGGGGACAGCAGTTATGGGGATTTCCTTTCTGAAGATCCCCTCACTAGCTGTCCGCTCTTGCTATTGTAGGGAGGTGAAGCACCCTGTTCTCATATTGCGGGGAAAGGAGAGGTGGCATTGGGGAACTCACAGAAGAAAACCCAGGGATCTGAACCCCAACATCTGGACCTCAGTTCTGCTCTCAGAACACCTGGTTTGAGGTCCCTTCCAACCCAAACCGTTCCAGGAGTCTGACATTTCTGTGACTCTTGCTTGTTTTATGCTAGCCTGACTTCACCAAGGGCAGCAGAGCTGCTCTGTGCCTAAGCCAGAGTGGAAAATCCAATCCGGTGACTCTCTTTCATGCTTCAGCTTCCTGACACATTCTAATAAAGCGGTCTTACCCCTCTCCTCCCACTCAAATAACATAATGCTATTTATTTAAAAATACCATCAAGCAAAGGACATAATTCAAAAGCTCTGATTTAGGAAAATTGCTTGTTTGCTAATCATTTCCTTTTTCCTGATTCAGAGCTTGCTTGCTCATAAAATATTGATATATTGGGCAGGCAGGGATGCTCTTGGCAATGAAGATGAAAAGCAGAAGTGCTGATAAAAATACATAGGCTTTTTCTGTGCTTGTGCGAAAGCTAAGCTTCGGAAAGGTAGCTTGGAAACAGGCAGGCAGAAACTAGGAGGGCTACAGGTGGAGTCAAGCCAGAGTGGAACAAAGATATTGGGGGAAAGAAAAAAGTGGAGGGAGTAAAAGGGGAATGGAGATGGAAAAAGTCAAAAGCAAACTGGGCAGGAAACTGCTGAGCTGCAGAGATGGCCGGGGAAAGCAACGTGTTTGGAACAAACAGCAAAAACTGGGACTTCTGAAGCACCAAACCAGGAGAACAGGAACAGAGGGAAGTATTGAGAGAGCCTGACTGCAAATCTGAAATAAAAGGTGTCCCTCCTTACCCTGGCTATACCACTCTCCCCGTTTTCATAATGCGAGGAGGAACACAAATGATGTGGACAAAAGTATACTTGAGACTGTCAGAAGGAAAAACCTACCTGGCGTGTGAGCTGTGCTGGTTGCTTATGCTGCGCATCTCTGAAAGTCTGCTGCTTTCTCTAAAGAGTGGCTGTTTCTGAAGGTAGAACATCCTCAACAACAGAAAGAAGGTCTTGTATGGAACAAATTGTAGGCCTATGTTTTGCAATTTAGACTGGGAGGAGGAGAGATGGAGTTAAAGTTTGGGTCTGGAGATGTGGGGATGCTGAATCCAAGAAAGGAATCGCTGCAAGTCCTCTATGGAGGCTGTAATACTAAATGACCTTGTGCTAGCTTCATGAAGAATGGTGCCTAGGAGATGATGGACTTCACCATGAGTCACTCATTCTGTCTCAAAAATGCAAGGAAAGGAAGCGTTTCACTTCCTAGCATCAGCAGCCTGCCTGTAGACTTTCTCTTATAGGTGCTTGTGGGGGGCATCCAGCACACAAAAGATCTTTTATGTATGAGGACTGCATAAATGAGCTGGATTTTCCTTTATGTGTACTATGCTATAGCAACCCTATTGCAGTATAGAAGACCCAAGCACTCCTCTGTCTTCTAAGTGTTCCTGTGAAGCCTCACGCAGAGGTGTTTTTCTTATTCAATCCCAGTGAAACAGTTCCAGAAGAGACCCTGAGGAGAGCCAAACAGATCGGGTTCTCAGACAAACAGATTGGGAAATGCCTGAAGCTGACTGAAGTCCAGTGCCGTCAGCTGAGACTGAGGAACAATATAGTGCCCTGGGTGAAACAGGTATGTGAGAAACATCACTCTTCAGTGGAGGCCTCCAAGAGTGCAAGGGGCAGGAGACCTCTGTGCTGTTAGAACCAGCTTAGTTAAACCAAGTGGAAGCCCTGGCTCTGTTAACATCCCTGAGCGTTTTGACATTGACATTAGAGAAGAACAAATTTCACCCACATTATCTGTGACTTCCACACTTCAGGCATCAATGTAATGACATGATCATCCCCATAGAGCGACTCAGAATAGTCGCGTTCATATTCTGTGTGGCTGGGAGGAAGCACAGCTATCTGGCTTCAGGGAAAGGCTGAGTAAGAATGCTGGCCCTCCATGGCGTGACCATGAAAAGTGTCATATGTCTTTTCTCTTGGTAGTAACTTTTTACAGGCTAATACTTTATTTGCAGTATGCTGTTGTTACGGGTTCATTTGCTGTTCATTGTGATGGCACAAGCGTAATGAGCTCATCTAGTATTCATAGCAGTGTCATGAGTGCTGTGCTAGGTGTTCTGCTGCTGCATGTAAGGTATGTCGGTATTGAATTGCCACCAGTTGGGGGATTTTTGCTCTTAAAGGGGGAAGAAAAAACCCCAACCCAAACTACTAAGTGTATCTGAAAGAGCCCATATGTATCCTCAAGCCCAGTTCCAGGTGCCATGAAGTACAAGTTGCAGTATTAGTAACAGTGATGAGCAGCAGACACTTACATAGTGCTAATGACATAAGGTCACATTCTTCATTAGTCACAAGGATTTGGACAGGCAGTGGGGGATTCCTGAGAATACTTAAAGACTGGACAGGTTTTTAAATGGTATAGCATGTAAAAATTCATGTCAGGACTGCTTTACTATAGCTCCCTGATCAGTATTCTGTGTAGAAGTGGTTCAGCTCTTCATTCAGGGAACTTCAGCAGTCACTGCTGACCTGGATGGGCTAGTTACCATGTATAACATGCAATAAGTAGTTGACACAAATAGACAGTGAGCAGCCTAGCAGGCAATTATTCTTCTGGGCTCTCTGGTGACTTAATTGCATAAGAAATTGTTGAAAACTACATAGAAGGGGTGGTAGAAAATCACTCTTGCTTTGTGTACCATTTAATTATCAAGACATGAGTTATATTGTAACATAAATACATGGTGCTTGCACTGCTTACTGCTACTTGTCATGATCTCAATGTAATATTGTGTGTGTGTTTGTACTGAGCATGGGAGTGAGATGAGGTCAAGAGTATAGTGTGAAGATCCCAGAGCAGCTAAAGAGGACAGGAGACTTGGAGGAATGGAAACCTGTGTACTCAGTGATGCCGAACTAGCTAGAGAACAAGGGCCTTGGCAAGAAGGGATGGATGGGGAAAGTTCCTGGGCTGTAGAGGTATTTACCAAAGAGATGCAGAGCTAAAACTGCAGCTCAGAAGGGGGTGGTAGACTGTCCTGCTGACTGCACTGTGGGGTCTTGGGGGAGAGCCAGGCATATGCTGTGTTGCCAGCCCACATCACCTCCTTTTGAGGAAAGACATGATGGGAAAATAATAGGAGAGCACTAGGAGTAGAAAAGGGTTAGTATGTCTGGTTCCCTGAGCAAAAGCAATCCCACAAGTGGGTTTGCCCTTACCTTATCTGCCAGGCCTCCCCATATTTATACTTCAGCCATCTTCCTCCATACCAAAGAGGCTTTAACTGTTTTGCTTGTTGAATTGCAGCACGTCTCACACTCATGAATAACCTGGATGATAGTTGTTAAGTCCACCCCTTGATCACAAGCCCATCTGTATGTTGCATCTCTGCCTTGATGGCCTGAAGTGTCATGGGCCCACCAGACTAAAACGTTGTGAGCCATGATGGGAAAATCATAGGACAGGATGGGAAAGACATGATGGGAAAGTGATAGGAGAGAGGTAGGAGTAGAAAAGGAAAGAGGGAAAAGAAAAACCCCAAACACCTGCATGTAAGAAAGATCTTGCACTGGCCAAGTTACAGTCCCTCCTCTTCTTCCCCATACAGATCGACACACTGGCAGCAGAATACCCAGCGGTAACTAATTACCTCTACATCACCTACAACGGGCAGGTAGGCACGTTTGGAAACAGCAGTCTCATTGCTGTCTAGTTTGATCTCTTTCCTCTGTGCTGCATTATTATTTCTGGAGGTCTTGCAGAGGTGTGAGTGTCTGTAGCAATTATTCTGGATGCTGATACTTATGATCCCTTTACAGCGGGCTTGACACTTTCTCTTGCTGACACTGATCCAGTGCATTTAGTGTTAATGCCCCTTTCTTGTTATGATCTCTCATGTGTCACGTGTACTTGCATTCTCTGTGTACAGGTCAAGTGCTAGGAATACAGAACTCATGTTTCACTCATCCTAGCTAGCATTCATTTTCATGTGAAACTTAGTATCTCCTTACACTGCTCAAATAGCTAGGTCAGAGATGCTGTGTCTCCTTTGGTTTGGGTGCAGCGCTGCTAATTCCAGTAGAGTTACACTTGACTTACACTGCAGTAAATGAGATCAGACTTAAAGCCTGAAGGATCAGGCTGTAAGATACGGGCTGAGCACCAGAAACTGTTCTGAAAAGCATGGAGTTAGGTGCAGTGGAGTACAGATCCTAATGACTTTTCTCCCTCCCTTCTCAGGAACATGATGTAAAATTTGATGACTGTGGGGTGATGGTGTTGGGCTGTGGACCATATCACATAGGTAAATCTTTCTTGCAACTCCTCTGTTCTCCTTGTACCCTCGAGCCTTCTTTCGATGTTCTTGTGGTTCATTTGTTCCTCCTCTTATATGGTGACAAAACCCTCCAGAGCACAGTGCACATGACATCAATTCCTAACACAAGGTTTGCCTTTTACACTTACTTGGAGTCTTCATTTCACACTCTGGAAAAGCCAGGAGAGTTTTATTAGTTTTCACTGAGTCACCGAGTCGTGATTTCCACAAAGTTTTAGGGATTTATTATTAATCTCACTTTTTGGGAATGTTAAGGTCTTGAGTATCTGATACCTTTTGTAGCAGTTTGTTGCTCCCATACCTGTCCTATGTGTTTATTGCCAGCTCATGACTATGTTGTTACATACTATACATTTTATTACTGTAAGTATAGGTGACAATGACAGTATTTGGATACCTTCAGCTGCTTTTGTTCAAGCAATTCTCTGTCTGTTGTTTTTTTTAGCCCACTCATATGATTATGCAGCATAAGAGTTTCCTCATGGCTATGAGTATTGAGTAGTCAGACTGCTGAATCCTCTATATGGGTGACTTTCACTTATTCTTTTAATGGATCTTTCCAAATAGCTTGCAATTATTGACAAGAAAAAAACTGCTTGTGATTCAGAAATATTTTTGCTCTGCCTCTCACAAGCAGTGGTGATGGTGTTTGAAAGCTGAAATGGAAAACTGTGCCCATTTGTTCTGCTTGGATGGACAGGTCACGTGTCACTCCTGGTGCTCATTGCAGGATGTGTCTTTTTGCACTCAGTTTCCTGCAGGAATGTTGAGATGAGTGAAATCAGGAGGAACACTCCATGGTGATGCTTATTTTTTATAAGCCTTTCTGTCAGTCAAGTGGGGTTTAATGATTTGATCAAATGTATGTGAATATGTTTTGCCCTCTTCACCTAAAACTCCCTATTCTCATCTTAGTCTTACCTGTTCTATAGCTTTGATTAGATCCAAGACAATGTTTGGGAAGAGGTTACAACTAAATAAAGGCTGCAAAAGAAAACCATTCCTTGAACCTCTAAAAGATTTCCTTTCTAGGTGCAATAGCCAAGTTGATTTTTCTATTCCTTTTGCAATCCTTTGAAGGCAAGGGAGCAGCGTGCTTTTCCTCTCTGCTTTCAGAACTGTAATCATAATTCAATGGAATCAAGTTAGTGTTCCCTGTGGATTTACAGTAACATAAAAGGAATGGGTCAGGAAAGGGCTCAGTGGTTTGGATGGAAGATAAACAGGTGATGTTACTTTTATTTCAAACAAGATTCTTATTTTCTTTGTGAAAACTGAGAAACATGATGTGAATCTGCTCAGCTGCACACTCTTGAACTTCAGAGCTGGCTTTGAGGCACCTCAAAGCCTGAGCTGCAGTGTGTGACCTGTGCTCCATGGTCCATTGCTCTTCACTTGCTGCCTGTCCTGGAAGGGGAGTTTGTTTATGTGAAAGTCAGCCCTGAAAGCTGTATAAAGCTATTTCACCAGCTGTGTGGACCAGCAGCATGCTTTGGAAATCTTAAGGTGTGCATTTAGGTTTAACATGGTTGAAACCTGAAAACGAGTTCAAAACCGTGCCTGTATTGATGCAGCAATTATCTTCTGAGGAACAGTGTCTTCTTGTGTTACAACAGACACTACAAGTATTACTAATTATTTGCTGTCTTCCCTTTTCCCACTGTTTGGACATGACCACTACCAGATGTGACTGGAATATATTTACAAGTGTTCAGCTGTTTTCCCAGGTTGTATCTAAAGCAGTCAGATGGGGACTCCAGGTGACCGTTGTGTCCTAAAGGATTTGATTCCCCTCCTCTTCTGTGGAGTTTTAGCAGAGGCCTAGGCATGTTTTGAGGTTCCTGTTTGAAGAAGTAGAGAAATAAATGGTGTGCCTGTGAGTGACCTGTGCCAGCCATCTGTTTGTGACTAGGTACAGTTAAGCACAGGCTGAATTTCCAACGTATCTTGACACACACATATATATAAAAATATCCATTGTTATCACGTAATGACTGCGAATGCATCACGATGAAGCCAAGGTTTTCTTGTAGACTATAAGCATAACCATTTAATGACTTTTTTTAATACACATTATTCCATGTTTGTGGTACTCCTCCTAGATGTTTTGAGTATTGAAATTTATGGGACGGTATCTGTTAGAACAAGTCTGGAATCCAGCACTGCCTGAAGCCTTGGAGCACTGCCTGAGTCTCAAGTCCTGCAGCTTGCCCAAGGCCAAGCCCCAGGCTCTGGTGCTCACCTCAGCTCCCTCTGTGCCTCTTTAGAGGTGGCTACAGCCACCTACTCAGGGTTCAGGACAGTAAGGATGTGCTTGCTTTTCAGTGTTGCCACAGTCACTGTGGCCTTTGAACCAAGATAAAAGGAGCACAGAGTGGTTCTAAAGGTGTTGTGCTACTGATTTGCCTCATCTGGGGTCACCACAAAAGTCAAACCCACTGACCTGCAGTTCTTCTCTTGCTAGGTTAGCCATACTCTGCTCTTCTGGAAGGTACAAAACACTTCAGTCTTCTGGTTTTTAAACCCTATCTGTACAAATACTTTGTGCTTCCTGGAGTAAATATTGCTGCCTTAGAATAATGGGCACTCAGTTTGGTCACCTCTAAGCTTCTGCCTCGTACCTCAAAGCGCATTGGTTGGGAGGCAATAGTAGCTGGATGGGCAACAAGAGCAGACAGAAGTATGTATGAGCACAAGATGACAGACATAAGTGTTTATGAGTACAGGATGACAGGCATGTTATGGAGGCTTGTCACTCCTGGGGAGCTGAGCCAACTTAGCTGTTGTGCTTGGAGGCTCACGTTTGTGGATCATTAGTTTCCATGGGAGGACAATTAGATTTCTTGTTCTGAGCTGACAGGAGGGAATGCTGTTCTGGTTCTTTTTCTCTTCTAAACCTGAATGCTGAGAATGTCTGCTTATGTTTTCTTCTTTGCATCCTTCCTTTCCTTGCCCACTTTTCTGTCTCCTGGCAGGCAGCAGCGTGGAGTTTGATTGGTGTGCTGTCTCCAGTATCCGCACACTGCGTCAGCTTGGCAACAAGACTGTCGTCGTGAATTGCAACCCAGAGACGGTGAGCACAGATTTTGATGAGTGTGACAGACTGTACTTTGAGGAGCTGTCACTGGAAAGGATCCTGGACATCTACCAATATGAGGTAAAGGAAAGCAGAAGCACAACAAAAAGCCATGAAGCAAACCGAACTTCAGAATTCATGTCACTAGCTTGCTTTGGTGGAGCAGCTGGGGGAGAGGGGAAAGAGCTTGCTAGTAAAAGCTGTTTGGTTTGGATCCCAGTGTTGCATTTTACACATCATTGATGTTCCTAGCAGCCTGCTCAATAATGAATGCCAAATAAATATTAAATTATTTTGCAAGATGCCATATTGTGCAATATTTACAAGCAGATTTAATTTGCTGCACAGTCATTTATCGCACAAATTGTTCTGCCCTTGTGGTGCTGAGCTTTAGCACTTGAGCATATCCTTGACTTTAAGCACAAGTACTCCTCCTGAAGCAGTAGAACAAGTGATGCGTGTAACACTAACATGTGCTCAAGAACTTGCAGTCTAGGCCTTGTGATACAGTGGTAATGTGGTCCAATGTGCAGGCAGATCAGGCAGGGGCATTAGAATGGCCATCAAACAAAAACATGATCCAGCTCCTGATCCAGACGTTGCACTTGTCTGGTAGGAGTTTTCAAGTGTTCAGAAGTGCTGATACTAAGAGATGAAGAAGAGTCCCAAACAGATTTGTTCATGAGAGGATATATACTGTATACAGCTGGTCCCAGTATGATAAATATTTCTAACTGGTAATAAACTCATCTTCATTTGTGGCTGAGGGTTTCAAAGGTATTTACAGGAATCTCACCTCCCTTAAAGTTCAGTGTGAGTTGACGGTATAACTTGCAGAAGCAACATTGCAGAACGCAGGTCATAACCCTAGTTAAATCCATAAGTTTTAACTTACAGTTCTCCTTTTCTTGGCTCTTTTTTTCCCCAATATGTGGCAATTTGAGCTCATCTCTTTTGTGAATGGGTGCAAGTTTCTACAATGTTTTTATAACCTGCTTATGTTTGATCATTCTCATATTTGGAACCAAGCAAAAGCACACATCAATACTCGAGGCCCTGTCTCTAAGCTCTGTTCTTAAACAATTTGCAGAATACCATCTTTAGACTGTGTGTTCACACTTTCCTATGTGTACATGTTGGTTTGGCTCTTTAGATTTTCATAAAATCAGACCCTGCTGCTGGAAAGCACAGATTTAGGACAGGCCAAAAGACTCCTGTGGGGTCTTCAAGGCTGGGTTTTGAGCAAGGCTCAGCTCTGTAAGCATCAAACTCTTGTTTGCTTAAGCAAAACTGAACTGCTGAACTTGGGGTGTGGAAGAAATTGCTGTGACAGTTTGTCAGACAAATAGCGCTGATGAAACACATCCTCTAATTACTGCAGGATCAAAGAGGAGGTAGAGATAGGTGATGAGGGAGCAACTACTCATTTAAACACATAGTGCTAGTAATTAAGCAAGTTGGGTAAGAAAACTATGTGAAAAGAATAATGCACATATATTGAAACTTGCATCATCCTTCTTGTTACAGCAGAGCTTGGAGAGTTTGATGGGAGGCATTGCAGATCTCAAGACCTAATAGCATCCTCTGGTACTCCAAGCTGAAGGGAAAGAACACTCGGGTAGTTTCCCCAGCTCAGCCAGCTGTGCTCATCAGGGGCACTGTACTTATGCTTCTGGGCATGTATTTAGCCTGTTTTGCTTGTAAAATAAGCCAAAAAGTGGTTGTAAGAGCAGAGAAGGCACAGGGAAGGCAGCAAGAGCTGAAGTGTTGGGAATGAGAAGGGAGAGATGTGCTGAGAGTTAGCAGAGGATTCTCCTACTCTGACTTCAATCAGAAAACAACCAATTTGATGTTTGCTCTGGAGGTGTTAAAGCCATCAGGGGGTCTCAGCCTCAACATCCAAAGTTAGGATTGTGCAAGCTAATAAACCCCAAGATGAATAATAAACAGTTGTTTTACAACACTTTAGTAACAACAGAAGGGAATGGCGTCATTATGCCTAGTTTGTAAGCAGGGAAACGGGGTCTGTGAGGAGAGGCTGCAAAGAGTTATGTAAAAGGACATAGGCAGACCTGGGGACAGGCTCCAGACCTCCAGCAGAGTGTAGTCTAAAATATATTATTTGCTATGAGTGAGCCAAATGCTAATATCCTATTAACAGAGTACTCCCTCAGGCAAATGCAGTTGGAAGGCAGTCCCTAAGGAAACGATCAAGTTAAAAAGTCAGGATGCAATTCTAAGACTCCTCACCAGTCCTGCAAATAACCATCTCTCCCAGCTTCATAGACAAAGCATGAATAATGCCATGATTTCAGACTGATCTGTCAAACAGTCCTGCTCATTAGCCTCCTCTGGTGTTCAGTCTTCAGTGAAGAGAGGTAAATACTCTGAAAAGTCCTGGATCATTAGCAAAGCATAGGTAAAACCATCACCAAATAATAGAATTATAGAACCACAGAGTGGTTTGGGTTAGAAAGGATCTCAAGATCATCTGATTCCAGCCCCCTGCCATGACCCACTGGAGCAGGTTGCTCCAAGCCCTGTCCAACCTGGCCTTGAACACTGCCAGGGATGGGGCAGCCACAGCTTCTCTGGGCACCCTGTGCCAGTGCCTCAGCACCCTCACAGGGAACAGCTTCTGCCTAATGTCTAATCTAAATCTCCTGTTTTGTTTTGAACCCATCACCCCTTGTCCTATCACTGCAGTCCCTGATGAATAGTCCCTCTCCAGCATCCTTGTAGCCCCCTTCAGACACTGGAAGCTGCTCTGAGGTCTTCATGCAGCTTCTCTTCTCCAGGCTGAACAGCCTCAGTGTTCTCAGGCTGTCTTAGTATGGGAGATGCTGCGGCCCCTGACCATCCTCTGGACTTGCTCCAACAGCTCCATGTCCTTCTGCTGGGGACACCAGAACTGCACACAGTGCTCCCCTTTTCCCTCTGTGCAACAGATACATCAACTCCCTAAACATTTTTAGGATTAGCAGCAAACCTTTGGTGACTATTTAGCTCAAGTAAATAGATGTACTGCCTTGTCCCAATTTTTCTGATCAGGCAAATGGAGCTCAACTGGGGAGCAAGGTAACCACCAGGATGGTAGGCAGGTTCCAGCCACCTACAAGAGGTAGCTTCACACCTAGATGAAGTCCTACCCCAGGGATGTACTCAGCCATCCCTCCTCTTTCTCTCTCTCGTGTCCTCCTTTTACTTCCCCCCCTCCAGTTGACATTCACAGCTCCTGTGACTCACTGGGGACAGCAGAGCCCTGCTTTGGAGGGAAGTTTAATTTACTGTCAATGTGCAATGTTAGGTGGCAGTCTATGAAGACAATAACTTAAAGACAAAACTAATCCTTCCCTCAGATTTATTGGCTCTTTGCTTCCAGAGAAGATGTTCCCATTTTATTTGAATATCTATCTGCTTGAGGGCCTCTTCTGATTCTTTTTCAGTTTCCAGGATTGTTCTGAAACAATTCATAAAACTAAAGGAGGCTCTTAGGTACAATTTTAATGGTCTAATTTGTTTTCAAACTCAGGGAAAAAGAAAACCCAACTGTATTACTAATGACATAAAAGCAAGGTAGTAATAAAAAGACTGATTTTTGTTATAAAGGGGAAAATAATTCTCTCCAGGCTTCTTCCACGAGATTATGTATAGCATATATCTTAAAGGTATCTAATGGCAAAGATGTTATTCATTTTCTTTATAATTAAAATATGGCTGATGATGAAGTGGTATGCAGTGAAGTCTGTTTCTGCCTGTTCACATTCCTCAGCGGAGCAGTCCTGTTGCAGGGCAGTGGGCTGCTCTTTGTGTGAGAGTATACTTTGGGAAATAACAGTGGAATTTTAAAGGAAGATGGAAGCAGCAGCAGGGTCTCAATTTGTGGTTCTTTTGGAGTAAAAATGAGTATATGATTCTTTGCTCTCTGCTTGAATAAGCCATCTCCTTTTCTTCCTTGGGGCTGGAGTGCCCAGTGCCATTCCAACTTGGATGTAGGCACTATTTGGATTTTAGAGGCCCAGTGACTTGAATTATTTTAAAGGAAGAAATACGCAGCAACTGAAGAGAAGCTGTTAGCTGGGACATTCACATTTCCAGTGTGTTGAGGATAAATTAAGATGTTGGTTGACCTTGGCAGCAAAGCTAGGTTGACTTGTTATCAAACAGAAACCATTCCAAGCTGCAAGAAGGGGGTTTGCTTATTCACTGTCTGGTTCTTGTCTATGTGGGATGATAAGGGGCCCAGGGACTAGAGATAAGTACTGTATTTTGGATGGGTCTGGAAGCAGTAAGGAACAGATTTTTCTTCTGAGTTGGAGATAGCAAGCTCTGATGTTATCAGACAACCCCATGTGGGGCTGAAAGAGTCTCTGTCCTTCCTCCACCCTCTACTACTCCCTGTCCTAAGCTCTTTCAGGTGGCCACTGTCGGCTGGCAGCAGCGTGTGTTCCCATAAGTGACTGCACAGTGAAAAGGAAAAGAAACTGTCTCCAGCACTGTATATTAGCATGTAAAGCAAACAGTGATCTTGCAGACCTTGGGATAATAAGTGCTGCTCAAATGCCAGACTTTTTTTAGTGGAGTTTTATTATGGTAGGAAATTAACCACATTAAAGTTGAGTAGGGTTTGTAGTAGCACTTATCATCTGGTGGTTCTCAGTCACTTCTAGTCCATCCTGCTCTCAGCTTACAGATCTGCCACTTTATATCCCTTTCAGTCCCTCATTAAGAAGTTCTTCTTCCAGGAAGGCCAGTGGGGCAAACCATCTTCAGGAAAAACACACTTGTTAATTAAAAGAACACTGGTACTCTAAAAGATAGAGCCAAGCCATGAATCACTTGATTTATGTTTCTCATTTCCTAAAGGTGGGTAAAACTGTGCAAAATACACATGGTTCCAAAGAGCTTTTTCACTGCAGTTGTCCTGTGGGCCTGCTTCTCCTTTGGGCAAAGTTTCACCAGCTTTAAGTTGAAAGCAAAGTGCCCATTATTGAATTACCCTCAGTTATTATGCAATCTAAATGTAACTTAGGGCCACATAATTGTTGCAGGTACTCTAAGGCTTTCTTTTACTATTGAAAGATTTCACATCAGACTAGGTTGTACTTGAAAGCATTAGGGGTTCTGTGTAAAACTAAAATGCCCATATTTGCCCTGAAGAAATAGTTGTATTTGCAAGCAGCCTTACCTGGCTCATGTTATTTGCTGCTTATTATTTCCTCCCTCAAAATGTGCTTACCCAGTGACAGACATGAAATGTGCCCTCTGTGGCTGAAGGATGCTGTGCCTCTTGTCCTGCCTCATTCAGTTCTGGAATTGAAGTGCTTGCAAATAATGGAAAAGAGCATATATGGTAGTTTGGCTGAAATAGTTGTTACTAGTGAGTGTGCTGCCAGAAATGAGGAGCTAGGTAGGAGTAATGTGATTGAGTTAAAAAAGGGGCTAAGTGTATCCAGAGTAATTCCCCATCACAGGCTGTCAGGTGGATTGTGCTCTATTGAAGTAGACTCTTGCTTTGTACAGGCCAGCAAGAAGTCAGCAGTGAGCACTCCTTAAAGACTGGCTTCTGAGGCTAGGGGAGGTTGGTTGCTGAGCAAAGTACAGTGCTGGCAGAAAAATGAAGATGCAGTTGTTTCCCATTGTGTCTCTGCTGGAGGTTACTTCCTTGCAATTCTGTAGGGGGAAAAAGACTTTGGGTGCATGTCTGTTACTCTGGAAGTCTCTGACCATGAGCATGGGAGAGGCTGCTTTCTTATAGCAGCTTGACTGAGAAAGAAAGGGAACCTAAAGCATCCTGTTTGTTCATGCTGCTGTGTTCAAAGGTGGAAGTAGGCTCAGATCTAATGGTCCCCCATGTTCACATGTGTAGGAGAACACAGAAAGGAGACCTGACCCCATCAAGCAGAGTTTTGAGTTTCATTGTGGGGTGTCACACTTTCATAGCACAGCACCCTTTCTGTGTGAAGCAAGGGAGCATATGTCAGATCAGCACTAGGAAAGCAGCAGCACCTAAACATGCCATGAAAAGAAGGTAAGTCTGTAGCTATATCAGAAGTTATATATGGCTTGGTGTCAAAAGGCTTGTGAACACTGCAGTTTGCTTTGGTTTCCTGGGGAATTTGGCCTCAAGTTACTGCTGAGTTTTGAGTGATATCAAGGAGGATATTGCTGTTTTAGAGAGGCTACATGCTCTGAATCACACTTTGTAGCCTCTGGGTCAGCACAATTATGATCTACCTTTGCTCATAGCAACCTGAAAAGTGATATAATCTAAATATTGGATTCCTAGTTATAGCAGCTCTTCATGTTAAGCTAACTTGGATGTGACTGTGCCCCTTTCTGTCTGCCAACAGGGATGCAGTGGTTGCATTATTTCTGTAGGAGGGCAGATTCCCAATAACTTGGCAGTTCCACTGCACCAGAGCGGAGTGAAGATCCTTGGCACAAGTCCTTTGCAGATTGACCAGGCAGAAGATCGCTCTGTATTTTCAGCTGTTCTGGATAAGCTGCATGTGGCCCAGGCTCCCTGGAAGGCAGTCAGCACACTGGTAAGTTGGGATATGCATCTGGGAAACAATGAAGCAGTGGGGCTTGTTACGAACATCTGCTCAGGGTGGATCAACTTACTGATACGTTTCAAGATTCCAGATACATTTGACAGCTTTTTACTGCTGATGGTGAGGAACTTGTAAAGTGATGCTATAGCATCTCTGAGAGTGGGATGGAAATTGGAAAGGAAGTATCTTTCAATCGCCTTTACTCAACATGGGCTATGAAGCCAGCAGAAGTCAGCACCACTCTCAGGCTACTGTAGTTTATCCAGCTGGCCTTGAAAACTGTTCCAGGAGGTGGAGATGGCAAAGGATTAGAAATGTGTCAGCATCATTCTTTTTTTCCTGGTGAAGCTCTATGGGCAGGGAAGATCTGAAGATGACAACTCTGGAACTAAGAAGTGATGTATTACATTCAGCCCTGGCTGTAGTCCCGATTTTCTCCCTCACCCCCTAAGTCTTAATGGCTGCTAAAGTTCAAATGCAGTTAGAGGTGAAATTTTGGAATGACTTCAAAATATCTTCTTGCTCACAGTATGCTTTTCCTTTCTTTCTTCTAGAGAGATGCAGTTGAATTTGCAAGCTCTGTGAGTTACCCTTGTTTGCTGAGGCCTTCCTATGTTCTGAGGTAAGGCTTAACCATCAGAGCTCATCAGTTTTGGGGTATGAACTACCCCAACTACTTTGAGACAATGGAGAGTAATTTCAGGGGATGTGTGGAAAATGCTGTGCTAGGTGCATGTGGTATAAATCTTAATGCATGTGCCACTATCTTAAAGGGTGGGACAACTGCATAAACCAATCCAGCAAGCCAGTGGACCCCTTATGTTCACCAGGCACAGATCAAAAGTAGAACATAAGTGTAAGAATGTCTGTTTAACTGCATTATCTTTTCCATGCTTCAAGGCTAAACCCACAAACCATCTATGATGTTACTTAAGGTTTCTGAGACTACAATTGAGCCAGAAGATTGTTTGCCACCAGGAAAACAAGAAGGGAACATGCTGAGGCCATTTACTGGGGTTGGCATCTGTTTTCAGAATATGACAGCACATCTTTCGAATTCAGCTTCTTATTTGCCAAGCTTCTCTGCTTACAGGCATGTTTTATGTCCCTAGATTGTGGCAGCTGCTCCTCATTAAATAGGCATTGTGCAGAGCCACACATTTCCAACAGCTTGACTTTCTGAAGACGTTATAGCAGCGCATACCCACAGCAAACTCACACCTTCTGAGTGATCACTCTTCCCTGTGAGGAGTTTCTTCAGAGTTGGATGACTAGGCACAGAGAGACAGTTTGCTGGGCACAGTTTACAAGTGAAAATAAATTGGAGACAGGATCCTTTCCGCATGACAAAGAGATGTGTATCAAAATGGAGAGGCACCATTCATTTCCAGAGGAGAAAAAACAAAACCCACAACACCTTTGTTTTTAAAAAGACAAAAAGGAGAAGGATTTGTTGGGTGTCCAACCCTCAAGGAAATATCCTTTAGGAGAAACTGCTGAATGTGATTTTTCTATCCAGTTTCTCGAGCTTGCAGTGGGGCTGTGGAGCACAGCTAAAAACCAGCACTTGGATAAAGGGGAGAAGTTAGAAACAGCTCCTGATGTAATTCTTCTGGTTTTTAGGGAATACTTCTTTTAGCCTGCTGTTTCCATCTGTGTTAAATCCAGTATAGGCCTTTTCCATGTAAGTGTTTACTAAAGGGTGTTTATGCAGGTTAGGGCAACTTCAGGGAGAAAGATGAAACTAAAGGATGTAAAGCTTGAGAAACTAGAAAGTGAAAAGCTCTGGCACAGCACACAGCCTGGCCTCTTTTTGCAGAACAGCAGCAGGTCCACAGCTAGACTTCATCATCCTTTGAACAGATACAGCCTTTAATATTTGCCAGTTGCCTTGGAAAACTAAATGCATTATTTCCATCAGTTATTTACTGTGTGTACCAGCTTGCATCCTTAGTGGTGCTATTGACATAGGCCCTTGGATTTAATTGAACACTATTGATTTACATCAGCTGAAGAGGTAGTCAGGTAAGTATAATCACACAGGTACTTGTGTCTCTTTATCATAGCCTGAAGTGACTGATTTTGGTAGGGTAGATCCTTCCTGTACTTTTCCCCACAGCCTCTGTGGGTTTGCCCATCAAAACAAAGAGGAAGCTGAGCATCAGTGGTAGAAATGACCACTGTAAAACCTTTGTCAAAGGATACTGAATCACTTACTGGAGGTTCATTAGGTATCAGCTCTGCCTTTCTTTCAGTTCAGAGTGGAGCAAGCGATGAGTCAGGAGCTTGCTTGGCTAATCTGTCATCTAAAGGTAGCTGGCAACCCTGTGCTGTGGTATCTAACATGCTGATCATCTCCCTCAAAGTCACAGTGGAGGCTGATCTCTTTTCTTTGCCATTTGCACAGTGGATCTGCAATGAATGTTGTATTCACTGAAAAGGAAATGAAGAAGTTCTTAGCAGAAGCCACCAGAGTCTCTCAGGTACCAGTCTTTGTGCTGCTATTGTGTTTTTCGTTTGCTGTATTTGTTTCACCTCTTCTGTGTTTTCCATCTCTCTGTTTCTGTGTTGCATCTTCCTTGCCCTTTCCCTTCCTTGTTTGATGAGGAGGCAGTGAAATCAGAGTTTGACTCCTCTAGTAGGCAGTCCATGGGAGCCTGTGCAAGCATCCTTAACTGACACCACTGGGATGCCCCCATGGAGTGGGGATGGAAGTCAGCTCTTGTACCTAGGCATCAATTTCTGAGTGGTTCATTATGTAAATAGATGTAGGGGTAGCTGGCTGGCACCCTTCCTACCCCATGCAAGCTCACTAGTAGCAGGTTCTGCTGCCAGCACAGAACTGACAGCATCTTTCACTCACTTTCTGACCTGTTTTGCCTGGTTTCTTTGACCAACCTCAAACTTCATCCTGGCATCTTCCCTCTCACCAATCTCACCAATGACTTTTAATTTTTTAACCTTTTTAAATGCAGCAACATTTGCAAGCTTTTGCTGTGACCTTTAACTCTCCAAACCGTGTGCTGAGAACTGTTTTCCTCTGATACAAAAGCAGGACCACTGCCTGCTCGCTGTTAATCCAGTGGGATTATTGATCTGCAGAGTACACAATGCACAAGATGAAAGCTCTGGGTTCCGTTTGAAATGTCTTTCAAAAGCTAATTTGGGGATTTTAAGTGTCCTTTTTTTTATCCTAGCAAAGTGAAGGACTTGGTTTAATACATTGAAATTTAGACAAGAAAAATCTAAGTAATTTCCCAAAGACATAAACGCCTCAGAACATAGTAAGCAACTCAAACCCTGAACTTCTTCTATACCTTCTATCAGTGTTATTGTACAAGGGATGTCTGGGGAGATGAGAATATGGCAGGAGAAGAAAGTTAAACACTTGAGGTTGAATGAAGACCATACAGAGTTCAACAGTTTGACCTTTCAGCAGTTCAGAGCAGTACTGTAGCACCATAAACACTGTTGTCACAGGAATCTTGGAGTTAAAAATGAGTAAGTCAAAGATGAACTCTCTGAAAACACAATTTGCTATGGAAGCCAGACATATTATTGCTTATTCAGGGGATTTCTTAGGTGATAAAAGCTTGAACAAGAACAAAAACATGTGGTTTTTAAGTGTATGAGGTAGCATTTCTGCAAGAAAAGATGGAATGAAAGAGTGAGACTTTGCAAAGTTTGCATCCTGAAGGACAGGTAAGTGTTGGAGGCAAGCAGACCACTCAGCACCATCTTTGAACAACTTTAAGGGGATTTTGGAAAGCAGGAGGGTATCACTGTTTCTTCCATCAGAAGGGGTTCTAATTCTCAAAAGCCTACAGGGTCAACCACTAGTGGAAACTGGATTCTTAGCAGTGCTCAGTCACCCAAAACACCTTGATTCCTTCTGTACTTTAAGTGCTCTGCTTTGTGTTTCCAAACACATAGACAGAAGCAGGCTTTCTGTGCTGCTGGATGGCTTTGTGATGGCCATGGATACCCTATAGGACCAGGAAAGTGACCCTTTGTCAGCTTAACTTGGCACAGCTTGATTGACTTGAATTGGGCAGTGTTGTTCTGCATTGCTGAGGTGTTCCATCCCTGCTACAGGAGGCCCTGCTGGGAGTTGAAGTTAATACATGATGTATTCCTAGGGGAGAGAGTGAATGCTCCCATGGGATGCTTGCGTCCAGTTCTGCCATACAAACAAGGGCACTGACACATGAGTGGTTTCACACCATGAGTCTTCAGGTGCTCTAGCCCTGTTCCTGCAGAGACTTGCACTAGATTTCCACACTCAATTTTTGCTAGTGTAGTCAAATTGCTATGGAAAGACTTCTTTTTTGCATCTAGTATTTCATATGGACAAAAACTATAGTATAGTTGAAGCTAAGGTAGCAAAAGGCAAACCGGAACAAAAGTATTGTATCCTGCTTCCAAATGAGGGAGAGTTTTTAGTCTCATCAAGGCTTTATGGCCTGTGAGTGATCCCACTATTGTTAGCTGTGAGCATACAACTAAACCTGAGTACGTGTTCAGTCTGTGGGATACTGGCTTCATTTTTCTGCTTACAAAGCTTCTCCCGGTTGTGCTCCATCCAACAGAGCATCTCCAGATAAAATGCCTGACCAGTGGTGGTTTGTTGTTTTAGCTACTTTGCTGTTAGTTTTGTGTCATTATGGCATTTATGTTGCCAGTCATATTCAAAACTCCTTGTGTGGGTTGAGACACATTGGAGTAAGCCAAGTTCTACAGACATAAAATCTTCTGGTGGAAAACTGCAGCAAGACAGAGAGTTACAGGACACAAGCCTCTAAATTTATGAAGCTGTGTAGGCTGTGGCATTGTCCTTGCCTGTGAATTTACCCTTGCACTGAGAAATGGAAGGAATTGTCTTGTAGCTTTTGGAGTTGCTCTGGGTTTTTTTTTTTAGGAGGAGCCTTTTGAGCATGCACAGAGTGTCATTTAGTCCATTTTATTCTCCACTAAATAACAGGCAGTTAATAGTGGCTGGGACAGGTAAAATGTTGAGACATAAAGCTGGCCAGGAAGAATGTAGATTAGATTTTTAACTGTCTGTTGGAGCTGATGTCTGGAAGGAGAAGGCGCTAGGGGAGAGTGGGAAGTGTGTGCTAGCATCCCAGAAATAAGCAGGAAGAAGAGGAAGGAAAACTGTATGCCAGGGAACCTACTGGGAGTCGGGACAGGTTGCTTGTGGCCAACTATAATTAGGGCAACTCTCCCTGGGAGACTTAGGAAACCAGGCAGAGAAATGAGAAAGGAATGGATTGGTTGCCTAAATAACTCTTTAAAGTAGTGAACGCTACACAAAGTCATTAAGTCTGCTAAGAATCAATTACTTTATGAAGCAGTTGTGTGCTGGGAGGCTCAGAGGGAGGAAGAGCTGAAGATCATGGAGGTAAGGACCACTGGATCCATGCACATGGCCCACTCTCTTCTTTCTGCCATGATCTCACCTAAAAGCTCTTTGTGGCTTTTGCCCCCAGTTACCATGTCATTGTGACTTTATGGACAACACAAACTAATTCATCAGTGGCTTTAGGGAAATCCCAACAAGTTCCCCTCCATTATTTCTTTGCAAAGTTCACTTATCTGTGGAAATAAAGATATTAATAGATTGGTCCTGTGTGATTCTGCTTCCAAAGGTTTGCTGGTAATGAACAGTGGAGCACATGGATGGCTCCCCCATCCTCTCAAATAAAAACTGTCTTCTTTTATCTTGTCTTGATGGCAGGATCACCCTGTGGTACTCACAAAATTCATTGAAGATGCCCGTGAAGTGGAAATGGATGCTGTAGCTAAGGCAGGAAAAGTAAGAACTTTGCTTTTCTTTAATGTTAAGTTTGTTTTTCAGGATCAGAGATTTGTGAAAATGTGTGGTTTCAGTGATTTACTCTACAGCCATGGAGTCATGCTGAGAAGAGCAGAGAAACAAGTAAAGATGAATTCATCTTAGGTTCAAAAACATCATGCTAGGAAAGCTCAACCTATCTTATTGTATACATCTACATGGGGGAGGTAAAGTATTACTTAACCATTTGAAGGAATCCTTTAGAACATAATTATCACTGGATTGACAAATCACTGGCTTCACAAACGACTTTTGTGGGGATTGTATCAGCATGTGTTATGATATTACCACAGTGTGTTAGAGAGGAAGGTAACTTTAGGAACCCCAGGTGGTGGTAGGTTTTATCATGCTTGCAGTTTGTTTAACCAGAGATGCTAATATCATCCCCCTGTTTCCTATGTCTTGTGTCTGCTTCAGGCCTAAATATTGGGAAATTCCTTCCCCCCCCACTTCCCATTTGTATTCTCTTTTGGATACAGCTCTGTTCAGGTGATGGAGAACCAGTTCATGGGAGAGGGTGAGGTGCCTAACTGCTGTCTTGTTACTGTCTGCAGATTATTTCACATGCTATTTCAGAGCATGTGGAAGATGCAGGTGTTCACTCTGGAGATGCCACACTCATGTTACCCACACAGACTATTAGCCAGGGAGCCTTGGAGAAGGTAGGCATTGCAGTACCACTGAAAAGAGAGAAGAAAATCAGAGTTTGAAGCTGCTTTCCCCTTTTGCTTGGGAGAACTCAGTCACCAACAGAGAAAACAAATCACCAATGGTTTTTTAAAGGCCAGTGCAATAGATGCAAGTGTAGGATGTCAGTGTGCTCCCTGTGTTTGGCTATTCTGTCTGATCATCCTTTAATTTAAGCATTAGACATACGCACTTTCAGACTCACTGGGGTTTTTTTGGTTCATTGGCTTAAAACCAGCTCCTGTAGCAATAGAGGATTGTCTCATTCATTTATATGCCACAGTTCACTTTCCACTTCCTCTTCTCCCACAGTCCTTAAATGATTAGATGAGGTGTATGACTTTCTAGCTGCCTGCTTTTCCACAAAGGATATCGGGATGAATGAACTTCACCTAACATTGACGTTTTTCCTCTTCAAGAATAAACGTAGTGATACAGAGTTAGTTGTCAAAATGTGTTTTCTAAATGAAATGTGCCAGAATGAGGGTAGAGGGAAAAAATATGCTAGAGCAGAGAGATACAACATTTAAAGGAATGCAGATGTGAGGTGATTTTTTGACACGATGCTGTCTATTTTATGGGATTGATTTATTTATTATACATACACACACATTTTTATCTATTTTTATAGGTAAAAGCTGCTACAAAAAAGATTGCAAATGCCTTTGCCATCTCTGGTCCATTCAACATTCAGTTCTTGGTGCGAGGGAATGATGTGCTGGTAAGAGCTCTTGTGGCCATTGGAGGAAGTCAGGCTCTGCTTCACCTAATTAGGTGTATGGTTCCTGCAGTCCCTGCCATGCAAACTCTGTGACAGTGGCAGCTGTGGGCTTCTGAGTCCTTTGTCTGGTGATGTGTGGCTCACCTAGTCACACACCTGGCTACATAGGGGAGAGCATGGGGGGTGAGGTGGGTCTGATGCTGGCAGCACTGGCTTTGTTTCACTGTGGGGTGCTGTCCTTCCCAAAATTATCAGTTTGGAATATGATGGACAGCACTGGGACCTGTGCCTCAGCCTATGCACTGAACATCGTTGCTTTTCTATCTCTGATATCCTTTCTAATTTAAGCTATTTGATCATTAAAATAAGCCTGCCATAGCACTGGAAAGAAAGCAATAAAATTTGTTTAAGCCTTTAACATATGCCATTAAGATGGTTTCTAAATTGCGTGATCCTAGTAGCTATCAACAAAAGAAGCACAGCCCTCTGACCCTTCATGAGTACAGCTGGCTTTCTGTTGCTAATGGAAGAAGATCAGAGGAATGTGAGCAGAGTATGACTGAGGAAGCGGTGAATGGAAAGAAAACCTGATGTGTGGTATAGAAGAGATGCATTATTGGTGAAAGATCCTGTTTAGCTATTGCTTGAGAAAAATGTACTTGCCATTCTTCACCTTGATTCTGTTTCACACATAATTATTCAGAAACTCTACAGAGGGGCAGGCTGGAGTATTTCCTTCCTTCCTCAGCTGTGCTTGTCATTCTGTCTTAACTTACCTATTCTTCCCATCCTCCATTCTCCCTCACAGGGATTCCTCTTTTGCTAACAACTCCATGGTGCACTTCTCAGCAGCATACAGAACTTTGTTTCTTGCTTGGGTCACTGAATGACTTCTGCATGTGGATGAGGCACATTGGTAAAGATTCTTGTCATTCCTGAAGTGCCATTACCATGGAAAAAGCACAGAGTAGGCTTCTAAAGGCTGTATCTAATGCCTGTGCATAAGTTTCCTTGCCTCTTGCACATTACCTGAGGGTATAGTGCAACACATTTTCCAAAGTGAACTTTGGATTGCTCTCAGTTCTAATTTTCAGACAAGAGAGATGAAACTCAGTTGCAGAACATCAGGCTTCTTGTATCTCAAGCTGGGCACTACCCATCCCTCACTGCTGTTTGTAATTCAGTTTCTGTTTCTTTTATGTGGTAATCTGATGAGCATCTCTACTTAGAGGAGTAAGGACTGATTTCCAGAAATAAGATCAATCTGTTTCTTCACTGCACAGTCCCTGACCCTGGTATTTCTCCTTTTTAACCCCATCAGGTGATAGAGTGCAACTTGCGGGCTTCACGTTCCTTCCCTTTTGTATCGAAGGCTCTGGGTGTGGACTTCATTGATGTGGCCACAAAAGTGATGATTGGAAAAGAGATTAATGAGTCATCTCTCCCCACATTGGAACATCCCATTATTCCATCCAAATATGTTGGGATTAAGGTATGGTTTCCAAAAGAGCTCCAAGAAAACCTGAAAACAGAGCATTAATAGGCAATTAGTACTTTAATGCCCAGAAAGATTAATTTACTCATTGGCTAAAGGCCAAATTGACCTTTTGTAGTGTGCATGAAGGTAATGTATGTTGGAAACTTTAGAGAAAACTCAAAGGGAAATTAGCCAGTGATTATTAACAAAATCAATCTTCCTTTATCTCTTCTGACCTACTCTGAATCATGTTTATGAACTACATAATGAATATGCACTTGCAGAATTGAGCACTTGAGTTCAGGCTGTTTCATAATACTAATATATGCATGTACATATCTTTTGAGTGCCCCTCCAATTTTATCTTCAGGATCTGGGACATGGCCTGTTGAATACATGGAATCCCCTTTATATAACCACCAGTTAAAATGGGAGTGAGTCTTTTAATTTCAGGTCCTTTAATTTCAGCTAAGATTTTACTTTTCATAATTACTAAGCTTATATAGCACCCAAGGTACCAATGTATACTGTAGCTGTTTTTGAATACTTAGTGGAAGAAAAAGACCAATTGAGATTCCTAATCATAAAAATCTAGAACAGCAGAGCAGAAAATACAATGGATAATGAGAATTGTTTCTACAAACGCTTTGAAGCTTTAATACCTTCCATATCAAGTGAAAATTGAGGACATAGAGAGCACCTAACAGTCTTCTACTGATAAAAGACTCAGACCTATTAAAATATAAGCCAAATCTGTGGTCCAAGCCAGCTCAGGTTATTGCCAAGCCAGTTAGTCTAGAAGTAGCTTTACATTTGATTTTGATACAACAGATATATATGATCTTAAATTCTAGTCTGAGACGTTTTTATTGTTGTGAATCTTATTTATTTTCATAAATGTCTGGTATTTAGGCCTGGGGCTTCTGCCCTGTGTTTAGTTTAACAGTCAAGAGTTTTGTCTCTCCAGGGAATGTTGGCTACAGGGTGGAAAACCCGACTATATTCTGAATACTTCCCTACAAAGCCTTTTATATGACATGTATTCTGTGTGGATGTTCTGCTTCCAAATGTGTCCTAGAAATGATAGTGTTAGTGGGCTACCAGAGAGTAGAAATCTGCCATCAGAGTGTAAGCAGGACTGCAAGGGTTAGAAGGATGATGTATTGGTGAAATACATGTTTATTTGTTCCAGCCCATCATCAAGATGCTGAGGGAGCTCATTTGCCAAGTGCTCAGCTGCTTACCAGCCTTGACCGGTGCTGTTTTTTGGATCAGTTCATGTCTGTCTCTCTCTGTCATTTCCAAGTGTAGCTGGATTTTTATGTTTTTAAATGATCCATTAAGTTTTCATTCTCTTTCTCTCCCCCCCCTCTTCCTTTCACCAGGCTCCAATGTTTTCTTGGTCCCGGCTGAGAGATGCTGACCCTGTTCTCCGATGTGAAATGGCCTCTACTGGGGAGGTATCTTTTGATTTGCTATTTTTTCTTAAACCAAGGGGCCTTAAACATCATGAATCTTTGAAATTGATCTTATTACTGCCTGAATCATGATGGCATCTGTAGCTTCTTCAGAAAATTGAAAGCATCTTTCATAGCTGTAGAAACACATTGTCCTGGAAAACCCAGTTTATTCAGCCACTGGATGGCCCTCTTTACCTGCATGTCAGCTCCATGAGCTGGACCTGATAGGCGTGACAGCCTGTAATGAGTTTATCTGAGAGCTGTTGGGTTCTGGGAGGTTCTTGGCGGGTCAGTCTGTTTTATGAATCATCTGTTTCTAGAAAGACAAATGCTTACAGCTTTCAAATCCCTCCATTGACACATACCAGAAGAGCAGCATCAAGACTCCAGGTCGTGAGCGTTTGGGCTTGGAGTGTGCTGGTTACTTAAAGGCAACATATATGTGTGGTGATATTTTTTCTTGTTGCCTGGTAACAATCAAGGCATGTCCCTAGGTGGAAAAGGCAAGGAAGAGTGAATAAAATGTGATGGCTGTGGTACTGGCTGTCAGTAGGATGAGGGGGAGACTGGGCTACTTTACCCACTCTTTCTGTAGCAGGGCTGTGAGTTGCTTCTGACATGGGTCTCTGGTGTACACTTGGCACACTGTGAAGGCATAAAGCTGCTCCTCTTCCTGTGTAGGCTCAGCACTGATGGGAGCTCTCACCCCTCAAGGGGTACAGGTTTCCATCTATGTCAGTTGAAGAGATATTAACTCATGTAGAACAAAGAGGTTTGTTTGTGAGTTATTGTGAGCTGTCAACAATTCCTGTAGATAGACCCAAGCTATCTTTAGACTTGCTTGTTCTGTTACTTCTAGAGAAGAGTTGAAGTAGCAAGAAATTTGTTCTGGGCTAGAAAACCCACTTGGGAAGTGATTAAATGCTGAGGCAATTAGATTAGGCTTAACTGTGCTCTACCATAGCTAGGCAGGTGGCAGAGCCTGGGTTGCTCTATTTGATGTGAGCTTGGGTATGTCTACATGAGCTGCTTTCATTAGGAAAGCCTTATCATTTTAGTATGAAAAAGCACTATACCCAGATACAAGGGAAGAACAGCTGTAGGTTTTCTACATCTTCCCAGAATTACTTTATTTTACTCTTCAGAATGTGTAGCAAATCAGTATTGCAGAAGATTTCTTTTCAGTGTAGTGAATGGGCAGATGAAAGCCAAGGGACTTCGTGACTTATTTTCAGAACAAAATTGACTACAGAGACATCCCTCCCCCCCAGAAAAAAAAGAAGGAAAAAGAATAAAAATGTAACTAAGGGCAAGAATTATTTTCCTGAGCTTTATATGGAGTTAGCGATTACCTTGGCCATAAAAAAGGGATTATTAACTTTTATGAGTTGGAAAGATCCATATTCACAAATGCCATAAAATGTGACAGTTATGAAAGTCTTTCTTATGAGTAAAGTAAGGATAATAGCTTGCTTTGGGTAAAATGCTCAATTATTCCTCAAAGACTTTCTTCACACACACACAGCTTGGTTTGGGCTTGGATTTGTCACATTTGTCTGGCAGAGATGTATTTTGCTGGAAGTCATGGTTCCCACAACAGTAGAAGACACAGTGCTGCGGTTCCCTTGGTGTATTGTGGCTGTTTTGACCACACCGTGATAAACCTCTCCTGGCAGGCTGGAAACCCCTGCTCCAAGCCTTACAAGGCTGTCTGCTGCCCGGCAGTCCAGGGCATATGTAATCCCTCAGGCAGATACCCTGCAGAACAGCCTGAATACTCAAGGATGAGTGTTTAGAGAAAAGCTGACATGCTAGTTGTCATTATTTGAGCAACCTGCTCTAGTGGAAAGTGTCCCTGTCCATGGCAATGGGTTTGAACTAGATGAGCTTTAAGGTCCCTTCCAACCCAAACCAGCCTGTGATTCCCTAGTTGGATGTTTGTTTGTTTCATTGCTCTTTTATTAATGTACAAAATCTGGCAAATCATCAGTTGTTGTTCTTACACCATGACATACTGGTTTCTGCTCACCATGGTAACAGCCCATGAATGCGAGGGCTCACTTTGTGATGGGAAGGACCATAAGAGGAAAATGGGGCAGCAATCTTCATCAAAACGTTTATCCTATCTCTCTGTGTAGATTTCTTATTTCAAAGAGAAAAATCTGGGGCAGTTTCTGCTTCTGTTTTTCAGCACGTGTGTAACTGGTCAGAAAAAGTGAGGATTGGTTTGGTTGGGTTTTCATTTTGTTTTCTTTTTGTCATTTTTAACTTTCACAAACTACCATTCATGCATTCCTCTCTTTGTCATCAGAATCCCAAAGTTTAGTAAGGAACACACTTTAGTTCCTTCAGATCATTACCACCTGTGAGCAAGTGAGTTCCACAGGCAGTTCTGAATGATGGTGAACTGCTAAATTATTTGCATTGATTTCTTTACCAGGGTTTAGTTTATACAAAGTAAATTACCATGATTTAGCATGATTGCTTTGTTCTTTTCTTCCAGTGCCTAAAGGGGGCCTACAAGAAAACTGGACAGGGACTTTTTACAAGGACATGTAGCAACAGGACAAGGGGCAATGGCTTTAACCTGCCAGAAGGGAGACTGAGCTGAGCTCTTAGGCAGAAGCTGTTCCCTGTGAGGGTGCTGAGGCGCTGGCACAGGGTGCCCAGAGAAGCTGTGGCTGCCCCATCCCTGGCAGTGCTCAAGACCAGGTTGGACACAGGGGCTTGGAGCACCCTGCTCTAATGGAAGGGGTCCCTGCCTGTGGCAGGGGTTGGAACTGGATGAGCTTTAAGGTCCCTTCCAACCCAAACCATTCTGTGATTTTACTTGAATTTCATACCTCTGTGGACTTCAAATGAAAAGCTATCTTTTTATAATGTGGTTTACTCACAACAAAGGCCAGAAGTACCTGGCAGCACCAGCACTGTCTTACCCCAATTCACAGTGTGCACACAGTGCACCGTGCCTGCCTGCAGAACAGTCACTGCTGGTTTAGCATTATGTAACGTTCAACAATTTGCAGTGTACTCCCAAAGATCGAAGCAGAGGCTGTGTACAGCATTCCCATAACTCAGCAGAATCAATTGTTGTTACTCCTTGGTGTGCTGTTTGAAACTAAAACGTTGCTGATTCCTTCATTATTGCTTCATTAAAATGATGAGATTTGTCTGCAATGATTTTCTAATCCCCCCTGCCTGCAAGCTCCATACAAAAGCTGTCTGATTTTACATGGAGCAGTCAAAAGAGCCTATTTAAAGAATTCATCCTGTTTCTTTTTAAAGCAGTAAGTTTGAGTTGGTTTGGGGTTTTCGCCTCATGTTGCCCTCTTTGTTTCTTTGCCAGGTCGCATGCTTTGGGGAGGATGTGTATTCTGCCTTTCAGAAGGCTATGCTTGCCACTGGGTTTACATTTCCTAAGGAAGGAATTTTGATTGGAATCCAGGTGAGTCCTAAAAATCAAAGCTGAGAGAAGACTGACACAGAGGAACTCAGTAACTGTTGCCTTGTTTTCATCCAGGTGTCTTTATGGCTTAAATGTGTTTCTTGGCAATATATCTTGAAGAACATACTCTTGAATTCAGACTAATGTCCCAGCTAGAACTCAGTGCCCCTTCCTTGCTTTCTCCCAGATGGGCACCCTGAGGATGCTACTTTCCAATCCTAATGTATAAACTCCCTTCATATACACATTGTCTCTTGCCTTTTTGAAACCAGTCCTCCTCCATCCCCCCAGAACAGTGAAGCAGTTTCCACACTGCAAAGCTACACCTGCTGAGCTTTCCCTGTTTCATTCCAGGCAGAACTGTAGCATCATCTGACTATAGGAAACATGATATTGCCATCATGCCATCAAAACAGGTTGATCTTAAGGTCCTTTCCAACCCAAACCATTCTGTCATTTTATGTTTTTAGGGTGTTGTGGGATAGTTTTTGGTGTTCTATATATACTGTAGTTATAACACTATTGGGCAATAAGATATCAGGCAATACCTCCACCAGGTCATGTTCCTCTCCTTGCTGGAGTCATGGTGGGAATACACTTGAGTATAGTAGCGCTAGGAATTAAAGGACAACAGTCTTCACCCTGCAGCCTGCTTTCCTGGCTGCCTAGAGGCATGGCTGCCATTATTCCTTTCCCTGTTTGATGATGGTGCATGGCCAATATTGTTCCCTACCATGCAGCTCCTGTCAGCTAGGAATCAGCAGCTCAGAAAAGAAGGACCAATGCTACATTTGTGTAGTAGTGTTTCTGGTTTCCATATCTTGCCAGAGCTCTCTCCTCTTAGAGACTTCCTCTCAGACACATGTTCTGCAGTTCAAATGATTCCATACCAGATTAGAGCTTGGATTTTAGGGGTTGAGGCATTACTGCTTGTAAGAAGCTTATGTCCTACATGATTGCATAAAGCCAATAAAACAAATGGAATAGATGAATTTTCCTGTCAGACAACTGGGGTGTGAAAAATGTGTTGGGCTGCCTGTGCCAGCAGAGGATGTGAAGGAAGTGCATGGAAAGTGACCAGAATGGAACATAACTTCTGCTAACACAGATTACTGCTTTGTCCTTAAGTATACACATGTGTATACACATCTGCAGATTGAAGCTGTTGCTCTAAGATACCTCAAATTAGCAGAAAAGTCTTTGCTTGCTGCCTAGATAAAGTGTAAAAGTTCAGTCTGAAACTCTGGGCAGTTGGTGCTGTGTGTCTGCTGTACATCTAATCACTGCACATTTTAAAACACCATCCGAAAAAGGGGAAAACAGAAGCCAGGAGAAGAAAATAAAAGGATAGAGCTCAGTGTTTAAAATTTAAGCTTATTTTCCTGATAGCAGCTAGAAGTGAACAGGCAGCAGAGAGTAATTTTAGCTATAGAAAGCATTTATGTAGGTTCTGTGTCAGTATCTGCTAAACTGAGCCAAATGTGTTTTGTACAAAGGTCTTAACAAAAATAAGAAGGGGAAGAAAAAGATAAAACAACCTCAAAAGCTCAACCTCCCAAACCTTTTAAAAGCAACAAGATTCTGTCCTCTTTAATGAGTGGTTTACAGTTCTTTTTCTTGCAAAAAAACCTTTGGAAACAACAGATCAATCACGTAAAGATCTCTCTTCATCTCAGCATATTTCTTACATAATTAAACTCCAAACCAAGAAGCGTAAAGTTAATGCTGAGAACCATGGATCGCTCCCTTGCAACTTGAGTTTGTCACCTACCTCCTTTTCAATGGTTTGTTTTGAAACAGAGGGGAAACAAAGCCTTGTAAGAAGGGAAGGTTGGAATCCTGGCCTAGACCTGAAGTGTAGTCTGTGAGTGGTCTTCTCTGAGTGTTAAGGACTGGAGGAAAGGGGAGCCTCTCACTGCAGAAACAAGGAATGAGGCATAAGGTGGGTTGTGAACACTGGCAGCGTTGTTCTCATTTTAATCCAAACATGGGGTCATCTACATCAAAGAGGCAAAGCTGTCAGTGTCTCCTCAGAGGGGAAATAGAGGCTCAGAAGGACAGATGCCAGATCAACCCTCTCCACAATCAGTGTGTAAATGTCATTGCTATGAGGGGGTGACAGGGTGGAAGGTGTTTCCCCAGGCAGAGGTCCCTGGCTTTCAAACTGCAGGATGGTATCTGCAAGCTGTTCTGGTGCACTTGGGGCTGATCAGGAGCACATACATCAGCCCACTTGGTTGTCTTTGAGGAAGGTACGATGCTCCATCTGCAGTGGATGGTGAGCTCCAAACATATTCTGCTTTTGGAGGTTTCACTGCTCCATGACTAGCAGCTTGCTCTGATTTTTAGACTGGACTTCTAGCTCTTGCAGGCAGAGAAATAAGAAGCCAAATGGGTGACATGGTTTAGTGTGAGGTGTCCCTGCCCATGGCAGGGGGGATGGAACTGGATGATCTCAAGGTCCTTTCCAACCCTAACTATTCTATGATTCTATGAAATGGTCTTGAACTCTGCTTCCCTTAAAGGTGTCTAGACTCAACGTGTTTATGTTGTTTGGTATCCTGCACCTTGATTATGTGGAGGTGAGAGGAGGCTTCCTTCTTGAAGGCATCAAATAGATGTAGTTAACAGCAGTAGAGAGGGAGATCTTGATTACCTTGCAAATATATCACTCTGGAGTAGTTTGCAAATCAAGAGTCCAGTGTGTGCTGCGATCTGCACTCCAAACAGGTTCCAGTAATGAACCCAGCCTTAATGTGAGGGGTTCCCACATGGATGTGCTTAACAGGTTGCAGTTCCAGTGGTAATCCTACTAGGATTGTGTTGCTAACAAAGGGATCCTCCTCAGGGTCAAACAAGTGAGCACTCAGTGAGGTCTGTGGGCCAGCACAAGGCAGGTTGGGCAGCCAGCCAGGACCATGAGCCCACTGGGGTGTCTTTCCCTTGTGAGCACTCTGACATCCCATGGGTCAAGATTCCACCAGATTTTAAAGGCCTGACGCTCTCCCGTGGTAAATGAAGAATGGCTTCCTCATTAGACAGATGAATCCCTGCCAGTTTATACAAGTTGATGGTCTGACCTCTTTTCACAATCTGGAGAAATCCATGATGCTGAAACCCTGAGCCTGCCATTAAACAATTTATATTTTACGCAAGAGGAGTTGAAAAGCTCATTTTATTTTCTTCCCTGATTGGCCTATTCAGTGTTATCTCTGGGATGGAGTGCATCTGCCTTACATCTGTGCTGGTGACCACGAGATGCAGAAAGCATTGATGGAGTATTTTATTTTTAAATCTCAGCACTCCCAGCCTGTTGTTTCAAGGTAACCTTCTGCCTTGGTTCCTTACACAGCGGAGTTAGTGCAGGCTCCGCGCTGCATTGGGATACAGGATTCAAGATTATCACAGGAGATGAGTGGGCTTCATTTTGAGTTGAATCTCAGTGAGAACTGGTGTAGCGGTATTGACTTAACTGAAGATGTAACCCTTCACAAATAGCAAGGCATGCTGGAGAGAGGTTATATGAAATAGAACGTTTCTGATAAAGGAAAAAGGATACAATTCACCTACAATAAATATCTCCCACTGCATAAATCTGCTTGTACTTTTCACCTTTAGGAACTAATGGTTTCTTACACAGGTTCTTTCAGGGAGCTTGTAAATCTGAGGCAGCTCGGATGCAGGCTGACAGCTGTAATTTCTTTCCATGGAGAGGCTGTTTTATGTGTCACAAGTGTTCAGTACATGTTTGATAGAAGTTTATAATAGTGTTGTGAAAGCCTGACCCTGACCAGAAGGCAGAACCATTCTCTCTGACTGGGAAGCTGCCAACCCTGTCACATTGTGTATTTATATTTTCCAGTTAGTGTACAGAATGAGATGGCTTTCAGAATAAGGCTCTTTGCGGAGTGCTCAGAAAACCCTTGTTGTTTCCCTTTCTTCATAGGAAATCATTCACCCTTCAGAATATCAAAACATTGCGCTCTTACCCATAAAGGTTACGCTATGAGGAGCTCCAGCAGTGACAAGGGAGCTTGCAGTAATCTTACTTGCAAATGGCCAGGCTAGGCTAAGGGTAAAAGCAAGGTTTGGCCTGCCTTGGCATTGAGAAGGGCATGTGTTGCATCTGATCTTTGTGTTGCTGCACCTCCAGCATCCTGAAGAACGTTATGCTGGGTTCAAATCTCACTCACCTGTAGCTCCAGAATGGCTTGTTCAAGTGCAGATGTCCACATGAGGTCATCTTATCTTTACTTCCAAATGATGTTGGCTCTGGGTTTGTATTATGAATTATAAATTTCTTTTTCCAGAAGTCCTTCCGCCCCAGATTCCTCAGTGTAGCAGAACTGCTGCATAAGGAAGGCTTTAAGGTAAGTTCTTTCAGTTATTTAAAGCTAGAGTGTTTTCAAAATCTGAAATGTCCTCAGCCTGCTACAGAAATGGAGAACACTGGAGTTTATTTGGAGGTAGAGGGAAAAAGGATGTTTTTTGAAGTATAACAGGGGTTTTTTTAGCCAAGTGATCCATAAACCAGCAGTTTTCATGATTGTTTGGTTGAACATAGGGGACTGTCATGAGGGGAAGAACAACCCTGGCTCTGCTGTCAGCCTGCAGCCAGGATGTTGTGTTACAGACTTGTGGTTTAAGCCCAGCCAGCAGCTCAGCCCCACACAGCCATTCACTACCCCAGTGGGATGGGGAGAGAATTGGAAGGGTAAAAGTGAGAAAACTCATGGATGGAGATGAAGTAGGTAAAGCAAAGTGGGAAATGCAAAAGTTCCCCACACAAGCAACACAAACCAAAGAATTCATTCACCAGTTCCCATCACAGGCAAGTGTTCAGCCATCCCTAGGAGAACAGGGCTCCATCACCCGTAACGGTGACTTGGGAAGACAAACGCCATCAATCTGAATGTCCCCCCTTCTTCCTCCCCCAGCTCTATGTGCTGAGCATGATGCCACATGGTCTGGGATATCCCTTTGGTCAGTTGGGATCAGCTGTCCTGGCTGTGTCCCCTTCCAACTCGTTGTGCACCCCCAGCCTGCTCATGGGTAGGGTGGTGTGAGGAGCAGAAAATACCTTGGCTCTATGTAAGCACAAATCCAAACCACAGCCCCATCCCAGCTGCTATAAAGAAAATTACCTCTATCCAGGCCAAAAGCAGCATAAAACTCCTCTAAGCTCTACAAGACACAAAAATGCCAACAGGATTGCACATATGATAGGAGGAGAGGAAAGGGAAGCCCTTTTGTGTGGAGAAGGTCTTTCCAGTGCTTCACCTTCAGTACTACTCACAAGCTGCAGACAGCTTTGGTGGTGTTTACATCCCTCTTGTAACTCTTTTGCATGATTTTGCATCCATATCCCTACTGCAACATTAACTGACAAGGCAGCCACTGAAGACTGGTGAGAGTATTTTAGTGCTCTTTTCCTCAGTGGCATTAGTGTAGCTACTGGATTTATGGATTTACAGCTCTGCCTTTCAAAGCTTGGTGCCTAGGCCAAAAAAGAACAAAATTACAGGAGACTGAACTTAAGTCCTATTGAATGTCAGAGGGATTTGGGTTTTCCTAAGCCACTTAACTGCTTCTGAATGTGTTACGACCATTCTTTGACTATCATCCATTGGCAAATCACAGACAACAGAGCGATGGGAAAGTCATGCTGTTCTGTGCGCGTATCTCTGTATGGAGAGACACCTTTGTGATGAAAAATGCCCTCCAAAATCAGCTCTGACAAGCAGGCTGTGTGTTGGGTCAGACCCACATGCAGTAAATGAACAGTTCAGGTAGTATAAAGCACACAGTAAGTAACCTTTTTTCCCTTAACAGCTTTATGCCACAGAAGCAACCTCAGAGTGGCTCAATGCTAATGGTATCCCAGCAAATCCTGTGGCATGGCCATCGCAGGAAAGCCAGAATCCAAGCCTCCCTCCAGTCAGGAGGTAAGAGTAATACCCACCTTGTCAAACTTGTGTTAACATCTAGGACAGCAAATAGAAGGGGCAAATTGCTGGCTCTATGAAGATCAATGACAGTGATTTAACGGGACTTCGGAGTCAATCTAAAAGTCTTGCTTTATCTGATTCTGTCTGGATTTGCCACAGCAGGGAGGTTTCAACTTAGTTAATGAACATCTTATTGAACAGCCCAGTTTAACAGGGCTTGGATGTATTGCTCCGTGTTACATTTTCACACAAGGATACATGGGATCTGAATATTTTAGTCTCTAATGACAGTCAGTCATACCTTTAACAAAGTTGTGCTGAGCTTCTTGCAGGCTGAATATTGCTTTGTATCACCTGAATAGAACAGAAATAAAGCCCAAACTCCTGAGCCACAGCTTAGTGCCTTTAACTCCTCAACCCTCCTTGAGACTAAGCTCAAAGGAACATTTTCAGTGTTGTTTACCTGCATGGTTGTCTTATTCATCATAGGTTTCCATTACACAAGACACACTGTGATGCTTTCTTGTGTATTGTCTCTTCAGGCTCATAAGGGATAGGAAAATAGATCTGGTCATTAACCTGCCTAACAGCAACACCAAGTTTGTCCATGATAATTACGTGATCCGGAGGATGGCTATAGACAGCGGGATTGCTCTGCTCACTAATTTCCAGGTACTTCCCATGTTGCTCTTTCTTCTTTTAGTTGTAAGAGCTTTAGAGCTTTCAAGCACTTGTGACCTCAGATTTCAGTGTGTTGGGACCCTCATTATCTCTGACAAATAGCAGTGTGCCTGCAAACCATGGCAGCACAATGGTTTGAGTGTATTTTCTTTTTGCTCCTATACAAAATAACATTGCTCAAAGTAAAACAACGGCACAAAATGAAGACAATCTTGAGTCCTGTAGTGCAGCTGAAGTTGTTCCTGTATCATTTTCACCTCTGAACAAACTTCTTGCACAGGATTGCCTATACCATGTTTAAATTATGCATGGGAACAGTTTTTTTGTGGGATGTTCTTTCCAGGTTGGTTCTTAAGCCTTACAGCAGGAGGTAGCAAGGCTTTTTTGAATGATCCTTGGGGCAATCCAGTTCCAAAATGCCATCCAAGTGGAATTGCTGCCTGTCCTGTTGTAGTCCCCAGTTGCCAGTCATTATGTGTTTGTCGATCCTGATAAACCCCTTTCACATACTGATAGGGGAAGAGATATTTAGTAATGCAAAGTGGGACTCCTGCTGCCAGCAGTGCCTTGACTTCCTTTGCAAATGGCTTCGACTGTCACAAGAGCCTCATCTGGTTCTCATTAAGCACAACAGCCAAATTCCCATTGATTTCAGTGGGCGCTGACATGGAACCCAGTGACTTGAACTGGTGTCCAGCTGTGCGAAATCTTCTGCTGTGATTGGAGTGAGTGGAGAGCAGAGAGAATGCCAAGCTGCAATTTCATAGGCAGGGTAATGCCAAACGTCATTAGCAGGAATGGAAATCGAAGACCCATCCTTTGCCTACCAGTGAAACACACACTGACAACCAGAGCAGGGGTCCCCATCCAGAATTGATTACCACACCTGCTTGATGCATTTCATTGAACCCTTTTGATTGTGGAGTTTTAATCCCTGAGCTTGAGAGAGGAAAACAACCCTGTGTTCTCTTTAAGGCTTGGGCTGTAGGAGGAAACAACAGCTCTCATGGCACAGAGCTGTCTTGCCAAAGTAGCCCAGCACCTCTACATCTCTCCAGCAGGACAAGCAGGCTCCAGAGGGCTGGAGGAAACAGCCATGAGCAGTCACCTTGAAACTGATACTGATTTGGATGGACTCAAGGACTTGACCTTCATAGGGTAGTTTCAGGGTGATAGTGTAGAAGTGTGGACCCTGCTCTGTCACTCAGCCTCCTGCAGAAGGCTTTGCAATGCTCAGTCCTCCTCTGCTTTATATTGACAGGTGACAAAGCTTTTTGCTGAAGCTGTCAAATACTCTGGGAAATTGGACTCCAGGAGTCTCTTCCACTACAGACAGTTTGAAAATGGAAGCACTGCATAGAAGAACTATCTCCAACCTGCAGTCTTACTGCTTCTGGCACCACAAAACAGAGGGGTTCTCACATCAGTCCTGTAACTGATAATACATAATATATAACTATGTATTTTATACCATCTGTACTGATTGTATTTCCAACTCACACAAACTAATTCCTAGCCAATACTTCTGATGGCTCAGTGGAAAGCCGTCCTCTACCCAGCTTCTCCACCATCTTCTTCCCATTTCCACAGAGGATCAAGTATTAATTACTTACTAGATCCAGCCACCACCATAGCAGAGGAGATGAAAGGAGATACAAATGATACTACATGGGGTTGGTTCCTTCTTTTCTTAACCAAGATTACTCCTCCTTAGAAATGCCTCCCTTGGGCCTGAACTCCCAACTGTTCTCATGCTGGACTACTAGAGCCTGGTCCCAAACTCTCATAGAAAGACACTTATCATTCCCTTCCCATTGCTGATTGTTGAGGATGTTATGACTTTATGTAACAAACTATCTGCTGCTTGATCCACCCAGTGGTACCATGGATACCTGCCACAATGATGTGTGATAGGAGCTCTTTAAAGGCAGAGGAACATGAATTCCCCATGACTCCCTACAACAGCTGACAGACTTTATGCAGCTATATTTTACTTGGTTTGTAACCATGCCCAAGAATCATCATCTTCAACCTATAGATTTGATGGAGAGGAAGGCTGTTATGTGTGTGTCTTGGAATTGCTTCCAAGTCCCACTCAATCCTTCAGGCTGTTGTTACCATTATTAATTCTGTTTCTGAATTCAGGTGGCTCTCCCTGTATCCTAAAGGCTATTTCAGCTTTGTGTCAGGCTTCAGAAGTGGAGAACTCCCCCAGACTTCTGTGGTTGTGGCTGTCCAACATTTTGTGTCATGACGTGGGAGCTGGGTACCACCCAGCAGTGCTTTTTCTGAAGCTATCAGCACTGAAAGCATCATAGAATACCAGGTTAGAGGGGACCCTAAGGATCACCTGGTCCAACCTTTCTTGGCAAAGCATGAGCTAGACTTGATGTCCCAGCATCCTGTCCAGTGGGCAGAGGCTGTGATGCCTTTGGGTACCATGGGACTCTCTGAAAAATAGGTACTAAGTGCCAAGACCAAATTTTGAACCAGGTGAGGACTTCATTTCTGATGTGGTTGACATCCCAAGTGCTCTTGTCATGGGCATTTCTTCACTATTAACTCTTGTGGTGAACACAGCCCTGCCTGCTGTGCACAGAGCTTTGCACTGTTAGAGGTGTTACTGAAAAACCCAAACAACAAACACACAAAACCCCAACAACAAAAAAACCAAACCAAAACTTGGGCAGAAGAGCCCAAAGCCATTGATGTTCACCCATTCCGGTGTGAAATGCATGTCTAATGGTGGTTGGAGAAGCAGCATGGAAGTGCATCCTGCATGTTGTTTTCAGTGGCAAAAATCCCACTAACAGCTGGTGTCATCTCACACCCCCCCCAGCCTGCTTTGTCTCTAGGAGTGGAGAAAGTGACAATGCAACACGTCAGAATTCTCTTGTTCTTCCTCTTCTATTCTGTCACTTCTCTTGTGAGCTGAAAATGAAATAAATGCCTTGGATTGTGACAGCTGCTCAGCTGGAATTCTGCATGGCCTGGATTCTCCCGTTTATTTCTTTCAGTATTCATTTATACATTTTTTTAAGCATTGATGAGCACTGGCCTGATAGAGACCATCATTCTTGCATTTAAGAGTGAATGCATCATTTAATGCAGATCTGCTGTGTGCCTCAGGTGAGGAGGTGGTGGGGAAAGAGCAGCAGGACAAAATGAATGCTCTTCCTCTTCAGCTGCATGTACACAAGATAAAGGAGGAGCCCTGGTTCCCCAGGAGGGACATGTGAAATGTAAGTGAGGAGCCAGGTGATAGAGCAGGGGGCAAAGAAACATCAGAGAGATGGGAACTTTAAAGAAGGGGCTGTCAGTTTTGGAAAATGGGAAAGCCTTTACTGCTTCTAATTCAAGTTCTTAAACATGCTCCTGCCAATACCTGACAGGGTATGTGCCTATACATAGCATCATAGAATGGTTTGGACTGGAAGGGACCTGCAAAGCTCATCTAATCCACCCCCCTGCAAGGAGTAGGGACACCTTCAACTAGCTCACGTTGCCCAGAACCACATCTAGTCTGGCTTTACACATTCCTGTTGTTACTTATTGCAGCAGCTGCAGATACTTAAACTGCAGCTGCTTTGGTGTCCACAGACTCTCACATAATTAGAGTGGAATTTAGTAGAAAAATACACCAGGGCTGAATATATACTGAGTACTCTGTAACTATGTAGTGATAATGTTTTCTTTCTGGTGCTAAACACTGGTCACTTCCCCACTCTCCTGAAGCAGGTGACACTAATGTCCTTCCACCCTTAATCAGACCCATCTGTGTCCACACTATCCCCTGTGCTGTCTTTTCCTCCACCTCCCTTTGGTGTCTCCTCCACTTCCCCTGTTGAAGAAAAGAAGCTCTTTTTGCTCTGACTGATGCAAGATGGAACTCATAACTCCTACCGTGGCTCTTTATCCAGTTGATCACCTTCCTGAATTTACTCTTCTGCCATTAGCACCGTTTACATCACATGGAGATGGCTCAGGCAGCTGCTGCAGGGTTAGTAGCAAAGCAGTGATAGTTCAGCATACTGAAGGCAAGAAGAAAAGAATGGAAGAGAATGAAGACAACTTATTGCTGCCTGGTAGAGGAGTTAAAACAGCAAGAGGAAAGGTTATGCTTTATATAAATGGGGAAAAAATAGTAAAGAGCTTTAAGAAACCTCTTTACTCTGAGGCCACTTGAAACAGTGAAAATCAGGTAACTGAACATCCTAGGAAGTAGTCAAGTAGGAAAGACACCATGATCTTGACAGTGAGCAGTGAAATAAGTCTCATTTGGCTTGCAGGTCTCTGGGTTTTCCTGGACTGGATGTTGCCACCAGGCTGGAAGGCATCTTTTTCTCCTTCCCCCACATACCAAGTATATTTTGCATTCTCAAGGTTTAAAAGCCTGTTTGTGCTTTGGTTCTCTGTGCTTACATCAAAAGCATCTAGGAGTCTGGCTGGGAGCTTAGCACCTCCTTATCTTTATTATAAAGTGATTCATAAAAGTAGGGGAGGGATTGGAAGTTGGCACTATACTAAACCCCACAACCACAGTGTGTGTGCAATACCAGCAGCTGGATGCATGCCTGCTGTCTGTATCCCAGTCAAGTGTGAACAACCACTACCAAGAAGGTGGGCTCATGTAACAGCCAAGATGAGATGGTAAAAGGAGACAGCATCTCTGGCTCCTCCTGTTTATAGTGTTTGTAACACCAAGTCATAGTTAGAGTAGCCGTGGACCTAGTTGGGATCCTTTCAGCAGACAGAACTAGTGCTGTTGTCATTTCAGCAAGGACAGGAGGTGCTGCCATGCCATATGAAGTACATGATGCTACTGCTATAGCCAGGATATTGAAATCTGCTATTCCACAATTGTCAGCTGCCAAATAGTACCCAAAGCTTCTGGTTTTTCTTCCTTCTGCATCCCAGTGTCTAACATAGCCTAATATGATTTTTAGGGAATAATCTAGTTACGCTGTAACATTTGTTTCACCCTTACATTGAAGAGAATTTAAATATGAACCTTTTAATATATCCTAATTACATGGAGAACATGATATTCTATCATTAACTCGGTAGGCTAAACTGTCGCCCAGCCTCATAATTAAGATATATTGAACCCTGCAGACTGATAATACCAGTTGAGAGAAACTCAGGGAAGTTTGTCGTAGATGAAACTGAGAGACAAAAGCATTTGTTAAGAATGATATTCAAGCTTTATGATAATGTAGTTTGGGGAAAAAAAGGAGTAATTGCTAGGGAGCAATGCAAGTGCTTTGGGATTACCATAATCTTGGATAGATGCTCTGGATCATCTAAGACAGTATCCAAGAGTAGCAAATGCATCTGTTTCTCAGGTTGCTGCAAGAAGTGCCAAGAGTTTGTAGTCCTGGCACAATTCTTTCTCTGGGGGAAAGTTTCTTGTTATTAAAGGTCAAGTTTTTTCTCCTATAACATGGAGTTTCTTCAACTCTATGGATATGGTTTTTTGTCAGTCTGCAGAGTTGCTTACACTACTGCAAAGCCAGCATAATGTTGCTGTGCTGATTTTACAGTGCTTTTAGCCTCTGGTATAAATGATTGCCCAAGATACTCATCGTAGAGAATCGGGTGCCTTTGCAGGAAAAACTTTTGCTCTTCCAGCTCTAGACAATCTTGTTCTTTTTCCTGACTTCCTGAGCATTACTAAATGCTGCCAAGCTCTTGCCCTTCAAGATCTCTTGTAGTAATGAGACCTCATTATAGCTTAAAACAGCCCGCTGCTATTCACTGTCTTTGAGAGGCATTACAATCCATCCTCTCATGACAGAAGCACTTGGAACAACTCTTAGGAAAGTGGGTTATGTTCTGACTAAGCATCATGGGGCATGGGTTGAAGTGTTTGCTGCCTTTCAGGATTCGTGGGAGACAATGCTGGAGGGGAAGAAGTCAAATCTGACCTTGCTGAGGGTCAAACCTGAGCCTTTAGTCAAGTTCTGAATGCATTGATGTGGCCAGCTGGAAACAAATACATAGTGTGTTCTTACTGGCAGCAGGTCTGAGTTCTTGGTAATGAACATTGAAATCTTTTGTAGTGGTCTTCCAACAGCTATAAAGGTACCAGTATTTATCTGTTTTGCAACTTAGCCTGAACTGTTGCTCCTGAAACGAGGGCCTTGGCAATGCTGTACCATTTATATCTCATTCGGATACCCAAGCACATGATGCTCAGCAATAGCTGATTCGTAGGGAATCCCTCCTATGCAGTTTTCATACAGACAGCAAAACATGGCTGTTAGAGCTTGGCAGAGTTAAGGTAAAAAGTAATGGTGTGAGAAGGAAGTATATGCCCATGTTACCATGGGCATCAGTAACATATAGTAGTGCCATTCACCATCTGAACACCATGCAAACCACACAGAGAAAATACAGGCTCCTAAGAGCACTTGGGCACAGATAGAGAGTACAGGGGAAGAAGGATTGACATTGAAGTTTCTGGGCAAATTCCAGGTTATTGGCTTTCATTTGTTAGTAAATGCTTTTAAGTCGTTTCTGGTAGATATGATAGTCTCAGGGGCTGTTATACTTTGAAAGGGCTGGAAGCTATTCCAAGTCATGCTCTGCAGCTAGCTGGGAGAGAAATGGATAGGTGCAGCATCAAAATCAGAAATACCAGTGTTCAGCCGATGGTCCTTCTCCATCCTCCTGCTCTCCTCACACAGTTCAGGCTGGGTGAGAACTGCTGCTAGACATGTTCCTGTGTGAAACTGCAGCAGCATCTGGTACAGAAAGGGAGTGTATGTGGGCCACAAGCAACATCTGCACAAAGCCAGTCACCTGGCTATGCTATGGTCTGAGCTACCACCACTGTTACACCTCAACTACAGCACCTAAATGAGTGCATGACAAAACAACCACTTCCAATTTCTGGTTTTGCTAGCATGAATATACCTGAAATGAAGCTGGAGACATCCAGCTGTTCTGAGATGAAAGTCCCTCTGAACAGTTAATAAAGATCTGAGACCTCAGTGGAGAGGAGAATGCCAATTATATAAAAGCATATCCAAGAGTTCCTCAAAGATTGCATTTCTGGCCTGTGGGATCTAAACTTGGCACAATAGCACTGGTGTGTGTATTAGTGTGAGCCTAGGCATCCTTAAGTAAAAGCTGATACGTTTCTAAATTAACTGCAGGAAAACCAGCCTCAACAAATCCTGCTCACTATCTGCCATCAGGAAAAGCTTATTAACAGTAATTGTTGGGGCTTTAGTTTTCAAAGAAGCCATAATTAGATTTTATTGTCTCATAAGTGATTAGAATTAATTGCTTCCACACTAGCTCTGCTGCTCATTATCTGCTTTAGACCGGGAGTGGCTCTTCTGCAGAATTCCTTCATTTACCACAATCCCTTTCTGTTCTGTTCCTTGCCAAAGAAAACCCATTGCAAAGGCTCTTCACTCTGAGGAATTCCTAAAAAGTGGCAGGTGTTGATTTAAAATACATCTTCTTCAACAGATCAGGATTAACTAAACAGAGTGGGCTCTCCCACTGTTTAAACACGAATGTTTGTCAGAGAGGAGGGTGGAGAAAGCCAATTCTACATTAGTTACACAGAGGGCTGTGTATGAATTCTCTTTTAAAAGGTTTTCTGGTGCTAATCTGAGAACTAATCCTGTGGTGAGGGGAGGATGTATTACAGATTTACTCATGTGTTACAGTAAATGGCAGTTGTCTTTAGCTGCTGTGATGCTGATTTAAGACCCTTTTCTCACCATTGCTGGGCTTGACTCTAACTTCCCAATCATTAGAGCTGTGACTTCTGTTAAGCTTGATTTGGACACTGAGTGGCACCTGCAAATCCTACAGACTTCCTAAAGAACCAGAGTATGCTTTGTTGGAGACCAGCCACATGTCATTCTCTGTCCATAGACATTCCATGCCAGTTGGGATTTGCCCAAGCAGAACTCCTGGTCACTGGACTTGCAGTATTATTCCCCTTTTAGCAATACTCTTCCCCAAGGATGTTTCTAGCCAGCATGAAGGGATCAAGGTGTAACTCCTTGTCTTTACCTATTATATGACCTTCCTTTCACTTCTCAGGGTTTGAGTTTGTTTTCCTTTCATGCACAGTACCTATTTGCATCAGAAGGTAATTGGAACAGGAACTTGCTTTATCCTGCATTATTCTCAGGTACTATGTGGCCAGGCCAAGGTCTCAAGCCTCATGTCCAAATCAATCTAAGCCATCAAACACCTTCCAAAAGCTGCAGGCATATGACTGTGCTCAGCAGCAGTGCCCCTGGGGCTTACCTGAAGAGTAGGTCTCATCTCCTCATGACTCTCCTTGTGGGTCACTCTCTGAAACACAAATCCCATAACCTTTCCCTGCCATGCACAGTGGAGGTGTTTGGATTTGTCTCTGATATTAACCCCTAGCAGTGGGCAGCTGTATAAATCCACTTACACAGAGAAGCTAATCCAAATCCAGCCTCAATTCCACCCTGGTGAGAGAATGACTTAGAGGATGCCCGCATTCTTTGAGGGCACTGTGTAAGGCATCTGGTGAATGGGCTTGCATAAGAACTATATAAAATAGAATACTACAGTGCTTAATACAGTGTGACTTCACCCTTAGGCTGTATTTTTAGGGGGTTGGAGTGCTTCAGAGGATGCATTTATAATAAGGACATGTTTTCTCTCAATGCAGGATGCTGCTTTTATGGAAAAATCCTATACAAATTCTGTACACTTGTCATTATACAAATTATATGGAGTTTGAGGCCCTTTGTTACAAACCTTGAGAGTTTAGCAGACAAAGACTTGCTCCCTCTGAATTGTGCTAACCTCTGGAATTGAATGGATTTAATTTAATTATCTCTCACGGAAAGTTATCACTGTCTATTCAGCTCCAGGATATAGCAGAAGGTAGGAGCAATTTGTGCTGCAGAAATAGGAGGATTAGCATGTAAGTAGTGTAGTCACCGGGAATTGATGTGAACAGTTTCTAGTCCAGCTGAATTACTTTATGTATGTGAAAATATTAATGAAATGGATTTCATTAAAGTGTGTTAATAGCAGCAAAGAATGCTCTCAACTTCTCAGTTCAGCAGCTAATCTGTCTATAGGTGCTTGCATAAGGAAAAGCCTCAGCAAGGCCAGGAGGTAGTGCTCTATAGTGAACCTTGAAAGGCTGCATGGGAGCATATGTACTTACAGCATTTCATAACTGACAGCACCACACATCACTTTGATCCCAGATGGAGAGGATCACAGCCTTGCACTCCTCCTTTAGGATGCTGTGATTTATGTTTCCCTCCTCTTATTCCCTGGGGAAGCTGGATGACCAGCTCATCAGGTCTGTCTGGTTATAGCTGCTGCTCAGTGGTTTCCTTATATGCTCCTAAGCTGGGTAGCTTTATAGGGTGAAGGAAGATTTTTTTTCTCCAGGCATGTAAATTGTGCCACTAGCAGCAATTCACCTTCTGTGCAAACCTAGATCTGTGCAAGTGACTCCTCTGAAGGAGTGATCTGCTATTCATGGGGATGTACACCTGGTAGTAAGTGTAACCTAGCAGCTGGGTGCTAATGAGGGGTAATCCTTTTGATGACTTTGCTGCCTTGAGCAGGTCAGGAGTTTAAATTCATACCTGGGGTTGCAGAGGTCTTTGTTACTCTGGGTAAGGATCCCAGGGGGAAGCTGCTGAGGTTTCTTTGCTGGGTGGTTCCCAGGTGCCCTGGACACATCTCTTTATCCATGGTACCTCCTCCAGGCTGCAGTGCTGGCGTGCCCCAGTGGGTCCTGGCAGGGGAAAGTATTCACACAAAGAAATCTTATTCTTTTCTATGGGCTTATTTCAGTGTTTCTTTTTCAGAAAGAAGATAAGAAAAGAGGGAAAATATTTAAATAGTATTTTCTGGATCATTTTTGTTTACACTTGGGTTAAAAAACATGAAGAAAGAAGCTCCTAAAACCAGATTCTCCTCATAGTAACCCAGGTAGCAAATAGTGCCACTTTGGTAAATGTTACCATTAATTTTTCAATAAATTACCAATTTATACTTCTGAGTGTGGTAATAAAAAAGAGATAGAAGGACAGGAGAAGGGGGAAAACTTGGGAGGTTTATGTTTACTGCCAAGCATTTGGTTTTATGTTGATCTCATGGAAAGTAACTCTATATATCATCATAATTGACTTCACCAAGTGCCTTTGAAGAAAACAGCTTTGCTACAATAGCATCTTGTGCTAGAGAAGGGTTTTTGCACTAAGTAAAACATTCTCTTTTGAATCAGTGGTTTAAGCTCTTTACAGTGTTCCTGTTTTGTCGTTCATTTGCCCAGTTGGTGGCTGAGAACAAGCAAGGTCATGGCATAAATGAAAGCAGAATATATATAGTTCCCTTAAACCCTAAACAAATCATCTCTTATCTACCATCACTCCAGCCTAATTGATTCCTGAGAACTTCGTGGGGTGAAGGCTTCCCCCCACATACCCTTCCAGCTATGTGCTTGTTGCCGTTTTAACTGCTGTGATTCACAGGCAGCTCTTCCACACTCCTGACCAGGGATTTTGATCCACAGACTTCTGAGGGGCCACCAGATTCTTCCTGGGACAGGAAATAAGGATTATCAAGCAGCTGAGAGTCTGTTTTTTCCCATCATTTAACGCAACAAAAGCAAGTTTCATCGCTGATCTATTTTGGAAGCAACATTTGTGGCAGTTCCTCTCTGAGTCAGTCAGAAGAGCAGAGGATGGGATTGTGGCAGGCAATAAACAGCCCTGCTGCTACTATAAGGACTTTAATTACTCCCATCATTCCAGGTGAGACCAAGGGAGGTTGGCAGCAATGCCAGCTCCAGCACAGCTGTGAAGGATTTATTTTTCTCAATGAGGAGTGGAAAAGGCTATAAAAATACTGTACAAGGTTGGCTAATAAACTGTATTTTATTAGCCATACTTATTATGAGTGTTTATAAGCTAGTGTGCTGATAGGCATTTTGATGAGGTAGTATTCCTTCATTGCAGTCGTTCTGGGATTACAGAACAAAGGATAGAAAGCCAGAAAGCTGGGAAACATAGCATATGCATATGTCAGGTCAAGATTTATAGGTAGATAGTGAGTAGTGAGCTTGGCAGCAGCTACTCTAAACTGTTACAGTGCTGGCATTGTCAAGGCATTTGTGGCTTGTTCTGGGCAGATTGCTAGTGCTGATTTGAGGATGTTGGTGATTGAGAGGAAGATGTACGTGCTTTATCCATGGATCTCCTTGGAACATCTCAGGCTATAAGCTATGATAGCAGGCCAGCGAGCTGGCTGAGTCTCCTTCCTCTATCCCTGCTTCCCCTTAGGGTAGACAGCCTCCCCATCCCATCTGATGTAACAAACCCCTTGCTAAGTTAAACTTGGGGGGTTTGCATCCCATTCTAACACTACCAGGCTCTGCTGTGGTTTTCTTTGTGTGGAGTTACAGCACAATTCCCATTTCGTAATGCCTGCTTAGCAAACTGGCATCTGGCAGGTTGGAGCCATTTGCTGGAGTGCTTCCAGCCAGTTGTAGCAGTGCTCTTCCTAGAAATGATGCTTGGTTAGGGTTTACGATGTACTCGCCTCTTGGCAGCGTTACATCTCTGGCTGTGATACACCAATAATAACAGTCCTATAATCAAAGTAATGACAAGCTAGTGGGAAATTAAGGCTAATCTGAGAAGAGGCTCTGTGAAAATGCCTTTGTGCTTATTGGTTTTGGCTCTCTGTTGCCTTTCAGTCACCCAACCAAAAATGTGCTCTGCTTGCAAGCAAAAAGGTTTTACTGATTTGTAGGTTTATTTTATTGTGCTTTCTTCTTGCCCTCCCCCTTTGCTGGCAAACCTGCAAATCCAACCGGATTTGCCATGAATTATGCTGGTTTCTTTTCTTTTTAGGTCTAATATCCAGTAGTAAATGTTCTGCAGGCAAACCACATCCTCAGTGGTAAGAGTGCCAGCCTGTTGTGGGCTCATCTGTCCAGTGTATTCATGTGGTGCTCGGGTACAAGCCATGAGCAATGCATGATGCATTGCAAGGGAGCAGCTTCATGATACTGTCTTAGCCCTCGTAGTGTGGCAGCTCTGCCAGCTAAAACAGGGAAAAGGGCTGTGGAAAGCAGGGAGCATTCAGAGCAGGGGTCACCTAGGACCAGATTTGTCAGGAAATGAGGTATGTAAGGATGTAGGTCAGGGCAAGTTTCCTAGTTGCATGCTTTTGTAAATCATGCTTTGTACCAATTTCCGTTTTAGGAGTCTTAATCCCATTCAAACCTTGCCTTTTATCCCATTCCCTCCTTGATAAAGAGGAAAAACCAGGTATATGCTAATCTGTTAGAGTGCTGTAAGAACACAATCTGTGAATATCCATGATAGCAATGGAGTTTCCGACTTCTGGCCTCCTGAATGCTCTTGGGAAGCTTTCCATTCATTTCTTTAGGGTTGTGGAGATCCCAGAGGATTATTTCCTCAGCTATGAAAGGATCAAATAGATTTGTGGCTTCTCCTTTCCCTGAGCTGACTCTCTTTTCATTGTTTGCATCTGGCAAAAGTAGCAATACATATACCCCAATATTTTAGGACATAAGAATGGCTACCAGCCGTCATGGGAATGTAATGCCTGTATGAATGCCAGAGTAGGTGTTCTGTGTATTTTGCCCTGAAACAAGTAGCACCAATAAGGAAGTCGTCCAGCTACAGATGTGGTCCATGCTCCCAGACATCTCTGTGCTAAGGCAGGATAAACAGCATCCAATTGCTGGCTGAGCTGGTGGGGAAGTTGCATAGAGTGTCATTATGCTCAGTAGACTTTTACCAGAGCAGTTCTGCAGCATTCAGATGGCTGATGGATACGCTGTCTGTTGTGAGGGCTTTTTTGTCTCGTATTGGCAACGTTTTAGAAGTAGTATGTGACTACTCTGTTATTTTGAAAAGAAACTTCTGTTCTCATTCCAAAAGCAGTCTTGAAAATGGCTTGGGTTTTACAAACGTAGCAGAAAAGCCCTCCTACAAACCTCTTGGTATGAGTAGCGTAAGAGTGTTTGTAAGAAGAGGGACTATCTTGAAAACGGATAAATTAAAGACAATTTCAAACAGCTTTATAGAAATGATTTCTTTTGTGCCCAGAGGTTTAGTATCACATCTTTGAAGAATACAAGCAGGCTGAACAGCTGGACCATCTCACTGTCGCTTTACCAAAACCAGTCTCCAGCCTACTGCAGAACTGGATACTGCTCACCATTAACTCTGAGAGTAAAGGAGACGCTTTATTGAATCACTCATAGCCTATCTTTTAAATAATGAGTAAGTACAACCTTATGTAGTTATATGGCAGCTGGAGAAGGGTTTTTTTGAGAGAACAGAGCATAAAAGAAGAGAAATCCAGCAAATTTGCCTGTCTGCATTTTGTGCAAATCAGCTGAGTGCTTCTTTCCTAATGAACAGTCTTCTTGCTTCTCTCTTCAGTTCAGGGAGTGCAGTGTTCATTTGTCTGGCTGAACAGAGGAGGAAAATAACAAGCAGGGAAATTAGGGTTAGGTCTGTCAGTCTGTAAGTACTTTAAAGCTTGAAGTTAGGAACATGATGGTCTTGTTTGTTTGATGAGCACAGTGAGGATAGTAGCCATATGTGTTAACATCTGCACTGGAAGATCTAGGACTAATCATACCGAATGAATGAGACTTGCACAAATACAACTCCATCTCCCTCCATATGCTATATGTAAAATTGCAGGTGGCCATAATGATATGGGAAGGGGACATATGGCAGAGGAGAGCTTTGTCAGACCTTAAATTCAGGACTGAAATTGAAGAGCAGGAAAAGATTGAGACTAACCCCTCTGAAGGTGTATACACTCAGTGCAAAAGTGGAAGATCCATAGTCACTGAGCTGGTGTCAGGAAAACAGCTGTCTGCAGAGTATGCTGTATTGTGTCTTGTGGTTCCCAGCACTGTTGACAAGGAAGGAGAAGGGAAGTCTCTTGTCTCCAGAGAGATAAAGTACTGAAACTTGTGCGTTTTGAGTCCTGCTCCAATACTAATTCTAGCAGTAATCCTGTTCTGCCAGGAATTGCAGACCCACTTTTCTGTCTGGTTGTATGGAAGGGCTTGAGTTCACAGGGGCTTTCTTATGCCTTCCTTCAGGGGCCTGGGGAGTAGAGCTCCACAGTGGCATTCATCCTGCCTAATTTTCATCATCTAAAAATTGCACATCTTGTGCAGAGCAAGAAACTCCCACATCTTGCTTACCTGAAGCATGTCTTGGGAAGGGCCTGCCTCTATTCTGATGGTACAGAGTTACTCAGGGTAGGGGATGAAGCCTGTGAACATCTTCATGTCATGAATCTTTGTGACCAAGCAGTGAAGTGTGAGCTAAAACACAATGTAACAATGCCATTAGAAAAACTGAATTAAATATCCTATGTAAAATGTTGGCCATTCTCAATGAGGGAATTCTGTTATGGAATTCCAAATTCCATTAGGGCTGCAGTGGGAAGTCTACTGCAAATTTCAACCCAATGCTTTGCAGCCTCCCCCAAAACACTGGTAGGAGTGTGAGAGCATTAGGGGACATCTCTCAGTGTGGCTGTATAAATCCATGGCTCACCCATAGCTTGAATCCTGCAGGCAGCTCTGGTCTTTGTGTCTCATAAAGACTACAGCAGAATGGAGGATGCTCTGGAAAAGGCTGCTCAAGAGTTAATTTTTCATAAGAGGAGCAAGAAAGCTCTGATTTTCTGGGGTGGAAGCCATAAAAACCTGCATGGGAAAGAGAGGATGAGTGGGAATTAGTCACCACAGGTTTATACATATTCAAGGGAACTTGGAACATGTTCATGAAGAATTCCGCTTCATTATAAATACACAGCAGCCACGTGCAGTGCTGGATGGTGATGAGCTGAAAATAGTTGGAGGTGCAGCCATGTTATATTCTAACCTTAATAACAAATTATGGCAAAACCCCACTGGGAATGGATTCTTTGGCTGGGTAAGGTTGTGCTCTTGTATGAGGAACTCGTGTCTGTAGTGGTTTGGTGGTTTGTAGTTCATGAGGGATTAGTAGCAGAAACCAAGTATGTGCCTGGCTCCACTGAGTTACTTAAGGTACCTACAGAATGCTCCCTGTAAAGGTCTCAAACATGTCAAATTAAATCAAGCTCCTCTGATAGACTGAGTTTTAAACAGCCCAGTTCATGCTTACAGAGGCTGAGTCTTGGAGCTGTTACGAGTTGTTACAGAGATGTCACCATTGACATTGTCTTAATAGGACAAAGTGCAGGGTCATGGGACAGACTCCTTCTTTCAGGTGTCGATGACCTAAATGTCTAAGGACAGGAGTTTGCCCCTGTGAAAAGGTTGCATACCAAAGGGCAGGGGATGTCCTATTGGAAAGACTGGATTTGCAGAAGGTAGATACCGGGTCTGGACCTGGCCATGGGCTGCAGGAGCCGTCTCTCTGTCTGGTGCTTCACATTGCAGACAAGCTTTGGGACTACTGAGAAATTTTGAAACTGATGGTCTGATTAGATTTGAAATCCCTTTCCCAGCATTATTCCTGCTTAAAATTCCTCGCTATCAAACAGCTACTTCCTCACAGATTATTGGCTTTTCATGTTGCTCAAGTGCAGCCTTTTCATCACATCGCATATGTTCTGATCACTTTCTGGCAATTTTTCTTATTGTAAATAGAGCCCATTCAGCCACAGTTTATATAACCACTATCCAGATAATACCCTCCTAATGACCACTTTTCCCAGAGAAACACAATTATATCTCTTTTCCCATTTCTGCCAGTTGCATTTGAGTTTGCCACGGAGCCAGCCATGGCCCCTCTATTGTACTAGTGCAGATGGGTGGGAGCCACAGAAGCCTGAATTGGAAAATTCCCAATCCCTGGGCAGGAGCTTTGGTTTGCTTCTCTCTGCTGTGGGGGTTCCACTGAATGAGTTGGATAGAAGAACTTTTCTGTACTTCCAGACTCTTTCACAAGCTTGAAGGGGTGTGATTGCAAGGCAGCTGTGGAAAATCAGAAGGTTTGTGTTTAGGTAGGATTGCAAGTGGGAAATGTACACAAAATCTTCCCTCATAGTCTTGTCTGTGAATAACAGCACGGGCCATGGGCTCACTTTTGCCATAGGTACACAGTGTTCACTTTTAAGATGAGTGGAGCCCATTTAAGCCGCTACAGATGCATGCAACCTGGGGATCCAGGGCAGATGAGCATTGAAGGACAAGTGAGAGCCTATCACAAGGAACAGCCAATAGCTTTGCCACCAGTTGGTGGGCAGTAGCAACTTGTGTAGACAGAGGTAGCCAAAATCCTGCTAAATTCTGTGGTATTTGGTAGTGCTGGGTTCCCAAAACATACCTCTGGAGTGAGGAGTGGCACTGAGGGTGCTGCAGCTGCCTTCTGCAGGTATTGAGCCCCAAAGCTAATGTGCATGTTGGGTAATGTCTACCTGCCTTTCTCAAGGTTTCTCTGTAAGTAATTTGGGTGATTGTGTGCATTTGTCTTGAGCCTTGTAGAGAAAGGGGCAAGAATGTCCTTGTTGTTGCTTTCCTGCAGGCTTCCCTGAGCTCTGTGACATGGGGAGGGAAAGAGGAACACCACCACAAGATACTGCATGAAATACACATCTCCAAGCCAGGATGTCAGTGTCCCTCTCACCACCTGCTAGGTGAGGCCAGTAAAGAGTAGGTCTTCGGCAAGATGACCTCTTGTGGGTAGGAGACTGACTGAACAGTTTGGGAAACCAGGGACAGATTGTAAAGGGCTTTTGCCAAGCTTTCCAGGTGTGTGCATGTTCAGGCGTCTGCCAGAAGGCTCAACACAGGGGCTGTGTTTTCATAGTGTTTCCTAAAAACCATTGCTGCTATGAATGCATTTGAAGTGAAGAGTCTTAGCGAAGGTTATTAGTTAGGCAGCAGTACTGGCCTGTAGACTTGGCTGCTTCAAAAGAGACCTGAAACACTCCCAAGGCTGCTGCTGTTTCAACCCAAGTGATCTCAGGTCACCCAGAAGACATCAATATTCAGCCAAATATCAAAGGAGATGCAGCTGTTTAATTCTGTAACTCATAGAAAAATTGAAGGAGGAGGACCAGAAAAGCCTGAGCAAGGATAGTGCCTTCCCTCGGGCAGTGATGGGTATGATAATACAGATTTAGTGTTGTTCTTGTACAGGTAAATGACATTTGGCTGGTTTTGGATAGGCATGGTGACCCTGATCTGCTTACAGAAGATGATATAGCTGTATTCGAAGAATGGGTGTAGGAATATGCACATGTACATACATGGACCTTCAGAAAGTGAAGTGTCTCTCAGAGGAATACTGATGTGTTGAGGATTTATTTTGGTTTTAGGGAAGCAAGACAAATTGTACATTTTTCCCCCTTCACAAATAACTATCACAGCTTAGAAATATCCCAGTAAGGAAAGCTACTGGCAAAATGCAAAGGCATGCTCTCAGATCAAGCAGAACAGAAAGAAAGGAGGGGGGAGAACCCAAAATGTCTTTCAAATGCCTTCAAGTGAATCAGACAGACAGAAAGTTAATTATCCTTCTGTCTTTTTCTGGTGGGAATAACATTATTTGTTGCCCTTTGTGGGGAAAACTCCAGACCCCTTGCAGACAATGCATGTTGTCTGTGCTAGGAGAGCACAGCTTGCTCTATATAGCTGGAAGCACATTGACAAGGTGGAGCTCTCTGGCTCAGACTGGATGCATGGCCCAAAGCTCCCTGTTTTGCCAGGGGACCACGTGTACAACATGGACTGACAGCCTGGCTGGAAGTAATACATGGCAGAGGTTTCCCATTAGGCAGTGAAAGAGAGAAGGGGAATCAGTTCTTGATGTCTTCAGTAGCCTTTGTTCAGCAGGGGACCCTGCCCTTCCACTGCCCTTCCTCATGTTTCTTTCCCGGTAGTTCATTACCTGCAGTAATCTCAAGGACTGAGCTGGATGGGTAGGCTGTGGGCCAGGAGAGCTCTGTGCTACATACCATGCATGGACCCCAAAGAAGACCATTACTGCCCACAACACATGGGCAATTGGGAAATCACACATGTAGATAAATGTACCCCAAAACTGTGCAAAATGAATCATCCATTGGCTGCATTAAGCTACAGGAGGAGGCTTGTAAACTGTGAGCAGTGAGACTTAATGTGAAATATTTATAAATTCTCTTATGTTTTTAATATCCTCTGGAGATTGGGCTGATACTGCAGTTCTTAAAATTGCACAGAAACATGCTCCATGCCTTATTCTGGACTCATATATTCAGTGGTCCAGAATGTATCAGCATGGCTCTCCAAATCACTGCCAGCACACTGGGGATGTTTTCAAGGTAAGTCTGTATGAGAAAAAATCACTGCTGGCTCAGTAAGTGTCAATGCCAAGTCCTGTGTCATTGGATTACAGCTTTCATTGCTTCCGAATGGCCTGATCCTGCTTTGTTCCATTGCCAGCAATGCCCCCTGGCCCTTTCTTGGACCAGATGGCCTCTCAAACCTCGAGGTCAGGCTCTGATCTTGCTGACATTAGGCTGGATCCACCACAGTGTCACATCACCCTTCATCTTGCTTGAGTCACTCTGGGCTGATGTAGGTGGCAGAGAGCCATGGGTTTGGCTGAATGATCAGTGAGGCCTTTGTGGCTTGCTGCAAAGCTTTAAATCCCTCTGTGGGCCTTGCAGTGAATAAAACCCTGGCAGAACTTAGCCCCACATTACTAATAGTGGCTGGCTCAGACAAAGGAGTCAGCAGCACTTAGACTCTCAGAGAAAACAGGTTTTTGGTCCAGAAAAATAGGGGAAAATGAAGCACAGGGCTCAAAACTGACAGCCTGGCAGAGAAAATATATCCCAAACAGCAACTGATTTAACAGGCGTGCTGATTTTGCTGCTCTCTTGTGTCAGCACCATCTATCGAGTGCTTTATTTATTTGTTTGTAAGTAAGGGATTCGCAGGATAATGGCCAAGCTGTAGAAGGCTTCCAGAGTCTGCAAAGATTGCTCATGGCAGTGGGTCCCACCAGTTGGATCAGACTTTGGCTGGGGAGCACTCAAATAGTGAGAGCTGAATCTGACCTCATGTTAGCTGAGCATTGCATTGTGTGGTTTACATTATGTGGGGTAGAAGCCTATAGCCACAGGTCAGCACAGTGATCATCAGGCAGATTAATATAAGTCAGACGATGCTATGGAGTATGTCCTGGTCATCTCAAGGGGTGTCAGAACCTCTTCTCTACACACAAGTCTCCATGGCAGAACAGTTGTTTCTGGACCTCCCCTCCAAGCATCCCCAAGCCAGCTGTAAATTACCACCCTCAGGTGCTGCTACCAGTTAACACTGCAGCCCTGGCACTTCCTGCGTGAGGTTTAACCTTGATTTACCCTTCATTTTGTAAAGTCTACCCCTTATTAGAGTGCAATGCCTCCAATCCATCCTGTTTAAGACAGGCACCTCTTCCCAGCCTTGCACTGCCTGTAAGAGAAATGAGTGATGATGAAAATACTGTGTTTGTCCAACCCTGTTTGGAATTTACAGCACCTTGTAAATGATTTATTGCAATTGTAGTAATGGATGCCTCTGGAAATGGACTCCTATTGACAATACATTCAGACCCAGGCCTTCATTCCAGCTTCATGGTGGCAATATGCGTTTAATGGGGAAATTGGTCCGCTTCCTTTAGGTTCTTATTTATGTCTTGAAAGGTGCTTATATACCCAGTGGTGGTTCTTGCTCCTGTGAAAGGAAAACAGTGTGGAAGGTGCAGGAGTACACATCCTGCCTGTGACTGACCCGAGCTGTTGCCCTTTTGTTAGATTCAGTTCCCATCTGCTTCCACCAGTGCCAACTACTCTTCTACTCACAGGCACTAAGTTCTTTCTGCCTACATGAAATGACAACACTTTGGGCTCATGGAGAAAGTGGCTCTTCCCCTGTAGCTGTGATCACAGTTGCTCCAGCACAGAAAACATCAGCATGGAAAACAGGGGGATGTTGCACTCATTCAGTAGCAGGCATTTGTCTGTGAGCTCACAACCACCATGTGAACTGACTGCAAAGGAGGAATTCCAGGAAGGAGAGGTCCAGGAGGCACAGATCTGCTGAGTAAGTTGCCCATATCTGCATTCACAAGTCCATCTGCCTTCTTGGTATATAGCTTCAGCCACACAGACCTCTGGTCTCAGCTGTAGTTCTGTGAAGCACATTGCTTATGTATTATTGAAGTAAGGATAAAAAGCTTGTATGGATTTGTGACTAAACGTGATAGAGAAATGATTCTACTTGTCCCTCGGAGTCAATAATCCCAAATAGCCAGAGGTTGGGTGTTTCACCTAATGCCTGATTGCAGTTTTCAGTCATCTCATTAAGTGCCTGGTTTCATAGGGATGGCAACGCATTGTCTCCAAGGGGATTAGCACACTCAAACCAGGCAAAGGCAGACCTTGCCACTGTTCTGTCACAAGTATCAACAGAAGGGAAGAAAACCTTATACCTTTTTTAAGCAAGATCTTCAAGGGAAGGAATTGCCTTCCAAAAATAGAAGCCAATGCTTTCAGAAGTCACTTGTGATTTTCAGGTGTCACTGCTGTGTGATACATGATTTGGTACATCTGAAGGGCTGTAGGTTTTAGAGAAGTGACGTCTGTCTTTACTGTGCTATTTGCTAAGCCCTGTTTAGGGACCAAACAACAGTGCAGAGGGAATATACTTCAACTTCCTATTAGAAAGGCTGACCTTGGAAGGATGAAGTCTCTTCTAGGTATGACCTTCCAGCATGCCCATGGGCTGATGCTCTAAGAGAGGCCTATATCATGCCTGGAGTTGCCTGAAACAAGGTGGGACAGACTTGATGCTCCAGATGGCTTTTTTGCTTTGGTACTCCTAAAGTGAGGTAGTTTTTTGCCTTCCTTTTGCTTGTGGCTCAGAGCAAAGCCACCTCTGAGCCCAAAGCATGAAGAGAGGAGCTGAGGTTTGCTTGATGGGGACCCTTCTCCAAACCCTTGACTCTCCTTTTCCTTTAGATTATTTCCTGGCTGATCAAGGTCCAGTTTTCATTATTTTCTGTGACATGTGTTGTGCTGGTGGGTTCTGTCTTTATTGCAAAGCAATCTTCACTCTCAGTAGGAAGACAGAGACATGGTGATGTGCTGCTAAAGTCTTGGGATATGTTTGTGTGAATGGCAGATGGAAACAGACAGTGTTTTAGAGGCTAATAAGGATGACATGACTGCAGGGCCTGCTGGGAACCCCTGCAGGGCAGGGGAGTCAAAGGGAATTCAAGATGTACCCAAAATCTAGCTGTAAACCAAGTTGGGTGAAACTGCATCACTAATCCAAGCAGAAGGGAAGCGGGAGGTTTGATGGCATTGCAGTTTCACAGGCTGTCAGTGACCGTTGTGCCTGAGCGAGCCAGCTGAAGGGCAATAGGATTTAATTGTTCTTTGGAGCAGAGGAGAAGGCAGAGAGGGGCTGGGACTGTGGGATGCTTTTAAAGAACAGTTCAGGAGGTGAGGTTAGAAGGGGAAAAGGAATGGAAATGGATACGTGCCTTTATGGAGCGGGATGAAGCAGCTTTAGAAAGCAAAGGGGATGCTTTGAGGCATTTGTAAGTGGTTCTGTGGTACGTGGTCAAGATGTGTGGTCAGCCAACACAAACAGCCTTGGGGAAGGTGGAACAAGGTGGGTTTGCCCTGCTGAGAATCTGCCCTTATTCTCTTTGTGTTCCGTGTCCTTCCCACTCCCTGGGGCTCCTTAGCCAGGGTACCAATCCATGCTGTGTTTGTGCTCCCAACAAGTTTGAGACCTGGGGAACTGTTCCACACTGTCTGTGCAAGCCACAGAAATCACCCAGTAACTTAATGTGACTCCATCTCAGGTGATCTGGCTCTGTCTCTACAGGAAGGAAACATCAGGAGCATTGGCAAGGCAGTGCAGAAGTGAATCCAACCCAGGCAGTAGCAGAGAGCCCCTGTCCACATGGCATCTGGCACCAGCACCAGCTCTCAGTTCGCACCTTAACTCCCTCCTTCACGAGGAAAGAAAGAGACATCTTGGCTCCTTCCTCCCCCAGCAAGCACCTTGGCAATGGAGAAGGTTAGTACTGATTTCCCTTCCTTCTTCTGTCCTATTCCCTTTGTCTGGCATGAGGAGCCCTGGCAAATCTCATTTATACTTTCATTTTTCATTCTTGGTGGTGCATTTGAAGCACAAACTGGTGCCAGGGGAAATGAGCTGTGGTAGACGCCCACCGGGCCCTGGGGCTGTGCAGGCATTGATGGACTGTGCAAGTCAGAAGGATAAGGGAGCTGCTGTCTTCATATTTAAAGGTACCACAAAACACACTGCCCAGTATGAGCACACCTGGTTTCTTCTTGGAAACGTGTTTATCTCTGTTACAAATATTCATGGCTCCTTGCAATTTCCCATATATAAGAGCTGGGTAAAGGAAATTCACTATTAATTTAAACATTTGTGCCAAACAGATTAGTTTAAACATACTAGTTTAAGCATTTATTCCAAAACCAGCTTTCCCAACACAGGTTTTACCTGCTTGTTTCTAGGTCATCGTTGTGTTGTGGTTTGCTTTCTGGTTTGTTGATTAACTTCAAATCAAACCTCTTCTTTTTCCATCTAGCCAGAAGATAATGAGTTTCTATGATAGTCTTTTATTGTGTCTGTCAAACACCACTTTTGAAGCAAGCTAAGCTAATGACATGGGTAATTAAGCCTCACACTTCAGGACATTCAGATGATTGAAGGCAGCCTCAGGACGGCTTTATTCCCTCCTCTCTTCTACCATCCCTAACCAATGTGGCTATGCACAGATCCTAGGGCCAATGTGTGGGGAAGTGTCACCTCTCTCTGGAGCAGTGAGCTTTATAAGAAGACTAGGGTTAACTAACACACACCCATGGTCTGTCCCAGTGTGCCACACTTCATGAGTGAGTTCTGGGTGCCTCAGCAAACCTCAGTTCCCTGCAATCCCAGTCTAAGTCCTGGCAAGGGGATGCTCCTACCTGGAGTGAGTCCCGCACACTTTACTGCAAAGAAGCATCTTGGACAGGCCCTTGAAATTAGAGGATGACTCTTCTGTGTGAACATGAAAAGTCATTATGGAATCTCTATTAGCTGAAACAGTCTTCTTGGCCAAAATGAATGTTTCCTTCCAGATAGCTCTTCACCTTGCTATGCAGCTGGATGTGCTCCTTCCTTTCCTCATCTTGCTCTTGCTAGGCTGCACAGACATACAGGTGCTGACATGCACCAGAAGCACCATGCATAGGTCAGGGATCAGTTGGTGCTTTGCTACCAAGAGCAGAGCAGTGACAGTGATAAGAATTTGTGGAAAAATATGACCTTGGAGCTTCCATTTTCTGTCTGCTTCAGCTCTGAAATGAGAGAGAGGAGCTCCCATTTGTAAAGCATTGCTTAGTAAGTGGGTAGAGGTTAATTTCTATCCCACAAAAGGTGTAACTTCAGCATAAGAAAGCAGGAAGCAGATCATTAGCTGTTAGAGATATGATAAGTTACTTGATGGGGAAAGTGGTGTATTTGTTTTCTTGCATATTTGCACACTTTCCTCTTACCTCCTTCCCCAGATAGTTAAGACTGTTCAAGAGCAGTTCTGGGACCCAAGAATGTCATTGATGTGTGTTGGCAGGAGCTGATGAGCACTCTGCAACATATAACACAATGGCTTATTTTTGCAGAGCTCAGTCGTGGGGTACCTGTATCAAGCAGGCACTATCTATAGCATCATTTAATTGTTCAAAGCAAAGAGAAAAAACCCAAAACCAAAAAAAGCACAACCCAAGGGAAAAGATAAACTGTAGATAAGTTTATATCTTCCATTTTGAAAAATAGATCAGAGACCTGCTGTAACAACTGCATCAGCAGTTACTGCATCTCTCATCCAAAAGCTGTCTGCTAAATTCCAGCTGATCTCCCCACGTGGTTCAGAACAAAGCAGCAGTCTCTTCTGAACCTCTTTTTTATGCCCATTTTTACTGTAAGGCCATAAAGTCATCTTTATTTTCTTTATGATTTGCCTTTTAATGTCCTGCAGCGTTTCTGCCTTTGCTGGTCCGTTAACAGCCACCCTGGCCTGACACACTGCAGCCCAGCTCAGTTAATGCTGAAAGGCAGCACCACTCGATGCTTCAGGAGCCACGAGCTCTGCTTCAGAGGTGATGTAAAATGTCACATTTCCATGACAGAGAGTAGACAGCCCTGGTCAGCAGGTCCTCTGCAGCACTGAACAACAGGCTCTCCTTGGCAGCACCATTCAGGCTGTGTCTTCAAAGGTACTGACTGGACTGGGAATTTATAAGCCCTGAGGTGTGATGTGTATTCCTTTCACTGAGTCCTGCTCTGGCTGCAGCTGCTAGACACTGTCCTCATAAGAATCATACTCAATAATATTTCCTAATAAAAACAGCTGCAGTTTTATCTTGTCATGATTTCATTACAAGTACTTGCAGCAAGTATTTTTGGACCATATTCTGCTTTAAGAGTTTGTAATTAATTTGGGCTATTAACTCTTGTCATGTATTTTCTTAAATGATTTTGCTTTTCACAGTTCCATGCCCCACACCTTTGAATTATCCATTATTATTATTATGATTTCAGTCAACTGTTCTTACCAAACTCTGTGTTTTTATTGTGTGACTTGTGCATTAGCCCCTGGATTCAGGAGCCAAGTGTCTTTCAGTGTTGCAGCATAAGTGATAAAACCCCAAACCCCAACGTTTCCAGTTTGGAATCCCAGCTCCCTTTTTTCTGATTTTGTATGGGAAAGCCCACCAGGATCCCCAGTCTGAGACCAAAGGGAGCACTTCTCTGGGGGCAGAGAATGCTGCTCATTGAGAACTCTGACTTGCTGGGGGAAAGGACAGTGATTTGGCTGCATAACAGTGCCCTCAAGAAATCCAGGGACAAGAAATGAAGCACTGGGTTCGTTTGGAAGCCCCAAGCCTGCAGGCTGGCTCTTGGCAGTGTTGTGTTATCTATCTCCAAAGGGCTGCAGTCTAAACACAAGCAAAGCAAATGTTCTCCTTCCCCCTTGCCCTCCTTCTCACACAGTCACTGAACACTTTCACAGGGGACTCTTCAATACTGGTTAAGAAATAGAATAAAGAGAATGAGCCCTTTCAAGGGCTCTGCTAATGGCCCAGGGACTGAGCTATATCCCAGGAGATGGAGCTGTCTGTCTTATACCAGAAAAGCACGTGTACCCCAGAACATGGCCATCAAGCTCTGCATAGATAAGCTGAAAGGTAAGGACAGAGTCAGGCTGGTCATGATTTCCCTCCCTTTCCTCTGACATTCATTTCCACACTGAAACCCAGAGCTCCTGGTGAATGTTTTTAAGGCAGGAAATGTGGCAGAGCAAGTGATCCTGTGTCCAAGAGGAAAATCACCTTCTCCCCCTTGATGGGAGGACCTGATGTAAATGAGCGTGATTTTACTGGTACCAGATCAATTCAGTGAAGAAGAATCTGATACTATTGGGATTCTGGGGGGAGGTGGAACCACTATTGATGACCCATTGCTAAAGACATGTAACCTGATTAACCCTACCTCTCTCCCACACAATTGGCTGAATGCATCAGCAATAAAGCATTTCTAATTCCCCCTCTCATATTGCTTTGCAGAGTTCACACAGGTTGTTCAGTTTGGGAGTTCTGTGGTGCTGGGGACTGGGCCTACGTTAGCACAAGCTTCTACTTCGTGGTTCCAAGCCCTAGGAGAGGTGAGTGATAGTTTTCTTCAGCTGTGTATGAAAGAGATAAGCCATATGTTAGAAAATCAGAGCGCTGGATGGTGTGAAGATGGTGTCACTTTGCATGTGATGAAGGAGTCTGAGGGAACCCTGGGCAGTCAGTGCTCAGAGAGCAAGGGCAGGCTTTTTGAAGAGTTCAACAAGAACATACACAACATTCTGTACTGATGGCCAGTCAGAGAGCCATGTTTCTGCTCCTGGCACCCTCCACCTGCAGGGTCCCATAGAAACTCCTGGAGAGAACTAGAGTTCTTTGGATTGGAAGTCGGATAATAAAATCAATGCAGGGTGCAGAGGCTGAGAAAGAACAACTTTGCATAACCTGATGTTAGTTTTGCATGTGGTATTCTTCACATGGAGATAGTGATGAGCTGGTGATCCGGAAGTGGCACCATCTCCAGTTTAGCTTAGACAGGAAACCTGGACTCAGTGACATCAATAAAAAGCAGATGCACACTTTTTAATCCTGTTTATCATAGAATCATAGAGCCAATCATAGAATGGTTTGGGTTGGAAAGGACCTTAAGATCATCCAGTTCCAACTCCCCTGCCATGGGCAGGGACACCTCACACTAAACCATGTCACCCAAGGCTCTGTCCAACCTGGCTTTGAACACTGCCAGGGATGAAGCATTCACAGCTTCCCTGGGCAGCCCATTCCAGAGCCTCAGCACCCTAACAGTAAAGAACTTCTTCCTTATATCCAATCTAAACTTCCCCTGTTTAAGTTGTAACCTGTTATCCCTTGTCCTATCTCTACAGTCCCTAATGAAGAATCCCAAACCAAAGTTATCAACCATCTTTGATCAGATCAGTGGCTTCTTGTGAAAGACCTAATACAGTCGTGTGATCAGGTCTCTCAGAGAGAAAGTATATACCTAGAAAACACTTTTCCTCTCATTTTCTGCTGGTTAGTAATGATAGCAAATGAGAAGCAATTTGAGATGATTTAGGCTGTTATGCCATCATCAGTGGTGGCTGTTTTACATTGGATATTAGGATAAATGTCTACTGAAAGGGTTGTCAAGCAGTGGAACAGGCTGTACAGAGGAGTAGCTGAGGCACCATCACTGCAGATACTTAAAAGACGTAGAAGTGGCACATAGAAACATGGTTTAGAGATGGACTTGACAGCACTGGGTTAATGGTTAGACATGGTGATCTTAAAGGTCTTTTCCAACTTAGTTAATTCTGTGATTCTGTTACAGTAAAATGGCACATGGTTGAGGACAGGAAAGCCTTGCTTTTGTAGCATGGTAGTTTGGTCCCAGTGCTGAGCCTGGGAGGATAAGGCTGACTTTGAGCCTTGCTACTTATCATAGAATCATAGAATACCAGACTGGTTTGTGTTGGATTGGACCTTAAAGCTCATCCAGTTCCAACCCCTGCCATGGGCAGGGACACCTTCCATTGGAGCAGGATACTCCAAGCCCCTGTGTCCAACCTGGCCTTGAACACTGCCAGGGATGGGGCAGCCACAGCTTCTCTGGGCACCCTGTGCCAGCGCCTCAGCACCCTCACAGGGAACAGCTTCTGCCTAAAAGCTCATCTCAATCTACCTTAATCTCTGCATCTCATGAATGTTTGTAAGTGGAATTACTGATGTGGCATTTCTGATTGAAATCTTTGGCCATGTAGAGCTAAAAGTGGGACAGGATGGGGGCTTAGGCTTTGGGGATGCAGTTTTGCTTCCTGCTGAAGTTTAGAAAGCAGAGTGTGTTCTCTGAAGCAGTTACTTCTATAGATAATAACCAGGTCTCACCCAAGTGAAACCTCCCTGTGCCTTAGCAACTGCCTTCCCCTCCCGGGAAATGATGGATTAAGTAATCTGTGGCGCGGTGCTGCTGGCTGTAAGGTTGTAAATTGCATGCATGTGCTGCTGGAAAGATCCCACATTGGTTTTTAAAGAACTGCCACCACAGTAATGCTGATAAAATCTCCCTCTCGCAGGGGGTTATGCACTGAACCAGAGTCTGCTCTGAGACAGGCCCATGCATCAGTGGGTGATGAGCACACGCGCCTGACAGCAGACGCATCCCTTGAAGGGCTGCTGAGCTGAGTGAAAGATCTCTTCCTGAGACATTTCGCGGTAGCTTGGCATGTTACTGGACGTGAGCTATTGCCGAGCCCACTGCAGGCAAACAAGAGCCATTTAGAAATCAAGGGAGAATGGAACCAATCATAGGCACAGAGCCTCAAAAGGATGCCCCTGTCCCTCGGCCCTGGGCATCCCCAGGCTCAGGTCAATAGCTGGTGCAGTAGTCTTGTCGCTTTTGTTGGCTTTAAGCAGGTGATGCCAGTTTGTACCAGTTTTGACCCAAGGTCAAATATTCATGTCAGCAAAGCAACAGAAGTAGCAATGCGAAAGCAGCCAGCTCATTTTTACCATCCTTTAGTGGGACCTTGGCAACATCTCTCTGGCAAGGAATAGGCTGAGGCTTTGAATCTGTGCCTCATGCTGAGTGCTGCCTTTCTCTGGCAGTAAAAGGGATGCTTGTTACCTCCTGTTTATTGTCATCCAAGTAATTGCATGGCCCTGCTCTCCAGTTGTAACTGTGCAGTGATAAGGGTTTCAGTGACCTTCACAGACTTGTTGGTTTGGGGTTTTTGTTTTGTTTTAGTGTTCTGGCTACAGCAAAACCTTGCAAGCTGTTGTACTGGTGTAACTGGGGAGCACAGGCAGGGGTGGGCCAGCTCGTCCACTAGCTTTATGTCAAGAAGAAAACAAGTTACTAAATTGAGCTCTAAAAGTGAAACTTGCCTTGCCCTGTAAGCCTGTCTCCTTGGACAGACAGCTGCCTTGTCTTCTGAAGATGCTCTCTATTTGAAATGAGCTTCTCTTCCAGAGTCTTCCATTTGGGTTGCTTATTCATGGCTACATCCCATTTTGTCCCTGTGGCTGGTCTCCTATGCATTAAACACTGTATATTTCCGACGTGCTCAGAGGTCATGGTCTTACCTGCAGCCAAACTCATGTTTCAGAGGGAAGTGAAAGGCAACAGACATCGCAAGAAACCCAAAAGCCTTTACAAGGTGGGACATGATTTCAGCCCTCTTGATGGAACCATACCTGAGAGCTGCTCATCTCAAGCAGAGCCAATCTCCGTTTTGGAGCCTGGAGGCACCCCCCCCCAGCACTGACTCTCGTTTTACTGGAGATGGTGTTTTGGGCTGGCAGCAGGAGCACTGCAGAGCTGTGTGACAGCAAGGGGAAAAGGCCCCTACTGGCATTTGTTCCTGAAGAAAGTGCTGCAGGGCTCTTCAGAAATGAAACAAAAGCAATAACAAGGAGAACTGGCTCCAGTTTAGCTCACAATAACCCCAGAGGTGTCTGTAGCTGAGCTGCAGCTTAGAGAAGGCAGTACAACTTGGGCTAATGGGGAAAGGGAGGTAACCTCATACTCTGGGGACTGGGGACATTGTGGCTTTTTGCTCAAGGTTTGACCTGGTTCCCTCTGGGAATGGCTCCTGGTGTGAGCCTGAGGGAGGTTTCCTGCAGGCTGGCAGTCAGCCGGGGGGTTTGCTGTCCCCTACCACCCAAGCGTGGTAGGACAGCCCCCAAGGGAAAGCCAAGCAGTCTATTAGATGCCTATTTTGCAATACAACCCAGAGGGGGATTGAAGGAGTCCAACAAACTCCCTGTTTGCATTAGTGATACAAGGTGGAGCGTGGCAGCAGCAGGCAGCGACCACACTACCCAGTTAGTGCTGCTTCGCAAGAGCTGGAGCAGGCAGCATCCTTTGCTCCAGAATCACCGCCTGCTCCAGTGATTCTGATGCCAGCCGGTGAAGGAGCTGCCTTAGCACTGCTAGAGGGAGAAGTGACAAAGCTACAGTCTAAATGTGGCTCTTTCGAGCTCTCTGAATGACAGAAAACACCTGACATGCTGTGTTGGGGAAGGCTGGCTTGCTCTTCCTGCATGCTGACAGGGGCATTAAAATGTATTTATAACAGCTGGGGATGGCTTGCCCTGAGGAGTGAACTTAATTCTTAGTCTGCCAGGCACTCCTTTGTGAGTGACAGTGATTTGTCCCCTGTGTGTTTGTTCTCCTTCTTGCCCACTTGCATTCCCTTTGCATTTTATAGAGCCGTATTTGACAGTCTAATTTCATATAGCTAATAACATTATGTAGTGAAATGAGCTCAAATGTCCGTTTGTCTCTCCAGTGCTGAACTACTTGGTTGGTAAACATTGCTTTTCCCACCTCTCCTATTGTGCCTGTGCCGTGGTTCAGTTTTTATGATCTCCCTTTAAAACAAACATCTTGATGAGAATAGTGCTCTGACTTCCGTCTGCCGCATGACTAAGCCAGGAAAGTGCTTTATACAGCCAAAAGAGGCCCCTTTGGTGACAAGCTGCAACAAATAACTAAACAAAAACTAACCTGAACTTGGTTATTTCAATTTGTTCAGGTAGAAATCTTGACAGCTCATCTCAGCCCTCCCCCTCATCTTGATGTGGAGCAAAATGAATGCAGGGAGATGCCAAGGCTGACTTTGACAGGCACCAGGTTTTGTCCCTGCAGCTTCTGGGCCTTCCTATTTGCTTAGAGCCACAGAGATCTAGACTGTTCTGTCCAGCTGAGAGGGACCTTTCGGGTCAAGGACTTGGATGCATGTGTTACAGCCCCCTCTCAGTGGGGGTGATGTGGAAATGCAGAGCTGCAGGTCAGTTCAGGACGCCTGAGACAACTGACTGCTCTGATTGCCTAATTAAAGGGATTCTCTTACTAAGACTCACCAGGAGGTTTGTAGCTGAGGATATATATTGCACACAGGCTATGCTTGCATGCAGGTTCCAGTCACCCAGAGAAATGACTAATGGGTTTTGTAACAGCTTCGTAAAAAGCTTTTGCTCTTGGCTACCAAAATACCTTGAGGCAATTAGTTCCACTGGGTAAATCTATAGGAAGACTCTTCTGCTGGTAGCTCATCTTAATATAGCAGACAGATACAGCTCCTTGGTGGTGGGTGGAAAAGGCACAGACAAGAGATGTATGTGCCATCATCAACTTCTTTATCAACTCGATCTTCAAAACCTCTGTCATCCCCTTATTGTCCTCTTTGGACATCCCCTCTCCATCCTCTCTTCCTGCAAGGAAGAGTTGATGCAGGTCACTTCTGTGGAATCCTACTTTCCAGACCTGTTTTAAAGCTAACACTTTTTAAACCCTTTTCATTTTTCCCGAATCTTTGCTTTTTCTCTCACATCACCACCATGAATAGTTTATGTTGGTCAAGTCGCCCATCAAATTCTGTTTCAGCCAGGTGAAGGGAAGCCCTGCGATTGAAAACTGCATCTCTTACACTGTAATCCTGGTCCCTGGCCTCCTCTTTCCTCAGCCATGGCTTAGCTGTGGTTTCTGCTGTTAGCATGGATTTTCCTGACAAAATGAACTCTCAGTAAAAGGGAGGGAAGGGAAAGGGGGCACAGCTCAAAGCTGATGGCTTCACAGACCTCATCCATTCAACAGAATCAAATGATTCTGCTTATTACCTGTTTTACAGAATACCATAGCACGTCCTTCAGAAATGGGAGAAGCAGATGTTCTTCTACTTGTTGTTTGTACTCCCACTCCCCATGTGGGAACAGAATGTGAAGAGAACAGCTGGTAGCAGTGCAGCATAACTTGCCCACCCGTCCTTTCTCGTACATATGAGGTGGGTTAGCCCTATGATTGCATATGGCCCATGATGAAGCAAGTTAAAAGTGTGGAGGAAGGTCTCCCACATAGTGGGGACCACCTCAGCAGCAAAACTGTTTGCTCTCTGACTGGGTTTTTGCTCCTTGTCCACATGGGCTGAGTCCTGCACTTGGTGATTTAAAGCCAGGGGAGAAGAAATTACTTCAGTTTATGGTGAGGAAGCAGAGTGCTAAAGGAAATAAATGAGTACGGACGAAATAGCAGGTCACTGATATATTTCAGCTCAGCCTTTGGAGCACTGCATCTAGCCCTAAGATCCTTCTGCTCATGTTTTGCCTTTTCTGTTCTTTACTACACCATAAAACGAAACCCAACCATGGAACGGTGATTTCCCTTCAGGGTAGAGGAGGAGGGAGAACATCACATGGGTAGCAAGTGTGCACTCCTCATTCTTTCAGCCCATATGGAGTGCAAACTCAGTTCTGAAGAAGCCAGAAAAGTATTTAATATTTTAGTTTTAATAATAAATATGGCCATGTGGAGTAATTGGAAAGATGGCAAGTGCTAGACCGTGAAGGGTTTGCTTTCTGATGTTTCCACTGGCATCAGTTCTTTTGGCTGGCCTCACAATCACAGTTGATATGGCCTAAATCAGCAGAATTGAGCAGCAAAACTGAAAAAAGCTGCAGATATTTGGCTCAATGGGTTTTTTTCCTCTCCTATTTATTATCATACATTTTAAATGCTTAATTTAGAAATGACTGCAGTCCTTGATCACCTTCCTGTTTACACTTTGACGTTGCACTCGGAGCAATGGGACCCCTCTTGTACTTCTCCCTCCTCCACTGTCTGAGCTTTGTCACCCTCCTTTGGGACCTCTTTTTCAAAAGATCAAGAGTAGAGAAAAGGCTTCAGATGCCATAAATATTGCAGGAATCAGTGTTCATCAGAGAACGGCCTCCTTTAAGATCAGTGTGTCTTCCTGAGGGGGCATTCAGTCCTTCAAAGTAAACAAGCTGGAACATTAATTCAGATGTTTTTCTACTAAATACATATACATGAATTAGCCTGTGTGGCTGTGATAAATAAGTGTTATATAAGTGAGGTTTAAAGGAAACCACACCAGAAAAAAGCAGGCTCTGCAAGTCTAGGTACAAGCCTCCTGCTCATCTCTTCTGATGGCTGAGAGAATGTTGTTAAAGGCCTAAGAGGAAGGTTTCTTCACCTCTGTGAATAGCCTGTTCTGGGCTGTCACAATCTTTTCCTGAGAGGAGGAATACCATTATGCTGATGTGTAAGTCGAGATATTTTGCACAATGTGCTGAATCTACATTTTGGAGTCTGTCATTGCCTGAGTTTGGAGATGTGGTCTGGTCTTGGGATGGGGAGAGAAGTGGAGATGGGGCTACCTCCATCTCAAAGTGGGAAGCAATGTGTCCTTTTTTTTCTCTATATCAGACATTGCAAACTGGCTCAGGCTGATGTCTGGCTGGTTATAACCTGCCAGTCGTTTCCAAGGTGGGAAGCTTGTGGATCTGTAACTGCCCTGCAGTGGGACCAGGAGCCTGGCAGAGATGGGGCTTGAACTGGAGGTGGGTTCACAGACCGTTTGTTTCTTTCATGACTCTGATACCAGCTTCCTTCCTTCCAGTGCCACAAGGTACCAAGACAAATTAAACTTATTGGAGAAGAGGTCCATGGAAATTCAGGAAAATTGGGATGGTCCCCAATGGAATACTTTGGTCTGTTCAAGTTCAGGATAGCCCCTGTCCCACAGTGAAACCAGAGTCTCCTGCAACCCTGGAGGAGGTCAGTGTTCTTCAGAACATCTGAGTCTCTAGGTTATTAACTCTGGATGATTCATTGATGTCAATGAAAGTACATATGTTTTGATCTCTTAAAAGAGTTAAAACCTTCTAAATAGTTGATGGATTATTTTTTCTGCACTACTTCATTCCTTTTCTGCCAGGTGCTTACATCCAGAGTCTCTGATCTTGGGTGGTGGTGAGCAAGCAGATCTGTATCACAGCATGGTGTGCTGAGCCACTGCAACTCGAGGATGTGCCTTCTGTGCCCTCAGATGAGGGTAAGTCCACCTGTTTTTCTGAGTAGTTTCCTTCTGAATCATGCAGTCTCCATCCAGCAGCCTGAGTACTGTGACTGAGACTCATGAGAACTAGGACTATGCAGTGTGCAAGGGCAGGCTTTGCTGGGTGGTTAGTAGAACAGAGCTTTGTAAGGTGCAGATCGGGACAGGCAGCTAAATGGTTGCAGCTGAGAGGCAGTCATACTATTCTCCATTGAAGGGTGCTCACAGGTCCTAAGGCACCCCAAGGTTTCCCCAGCTTGCCTCGGAAATGGAGTTTCCATCTATCTTACTCTTTACCTTTGGACGAATGGGCTGAAGTCTCCCAGTGGCTTTCTTCTGGTCTTTCCAGTTTGGGGGTGTGATTCTCTGAAAGGAAGACTAAGTGAATGCAAAACTACCAGCCAGGAGGGTCAGTATTCATGTGGGCATTCTGGTACTGCCATGAAACAGATACAGTTTAAAGGGGTTTCATACAGGAGGGATGGAGAAACGAAAGGTAAATCCAGCAGGCTGCTGTGAGTTATTCCTTAACCTTGGGCAGCTCCACAATGTTTATGTGCATTTTGTTCATGGCCTTCCATCTCACAGATCCATCTGTGCTGCCAGTGTAATGGGGATAATAAAGACTCCTGAGACATTTCCCAGGGGCTCTGGTACAGAAGCCACAAACTCCTCTCTATCAATCTTGTTCAGCTGTGTTGGAATTGGTCTGTTTGTTTAGGACTGTGCTCACTCTGTTCCTCTGCAAGTGTTTGACCCTGGTGTTCCTCTGAAGAGTTCAAAACCAGCCACGTTATACAGAACATGTGCATGATCAATTCAGGCTAATCAGCAGTGAGAATAAAGCAGAAGTATCCAGACAACTTGGAAGTGAGGTACCTCCTGCACAACACATTGTGCAGGATAAATGTACATGTCTCCCTGAGCAGTGCATCGTAATTTGTCCTTTCATTAACTCCAGCTCTTGTGTTCAAGTCACTGTTTCACTTCAGTGAAAGCTTTTGATAGCTGCAGTTCTCCCCCTTCTTCCCAAACCAAATTCTGATCCACAGCCTCCTCTAGGCAATGCAAAGACCTTAGTGGATCTTTTTAGACAAATACATGCAGTTAGAGCTATTCCATCCCACTCTTTACCTACTCTTCCTCTTGGTGTTCATGGTTCTGAGCCTGCAGACTCTTCTCTGATGGGAACCTTTCTTTTTAAATGAGGTGTTCCCTGTGGTCCACACCATATGGACCACATGTCTGTATGGCCAATATTGACATGAAAAGCCAATTCTACATGAACAATGGGGTAATATAATATAAGCCACCTGTCTGGAAGCTGTGAAGCAGGTGAGGGTGGGCTTGTGCCCAAGTGATTCAGTTTGCTGCTGGAAATCTGTTCCTCAGGTTTAGCAGAGCAGTGGGGCCCTGGTACCAGTCCCCTGGAGAGCACAGCAGGCTGCTGAAGTTGTGCAAAATGAAGATCTGGTGTACTTGAGAGCTTGATGAGAACAGGGCACATCACCTGTCTGGATTAGCTCTGTGCAGTGCTTCTCTTGAAGCAGAGCTTCATCTTCTGCAGTTTGGGATTTGCAAACCATAGGGAGCTGGGCTCCCCAGCCCTTCAAGGCCAGCTGAGGCAGGCTGTTGCTCAGGAAATGGGACCTGGGGAAATTAAAAGTGCAGCAAAGGGTTTCCTGGAACTTCTGTTGTAATTCTGGTTTATTTAGTTTGGCTCCTGCTGCATCTCAAGGTGGGGAAGACACAATGCAAGCGGGCAGGCAGCAGACGAAAAGGTTAGCTTCTGAAGGAGCTGTGGGTCTGTGAACAAGCAGAAGCTGACACTGAAAAAGGTCAGCTGCTTAAATGGCCTGATTTAAGTAAGGCACGAGTCAGGCTGTACTGCCCCCAGAGGAGGTTCTTTGTGTGGGTTTATGAACCCTGGGAAAGGGGCCAAGTTAGCCCTCATTATATTTTGTTTAATCAGCTATTTAAATAGCGAACTGTTTTCTTGGCTCTCTTCCCCGCCGAGATCACATCTTTATACTCTTGACCTTTTCATTTTATGCAAGAGGCTGTTTTATTGGTTTGGACCATACTTCTGAACCCCAGGTAAGTCAGCTGCACTTAGCTTGCTCTTACCTCACCCCTCTTCCTGGAGGAGAGAAAGCCCAAGGTTATTTATTTCCCATGTTCTCAATATTAAAGAAATATGGAATTTCATTTTTTTTCCCATTTTCACTATGCAAACTCAGGAAGGCCCTCTGGGATAAAGGGAAGTATGTTTAAGGATGTAACGTAAGTAGATTTGCAGACAATAGCAGGAACATCTTGCAGGTTTGCTTTGAACAGTGTTGGGAGAAAAACACAGCTCATCTATCTTCAACATAGACATTACTCCTCTCTTCTAAAGCTCCATTTAGCTGTAAAGAGGTGATAGGAGGGCAGAGAAATTACCTCTCTGAGATGTCCATGCTGTGTGTTGCAGAGGACTGTTCTCCAGCATGAATACTGAGTTCCCTTAAAATTCAACAGGGTCTGTGTGTATATTGGTTGAAGAATAGAAGACTGAAATGATGCTCATGCCTTTTCCACACCTCAGTTTGGGAAGGAGTGAGAACTAGGCTATATACAGCTTCCTTTCTAAAGAGCTAGTATCATAGGTTTTAACTTAGAACCCACCTGTTACCATTGGAAGATGGAAACAGTCATATCACAATTCTTGTCATTTCCTTCAGAGCATTTCTGAGCATTCCAGTTACTTTTCAAGAGCTTGGAAAACAATTTAATTGCAGTTGTGGACTTAAAAAGAGCAAGACAGTAGCTAACAGCAGCCAGGTGGATTTGGGTGAGGAACATGCTGGCCCTCCAGTTTATCTTGCTTCCCCAGTGGACAAGGAAGTTTTAGCAGCAGCCTTTCAGCTCTTTTCCCCTTGGCTGAGAGCAGCTCCTCCGCCTTTTCCCCTTTATGTGTGTGGCACCTTCACACTTTAGTCCCTGAACTAGCCCCCTCTATGAGAACTCTCTACCCTCTCACCTCCATTATGGTGTGTTTGTGGTTACAGACATTTTGCAGCTAGGGTTGTCTGAAAAGTACCATTGATTCTGTGGAGACCTGTCTGACTGAACCATGCTCCTTCGCTCGTGCTGATGTGCACCCAGGAGTGGCATCTCAAGGAAAGTTAGTAACAATACTAACTGCAGTGCTGGTAAATGCAATTGTTCTGCAAGGGGAAGGCCCATAATTCTTTGGCACCAAGTGCCTCTGTTGCCTCACCCCTACTCAGCTCATGTGTCCTGAGGGGACAGACAGATTGAATGGTAAATCAGCGCCAGTCTTTCCTTGGCACATCTTGGCTTTAGCAGGAATATCTGAAGGCAAAGGCAACTTGTGTCAAAGGGGTCCCTGGGCAGGGGAGGGGAGTATCAGTAAAAATCATCTGCATTTGGAAACAGCAGAGTTCCCCCTCTGCTGCACATTCCCCTTCAACGCCTCTGTCTCCCAGAGGGAAACAGCTCCACACATCCCAGATTGCGAGAGCCTGTATGAGTCAGACCTTCCTTTCCCTCTCTGGTAAGGTAGGGCGGGCTCTGGGATTAGCTATGCATCTGATTGTGCCTCTAATAAACGAAATGTAATTAAAAAATAGAGCAGGGCCATTGCATTTTAACAGCTTAGAGCTTTCCCTTTGGAAGGATCATCAAGCAGTGAAAGAATATGAAGATTCGGCTCCTCAGCACCTGCTGGGCAGCCTCTGTCAAGATTAACAGCATCTCACTAGGTTATTAGAGTGAACATGAATACTTTGGAGGCTCTGTGGGTAGTTATGGTATCACGTTTTATTATCTTTTGCTGAAATGAAATTACTTATTGTAATTGCTTGTCAGTCACAGGCCAACAAATCTGACAAAGGAAAGCTTTTGTGCTGCGAACAGGGAGCAGGAGACAGAAGGGGGAAGGTGGACTGAGCAAAATCCTGCTCTGATTTTTTGGGAGGGGAGGATTTGAGGAAATGGAACCAGAAAGGGAGGGAGACAAAGGGTTTCTGCCTTGCATAGCAATCTGAGGCAAACAGTCCTGGCCAAATGACCTGAATTGAGGAAGCATCTTAAAGAGCTGGGGAAGGAGTGAGTGAGCTAATCCAGTGTGGTGCATTAGGCTGGGTGGATGCTTTGTGGGCAGTGTATCAGCCACAGCGGCTCAGCAGTTTCTTGATAACATCAAATGTTTTATCTCTTGGAGACACTGCTGAAGTTTGATGTCTGGGGACCATAAGTCAGCAGAAGGTGGAAGCTTTGCACATTGCAGAGATCTGAGTCAGACAAGAAAATGATCCCCTTGGTTTGTTTGCTTATGATAACAATGGGATGGCTCAGTCTTTTCTGTTAGGCTTGGAACTGAAGGAGGGAGAATGGTGCCTGGGAACAAAGGTGCTGGGAGAAAAGGGGAGAGCAAGGGAGCACTGCAGGTATCTGGAAGAGAAGACTGCTGCACCACTAGACAGACATGCTCTCAGCTTTGCACCAGCACAAGCCAAAGGGCTCAAGGTGTAGTGAAGATGGAAGTGTGCCACTGACAAGGCAAATGGTCTCAGTATTTGCCATTTGCCATGAAAGGACGTAAAACCACCAAGTAGCCATGGTACTCAGCTGTTGGAAGGCATTATAGTGAACCCTAATGGGGTGTGGAAAAAAGGAGAAATGAAAAAGACAGGCCCAACCTCAAAATCCCCAAGTAAATGGGTGGCCTTGAAAGGACTGTCTTATGTGCAGCCACAGCCAGCTTTGGGCACAGGAGTTGGTAAGACCCCAGGAACAAGGCAATCATTCCTCACTTTCTTAGTCTCCATGCTGTTTTCTGGCATTTGGAGCTCCAGCTTCCAACTCAGAGGTATTGTATTTCCTTTTGCATCCATGATGTTGATATTTCATCACTTTTGGCATCTCTATATATTGTCGTATCTGTAGCCTTCTGCAATATTTGAAGTATATTACTCCCTTCATATATTCTGAACTTGTTACTTCCTGACTTCATTTGATGCCTCATTGCTGCTTCAGAAGAGACTGAGCAGCTCATGCTATGGCTCATACTACTCACAAAATGGTGACTCAGTGACCAGCTGAGTCAAAACAGTTATAAGAAAAGCAGGAGAAATAGGAGCTTCTTGCTTCATCATGGGCATAGAAGCAAACCATAACAGTGAACATTACAGATTGTGTTGGAAGTCCAACATCATGTAAATCACCAACCCAGATGGTTCACCCATGCCACAGTTGAAGGATACAATCCTGCATTTACACAAGCATAAATTTAGCAGATTATGTTCCAGAAACAAATATGTTAAGCTCTTTAATTATGGTCTTGTCTACTGCATCTAATTTCCTAGTGCATGAATCCCTGTCTTGAGATAGGTTTTGTTCTGTAATTGCTGCTAACGATTAGAGCTCAGCATTAATTAAACAGATTGGTTTTCATTCTCAGACAGTTCAGTTAAAATGCCTTCAGGCTATTAGACTGGGAGGGGGGTCTTTTCTTAAGCATGTCTTCATTAGAGCTTATGTCTCTTTTATCTGCAGATGAGGATTTTCTGCTTCCTTTGTACTACAACATCAACCAGGGTAGCATCAGCTTTTCCTGCCGAACTAAACTCCAGTATTTTATTAGAGACAGAAAGGATGCCTAGTGATACAATTACAGCTCATACCTGTTGCTGTTGTGGTTCCTGTCCTCCTGGCTGCTTTTTGAATCATGAATGAGAGTATGATATTTACATACCAGTTTTACAATTTAATCTTAGAACTATCTGTATGCCATGCACTGGTGTTTTCAGCTGAGCTCTAGAGTTTAATAATATCACTTCCTCTTTTAAGGTTTATTCTGTGATGAAGCATCTAAATTTTGTTAACAGTAAAGGCAGCCATTGCAATTGTTTGGACATCATGTATAACAAGAAGTGAAAAAGGTCATTTAAATCCTGTTTTGCTCCTGTCTTATGTGGGAGCTGCAGCAGACCATTGGCAAAGTCATTCAATCTTTAGTCAGAGCAGAGGTGAATCCATCACATTGCTGGGTACCTGTAGTTAACAGTCTTCATCAGTGCAAATGTGAATCTTAGTTTGAATCACAGCCTGTGCATTTTCAGGTTTGGGGCACTGAATTCCCTGCCTGATACATGTAAAGTGCCCTAACCTAATGGTAATCTTCACTTCCATAAAGATAATTATAGGTGCTCAAGTGTTACGTCCAATTTGAATTTCAAAATGGAAGTGATTAAAACTCCTGTAATCATTAGTGAGGAGGTTTGAGCTGTTCTAGATGTTCGTAATTTTAGAAGGTGAGATGCTTCTGCAATGAGTTAATCATCATCCTTTTCTCAAATGTAGGAATTGGCTCTAGGTCTCTGATCAGAAGATCTGACCAAATGAGCAGCATCAGGTAGATTTCGTGCAGTGTATGCTGGTTAGTGTGAAACAAGTGCCATACTTGTCCAGGAAGGTAGGCTTTTATTATTGCTGCTTGTTATCTTCATTTCCTACTGGTCTTTGGGCTATAGATGAGTCATTTTGCTTTGGATAAAGTATATAGCAATGTGAATGGGTATTATTCTATATAAGATAATCTGATAGCCTCCATGGTATTACTTCATCAGCTGTGCTTTGTATAGCCTTTAGAATTTTAGCCTTGAAGAAATTAGTAAGAGCTTGGGTGGGATTGAGGATGTAGAAAAGGGTCCAGAGTTTTTGCACGTAGCAGCAATACTTATCCTAAGAGTTCCCAGCTGGCAGCAGATACCTCAAAAGCTAGTAGGAAGGAAAAGACATGAAGGCAGCAACAAAAGAAAGCCTTGTCTTGGTTTTCCCAATATCAGGTGACAAAGGCCACCGTGAAGAAGCAAATCATAGAGCTGGCAAAATATGCCATTGAATGCTACTGCCCAGCCATTTGCAAAAATGAATGATTCTCCTTGTCATGACATACTTGTAAGTGCATCATCTTCTCTTGGGTGTCTGTAAGTCCTTTAGCAAATTATTCCTGTTCCTTATTGATCACTTAAGCATATTACCTAATGCAAATCACAATCTACCTCTTTAGTTTCGGTCCTGCTACAACACATAGAGCTTGGCCATATAGTGGGATTCTTCTAAACAGTCATGGTTACTTATACCTTTATCTCATTTTTAACCTTCTCTTCAACAACTCCTCATGCTTCTGGTCTTGACCTTTTTGGGGAGATAGCATCAGAGTCACTAGTTAAACATTGGGTTTGGTTTTGTTGACACGGGACAAATATCCAGACAACAAGGCTGAGTTACAATTTCCCCTCTCTCATTAACGCCAGTCTTTATGTTCACACTTACTTCCATTAGCAAACAAACATGTCATACAGGGTTCTGATCCTTGCTTTGCCCAAATACCATACAGGACATCCTTCGCCATCACAGTGTAGCCCTACAGGCCTTTTTCAAGGCTCAGTTAAGTCAGCTGGGACCATTGATTTAAAGTGATGAATTGGCTCTTCATTGCTCATGTGGGTGAGGTTATTCATCTGCTTTGCAAAATGAAGTCCTCTGGATGGAAATAATGGCCAGGAGACATAATCCCACCCTGATTCCCCAGAATAACTTTCCTTATTTGAAAAGATTTATGTGATTTTTCTCTTTTTTTAAAATATAATTCCCCTCAGAAATGAAATTGTAACCAAATACACTGTGATACTGATTTCAAGGCTCATTTCCTTGCTCGATAATCTTAAATCTCTATTGCTGTAATTCTTTAACACTTTCAGAGTCAGTGAATTACCATTTGGAGACAGTAGGTTTTGCTCAGAAAGGTTTTTCCTCTGTAAGGTGTCTTCATAGCAAGGGGGCTGCAATAATATATTAACTGTGTGGTATTTTAAAATGACTGCCTAAAACTGCTTTTTCTCATATTAAAGTGGGTTGATATAAAGAGTGTTCTGTTTAAACACTGTTTAAAAGTACATATTTAAAGCCCCTAGAAGTGCAGCTGTTTCCCCCCCCCCCCCCCCCCCACACTACCTAATCAGATTAAGTGTAATATACAATGGCTTTCTGTAAAGGGAAGGAGGATGCAGTCCCCATTGATTTCAGAGGAGCCCACGGTGGTATTTTAAAGAGATAATCAAAATTACTGTGTTTAGAGGAGCCAGCCTAAAGCATAGATCCCCCTACATGTCTTTGCATTTCTAAAGCTTGCCTTCCAGAGACACTTCTCCAAGATGCTCCAATCCAGCGCACTTGCACTGATGGTTTATAGGGTTGTCAGAACAGCCTGGAAGAGCAGTGGCAGGACCAGCCTCAACAGGGAACACTCCAGAGTTGCTGGTTTGGTGTTTATTATAAGGCTATCCCCTATTTTCCATCTTGGATCAGGAAATTTCACCTGGGAAAATATGAGCATTTGTAAATAAGCCTCTTCAATGCCATCTGTCGCATGGGGCTTCAGGTGTTTGCTGTATCACTGAAGCAAAATACACAGCAGACTAGGCAGAAGTAGAGAGGAAAAGGCCAGACTGCATAACAAAGTGAATTGCATGGATCTGACAATCAAGTGGGACTCTGAAGCCCTGAATTTCTCGTCTCAATGCTTTTGGGCATGGGCAATGCATTTGCTCCCACTGTTTTGAGTAGCGCCTGTCTCCCTGAAGGTAATGAGAAACCATTGCCATGCTGTCAGCTGAGCATTTGGTGGCCAGAAAAAAGGGAAATAAACCAAGTCATTCAAAGCAGCTGGTGATTAAGAAACACCTCCTGCTTTTTTACAGGACTTGATGCTCTTTACTGGCTTCTCTTTTTCTTTCTTTTCTTACATTTTCATTTTGCAAGGTGAGGTTGTGTTGTTGAATGTGTGTGACGTCTCGCTGCCGAGCGCAAGGGGACAAAAGCTGTGACTGAGAGATGTTTTCAAGGAGACAACACAAAGGATGCATGAAAGGAGAGAAATCAAATAGGTGATCTATCTAAACTCAGTAGGTCTAGCAGGGGATCCTGCAGAGCAGCATGAAAGTGAAAAAAGAGCCAAAGAAGTCGAGCAGCCTTGAAATTGCTCCATACTCCTCTTCCTGTTCCAGGGGCCGAGGACACTACATTTACACCAAGCGGTGTTCTCTCTAACAGGAAACTAAATGGGGCATGAACAGCAATTGAAGTCCCTGGGGAAATATAAGGAAACTAAATCAGATTGAGCATGTAGGAAAGAATTGTCAAAACCATCCCAGGTGATAGAGTTATGGGAGAACAAGGAAGGACGCAGACAAATGTGGGATGGAGAAATAGATGCTGAGCCTCCTGTGTCAATCCAGTCGCGACCAAGGGCATCCTGACCTTCCCAGGAAGGAAGGAAGCTTCTCAAGAGACTGGTGGCTACTTGTCCTCAGTGTCTTCAAACAACAAAGCTGGAAAAACCCTAGCTAGTGACAAATGAGGGCTGAGTAATTCTCACCGTGTACTAAATGAAGCTCATAGCCCAGGATTTGCTTGTGCCAGGTAAAGAAGTGGATCAACATATTTTCTGGTTATGGAGGGGATAAGATGTTACATGACATTACACTGTCCATGATCGTGCCACTGCGAGAGTGAGCACCAGCAGGTCAAGTAAACCCAGCTGAAACATTGCTCACTGCTCTGCAATCATTTCTGGCTTATGAAGAAGAGCATTCTGTGATGCAGCCAGGAACCTCAGTTCAGGGCTTCCTACTCATTAGCTGCCCACAGATCCAGAACCGAGAGCAGTGCATCACTTGTAGCCATGACTGGAAGCAAATGGAATTGAACAACTGTCAGTGAAATGTCCTTTGTACTGGAGTATCTCAAGACCTATGTGTCTTGAAATTACCACCCAAAAAAAGGCCTTTGCCACTGGTGCATGTTTCCCAAACAATGCAGCCTTATGTAAATATCCCAATTCAGAAAAAAATATTTTCTGGGAATGCCATGCAAACCCAATACAGGGAATAAGAACACAAATGCCAAATAGGTAGTCTGTAATGGGAGAAGAGCATCCTAAGGTATCCCAAGGAATACCATTAATGGAAGAGAGGAAAGCAGGGGAGAAAGAGCAGCTAGCCTTGCCTTGGGAGCTACTTAGAGATGACATATTGAAGAAAACTGCCTGTAGTTGAAAGAGACATGAGAGAATGAGCATGGAAAAGGACCGCACTGTAGGTGTAAGCAAGCAGGTGCAAAAATGAGAGTGGCAAACCCCTCTGCCTCTCCTCAGTATCCTCTATCTGCAAATATATTACAAGATAAATTGTTTTGAAGGGAATAATGGACACGACAAATTACAACTGAAGAAACAAAGAACAGAAAAACAATGCACAGGAAGGAAAAGAAATCAAACATACACCTAACTCCTGTTGTGTGAAGATCAAGATCCATCATCTAATTACACATCTGTGATTTGTATAAGGGATGGTACCAGTGATGGCTTTCTGAGTTTTCAGCCTTGTGTCTTTGTTCAGAGCTGGCTGCAAGCTGGCAATTGGGTCTTGCAACCAAGTCCATCTATGGGTGTACGTGGGATAGATAATCTTTTCTTTCCCATCTGAACTTGAATGAATGATACAAAGCAGGTATCTTCACATTCAGGGCAAGAGAAGCTCAAAACCTGTGAAGAAAGTAATTGGTTTTTCTCTGCTCAGGACCTCAGGAAAAGGTACAAGAGAGGCAGGGAATATACATATGATCCCTGAAGGATAAAGGTTTTGTCTCAGTCAGCATTTACTCTCTGGATGAAGGAGATGAACTCATCCCAAATGTACACAGTGCTCTGTCTCTTCTTTGCGCCCTTCCCCAGAGGTGCAGTCTGAAGTGATTCAACCTGCAATGGTGCTATTAAATTACAGAATACAAGGGTTTTCCTGTGTTTCCTTCCCCAGTAGGGAACACACTAGGCCATGGAGAGATTGTTGCAGCATGGATAAGCTCCAGAGTATCTAGACATAACGCTGCTGAAAAGGGACTTAGAAGTGTGTGAATCCCTTTGATTCTGTTCCTTGCCCCAAATGACTGACTGATATATGAACATGGAAAATCACAAGTCCACCAATGACAGCCCAACAAGCAGTTTGGGGAAATGTAGAAGAGGCTCAAAACCCACCAAGTTTTTGTGTTTACAGGGATGCTTTTTGTTAAATATTTATGTCAAAGTTCAGCTGAACACAGCAGGGGACTCTTGTCTGTCAGTTTGGTTAAAAGGTGATGAAATCCTGCAGTACTTCTTGGCTTTGCTGCTGCATCTCTTGCTTCAGAGAATTGCAGCCACAGGGCTGGTGTAGCTCCTGTTCACCTGGTGCTTTTGACTTTGGATTGCGGCTGGACTGAAAGAGCATGGTTAGAGGATAAGAAGTTTTATATGCTTACTGTGAATCTGTGAACCAAATGTCTTCTCATGTATTGTCTAGGTACTTTAATGTTGTTTCATGGTATTTGGATGTGTAGAGCTGTACCTTGCTGCTTCTCTATTGCTGTAAAGGTGGCAGAGTTGAAGCCAGCATAATTTCTTGATGGTTTGTTGGTGTTGCTCATGTCCAAGAGGAGTGAATAAAGGTTTTTGAAAGGTCCCTGAGGTGTGTGTTGATCACATGTATTTCAAGCAGATCTCTGCAGCCAGTTTTCCACCTGCTTATCCTAAATACCCAAGTAACAAGATGTCTGAAAAGCAGCATGGGTTTTGTCCATGTTCTAGGCTGTGACTCTAACTATGCAAAGTCTGCTGCCCTGGTCCTTAAATAAACAGTAGATTATATCATTGTACTACAGAGATAAAAAGGATTTCAGCAGAGACCATGGTTTTCCTAAGAGTTGGAATTATGTATTTAGTCTGGAATTATGTATTTAGTCCCTGTCAGATCTCCCTGAGATTTTGGATACTCACAGATGCCCCAAAACCTCTGAATATTTCCCATGTTTGCTGCTGCTCTCTGGTCCAGCTATCCACTATTGCGCCTACCTGCACATCCTTGTGTTTATTCAAAGAGATCTCCAGGCTTTATACAGATGAGATATTTTGGAATATGCCCTGACACATTTGAATTAGGATAAACCAGACCAGGCAATAGGAATGATTTATAAAAGGTGGTTGAATGCTGTCTATGCTGAGATCACTGGAACGGTGAATTTTGAAGTAATGGGCTAATAGGGAAATATATTTAGAATTAATGTATTCATATAAATATTGTACAGTAAATTATTTGCCAAATAGCATTCATTACTTTGCAGCAAAGGTCAAATAATGGAGAAGATGTATTTGTGAATAAATTATTCAACAATTAATGCAAAATGTAGCAGCTAAATTATTCACAGAGACTAATTCCACCAGTTCTAATTGATTTCTGCTTTGAAAGTGTTTCTGGGTATGTCAACGTGAGCGTTTGTGCCTGCCTGTGACAGGGGCTTGGACTAGATAATCTTGAATGGTCGCCTGCAGCCCAGAGCGTTCTGTGATGCTGTGATTTCAGCTGGGGTCCTAAGTGTGCTTTTGATGTGAATCTCCCAGTTGCCAGCACTTGAGCAGCTTCAGCTCCTGTTGCTGAGCCACCTTGCAGCATGTGAGCAGGATCTGGGGAGGCCACACTGGGAGTTGTGCTCCAGAAGGGCAGTTAACGTGCTTCCTCTGTGCATGTGAGGGTCAGTCTTCCTCCATGCCAGCACAACCACCCTGCAAAACGTGTGTGATGGGGCTGCCATGTCCTTGGTGCTGGCTTCTTCCATTATGGATCTGTTTCTGTGGTGCCATGCTGCTCCTTAACTGGGGTGTAGGCTGTGCAGAACCCACACACAAACCCTATGGGCTGAGTCCCATAGGAAAGCTGAGGTCCTGGCGCTCCTTTGTGGTGTGAAAGGGGAGGAGGAATGAAATGTGGTTTTGTCTTGAAGACAGAGATATCCTATTGCTTGCCTGGATCATTTTTGCCACTGTTGACTACCCTGGTATTAAGAAAACCCCAAACCAAAACCAAACTACAACTGAGAATTATTTTAGAATTGAATTTGGTTTCAAAACCAACTTCACCAGAAGTCATTATTCCCCATCCCACCAGCCCAAAGATCATCCTAGTAACCCAAACCTCTCCTGCTTATGGATTTTGCTATTGTTTTTCAGCTAGGTAAGTGGTTTGACCTGCATTAGCTTCAACCTGATCCCTGATCCCTCAAATCATGTATATGCAGAAGAGCATCAAACTTCAGCTGTTTGGGGTGTGTTCAAAGAGAAGGTGAGCAGACCTCCATCGGATATTCAATTACCTGTTTGACTACTAACAAACGTAGTTCTGGAATAATGGCACTGCTTCTGCTCATTAGCTTTTCTTTTTCCTAAGACAGGGAATGAGCAGCACTGTTTTGGGATGGCACCATAGCCAGTCCCTCCACAAAGGACCCCCACATCAGGGTGGTTTTGAGGGGCTGGTGGACCCGCTTTGCAGCATGGCAGCACTGATTGCAGGACCCAGGAAAGGCTGGGGCTTCCCCGTAATGCCAGTCAAGTTAATGGAAGTGCAGGAGGGAGGTAAGAATTATATATGTATTGAGAAGGTTAAGACATGTCAGCAAAGATGACTTAACATATGTAATTTTTCATGGGTAATTGCAGTTTAGTGTAACAAAAAGTACCATGTACTTCCTGAGGTAAAACCTGAACGCACAGAAACACAAAAGAGAAACGTGGTAAATTCACACATTTTGAGCCCTCATGGTGCCTTCCTATGCTGTGGAAAAGCCACTGAGCAGTCATTCAGGGGACAGCCGGCTTGGCAGGGGAACCTCACACGGGGTTCACTCATGGTCTTGTGCATCTACCTTGAGGGTGGCTTTTGTTTGAATTTCACTGTGTGCAGTCAGCATTTCTGGGTTCATATGTAGGACTCTGGGCAGGGGAGAAGATGGCGTGGGTGAGGGAGGTGATGGAGGAGCAGGAGGCAGTGTGGGCACAGCAAGTGATGGAGAAGCATAAGGCAGTGGAGGAGCAGAGAGTGGTGTGGGTGCCAGAGATGATGGAGGAGCAGGAGGCGGTGTGAGCACAGCAAGCGATGGAGAAGCATAAGACAATGGAGGAGCAGAGAGTGGTGTGGGTGCCAGAGATGATGGAGGAGCAGGAGGTGGTGTGGGCGCAGCAAGCGATGGAGAAGCATAAGGCAATGGAGGAGCAGAGAGTGGTGTGGGTGCCAGAGATGATGGAGGAGCAGGAGGCGGTGTGGGTGCAGGAACAGCATTAGGGTGTGGTGCCTGTCCCAGATTGCCTGATTGTCCAATTGGGCTCAGGTGTGCACCTCTCCTCAGGCAGCCCTCAGCTCCATATTGCCCATGCAGGCAGGAGGTGGCCATACCATGGGAAGGGTCTTCGGTGTGCTCACAAGTGGTGGGGCCTGCCTGAGGATCGCTGTCTCCTCAGCGGGGGCTTGCAAGTCACCATCCTGAGGACTTCTGCCTTCCTCCCACCTCTCCCGACCTGAATCATCTCATCCACGCAGGATTTGGGCTTGGAAAGATGCAGGAGTGCAGGTCAGTCATACCCTCGGCCGGCGGCCATTTGCTGGTGTGAGGCTAGGGAGATGCGTGGAAAAGGACATAAAATGGCGCCTGAGGGCGTGAGGCGCTGTGGGATGAGCTAGCGCTTGGGCTTTTCTGAGGTAAAAAGGATGGGGAAAAAAGCTTTTCTGAAGTAAAATGAGCACATTGGCAGCCTTTGCATGATGGGGTTGCTTCGAAGAAGTAAGAAATGATGGGTTTTTCTCCTGCAGTATGTTAGAGGTCTGTGAGCAAGCCGCCCAGCAAAGGTATGAAAAACGCACCATTAGAGGAGGTGAAAGTTTCTCTGTGCCTGGTAGTTTCCATCCTCAAGCAGCAAACTATGATGTTGGTGGTTGCTATTAGCAAGCTTTATTTTCATTTGGAGCCTTACTTAAATCAGCGTGCTAATGCTGCTTGCAAATAGAGGAGGAATGGCCTCTTCCTGAATAAACCCAAGCATTTTAACTCGTCCATTCTGCCAAAGAGCCAGGTTTGCAAGTTCCAAAATGTTTGAAAACCAGAATCTCAATGAATTTATGGTCTGTGACAAGGTGTTAGAGGTATCTGTTGGTAGCTGCTTCCAGTGCAGATGGGGTGCATCAAAAATACCCAGACTTTCAGGAGCTGGATCTGTGGTGTTTGTTTGGATTTACCTTTGGGAGATCGAGTTTAACATAGTCTTTGTTTAAGAGCGTGGAAATCTTACCCGAAGTGAATCAACATCTTTTTTCAAGGACATACTATTTTAAGATGGTTGTCTTTTACTATTCTTTGCTTTTTTTCTTTTTTAACATTTTTCTCCCATATAACCAGAAATTTGGAACAGGTCACTTGTTCCATTGACACCATTTCTTATTCCCCCTGAACTAGAATCCCCAAATCTGCAATATTCGTTCATGCCTTCATTTTGTGCCACCGAAGTGTAATGAATACACTGATGCCTCGGTAGCAGACCCAGGTGCCTTGCAAAATAATCATGAAAATTAACCAGCTCAGGCATAAAATGTACTCTTGCCCTTACCATGATCCTGTTGGTATTAATCAGGGGGAAAAGAAGCTATTAACTGACTCACAGATAGTATGACAGAAATTACTCATTTCCAATGACTGAGATGCTGGTGTTTTCATAAGAAATCTGTGGTTTATGGTCTCCAAAGGGTGACAGTGGGTGCTGCTGCCCAGCTCCTGCCTGCTTGTGGCCACAGGGACTGGGGGTGAAGCTCTTCTGCAGCTGGACCTGGAGGCTGGGTGTTCCGTGCCTCTGGGGTACCAGCACCAGGCTCAGGATGTGCTGCTTTGTTCTATGTTCTCATGGGGGGTTTAGCAACAACTTCTGTGTGAAGCAAATGTGTTAGGCTTTGTAGAATTTCACACTGCATCTTCCCATGGTCTCCCAGGACTAAGCCTGCTTTTGTGTTGCTGGAGTAACTGCTGATGTCTGTGGTGCTACAGCAATGAAGCATTTCGTTGCACCATGCACATGAAAGAGACAGGGTTTGACAGAGCTCAGGCTCAAAAACAGGTTGCTGTGGTTTAATGAATTATCGTGCGTTGGCTGAGCAATGTGTACCTTCACCCCAAAAGTGAGATAAAGCCGCGTTAGAGAATGTCTCTGTCATGAAGGTTTAAAGCAGGTAACCTGCTGCTTGCCTGGTTTCGAATGCGTGCATGGCAGCTGTCTGCCTGGTGATGAACAAGAGGTGGCAGTGTTTCTGTGCGGTGGCAGTGTTTCTATTGCTGGCTCTTCATTTATCGCGGTGTCTGACAGAAGGGCGTTCTGACTACACAGAAATATACTTCTTATAATCACCTCTAAGAATATTATGACAGACGATTAATAATCTGACAGCAAAGTAACTATTTTTAATGGCTTTAAACGAATGTTTTATTTCAGCTTTGAACGAATCCTTGCTGTAATCCCATTACTGCAATAAAAGTTCAGGTAACTGAATACATGCTGGCCTTGCTCTGCCTTGGTGAGACCTATGCTGGCAGGAGCAACGTGTCCAGCGCCAGCACAAAAGCCCCAGGGCAGAGCTGACCTGCTGGGACATGTAAATGTGACAGCAACTTGGTTATAAAACATCTTAATTAGCATTACAGCAGTATCTGGGTTTAGGTGACAAGTTTTTGTTTGGAGAGAGAATTTCTGAGGATATACAGCTGGTTAATAAGGGGAATCATGGAGGTGTGTACTGTATACTCCAGAGGTGCTGGTTTTTCTGTTACACAACATAAAACTTCATCCAGATTCTGCTGAACTGAGTTTAAATAGGTTGCAAGGTGAACTTGAAGCATTCACAGCAACTTTTGTGAGCTTTAGATGATATTTTGCATAGCTGACAACTGTTTGCAGGTGTGTAAGCATCCTTGGTGAGGCTTATTTTGCTGATCATAGCTATAGGCTTCCTTACTCCTAGCTTTCATCTACTGCAGTTTTCGTTTGAGAATCTAAAACCTGCTGTTACTAAAGTCCAGGGGAAAATGGTGTCTTATTATTTTTCAAGAGCTATATCTAAGGATAAATAAAGTCACTCCTTGCCTGTAGAGAAGACTGTATAGCATTCAGCTAAAACTATGGCACTTCAGCTTGATGTTGAACTGTACAACAAATTGTTTTTTCCTATACTGTGTGCTAATACACAATGTGTGTATTTGAAGGCGGGTTAATAGAATATTTTGAATGATCATTGGTAAATGTTACATCGTGCATGGCTTAAATCCAGAATGTGACAGATACTGCAGCTGGCTGTAATTCAGGTAAGGAACATGAATGATTCACGAGGTTGATAGAAGTGGAGTAAGTAATTCTTTCATCTTGATAATTTTCTCCCTGGAGCCAAATAGCTCACATATGGTGACAGCTTTGTAAAATAGTGAGATGGCCAGTAAGGATAGGGGGAGCTTAGAAAAAACTTGCTCAAAAAGATTTGATTTGGATATGAGATGGTGCCTGTGTCTCTGTTTCCTCCTCCTTCCTTCTACCTTGCTCCCCATCCCCATTTTTAATTTCCCTTTCCCTGGCTTTCTCTTTGGGTATGCAGGGAATTATTAGGAATAAAAGGTAGCTGGCCCAGTATGCTAATATCTCTGCTTTGATAAGTCAGAGAGATGTTTTAATTAGGAAGAGGATGCAAAGACTTAGAAGAATGTAGTTACTCATGTAATTTGAAAACCCTGGAAACAATCCTGAGGGGCAGTAGCCTGAGGAACAAACACAGTTTATTTTTCTGGGAAAATATAGCCAGATGTAGCTTGTATGTGGGTTTCTGATATGGCTTTATAGGAAAATACCCTTGTGATTCAATTTCAGTTGGCACTTCTCCACACAGAAGAGCCCTAAAACGCACTTAGCATGTTTTCAACTGCTGCTACCCTGGACCTCTCGCTTGCTTTAACAATGTAGATAAAGAGCATCTTTACCTGAGCCAAACAAATAATCTAGTAGATGTGGGATGTAATCCATAGAGGAATCCTTGCAGTTAGCTGGAATAGAGGAGATGACTACTTACACTACCAAACATCAGTGTGATTCATTGCCAGCAGCTGAATCTTGCCAAAGAGGCTTTGCAGTGCCAAACCTGGCCATATGAACACACTGGGGCACAGCAAGTCGCATAAAAAGAGGAAAGACTGTTCTCTGTGCCAGCCTCAGTGTAAGTGGCTAGAAGGTCCTTGTTCCTATGATCATGACCACCTCAAAATTGCAGCCAGACTTGGTACTCTTGAAAGGATGATTTAACCTAACTTAGAATTTACTTCAGTACCTGTTTCTACCTTCTTTCCTCTTTTCATCCCTGTCCTATACAGGGAAAGAGCAGAGGCCTTTAAGCTTACCTTTATCTGTGTCCCTTATTGTCTCCGGCCACAGAGCCTTCTGCATTGGGACGAAAGCCGACCTTACTGGAGAGGAAGCAATGTTTCTCAGCAAATCCACTTGCAAGAAAGCCCAAAAGCAATTACACTAGGTAAACAAGAAAGGATGTTGTAGATCTTGTTCCTTTTTCTAGCTGGGTACTAAATGCAAAGCTGATGGGATTATTTGATTTCACCCTTCTAAATCCTACTGTGTGTTATCTTTGCAGAATGACTTTTATGTAATCTTTAGTGTGCATAAATACATGTTAACAAGAAATGATGCAATGAAAGCAAAATGGCAAGCAATGAAAGCAACACATTATCATGCAAACATCATGATACCAGGCTTGTAATTTGATTTTGTTTATTTTCCTTGTGAAAGGTAAACCCATTGGCTTGGGTACTATAGGAATTCATAATGTTCTTTCTCCAGAGTGCAGATTCCTAATGTAACATGGAAGATGGACACATAGTATTAGTTTGAAGGAATGAAGGATGCTTTTCGTGGTTTTAATTATGTTTTTCACCAGATCTAGTTGCATTTGTTCCCCTGGTTTCTATCAGGTACTAATCAAACTGGAGCGAACTAGGGTGATTCTTGCTTTCAGAGCATCACCTGTTTTTTTTGTGTGTGTTTGTCCTTGTGAATCTTGTCACTGTATACCATCCAGCTCCCCATCCCATAATGAAATACATGCCCCATTTTAGAGGGCATGACAAAAACTTTCATCAGAGCTTGTCACCTTGTCTTCAGGGGAGTTCTTAGCCATCAGCAGCAGAGAAGGAAATGTAGAGAGCTGTGTAGTGACTATAATGATTCTTTATTTCATTGCAGCTGCCATTCAGAGAGGCTGTTGCCTCTCATTTCACATAGCAGATGGTGCTGTGGCTTCTGTCCTGAAGTTTTGAGCCTCTTTAACACTTCTTATAGACATTTCTGAAGGAAGTAAATTACATCCTTTGGAGCTAGATGTACAAGAGGAAATCAACTCGATCACTTCTCATATCTGCATTTCAGGGAAAGCAAAGTACTTAAAGAATTTAAAAAGTGGTTAGCAACACTGTTTCTATACTGGCTAAGTCAGGTGCATTAACCATTGCAGTAGGCCACTTTCTGCTATGTCCAGCTTCTGCCTGTGACCTGCACTGTAATGCAGTGGGTGTGCAACCACTTTCTCAGTATTTGTTGGTCAGATGGCCTCACCTTCCTTACCTGCGGCCCCAGAGGTGTCCCTAGGGAAGGAGAGCACCCACTTGCAGGTGAAAGTTGAGCCTTACGTTATGTCTCACATTTCTGATTGTGAATTTACTTCTGGTTTTGTGGAATATGTTGAGGTGTAAGGGCTTGCAAAATGCCCTCTTTTCCAGATTGGATTGCATGTTTGTTACTCATTACCTTGTGGTATGAAGTTTGCTGTACAGAGTAGCAGTAGTGCTAGCAATAATACCTAGTATAATTAGCATTTGAAGGTAGGAACTCTGGAATCAGGCCATCAAAGTCCAATTTTTGCATCTTAGAAATGATAAACAGGAAAATTGTGCTTGCATTAATAATGTCACCTTAAGCTTGGGCAATTTTCTAATTACAGCATGATGGAGCGTCTGTTGTAGGAATAAATGAGAGTTCATGTCCCTTTTCTACCTTCACAGCAGGAAAATACATCCTGAGTATCTCACTACAGGAATGGCATCGCCATGCTTTTGCAGTGTTCGAACCATTCGTAACTGTGCTGTGCAATTGCATTTCCACTCAGCCCTGTCTGACATTTAGACATCTTGCAGTAGGAAATTCCATAAAGTACCCACGTGCTGTGTAAAGTGGCATCTTTCATTTGTTTGACACTGGCGTGCTGGTAATTTCGTTGCTTGAACTCCTGTTCTCATATTATGAATCAGTAGAAAAAAGGAGAGATGGATCATTTTCATATTATGCCCGTCATAATCATAAATACTTTAATAAAATTGCTTCTAACTGTACTATGAAGTGAGAATGCAGATTTAATAGTGTCTTACAAAAGACCAAAAACGCCTGTGTCTTTAAAAGAAATTCTTTATGATGGTTACAGAGCAGGAGAAAGGATTGGAGATGTAATGTTTAACTTAATTGTGGCTGGAATGGAGTTAGTGAGAACACTGTGGGTAAAATAACAATTCAGTCAAAATGTTATTTTGTTAAAGCTGGAGAGTTTTGCAGAGGCATTGCAGGGCTTCATACATGTTCTCTTAGAAAAATGTGCAAACGTCTTCTTTCATTTAGCAAGAAGGCAAGATTTGGCATGTCAGCTTTTACCTTGAAATAACAATAGTTGCCTTCTGCTCAGTGTATTTAATCTTCTTTGGGTTTGCTGTAGGATTCTGGGGAGCTCTGGGAGGATACTGCAGCATATTCCCAGTACCAGTGTGTGTGTATGTATATTTAATTGTTTATGAAAGATTTCCGTGGGTATTTGTTTTAAAGTATCACCTAGGGGCCAGGCACAGTTTGGATTTAGTGGTGCTACAAATGCTGCAGAAAGGGGTGTCCTTTTTCTGAGAAATCAGAGTTGTAAAGTAGGTGAGGCAGAAAATGCGTGACAGGAGAGCAATGCTCTTGTTTTATAGAGATGTGGAGATGTATAATGATTGCCTTCAGCTTCATGGGAGCCTGCAGTAGAGTTAGAATGGCAGACCTAAGGTTGCCCAAGGCTCAGAGGAGTCCTTCAGCCTCTCCTCAAGCCTGGGGAGCTCCTTGACCTCCTCCTTTCCCAGAGACAACAAGGTGCTGCCTTGCAGTGAGCTAAGGCAGGTGCTGGGTGTAGATGTTCCTTTTGTATTTAGTGCCTGTTTCCTCATTCTGGATAAGGTAAGTGATGCAAAGTCTTGTAAAGCTTCTAATGAAACATACGGCTAGATAGTAACCGTGCTCCACAAACCCCCCCAAGCATCAGGCTCTCGTTTCATTGAGCACTGGGCAAATAAGAGTCTTACTACTGCCCCAGACCACAAGTGAGGGACAAAAGGAGCCCTCCACTGTTCTTGCTAGGGAGAGGATAAGGCAATATAACGGTGATTTACACCTATGAAGTGGAGAGGTCTCAGCTTACCACTTTTCGCACCAATTCCTGGGAATCCTTTGTAGGCGATTGCTAGACAATGGAGCTCAATACAATAGGGGTTATTAGCATGATAGTAAACTATGAATATAATGCAAATAATATTTAATATAATAGACTGAGTAGTGCAACAGAAGGTAAAGACTCAGTCATGAATCTACAGCCTTTTTACCTCCATGTAGTGATATACTTAAGCTCTTCCACCAAGACACATATGGGTATTACCCCCTATTGTGGATTAACAGTGGCTTGGTAGTCTGCATCAGAAAGACTTCTTATTTCTATGCTCAACCCTGCAGGAATTTGTCATTGACTTCACAAAGCCAAGACTGCAATTTTATGCATTGGCAATGGTGGTTAGTGTTGCCTAACAGCTTTCAGAAATCCTTAGGCTGGGTCAAGAAGCACTATGTCAATGCAGCTTACAGACCAGGGACTAGTCTTTCCTAGTGACACTGGATTATACCAAGTAAGAAGGGTCTTTGTCCTTTCACAGGAGGTGGGAGAGTGACAGCTCTTTGTTACTGATTACAAGATCTCGGTATTGATGGAGGGAGGGAGGGAGAAGTTCACTGCTGCTTCATTAGATTTGTGTTCTGCTCATCTTCCTTGGTGTGAAATTCTGCTCTGCTGCAGTCAGTGGGGCTGTTAGCACTGATGCTGAGCTGACACCCCTGGTACTTGCAAGGTGACCAAGATTTGTGTTTGGTTTCCATGCAGAATGTTGAAGAAATTGAGAGCTGGAGGGAAGGCCTGCAAACCTCCTTCCCTCCTGCCTTTCTGTAGGGCTTAAGAGAAACAGCTCCTTCTCAAAATATCAGCTCTTCAGATTCGTTGCCTCCTTGCTTAACATGAAATAGTCTTGATTTAAGGGACATTGAAGCAGCTGGAGTCAGGTTGATTTTTAGACCTTTCTGAATTGTTTCCTAAATGTAATGTAAGTTGCAGTGAGAAATTTACAGCAGTGTGAGAACAGGTATTTCAAAATGTCAGATTGTGTCTGTAAATTGCTGTGTCTGGTAATAAACCCAACTGTCAAGTAACGGGCAATCGCAGCCTCCTGGTGAATCTGATTTTGCTGTGTGCTGGTTTTGGAGTAAATCATAGACACAGCAAAAGCAGTGATTCCTTCTCAGTCTCTACAATTCCTTGGAAATTCAGGAGAAAGCAAACCTTGAGCTGTTAAAGGCCTCAGCTGGTTAAAGGCAGCTCAAAGGAGATAAAATTTTAAAGCTATACAGTTGAACACTTAAATCAGGAATTCTTTAATATTTGTTCTTCAAACCTGCTCCTTAGCATGGTTATATGCATAAAAAACAGTAGCCTACAAAATTGTCCTTTAAGTATTCAGTTTGCCATATATTGACTTGCTGAATGTTTTGAGCACATATCCAGTGTGACGCCTGATGGGCTTTAATTCTTTCAGCTCAGCCATCTGATCTGAAGAGGGAAGCAAAATTATAGCCATAAAACTGTACCCTCTGATTCACCTTCCTGTTCTATTTATGATTTTTGCAACCAGGATGAATAAAGTCCGTAGTCAGCGTTCAGATGGGTGGGTGTATAGTTAGCTCATTGCTCTGCACGTGTCCTCAGAACAGCATGGTGAATCTGGCTATTTTTTGAAAACACACTGCTGCAATATTGTAACTATAATTCTTTTGGCATGTTTGTGTTTAGGTGTGGTGTATGGGGTGAATGAGACAGATGTTCCTGGAGTGCTACCCGTGAAGGTCATGTGGAAGTTCATTAGATGTCAATTGTATTAAAGTACCGAGAAGTTATCAGGGGTGCAAGACTCAGGCTTCCAAAGGCTTGGCATCTCTGCCTCACAGGGAAAACCACAGCAAAAGCCCTGTCCCAAGATGAGTGTGAATTCTGTACTTTAGGTACCAATGGTTTGAAGCTGTGTCCTCTCTGAGACTTTACCTGACTCGCGAATCTTAGTGTGTATTACCTGGTGGGGAATGTTGTAATGTGTATCAGTCAGTGCTGGAGTTGCTGATACACAAAGCTCTATATTCTTCCAAATAATTTGGTTTAGCACATCTTGATCCTGGAGGTTTTTTTGACAAATTGTATGACTTCTGGAGCATAATTTACTTTAGCTTCCATCCACCTTTTCCTGTGTGGTAGCTTCTAGAGCTCTTCAAATTTCCCTTAGCATTTCCATGGTGAAATCTTCAGAGGAGCAGGAGAAAAAAAGACCTGTTTTCTTTTTAACTTTGCATCCAATTTGGCAAGGAAACTTGATGTTTAACCACAGCTGAAGTATGCTTGTAACAGGCCACTAATGTAATACTGAATGTATGTTGACAGGTATATTTGCTAGAGATTCGAGCTGGTGTGGATGCACAACATAATAGATGATTTCCTTAAGCTATTTTTAGCTTTAGGTCATAAAGAATGGAATCACTTCTCCTCTTTTAAGTAACTCCACTTTAATCTGGCTGAGAAACAGTACCAGGCTTTATTGGTGTAAAGGGACTTGCTTTTTGCCTATATAGTTCCTGGTCTAGAAATCAATAAAACCCAGCAATATTTATGTGGCATCTAGAAGTCCTCTATACAAAAGCTCTTTCCAGCAACAAATATGTGAAAATTCCCTCTACTTTCTGTCTATTAGAGCCTTCAGTTGGGAAATGTCAGCGAAGGACTGCTCAGCTGAAACATGACCTGCAGTTTTTCCTGAATGAAAGAGACATTGGTGTTGCAAAGTATTGATGTCTTCAGAAAGATGCAGTTAAAGAGTGTTTTTATTTACTTTACAACATCAACCTTTGTGTCCATAAATGAAGTCATTGTTTACAAATGACTGTAACACAGAAATAACCAGCTCTTGGAGCAATTTTCTCCTTTGAGAGTTGGCGAAGATCTGTGTTACTCGCCACTGGAGGAGCACTGGGAAGGAAGATAGGAAGCTTATTTATTTGAACTTTATTGGTAAGGACCTAATGTTACTAAAACACTGACATATGTTCTTGTTAAGGTTCTTGTTTTGGTCATCTTCTATGCTTGCTATCCAACTGCCTCTTTAATTGTGTAAATTAATACTAACTGATGCTGATTCTGGTTTTTATTGAGACATTGCCAGAAAAGGAAGGGGCGGAAACCCCTTTACGTCCTTACGTTCTGTGTTCAACTTAGCCTATTAGTCCTAATGTTCTAAAGTGATTTTAGACCTAGCTCAGATTCAGCCATTACAGAAGAGAGGTGCAATATTCCTGTTTGTTCTTTAACATACACTGTGGCATCCCAGTTAAACATGATGGTGTGTTTTCCAAAGCTGCTGAACAGACTATTTTTAGATAAAGAATCTGGCACAGCCCACTGATGAGAAGTTTGCTCCTTGCTACTGCTAGCTACGGCCCCTATTTTCTTTTCAACTTCGTTTGAAAGCCATATAAGTAAATATTGCTGGTCTCTTACCTTTTTAATCTGAAGATCAGATCATTCCCATGAGGAGCTTCTGCTTCTTCTGGTACAGCTGTACTCCTTCATAATCAAGGGACAGTGTTTTAAAGTGGCCGGTAACATTAAGTGCTTTAAATTCTGGGTGCTCCATTTGACATGTTCAAAACAGCTGATTTTGAGAAAGTCCTGAGCCACCTGGTATTAAAACACGAGGTTCTGCTAGCTGCCTGCAGAAAATGCCCAGCAACACCCTCCTGCTTTATACTGATACTATAAAGCAAGATTCTTTAACAAGGAAGGTGGTATCTTCTGGAAATGGTGCCATGGGTTTGACTTAATCTCTGAGGCTGCAGTGCTTATCCTCTGGTTCTGCCTCCTTGTTACCAGATGTAGGTGAGGAGAAGGTGACCTAGAGACTGGGCTGAAGTTCTGTGGCTGTTGGTGGCACCACTTGGTGGCCGGATACCAGGACAGGGAAGATGGACTATGAAGGAACTAAGGGCTGATCTCTTCAGCAGAGTCACCAAGGGCAAGCTTGGGCAATGACAGTTTTTGTCTTTCATTTCAGTATCCTTGCTCTCTTCTCAAGCATACCAATTAGATACACTTGCATATGTGTTTGTTCACTGCTCCGCTGCTGCTGTTCTACTATTTGCAGAAGCTCAGTAGAGGAACTAAGTTACAAACTGCCACTCAGCAGTAAGTGGTCACAAACAAAACTCGGATCCGTGAGCAGAGCATGTCCATGCAGTCACTGTCAGTTTTGCCATCAACTTCTGAGGCATCTGGCAGTGACTTCAATGGAGAAAATTAGCTTTTAGCTAGCTGATGGTTTGCTTCCTGGGCACTTTTCTTTACAGTTCATAAAAACAACTCTTCTGGCAAGATTTTCACCTGCACTTCCATGCAAGTCAGCAGAGTTGTGCTGATTTATGCCAGCTGTGGATCTGACCTTTGCAGTCCAACCTGCTGAATTCTCAGCAGCACCTGAATTCTGAAGGGACACTCTGCAGTTGCAGAAGATGGGGGACATTGCTTATGGTCTGTTATAAAGAGTCCAAAGCTTTCCAGGGAAAAGTCATTCATTTCAATTGCTCTCATATCTAACACTTCATAATGGAGACAGTCTGTCACTGGTGAGGCTTTTTGCTCATCTGCTAAAGAAAGTGTGGTTCTTGGAAAGAGGCTTCTGCTGTTAGGGCTATGACAGTTGGTGATTTTTCAGTCTGGATGTGTTAAGATGAGCAGCTTTTAATTTGTCATGGAAATAAGTAATTTAAAATAGATGTTTTCATAGCTAAGTGGACTCAGTGTGAATCACTGTATGGAAAGCCACACAGAGCCAGCCTCACTTGATGCTCCATGTGAAGCTGCAACAACACTTCATCAAAGTCAGTAAATTTAATTTAAACAAAGTAAATCCAATGTGAATGAGTCTGGAATCAAGTCTCATGTTTTCAGATATCTGCGGTAGTTTTGGACCTGACTGGAAGCTATTGAGAAGCTGCCACTGGGTGATTTTAATGGCCCACAGGAGAGTACTTCTATAAAAATGATGGAGTGGCACAACTCGTTAGCTGCAAGCTCTGAAGGTGAAAGAGATAAACTTCACAGCAAAAAAAGAAAGTGGGTCTGCAAGTCATTTGTAGGATATGTATATACCATGCAGTTGAGGGTCAGAAAGCACCCACTGAATTGCCTGTCTGTATCTATATACAGCGTGGGGCTGCTGTGTCTGCCATATGCTGCTTCCCTGCCCTTTGGCACAAACTGCTTGTAGGCACAGAAGAGGTAACACATTTAGATCCTAGATGGTTTGACTTTTAAAGGCAGCTAAGTTATGTTTGGGCCGTAAGGTGGGATTTCAAGTAGATTAAGTGACTTAGGGGCCATGTCCTCACCACCTCAGGGACCACCACCACCATTAGCAGTGGGGGTTAAGTTTCCTGTGCTGGGCTGGAGAGTATTCCTGTTTTGTGACCAGGATTAGTGGCCTGCAACACCTGCGTGGGCCTTTGATACTTATTAAATCTGTAACTCTCAGATTTCCCATGATATTCATGCAAAGGGATATTTCTCAGGTACTCCATACCTTGTAGGATTTATAAAGGTATCTATGGGGGTTCTACTAAAGTGCAAGGGCCCAATTTACTAACAGGAGTGGGAAGAAAGTGAAAAAAGAGCTGGTTATCCAAACAAGGGGATACAAGTTTCAAAAATGTGGGTATTCATTTGAAAGTGTCTACTACCACCTTATCTGTGCATAGTTTCATAGCTCCTGCTGCTTTGCCAGATGACAAGTGGATTAGTAGCCCAAGCAGCTCTGACTTTTGCCAAGAGCTTACTAGTGAAGAGGTGCTGTGGATTCGTACTCATTTCTTCCTGCCTTGCTGGATGCAGCAGCAGAAAGCTGATAGCAAGGCAAAGCATATTCACATGCCTTCTTTTATGGGAGCAAACCAGCATTGCCAGTTTGTTAGAGGGTTTCTGGTTAACCTTGACTTTCCTAACATAAACCTCCTTTCCTCCCAGCTCATGTCCACCACTCTGGCATGTGTGGTTTTATTACTTGTTTCACCTGTGATACTCAGATTCTGTGTAAATAAAAAGCTCTCTGATGGGGTCAGATAACACAGGTCTTTCTGGAAGTGTTGCATCATGGAGATACTACGTAGCAAAATTCTTCCTCACCACTTGTCCTGTTGAACTCCAGTTGGAGTAAACTGGATGGACTGTGCTGTCACTGGTTCATCACTGTTATGTTATGGTCAGGAGAGGCCTCAAAAACCTACATGTTTCTGAAAAATTAGGTGTTGCTGTATATTCCTCTGGCCTGGATTAAGTATCTGCTGGTCGTGAGACTGTTAACATTCAGCACTGTTGAGTTAATGACATGGGTCTACAGAGTAAGGTTTGCATGTTAGGTCTCTGTTACCAGTGTTGGCTGTGCTTTGGAGATCCTCCTGTGGGAGAACCTGGTCAGTCAGCCAGAGGAAAGGCAGAAAGATACAAGTTGTCTTCTCCTCACACATGATTGCTTCTTGGCAAATGTTCCACCCTTGCATGCTTGGGTGTCTGGTGATTTCAGCAAGTGATAGACAGGAAGCAAGGGTCAGATTTTGACCTTACATCTTGTGCAGTTTTTCCTCTGTTTCAGTGTTAAATTCCAGGCCCAGTGCTAAGGTGAGCAGCTCCAGGGAAATCACTGTTCTTGAGTACCTTCTCCCTCTGTTATAAAATTAAAAGGCTCTTGAAGCTTCTGATCCTGCAAATGAGAGCACTACTGAGAATTTGAGTGCATCATTGGCTTTATTAGAGCTAGTCCTGAAAGTAAATTTACTTAGGTGTGTTAGTGTTTGCAAAGGGAAGTTTTGATCCCGTGAACGGTCATACAGGGGGAGAGGCCTTTCCATGCATTTCAAGAGGAATGAGCCAATAACAAGCGCACCTCTAAGTGATTTATAGAAGCTTGTAGTCTTGCTGTAGTGTTAGCAGTCCAGAAGAGTGAGCTTCCTGTGCACAGTGTCTGACAGCACTTAACTCAGAGTCCAGTTAAATGCAGCTGGGAGGAAGGAGCTGGCTGAAAATGTCAGCTTGGAAACTGCATAGGCTCTATTCAGTCTGGATATTGCTAACATGAATATGGATGATGAGTGTCTCTACAGCTGTCAGTCCATTTACCCCAGTGTAAAACCAGCTTGACAGTTATGTCTGGTGTCTGTCATGAATCACATTGCTTAATTTTTTTCATGTTGGGGTTGTTCATTCACTTTTATTTTAGTTTGGTATGCCCAACATTTCAACTTTTTATTTCTAAAAAGCCCCAAACCTTGGATGGTGAAGATGTCGTTCTAAGGGATTCTGAAGTGTGAGGTATAGCAAATCTGGGATGGTCAATGACTAAGATACTTCTGATTTTTCTGGGTCACTGTGTTATTTCTTGGGAGTTATGTGTGGGCCGAAATAAAGCAGGTGTTTAGTCCATTCTGATAAGGAAATGTCAGCTTTAGTCCATGAGTACAATGAAATCAATAAGCTAACAAAGCTGTGAAAGGGAGAGTTGGCCAAATAAGCAGAGGGTTGATTCCCGCAGCTCTGTTTGCAAAATAATGGTGTAGGTGTTTTCTGTCTAGACTTTAGTAAAGCCTTTGAAAACCATTTACCACAGTATTCTCTGGGGAAAAACTAGCGGTACAGCTGTGGCTTGGATAGATGGGTCAAGGCCAATTGTATGAGTTTCAGCAAGATTCAGTGCTGGGCGCTGCACTTGGGCCACAACAGTTCCATGCAAGCTCCAGGACTGGAAAGCTGCTCGCAGAAAAGGACCTGGGGGTGTTTGCTGATAGCCACCTGAGTATGAACCAGCAGTGTGCCAAGAAGGCGGATAGCATCTAGCCTGTATCAGAAATAGTGTGGCCAGCAGGACTAGGGAAGCTGCTATCCCCCTATGTGTGTCACTGTTGAGGATGCAATTTAAATACTATGTTTGGTTTGCGGTTCCTCACTAAAAGAAAGACACAGAGGTGCCCAGAGAAAGGTAACAAAGTGGATAAAGGGTCTAGAGAGCAAGTGTTCTGAGGAGCAGCTGAGGGAACTGGGATTGTTTGGCCTGAGGAAAAGGAGACTTGGGGGAGGCCTTATTGGTCTCTACCACTGCCAGAAAGGAGGGTGAGGAGGATGTTGGTGTTGGTCTCTTCTCCCAGGTGACAAGCGATAGGACAAGAGGAAACAGCCTCAAGTTGCACAAGGAGAGGTTTAGAGTGGATATTAGAAAAAAATTCTCCACTGAAAAAGTTGTCAAGCATTGGAAAAGGCTGTCCCAAGGAAGTGACTGTAATCACTATTCCCAGAAGTTTTTAAAGATGTGTAGATGTGGTGCTTGGGGACATAGTTTAGTGCTGGGTTAACAGTTGGGCTCGCTAGCCTTAAAGGCCTTTTCCAACCTAAACAGTTCTATAATAGCTGCTCTCTACAACTGCCAGGATACGAGCGTATCCTGGGTGTTGCCAGGGACTCACAAGAGGGTGTGGGAAAGCTGAGCATGCAGAAGCAAACCAGCTGGCATCAGGCAGTGTTTCAGCTCGGGTATGAGAACACCTCTGAAATGCAGATGTTACTTCAAAGCTAATGCAAACTTTGAGACATTGAGAGTATGGGAGGAGGCAGAAAATATTCCACAGATGTCTTCTGCACCGCTTTGCGTCCCTCTAAAGCCAAGAAATACGCATGCTTCTAAAGTAAGATCTTTTTAAAGGTTTCTGACTACATTCATTTATAGCTTCCTAGAAAATACAGAGGTAATTTTGGAGCAGTGTGTGGTGATAACACAAGTCTCTTAAGCTGTTCCTGCCCTGGAGACAGGGCATGAATGTGGACTCATCTCCAGGGGACCCAAAGGGCACAGGCAAAGGGTAAGGACAGCTCTGAGGATCAGCAAAGGTCTTTTTAGAAGTTTGAGGGAAAGGATGTGTCTTATGTTGGGTGTTCCGCTTCTGGGCGTTCCACTGCTGGGCAGTCTTATCTCTGCTGTGTTTAGGCAACAGGGAGAGGAGGTGAAAGCCCAGATCAGACTTGTTTTAAGGAAGAAGCAACTGTCTGTGTCATGTTCCAGGGTCTGCTCTGAGCAGGAGGCTGTTGCTCTTCATGTGACTCAACCATGTGGTTGTAATATGGCTTCATGTAAGAGAAACCACTCTCAGCTGATTATAGGTGGCCTGACCTACTGTTACAGAGCTCAGCACAGGTAAAATTCAGCCACTGAAGATGATTATTGAGCTGCTGGGGAAGACAACAGCCTAGGGCTGATGGTGACAGTACATGTTATGAACCAAGGCTCTCTGGAAAGGTTGGGTGCTGTGGACAGCAAAAGCACTTGTGACTGGGATCTCCAGCCATCCATTTAACAGGAGAGGAAAAAAACAAATCACTTTTCAGGTCAACTGTTACTCTTGTCTTTTTATCTGTGCTTGGTTTCTGTGCATGGCTGGTGGCCTTGTTTGTGCTGGGGTTTTGCCTGTGTTGCTATGCCAGGTGTATCAGGTACCAGTCCAGCCACCAGCTCAAAGAGGTGGCAAGGAATGGAGGGACCTATTCAGCAGAGAGGATGCAACACTTCAACATGGAGTGATGCTTGAAGGAGGGGTACTTCAGATCCTGGCACCTGGTTCATCCCCTGTACAGATTTGAGAACTGCGGTGATCTCCTTTCTAGTGCAGGAAGCTAAGGGGATTTCAGGAGAGCTACTCACTTGAAGTGCATAGGAGGCGTTTGGATGCGGGGGGTATTATGTCAGTTGACCCTCTCTCTCTGACTCATGACTTTGTCTCATGAAGTTTCTTTGAATTTCGCGTAACAACTTCAAAGTGTGGATACAACTTCTTTGTTGTGGGTTCCCCCCTTCTTCCTTTGATAAAACTCCTGTGGATTCTGTGTTGCATCCTGCGTTCACATTCGTGACCTTAATGTGTTTGTTACTGTGTGGATAGCAAAAGCATTGCTCTGGTTCACTCTTGTGCGACTGGAAATGGAATCAAGCCTTTTATCTATAGCAGGATTATGGGACTCCTGCCGAAATAATTGATTTTTTTTTTCTTTAATACGTTGCTGATCAGGGCCAAATTCTGGGATTTTTTTGTTCCTTTTCTGACAACCCTTGGGACAGATGCTACCAACTCCATACAGCTTCCTGAAGCAGTAGTGTAGAGTGAGTGTGTGGCTCCTGCCATCTGTACGGAGGGCACTTGGCAATGTTCTTCATGATATACAGTGATTCCCTGACTTTCCAAACCTCCTCTGCATGGGGCCAGCCATGGTGGGGTTGTCTTAGTTTCTGTTTCTTACACTCCCAGTTCTGTAGGACTTTGTATAGTTTTATTTAGTGGACTCTTTAATCTGTCATTTCTCATGTGATACACTCATATACCTACAGAAGTGCTGTGCTTATGGAGCATACTCATAGCAGGTTTATGAAACACAGCTCAGTAATTAGATGTCTTTGTGTTCATGTGAGGCCATGTCTGCTTTCCTTCCAGCTCCTTCATTGCTGGGCACTACACCAAAGACATTTCTTGTTGTTTTCCCTACACTCGCATCTTAGGTGGGGTTTCTTTGCCTTTTTTCATTTACTCACCAGTTTCCCTTTTAGCAGGACTGCCTGAGGCTGGATGAAATAGTAATACAGAGGACTCTTAATAAAAGGAGGTATTATAGCTCCAGAATTATTCTCTGACATTAATATATCATAACCTCATTCTAATTTAGTTCCACCTTCTTCCTCTTTGCCTTCCCACCCACCTGCCCTCTTTTTATAATCTCCAATGTTCTTACACAGGAGAATGTGTGTGATTTTGTCACAAAAGCAATTTCTTCTTGGGCAGTAGAGAATTAAGATTTCCCTCTGCATCTGCAGTAATAACATAATTAAATAATAATAACTCTGATGGGTTACTGTGAGAATGTGATGGCCATTGCTCGTGTGAGCAGCATGGAGATGTCCCTTGCTGCTGGTAAATATATGTGATTAACACAGAGCTCTGGGGTTTTGGGTTTGGGCTTTTTTTTCCATTCCACCTTAATTCTTTTATTCTTCTTTAATTTTATCTTTAAGAAATACAGAAAAAGCCACTACAAGACTTCCGATACTAAAAGTATTACCCACCTTACGCAAGCCATGAAAACTGAATTCCAGCCAGGTTCCTCCGTCTGTCATGCTTGCTGGCTGCTCATAAACCTCTGTGGCATGAGGTCTTAGGCACTGACCTGCTGAAATTTGTAATGAATAGCTATTCCTTATGGATGGCCTGGATGTTTTTCTCTCAACAGAAGGCTTGAGTCATTCATGTTTCACATGTTTCTCAGGGGACAAGGGGCTGGAGTGACCTCGGGCAGCATGTACTCTGTGCAGGACAGGTAATTAAAACCAAGAACTTAACAAACAGAGCTATGGCTGGTTCTCAGTCATGTGGGAAATCAACTCACAGTTCCATGTTAGATTTCTTCCTGGATATGGAGAGTGTGCACAAGCTTAAGCTTAAGCTCAAGCTCATTGTGTATTGCTGAATCCCCAGAGATCATCAGAATAGATGATCTCCTTGCTCTCTGCTGAGAGAGGGGAAAAGATGGTAGGACACAGAAGTCATGGGCCTCTGCTTAGAGAGAGGCATGGGCAAGACTGCAGCTCCTCTTAACTCCCATGGAAACAGTGGGGTCTGGTCTCACTCTATGTGGAGGCACCATGGTTCTAAGTGTATCCAGGGGGTCTGATTTCCATAAATGCTGGATGTAAAGGTTCCTATCGACCTCCCTGGTTGCTTTCACAGCTTAGCAGCTTTGCAGGATAAGTCAACAGAGGGGTGAATGGCCCACGTGGTGTTTTCTTTCTGCTGTGCAAATGAGAGGGACTGTGGCGAGGGGGTGAGTAGGGTGATGGGGACAGGCAGCAGGAGCCCAGACAGCTGTCTGGCACCCACTGTCCTCCTACCTCCAGTCTTCCACCTGAGTGCCAGTGCTGGGAAAGTGGCAGTCTGGCCCTGTAATTAAATCTCAGCAACTGTGCTGTGTTCAAGAGCCTGTCCTCCCAGCCCATCAAAACCCCATCACTCGAGAGAGATCCTGTTAATTGCCCATGGGGATAAGCAGGAGGCATATGAAACAAGGCATGTCGAGCTTGCTGCTCCCAGCCCACCAAAATTTGCTTCCAGAAGGCTGCGTTTAGTCAGGCTGATGTGTGGGGCCAGCAAGGACTCGGAGCTGTAATTTGCACCTCCTAGCATGATTCAGTGGTAATGGGATGAAATGTTATGGCAGGGTATTGACCTCTTGCTGTCGCAGTTGCTCTGGCATTGGGAGTAAACAAATGTTAACATGGGGGCAGTGATTCTCTCATAAACAGGCAGCAGGGATGCTTGGATGCTGTTTTGTGACAATGAATAGATCACACTGAAAACAACAGATGCTGATTTCAATAAAATAATAGCATTTTCAGGCAATGGTTTTCTGCAACTCCAAAGAGCTTTGTAGGCCAGAATTAATAAGCTGGTGTTACTGTGGGTTGTTGCTGCACAGCAATAGACCTGTTTCATTGCTGTCTTTAAGCTTAGCCCCTGTTCTTCACTTCAGTTAACAGCAGTGTCCTTTGCACAAAGGTAATTTAAAATAAAATGTTGTACTGGCTTTTTGAATGAGCATAACTCTGAATGACAAGAGGTTTGATGTGCATTATCTTATTTGGTGATCTGAATTGGTGGACAGCCTAGTGTGGTACTGAGCATGATGTAGTTGCCTGAAATTAATAGAGTGGTCTATTACAAGTCCATGTATTTGGAGAACACTGATTGTTCCAGCTTCAATCTGCAATCTGGACACTGCTCTCAGCTGGGTGAATTTGTGTACTGAAACTGTGCCCTGCCCTGAGTCATTGTTCCAAGGTCTCTGAATCTCAGATATTCCCTGAAGAGCAACAAAAAGCTGAAATGAAAAATTGAACAGAACAGTGGACTGGAGAAGACAGAATGAGAATATCTCTTTTTCCTGGTACCAACATGGCAGCAGGTTTTCTCCATTTCTATTTTTCTATTAAGTTTGGAAAGGAACAGATAAATGTGCTCTTATGGGGTTAGGCTCTAAACACACTGCAGGCTGAACAACTGGTTGGTAATTAAATTGGTCGAAAAGCCCAGTGGAAGACAGTTTAAAGCTGTGTATTACTGCAGGAGAAGAAAAGCATCAGTGAGTGTTTTCCATGCACCATTTTACTCATCCCAGGGGTGTGGAAGCCCTCTATATACAGTTGTAATTGTTTTCAATACCAGCACCACATGGTTAGTGAGTCTTCTCTTTCCAAGAAATGCCTTATCCTCCCACATCTGTTCTACAATGTGAACATTGCAGGTATATGAATAGAGGACTCAGTATGATGTCTTGGGTCACCATGTAAAGTTTTTTGTTAACACAAACTCCGTGTTTTGCAGTCCATTTTCCTGGCGATGGGATAGATTTTTCTGACCCTCTCTGGGAGGCTCTTCCAGATCCTCATTGCTGCAATGGTTGGAAATGTTTTCCCCCTTTTTCTTATGCTGGTGTTACATCCTCCCTTCCCTAAATGGTGGTGGTGTGGCTTTTGAGGTGATCTGAAAACAAAATGAAATCATTACTCTTGCTTCAGTGCTTTGAAAGATCTCATGCTCTTTGGGTACTGACATTCCTCTTTTTTGGTTTTCCTGCTGAAAGATCTTTCATTACTTGCCCTGATTTCCTTCAGAAGTTGTGACCTGGTTTGTTTGTTGGGCAGCTCTCGTTCAGCACGGGGAAGTGCTCCTCTGCCACGGCAACAGCTCTACCGGCTTCCAGAAATGAACAGGCTCCGATGTTTTCCGAGCCCTGCAGATGGCACTGCCTTCCTGGGCTATTGCAGTGCCCGACTCTGTAATCTTCACAAAGACTCTTCTTGCAGCTGGAGTAAATAGTTCATGCACCCGCTAGGACTTTAATCCCAGGTCTTCCAGCCCATTTTTACAGCATCTTCTGTCCTGTACTGCGTGCAACACAGAGAGGCTGTGACTTGTTCAAACCTGCTGACATTGCAAATCGCAGACAAGCAAATGAAAGTCTGTTTTCCTATGTATGCGCTCTCTGGGGTTCTATGGTACGTGAGACAATTTGTTGGCTGTTGGCAGTGTTTAATGGAGGCAGCAGCTATAACATCTGAGGGACCTGACATGTTTTCCAAGAGTCAAACTAAAATTTAGCCATGGCGATGGGTTGGCAGTTGCTTCCTTTACGTAAATCCTCAGCTACCTTACTTCAAGGTCAGTGAGGTATTTCATGCCTCAAAAGTAGTTTGAGTTGTCAAGTGACTGGGAAGTAATGCTGCCCAGACACATCAAATCTCTGATTTCACTGCTTCTATTTCTTCTGTATGGAAACACTTGAATTGTGCTTTGCTTCATCACCAGTATGACTAATCACGTATGCACACCAGCAGCTCTGGCCAAGCTGCTTGCAGTCCTTTGTAGGGAGCTCCATTTTGTGATTGCAGCTGGAGAGCTGCTGCCTGGATGTGAGGAGGGGTTATTGTGTCTAACTGCCCAGTGTGGAATGGCTATTTGAAATGCACCAGCTCCTTGGGCTTTGTTAGCACTCTTCACTTGGAGTATTTGAAAAGGAAGTTCTTGGTCTTTGCTGCCAACAAGCTTGACTGAGCTGGCTTTTACATTAAGTTTAACCTGCAGCATGTATGGCAGAATTTCTGGGTTTGATGCTTCAGTAGTTTTCTTGATTTCTGACTGTATTTTTAGAGTAGTTCCATACGTTCATACATGCAGTGTTAGGTTTGAGAGATTTTTTTGTGCATCTCAGTTCCCAGAGGCAAGTGATCAATGTTCAAAGCTCAGGCTGGGAATAAAAGGAAACTAAATCTCTGGGCTGTGAAGAAAAGCCTGAAAGCCAATGAATGGTTCAAAATATATAAGGCAGTCAGGTGTAAACTCAGAAATAATATTTTGGTCTGAGTGTGGTTGTGATTGTACAGCAAGACACAATTTGTATTTCTGGGGCATGTACACATACAACAGTGTGAAGTCTGGTTAGGGGAACATACACAGTCTGGGTTCCTGGCTTTGGTGACCAAAAGTACACAAGCTGTGCATCAAATCTTCATGATGGGGTTAATTAGCAAAACCATCATCATGCTACAGTACCATTAGCATCAAGTTATTGAAAACATTTCTGTTGGACATGAGTCTCTAATGTATCCAGTTGATGTTTTTATTAGAGTTGGTCAGTAATTAGAGGCTAGGTTTCTCTTAAATAACACTGCTTTACTTCAGAGACTTCATATTTCTTTGCCAGATTTAGGTGGGCAGTAAGCTGTGTGTCCCTGCCATAGTGGCTGTTTGCAGGGTATCAAATCCATGTTCTTTGTTATGGCAATGATTGAATTTCCTGCTGGGAAAAGAACCATTTCCAAAATAATTAGTATTATTTCTTAATCCTTATAATAATTATCCCCTCTTAGTACCACCCCACTTCAATCTGAGTGTTAGTATTATTTCTTAATCCTTATAATAATTATCCCCTCTTAGTACCACCCCACTTCAATCTGAGTGATATAGAGTTAATAACCAAACCAGGGAAATAGTGAAAGACATTCAGAAACATGAGCATGTGGAAATATGTATTTAGGGGTCCCGGTGTCTTTAGTTCTCCTGACACCAATCTCACTCGTTTATTTGTCCATGACCCTTGGCTAGGTCTTGTCTTTTCTATGCTCAGTGTGTAGAGTGCATGTAAATTTGTAGAAATTTAATGTGGGAGCACATTTCACCACAAAATCCTCAGCTTTCCACTGTCTCCTCATTGTCCTTTCTTTTTTTCTTGGAGCATGTAAAAATAGCAGTGTGCTACTGCAACACCTTGTAGCCCTCCTGCCATGCTTGCTTCCTATAATAGCTACTGCACAGAGGCAGTAGCCAGGTTTCATGAAAGATTGAATTGGCAAATGAGTCAGAGTGCACAGAGGAGTTTCTCAGGAAGTTCAATGAGCAAAGGTTCTGGCAAGCAGAGGGGCACCAGCACCATAGGTGCAGCTTCAGAGAGACTGCCACAAAGGCTGGTTGTGGATGTGCAACCTGATCTAGTCGAAGATGTCCATGCTCATTGTAGAGGGGTTGGAACCAGATGATCTCTGGGAGCCCCTTCTAATCCAAACCATTCTGTGATTGTACAATTCTATTCTATACCTTGCAGGTATTGGTGTGCAAGGGCCATTTCATGCCATGCTCATGTGAAATTTCTAATGGAGACCTCTGAAGCACTACACTAGTGCTTGGGGTGATCCACAGGCACTCCACAGCAAGTGCAGATAGGAGTAGCTGCAGACAGGGCAACAAGACTCTGCCCATTGCCTGACAAACCAGTTCATGTTTTTGAGCTACTCATCTGAGGATAGGGTTTGCCTCTCAGTGCTTCATGTCATATCTGCATAAATGTGCCTGCCTTGGAGAATTTTTGATTTGATGCTTTGGGTTGTTCCTGGTTTGGTAGATATTTTGGATGTCAGCAAATGGTACGAAGATGCTGACAATGCTGGTATAGCCACAGGTATTCTCTCTTGGCTTTCAGCTAAATCCAAGCAAAAATATCCTTTGAAGAATAAGTAGGGCCATGCACTTATTTTTATTTCTGCAAAGGGGTTCCTATTCTATACTGCTCTAAAAATTATATATATATATATATATATATATATGCATTTGAGCTGCCTTTTGAAGTTATTGACTTACCAGCCCTGTCACTAAACCAGAATTGAATCCAGCACCTCCTGATTGTTATCAGCTGTTCCTGGTTGGCTCCAGTGCATGATTGTTATCGATCGTGTGGGAATAAAACTAACAATGCTTTGGATTTTGGATCTGGAGAGATATTTATCTTTTCATCTGTAACTGTAGTTTTCTATAAGAGAGCATTTCCAGGTCTATAAATTCACATTACAGTTACACATTTTATTTTCTACCAATGATTTTCATTGCAAACATTGGGCAAGATGATGGGGTTTTGTTGTACAACTTTTCACTCTGCTCTTTTCTGTTCCTGATGGCTAATGGATATCAATAAGTGGGATTCTGGGAGATGGAGAGGGGTGGAATAATTTTACAGCCTAAGTCTTCATCATGTGTCAGAATTATATGATGATTTAGGTTTTTATTGCATATATATTTTATTTGTATGTTGTATTTGGGTCAGATGCTATTTAATGAGTTTATTGACTTATCATGTTTTTGGACCTATCAAAAAGGGAGGAGAGACATGAATGTAATAAATAAGCGTTAGTATTAGTTCATCCTGTTCTGTGATGTTTATTCAGATGGGGGATTTGTATCAAATTTGATCTGAAAAAGGGGAAAGTGGTCAGAACCCTCCTTTTCTTTGGAGAGAGTAAAGCAGTTGCAAGGGAGGGGAATAGATCCCTCCAGGTTTGTTTCTGTTATCCCTGGCAATCCCAGACAGCAGGGTGCTTCAAGACTATCTTACAGCTGTAGTGGGGTGAGACAAAAAGAGGCCTTCAACCTGCTTGCTTTAGCTGCTTCTTTGCTTCTAGTCTGGGAGAGTTTGCTGATCTGGATGAGTTGCTGCTCCCTTTGGTAGATTTACCTCCCTTGATTGCAGGGGCATGTCTTGGTGATCATGTCATCAGTGGGGTTTGTCTGCTTGACTTAGACAGGTTCAGGCTCAGATACCCACACAGGCCTGCATCAAATCAGATACAGGTGTGCACCATGAAGTATTTCAGTACATGAACTGGTGATAGGATCAGTCTCAGATTAATGGAACTTGGGAAGTACCAAAAGATGCATCCTGGCTTAATGGTTATTAATATATAGTAAATAATATACTGCTTCTAAGTTCGTGTATATGTGATAATAACTTTTTACTTATGCCACTTCCAGTGAAGAGGAACTTAAACACTGCCTCCCAAGATACCAGAACAATTTTCTTGCTGACCTGTATAGAGAGGGGAATAGTAGCCAATTTTCTGGGAAAATACTGGACCACAGAATTCCCTGAAGTGTCAGTCTCCTGGAAAGATGCATTTTTGAGAGTGCATCATGAAAATAATAACATAAAGTGACCTTCATATTGCACAAGATGGAAGAACCTTCAAAATGCTGGGCTATTTTGTGGTTCAGATGAACAGCTATAACATTGTCACATGGCAGGAATTGACACATCCTCCAAATTCTCAGTACTGAAGGGACAGGAACAATGGAAAATAAAGGCAGTGCTCACAGTTTTGTGGTGCACCTTTATATTGCTGCATAATGCTATAAGATAGCCTTAACGGTAAGCAAATCGGGGAAGAGGAAACTGCCTGGAGGAGGCTGAGATAAGAGTTACAGAATACCTCTCAATTCTGCATTGCTAATGTCTTGAGTTTGTTTGTATGCACAGAGAGGTGCTAAAACAAGACAGAATAATCTGAGTAATTGCTGTGAATAGGAAAACATGCAGTGAGGAGATATAATGAGAGATAGATGGTACATTAGTGTGAGTTGCAAATGTTATCAAAAGGTTCTGCTTAGCTGCTGGTGCAAACACAGTGGAAATAGCAGCAGAGCTACTGAGATGAGAGCTAATGCAGGAGAAATTAAAAGAATAGTCCAAGTTCCTGATTTTCCTGAGCTTTGCATGTGGACTTTGGGAATTCAGACAACTTTATGTGAGAGGTTTGACTAATGAAAAGGAAGGAGACAAAGACTATGTGTTATTGGCTGCTAAGGGAATTCCAGCGTGGTGATGCTGCGCTCTCTGCTGCAAGTACAGTGAAGGTCATTATTTGGTGAGTGCTGGGAGCTGTTAAAGGTATAACTTGCTGATAGTTTCATTGCCTGTTGGTGGAGGAATGGGTTCTTGGGATACGAGATAATTACATTTGTAGGTTTTCCTTCAGCTTCATGGAAATTGGAAACTACTTTTTAATGAAAATGTAATTTCCTAATCCTGTGAGTGTAGGAGCTGAGGTATCAAAACTTCTGAGAGCTGACATTAAATGTGTGGCAATCAGGACCACTATTAGCTGTGATCACTTTCTCTGCGTGTTCAGCTCCTATAAAGAGCAACCTCCCCTGTAAGAGACCAGCACATAAGTCATAATACAGGCTGATAAACCAAGGTCTGCCCCTGCACCGAAGCATATATATCTCAGGCAGTGACAAAAGTTTCCTCACTTTGCAGCACTTTCAGTGGGTAGCTTGTACCTGAGTGTTTAAGACAGGTAAAGGCAGACATAGTTTGGAGCAAATATTAAGTGAGGTTTCAGCCACCCTGAAGTCAAGTTTGATTTTATTTGAACTGGACATGCATAGTTCCAGAGTAAATATGCTGCTGTAAAGTTTAGGAGTTAGCATATTGATTCAGCAAGCAAGTCTCAGGTTGGTTTCTAGCTTGGTCTAAACTCTACTTTTGCTGTCACTACCAGAGAAATTTATTGCCCTGGGGCAAGGTGTCCTCAGCCTGTCTCTGATGTTGTTTTTTCAGTATTCAGTAGGCATTTACAGCAGTTGGTGCACAAGCTTCTAGGGAAGTGTCCTATTCACTGCTGCCAGGAGTCTTCTTCATGCTGTCTCTCCATTACTTTCTCCATTGCACCGAGCCAGGATGGTGAAGACCCTCTCCAGCACTCTCTTGCAGAAGAGTGCTGTCATCCACATAGATGTTAAAACACTTGGATGAAAGGCAGACTCCCAGCCATAAGGCTTCCCTGATCTGTTTTAATAAAGTTAGTATTTCATTTCCTTTCCACACAAGCAGGTGGAACAAGACACTTCAGAGCAGATGGAATGTCAAATGAAGTGATTTGGTGGGGAGGTTCTGTTTGATCCAGGGCTGTTTGTTTAACTTCTTATTTTCACTCTATAGTTTTTTGGTTCAGCAGCTGAACCAGAAAACCAATTATTCCTCAAGCCCCTGCATAGAGGGGAGATACAGATGCATCTAAAACCATATCATTGTAATCTGAGCTTGTGATTTAGAGGTGGCACTAAAAACTTTTGAGGTACACAACTATCCAAATGCTGCTTTCAAGAGAGTGATAGAAACTTTCATGTGTGGATTGTTATCACTTGTTTGTAGATTAATTGCATATAAACAGATCAGGCAGAAACCATACATTTGAAAATGGGAGTTATGGCATTTGATCCTGATCATTTAAATTAGTTTCACAGTCTTCATTATCTGACTTGATTGGGATCATATGCATGGCTTAGCCCACCCGAGAAAGGGTTGTTAGGCACAGAAATGAGGTGTTTCTGCAAAACACTTTTGTTTTAGGTCTCTGCAACAAATGGAGGACAGAGACCAAACTGTGAGATCAGTACCCTGCCTGCTGAGTTTGGGGGCAGAAGTGGGATGCTGGCCAGGTAAAGGATGAGGATGAGGAAACAGCTGCTTAGGTGGGATTATCACAGGAAAGCATGTTCTAAAGATGTATGTTGCAGATGTATGGGATGTATGGGAGCAACATAGGGTTGTGGATTAGGGGTAGAGCTGGAAATGTATGGAGTTCCCCAGGTCTATTAAGATGGTGCTGGTAGGAGGTAGCTTCCCAGACAGGATCTGGATTGTCCTTGTATGGTTTTTTTTCAGTTTCAGAATTGCTTTGTAATTATTATAAAGAAGCCATAATATATATGTATGAAAATCCTGGTACCCTGAAGAACTAAGTGATGCAACCTTGCAGCAATGCTGGAGCAGGGGGAGTCAAGACTTACTGGTCTAGGCATCCCAGAGTCACAGGCCCTCTTTTAATCAAAACCAAATTTATTTCAGAGTTTCTGTGGCTTCATTGTAGATATTGCGTTGTCCCTCTTTTACAGCCTTTTTGTGACTGGTTTAGAAGCTCTTTAGGCTGTTAGTGTAACCTGCAGAGAGGATCCTTCAGAAGGGGCTTTGGGATTGTGATTTGTTTTCAGAAAGAAGCTGATTTGTCAACTGATAATAGTAGAAGTGTTATGGAGAGCTGAGTGAACACTCCCCAGGACAACCTTCTCCAGCTCTTTGTTGTATTACTTTTCCATGAACCTTTATGGCCAGTTGTACCACTGGAGGACAGAGCAGTCTTACCAGGTTTCAAGTCAATGTACTTAGGGTTTATAGTTTTGTTAAACCTTTTGCTACCAGGAAGCTCTTTAGGTCTTACCCAACCAGAATGCAGTCTAAACCACAATAGTCTTCTCTTCACATAGGTATTGATGACCTCTGTGGGTCTCAACAACTGATTTGGACTTTCTGGAGCTGCCTTTAAGTGTCTGCCCCAGAGCTGCACAGAGGCTGAGATCTGTCCTTAGCCTCATTCCTTCTCATGCTCATGAAACACCTTTATCCAAGCGGTCAGTTGGTGGCCAACTTCAGGAAGTGTCACTGCTGTAAGTTCTTCCAACACGTATGTTGGTGTCTGATGTGTGCCTTTGGCTGCTGGCAGTGGTGTAGGCACTGGGCGTCGCTCACAGAGTGGCTGTGAGTTCAGCAAAGCTTCCACCTCTTCTTTTGAAGGAAATGGAAATTGTGCTTCTTTATGCTTAATTATTCGCTCAGTTGTTAGGTTTGGTTTAGTATTTTCCAGCTTAAATTGAGCTGTATGTGAGGGCAATATGTCACCCTGCTGGTGTCGCAGATGGGTAAGATTTAGTCGGTGGCTTGTAGGAGAAACAGTGTTGACTTACATTTTTCATCTGAGTCCAGAAATTCTGCTTGAATTCAGTATTCCAGAGCAACTATTGAAACCTCCAGAGGCAACTCCTGCTTGTAAGTCACACTTAATGTCGTATAATATTCTCAAGTATAGCAAAACTTACTGTTGGCAAGTCTTCCTTCACTTACAAAAGGGTCTTTTTCTTTTTAAAACCTTTCTGTTACTATGTAACTACACTGGAACAAAAAAAAACCCCACAACCCTCTCTCTAAAATCTGCAGCCTATTTTAGAGCAATATTGTGTCATTTATAATGCTGTGAAAGCCCTATTATTGACTCATGGGTTGTTTCCATTAAAATGTGAAATTATAGACCATGTCTAAAAAATCACTGAGGGAGATGTATTAATTTTGAGTGTTTGGATGGGTCAGTGTAGCCTTAGCTGCAGCGGTGTGTCACTGTAATCCCAATGCCATCACATGGCTCTTAGTGACAGGAATCCAGCTCCCACTCAATTGAAAAGTAGAATTTCAACATTTCCAAAACTCAGAGCCCTTGGGAATCTTACCAGGCTCAGTGAGTCCAAAAGTTGGCATCTGTTGTTCCTCATTATTCCATAATAATTAGTGATGCAAATCCCACTTGGGGAGGATCTTCCCTGTGCTTTTAGAAACTAACAACAGAAGACAGAGCCCTCAGAGCTCTGAGGTTCAGTGCTCAGTGAGATGATTATGCAGTTAAGTTAGTAAAGGATTAGAAAGGGCGAGTAAGTTGCCTCTGCTGCTCCTGGTAATGCACAAGATGATGTTTTCTACTTGGGGTGATTTTATGCGATGCATCAGTGATTTACAGCTGAGCAAGTCTATGTGGACTATATAAATGATCATTTTTGTCTTGAAATCTGCAGCTCCCACCCAAATTTGTGATGTTTTACAATTAAAACTAATTGTAAAACTAACTAATTAGAATGATTTGGTTGACAAACTTCCTCCAATAATGTTGTTCTCGATGATCTTAGCTCACATGATGCCTGTCAAACCTGGCCATGAGAGGATTTGGGCCCTCTGATTTCGATATTTTCTGTAAATGATTATCTGAACTTGAACATTGTTCTTGTAAGACAGAGAATTATACCTTGTTGTACAGTTACAGTAATTACAGCGTGTCTCAAGAGAGATTGCAGCTCATTCAGAAAAGGAGGAATACTGTCTAGCAACAGTTATCTTTAGAGTCTGAATAGCATGGGTAACACTGGAAGACCATGCATTTTAGATCATGCACTAAAAACTGTGCTGCTGTTCTTCCTGTTCCCAGGGATAGGTGACTCTGATTTTTGTGCTGCAAATTCCAGATGGGTACTTGCACTGTCCTGTCCCCAGTGTCATGGCCAAATATTTCGCTTCAGAAATGGCTGTTGGGTTTTCCAGTAGGGAGTCACTGCTACTGCTGTTCGGTCACGTCTGACCACCCCTCAAGACCTTTTTCCGTCTCCAAAATTGCATCTCAGTAATGTGCAGACCTGGTTAGCCCCAGAAGTGATTAGCTGTCTAGATTGCATCAGGGAATTTCATATGCATGAAGTAACTTCGACATGTTTCTTAGTCTCTCAGATGATTTACTTTCAATGTACAATTTATCTTTGCAGTGTTTGACTTAATGTCTCATGAAAAAACAAGGAGCCCCAGAATGTCAGTGGTGGCTGGGGGAGCTCTCTGTAGGGCTCTAGTTCAGCCTTCTGCTTGGAGCAGGACAGTTGCCAACACTAGACCAAGCCAGCCCCAGCTCTCTCCAGCCAACTCATGGAAATTCTCCAAGGATGCACATTCCACCACCTCTAGAGGCACCTATTTTAGGGCTGCACTGTTGTCTTGGTGAAACAACTCTTTCTAGTGGCCAGTCTTTATCTCCTAAGCTACATCTTGTGGCCACCATCCTGTCTTTCACTCTCTGCCACTACTGGGAAGGATTTGGCTCCCCATAACTCCTTTCAAGTAGCTCTAGGCTCCACTTTGTCAGGCTAAACAAGCTTAATTCTCTCCAGTTCTCCCTTATACCCCGAACCCTTATCCCTGCCTACCCTCCCCTGGCTTCTGTGGTTTCTAAGGATCCAAAACTGGGCACAACATCACAGTTGCAACGTTGAAGCACCGTGTAAAGGGCAGTATCCTGCCAGTATCAGGCCATCCTAATAGGCAGCTTGCCTTGCTTATAATGGGAGCCCACCACTGCAACTTTGTGTCTGGCACAGCCCCAGCTGCCCTTTCACTCAGCCAGTGGTGATGCTGCATGGGGTGATTCACCCCACCTACCCAAGACTCTCCTTCTACTCGATGAGTTTTGTGTGGTTTCATTCAGCCCACTCCCAAGTTTCTCAAAGTCCCCTTAGTTGAAACAACATGGGAGACAGACAGGTCTCCTCAGTTCTGCATTGATTTCTAGTGTGATGTGAATGAGCCTGATATCTTCATGCAACATCATGTGATACCATGTATATGTATCTTACTTGAGGAAGGTGCACCACCATGCATGCAGAAATGAACACTATTTATTGCATGTAGCATGCAAGGGTCAGTAGAATAGCAGGGTACATGTTTTCAATGCTTATTTTAAGATTATGGTTCATCATCCACTTTCCAAAAAATGTCACCTTTGTGCTGCAAATGTTCTGGCTACCACCCTTGGCTTGTTTGAAGCGTATCTTAGCACTGCCTTGTGTTTTATGAGCCATGGCCCATGAGGTGTCTACAGTCAAAACATCTATGCAAGAAGCTAATGCTTGGTACTAGATGCACACCTAAAACAGGAACCATGGGTATTAATTTAAGACAAACAAGAGACCCCCATCTTTGACTTGCTCAAGTTACAGGGAAAGTAAGTCTGCCATTGCCTTTGATGGGTTTTGGATCTGTGCAAGACCATCACAAGAGGGGCTGATTTTTTCCTGTCCTTGCGACTTAGATTTTGGAAAACCTTCAATTCTTCATGCAGAGAGAAAGAAGGACATTGTGCTTTTTTGCTTAGACCCTGAGCAAAACAGAACAGGGGTCATATGATCAGAGTCCTTTGCCTGCATGTTACACAATGAACTTTCCTACCTGTCCAGGTCAGCCCGGGCTCAGTAACTTAGTCTCTGATATCTCAGCCAAGTGCTTTAGCTGCTGTTTCTGCTCTACACCTCTCTGGTTTTGATCAGCTATTTCATTCAGGACCTGAGGAATCCAGACAGCCATAAAGCACTGTTCAAACTTGCAGTGGTAAATAACAGATGCAATTCCAATGAGTCAACACTTTTCTGACAAAAGCAAAATGTGATCAGGAAGTCCCTGACCTGATCTAAACCCTCCCAACGTTTTGGTCAGTGTATAAATTTTCTTCACTGCGGAGTTGTAAATCATCATTTTACTATGGACATTGAAAAATTCTGCTCTCCTGATGCAGAAACAGCACTGCCATCTCTTCCAATTAATTTTCATCATCCTTCTCATAGGAATTGTTGGTTTAATTTTCCTTCACTGAAATTCCTGTGACTATTGGCTTGGTTTTATTGGGTTTGGGGTTTTTAGTTTTGTTTTAAGACATTTTCTACCCTTACAACTAAAGAGAAATAAGATCTCCAAAGCCCAGTTGAACTGTGTGAAGCAAAATCTAAAGTACAAACAAAAAGAACAAATAACAACTCTCCCCCTGGATTTTTCAGCCACTTGAAGACATTTAAATGTGTAGATACTGATATTATTATACAATGTGGGCTCTATCCTTATACCTCCTGTTGGTGTAGGAGTTGGATGACAGTATACTCTGTACGTCACCTGCATCATCTGCATCTTACCAGACCGATGCTTTATTTCCACATCAAGACTGTGATGTTTTCCCTCTCTTCACTGTTCTTGCTTGCTGCTGGCTGGTTTGATTGCATAATGAATTATTAAAAGGGGCTTTTTCTGTCAAGGTATGTAGTCCAGCCTTGGCTCTGCCCTGCTGCAGTTACAGTGAAGTGCACTTCCACAATTAACCATTAAGCTGGGACGTAAATGAAGCTGCTGGACTAGCAGATAAATGAGAGTGTCACATGTATAATTGCTAGGCAAAGTGGCTACAATTTGAGCTATTTTCATTGGCCTATTATTGCAGCTTTCTATTGCTAACATAATAAATCATTGTCTGTGTAGAAAGAGGTATGTACTGTATGAGAGAGAGGTAGAACTGTTGCATATGCAATCAAGTAGGATATTGGGAGATTTTTTTGAAGCAGTGGTTTTGTATGGGAGAGCTTTGGCAAAGCCCCAGGTCCATTGTAAGTTAGGAAATAGTTGTTTAAATGGGGTGCAGTGCTGTGCTGAATGCTTTGTCAGTGTGTGTGTGTGTGTGTGTGTATGTGTGTGTGTGGGGATAGTGTCATTGAAGGAGATGCTGAAAGCTGAGCCATGGGGGTGTGGGCAGGCTGGAGAAGCACCAGGCTGGTGCTCTACCAATGCCCGTTCCCTGATGGCACCCAAGAGTGGGTCAGTAGCTCCACATAGAGTCATCCTGTTTTGTCTGTTCAACTGTGAGCCTGTTTTGGGGACCATATCTCACCATGTGCACATGCCAGAGTTCACTCAATGATTTGCATCAGGACACGTGGCAGTGCTGTGGTATAAACCACAGCAAATAACTTTAATAAGTATTGGCAAGCTTTCATTTTTCCTCCAAAGTAATTCTTCCTTAATGTTTGTTTCTGTTTAAAAGAAAGTATGGGTGTATTTGATCATTTCATTTCTTGTATGACATCCAAGAGACTTATTCTTATGCCAGGTGACTAGAACATATCATTTACTTAGAAGAGAAATGAAAACAGTTTGGTGCATGCTTTTGATGCATTTTTCAAATTGCTCTGTGTAACTTCAGCCCGTTGGTGATCGTGCAAGTGTTTGGAGCTGTCAATTGCTTTGATGTATCAGTTGGATATTTTGATTAGTTAAAACTTCCATTTGGGGTAATCCCAAGATTAGAAATTCAAGTTTTATTAACTATGCCTACAGCAGAAAGTCACTGGTGTTTCAGATAGGTCTCAAGAGCCCAAGAACCTATAAATCACTCAAGCTCTTTAGAAAGTCACTTAAGCTCTTTTTTTACTACCCTGAAATATCCTATTATGCACTGTTTTATCTTATATATATAAGTCCTTCCAACTCCTCGTTGTTACAAAAACCAAATCCAGGTCTTAGTTCTGTCCTCATGGAGGAAACTTGAGATTTCACATGAAGGAATCCAGGACTTACTGCACATTAAAAAATACCAACCAACAAATCACCACCACTTTGAGCATTTTTTTTGGACAATTTCTGAGGACATTCAGTCCCTGTAAGATATGATAGGCAAGTAATGGAAGCCTCATCCTTAGTAAATCACACCACTGTAAGGAGTATCCAGTGGGTCACTCAGATATGGTGTCTCCTTCTAAAAATACTGACCTCAGTGTCTCTCTTTAGCCTATCCTGGCCTGAAATCCTTACTTTTAATTGTAGAATATCACATCCTGTGGGCTCTGGATAGGTCCCGCAGAGTTGGAGATCCAATTCAATATAAGTGAGGTGTTTGGTCTTCCTGCGATTTCCCAATATTGCAATTTTCCCAGCAATATTAGCAGGTAAAGATAAAGCAATTGTAGCTATTCCTCAGCGGCATCCTCTGTACTGATTTCAGACTCTTCTTGAAATGCTAATATATCATCCTCACCACTGTGCTCTTGCAGCCTGTGCCCCGAAGGGGATTCGGATTGCCTTCTTAGTAGCAGATTGTTTCCTGATCACATTTCTCATATTAGGGAATCCATGTATTCAGCAAGAGACCAAAGTGCAATGATCATTTTACAATTTAGCTTTACTTAGTCATCCATTAGCAACCCATATGATATTTCAAGTCATTTTAGCTTTGATGAGGAAGAGAACTCACCAAGACATTAATTACCCAGTAGTTTGGATACAAAGCAAAGCAGCACCTCAGTGCATCCAAATACTCTTTGCCTAAAAATCCAACTATTCTTGCTATCAAGGCCACTGGAGGATGTTTACAGGTGCCTTCATGTGTCTACTTTGCTGGACCATTTAATGCTAATCTAGTGTTAGATTACCTTTCTGAAAGTGCTAATAAAATCTGTAACATCACTGTGTTTAGCTGAGGCCCCAGGGCTTCAGAGATGAGATTTCTATCCACTGACAAATCACAGCTGAGTGGAAACTCAAAGCAGATACTTTTCTGCATCAAGTGTGAAACACACTTGCATCCTATCCTGCCAAATGATACAGTAATGCAGAGAGGTGCCAAAGGTTTGTCTGTTCCACAGAATAGATTTCACCTGGGGATGAGTTAGCGGAAATATATATCCTTGAGCTATATGCAATTGCAGGAAGGCCAAAATGGATGTAAAATGCTGTTTGGCATCCAGAGAATGCAGATTTTGAGGTCTGTACACAGTGCACAGTAAAGGCTAAGAACCTGTTTGCCTTTCCAGCCCTGCTAGTCTCAGCAGCGTAGACAGTCCAGGGAATTCAAGAACACTGAGTGCACCTCAGCAGAGAGGGCCTTGAGAAGAGATTTTCAGTAGCAGAAATCCATGTCATTCTCTCATGTCCTAGTGTAATGATGGCTGTTAGACCTCTGGGACAAGGACTGCAAGAGTTGGTGAGTAGAACAGACCCTGGAGAGCACCTCTCCATATGGCAGCATGAGTGGAAGACTTGAGATTTTTCCAAGACTAATGTGACCCATCAAAGCTTTGTGTTCGTGTTATTGATGGAATTTACTCTATTGCATGTGTTGCCCAAATGTCTTCTAACAAATGACAAACTGTATTTTACAACTGTTGGTATTCTTGGAAGATTCCATTGGAAAACATCTCAAATTCCTTTGTGTAGGGTGACCTTTAGGGGTCTTTAATGTTTTGGATGGATGGTATTGGCTAATGCCCAGTGGAAATGCAATTTGGAAGGAAGCTTTGAGTTTGATTTTTCACAATGTTATATTTTGTGCAGCCCTTGAAATCTGGACACTGAGAGCAGGCGGTAAAACGCCTCCCATGCAGAAAACCACAGGAAGCCAAACAGACTTTTGTTCTGTCTGTGGTGCCACCCAAAACTGCAAACCAGTGGGAAAGAGAGCCTTCTCTTTTTGCTTTCAAGCTAATGCATCCAATTACTTCTACTTCGGATGGCAGCAGATGAGCTACTTATCCAGGCTTTCTTTATAAGTTATAGGCATTTCTAGAGCATGATTCATCTGATCTGTTTCAGATGTTTGCCTTAGGAGGAGGGGGGATGCTCTGCTTCTCTCTGGCACCTGTGAAGGGGGGCTCTCCATGTCTAGTTTAAAGGTAGGCATCTAATCTTAGCTGACAGAGATCCTAGCCCATATTTTCAGTCCCTTCCCTGATAATCTTAGTTGGCCCTTCTAAAGAAAAAGGCCTCTTCTGAGTCAGACTCTGTGTTGGTTATTTGCAGCTGAGCAGTGCAAAGACACAAACCCCAGTGCAGGGATGTAATTTGTCTTCCCAACTTAGAACTGGCAATTCCCAGATTAAAACTACATTTCCAAGGCTTGCTCCTGTTGGAAGAAATGCTCAGTGATACTCTTCCACCAGAAGCACTGAGCTTTAGTGCTTTTGTTAAAGTGGGACCACAGATCTGGAGGGACATTGGTTCTCTTTAGCTGCTCCTAAAAGGAGACAGCAATTTCATTCCAGAAGCAAGTGTGAAAAGCAATCTAGGGCTTGCCTCCCAGTTGGCTGCTCTTATGGCAGCAAGGATCAACTCTGCACATAGCAGCCTTCTGCTGTCCCTTTTGCTTCAGTTGCCAACCCTCTCTCTTGGGATATTTTGCCTGGGTGACCAGATTTTCAATCTTACCCCTTGCTGTGACTCTAATGGGAGGAAAAATGAAGGGTGGCTTAAAGGCACTAAATGTGAAAAGAAGAGCCGAATAGCTTTGTTTATAAAAGGGGAAAGAAATTGTTTGTCTATAAAAACAAGGGTGAGAGATGGAATGAAGATAAACTAAAAAGCAGCAAGCAGCCCCTAAACTGGATGGATGAATACGAATACTAGTGACCCTTGAGGGATCTCTTTGATTGGACAATTCTAACTAAGTGGGGAACACAGCAGTATATTTTTCATAGATCCTAGAGACAAGCCTGCTAGCACAGGCTCAGTAGCAGCTTGGATGGCTCTTTCTAACCTCTTTGCACTGCTATTAGACGTTCTGGAGGCTGCCAAAGAAGGGATAATGAAAATCAAGCCAAGGGAGGTCTAAAAACCTCACTCCATCAAGGCTGGTGTCTGCTGTGAGAATTGTCAGGAAATGTTTAGATGTTGGCAGTCTTTTCTCCTGGAGGCAGGACAGTCAGGCTACAGAATCCTCCATAAATTTTCCTGTCATTCATCTGCCAGGAGTGTTTTTCAGAAAGGCTGCTGTTCCATCCAGATATTCTCCTTATGTAATCGAATGATGATTTATTATCCGAGCAGTGAAGAAAAATATATTACCTTGGATTTTATGAATGCATAATGATATGTAAGCCATAATAATGAATCACTCCTTTCCTTCCCTTCCCTTCCTCATGTATATTTGGTTGTTTATTTCCATATGAATTTCCATTTGTTTATGTCCTCCGAAGTTCTCCTTCACAAAGGGGAATTCCCAAGTTAAGGTGTTGGAGAGTTTGGGATATCTGAGTTAAAAAACAAGCAAACAAATGTATGTCTTCCAGCATTTTACTTCCTTGTTGACTTACTTTCCCAGTGCTTGCTTGCTCCTGTTGTCTGAGCTGTTAGTATTTTCTGCCTCCTTGCAGACTTGGGTAACTATTTCCTTAAGGTCTGGGTGTGGAGCATTGCCCAAACCTGAGCACAGGCTAAGGTCTTTGACCACTTTACTGCCATTGCTTGGTTCAGCAAGGACTGGTGCAGAGGCAGAGAAGTGCTAGATCCCCTGAAGGTTGTCCTCGTGAGTGGTGCCAAGGGGTGACCCCCAGGACAGCAGCATTACATGCCTTAAAGTCTTTCTGTAGTGCATAGTCTTTGGTTTTCCTTATATTTGAGTAAACCCAAAGGAGTCAAGGGTCTAATATAATCCAAGCCAGAGTAGGAGAAAAAGCCCTGCTAAATCCTTGAGGGGGAACAGTGTTGGAGAGAGACTGAAGCCTGTCATGAAATAAAATGAACCTTATGACATAACCTGCTCAAAGTAACTTTAAATATATGTGCCACATTGAGATGTTGAACTCTGCTATTGTGATGCCTTCACTGCAAGGTTATTTTTTCCACTTTCATGCATTACTCCATCTGGATCTGTTTGGAAGACATGTTAAAGACATTCACTGTGGTGGAGCCATTATGAAATAAGAAATCTATCTGAAGAAGATTGAGAAAGGCATGCCCTTGGCCAGTGCTATATTCTACAAGATTAGGTGGATTAAGAGTAGTTCCATGATAGGCAGAGGTGAGGTGACACCAGTTAAAGCATAACTGGTTTCCTTGCTATACATTCCCCAAACCTCTGCTACTGTTTGCTAGGGAATCTTCTTGTTAAGCTGATGATTATGTTTGTGTTCTAGAATGAGTTGCAAATATTTGTGTACTATTTACAAGCCTCTTTAATTAGTTACTATTAGGCTGTGCCTGAAATGTGGTTGGCAAAATGCATTCTTTAAGGCTGGGGATGTTAAAAAAGCTTTGTGGTGGTTAGAGACCCAGATCTACTGCAATTCAGAAGGAGCTGGATATCTAGCACATAGGAATCTCATTGAAAATCCCAGGATAGGCCATTTATTATACTTGGTACATTCAGAGCATGTCACAGAAAAAGAATTGTTGCCCAGAAGAGCCATAGGGAACAATCCCACAGTTTTGGCTGCTCTGTTAAAGTCTCATAAGGTGCTCTCATACTGCAGCAGGCTTCCTCCCTCTGGGGCTACAACATGTGGTTCTGAAGGGATTAATAAACCCACTGTATTTCAATGAGTGCTGTAACAAGACAGTATTGCAAAAGTGTCTCAACTACTGAGCAGGACTTTGGCCAGAGGCAGACTCTGTGTGTCTGGAACTGCACACACACAGGCGCTCTTGGCTCGCCCAAGCCTAAGTTGGTCTTCAGCAAAATGAAGATGTTACTGAAAAAGCATAAAACTTTATCCATCCTTGCAGGCTGCATTTGCATTTGAATGGGTTTTATTCTTTTCATGCACATAAAGTGTTATATTAAATATTAATATGGTATTTTTCTTGTGTTACAGTACACTTTCCACACACCTGGAAATTAACTCCATTGTAACCACAATACCCCCCTAAAAGAGGACAAAAAGCCTGTTTATACTAGTGGAAGAATATTGCAAAAACAGATTTAAGAGTTTAATTTTTCCACCAGCCTGACACATTCCTTGACTGACATAACTAAAGATACAGGCATGACTATCTCGATGTTCCTTTATTATCAAAATGCAGCAGAACAACAAGGCAGGCAGTGCTTGGTAAAGCACAGAGAATGAACTTGTAAAAATCAGCTCAACACCTTTATCTTATCTCTTGGAGTTTTGCTCTCTCGAGCTGAGTCCAAATGAGCGTGAAAGCTCTGAGCTGAGCTGCAGGCTGGGGTGGGACATATGTGTATTGTGAGGTGAGATGTCAGAGGGACCACATGAATTCTTTTGCAGTGGCTGGTGCCTTGAAGGCACACCAGAAAGATCCTTATTAATGTTGCCATGAACTCAAGGGCAGGCAGTTGCCATTGATTCTGGAGCAGTTCATTTTGCATTTACACTGGCTTGAGCAGGATATGGTGCACTTTACTCCATGTGGCAATACCTGTGCTCTGATTGCTTTCAATGCTTTCAGCATTAGTTTCTGGCATTTCCAAGCCAGCTGTGAATATGTGAATTTAAACTTGAATTTGGAGCAACACAAAAGGAAGAAGGAAATTTTCCATAGGTATAATAGGCTTGAGACACATAATATCTAAAAGCACAGTAATTACATTTTCACACTTTCAGTATGAGATTGACTAAGGTATCTCATCTGTAGTCCCTCATTAAACTGCTATTTTATCTGACGGTTTGTCATGGAAGCTCCATGTCAATCTTCAGATCTAAGAATGGAGCCTCTCTTCTTCTGGGGAACAGTGATTTCTTTAGGCTTATGTCAAATTCTTCCTGCCAGTTACTAATGATTAAATAGGGAAAAGATTCTCTTGCATGGTCCTAGTTGACTTTCTTGTATGTTGCACAGCAGCTGACTGGTCATCTTATTGGGCTGACCTTACAGAGAAGGGACAAGCTGAAAGAATCTAGACCAGCCCTACCTGATAAGACAAGACCCGCTGCCTCAGCTAAGCTAGGTGTTTGGATTGCACATGCTAAGCTAACAGACCATAGTATTTACAAGAATTCACTAAACACATCTATTTTGTAGACAAAAGGATTTTAAGTTAATTTGTTTTGTTGAGAGAATAACTTATGCAAGTTAGCATTTTGTTGACAGAATTATGGTGAAATTCATTTTGCCTACATAACTGATTGGACAGTTAGCTGACTGCATTTTCTCCACTGAATCAGGTATGTGCCGGGACTATCAAACAGGGTTTTCTCTATGGTTTCAAGTCAGTTTGTCAACAAAATGAATACAAAATCCTTTTGTCTACAGAATGAACCTAGGTGTTGTTTGTGAATGAAGAGCGCAAAGCCAAATGATCCTCTGTTGAACACTGATAAATACCTGTGGGGCGTGTGTGTACACACAAACACACAGAGCTGTGTATCTCACTTTGTTGTCAGAGGCCAAATGTCTCAAACCAAGTGCCTGGTAGGGACCAGTGTCCAATTGAAGTTGGGACAAGACATGATCTGGATATCATGTTCATGTTGAGAGCATCACAAGGAATTTACTGGTGTGGAAATCCAAGGCAAGGGGGCTGGAAAATCATCAGTGTTGTTTCCAGCAGGGATTCAAAACTTGGTGAATGTGAGCTCCAGTTCTACTTGGTATGATACAAGCACATGTGGGATGCAGTGGTTTTCCAGCCTTAAAGAATTGTATCACAAATAGATGTGGCAGATGAGGAGCAGAGAGAGGATGTGTTGTATTCCGAGCATACTGGCTGGGAGCTGAGGCATAATGAAACAAACTCATTAGCTGGAAGTCCTATGGGAAAACACATCTCACAGACCAGGAATAGATCTGAGTCTTCTTGACCCTATAAACCACCCTCTCCTTCTGGACAGACACTAATTAAGGTGGTACACCAGCAGCCATGTGCCCATACAAGATGGAAATTTCCCTTAAACCTGGAATCAAAACACAGTTGGGCTCATCCAAAGTCCACTGATGGCTTCATTTCCTTTTGCCATTTTCATTTTCCCCCTGTTTTTGCAGGTACAATGTGGCTGTAAGTATTCCCAGGGCTCAGTTTTGAAGATAGCTTCTGCAGTGTCAGTTCTGAGCACCTCTTGGGTAGACCTGGGAACGTAATGGAAATAGCTTTCTGTGTGTTAGTCTGAAAATATCATTATATTTTTGGAGCAGTCTGCTTAGCATTAAATATCTGGAAAGGAGCAAGAAAAAAAATAAACAGCCATTAAATATGTCATAAAAAATGCACAAAATAATTTTTTCCTCTTCTCTCTCTTCCTTTGTGCTTTTAAGAGGGTTAAAGTCAATGGAGGGTAGGCAAAATGCAAAATAAAGCCATGAAGAAGTATGACAGTGTCATAGTGCAACAGCCCTCTAATCTGTTTTCATGTTCATTCAGGAGGAAGTGACCACCTAACCCCCAAGTTCATTTATCCTGTTCAAAGTACCTTGGCTTCCAGCTCTGCTAATTGTCAGCAAAGCCAAAAGGAATGAAAATCAGTCCCTTTTCAGCTGTGTTTTCTCTAAATATTCTAGTCACTGCCAGAGTGTTGAAGTAAAGGAGAGGTACATTGGCAATGGAGAGGCAAGGTTAAAGGCACAAACGTTGTTTCTTCTAATGAGGTTTGTCATTTACAAGGGCATAATCATCTCTGGTTTCTGCAAGGGAACATTTATGTCAGGAGCACTCTGCGAGACGCCGTTTTCACATTCTGTTGCAGAATGTGACCTTTCAGAGCAGTGCAGCCATGTACCAGAGGGTTTATGGCTGCTCAGACACCACGCACATTGCAGCAGCTCTGGCTTGTGGTGGGACCTTCCAGTTAACATTGGACACAAAGAGCAACTGGCTTCCCGTCAGGAGGTGACAGACTTGTTTGGGCTTCAGTGTCCATTGGTCTTTATTCTGAGCAATTTTTACAGTGCTTCCAAAATATTTCCTTATTGGCTTTTGCCTTTTGCTTTCTGGTGTGAACAACTGACCTGTGGGGCTGAACAGGAGCAGCACTGGTGTTTTGTAGCTCTAATATACCATTTCTTCCTGCTTTTTCGGTCAACCACGTTACGCTGTGTCCTGCAAAGAGCCACAGTTGCTCTTGCTATGGAAGGTAAAGCAAATCAGAAGTGTCAGACTCCCTTGCTGCTCAACAGCCACTAACGACTGCGACATATGGTGCTTCTTCCCAGGCCACGGGGAGATCAGTGCATCTGGTACTCCTCCAGGAGCCAAGTTCTCATTGTCAATACCATGATCCCCATGCACTTAGTCAGAGAACTGTGGTGGTGTACCTGGTTGCAGGCCAGCAGCAATGAAGCTTGCGAAGGAACATGCTGGAGAGGGGATGGTGGGAAACCTAGGGAGAATTAGGTAACAACTGGGGACCATGACATGCTAATCTGTAACACACAAGTGATGTTAAGTGTCTTGCAGAAATCCCAACCTGGAACTAAAAAAGCTGCAAGTTGCAGATGTTGTATTAACAGGGATTCATAAGGCACTGGCTAAGGGCTACATGCATAAATTGTCCAGGTAATAAAAACCTGCAATGCTAGTGCTGAGAGAGCTCTGGAAAGCCAGGATTTTCCAAAGGATGCAGTACCTATAGTGTTGGATGCCTGTAAAGCTGGCCAGTGTGCTATGAATGTAAAGCTGGGAGATCACATTTGAAAAATGGCCAAACTGACAAAAAAAGCCTTTAGTCACCTCTGTATTTCAGATACCTTTTCACTGCTCGCCACCTCACATATTTACATGCTTCCCAGCAGATCCCACTGTATTTCCATTTTACCCTGAGGTCAAGTCTGCGCTGTAGGCATTCAAAGTCACACCTACTCATGAAACTGATTTTGCAGCCCAATAACTCTTCAGGGCCAGGGAGAGGGGAGTGGGATTTTAATGCAGGCAAAGGCATGACACGTGGCAAAAATCAAAGGTCTGTGCTATGTGCTATAAGGAGGAGAGTAGGGAGTGCTTACTATTACACTTATAATGTCATACTGTGTAATAAAACTGAAATTTGAGCCACTAGAAAGGCCAAACCCTGCTCTCTTTTGCCTACATGCATTTTCTTTGCTAATGTAGTTACTCCTGCTGCTGGCTCCAGCACAATCATCTGCTAAATGACTTGGCCTACATTACATCTCACTTGTGAGGGGAAACCATAACGTTCACTTTAGTATGTTGAGGTGATGTAACAGACATTCTTACTATGTAAATTATTATAAGCTTCCTTTAAAGCCCTGAGAATGAAGTGCGTGAACGACTAGAGATTCTTAGTAAGGTCTATCTGCAAAGGTCACATAGGATTATTTTGAGTCTAAACTGCAGAAATGGTTTCTGGAAAGGTGTGTGGTATTTTGATATGAGGAGTATAAATGGCAGTAGTTATTCCACCTGTAGCAGAAAGAATCAAGATGTATGTGGTTTACAGCTTTGACTGAAGTAGAGTGCTGTAAAGGATGCTTAGATCACCCTCACTACACTGGAGGCTTCTGCTGTTCAAGGTATTTGCTCTTGTTTTGTCCAACAGAATCCCAGACTAATGGAGCTGTCACTGTAATCTGACAGGTAGCTAACACATAAAAAGGGAAAGATACATGACTTGGAGCAGCACTTGTTTGGAGCTCTCTCATTAGTCACATGCAGGAAATCACAGTGTGGTGGGGCTCTCATAATTCAAATGAAATAAAATGTATGTGTGCATCATAGTCTATGTGGATAGCCATTTTAGAACTATGCTGTGAGCTTTTCTGGCTCTGAGGCTATTTGTTGTGGTATTCCCCCAGGGACTTCTGGGTGTAGAGATGTTCCCAGTACCTCTGCTACTCTGCCTGTCCTTGAAGAAGCAAGAACAGGCTGAAGAGCTGGTCTGAGTGCTCTGCTGCAGGAGCACAGAGGGAAACGGGGCAAGGCTTCCTTCCTATAGGGAAAAACCAAGCTGGCTTATTGTACAGGAATACTGGATTTTAGGTAGCCTGAACCTAGGATGAGGGCAGCCTTCTTAGGAGAGACCCTGTGGCATGAGCAGAGCCAGGACTTGGGGCCAGCCTGGGGTTGCTCTTCTCCCATGGCCTTGGAACCAAGTCCTTGCTTGTCAACATACTGGAGCCCTTGTGTATGTCTAGGATGATTCTGTGCTGCACTTGTTCATTTTACTGCTTCTAAGTAGTCTGCTCACCTTGTACTTGCCAGCAGCCTCACTTTTAGTCTTCCACTTACTTGGAGCTACATGGCTCCATTAAACACTCCTGACACTCATCATGCAGCTGATGATTCCCTCTCTGGACTGCTCAGAGCATGATGAAAGTCCTGCCACCAGATTCCTGTGTCTGAAAGGAGTAGATAGAGGTGCTAGAAATGTATTAAATTAAACTCCTAGTAAAGCTTACCTTTAGCCTGATTGGGCCCCTGTTTGAGAACAGATTTCATTCTTAATGACCACAGACAAATCCTATCTTTTTGTTTTTTCCAGAGTTCAGCTGTGTCAACTGGAGGGGCAGCAGCAGCAGTGTTATCTTTCTTCTCTTTTTATAGCCTAATGAAAAAGCATAAGAATGGTGCTGGGAAACAATAGGGTTGACTCATAAGGGGTGACTGTATATGACTCATAAAATGTGAGATTATTGTAGAGACTTGAAGCACATATACATGCACTGGGGCTTGGGGGGGGGAGGTATTTTTCATAACTGGAAGAAGAATGCTTGCTGTGTATTTGAAGATGTGCCTGACATATAAAATAACGTGTCCTTTGCCATTGCATATGTGACTTCTAAGTGGCCTTTCTAAAATACTCCCAGACTCTTGAGGAAATCCAGAGGTAACTTTTTCTACATCCTTTGCTTTAGCTTGGAAGGCTATGGCTGATAGATGATACAGTGGGAAACCAAAGTCACCAGCTTTTGCTAGAGGAAGCCTCAGAAGGAAGGATCCCGAACCAAGGATCCCTGGTGTCATCCTGGGATTTGTCACAGTTTGAAGTTGGCTCTGCCATTTTGCTTTGGAAACCAGGAAAGTCCAATTCAGAAACCCCTGTGCAAGGGACAGACACCCTGAGGATAAATGGCTTGTCCCTTTAAGCAGCACAATTAGGTACCAAGTATCTCTGAGTGACAAAGATGTGTACTTCACTGTTACAGCCTCTCTAATGAACCCTTGTGATCAATCAGCTGTCCTGCTCAATTAGAAAAGAAAGATGTCACTTGCTTTCCCTCCTTGCCAAAGGTGTCCTTGTAGTGAGCTGGCTGGAGGCACTAACCTGAGCCCTCCTGGAACAAGAGTCAGGGTCACTACTAGACATGAACTTGTTCTTTGCCTGGGAAGCGTCAGTGGTTTCCCAGGCAGCTTTTGGTTACTATGTGCTGACAAAAAAAGGCAGCGTGATGGATTAGTCATAGAATCCCATGCTGGTTTGGGTTGGAAGGGATCTTAAGCTCACCCAGTTCCAACCCCCTGCCACAGAGGGGGAGCAGCTTGCTCCAAGCCCCTGTGTCCTATCTGGCCTTGAGCACTGCCAGGGATGGGGCAGCCACAGCTTCTCTGGGCACCCTGTGCCAGCGCCTCAGCACCCCACAGGGAAGAGCTTCTGCCTAAGAGCTCAGCTCAGTCTCCCTCTGTCAGATTAAAGCCATTCTCCTTGTCCTGTCCCTGCAGGCCCTTGTAAAAAGTCCTTCAGATTTCCTGTAGACCCCTTTAGACACTGGAGAGCTGGCTGCTTGAATGGGGCTAGTAAGCTATCAACGAGATTCCCCTGTACCTGCATTATTCTCCTGGATTATAACCAAAGCTGCTTTTTCCCTTGAAATGAAGAAAGCTCTTGGGATTACACCTGCCAGCGTTCTTTTTATCTAATATTGTGGTGTGGTGGCATTTTGTCCCATTAATTTGCAACTTGGAGAATATAAAGATCTTAGAAGAACATGATAAAAAGCGATGTTTCACACATCTGAATTTCAAGGGCCTGTTAGTCCACAGGGAAAGATCTCTCCTTCCAGCTTGATGGTTTCCTTTATATGACCACACATAGCCCAAAGAGCAGCCTTTCCTCATACAAAACCAGGTCTTTACTGCTATAGAAGTCTCTCACATACTCCAATTATTGAAGTGCCTGAACAGCTGAAATTAAAAGAGCACATCTTTGGCATATTCTTTATTTAAAATTGATGAGTTTGATGAGTATCTTGTGCTATGTATGAGTGTTTAACCTGGGCTGGGGGCATGCCTGCTGGGAACTCGAGCAGCTTTGCAGTTGATGCAAGCAGATGAGTTGTTCCTCTGCCTTCTGTTCTTTCTAAAGAGCAATCAGGTGAAGTGGCAGGGAAGATGTCAGCGTAGCTCAGATGGTCCTTTGGGCCACGTCCTAGGTGATGGTCATTTCCAAGATTATGTTTGCATGAAGACAGGCTGAGAAAGTTGGGGATGTTCAGCCTGGAGAAGAGAAGCTCTGTGGTGACCTCAGAGCAGCTTCCAGTATCTAAAGGGGGCTACAAGGATGCTGGTTTGAGGGATCATAGCAATAGGACAAGAGGGAATGGGTTTAAACTTAAAATAGGGGAAGTTCAGGTTAGATATAAGGAAGAAGTTCTTTACTGTGAGGGTGGTGAGGCACTGGAACAGGTTGCCCAGAGAAGTGGTTAATGCTCCATCCCTGGCACCAGGGTTGACAGAGCCTTGGGTGACACAGTCTAACGTGAGGTGTCCCTGCCTGTGGCAGAGGGGTTGGAACTGAATGATCTTAAGGTCCTTTCCAACCCAAACCATTCTATGATTCTGTGTTGTGCTGTGCACATGCATAGGTGGAAGGGGACATTCAGCATTTTCTTTTCCCTCCAGATTAGCTGATGTGAAATCAGAGGTTGGAAGATTGTTTTATTGGGAAACTTTCACATTATACCGGTCTAAAGAGCCTGCTGAGGTGTTTCCCAGCACCCTGGGGCTGTGTATCCAAGCACTCATCACCTCTTCTTTCCATACTCACAGTTGTTTATCAAAAGGAATGTGAAAAGGTCGTTGGGAGAGCGTGCTATGCTATAAATAATGGCTTTGCTGTGCTGAGCATGAGCCATTCAGTGACTGGAGCAGAGACAGCTGTTGACAGAAGGCTGAATTGTTCAGCAACAGCAGACATCAGGATTAAGTGTGAAATTTGGAAACCACCTCATGACGTGCATAGGAACATGTGACATCAAAGATTATTGGTGTTGGCAGGCGTGCATTCTCATCAGGAGCTTGCTTTGTGTAGGATTTTTCTCCTGGAAAAAGATAAGAACAGATTTGTGTAAGTCTCTCACAATTCTTAGCCTGTTTTGAAGCTTACGGTCTGTCACTCCCTGCTATGGCTGGGACTGAGAGAGACAAAGGAAAGAATAATGCCCAGGAGTTTGAGAGATGAGTAATTATTGTTTGGAGAATTAAATCTTATTTCTTTTTAGTGTCCCAAAGAACTGCCTGAGCTTTGCAGGAGGAGGGATTTTTGTGGTATGTTTGGAGTCAAAAGCCTCTTCCTGCCTGGGTTACTTCTCTTGGGTCTAGTCTGTGTGATATAGCAGAAGATATCACAATATGTGTATTTCATCACAAGCAAGAACTTCAAAACAGAGATGGTTGCAAATGGATACTAGAAATGCAGTTCTACTGAATGGTTTGTCTCTGCCTCAGTGACTGTGTACCTTCTGCCTCCCTGGTTTTACTGGACCAAAAGATCATCTGCTGCTGCGCCTGGTGGAACTCCTCTTTCTGAGGGACAAGCACTCTTTTAGATCTTCTGAAGCTAGAAAGCTGAGCCACACATATCTTTGTGGGTCTTACAGAACTTGTTCTGTGTCCTGCATTGGGCATAGTCTTGTCAGCAGTGACTTCAGAGTCTGCCCTTACCTGCTCATGGTTTAAAGCAGTTCACACAGGTTTCACAGTATAGTAAACCATGAATCCATCATCTACATACAAGTCACATATTGTATGTATGTAGTTGTGCATGTATGTATTGATATAAGTAACAAAAGATTCTCAAATCATAACTTTTCTCTTCCAAGCACGTGGCTATGCCTCCGTATGATTTAATGATATATTTCCTAACTTAGCATTAAAAAGTAGAAGGCCCTTAATAATACAGGATGGAAGGGAGGTGAAATTTGAATAAACAAGCCTTAATGGGAAAACTGCAGGTGGTATAAACACAGGAGAAGGAGAAGTGGCTCTGAAGGCCTTGTCAGATGCTCCTGTTTCCAGTTATGAGTGTCTGCTCTTGGCAGATAGGCAGGGAATATACAAGAGCAGGATAAAGGCAAATGTATTCAATTGGGATCCGATTGTGCCATGAGTGAGAGGAGAATGCAGAGCCATACCCTTGGAGAAAACCTCCACAGCAGAAGTGACTTCTTAGTCCCCCAGCTAATTCCCAGGACTCCTGCCTCACCCTTGCAGAGACATTTTAGATCCTGTGCAGAGCTCAGGAGAGGATCAGGACTCAGGATATTGATTAGGGACTTGGCTCCTGCTTTTTATGAAGGGTACAGAGAAAGGCAGCAAGAAAACACCTTGCAGTGGGGGAGAGGAAAGATGAGGATATTGCTCAGCTGTAGCCTGAGATGCTGGAGGTGCCAGGACTGTGGAGCAAGGAGGAAGATCACTGCCTGCTGCTGGGTAGGGAGAGGCCCCCTTCAAAGCTCCTCTCCTTCCTTTGGAATTCTAATGTGTGAGGATAGTTTCTCCCCTTATAAAGGTACACAGCTGCTGCTTGTGGCAGGGAAAACAGAATTTACATGTTATGCATATTGAGCTTCATAGTATCTTACTTGTAAGGGAACTGTTGTCTTGTTTTCATTGCAAAATTAGACAGTCCCAGACAGGTGAGGGGGTAATAAAACCTATGCAAGCAAAAATAGCTTTGCTGTTTATGCAGGGTGTGAGGAACACTGCAAACAACTGTGTGTGAATTCATAATAGCTATGTCAGATAGTGCTTTGTGACTGTGTTTTCCTGGAAATTGCAGGGCTGGTTTTAGCTGTTGATCATTTTGTCTGACTGTAATTGCTCTGGTTGATCTTTGCAAGCACAGCTGTAGGCTGATCTTCCAAAATTACTATTGTTTTTGCCAAGTGTGTTCACCTGTTTTTGGAAACAAGGCATTGAGAATGCTGCTTTGATCTGTATGTAGTGAAACATGCTGGGAACCTTTCCCTGCACAGTTGGGGTGATGGTGGCTGTCACACTACATCCAGCATGTGGCTTTCTGCTCTGCTGCACAGACTTAGACTAAGGTTGATGAGGTGTTTGGGGAATAAAGCTTGCACATGGTGGAGAGACCTGTTGGTTTTAGCAGGGAAAAACCTCAAAAGAGTTGAAACTCTTAGAGCACACACCATCCCTTTCCATTGCTAGCAGTGGCTGATGGGTGCAGGTTTTTGCCCCTGCCTCACCCAGGACTACAGTGCTAGGTCACTGAATTTACTGCAGATATCTGCCCTGGGGAACACTTTTGTTGCCTTGGGAGTTTGCATTTGTGCATCCTTCTTATGTTTGCACAGTGCAGGCAGCGGAGCTGTACTGTTCACATGCAGAGCAGATGTAGGGCAAGGAAAATTAGGCTTTAGTGGTGGTGTTCTGTGACCCCTGAGCACATGTAGCAGTACTAATAATGATATTTCCCATGATCTGGAGCTCATGCACAGTTATGCTGGTCTCAGCTTTCAGCATATCATTTATGGTTCTGAAGTTCTTTTGAAACAGTTGGAATGGGAAAGGGACAGTCACAGCTTCAGAGCATTTCACTCACTGAAGGGTTCACTTGTGCTATATCAAACAGGAAAACAAATAGAAATACACAGGGGATTTTGAATTCTAGATGTCCAAAACCTGCAGAAACCAACAAACCCATCTCACTTGTCATTCTGTATCATCATATCAGAATGGTTTCTCATTTCCCGGAGAAGGTCCTGAGCACATGTTGGTAAAATTTCAGACATGAGGAAGGTGTCCAGACTCTGTCTTCTCACTTCTCAATATTGATTTGCTTGTTGACATTGCAGATGGCTTGCGCTGTCTAACACACTTGCACTACGGATGGTGAGTGCCATGTGCCTGTGGTGGGATGGGTACGCTAACTCCTGCTGTCTTCTGCTGGGCTGATTGTTCCAGATCAGCCCATTGAACTGAGTATCTCAAAACCCTCCTGAAAGCAGGAATATGCAAACCGTAATCCCTGCAGAAGCCAGAAAGGAACTTCTATAGAGCTGGAGAAGGACTTTGCCTCACAGGGTCTGTAGGTGCACAAGCTGAGCTTTTTCACCTCAGACTGTGTCTAGCTGGGCAACCAAGAGTCTGTATTCTTCTAAAGAGACCACATGAGTGGTCTCAGCTTTGTTTCCTCTTGTGAGGAAAGAGAGTGAATTGCTTTCTGAAAGGCAAGAAGAATGGAGATGCTGACCTGGCATTTCACATCCTAAAGCTCTGAACAACCCTGTGATATGTTATTGCTGACCCTGCTTTGAGCAGGGGTTGGACTAGAGACTTCCTGAGGTCAGGAAGTCAGATTCAGCCTGAATTATCCTGTGGTTACCACATGCAACAGCTGCCTTAGAAATTTCTGTCCCAGTTCACTCACCTTTTCTGCCACAGGCTTTGGATACTGAGCTGAAATGATGCCAAAGAGAGCTGGAATTGCAGGCAAAGTACGGGGGACTTTCACCAGGTCCTAGTTGTCCTTGCAGCCAGAACCACAGGAGCATCCTGCAGAGTGTGGTGGCTATTCAGCCTGTGCTTCCCTATAGGGCTGAATTTATGGCAGAGATGGAGGAGGCATGGGAAGAGAGGTTCCAGTGCTGCTCCATACCCTAGGTGGAAATGGGTTTTGCTCTTTGCTACATTCCTTCTCTTGCATTCCAGGCATTTGGTCTGATATTTGTAATGCAGCTGGATTAAGGGATGCACACTGTGATTACTACCTGTGATTAAACCCTGAAGGACAGGACAGCTGGAAAGTATGGGCTGCTGGTACCTTCTGCTGTGACCAAAAAGTTAGAGTTGACCTGTTGAGAAGCAAATCCGTCTGGATATTTGTCACCCTTGTGGAATATTAAATTCTGGCTCTCTGCCTACAGTTTATTCATTCCTTTAGTTCCTATTCATCTTCCCTCCTTCCCCTTTTTGTAACATTATTTTTCAGATGCCTAAATGAGTGCCTTTGCAAAACGCAGTGTTTTTCCCTTCTGTTTCTTGCCCAGGCTAAGAATAAATTATAGCTTAAACTTGGGAATGCTACATCTGTCACCAGTTGTAAAGCGGCCTTGAAAAACTTTGCTTTGGCAAGCCATAATTGCTGATAACTGCTCCTTTCATGCAAATCCCAGTGTGCGTGGGACTGCTAATGTGGTGGTGGGCTCAGTGAGACATGCAGCTGCAGCAGGCAGGGCAGCCTCACAGGCACTGCTCTGCATCCCAATGGGATGCCCCAGGAAGCTGTTTTTGAATGAGCATTAGTTTACATACCTGCAACCAAACCATGTGGGGTTGAATCCAACTTATTTAAGTTCCTGCTCATCACTAATTTAGTCTGCAGGATTTGTGGGTACTTTCATTGCCTGGCTGCCTTTGGTGGTAAATACAACTGCAGTGTGATCCTGCTGCCTGCCAGCTTGGCTTGTGGGACTCTCATGAAATACTACCCCATTGTACCCAGTTCTCCCTTATCATAGAAGCAGTTATTACTTGCCAGAAGCTGCAGGTATAAAGTCAGAAGGCTGACAGCACCATCCTTGTCCTCCAGATGTGGTTATTGTGCTGAGTGAGCAACCTCGCAGCCGCTGAGCTGTAGTAACCTATGTGCAACTTGCAGGAAATAAGGTTACTCACTCTTTTTCTGCTGCTTCACTGAAGAGGCAACTGCTAATGGGGTGGTTGCTGGGAAGAATGTTAAGATAAGTCTACATGCTTTGCTGAGCATCCTATAGAGTAGTCTCTTCCTGCTCTGAGGCTTTGTTGAAGCATACTTGCACCCCTGGGAATCTGACCACTCAGTTAACAGTCCCAGAGATGGGTACTGTCACAGCAACAACTCTGAGCATAATGTGCAAACTGTTAGCTAGCTAGCATCTAGCTGCTGAGGCTTGCACTGCCTAAAATGGAGTGATTATAGAGCACAGTGGGGCTCGGTGCAGCTTGTGAAGCATATGTTCAATGCTACATGGCTAATAGTACAAGTTGTAATACCTGACTTACCTGGAAAGGTCAGCAAGCAATGCAGCTGGGTGGCTGTCTTGCAGTTGGCATGGCTTTCTCTGCAGCCTGCTGTCAAAGGCTGATTCCAGCACATGGATGCTCCAGTGGGGCTGGCACTCAGTTGGCTTTTCCATTTTTCTTCCAGGTGCCACAGAGGTCCTGAGTCCTAGTGTGGTGCATGATACAGAGATGCAGAGCCCAGCAGGAGAAGGCAGCTCAGGTTTGATGTTTGTTTTTGGCTTGCTAACAGGGAATGATTGAATGATTATTTGTTGCTTGTGCAGAAGTGGTATTTCCCTCGATGCTGGCGTGGGAGAGTCCTCAAGCTGGGAGGTGTGATAGGGAGCATGGATGCCCTATTAGTTGAGAGCTGGACATTGAGAAAGGGCTTTGTGTTGTCAGCCTGGGACTGTGTCCTTCAGCATGGCCTTGCTGGGAGGGTTGCTGACCAAAGTTTTCCTACCCTGTGATCCTTTTCGACTATGTGTAAGCTGGAGCACAACAGAAATCTCAACTACATACCCATGTGGAGCAACAGCCATAGGGAAGGAGATGAGGAGGTCACAAAGGGAGCCTGAAATTGAGTGTCAGCTGGATATTTTGAAGGGAATATAAGCCACATTGTAGTAAACACTTAAAAATACATCAGCAGAAAGATGCTCTCCTTCCATTTTACAAGTGAAGTCTTTGAAAGTTGTGCTGGCACCTTAAGGTAACACTGAGTTGTTGGCTCACATATCTAGGACTTCTTTTCAGGTGGCACCATTTGCATTACCAGCAGCTTGAAAGAGCAGTTTTGCAGGTGTGGTTATCAGTGCCATAGCCTGTGTGTGGGTCCTCTCATGTATCTGGTTTGTGGTCCCCCTACCATGTAATAGATTTCACTTGAAGAAGAAATAGGGCTTTAATTGCATCATTCACAGTGTACGGGAGCCATATCAAAGTGGAGAATTCCTCTTGGCTCCCACTCTCTTTCCATCACCTCTACTGCTGCGAGCTCCTTGCTCAGGGTTGCTTTCACATGCATGTGTAACACCACACTGCAGGCCAACTTGGAGTAATACAGTAAAGGCTGCAGTAAAATGCAAGTAACACGTCTTACTTTTTCTTGGCTCTTTCCATCCCTCTGGAGAGATGTTTTTCCTCTCTGTTTATGGAACAGCTCCATGAACACTTTGGGGCAGGAGGAAAACTGGATCTTCTTATGCTATTATGATCAGTAATGTTGGGTTGCCTCCATTTTGAGTTCTTCTTGAGAGATGGGCTCACATTTCCTATTTGCCACTTTTGGGTGTTTTGTAGTTCCTGGAGTCACTTTCTTCTAGAGGATGTCCATTGAGAAGTACAGAAACTGAGATCACTGGTGATTGTTGAAAGTTTGGGCTTATGTTCACTCCAAGGTTCTGTGGGACCCAGTATAGTTTGCTCTGTATGTGTATTGCCAGCTGAGGCTGCTGCCCCTTGGTGCCGGGCTGTATGCAAATATGACTGTAGATATCCTCCATAGTCACAGGCACTATTGAACAAGTCATGTAGTTAACAGGGTCCTTCCTATGTATATAAATCTGCAAATGTGTTGTAGGTTGTAAAATTTATGAGCACTTTAGTCCTTATAAATTTTTACCAAGTGTGGCCTTTAAAACCAAGGGTTGTTATTAGTGTTACATGCAGATCTTCATTATTAGTAACCCTCTGCTCACTCTTTCCCTTATGGGGGGGTGAGGGAAGAGAGAAACTAAACCTTAAGGAAAGAGAAGATAACAGTTGGATGAAAGCAGTGAAATCACTTCCAGGTCCACAGACTGGTGTAGTAGTTTGGGTAGTAAAGATTATATAATCCAGATGGTAGTAAAGATGATATAATCCAGATGGGGGGAATTTGAAGGAGTATATTCCCATGAATTCTAACTGCCTAAATGCAGTGTTGCTAAAATAAAATATGTATCCAGTAAATCACTGTTCACTTATAGCTAGATGGAAATCAAATGGTTTCCTTGCCAGAAGTTAACTCAAGAATGTAGGACATCATGCTGTTGAAATATGCTGGACTGACATTATGAGGAAGCAATTGTTAACTACAGCCTTGATTCTGCTTCTCTGTGCCCCTTCTTCCCTTTTTCCACGGGCTGAATGTTGTCCATTGCAATCCTGTACAAGGCTGGAGTATGCCTGGGACCAGGGAAAGATGAGGCAATGCAGAGGTGGGCTGCAGAGCAGAGCCAGTTTACAGATCTACAGGTACCCCAGGGAGAGTCACAGGAGGACACAAGACTCCTGATTCTCCCAGACTTGTCAGTGGGGTACAAGAAAGTATCCCAGTTCAGTGTAAGGGTATCCACATACCATTGCAGGCTTTGAACCAGTCCATATTACCATCAGTGCATAGTTCTCACTTCTGTATTTTCTTCTCCCATGCTTTCTTTTTTTTGGCATGGAGTCCTTTTTTTCTCCTTCTTTTTGTTTGCAAAAAGGAAAAACTGCCACTAGGATTATGTCCTCTTACTTAAAGTGCTTGTTCTGCTACATGTACATGTAAATTTAATTATATTGGCCATATGAAAGATGCATGAAGGTTCACTTTTGGGAAGTATGCCAGAGATACCTTCTGAATGTGTAGCTGATGTAGGCTTGTGTGTAGTAATTGAATTACTGATCATCAAATATTGTATCAATGAAATAATCTGGGTAAATTCTGTGTACTTAAGTAACTGTAGCCTTGAGGTTGTGGTAACTGGAATAACCCTCTTATTGATTTTTTTTTGTTGTTGTTGAATATGCATAATTTATACCTCTTAATAAGACCGTCCTTTACAAGCTGTTCCCGTGTCCTTCATAACAGGTGTTTTTCTTTCAGTCACTTGTGAAGGATTTTCCTGTCACTGCTTATACTCCCATGTCCTTCTCACAGCCAAGGCAAAAGAAGGAGGATGTTCTCTTTCTCTTCTCACTGCTTTCTGTACACAAAAAGTGCTTGCTCCAATTCTGATGGAGCTTTGTGGAAAAGTCTATTTACATCTTTCCATTGCTTCTTCATGGTCTGTCCTTCCTTATCTACCCATCATTTTGTCAGGGAGACTTAAGATCATGGGACTGAGCCATGACAGTAGCAAATATAATCTGTTCCTGGTATGTCCCAGGGACCAGGAGAAGCGAGTCCATCGAGACCCTATTAATATTGTGGATTCGAAGTTAATTGGTTTGTCTTTCTCCTCCTGTCTTGTATGTTTTTTGTATCTCTTCTCCCATAGGCTGCTCCATAGATAATCTCTGGTCCAAGGGGCAACTAAATTGGTGTTCTTCAGTGTTGCTGTCAGGTTACGGGAAAAACAGCTGAAGAAATAGTGAGCATCATCTTAGGATCATCTTCTGCAACAGCTGGTGAAGGTGCTTTGAGACAGCATAGGATGGCAAATACAATAATCTGTAACACAGTAAATCCATGAAAATATATCCTCATCCACTTATGTAGAGGGACATGTACAGTACACAGTGGATGATGGACCTGACTAGAAGTTATGTTGCAGACCTTTGTTTTGGAATCCCAAAGTGAGATTTCAGCATGTGCTTCCAACTTTTCCTAGAACAAAGCCGTTTGCTTCACCCTTGTCAGTACTATACATGACTTATAGTATAGATGGCAATAATATAAATGACAGATAAAGGTCATTCAAACTTGGTTTGGGGTACAGGCATAATATATAAACTCCTACAGTATGGCATAAGAAAGAAGCCCAGTCTTTAAGACTGACCCAAACCTGTTCTGAAATGCATGATTTATGAAGCCCTGTCAATTCCTTTTACTATTTTAGAGACTGAAGATTTTAAAGCATTTCTGACTTGTCTGAAATCATTCATTGTTCACTGCATTATGCAAGATATTGTTACAAGTTGGATCTGACATGCTCTGTTAGCAGCTGTATTCTCCAGTGGCCTGTTCCAGCAATTCCTTCATGCTTCCAGGAGGTTTTCCAGTGAAACTGAACCCAGCATTGTACTCAGGAGATATGGTATGCAGACCCTGGCTTTGTTCATCTAGAGAAACAACACTTGGGATGTATTAAGCTGGATTGGACCCAGCTAATGCATGGGGAATTGAGCAACTGCTGTTGAGTTTCATGGAGAAAAGCTGCATTATCACTGAATGAACTCCATTAGTGATCAGAGTCTTCTGGCAAGAGCTGAGCAGGTCTTGGACTGTGTAGCCTGGCTCACGAGGGAGGAAAAGCATCAGTAGATGTGATGAGACCTCTGCTAAGCATTCACTGCTCTATCCATGGGAGAATCTCACCCTCCACTTTGAATGCTGCCAGTGTGTCTTTTCTGGCAGCTGCATCTACCAAAAGTAGAAGGCCAGTTTTTACTATTGTTCTCCAAGATCTTTTGTGTCTTTTGCTTTGGCACTTTATAATTTTAATAGAAAAGAACAAAAGAAAAAATCAAAATCCTTGTACCTGCCTTTTTCCCAGGCTTGTGCAGTTCAATACTTGCATTTTCCTCACCTCTGCTGTACAGTTCGACTCCAACTGCCCTCAGCTACAGAGACCAATTCTTTATAAAAGATCAGGCAGCATTAGCTGAAGAGCAACTTCTTTCAGCTTTTTTGCCATAACAAAACATCCCTGGTAGCCCGGGCCTGGGAAGTCATTAGTATGAAGTTTCCCCTAAACCTTCATTAGCCAAAGGGGAAGAGAGGAGCGAGACTATACCTGACTTACCCTCTTTGTTGCATCTGTCCTGTTGTTTAGAAGAGAGGTGGTTCCCTTTGCAGGTAGGCAGTCTTGTTGCTGTAAGAACATGGAAATGAATTTTCTCAGTGTTAATCAGATTTTGAGTCCCTAGTAAGTCATGGGCTCTCAATTTAATAGCAGCCACTTACCAGTTTTTGAAGAGACCTCTTAAAACCATTCCTTCTCAGAAGATCTCTGTGCTGTTTTCTTCAACTCCTGCTAATACTCCACAATATTTCCTATTGCCTTCTAACCAAAGAATATGGAAAAGTGATGCCCAAGATGTTGAATGCTGTTTCCCCTTGTGGGAGCATGATGAAGGACTGGGCAGAGCTGGCACTGATGGAGCAGCCCCTGCTCTGGCCTGCAAGGGACCCGTCTGTGCCCAGCAGAGATGCACTAATGATAGGCTGCCCTTGAGGCATGATGTACTTCATCATTATCTGCAGATTTTCCTGAAGTCAGGATGACTCCCATTCCCTCTCAGTGAGCAAATTGAATGTGTTTCAATTATACTCACATAGTTATATATGTTAGTATATATGTTAGTATAACATAGCTAACTTCATTAATTGTTTTTGAAGATTGAGGAAAGGAAAGAGATTGCAAAAATGATCAATAATAGAGGAGTGGGAGGAGAGAGCTCCCCCCTGAGGAAAAGGTCATGAAGAGCTGTGAAACAGGGAATTGTCACTGTATGGGAATTCGAGGGATCTACATTCTGTGATTACAAAGCACAGTAAGAAAGTGTACTGAGTTTCTTAAAGATTCTATTGATGTTTCTGCTTCAATTTCTAATTTAATTTTGCGTAGAAGTGCCATAAAAGCAATCCTTGAAATGTTTTCTAATGCATATTGAAACGTTTAAGAAAAGAAAAAAATACCAGGCCTTGTAATGTAATGTAACATATAAGGTATTTTGCCTCAGAAAGATTACTTAAAATAAGTGGTTGTGTTTAGAAGCCTGTGTGAACAAAGCTCTTTAAAATGCTGTGGGAGAAAGGTAGTCCATGGAGATTACAACTATAGAAAATACTGTGCTACTAACACACATTTAAACTTTCCACAGCAAAATGTGGCTAATTGAGACCACTTCAGCTTCCAGTGCTTCCTGAATGCTAACTCCATTGTTAAAAACCCAACAAAAGCAGGAGTGGGAATGTTATTTAATAAGAATCATGAGCAGTTGGGCTGTCCCATGGAGAGCAGTTGCTGATGCAGAGTCCAAGCAATGGTAACAGGTGTTTTTAGTGGAGGGAAGTTATCGTGAGTGGTTTAATTTCACATGCAGATTAATAATGTCATTTTATGTTCTTTCTTGTGACATTAAAACTGTTACAAAAGCAAATAATCGGTTTTTATGGGGTGAAAAAACAATGGCGATTAGAAGTTCAGTACACACACAAAGAAGAAGGAGGAGAATATATCAAAGTAACATGCAGAAGGACACAGTGTAGTACAGATAGAAGAAAGCACCTTGTTGAACTTAGATCTTACTCAGTATAAAAGTCTTAGCTAAATGTATCCTTGTTTGTGTGTATGTGTTTTTAATAAGTTATTTTCTGATTTTATTCCCCCTTACAGTTGTGAATCAAAGACTGGGATTGCTGATCAAATTGAGGACAGCAATTTAACAGCATAAAAGATTTGGAGGTGAGTGAAATTAAACCATTATCTGAATTAGATGTTTTTGTGGCACTGAAAGCTCAAAAATCAACATGTCACCTGTAGGCATGTTTTGGATATTCCAAGGTAGCAGAATGCATAATGTTGGGAACAGACATAGAAGCTGAGGGCTGTGACAACTCATGGAGATCCTAACTGATGTTGAGGCCCCATTGTGCAATACCACCCTCTGGGCCTGAAGGCTTCTGGTTCTAGTCTCTGTTTTACCACTGAAATCAACTGATTAAAGTGACAAACAGTTTTCTTCCAGTTTAGTGGATCTGAAATAACTTGGAGATAAGCTGAGCTTCAGGTCCTTCTGGCTCAGAAGTTATGGGGGCAAAAATAAGAGGTTATAATGTCAGGCAGACAGAGGCAGACCAAAGGTACCTGTCTGGGCTGCCAGTCTTTGGGGTCAGAGCTGGGAGGTATGCTTGAAATGTGACGTGGTGGAAGGCTGTGACTGGGGGACTCTGGTCCAAAGCCCTTTTTGCTGACTACAGGCTGCAGAATCTGAGTGTGGCTGCATCCATCTAGGATGTAAATTGTTGCTGGAAAAAAGGTACAGTGCCTCGTAGAGGATGCTAAAGGCAAGTATTAAAGTGGCTAAAGGTCTGACAGCCAGTAAGTTAGGGGCAAGAGTGTTTTGTGATGGACGAGGGCTGGGGGGAGGACACAAAGCTGGGAGGTGCCTGGAATCTGGTCTCTGACCCCAGCCAGTCACAGCTTTAGGAGAGTGGGGCCTGTGTGATCAGCACTGTGCTTGCTGTTTTGGATGTAGTCTGGTTTTAAGATGAAGTTATCCCAGGAAAGCCAAGAACTGTTGTGGGCTGAATTTTCTTCAAAGAAAGGGTTGTTTGCATGGGATTGAAAATGTGACAAAAGAGAGTGCTGATAATACAAGAAGACATGAAACTGTGTAAATTGAGATGATGTTTAGCCTGTAAACTCAGATATGAATTAAAATCAAAATTGGGAGTATTTTAGAGTGTGGAGGTGTATGGTTTTGCTATGAAATTTCTGTTGGTGCCCTGTTCTTTGATTGCTGTAATACAGTAAAACATAAAGGGGCTACACGTTCAAAAAGTGCTCTCCATCTGTCCTCTCAGTTTTACTGTTTAAAAACCTTTCTGTGTTTAAAAGCTTCTGACGTGAGAGTCTCAAAGTAGCTGGGAATGCAAAGTAGTAAAATTCTCTGTTATGTTTTGGTCATTTTGAGCAATTCCAAATTTCAATGGTGTGACAGTCACTGCTCTGGTTCCTGTCTGACCACTCAAGTCCAAACTCAATAACTGCTGATCAATACAGTTTGTGACTGTTCTGCATTCCTGGTGCATCATTGTGCAGCATAACACCAGTTCACAATCTTTATATCTCAGTTCTCTATTTTGGGGCTTGAAAAATTAATACAGCTTTCTCCTCACTAAATGCTGTCATCACCATCTAGTTGTCAGAGTGGTGTAAGTCTGTTACTGGAGTCAGGTACATTAAGAAATGTTATTAAAAATCTGACATCTCCAAAGAGGTATATACAGCAAATGTAATGACAGTCATAAGCATTTGATTTTTGAACACTGCCTTCACAAACACACCTCAAACACCATTTTGCTGCAAAACTGTAAGCCATTGTGCATCTCCCTCCAAGTGCCAGGAGGAAAAGAATATAAAAGCCAATCAGATCTGGCACATGGGTAGGTAAATGATGGGTGACATTTAAGGCATTTAATAGAATAAATCCTGTTCATCAAAGCCTGCAGGCATGTAGTTTGGCCCAGTGTGGGCTAACTGGGGTCTTGTAGAGCATCAAAAGCTGATTTCTTTCTGCCTGTGTGATACTTTGTGAGAGTGCAGGTACATTGCATTAAGATCTCTCAGAGGACTGTCAGTAATAACAGCATGAAGGGTCACATTTTAATCAGTACTTGCTGGCTCCCTAAACCCATCTGTACCGTTGCCTGCCAATTGCTTGTTCCCCTTCCCATATGACTCACCTGTCTCAAAGTCCCTTAGTCACTGATGAACCCGTTGGCGAGGGATCCACCACTGAAAGCATGTCTCAAAATCACCTTCTGCTTTTGCCTTTTGGGTTGTTTTTAAAGATCTTCGGGTGTTTTTACAAATCAGCAATGATTATTAGTGATGCTATCATACTAATCATGTTACTCATGATCACAGAGAGGACCTCTTACAAGCACTGGTTGATATGGTCTTTCTCTTCTGTTGCAACTTCCTTTAAGGCCGTTATGCTGTTAATTTAGCACAGTGGTAGTCCTTCAGTCCAACCTTTAAAAAGATGCAACAAATTAAATCTTTAGGCACTGTAAAAGGTTCTTGAGCAAACAAAAAATGGGAGGAATAAGCTTCTCTATCAGTACCTATACCTTGTCTGCATGGGCTGCTTCCTGCTACAGAGCTGGGAGCCCCATTCTGCATCATGGGCTGCTCTGCCCTGTGCAGTGAAGCTGCACCTGCTGAAAACTAAGTCTGAGTTTATTCAGAGCCTGCTGGATTATAGCACACTTCTCAGTCTGGAGGGAAAAAATCACTGTCCACAGGAAGCATGCATCTGATAAAATGCCCTTAACAGTCTCTCCCAGCTTTTCTTCGTGGTATCAAGCTTAAAAAGAGCTGTTAATGCCAGTCTGAAGCAAAAGAGACCATTTCCAGTGGAGTTTGCATTTGTGTTGGCTGCATATACAATAGTAGGCATAGTCTGTAAGCCTAGTTGGAAGGGTTTACTACTGAAAGGTTGTAAAAATAAAAGGATTTGTAGAGATTCTGTCCTCTCTTGTGAACTCACCGGCTTTGTGGTCGATGTGCTTTACATCACTGCATGCTGCAGTAATCTGTAAACATTGGAACTGCTTATTTGACCAAAGCAAATCAATGTTGGGTTTTTTTTTTGCCAGGTGAAACAAGAGAATTGAGCAGATTTAGACCAATCCTTGTAAAAGACACAGCTAAATCTGTGGGCAGAACTTTTGGTTTACCTCAGCAGGGCAGAGGGCTGAAGCTGCAGGACTGGGTCCTGTCTTGTCAAAGTGCTGTCCCTGAAAAGAGAGCAGGCAAAGGGTATTGCTGCTGTTGGTATTGTGGTCATCTTCAAGAACTGCTGCTAACCTGCTTCCCTCTCCTTGTGTATTACCAGAAGAAAGAAAAATGACAAGAGCTGCCCAGTTTTTAACTGGCTAGAAAGCTTGGCATCAGTGTGTCCTGTTTTCCCTGTGTATTTTCTTGATTGCTTTATGAAGTGGTGTTTAGTATTCTTCATTCCTGTATCATCTGATCTGCTGTGTGATAATAGCAGTCATCAAAAGTGAGGATTTTGTCTTAGAAACCCTATCAAGGACAGCATGGGCCTGATGTGGCAGAAGCAATAAGCTCTGTATCTGCTGGGGTGCACTGACAACTCTCTTATCAATTTGCTTGTCACCCACAGGTTTGTGCTGGCTTCCCAAACCCACAGCGTGTGCTGTTGACAGCAAAGTAGTGATGGAGATAACTCTGCTTTCTGTATTGAGTAAGTTATTTTTGCTGTAACTGTTTCCCCCTTCATCTTTCTCTCCAGCTCTTTGGGCAAAGGCCATCTGTGAATTGTGCAGGGGACAGTGTTCATCTGCTAAGAGTTGTGTGCAAAACACTTTGGTGGAGCTTAAACATCAACGTGTGCTTGGCTTCAGGTCAGTTAAGTAGTCCTGGCCCCTCCTTGTTTAGCAAACCACCCTGTACAAGGAATCAGGCTTAATCCCACACTTCACATTCGTCACAGGCACAGGAGTTTTGCTGCACAGAACTTGATTCTCTTTCTGATGAAAATGGAAGATCCCAATATATAATAGACAAATTTAACAGAGAATGGTCTCTACCAGGGGTTGGGCAGGTGCTCAGGAGAAGGCAGGGCAGGGGTGGTGTGTGCTGTGCCCATGTGTGTAGGAGCTGGGAGACCCTTCTCCTGCATTCCAGCACTAGCATCCAGCCCCACTGGTGATAAATGAGCAGCCCTTCCTTGTGTCCTGGGGCAGAGATGGCCCTGCAAGCTGGTTAGACCCTGAACTTGCCCTGTTTCAGTTTGAATCCGTCACTCCTTGTTCTATTGCTACAGTCCCTGATGAACAGTCCCTCTCCAGCATCCCTGTAGCTCCCTTCAGACACTGGAAGCTGCTCTGAGGCCTCCACAGATCTTATCTTCTTTAGGCTGAACAGCCCCAACTTCCTGAGCCTGTCTTTGTACGGGAGGTGCTCCAGCCCCTGATCATCCTCGTGGCCTCCTCTGGACTTGCTCCAACAGTTCCATGTCCTTCTTATATTGAGGACATCAGGACTGTACACAGTGCTCCAAGTGAGGTCTCACAAGAGTAGAGTAGTGGGGCAGGATCACCTCCTTCAACCTGCTGGTCACGCTTCTTTTGATGCAGCCCAGATGAAGAAAGTATTTCTTCTCAGCTGAAAACAAGGGGCTGCAGGCTTGGGACTACAAACTGACCTACTTCCAAAGAATACTGAGCTCCCTTGAAATACAGTGGTTTATAGTGTTGGTCAATAATAGAAAGTGCCCCAGCGTAACAGTATTAAATGCAGCTTGGAACTGAGCATTATTGGCTGCAGTCTAGACAAGCTCGCAGGCTTTCCCAGATCAATTCCATTCAATTCTGTGCTGGTTTACAATAATTCTTATAGTTCCTACAGGTTTATTCATTCAGAACCTTTTGAAACACATTAAAAGCTGAACTCAGCCAGGGTAATGGTAGACAGAATTCCTGCCAGAGTGTTAGTTGCTTTGGCTTACAGGTCTGTCCACAGGAAAGTGCTGCAAAGTGCTTAGCCAGATGCTTGTAATACTAAAACCACCATGGGCAGAATTCTATCAATATAAACATGCTTGTTTTGGGATGGTTATTCCGCTCTTGTTCCAGGTAGAGGGTCCAATCAAACCAGTATACTGCTAGTTTTCTTCTTCACATCAGCAAGTGTTGTTGGCCCAGTGTGCTCTTTTAGTAGGCTGGCAGGGATCTGTCCCTGCTTTATGGTGGGGAATCTTGGGCTGCCTGTGCAGGAATTACAGGGCTGGAGGCAGAAAGTACTGGGCCCAAACACCTCTGGCATGGTTGCTCTCCACAGGTTTTCACGGGTTGCCTTCATGTTGCAGCTTGCTTTAGCTTGACTTTTGTGTCTTCAGCAGGGAACTTTGGGCAGAATGATGTGTTCCACATTTGAGAAGTACCCCCCCCTTTGCCCTGCTCTCTGGGGAGCTAAGGAGCTGGGTGGCAGCTATCTGTAATACATAACATGCTTCTCAGCTGCTGCTCCTCTCTCTGCCACAACTTGCTGCTCAGGGCAGCAGAGTCTTGAGTCCAGATCAGAGACTGGATGGTTACAGCTAATTGTGAAATGGTCACTTTTGGTACTGCTGGTGAGGATTCTCTTACAGCACTGATAAAGTGCAAATGACAGACAGTGAAGGGAAAGATCACTTTTACCCCCTGTATGGATTTGTCTTAAGGATGTTGTGCTGGCTAAAGTTGCCCAGTGAAATGCTGGATGTTGCTGTGACAGTTACTAAGATTTACATAATCCTTTCTAGAACATCTGAATTTAATTGCTTATCTATAATATAATTTAGAATAATACCTCTCTTTCTGTTTTATTTGCCTATTCCATGGTGGTTACACTTTTTCAATTCCAAAAGCAACCCCATGGCCAGCTCTCTTCATTGGAGAGATGGTATTTGAAGAAGACTTCTTTGCTCTCCATCTGTTCTTTGACTGTGGCAATCCAGCCCACACTCCTGGCTAAGCTGTACTAAAACATAACTCAGCTCCTCCAAGAGCTCCTGCAAACATGCTGAGGAACTGAGATGCAGGCAGTCGTCCCAGGAAGCTCATTTCCTGAGGCTGCATCAGGGTCTCAGCTTGTCCCATCTGCCACCAGAACTGTCCTCCTTCATTGTGTCGGAGCAGATGTCTGTCGTGCTAATTGCTGGAGACCAGAGCTGCTGCAAAGGTCTTCATTTGCTTTAGGACTGGGAAATCATCTTTTTGGGACACTACAAAGTCCTGCCTCAAAGGCAAGTGTGTTCTTTTCAAGGTGTAGAGGCTCAAAGCCTGCTGTGGACTCAGATGGCCATGTTCTGATTGTTTTCAAGGCAGTGGGGGGAGCAGGAGAAAGACTCTTGGCAGCTTTGAAAATGTGTGTTGAAGACTGAGGAGTCTCGCTAATGAAATGTGTTGCATCTGTTGGCATGGAAAATGAGAACCTTACTTTTGAACTAACATTATTTGACTAATATAATGTGCTTCCAAACTGCTTTGTTTCTAAATACCCAAATAATGTGACATTTCCAAGGAACTACTGTGACTTTCTCTAAAGTTTTCATGTCCTTCATGTTTTTCAGCCTATTTCCTTTCCCCTTTCAGGTCTGTGTTATTTGCCAAACTTGTCTTTAAGCCTTCCTCTGTGTCTGGTTCTGTGCACTAGTAATACAGCTGTTTCACAGCCCTGGTATTTGTTTGTGGGAGAAGCTACAATGCTTTCCTGGCATAGGAGAAATCTTTGCCCCGAGTAGTTCAAAGACTAAGACTGGAAAGCCTGGACTAAGAAGATAACAGACCATTAGTGGTTTGGGTATTTCAGCCTTACTCGGGTGACCAGATTATATTCTTCCTGCAAGCACAAACCTCTTGTTTGACCTGGGGCAGGTCGTATGGATTGAAATGGTAAAAAACATGCAGGCAGTAGAGATTTGAGCATTGTATCACTTTACTCCTCCCTGTAAAATACCTCTGCTGCCACCTCTGTGGAGTACTTCAAAACCAAATACATTACAGACAGTAAGACCTCCAGACACTAGCAACAAGGAGCAGATTAAGTGCATGAGCTAGGATCATGGAAAGGGAAGCTCCTGCACAAAAGACTATCATTTGTTGCAAGCTGGAATTAAGTCTTAAAACACAATAGAGGTGCTTACACTGAGAGCTCCTTCACAAACCAAATTGGCATGTACTGAACTTCCACTGGCACTGCTGAAGAGCTTCCTCAGCCTGACCTTCCCCCTCTGTGCTGAAGGGATTCATGCCATGTCGGCAGGAGGAGGAGACTGCAAAAAAGTGGCAGGAGTACAAGGCAGAAAAGTCCAGCTATGATGTGGAAACTCACAGGAAATGCTAAGGAGGGAGATGAAAAGGTGACAAGTGATTTTAATCTGTGAAAGGGATTTGTGAGATGTTCAAGCCAATGATGTATGCTCAGCAGAGGTCAAATCTTCTGCAGTCCTCTATCTTTCTGTGCTTGCCTCAGTGAATTTTAATGGGTGCACTGCTGCATACCCTGCCCATCAGCCTGGAATTACTCATGTTATGGTTGGACTTGATGATCTGAAAAGTCTTTTTCAACTTACTTGATTCTATGTGTCTAGTGGAAAATGATCCATACAAACAGTGGCATTGCCTTTTCAATCTAAGGGTACTACTGGGTTTGAATTTCATGCCATGCAAGATACCTGTTCCTTTATCAGGCAACTTCAGAATGAATAGGGTTAAATGAAGGCCAACTATCAGGGAACAGTTATGTTAATTTCTGTAATACAGACTGTCCTGCAAATCTCTCATGGGGAATGAAGAACAAAACTGGTGACATAATAGGGTAGTAAAGGACTCCTTAACCCAAGTAGAATGGTAGCACAAATAGGTCCAAGGCTAATGCTCTGCTTTTTATATATATAACAAGAATTGCACCCTCAGGACTACTAGGAGTAGCATGTAGGAGGTGTATCAGGATTTCAGTGTTCCTTTGAGTTTCTGGAGCCAACTTATATTGGCTGGGGAGACACTGGCTGTGGTGAACAGGTTGGTGGGGGATGTGAGATTGCTACTGAAAATCAGTATTTCTAGCACTCTTCCCTCTTGCACTCTATTCAACAGCTCTGAGGATGAAATGGTTTGAGCACTCTCCTGCTCTATAACAATTGATTAAGCATGTGTTAAAACACTGTTAAGAATGTATTATCCCTTCCTAAACCATTTGTTAAGGACTGCTTGAGTCTGTGTGATTGTGTTACAGTTGCTATCCGTGTGCTTCAGCAGAGTTCTTTGGGATGTAAAGATGAACAAAGAATAGAAAGTCTTACATTATAGCCATATACATTTTGCTTGTGTTTTCCACTCTAGATGACTCTAGTTAGCAGAACTGGGAGGTTCAAGGAAAACATGCCTGCAGCAAACTGCCTCTCAGATAATGTTCCATGAAAGGGGCCTTCAGTTCTTGTTTTAGTGCAGCATGTGTGTGCAATGAATGAAATCATACTTTGGAGTATGGTGTATTTAAAAGGGTTAGAAGGGACTAGAAAGTCAAACTAATTTTTTTAGCTGACATATGTTCCACTTCTACCTTGTGTTACTTAATGAAATATGGTGGTTTTGTTATGGTGTCTTACCCACTTTAACTATTAGTTACTTGATCTCATATAGGAACCTTTGAAATATCTGTTGGCAAAACCTGATGAGAAGACAGTGACGTGCTTGAAACAAAAGCTGTGGCCGTTTCTGGGAGATGATAAAAATATGATGGGTCCTATAAGTGTTTACAAGGAAAACAGGTAATGGGCTCTCTTATAAGGACTGATCATCAGTGCTTTAATGATACAGACCCAATGCCAGCACTGCATAAGCCATGAATTCTGTAGCCTGGTGAAACCAGGGACACCCTGCCCATTTGCTCTGGGAGTCTTCTGCTTCTCTTGGTGCCAAAGAGTGGGTCGAAGTGTTTGTCTTTTCTGGAGCTCAGCTGTGACTAATGGAACAGGTCTGTGCAAGCTGTGGTTTCAGTTGTGCTGAACATTTACACAGAAATGAACAAAGTGCCTCTCAACACAAGCTTTTCTGCCCAGCTGATGGGCAAACTGTGTGGTTCAGAAGAAAGAATATCCAATCCCTCCTAGATGAGACCCTGACACCTGCCCAACCTGCCCCTTAACCTGGGCATACTGAAAGGTGGGAAGGGGCCAGTCCCATGCTCAGTCCCCTTCCCACCCTTTCTTCCTCTCCCCACTGGTGACTGCCCACAGGAGGTTCTCACACAGTTCTCTTTACCTTTCCCCATGAAAAAGATCTCTACCCACATAACTCCTGGGTTCACAGGGTCCTCAGCTACCCTGTAATGCCACTAGTTTAAAAGAGGCAGCTCTACACCTCAACCTTTGTCCATACACACAGGTTGCTCATGTTGCATGGAAGCACAGTGGTACCGTATGCTTCCATGGGTGGGCTGAGGTCTGAGGTGCATCTTCTCTCTTATATAACTACAGGGGCTGTAGAGGGACCTGGACTAAGAAAACAAGGAAAAATGTGTCCATTGCTCCCCCAGAATTTTATCTTAATCCCTACCAGAAACTAGACTAGTTCAGTGTTGTTATGACTGACTCAGTCATAATCAGAGTAAAAAACCAACAAAACAACATAACATAAAGTTAGGAAAAGGTGTCCCTTCTCATTTATTATGAGCATGTTTTCTCCTTCAACGTTTTCACCCACAGGGTGAGTTAAATCTGAAGTGCACAGAAAGCAGGTATGCATCCCCTAAAGGGTTTCCTTCCTCTTTCTGCTTGAAATGACTGTTATGGGGTGGGAAAAGCCTATAGCAGTGCTGCCCAGGCCTTGCAAAGTGCTGTAGGCACAGGCAACTTACTGTTGCAGCACACAGTCCACACTAGGTTGAAGTACACCTGATGAGGCAGAGGTGAGAAGCGTGTCATGGTTTGTCCATCCTCACTCTTCAAGGACTGGGGTTGTCAGGAGTCACCCCCTTCTCCTTCTGGGCAAGAGCAGAAACTCAGCCTGTCCTAATTAGATCTTCATTAGACATTTGCACAACAGAACTTGATTTATTGTGCATGTAAGTGTGTGTGTTTATACTTTGAGTTTATTCCTATCGCTCTCTTTTAATGTCTCCCACAAAAATACAGCTGAAATCCAAAGGAATTTGGTTAAAACCAGCAATGTAAGATGTTAGAGTGCTGAATGTGCTCTGTGATACAGCTAGCAGTGAAATATTCACAGGTTTGAGGTACTATTTGAATCTGTTGAATAACCTGCCTGAATTTCCAGTGCAGCTGATATAAACCAAAACAAAGCAAGCTGGCAGCAGAAGTAATTAAAACAATAGTTAAACCCACACTGATGGAACTGTGGGGGGCAGAAAGTTACATAGCTTGTTCTTTTTTATTTCAGTCTTCCTTTTGTTGCTTTCTTTTAAGTGTTTCAAAGGCTTTTTCAAAGGGAAGATTAGCGCTGTCCCTGAGTTACAGTCTAAGTCAGAGCAGTCCTGTGGGATTTGCATCACCTGAAGTGCCTTTCCCAGCCTCCCTGGGCTCAGTTCCCCTGCCTTAAAACCTGCCATGCACCAGGGCATCCAGCTGTGTCACAAATGGTGCTATGTCCTGTTGTCTCCCTATCCTTCTCTGGGTCAGAAGCAAGGATTATGAATATATATCTGTTCTGGTTATACCTCTTGCAAAGGAAGCTGCAAACAACTTTATTATCTATTATGTTTTTGAATCATAGATCCAAAATCCTCCTCTGACCTCTTCCTTTCGCATACTCTGCAGTAGCCTTTGCTAAGTAGTTGCAGGAACCTTTAGGAAAACTGCAGAACAATATACCCTTTGCCTTCCTTACTGGATTTGCCCATATGGATAGTGCTGGGGCTTAAGGCATGGTAGTCACAGGGGGAGAGGGAAGAGACTGAACATTTTCTTGGCTTATAGGACTCAGTGTGCTCTCAAGGAAAAAAAAGCATCAGCAAAGCAGGAAGAACAGTTAATAGAGTTTGTAGGGGAGATTTACAGAGTACAAATTAGCTATTGTGCCAAATATCTCATTTGATTGTTTTGTCATGCACTAGTTTCCAATATTGCTATTGCTGGGACCGAGCAGGAAATAAATGAAAACAAAGATGCAAAAGGAACATTTAAGTAGAACATTTATGTATGAGTTAATTCAGTTGCCTCCAAAGCTCAGGTCATTCTTATAGTTCAAAGCTGCCAAAAATGCCTGAATCTTTCTTTTTTACCCTGCTTCTACAAGGTCATCCTTTTTTTCCCCCTTCTCCTGTATATATAAGTGAGCAGATACTGCTTAACCAGTACAGAGGAGTGCAGCTCTAGCTGGAGATAACTGGAAAGAAGCTGGTGGGATTTTTCTTCCCTCACAGTGAAACGTGTTTATCCCTTCTTGGTGCCAGAGAAGTGGTCAGGGGGGAACCACAAAACGTTTCACATCCTCTCAAGCCATTGCAAGGTAGATGATCACTCTCTTTTGAGTGATCTCATTTTGGGCAGAGCAGTCCTGCGGAGATGGACTTGAAGGTGTTGGTTAATGAGAAATTGAACATGAACTGGCTTCAGTGTGCGTTTGCAGCCCAGAAAGCCAACTGTATCCTGGGCTGCATCAAAAGGAGTGTGACCAGCAGGTCAAAGGAGGTGATCCTGCCCCTCTACTCTGCTCTTGTGAGAACTCACCTGGACCATTGTGTGCAGTTCTGGTGTCCTCAACATAAAAAGAACATGCAGCTTTTGGAACAAGTCCAGGGGAGGCCACGAGGATGAGCAGGGGCTGGAGCACCTCCTGTATGGAGCCAGGCTGAGAAAGTTGGGGCTGTTCAGCCTGGAGAACAGAAGACTGCGTGGAGACATCAGAGCAGCTTCCAGTATCTGAAGGAAGCTACAGGGATGCTGGAGTGGGACTCTACATCAGGGACTGTAGTGATAACACAAGGAGTGATGGGTTCAGGCTGAAACAGGGGAAGTTTTAGGTTAGATACAAGGAGGAAATTCTTTACTGTGAGGGTGGTGAAGCACTGGAATGGGTTGTCCAAGAAAGCTGCGAATGCCCCATCTCTGGCAGTGCTCAAGGCCAGGTTGGATGAAGTCTTGGATGACATGGTTTAGTGTCCTTTGGGTGACGTAGGTGGCCCTGCCTATGACAGGGGAGTTGGAACTAGAAGGTCCTTTCCAACCCTAACTATTCTATGATTCTATGATTCTTTTCTGGTCTTGATACTATATTCTAGAGTCAAATACATCAGTGCAGAGAAACAACCAAGCAGGTAATATTATATAGTTCATATTGACAGGGGCAGGAGTATTTTGGACTGTATTCAGGCTGGTTTAAATGGAGAGAATGTGCAAGTAGAGTTTTATGGAGCTTTTGCTGAGGGATGTTTGGGAGCAGAAATGGAAAGCTTGGAAATTTCTCTTGAATTCATTTCTTACCCATTTGTTAGATAGTTTTACATTATTCTGTGTCATAACATAATAGAATTGATGTATCTTTATTTTCAGCTCTTGGCAGAGAATTGAAATTTAGTGGTGGTTAAAATATTTTAGTAGTAGCTGCCCCAAAAAATGGTTGAAAGAGAATTATTTAAACACCATCATTTTATTTCAGTAGTGGCCATGTATATTTTGCAGATGCACATACCAATATAAAAGTGAAAGAGAAACGTGGTATTCTGAAACTCATAATCTTTAGGTGTATCTGTATCAGTCTGTCTTGAGAAGAAGACAAATGCTGATGTATCCAGCTGTTCTGCAGCCCAGAAATCCTGTCATCACGCCAGGGATAGCTGGCAAACAGTGAAGAGCTGTACTGAAGTTGCTTTTCACTGACTCTGTTTTCTGTTTACATCAACCCACTTAACTTAGATCCACTTTGACACCCCCAAAGAGCTGGTATTAACAGTGGGGACTCACAAAATACAGGTGAGGGAAGCAGCCTTAGATATGGCTTAAGCCAGAGGCTCTGCACTTCTGCCTGGCAAAGAGTGTTAAATAGCATTCAGGAGAGGAATTCCGTGTCCAAGGTGGGTGTTTGTGGATCTGAGTGTCTCCAGGTCTCTTAACTCTCAAAACATCCCCAAGAGAAGTTGCTATCAGAGACTTGACATGATAGAGTCAGTTTCAGCAAGTCATCCTTTCCAGATCACATCAATGTTAGGACTCAAATAAAAATGTATTAAAAGAAAAATCCTTTTTAGTTCTGACTTTTGAGTGAAAACTGAGGTAATCTGCAAATGAATCTGATTTCTTTCATCCAGCTGTCCTCTAAAACAGAGGCAAATGGTTTTCATCACAAGGGGCTTTTCCCCTGCTCAGTGAAGTGTGTCTATGTTGGAGGTACAGAAAGCAACACAGTCCTGGTTTGTGTCTGCTCTGCTCCAAATGCAGGCTAAATAGACAAGTGTTGCTTTCCCATGCAGTTCTCTCTTCTTTGCTTTTCTTGTTGCCTATGTTTCCCTCTGCCTCCGGAGCAAGTCTGTTGTAGAACTGATTTGATAGAGCAGCAGTGTAGTTTGTGAAGAACAGTGGGGTTTCTGGACTGTCTTTTCTTGGAGTATTACAAATTAATCACTACAAGACTCAATTGTTTCAGCTGATCTTCACACGTACCTGATGGATAGCAATTAGCAGTCAAAACAGGAATAAAAGGATTAATTTGAATCAAGTGGCGTTTCTCATGTATTCCTTAATGACAGAAAACTGAGTGAGCTAAAATGAAGCAGACTTCACTGGACCTTGTCTCAAGCTCTGTCTATACTATACCCTAGGAAGAGAAATTTGAAATCTGAAGTTTGAGAACAATGTAGTGGAGTGCTGAAGAATTAGAGAGGTAGGCCACATAGTACCTGTGCCATTATTATTTCTTATGACACAGTTTTTCTTCATTCTTGCAGTCTTTATTAACTAACCCACCTGTTTAGATGCTGTTACTCTCTTCTGCTCCCAGATTTATTTATTGGGGGGTTTTGAAAGGGTTTTGTTGTTGTTGTTGTTTTGCTGGGTTTTTCTTTTCAGTTGTCCCTTTGGTCTAAAGGTAGGGTGGTTAGGCAAGCAGACATCACTCCTCCAGGGAAGGGATAGACACTGAAGGCTACAGCAAGCTCCATGCGTATTTTTCTCTGCACAAATGTAAATATATTACCTCCCTACATCCTGTGTTCCAGAGCTCTCAAAAAAACATGTTTCCATTCTTTACAGCCCTTCTCCTGCCTGTTCCTGGGAGTACATGGGGAAATGGAGGTTGCTGTGACTGGGGAGCCAAGGGAGGGGTCTGTAGTGGGACACCTGGCATGGTCCATATTGGCTCTAGGAGGACTGTGCTTCTTGTGTGTCACAGGGCAGCCCCCATTTCCTCTGTCCTCTCCTTTTGCACAAACCCAACATTGACGTTGCAAAAGCAAACGTGAACAAGCTTTGTCAGCTGCGGCCAGCTGGAAATCTGGCCTTGTACCAGATAACCAGGGTATAACTCACACCACTTTCCATTCTCCCCTGCCTTCTCCTCCATGAGTTAGTAGCTATGGGCAGCAGCAAATCTTTCTTTAATCTGCCTTCCAGAGCCAGGTAACAATCCAGGTTTCTCATCTTATCTCTCTCCCCCTTGTTCTTGCTCTTTTTTAGGGACAGGTAACAATAATACTACACATTGCATGTCCTCCTTACAGATAGGTAACTAATGATTGCCATTATATCTCTGCCAGAACTAGGTAACTGCAACACTTTTCATTATCTATCTGTCTTAAAACCAGTAACAGCAGTGCTCTAAATTATGTACCTTTCTTCCCTTTTCTCTGTCAGGCAGGTAATTGTTATGCTCATCTTTATGTGTCTTTCCTGGAGCTGTAATAGTTTTCATTGTATCTCCTCAGAGCTTATTATGGTAATGTTCCTTACGGTATATTTCAGAGTCATAAGCTGATATCTTTTAGAGTCACCTCTGTAGTAGTTTGCCTTCTGTATTTCTTACAATTTGGGTAATTAAAATAGTGTCCTTAGGTTAACAGCATTCAGAAGTGTTATGCTTTTCCTCTCAGGAGCTCTCTATTGGGCTGTCTTGGGGTTAGAAGTGCCCTGTAAAGTGGTCTCTGCTCACTCTTGATCTGAGGCTGGATGGGGCCATTCACCTTCTGGGCTTTAGCAGTGTGTTACTGCCAAGCCTCCACGACTGTGTGTTCAGTCATGGAATATGCTGAGAAGGGCTTGGCCTTCCATGCTACTTGGGACCCACCTTCAAAAATCAGCTTGTCCTACATGTCCTCATTCTCATTTTTGCACACTGAGATGCTGAGCTGTTGAGAGGAACAGTCTGCTCCTTTACACTGTCTAGCTCCATTACTCCTGAGTTTGATGTCACACTCTTCTTTCTTATCTCATAATATAGATCTGCTGTGCATGGGTAACTATGACAATTCTCACCAACTTGGCTATGACTCCTTGAATATTCTTAGGAATTACCTTTGTGGGACTTCAGTGTTTGCTCTTCAGTTTCCATGTGACAGTACAATGTCTTCTGTGAGGCCTTGATGGAACAGAAATAATAGTGTGTGGTTTAAGTGATTTTCCTCCTTGCAGTATGTACACTAAACAGGTTAATAAGCCAGTAGTTGTTGATCAAGTTATGTAAAATAACTCCAAGCAGCAAGGCCAATTTGAAAATCACTTGCTAAACTATTCAGTAAATGCATCTGCATAAATAACACATGGGAATAAATTGGAACTGGTTTGATAGCAGAAAAGGAGGGCTACATTTGCAGCATAGTTCAGGGAGTATAAATCAAATCAAACCACTTTTGTCTCCTGTTCCTGCTTTTATTAGAGAATCAAAATTCAGATCAGTCTCATGAAAACATTTCCTTTTACCTCTTAAATCTCATAAGTAACCTTGATTCTACTTACAAGTGAACACCGCCTCTCTGTGTTCATGCTGCCTGCCCACAACCCCAACATGAAATAGCTGAAAGCTAAAATACATCTCAAGAAACATTTTGTTTGAATTTTGACATAAACTGGAGTAGAAACTGCTTAGAAAAGCAATGTGATGTTAGGGATATAACATACAGAGAACTCTTAAACTTCATGGGAAATTAATAGGTATAGCCAAAGTGGGTAATTTCAGGAGTGCAGCCATAGAAGCTGATGCAGACCTGTGAATAACATTACATCTAGGAACTGTGTTATTAAAATTGCCACCTTCTTGACTAGCATGGAAAAAAATCACAGAGGAAATCAGTCGGCAGTATTAAGGTCTGATCATGACAAGCCAGTGAAAATGGAGGGCATTCTTCAACTGGGAAAAAAGCTGCCAAGTTCATTGCAAGAGCACTGCATTTAGGAGAAAGGCTTCTAGCAAAGCCAATCTAAGTGGAGTTACCTTCAGCTTAGATGAGAAAGCTATGCTGGCAATATTTTTTCATATAAAAGAAAATTGAATTCTTAGCCAGAATGAGGAGGAGAAAAAAAAGTTGGAATCCAGTGTGATTGTGAAATTCCCTCTGTGATAATCTGATCTGGAGACCATCAGGCAGGGGAGGCTTTATCTGTCATTGCCTGACAAGGAGAATTTCCAGAGGAGTCAGCAGAGGTGATTGCTGTCAGCAGCAAAGTCCATCGATTGTCATGAGAGCAGAGCTGGGGTGCTGCTGAGCACCTCCTAATGTGATAGTTTATACATAAATGAATGCCATGAGGTATTTGGTGTAAATTGGTGTTGATTTCAGTGTGTGTAAAACCAGCCTCTCATAAAGAGCTTGAAAGTAAGAGATAAGTAGGTGCTGCCTAAAGTGTTTCACTTCTTCACGCCTCTGTTTCTTGGATGAAATGTTTTTACATCTCATTTCCCCATCCATAAAACAGGTATGTGGGCACTCCTGCCTTTGCCTTGCATGCTGAGAGGATGATGGGCTGTGAGAGACTGTCAGGTTGCATCGTAACTTTAAATGTTCAATTTATCAAATTGAACCAAAGGATAAGTGCTAATGTGGTATCTGCAATACAGTTTTGCACAGCCCGTCACAGTCTGGTTGTAAGCTCCTCAGAAACTCAACAGACCATGAGGTCACCAGTACTGGCAGTGGTACACAGCACCAAACAAGCAGGCTCCCTGTCTTTGAGGGAATCTTTCTGTGTTACATAGCACCCTGCTTAGTATTTGTTACATTGCATTGATGAGATACAAGAATTATTTCTGTCTACCTGCTAATATAAGGAAAAATAAATGGAGCCATTCTGTCTAAGGTTTACTAGTTGCAGACAATACCTTGCAGCACAGGCAGCTGTAATGAAAGCCAAACAACTTATTGACAAGGGGCTGAAGGATTCCATTTCTGCTAAAAAGAAGTCATTTACATTGAGGCATTCCTTTAATTTGTTTCAGTTGATGTCAAATCACTTGATTCTTTCTTCAAACAGCTGGGAAGCTTTTACAGATTTCATAACGTGTTCAAGGTAGCTTATGCTTTTGCAAGAGAGCTGCTTCCAGAGAGCTGCAAATACTTATGTTCTGATGGAGGTGGTACTAAACAAAGAAGAGTTACATAAATGCCTTGTAGCATAGGCTTCATGTGTTAGGAATATTAAAAATAACTCCTCAATGCTCACAGGGTCTTATTTCAGTAAAGTGTGCTCTGTTTTCCATCCTGTTATGCATGACTTCAACTACAAAACCATTGTAGAATTGAAATGTATCTGCATATCCAATACACAATGCCCCTTGGCAAGACCCATGTGAAAATAAGAGGGCTAAAGAGGGAAAACACATTTAATATTCATATATGACTTGACTAGATAGTCAATACACTGGCCTGCTTTTTTGCTTAGTCTTCAGTTAAGTGTAACTGTTTTGTGCCTGGTTTCCATCAAGCTTCAATGAAGTAGGATACAGAAAACAGCCTATTCCTAAACAGAAGAGGTCCCACATGTAAACTTGACTTGCCTACATTTGTGATTGTTAAGATCCATGGTTTGGGGCTTGGTGCTGTGAGACTAGGCCCAACTTTGAACATCGAAAGGAGGGTCTTGAAGTCAGACTCTCTTAACTCTGCTTTCAAGTTTTATATGAATCCATAGCAAACCTCTTCCTGCGCTTTTAGCCTGGCTTCTCATCCAAAATGTCTCCCTGGATGGGACAGTCTGTCTGCCGAAAGTAGCCTTTGAAATTGTTCAGTTTCAATGTTTCCCAAGGGATAAAAAGCCTCCAAACACCGTATTGCTACAAACATAATGAATATAAACAGCTGGATAAAGGAGAGAGAGGGTAGAACTATTCCCCACTACAAAAATGGGGTAGCAGTGAACCCCCCTCACAGCCATCCAGGAGTTGTGAACCATGAGAAAAGCTCAGGATAGAGCCCTGTGCTCCTTAGACATCAGCACAAGACAGGGACTCGTGGTGCAATAGGTTCTTATTCAGCTAGATGGGAACTCTCACTTGTCTTTTTTGCTAGTCTGGGGAAAGATATTTAAACCTTTACCATAAGCTTTGCTCCTGTCTGAGACTGGCAAACAGGATTTGCCAGGGTGGGATAGGAAGCTTTAAAGATTAATGTGTATATGGAGACCAGATCCTGAGACGCACGCTTGACACCTGATTCACTGAGCATGCAAGAGTGATTGCAGCCAGACTGCACTCCTGAAGAAAATGAAATAGTTTTGTGAAGAGTTCAGGTTTGTTCTTTTGTTTTGTTGGTGGGGGTTTTAAATCCAATGAATTGGGAGGAAAAGAACAGAGAATGAGATCTGTCAGGGCCTTTCAGCCCTCTCTGGAGAAGAGGAAAAAAACCCAAGCACATAAAAGTCTTGATTATTAAAAGCATTTTAGGAGTTGCCAAGAAATTTGAATACCAGAAATTACTTACGTGCAACATGAATTCCCATGTTTTTTATAGTCACAAAGGCCTTGAAACTAATGTGGGAAACTAATTTTCCTTAATCTCACATGCCGTATGTAAATCAAAGACCTGTATTAATAGAAACAGTATTTCTACACTTTGAAAACCTCTAATATCTTCTGACTGCTTAAAATTTCCCTGGTGCCTGTGTGTGTGCTTTCCTAGGAGGGCCTCTTATCTGTCTCCTCCCAATGGCAAACACTGTGTATGAGTTCCCAGTTTTCATCAGGTATCTGAGCCAAACTGCACTGGGCAGGTTTCAGATGAGATGCTGTGCTCATGTTTAATGTACTAGCAGAAACTGTAATGGTATTAATTATGAAGTTTTAGAAATGTAAGGCAGAGTTAAAAGCTGTTTCATCTTATTCACAGCATGTGAGAAAGGATGGAGAATACTGAGAGAAGGATTAAAGGAGAAGCTTTGGGACAGTTTTGGTGGAGGTAGCACTTGGCTGGCATAGCTTGCTCTGAGTTCAAGCTGGGTTCCCACTGTGTCATATAGGTCTGGCAACCTAAAATAAGCCTGAATACATGTAAGGGGAAATCTTTCAAGCTTAGTGTTGTAATGGAAAATAGATCATCAAGATAATTCAGATAAGGCATGGTAAATCTAGGATTTCAGAAGGGAAGGAATGAAGAGATTAGTTTTCTTCTGAGTATGTCATGGTGCACAGAGCAATGGGGAGAGACAGGATTTTTCTAGGGTTGCAGATGTGTCCATCATAATGATGGGTCTTTCAAAGAGAGTAACTGGACACTAAAATCTGCAATATTTTTTTTGTGACCCTAAAAGCTAAACTGGGAAGTCGCATTTGTAAGAGAAAATGGCTTTAAAGGAAGTAAATTCTCATATAGCGTTGGTCATTTAGGCCTCATTTACTTAGTGTTAAGGGTTAGGAATGGGATTTCTAAAAGAAGGATTTTTTTCCATGCAGTATATATATCTGTATGTATCTCCATATGCAATTATCCATATATATAAATATATATAAATATATATAAATATATATAAATATATATAAATATTTGTTTATAGTTATGCATTTAGTCTTCAGAATTGCAATGAGAAGGGCTATTTTCCCATGTTTTCTAGCTCTTGATTCAGAGACTGGTTATTATGGTATAGTTGAAGTTAAGGGTGAAGGGTAGAATTACCCCTGCAGGAAGGCAAACATGAGGAAGGAGTGTCAACTTTTGTTGTATGCCTTTGTAGAGATATTGCCAAGCCAATAGATTTTCCTTTTGAGGTTAGTATGAAAGCAGATGAGATTGTTTTCTATAGAGTCTTGTATGGCCAAATAAGATCAAATCATTGTTTTAGATAGAGCTATTACTATTGTGGATGTGGTTTTCTAGGTAACTAGAAATCAGGTTTTTAAAATGAAGGGATGTGCAGAGCAGTTTTCATCCCTGTATGGTATCGTTTGGAGGAAGAACAGTCCTTGTAGAAGCAAATGCATTTATATAATATTTTTGTTTGTAGACACTCCTTACCTGGATGTGTTTTTTGCTAGAGATTTAGAAAGAAGGCAATGAGGTGTGCAGTTTGCTACTGATTACGTTACAGCCCTTGGGGTTAGTAAGAAGAATGGTAGGATAAAGCAATCTCAGATTAGTTTCAGTGCATAGACTGCTTAACTGGGTATGGCTTTCTGCTAGCACAAGGACAGCTAGAGCATGGCTTCTGGAAGAAAGCGCTCAGGAGGGTGATCCTCCATAGCTTCTGTTGTGCCCAGGGACCCGGGTAGAAGAGTGGGATTTATACAAGCAGGAATCAGTCAGGAGAGTAGGGTTTTTTTCTGATTCTGCTAAACTTAGAACAAGAGGTGTTCTAGAAACAAATACTGAATTGCCCTTTCGGTTGGAGGGAAGAGGAAGAGGAAACGAGAAGGAGAAGAAGAGGAGAGGAAAGGTCTGCTGTCATTTTAAGGATGGGTATGGCAAAGGTTGCATGGTTCTGGTAGAGCAAAAGCTGTTTTGGGTTTGGTTTGGTTTGCTATGGTCTTAGAAAGGAAGCTCTAAGGGTAGCAGGTGCTTTCAAATTCTTTCATGGTCTATAATTTAGAAAGGGGAACAGGAGAGCATGGCTTTGTATCAGTATTGGTGTAGACTGGATTGCTTTCATTAAGTTTCATATATGTCAGGTGAAGGTTTCAGAAAGGTGACATCATGAAATATACATTTTCTTTCGTTTTCTTTACCTGATGTTAGACTATGGACAATGCTGTATAGAACTGGATATATACTCTTTATTTTTCACATAGATACTGTTCATGCTGGTACATTTTGGTCCAGTAGAGATCAGGTTTTAGAAAAGAAGCAATAAGGAGAATGGTTTCCCACTGAAGACTTCTTTGACCTACAGCAGGGACCAGTTTTGACTGAGACCTTGATCTTTTTGCATATGGTGGTTACCCAAGTGCTGTTTTCCTAGGAATTTAGATTATGTGCATTAACCTTTAGCATTTAAAAAAACAAATATTAGGGAAAGGCATGGGTCGGGTATGAAGAATCATACTCAAAGGAACAAGTAATTTTGTTTTACAGATGTTTTACACTGGGTTTATGATTCACATTAGGGTTTCAGACAGGGAGCAAGGAGGACTTCATCTTCCTGTGGATTTTTCAGTGTTTCACCAACATATGGTGGAACAGGGTAAATAACATTTATTTAGTTTGAAGTAAATATCAGCTGCTTAAGTTTGGAATTAGTGTAAGACTAAGGTTCTAGACAGAAGAAAGCAAAATTCTGGTTTCCTACTGCTTCTCAGTTGGGTAGGGAAAGCCAGAGAATGGAGAGATGCAAAAATGTGAGAGTCATGGCATGGGTGAACACAGGAGTTGTTTGTTACTTTGGCTCTTCTTAGATTACTAATTGGCTCTTAGGTTACTAACATGTGCAGTGTGGCTCAGTAAATCCCACCCCATTTATACAGGGACTCTGTGAGACCTTGAAAGGTGTGTTGCTGTCATAGCTCTGCTTAAAAGCTTAGAGGGAGTAAAACTTCCACATTGGCAGTAGATTTCAAAAAGTACATCAGTAAACACATCCAGCAAAGGAACTGAGTTCACCCCTGTCCTAACCCCCATGATTACAACAGAGTAGCAGCAAATGTGCTGGAGTGAAATGAGAGCATAAAAAATAGCAGTAACTGAGCAGCAGCAGATTTGTCAGCCTGAGGAGGTTGCAAGAACTACAGTAAAGATGGGCAGGGTGATATGGGGACAGAGCCTGTGATACCTGGAGCTTGCACAAATGGTCATCATTTTTAATGGGAGCTGATGGAGCTTGGTGGCACTAGAGCTTGTCATTATCAGAAAGTGCTGTAAAGGTAATGTTATGCACTGTTTCTGAAAGAAATGACAAGAGTTTCCCCTTTGGATAAGACTCCCCAGAGCCAAGTTGATGATTGAGTTTTGCATAAATTAAATGATATGCAGACTCATTCAGAGGGGCCACTGTACCAGTGAAGGGGAGGAATAAATCCCTCAGAGACAGAAGATAGCAGAGACAGATGTGGTGTGTGTGAGATTGGCAGCCCTGTATAATGCAGTACAGGCATGTGGCCTGCCCAGAAATGTACAGGCTGAGTCAGAAAGCTATCAGTCCTCATCACAGCACAGTCCTCATCATGCCTTGGAGGTCAGGGGAGCTCCTGAGGATGGAGCTAGGCAGTGGACCAGTCTGCCAGTAACATTCTGCCAAAAATGCTATACCACACGTACTTGTAAGGGTCACATAGCATTGCAAGAATATCTCCAAGGGGGAAACATCTGAGTAAGGACTTGAGAGACAAAATATGCCAAACATACAGGCTGTGTCTGAAAGAGCCCTTGGTGGCAGAAGGCTGCTGCCAAAGCATGGGGCTGCAATCTGCCTGGGTCGGGGCTCTCTGCTGCCAGGGCAAAGGTTGCTGACGCTATGTGCCATGGAGGCTTTTGATCCTCCACAGTGGGAAATCATATGCCAAAGGGCCTGTGTTTCTGCTTCCTGCTGCATGAGACTTCCTAGGTTGTGCAGAAGGTAGGGTGTTCCTCCTGGACACCAGCAATGATCATGCCAGGCAGAATCAGGCTCTTAGTGCCAAGGGGACACACACAGTCTGTCCTGAAGTGTGCTTCTCACCCCAGTACAAACTAGGAATTCTGCCTCCTTCTATATACAATACTGGAAAATTCCTGTTAGAGATAGCCCTACAGTGTGGATCACCTAAGTATTACAGAACATGTCATATACACCTGTGTTCTTTAATACAAGATTCCCTTCCTGGTTTTACGCATTTTAGTGGGAATTTGTAAGGACTGTTCCAACAACACATGAGTAAGGCAGATAAATGTGTCTGTGATTTCATGTAGCTTATGCAGCTGGGTTTCTATAGAGGTTGGGTGTTATTTTGAATAATACTCATAGAATTGTAGAATGGTTTGGGTTGGAAGGGACCTTCAAAGGTCATTTATTGGTGCTATTTTGCTTTTGAGACCAGGCAAGGTTTTGTAAAATGAAATGAAGTCTGTGTGAAATGAAGTCTCTCCTTTAAGGCTATGAAGGGCTGGAACAATGACGAAAGAAAAGACATTTATGCTTTTACATTCTCCACAGAGCTGGAAAGCACTGTGTGCTTCTCTGAGTGGAAAGCTCTTATAAGAGAAGTGCTTTTGTGCCCAAAATGTGGAAGAAAACGACCGAGCAGCCTTGCTGGCTGTTCCATGGGCTGGTGAACTCCAAGAGGAGCTTTCTGTGGGGAAAACTGAACACTGTCCCCAGTGAGGGGCACTGAGGGACAATTCCCCTCTTGTGTTGCTCCCCACTCTGCATCCAGTTTTCTTTATGCTCTGTTCCTTCTTCAGGCATAGGTAAGGCTTTGGCTTGTTAGAGACTCCACGTCCTGTTTCAGTATATGTCACCTCAGCCTGACTTTGCAGAGGGGTAAGTTTTGTTTACATCTGAATGGAGAACAACTTTAGATGGTTTTTGCATTACTTACATATAATACGAAATACATTAGTTGTACCTACAGCCAGTCTGTTTCAGAGATGTCTCATTTGGCCATAATCATCTGGGTAGCTGATCTGTGATGTGTACCTAAAGAGTCCTAGAAAATCTTTTATTAGCCAATAAGACTTAACTCTAACCTTCAGCAACTGGGAAAAATGGAGAAAATAACTTAAATATGTATCTTTGTGGGGGTTTCAGTGATTCTCTTTTTATTAACACAGTAAAACAATTCTCAAAATCATATTTAGGGACTTTTAACTGACCACAGACAGACTCTGGACAAATCATTGTCTTTCAGCAATTCAATACATTTGTACTGCATTTTCTGCACAGTATACATTTTTAGCTCTTTTTTTGTGCTTATTGAGAGAAATATTGATTTAGCCAATGAAAGTTAATTAATTTAGGGGGGGAAGTGTCATCCACAAGGGAAAGAGAGAGAACAGGAATATTTGGACAATGCATACAGAGTAGAAAATATTCTTTTTGTAGTTAACTGGATTGAAGTTAGAGGGAGTATAGTTCCTCTCTGCTCTGGAGATTAATTTCATTGCTGACTGAATATAGGTTTCCTGTATTGCTTTATACATGGGCAGTGATATGGACATTGAAATGCTGCTGATCCATGTTAGGGTCACAAAAGCACTATGTGTATGTGTGCATTTGGTGCCCAGTGCGGTCAGTTGTGTCCTTCAGTGTGTCTCAGAAAGGATTTTAGCCAATATCTTGAGAAGGAAGGAGTGGAGGAAATCCTTCCCAAGCAGCTCCTTCGAAGGCTCATGACATGAAAGTCAAGACATGCTAAACTCCCAGGGGCTGATCCAGGGTGAGAGATCAGCCACTCTTCTGATCATTGCACCCCCTCAAGCCCCATTGAGTGGTCTTTGCATCTTGCGGGTTCAGACTGCTGATTTGAGGTTATTCTTTGGGGTATTGTGCCTTCTAGTGGTTTGGGGTGGAAATAATGCAGGCAGGAAGGTTGAAACGGGCTGACAGCTTGTTCTTGCTTTCACAAGCAAAGACATGGCGAGTGCAGGCAGATGGCTAAATTTAAGAAGACAATGAGGTGCTATTAATCTGAATTATTGCTAATACAAAGTACAGACAAATTCAGATGATATATATACGTATTTTAATATATAGATGTATTAAAATGCATATATATATATATATATATAATATGAATGTTCTTAAATTTGATCCAGCTTTGATCTTGCAAAATAGAGCTCAGGTGAGGCTACCCCCCTGGACTTTTAAGGCCATGTAAACATCCATCTCCTACATGGCTCTTGACATGCCTCTCCAGCTGGAAGATGAACTCTTCGTTTGCATGCAGGAAAACTTGAGCATAGTTCTTGTTTGTTTATGTCAGTGTAACTGGGATTGGCACTGAAGTCAATATTACCTGTCTGCTTTGGAGGTGTGTATGCTTCCCACTGAAGGAATTTGGGAGAAGGATATGAACAAGGGTCATGAGTTCATGAAAAGTCCTGTCTGGAGGCAACTGGTTGGATCCTGAGACTCACTGGCTCAAAGGCAGTAACTGGGTCTCTGAGAGCTTTGGGCACAGACTCCCCTTCCACAGTGGTGTGCCTGCAGTCCTTCTTTCTGGGCTGGGAGGGGAAGGAGGTGATGTTCTATCAATCACATGAATCCCCTGATCTGCTCACTCATGAGGTCAGTCTGCACAACAGGCTTACTGGCAGCTGGAAGCCAGGAGAAGAAATATCCCCCATGCCCTCCTGTACCAAAGCCCCCATTTTCACAAGCCATTTCCTCAAATCCCTGCACCTGAGCTTCACAGGTACCTGAGCCGTAGCAGAAAGTGCTGGGAAATTATATTTGTCTTTAATTCTCTGTGTGTGTTGTCTTCTCTCTTCTTAGATGAATGTTTGTTCTGTTTTTCCTTTGTGAGGAGGGAAATTCTGTCTCCTGGAGAGATGAAACTTGACATGCTGCAATAAACAGCCGGTGGGCTCGCTATAGAGTTAGACAATTTTGAAAGCTTGTTGTACTGCTTGTATTTCGGAGTTGTGCTATCTACCACATCCGCTTAGCAGAGAAGTGCTCACCGCACACCAGGTGATCACATTAAAACCACCACAGTGACAGTGGGCACCAAAACGTTTTCAAATGCAGTGTTTTCTGCCCTATTTTAAGGTGACCTCCAAACCAAACCTAACTAGAGAAGCAATATGGGTTAAAGCACAGTGCAGCCTGCCCAGTGCTTTAACCCATGGCTCCTTAGCCATGCCCAGAAGCTCCTTAGTGCCCAACAGTTAACATGGGCAAACTCATCTTCTTTATCTCAGTTACAGTTGTCGAATCTATTTAGTTTTGATCCACAGTAAAAATAACAGTCTAAGGGGCCTGTCTCTGGGATCTATTTAATTTTTCTTTCTGAAACCAGACAAGATTTTTCTTCAGTGTGACCTGTAAAGCATAGTATAAAAATGGGCTTAAAATTGATCTTCTGAAAGACCAGTATATGGTCCTCATTTGTGACCAGAGCAGTTTTTCCTACACCTGTCACAGTCCTGTGGAAATATTGTCACAGCTGACACAGATATCCAGTATTTAGGATGGGGCTTTGAGCACCCTGATCTAGTAGGAACTGGATGAGCTTTAAGGTCCCTCCTAACCCAAACCATTCTATGATTTGCTTGTGTGCAGAGGGTTCTTTTTAACCTGCATTCTCTTGACTCCAGACCAGCACTGTGAGTGCCCCATCTTCCTCTGTAAAATTATGGCTTAGAGGTATAAGATAAACTTTCTCATTCCCTGAGATTCCTTTAAAGTGCCTTTCTCCAAATGGCTCCAACTAGCTTTCCTGCAAACAATTACAATGAAAAGAAAACTAGCATAAGTTTTGAAACACAAAGGCAAAGGAAAATGAAACAAACCCCATCTGCCTCTGCAAAAGTCGCCTTGACTAAAGCACATCCTTTCTTATGAAATGTAATTTACCAAATACTCAGATAAACAGCAATACTTAGTCTGCTTTGCAACATCAAAGGATTTCCTACATTTCTTGATCTTATTTCAGCTAGTACCAGCTCCTCTCATTAATTTAAACCTGAAGGGAGTACTTGCCTTTAGTGTCTAGGAATAAAAGTATTTTGAAATAAATGCAGTAGATCCACTTTTCTTTCTAGTTTTGTGTATATGAGACAGCCAGTGGCATGTGTCTGACCTGGTGAATCCATGCACCAGGTTGAATAGAGCAGATGGGCAGGGTGCAGTGGACTGGGACTGTTCTTAGTAGGAGCAGCAGCAGTAACGATGCCCAGGGGTGTTCCAGCCTTTTCCTTGGGAAGATTCAACATGTCTCATGCTACAAGATGCATCCTTATTTCACAAGGGAAGGATCCAGTCTATGGAGAGGGAATGTGGCTTGTCCCAGAGAGCCAGCAACTGAGCGCAGGCATCCTCTGCTATTGTCAGTGAAATTTAAATACTCAGTGACTTCCCAGGGGAGAGAGGAGAATGCACTGGGAAAAGAAATACTTTAATGCATATTGAGGATAATAATATTTTTCTTCTCTTTGGGTCCAGGCAGCTGGGATAACAGGGCAGAATTCAGATGCTCATGGCCTAGAGCCTGGCTGATGTAAGTAACGGCAGCTCTCTTGCCTTCAATCACAACTGCTCATGCCAGCTGAGAGTTAGGGCTCTGCTTGCAGAGCTCTTTAAACAATAAACCAGCCATCTTTTCCCAGCACTGCTTCCCTCTGATGAGAAACCATCTCCCAGGGAATGGCTGGGAAAATAAAAAACAGTAAATGCATAGAAACATTGGATCATGGAATCATAGAATCATTTATGTTGGAAAAGACCTTTAAGGTCATCAAGTCCAACAGTTAACCTAGTGCTGTGAAGCCCACCTCTAAACCATGTCACCCAGTGCCACGTTTACATGTCTTTTAAATACCTCCAGGGCTGGTGATTCCAGTAATTCCCTGGGCAGCTTGTTGCAATGCTTGACAACCCTTTCAGTGAAGAAATTTTACCTAATATCCAATCTAAACCTTCTCTTGTGCATCTTGAAGCCGTTTCTTGTCCTATTGTTTGTTACCTGGGAGAAGAGACCGAGACCACCTCAAAACAACCTCCTTTCAGGTAGTTGTAGAGAACAATATGGTCTCCCTTGAGTCTCCTTTTCTCCAGGCTTAACAACCCCAGTTCCTTCAGCCAAGGTGACAGGAGTGTAAAGGAGCTGCTCTGTCCTCAGGGGTGCCTGTGTGGGGAATGGAGTTTCTCTAAGGCAAAACATGGTCAACCCCTTTTTGCCATGCTGGAAAGAGAGGCACAGATAAAGCCTTTCTCCCTGTGGTTCTTGTGATATAGATGAACTGAGCTTAGATGCAGATACCTTCATGGCAATATCAGAACGCAACTACAGTATTTCCAAAGTGGAGGGTGGAAGTTACTTACAAAAGCTTTTTTAAGGGGTTAGGGGCTCTGTACCTATTATCCCATGAGCTTCCTCAGGTGACAGAAATAAAAAGGACAGTCTCCTTTGTTCAGCAGCAATCTGTGAATGGAATGAACTCAGGAGAGAGACTTTGCTAAGGCAGCAAAGTCCTCAAATGTTACAGGTAATGTGCCAAGTTCAGAAGAGCAATTGCATTCACAAAGGGAACAAAGATAAATGATCACTTAGTGTACCAACAGTGCTTATTTTCTCTCTTTCTCCTTCCCTTTCTTTCCCATGAAGTGTGAAGAAATGCACTCATTTTGCAATGTTTCTGCTACTGGTTTTGGTTTCTGCATGGAAATCTGAGGGTGTAAGGGTATTCCTTCCTCTTCTCATCCTAATGCCAGGGCAGTTGTCAGCTTCAGGAGCATCTGTGTAGAAGTAAATTGAATCCTTTCTCTGTAATTAAAGAGTCAGTTTTTAGGAAGGCTGTGGCTCTGGAACGTGCTCACTGTTGTGCTACCCTGAGTTTTGCAGACATATTGCTATTAATTGGGAAATATTAAAAAATAGAAAGACTGGTGCTTGCATCAGTTGTTTCTTCTGATGAATACATAGCTTCTAAAGAGGTGTCTATCTCCAGTTTGAAATTGGTGTTTCAAACTCCAGATTGTTGTTCTGGCTTTTTCCATTAGTTCAAAGAGTCCTTCAGTGCCTGAGGTTTTCTTCCCATACGGTGGTTTTTCGCATCCCTGGATCAGTTGTTAAGCTAAAGGGAGTTTCCTCTCTGGCACTGGGTGAAGATGTAACACTAGAGAGTCCCTCTTCCCTGTTTTGGTGCTGTGGAATGACAAAATATCCCTGAATCAGTCTAAGTGGCATGTATCTAAAAACTCCAGTTGGATCCTTTGGGTGAACAGCCCCACTTCTTCCCTGTAGCCAAGTGAATCCTCTTTTTAAGGGAAGGGTTAACAATTCACTCCTTTGACCTAATTCACTTTTGCTCAAGTCCTTTTCTAGCACACTAAAGGATTTATTACTTTCTGTTATCGAGCCTGTCCCAGCCTACATGTTCCCACATGGAAGTAGTAAGCTCTGTATTGATTTGTGAGTGGCAGTTGGAGAAGGCAATGCATGGCTTTGGGACACACTTCTTAAGGAAAAATGGCCACATCCTTCTGCTGTAGCTTGGGCACTGCCAGGCTGAAACCCTTGTGGTTTCAATATGAAGGAGATACTACAACACTCTCAAAGGCATTTTGAACTGTCATACACTTTCTCCTTGGAGCCTGTAAATTCTGGATGAACAGTTCCTAAGCATGGAGCAAAAGCCATTTCCTCTCGTAGGCAGAGAGAAGGATGGGCCATAAGGCTTGAAAATGTAGTTGCTAAATAATTAGGACTGGCCAAAATTATTTTAATTTCTCAGCTTTTGTAGATTTAGATTGATGAGTTTTGGTTTTGACCACTGGTAATGAAAAACTATGAAGATTTCAAAGGACAGTAGTGGGGTGTTTGATACTTCATTTCAGCTCTCCTTTGCAATCACCATCAGGGAATGGTCCATATTGGAGCATGTCTGGTTTGGAGGCTGCAGAAGAGAAGCTGATAAGGTGGAGGTAGTCCAGTGGAGGACCATGAAGGTATTTGGAAGCTGGAGCTCACAGGCGAGGGAGTGTGGAACAGGCTTGTTCAGCCTGGAGGAGAGAAGGCTTTGGGTGTGGGGGAACTAACTGCAGACTCAGACCCCCCTCTTAAAGGGGATGGTCATTATAGGGATGGAAGTGTTAGAGCCTGTGCAGGGGTGTGCAGCAACAGGACAAGAGGCAGCAGGCACAGGTTGCAACAAGAGCAGTTCTTGCTGGGCAGAAGAAAAAACTGCTGACAACAGGAGCTGTTAACAAGGAGCAGGTAGTGCTGTGTGCTGGCCCTGATTGGCACAGTTTGGTGCAATTTCCATTGCTGCAGGTATGAGAATTTGACTGGAAAAGGTGCTGAGCAATTGGTTCCAGGTTTGAAGTTAGCCATGCTCTGAGCAGGGTATGTACTAGAGACCTCCAAAGGCCCCTTCCTACTTGGACTACTCCATGATTGCATGCAGTGTATGCATTGCACACATTGCAATTATTCATGCTTGGCAAAGGAGAACAAAATCTGAAACCAGCATTATCATCATTCCTATTGAATTCACTTGTTGTATAAATATTTATAAGCATTCAGTTTTCACTATGCAGTATTGTATTTTCCTGAAGATCTCTGGTTAGAAACAACAGCATTAAGAGCTACCCTGTCCCCGCTTAACACGGTACTCGGCTTGATAGCGAAACCTGCCCATTGAGTGCCCATCTGTATTCACTCTGTCCTCCTGAAGTGCTAATCCTATTTACCCTCTTGCCATAACCTCAGTAGGTCTGTTTGTTTGCTTATTAGCTCTAGGCTTGATTATTCCCTTTAAGCACTGGGAAAACATGCTGAAAACAAGGTGTACACATGACAAAATTCAAATAAACAGAATTGTCAAGGAAATGCAAGAGAATGTCCAGAACTGAAGATGCAGAGACATCTGTTCAAAGCCATTAGTCTTAGATGGAAATCAAGAGGAGATTTAGGTGAGTAATGTGGAAAACCTGGGAAATATATAGGTGCCTGTGATAAGGGATTTAGATTTTTCATCTTACGACAGCTGATCAAACACCACTTACTTCAGTGGAGCTGCACTGATTTATTCTGGCTCATGGCCTTGTTGTTTGTAAAATCAGCTGCAAATACGCAGTGGGCATGGTTTGGATTTCTTCAGGAAACATGCAACCTTTTAAATGAATACTCAACACAATATGTTGCTGGAGGAGGACCAGTTGCAGGGGAACCAAAGGGCTTCACACAGTCTCACACAGTCCAGCTCATAACAGTGGTGCTGCTTGATTTTACTCATGACTGATCCCATGAGTAAAACAGCCCATAGTATTTTGTCCTATGCTTATTCCTGTGTTAAACTGATAACCCTTGTTTAGTTGCCACAGAGCTTTTGAAAAACATGACCTGCCTAGTTTTAAAGATATCAGGTGCTTATATTAAGTCCCTAGGCCAATTGTTTCAATGTTTAATTACTCCTCATTATTAAAAGAAAGCAGTGCTTAAGGTAGCCTGAATTTATGTAGCCTTATTCCCTGGCCATTGGATCTTTTTGTGTCTTTGTGTGCTGGGTTAAGGAATTGCTGGTAACTGAAATGTTCTCCCTGGGAGTTTGGTTAGAGACCAGCAAGATTTGCTTAAGCTTTTAGGTTTCAGTTGTGGCTTTCTTACCAAAGTTCATGTTTCCCAATACAATAGGCTAAACAGTGTTAAAATAGACTATGTAGCCCATATTCATGTGTCTGGCTTCCCTCTGAACCCCCTTGTTCCTTTTGGCTTCACCATCTCTGTTCCTGCAGAAGTGCCTAATTAATGACGAAGACCAACAGAGCTGTAGAAGGAGTTTAGACACACTGCGTCCAAGAGCATCTTTATAGAAGGGTATCAGGGTCTATCCTAAGCAGGCTTATGTGCAACAAGATCTGGGATTTCATTTGACTATTATTGCTGATTTAGTTACAAATAACACATAAAATAAGTGCATGAGAATACATACAGACACTGTGCAGTAGTAATGAATTCATATCATTAGTGTGATGAAAATAGCAATTGTCTTAATGAATATGGAAACACGTTTGTTTATGTGGACTTCTGGTGTCAGATGGCTGAAGTTTTTAGAAGTGAGTGTTAGATGTGTGTTATCTGCTCAACACACTGTCTTCCATTTTCACTCATCTGGTTTCTTCAGTAGATTTATGAGACTGAATGATAAACCCCCCATGGCAGGGGGTTGGAACTAGATAACCTTAAGGTCCTTTCCAACCCTAACTGTTTATGGTTCTGTGACTGGAACAGTTTCAGTCTGTCCTATAGAGCAAAGCTGAATCTTATAGGTGTTCTGCCTTGCCACAGACCTGTGCAAGGGTATTAGTGTATCTTTCCTACTTATACTCGTCTGTTAATGCTATTAACAAACTTCGAAGGATGTTCCCTGCATATGGTGCCATCTTTGGAGGTAGCGCTCAAGTCTGTTCCTGTTGAGCCATAACTTGTTTGTAGCAGAGCAACTGATAAATACCACAATGCATTTTTAGCAACATGGCACATTGTTCTTCTCCTGTCATGCATATGAGGCAGGAGAATGCTGATCTGCTCTCTGCACAGCAGTAACTCCCCCAATGACTGTTAGGAGTAATTAAAATGGCTTTTCCACAATGAAAACCACATTGTAATACCTAATTAGGAGAACTTTTGAGACAAAGAATCTCATGCCTGATGCTACCCATCTCCCTCTGACCAAGGTGGTACTGTGAGACAGGCTTTGCAGCTTTTTAATGTGCACACGGTCCAGCCTCGCTGGCAGATCAGCAGCAGGCTGCCTGCCTGCAGGTCACAACTGCCTCTGCCTCTTAGAAATGCAGCACTGCTGGAACTTCAAGTGCTAATTGCTGACACAACCTGAATTATGGAGTCATATACTGGGAACTTCCACTGTTGCACGGGGAATTATTTACAGTAGAGAAGTATGTGAATACTCAATTCTCTGAGTGATTTCTGGGTGGATTTCACATTTAACTTACAATAACTACCTTGATAAAAGCCCTGAGAGAATAATTCCATCTTGTAGCTTTTTCATGATTGCTATTGTATGGGTTATCGATCTTACACTTTTCATTTAGATATGTTAAATAGGTTTTTTCTTCCATTAATAATAAGAAAAAATCCCCCTTTTTTGCATACTTTTCAGAATTAAGATTAGTATTAACATTATTTGGCTATCTGGTTGTGAAGGGAATTTCAATGATGTGAGCAAGAAAGTTAATTTCAGTTTTGGAAGTCACTCAGAGGAGAATTGGTGGGATGGGTTTTGTCTCTGGCACGTACATGAGTGGTCTGTAATGATAAAATCCTTTCCTTTTTGCAGAAGAAAAGTTTTGGAAACTCCAACGACTTCCAGCCTGCCTTAAAATTAATGTTCTTACCCTGTTAAACTCTAACATTTGGGCTGTTAATGTAGCCACAGTTCTGTAGACTCTTTAGAGACCTGGGATTAGTGGTGGTGGAAGGGCTAAGCATCCCAGCAGAAATGAGCACAGCAGTTTGCACTGCAGGACAGCAACAGGTCTGTTCCTGAGGCTTTCCAGACTGGGCAGCTTCTTTTGCTGTTCATGTCTTTGTGTCCTCAGTGCTCTGAAGAAGCGATCAGCTTCCTGGGACATGGCTGGCATGGTTTGAACTAAAACAACAGTTAGGAGATATGGCAAACTGGATTTTGGATTTCTATTGTGAAACAACTGACTCCACCCCTCTTCTTTTTGCCTGGATTCTTCTTTCAGCTCCCATATGGTAGCTACAATTCTCCTGTCTTTTTGAACCTTGTCTGGTCCCAAACTACTGTACAAACCTGCTGGCCTTTTTCCTCCAACACCAACCCTACAGCAGGCCCAAATGGGCTTACAGATAGAACACAAGTGTACCATTTCTAGAGGCCAACTTTACCCTAAGGAGGCTAATCTCACTAGGTGCCCTGTATGGTCCATGGAGAGAAACTTTCTCCAAGGAGCACAGTGGGGAATGTGTTGTGGGGTTAATAGTTACTGTGTTAGTCCTATACAGTAGCCTCTCTTGTTAATTCTCAACCCCTCTCTGAAAGGAATTATCCCATCCATCACAGAAGTAGAAAACAAGAGTTTCTACCATAGATAAAGACTGTTATTGGGTCCTGTCTCAGTTTTCCCCTTTTAGGTAAACTTTTCAAATTCTTGCAGTGATTTCCACATAGATTTGGTTTTTTGGATCTCTGATCCTTTTCCCTCCTCCCTGCTAAAGAGAGCAGGAAGATTGTTTCATGTACCTTACAGTCAAAATAAGGCCTCAGTCCTGTTTAATTTTGTGTTAATAAAACAGTCCTGTTTTCTTTTGGTGGTTGGGGGTAGAGCTTGCATTTGTTGAATTGACTCATTGAATTGAAATAATATTCAATTCCAGGTCTGTTCTCTGATGGATGTGTTGCTCTTCCCTGGTTGGCATCATCTGCAGACTTAATAAGCATGCTATCTGTTTTATCATACAGATCATTCGTGGAAGTATTGAGTAGTCCTAGACCTAGGGTAGCTCCCTGTGGAACACATGGGTCCATACTGCTATTTTAATGCTGAAACATTCATAACTGCTTTCCAAGTACTGCTTTTAACCACTTTTGCATTCTCTGTGCAATGTGAAACTCCCATGCCTCCGTAATTCAGCTATGAGACTGCTATAAAAAACAATGTCTAAAGCAGGATATGTGACATCTGCTCCTGTTCTTATGCCTACAAAACCTATCACCCTCTCACAGGAGCAAATTATTCTAGTTTGACACAATTTGTTCTTACGAAATCCACGGTGGCTGCTGCTCAAGCCCCATTTCCTGCTAGGTGCACATGTTCAACACGTTCAGCTATTTGTTCCAGTTTGGTTTTTCTTTTCCCAGGATTTCATGTTGCTTTTGTTTCTTTTATCCTTTCAGAGAAAGAGGCAACCAAGAGCTGTGGATTAGGAGAAGCTGACACTGATAGCGCCCATCCCACATGTGAATACCGTTTGAGCTAGAGGGAGGGATGGTTTTGTGTGAGGACCTGAGGCAGAAGCTCTCTCCTTGAGTCTGCCACATTTCCAGGGTGGCAAATTTCAGTGACCCAAGGCTCTTTGCAGCAGGTTTGCAGATAGGCCTTCCTTGCTCACACAATTCTCACTAGTTTTTGGATTGTATCTATTTTGCACACACACTGTGAGTCAAGGTCTACTACTAGCTCAGAACTGACCCTGATTTTCAAGTGTGATTTAGTTTCAGGTATAAACTTTACAGGCAGTTAGAAAATGAAAGCTATCTTATAGAAAGTGGTGGTGTTTTCTCTCTTTTCCTCAATTCCCTCCTCTATAAATGAGGTCAGGAATGTTATGAAGCTAACATCATTAATGGTTGCAAAGTGTTTTGAGATCCCTGAATGAAAAGGCTTATATAAGCGGAAAAGTCTTATTAGGATAATTATAATTGCCAACTGTACTGGCACAATATAGATCACTTAATGAGTTATTTGGCTTTTCCTTTCTCTTTTCCCCTCAGCTCCCCAAAGCAACATAAACAGACTGATTTTAATTGGCAACTTTCATTCCTAGCAAATGGGCTTTCACTGAAGTTCAAGCTCAGCAGCAGCATTTAGAAAATGCAGGTTGGTTTCAGATCAAGTGGAATTTGCAAGGCTATGGTAAAGAGGAAAGTTTCTATGCTCTTTGAGCTAGGGAAGCACACACTGAACCTGCCCTTTGAATTATGAGCACTTTTCTCTCCATTACCTTGCAGTGTGTTCACTGCAAGAGCTGTGTTCAGCTGTTGACAAAAGCTTGCGACTAGTATGATGAAGGTGAATTGATGACTTAGGCTGGCAACTAACATGATATAGTAAATGGTCTCTGTGGGGGGGGAGAAATCCCCTTTGTAGTTTGATCTCCCACTGCTGCTATTTACTGTCTTGTTTTTGCTGGTGTTTCACTTGTGTTAGTTTGAATATGTGGTCTTCTGGAGCTGACCAGAGGTGGGATAAGGAAACCACCTCTTGCTGTGTTATTAGGACTTAGAGGGCTATTGATAATCATCTGGCTTCCTTGCTGTAAAACATCAGCTGCAGTAACTCATGTTCATCCCTGTGATTGAGGAGTGGCTTCTTAAAGCTTTATAAAAGTGGATTAAGAAAGCTGTTAGGAAATTATGATCTCCTTGTAGGTATCATTACCTTACAGTCAGTTATACCAAAGCTTAAATCAATAGGAGTTTATTATCATTACTGCTATAAATATTTAGCTGGAACTTAGAGCTACAGATCTGGCCCATTCTGCTAAATGTTTTTTCAAATATACAAGGAGTGAAACAAACAATGTAGCTCAAAAGGTTACTTCCCAGCTTTTTAAGTTCACCTTCATTCCTGATGTCAGCATGGGGGGAGAACAGAGCTCTACAAATCAAACCAGGGATTGCTGAATCCTAGTATTGAGGAGAAAGTGTCTTTGGTCAGCTGAGAAACCAGGGAGGGATTGGTTCCTTGCTTAGCCATTGCTGATCCAGGTTTAGTGCTTAAGGGTCTGTGACAGAAATCCTCAGTGAACAAGAGCAGTCCAATGGACTGCTGCCCCACTCAAGTTATGCTGCTGAGTTGACAGACCCTTGTGGAACACCACAAAGGTAAATGATGAACAAATGAGCACCTCTATGGCAGTGTCAAAGGGTGGCGATAATAATTTGTTACATCTTGAGTGAGTAGTGTGGCATAGCCCCACCACACTGCATCCAGTTGTCAGGAAGTCAAGTCCCAGTCTGTATTTGCTGCTTCATCAGTATTTTGTTCTGGACAGTGCTGACAACCATCCCAGTCAGCAGTGAAACAAAGCCACAGCTACTGCTCAGTTCAGCTTTCAAGAGCAGCCAGAGTTTTTCAGGTATTATTCTTTAGGGTATCATGTTTACCTCTGGATAAATCACAGTGGACTCTATCATGCTTTTAATACATGGGGAATGTCAGATGCATAAGTCCTGAGTTGTACCTACGGGTCCTTCTGAAGCAGCAGAATGGGCTGAGTTCTGCCTCTTCCCCTTCCTACCTCCCATATGCTTGGTGGAGAGGATGGTTTACGCTAGAGCTGCTGTCAGGTTTTTGCTACAACAACTTAATAATTTAAATCTTACTGCTATCCTGACTAAAGGTAATGCTGATGTTTACAGCCCCTGGAAGCCCTTAGATAAATGTACTATGCCTGTAATTCCTGCCTTGAATCCAGAATTTCACAGCGGGAGCTGCATCCCATGCAAGAATATCAGCTATATTCCTGGTATGGCAGAGCCCTATGGCATGTCTAATTAGCTGTGTATTTCACTTGTGCATATGTGTGTGTTGTGTCAAACAGCACTCTGACATGAAAGTCGTGGGACATCACTGGCTCTCTTCATCTCTGCTCTCTGTCACTCTCAGACTTCCCACCCTTGTGCTTTATACTCAGTATAACATTCCCAGTCCTTTTGGGCTGGAAGATCCTCACGCTTGGCAGTCTAGTTGAATGTTTTGGATACAGGTTTGGGAACTCTTACTTTGTGTGTTTGTTTCTGCAGGTAGCTGTTGTGCTGGCCAAGACTGAGGCTGATGTGGTGCTTCACACTGCAGCATGCTGCTCTGCACCACAGCTTTGCAGTAAGCCCTAGTCACGGTTTGGCACTGCCATAAGAATCTTACCTCACTCTAGACCTCCTCAGCTCTGTACAGCATCTGCATGGCAGCCCTAAGAAGAGTTTGGGTATTTTAAGATACCCAGTCTGAGGTGCCTTGGTTCTGGTCAGCCATGCACAGGAGGAAAACCAAGACTTAAAACTCCTGTTCTGTTTGATTCCCAGAGGTGTGATCTCAGTGTGCAGAACATGGCTTTATCTTCACTAGGGCATTTTCCACTTTGACAAGTACCTCCAATCTCTGCATTGAGCAAGTTTCCATTGAATGTTTCATCTCACCTACCTGATGGCTCAGCACCATGGGGACCTGTGTGGCGAAGTGGATCACTGTGGTTACAGACTCGGTGCCATTCCTGGGGGCTCTGGGTGCCATGTGTGAGAATGAAGAGGCATCTATATAATTTTGGGAGCATTCTGCCTTTTCTTGGCATGACATATTCCCATTCCCTTATTTATTTTTTTAACAGCATCCCTCCTCACCTCTTTCTCCCAGGTTTTGCAGTTCCTAAGTACAGACTTGAACCAGGACTCTGCATCAGCTGTGGGTGAGAAGGGTGCTGATGGGTGGCAGGTCCTGCCTCCTGCTGGCCAGAGACTGCCCAGAGTAGCAGTAGTAAAAGCACTTGACAAATAGTGAATATATCAGAGATGGAAGAGAACTGACATCATGCACAGGTTGGATACTAGAGAGAAACTCTTCATCAGGGGCTGTAGTGATAGGACAAGGGGTGATGGGTTCAAACTGAAATGGGAAGTTCAGGTTGGAGATAAGGAAGAAGTTCTTTACTGTGAGGGTGATGAGGCACTGACACAGAGTGCCCAGAGAAGTGGTGAATGCTCCATCTGTGGCAGTGTTCAAGGCCAGGTTGAACAGAGCCTTTGGCAACATGGTCTAGTGTGAGGCACCCCTGCCCATGGCCATGGTCCATTCCAACCTAAACCATTCTATGATTCAAGTGGGGATCCAGCAAGCCCTAATAACTCCAAAATATGAATGGAAAAGTTCTGAAACTTCAAATCTTTCTGATTTTCCCCTTTTTATTTGTTCAAGAAAGGAAATTTTCAGTTAGTTCATTCCTGTGGTTTGCAAACAAAACGTGTTCAGTGTTTTGCTTTCCTTTCAAAAAGACATTTCTTTATTTCAATATTGACCTACCAATTTAAAAAGAGAAGGGGTTTGGAGAAAAGATCAATAACCTGGAAATGAGGTGAAGGATTTTGTGTTGGACTGAATGGAGCATTTTACCTAAAATGACATTTGAGGTATTTTCTTGTTGAAAGATATTTTTATTTGGACTGGACATAATGATTTTGTTTCAGCATTACAACCTGCTGCATAATTCCAGAGGAACACAAACAGGGGAGACTTCAATAGTTGTTTATTAGCTATGGACAGTGAAGCTAAGGGAGTTAATTCTTGGACTTGGGATTTCTGCTGCTGTTTTCCCATGTGTTATGTGTTTTGGCTAATCTTTGCCCCTTGCTCCCTTGCGTTAATTCTCCTTTAAGCATCAATTTAATTATGAATCTCACTGCATTTTTTTTCTCTGTGTGTATTTGCTTTATTTTAATTGTTCCACCTACAAATTTTTCAATCTCTTTGGGTATCACCAATGAGAGGGAAATGTGGGTCGGGACTTGGCCAGCAAGTGCTGAATGCTCAGCTGTCATGTTCCTAAAGGTGTAGCAAACAGGAGGCATGAACAATGAGTAAGAGAAAGGGTGATCAATTTGCCAGGACTCTGAGGTGCCAAGATTCAGTTCAGGGTAGTATTATGCCAATAACTGATGCAAGAAGTAAACCCCATCATGGACACCTTGTGGTCTAGGTAGACATGCCAGGCTAACCAGGGAAAACAGCATATTGGACAGGACTGGGGTGGGGTTGCAGTACCAGGAGATAGAGGTACTTGTTGGGAAGTAGGGGACTGTCAGCAGTGCAGTGCTGGCTGCAGGGGCCCAAGTGTGTGCCTGTGCCATCAGGAAGGATGGGGCACTGGGAAGGACCTGTGGGAGATCCCTGCTGCCCTCACTGGCTGCAAACAAAAAAGCCAGAAGGCAGAGTGCCATTTCATACAGTCAGCCTGCTGTTATCCTGATCTCGCATGACAAATTGGTGTTCCCATAGTGGCAGCAGAGTAATCAGACTGTGACAAATGGTTTACTTAGAGCAATTTGTTTTCATTTTACTGAAGATTTCCACAGTCTTAACAAAAGGCTCCCCCCTGCCTCCTCCCTCCCAATGTCTCCTTCTTCCTTTAATGGCATTTGCATGATGCTGAGAGAGGGACTTGGACCTGTCCTGTGACCGAGAGGGCAGTGTGGCAGCTGGGAGATCACCTTTCCAGGGACCTTGGGCTGTTTGCAGCTAGTGGTGGTGGCTGGAGGCAATGCAGTGGTGAGTGTGAAGCTCCCCATCCATTAGCCATAGGGCTGTACACTCTTTTGTCCGTGTTTCTCACAGGGGAGCTGAGCTACCTCTCACCTTGTTGCAGGTTGGTTCCTGGTAGATGAACGGTCTGTGGGAGTGTGGGTTTCCCCTAGGTTCTGAAAAGGGCATCTGTCAGTCTAGCACCTTTCTCCATTACTAAAACCCAAGCACAGCCCTACAGCAGTGATGTAACTGGGAGAGTTGTGTCTATGTGAAGCACTACCAGCCACATCTGTTCTGTGGGTGATGGGGCAGCTGTGCAGCACAGCTGGATCCATCTACTTTAGCACACTTGCAAACCCCAAAGAATACAGAAAGAAGGGGAAACTGCTAAAAAATGAAACAATGCCAAAAACTGACTAGGAATTGGGGTGTTCAGGTTGTCACAGTGCCTTCAGCTGGCCCTAGGATGAGGACCTCACTGCCTTTCCCTGCTTGTGTCTCAACCCAATCTTGCACAGGGCTTTTCAGTACTGTATGGCCACTGCAAGGTTAAAACTTGGATGAATTCACCTTCCTGACTTTCCTGGCAGAGATGAAAAATGGGTGAACTCAGCATTGCCCTGTTAGCAGAACTTCACCCTGCCCTACATCAGGGAAGTAACCACCCTGACACTGACCTAGGTGCAGGCTGATGTCGTGCTCCTCATCTTCTGCTTACCCTTGTTGCTTTCATGTATGCTACCTCCAAGTGCAGCTCTTGCAGTTTCAGTAGCCAGTGTTTTCCATGGGCTGCAGGAGACCATCTCCTTGTGTAAAATAAAAAGGTAGTAAGTAGTGTGCAGGGGCTGGAGCCAGGGGCTCGGTGCTGTGGGGAGGAGACGGGAAGGCAGAGAAGAGTTAGGCTGGTGGCAGAGGACACTGCTTCTGTTGACCTTTAGACATGGGTTATTGAGATGAATACTGAGATTGCCCCACTCAATACCATGCAGTGGGATGGGCTTAGTGGCAGCTCTGTGCTGTCCAGCTCTGTTTCAGTTCTGGCTTCTTTCCTGCTTGGTCTTGTCCAAAAATGCATCTCTGCCCAGAGAAGAGTACCTGGGGCTCTGCAGACATGACAAGTGCTGCTGCACTCCCTTGAAGCTACACCAAAGCCAGGAAAAAATATATGTGGCCTTCTGGGGTGCAAGCCTTACTTCAGGACAAATGGTGGGCTGCAAGATTAGAGGGTGACATGATGGAGTCAAGGATTTTCTCTATCATGCTGCCTGTGGTCGCTACTTTTTATATCTGCATGCAGTTGTTTCTAGGTTCCCTCAGTAAAGGCTAATGGGATGAAGTGTTCAAACCACTCTCATTTGGGAGGTCGAACGTGACATTCTGTAAATGCTCTCCTTTGACTCCAAGGTCTGCCCATGGCCTCAAGGGCTTGATTTGGCATTCTGCTGCATTAAGTGCTAGTACTACATCTTGCATCCTTGTGCTACTGCACAAACGCTCAACAGTGTGATCCAATTTACTGCTATGTCCCCTCTCCAGCCACCAGAGACATTCATCAAGGTCTGGGGAGCAGCCAGCTCAGCCCTCTTCCTGTGCTTTGTTGCAATGGCAGTTGTGTCTGAAAATAGTGTGGTGCCACTTAGGGAGCCTGGCAGTTTAATGGCTTTCCTTAAATGAAATCCCCACTCTGCTGGCAACTTTGCTCTTTGCAGAAGCCCTTGGAAATTGCATACCAGTGTGTAACTAAACTGAAGCCTACTGGAACGTGTCCCTGGCCTTGGGTGGAATGAGCTTTCTAGTGTATGCTCATACAACAAAATGACTTAAGTAAGCCCATTATCACAACATGGTTTTCATAATGTATTAGCAAACATAATAAAGTGACGGAAAATTACTTGCACTAATCGGACATCCATAAATAGACTCAAATAGTATGTTTGACTCAATTGGAATGAATAATTTATCAGCTGATTAAATCTGATCATTTTGTACAATCTGCCAGTAGTTTCCCAGTGCATGTTTTTACTGTCCATATATCTCCATTAGACTGACAGATTTGGGTGGTTCAGAATGGTAGGAGTTGGGGAAGTGCCATGTGTAAGTAAATAAAGCTGGATTTACAGCACTGGGGCATCACTTTCAGATAACTAACACCAAAATGAGGTGCTCTTGTGTATTTAAATACTAGCTACTCTGCTTCACAGATGATGTCTTGAGGTCTAGGGAGAAAGAACTAAAAAACTCAAACCCTCAACTGCCAACTGTAACCTTCCAGATGTTGCAAGCAGGGCAGGAAATCTGCCCAGAGACCCCACAGCTCTTCTCGAGTTGCTCAAGGAGAGCAGTGGGGTGCAATGGCAAGTGGAGGAGATCACAGCACTTGGTGTTTCAGTCCTGCTTTGTCAGGGGCAGTAAGTCCCAGTGGTGAATAACCTTCAGATACCATCCTTCCATAACCCCGCTCCTCTGTCTGTGTCTCCTCTCGCTGTACTTACTATCATCTGCACTTGCACCTGCATGGGGATTTTAGCTGAATGTTTTGGTGTTTACTTTCCTTCCTTGATGTTAAACAGTAATTCTGCTGTTTTGATGTGAGACGTTTCCCTTGAGGACTCAGTAAAATCTATATATGGCTGCAGAATCCCACATGTTTGAAAAGCTTCCAAAGAGATACGATGAAAAAGAAATTACAGTTGTGCATAAAATGCCTATTAGATAGCTGCAGAGGTCTTAGGCAAAGGCTCTGGGAAGTTCAGTGTTATTAAAGACCAAGCTTTGGCTGGCACTACACTGTCACCTCTTCCTGTGCCACACAGACCTGAAGTCACTGCATCCCCACACCTTTGGAGGCTGGTTCAGGATTCCAGAGTGCTGCTCCAGTGCCCTGTAGCAGGCGCTCCAGGTTGGTGCCAGGAACTGGGCCACCACAGGACCAGCAAGGGGAGATGGATTCCCCACACCTCCAATATGTGCAGCTCACATTTAATTTGTAGAAATCAGAGGGTGGTCAGTTGAAAAGGATGATGACAAAGCTTAATTGCTCTTTGCTCTGCAAACAGGTAACAGAAGTGTAAATACAGTCACTCTCTGGATTTGTTTGGCTTCTTTTGCACTAAGGGAACATGCCAACAACCTGTCATGAACCAAGGAGCACTGGTTTCTGTGCTGAGAGCAGTAGTCCCAATTCTTCTCTCCTTGGAGGACCATACCAGTGAAACTCCTGCTGGGGAAAGGGAGGCACTTAGCATCAAACAGTTTGCAGGGTTGCTTAGCAGTAATTTAAAGGAATTAAAATGAAAAGCACCGAGGGGATGAGCCAGTCAGCCAGGGAGCATTCATAGGGCTAGCTGTGTGTGAAGCTGGAATAATAACTGTTGTCTTTTCTCTTCAAATCTGTAGCTGAAATGTCCCTGTTTATCCTCAAAGGCCATCAATTCAGTTCTTGACTAAGGAAGAAGGAGAATTGAGAGAAAGGGAACAGATTTTCAGTACCAGATCCAACACTTCAGGGAGATAGAAGGGTGAGGATAGAAAAAGTATAAGAATTACTATATATTAGCACATAAAAGTAAGCATATGACATAGATACTTTTGATAAATCAAGAAAGTATTAGAGTTGTTACTTTGTACTGGAAGTACTTCCTGCGTCTCAGAGTGGTGGCTGATTAGGACCCATAATTAGCAGCATCTTGTAGGAAAAGCATTTTTTTCTGTATTAAGTTGCTGCAAGACTAAATCCCAGCCTGCACTGGCACAGAGCAGTGAAACCTGGAGAACACCTAAGAAGACATAGTGGTTTTTTGAAAGAAGAGAGGATCTGCATTCACCAGGAACACAATTGTCCTTTTTTACTCAATGACATTGTTGCTTGTTGCTCACAAAACTAAAGAGTTTCTCTTGCATTTGCTCTTGTCACTCTTGAGACCAGCCTGGGCTCAGCGTGGCATGGGTGAGGGAATATGGCCAAGCAGGGAAAGAATGGCCAGAGCTCTGGATTTGACAGAGCTTTCTACTGCTTGCATTTCTTGAGTACTTCTGTTACCTTCAGTGGAACTAGCTTTTGTCCAGGCCTCTTGACTGTTAGTACTACTGGCAGCATTATTCTCCTCAGATACACTCATCCAAATAGCACTGTTTTACAGCTCTAGGTTGGTAAGCTGGGATGTGCTGGGGGTGTCATTTGGAGACTGGAGCTGAGTCTTGCTTCTTGCCAGCATTCACACAAGAAGAGTTAGCTTAACCTCATATTCACTGGATTGGGTCTTTTGGGAAGGCATAGAAATGCTGATCTACCACAATTTCTGTTTTAGCTTGTTCAGGTCTGTGATGATCTTAAAGGTCTTTTCCAACCTAGCTGATTCTGTGACATTAGCCCAAGCACACACCTCTATGTCTTGTAGCACTGGCCATGATTATTGTGATACAAGGACTAGTTCTTCCAGAATGTCCTTATCTTTTCCAGCTCGGCATAGACAGTGTGGTTATCTTCCTTTTCCCCTGGGAATAAAACCCAGGTTACTCTTGTACAACTTGCTGAATGGAATGGTGGATGGGAGTAAGTGCAAACCTTGGTTTGAAGGATGGTATCAAAATTCAGGATTGGGATTCACAAAAACCAGTGTTTTCTTTGCACCAGTAACTATCAGTCTTGAGGATGCTCCCTGGGTTTTGTTGTTCATGCATTGCTAAGGTGATGTTTGACACTTCAAGTAGAAAAGATAAATTGCAGTGTTTGGCAAAGCTGTTAAATGTTCATCAGTTAGTGATGAACTAGTTAGTGATAAGAAATTGATATTCAGGTATTTGGGTACTATCCAAAGCAAACACATAGGGTCAAATCCTTTACCTGTCTGCATCAGCATCCTTCTGTTGACTTAAGTGGGGTCAAGACAATTTACCAGCTATGAACCTCAAAGACTACTTATTTTCTGGTGCATTAGCAGCAAGATCAGAGCCTAGGAGAGTTATTTAGCTGTGAATACACAGTATGTTCAGTGCCAATTCCCTGCAGGCTCCCTTGTGCGTGCAGGCAGAGCTCACTGCTAGCTTGCTTGCTTGCCATCAGCCTGCTCTTCCTTTTGGACCCATCATGCCCTTCAGCATTTGTTTGCTGTGTGCTTTTCTCTTTCAAGCCTAAAGTGGCCACCAGTTATTTTATGTGCACCTTATCTTCCTACCCCAAATAAGGAGACCGGGAGCTTCTTAATCAACAGTGTTTCATTGTCATCGTTTTGAAAGTAGAATAGCTGCTGATAATGCCACAACACTTTCTGACACTGTTTGCGACTCAAAGGGAAGATGGTGATGTGAGGGAAAACACTAGGTTTTACTTTCCTCCATCATCTCACTTAAGGAAGATATTCCTTTTGAAACACAAGGAAAACATGAAATACCACAGCTGTAGAGCACAAACCCTGGGCCATTTAGTATGGCCAAAATAAAAACCTCTGAGGGCTGAGGAAAAGGAGGAGGAGAAGAAAGGTACAACCCATCTTCCCTCCCCCAGTCTGTCTGGGGGTTGGAGAGAGGTGGACCAGGGAATGGGGATATGGGATAACGTATCTCATCCCAGTAACATGCCAGTTATCTCTGACCCGAGAGCTGCAGCAGGAGTGTTCCAGGGACCAAAAGGAAAGCTGTGTTTTGGGTGAGGAGCATCAGTGCTGCTTTCCAGTGCTTGCTGGAGCAGGGCTCTGGCTTACCTCTGATAGAGTAACAGCTGGAAAGGAGATTGATATTCATGACCTAAGCCTTGAACTGTTTTCTTCAGCCTTGTACATTTGTCTAGTATATAATCTACACCCTGGTCTCTCCAGTGACCTGTTGATGCCACACTGGCGTAAGCACAGCATTGCCATCTTTTTACCTTGCTCTAAGGTTGGTGGCTGCATGAAGCAGGGAGGAAGGAACACAGGAAAGCCTGGTTTCCCCAGACTGAAACAACAGATCATTGGAGAGCTCTTGAGGCAGCCCTAGTAATGGTCAAGTCTGTGAGTTTGCTGTTTCAGCGTTTACCCACTGGGATGTCTGAGTATTCCCAGCAGAAGAATTCCCAGCAGCAGTGGTTGGGTATGCAGTTGAGGCTTTGTGTCTCCTAAAGATTCATGAACAAACCAACCACCAAGTCCAGAGGTGTATAAATAAGACTGGAAAATCCAGACAGATACTCACCTTCAGTCCCTCCAACGTGGGGAGGACTGACTGTATGGGATTCCACCTGAAAGGAAAAAACCTTCATTCTTACTATTTATTACAATAAAACTGAAAGCAGCCCCCGTTGTCTCTGAAATGGGAAGCATGACACAGCCAGTATTACATTTTCTTTTTGGATGCAAGAAAATGACCTTCATAGCTCACTTGAGGCTTTGTCTCCTTAGAGTTATAGGCCATTCCCTTGTTAATGGTAATAAACTGCATTATATTCCACTTCACACTGATGGCTTTTTGCTACATAATGCCAGGGAAGTTTAAAAAAGAAGGAGGGGGGGGAAGAAAAAAGGTCAGTGAGTTTCAAAATGTGCTTTATTACAAAGGATATGAAAGGGAAAGAGCTCATATCACTTCTCCTATGGTATGTGTTACAGTAATAAGCCATTACGTCTTAAGCACTATTTGTAAGTGTTGCACACCCGTAGTTTGGGATGTTATTAAACCAGACACGAGGGTACCAGATGTTCAGCATGCAGAATGGACTGGGACAAATATCAGAGGGAGCCATGGAGAGGGTGGCTCAAGGAGCTTCACCTTGGCATCTGAGTCAATGGCAGCTCCCAATACCTCAAGTACTCCCAGATTTTTGGCTCTGTTTTAAAATAACCCTACCTGAATAACAGAGCCCTGGACACTGTTAATGCAAGCCAAAAACCCCATTGAGGTTGATGCTGTGCCTTTAAATAAAGCTCAGCACCCCCCCTATCTCCCCGCTGCACTTTTGGCCTCTCGACAGGCTTGTAATTAGCACAGATTTTTCACATCCCTGGGTAGATTGGAAATTTGGAAGCACTTAATGAAAAAGGTCAGTTACCTTGACCAGGCTGGAGGCACAGTTAGAGGACATTTGCTTGCTCCCAAGGCTGGCAGCATATAAATACATGAATATTAACATGCCACATGCAAAAATGCAAACACTTTGTGTGTGTTTGCAAGGATAGGACCTGGCATTCAGTGTGGCTCCAGCTCCAGGGGCTTTCTTGTGTCCTGGGGGCATTTCCTCCTGGACTTCCTAAGGCAGGGCTTGCACACAGTGCCCAGGTCTCAGGATGGTTTAGGACATGTCTCCAAATCCAGATTAACAATCCAGATTACCACCACACCCATATGATTTGAGCCAAAGACTAGGTCCAAGTCATATATTTCTTTCATGGTAGGTCCAGTACTTCATCCACCCCAGCTATTGCATTTGGTGGTAGTGCCAAAACCTGTGTTTCCAATAGGTTTTGTCTGGGGAGGTTAGTTTCATAGGAATGATGCTCCAGACCCTTGCTCATTCTGATAGCCTTTTGCTGGATTTGCTCCAGGAGTTCCATGCCTTTCTTGCACTGGGGAGCCCAGAACTGGACACAGTACTCCAAGGACTGCAGGCAACTCCTGCAGTTGCCTTTGCTGAATTTCAAAAGGTTCCTCTTTGCTCATCACCCCAGCCTCTCTGGATCCTTCAGGATGGCAGCACAGCACTTTGGGGTATCAGCCACTCCTCCCGGTTTCATATCATCAGCAGACTTGCTGAGAAGAATCTCTAAGTCATTGATGAATAAGTTAAGCAAGACTGGACCCAGTGTTGGCCCTTGGGGGACACTGCTAGCTGCAGCCTCCAACCAGACTCTGCACACCCTCTGAGATCTGCCATTCAGCCAGTTCTCAGTCCCTGTCACTGTCTGCTTGTCCAGCCCACACTCTGGGCTTGCCTGTGAGGATGTTATGGAAACTCTGTGGTGTCTTGGTTTGGGGTCAGCACCAGGGCCTCAAAGATCACTGCCTATTCTGGTTTTATATTCCTGAAACAAGGAAGTGCAGGGAACACCCCACCTGCGATTGGCTTTAGGGGGAATACAGGAAAGGAGTGTCCCTGTGGCAAGGGACTGGCTGGTTTTGCCCCATGGCATCTTCTGTGGTTCCTTTCATTCAATATTTGTGGGATGGATGACAGCAGAGGTCAGGGGAGGTTGTCTGCAGTACCTTACATTCTGGCTGGGAAGTCATTATAAAGGAGTCCTGTGGAAATGGAAAAAGGTATGTGGAGCACAGTGTGATTTCCTGTCTTTCTCTGTCATCCATGAGTTTGATGCAGATTTCAAAGACACTGGGCAATAAGTGTATAATGCATTTTTGTATATCTTTTTTAATCTCTCAGACTATGTTAAATTATGACAAAAGTAAAATAAACACACAGAGCAAGTCCTATAAACAACTGCTAAGTTAGGAAAGCATAGAACCTTTCAATTCTGGATCTCAAAGGTGCAGGTAGTACATAATGGGAGAAGAAGAAAGTCCCTGGTAATAATTGCAGTTTGAATTGAAGCTTATGATCAATAAAGGCAAGAATTCTTGCCATAACGTGCAAAGCAATATCTATACTCATAAAACCCACCCCAACTGTATGCCTTTTAAACATTTCTTTTTACTCTGTGTGTTTAATACTTGAAGTATTGCTCTTCAACTTAATTGTTTGGCAAATGTTATACTGTAAAAGCAAATCCTTCTCTTGCACTTACAGAGTGCCATGACATTGTCATGCTGCCAAGAAGCCCCTGCAAGATGCTGACAAGAGCACTCTCCCTGAAGCGTAGTTTGTGAGCATTTCATAAACCTCTCCACACAGAGCATCCCTCAGGGACAGGGCATTATTTTATTCCTCCTTCTATACACCTGGAGAACTGAAGTGCAGGAAAAGCCCCAGATCCCCTATGATGCTCAGATGCATAAATCCCACAGGTTCTAACTTCATCCCACCTTGACAGGAGGGTTATGCTCCTTTAAAAGTCAGTTCTCAACCACCACTTTGTTGCTTCCCTTTCCATCGCTCTGCATCCCTAAATCTGGCTTGCCCACCAAGTGCAGAGCTTCTTCTCCAGCAATACATGGTCACACTTCCAAAAGATGTCAGTGCCAATTATGTGAACATGTGGCACCATTTGGATCTAGTGTTTCTTTGGTTTTGTTTTTAAAAGAAACTGGGCCCTAGCATGTGTGCCATGTGTTCATTAGCATGGAAGAAAGACAAATGTGATGAGCTACTCCCACCAAGCACAGAGTAAGACTCACATCTCAGCACCTCCAGAGCTATCAGAACTGGCATCTCTGTGATATGCTGGATGGACAAGGCAGGGACAGTTGGGTGTTCTCCAGGACCAGCTTCATCTCTGCCTGTGAAGGTGCCAGTGGTGAGACTGCAGTAATATGTGTAGATCACTTCTGGGAAAGGAAAATCAGGACCTTCAAACTCGTTGCATGTGTGGAAGTTAGTCCCTGGCAGCTGGTGCTCTTTGTTGTTGTTTGTTGGTTATCATTTATCATTTATCATTTATAGAATAGGGCAAATAGAGCTATTGGTATCTCAGGAGACACCTGATGCCTTGGGAGATCAGGTTCCAGAAATAGGGAATCTATATTATATCCCAGTGACTGTAACCTGCACTCTCTGCTCCACTAACCGGATTTATTGTAAGGCTGCATCAAACAAATGGAGTCATAAGCTGCACTGTCCCCAGGGCAACTGGATGAATTAAAATACCCAAGACAATGACAAATGCTGCCAGAGGGTGTTGATATGGGGCTGCTGGACCTGTGATCTCTGGCAGAGCCCAAGAAACAGTCTTGTCGCAGGGAGGCTCCAGAGTTTATCGTTCTCAGCAACAACAGGGAATTGGGTTCCTGTTTCCTCTCGTTTGCTGTCAAAGGGGCAGCCAGGCTCTGCGATAAAGCGTGCTGACTCTTCACACTTTGGAGAATGAAAAGTTTCTTATCTTCAACTTTAGCTTTCACAGGTCTCATCACCTCCTTCCCTCCACGGCTCCAAAATTCAGCTAAATCAAATATAGATCAAAACAAGCAGCAAAATATTGTGGGCCCTATGCAGCTTGTGCTGAAGTCAGCAGTGATGTTCCAAGATGATCCTTGTCCTCAAGCCCAGGGTTATACGTTTTGGCTGTGTGTTGTTATAATCTGCGTGCATCCATGCACATGCATTTTATGTTAACATTTACTTCTACACTTAGGAGACGTTAGGGCCTATTTGTCTATAGGCAGCAGATGTATGTCTGTGTACATGTATATGTTTGTGTGTGCTGCTAACATATGTTTCAACTGGCATAAGTGCAAGACTGTGTGTCTTTGTGAAGGGTGTATCCTCAGATGTATGTGTAAAAAGCTACTCTGCTAGTATAAGCTGTAATGGAGACCTTTGATTTACAAGCCGTTCTCTCTTGGTGGCTCTTAGTGTAGGATATCTGCATGATGCAACATCTGAAAGAGGTGATGGATTGCTATCTGCTGGGCTGCAAGGGAACACCTCTGCCTGTAACCCTGTCAGATACAAGCTCCTTCTATGATGCCATTTTATTTTACAGGTGGGCAGCCATGGGAGGGGAAGCTTTGAGAGTCTGCACTTAGCAGCAGCAGCCCAGAGCCCTGCCATGTCCTTTCCATCCACCCCTTTTGTTCCTTTCTAAAGCAAGTACTGTCAGGAGGTCCTTCACAGGGGAGAAGTCAAGGAGGGTAACAGTCTATCTGCTTGCAGTAGCAATGGCCAGCCCAGCTCCTGGCTGATGGCAGCCTTGTGCTGACAGCCTGGCAAATGATCCCAAACCAGAAACAGAATGAAGGACAGTGGGTTTTTGGCAATGCCACCCTCAGGTCCCATGGGGGAACTGTGATCCTGGGGAAAGCCAAGAGCCACCTCTGCTTGGGGAGGAGCAGAGTTTGTACGTGGGTCCTGGTGCTTGGAGAATGACTCAAAATCAGAACAAAGCGAGCAGTGTATCTGTTCATACTCAATAATCCATCCGTTGCACCTGTGTCAGCTGTGCCACATTGGTCGTGCTGCTGCATGCTCATACACAGAAATAACACAGCCCCATCTCCAGCAACCCCTTTCACACCTGGTGTGCATCTTCCCTCTCCCCAGCCCCATTCTCCCCTATTTGAGTCTTTCTGTCTCCAAAGAAATCACGAAGGCAGAGATGCATTTCTTCTCAGCATCATGCTGACCCCCTTTCTCCTCACTCCAAGCCCTGAAATTAATTAAATGATGTCACGCTTGATTTTATCTGATTTGGAAGCAATTCATCACCCTTTTGCTGGTTCTATTAGTCCAGGCGATCAGCACATTAATTCATTTGCGAGACTGAGCTCAAGGGTAATTACAGTGAGGAAGCTTAATGCTTAAACGTGTTAATGCCTGTAATCAGAACTATTTTCTCAGTGCGGAACAATTGTTAGACAATTACACTTGGATATGATTGCCCTAGTAGGCAACAGACGCTGTGTCAAGAGGGGAATAGCAGAAGCTTGTTTTGCAAGTAGTGTATTATCAGCAAATTTGACTCTGCAATCGCTGTTCTTCTGGATTCTGTACAACTCATCCCTTCCTTAGGCTTTGCATTGTTAAGGAAGTTGAAGAGTCATCCCTTGCTCTTTTTCAGGCTGGGTTGTGTGGGAACAAGAGGAAAATAGACTCTTCTGCTTTTTTGTGACATAAGTGTAAGGGGCTTTTGCTTCTGGTGTCCTGGTTTCTGTGCATGGAGAGAAATAACTAAGTTAGTAGGTGGCCCTTTGCTTTCCAGTAGACCCCCTTTGTTTTCTGCTCAACAATCAGTGCTTTCCAGTCAGAAGATGTCAAGGACTTTAGGACTTAGATTCTTTAGGACTGATATTCTCCCTCTTTTGCTCATCTGGAGGACTCTTTGTTGACCACATGATCGGGAAGTCTCCTGTGACTGTGGGTCAGGGCTTACCTAAGAGGAAAAGTAGCTGTTGATTGAGATCCCCATATGGGCAAAAGCATAGCAAGGGAGCACAAAATCTTTCTGGGCAGGCTCATTTCCTCCCATTTTCTCCTCTTCTGACCGAGTTGTCAGTGCCCTTGTCTAACCAGAAAGCTTCCAGTTTTACATCAAGTGGCCTAAATTTGTCTATTTCCTTCATGTTTAGGTCCAGAAGGAAGTGAGGAAGCTTACAGCATGGATGGTACACAGCAGTGATCTCTGCTGACACACAGTCATGTGGGGTGAGTAAGCACACTGCAGACTGAGTGGATGCTGTGTTGCAAAGGGGCTCTATACCTTTCCCAGGTATAGCTCTGGCTCCTTCCTGCACAGGGATGGCCGTGGTAGAAACCAGTGTTGCTCATCCATAGAAAGGCTGTTGCCTCCATGCAGCAGGAATAGGATGCAGCACAGTTAGGGGTAAGGATCAGGAGTGTAGCAGTGAGGACAATACCACAAGGTGGAGCAGTCATGTCTGCAGCATGGACCAAGGGAAGATGGGGACAGCCTAGCACTTGCTGGTTCAGGGCAGTTGAGCCTTATGGGACTGCTGATCCCTGACCACCATATCCCTTCCTCTGGCTGGCGTATGGCTGACAATGGCATTTGCAGGCAGGCTTTATTCAGCCTCTTGCCTCCAGATGGAGAAGCCCTCTGAAAGTGAGGATGAATTTGCTGCAGTCTGTATGAGCTGGATGGTGTGACCTGGCAGAGGGAGAGCCAGGAACCCTGCAAAGTCATTTCCCTTCTCCCTGGGTGGCCATAGAGATTTCCATTGTTGCTGAGCGACTCCAAGCACTTGTGCTTTTAAGCCAGGAGAGATTTGATTCCAGCTCAACCTGGAGGTCCTCCAATGCACAAGGCACTGTACCTTGCAGAAATTCTCATTTGGGGTAATGTCCCATACACCACTGGGCTTGAGAAATGCATTTCTTGGTAGCTGAAGAAAAGCCTCTGGCTGTGCTGCATTGGAAGTGTCCTCAGAGGCTCCTGTGTTAGTCCTTAGCAGCAATCCCAGCCTCCTGCCACAAATGAGGCAGGAGAAATGAGTTTTACAGTGATGTGTTTTGCAGGCACGGTGAAGCTTGCGCCAGTGATAACCACAAGAAGAGGTGTCTGCTCAGATGGTTTCAGAAGGCTGTCTGCACTCAGGAGGGTAAGAATAAATCTAGTTTCTGTTGTCATTAGTGGTATGGATGAAGAGTAAATGGTTCCTTTTCCTCAAGACAGCAATCTTCTCTGGTCTCCAGCTGGACTTGGAAAGGGGCTGTGCAGTGATCTCCTCCTGTCTTCAGATCAAATTTAGCAGGACTGCTATTAGCACCTCCATGCTTACTCCAAAGCCTGGGCTACCACCAAACCCTACTGGGGTGCCCTAAAGAGGTCTAAGACCTCTCTTAACAGCAGAAGAGCAGGGAGGCTCTGCGGGTGGGAAACACAACATGATCAGGGCAATTGTGGTGTCCCAGCCACTGACCTGCTGTGTGAACCTTTGCCTGTTCAAGCTTGTTCCCACTCGGTCTTGAGGTTCATTCAGTCAGGATCTTCTCAGGAGGGAGAACCAGCATGTGCCAAAGGTTTCACGCAGCAGAGAGCAGGTGAGAAACCTGCCCATGGGGATATGAAGGCTGCTTCTGCCAAGGGGAGCAGATAGGGCTGAGGCACTGCACCGGGACAAGACAGGCCCATTTCTCCTGGTGAGGCAGCCCAGAGCATGGTGGTGGCTGGGTTTGCTCTCTGTCATCCCAGGATGGTCTTATGGGATCTCTCTGCAGCTTTGCAACAGTGTGGTATGGAAGGTGGATTTTGGGAGAATGCTGTGAAACCAGCAAGAATGAGTTAAAACATCATTCAGTTCAGGGCAATCTCCCATTTGTTCTCATCCAGCTGTCAGGTCTGACAACAGGGACTCTAAGCTCAATAGGATGTGTCATGGTTTAACCATTCCTGAATTCTCAACATTTTCCAGCAGAAATCCAGAACACAGCCCCATACTAACTACTGTGAAGAAAATTAACTCTATCCAGGCCAAAACCAGTACAGGATGTCATGTGCAGAGGACTGCATTTTTGTTTCCTTGTCTTTATTTCTTTGTTTCTTCCCCTTTATGCTGGAACACCTTCTTAGCAGTGTAGAAACCCCACTTCTCACCCTTTCATATTCTCCTGGCAGATCTATGAATGTTAATGCTGTCACCAGCTTCTGCGAGTTGAAGTGATCTGTGTTGGGCTGATGAGGGATGTAGGACATGAGTGACGTTCCCCTGCCTCCTCTTCTGTGCAGGCTGCAAGCAATGCCCCAGGCTGCAGTGGTGCTGTGCTGCAATACAGGGCACTTGCCTGCTCCTGGCGATCAGAAGGTTGGGATCTATTTGTTGGCACTGGTTTGCGAGGGAAGCTTAGGCAAAGCATCTCCTCCCATCTTTTCTCCTCTCATCTTTTCTCCTCTCATCTTTTTTCCCCTCCCTGCCTTCCAATTTTAACCCAAAGTCCTTCCAGTCCTCACTCTGCTGATGGGGTTGCAAGCACCTTGTGTTATTCAGAAAGGCAGTGAAGCCTGGGGTGGCTGAGCCCATTGTACTATCCAGGGCCTCCATGGAGAGCAGGGCCTCTGCTCTCCAACTTGCAAGGAGCAGCTGGAGATGTAGCTTGTCCATTGTGTCATGGATGCTATTCCTCAAAATTAGTCTTATGTTACTGTAGATACCATTTGAAACTGTGATATTTGAATAACAGCTTTTAAAATATTCACCTACTCCTCCTCTTTTTGTCTTTATTAAAAGCTGTGGAATCTTTCTAATGTGACAGGAAACAAGCTCCATTGTTTCTCCGCTGTGCTTGACTGAAATGAAGCTGCTTCCCTGTACAAAGGTACCCACCTCCGAATAGTTCGGTATTCAGAACCCTGTTAAATTTGGAGTCTAACTTATTTTAACTATTGCATTCTCAGACAGCCACCTTCTAAAGTTCTTCCACACCATTAAAGCTTGATGGGTCTTTACCCCATTTACCAACAGAGACCCAGAAGAGCACATGGATTCCAATGAAACACAAAGCAGTCAATCAGTTGAATTAATTAGGTGTTTAATATCTCCATCCTCTCTCCTGTGTTTAGTGGTTGGATGCTTTGAGATCCTTTCTGTCCACCAGAATGCGGTCTCCTTCTCCATCACATTTAGCCAGGGGTGATGGGATAACAAATGTGGTAAGAAGAAAAAGACTGAGATCCCAGACCCAGAGTTCAGATCCATGTGCTCCCAGCAAAGCCTGCTGTGCCTGGCCATAGTGCTGGGGTGGAAGGCCCATGCACCAGCATCCCCACCAGGGAGGAATGTCTCCCCATGCATCACTGTGGCAACACCCTGTAGATGCTCTTGGACCTCTCCATCCCATCTGCAGCATTAAGGGACTGGCTGCCTAATGCTCTTCCCACAGACATGCTGGTCAGGGAGGTGATGGATAGGCACAAGCCAAGCTGCTCTGTGGATACAGGTCACTTTGAGCACTGAGTTTTTGCTGAGAACAAACTGGTGCTTGTCATTAGGTGAAAGCTTGCTGTTGATCTTACCAGCCTGGCTGAGATGAAGGGAGCAGAGGCAGACCTCTGCAGTGCCTGGGGAGCCTTCACAGCCTCAGGTGTTTCAGCCTCTGTGCTGCAAAGCAAATAGCTGCCAGTATTGATTTACATAGTAAATGCACAAATTTAAGCCACCTGCAAGCTTCTTTGCAAATCTGCCTGACTGCAAAACCCATCAGAAGAACCAACTCCTTTTATGGTGCAGGAACAGTAAAGTTACTGAGATTGAGCCATTTTTCCTTGTCACACAGCCACACGTGCAGGAAGACTCCACAGGAATCCCACTGAGCTTAAACTATCTGGAGACCACAGTGCTGTGGGGAGAGCAGCAGTCATGCTCAGCAGGACACCTGAGGCCTCCTCCAGCCAGAATGATCCATCACTCCCAGCCTCACAGGTACACACAGCTTTGCACTCACCAAAGCTGCCTTAATAAATCCATGGACCATTGGCGTGACATGTTGGCATGCCTGCTGGGCCTGAGCCTTATTCCCTGGAGTCAGTAAGTGTGAGTGTATTACTGTGGGCAAGCCAGGGCTTGCCAGGGTTAGCTCATAGTTCTCCTTGAGGACCTGGGGGCCAGCTCAGGCCATGGTAAAGGCGTGCTGTGGAGCAGGACTTGGAAATGATTCAGTGGTTACTGCTGCCTTCCATGAATGAGTGTTTTCTCCCTCACGGTTTTAAGTACATTCAATCAAAATGAACGTGTTTTACTCTTCCCTGTAAACAATGCAAATGCAATGCAAACATTTCCCTGTCTGCTGCTTGGTGTTTCTGCATAATCTGGCAGTCCTGCACAGGGCAGATCAAATGGTAGAGAAAGAAAGTTCTTACCTCATGTCTCTCTTCTGGCTATGACAATACATCTAATGGCAGCACATGCAATCTGTCTGCCCCGGATATGCTAACATTTCATGTCTGTGTCTGGCTAATATCACCTCTGCTGGGGTCCTAGGGGCTTTGTGGTCCCCAGGTCCTGGTTGGAAGCCATCACTGCTCCATCAAACCCTGAGTTTAGCAAAGCAGCCAATTCAGACAAGAGTATTTCTTGACCAGTTTCTCCTTGCCTGCTGCCCTGCTCTCTCCTCAGGTCCCAGGGGCCTGCACAGCAGGATGGTGCTTTGGCACATGGCTTTGCTCGTGGGCTAGTGCGTGTGTGTGTGTGCATCCCTCCCAACACAGCCAGCTCAGCTGAGTAACTCAGCACATCTTAGGAAGTGCAGACTTGCAGCAGAGAGGAGCCCTGACAGAGGCTGGGGGCTTCTGCAGGTGGGGTGGCCTTTGGGTAAGACTGACATAGAGTCATAGAGTATCTTGAGTTGGAAGGGACCCACAGGGATCATCAAATCCAAATCCCTACTCCTTAAAGGAGCATACTTGTACAGAACTGTACACAACTTCACGTAACTGTAAAAGCTTACAGTTTGCTTTTAAATAATCTTAAATATTTAATTATGACAGAATGTGGTAACTGCCATTTATTTCAGTGATAGTTCCTGTATTAGTTTTCTACTGTTTAAAAACCAGGAAAAGGAATGTATTTAAAGTAGAAGTTAGAAATCTGAGATGCTTTGTCTTTAACTGGACTATGATCTAATCCAATGGCCTCTGCCACCTGTCCTCCATTGAGCCCCTGCTGCCTGCATTAGCTGTTGTAGCCTCTGCTGGCAGTTTGTTTGGCAAAGAATACTCCAGAACACGTGTATGTCACGTGGGTGTCCTTTTTGAGCCATATAATGAAAAGGAGAGAGCAGGTAGAGAAGGAGCAGGTTTGAAACCAATAATGGGAAAGAGCTGCTATTCATATATTTGCAGTACTGAATTACTGAATGCCATGATGACAAACCAGTGTGTCTTTATTATTTATACCCTCTTAAAAAGCTGAACACTCAGACATCACTGTTAGATGAGTTTTAAGGTCCCTTCCAACCCAAACCATTCTATGATTCTGTTCAGCATTAAGTCATATTAACTACGTGTTCATTAGCTATAGTTTGGTTTCCTTGGTTTGACAGGATTTGGGGGTGCCATGAGTGCTTTGAAACATAAAGCAAGGATGGGCCATTCAGCGCAGCTATCAGTCCTGGTCCCAGCCTTGCTAGGAACACACTTAGGTACAAAGGTGTGAAGAATCAGGACCATTTCTATTCTGTGGGAACAAAAGGTTTCTTTTGTTGTAATTCCTCTGTTCAGCTCTGCGCAAGGTCCTTGCATGGGGCATAGCAACACATGCCCTGCACGACAGGGACAAAAGCAGATTGCTGTGGGCATGCCTGAAAGGAAACCATGACTCTTGTCGCTACAAGGCTCTTTGGCTGTTGATTTGCAGGTGCTTTGCAGGGAGCAGTTCATACAGACTTTCTGTGAATAATAACAATAAAAGCTTTTCTTGGTGGGTAAAAAGCAGGGGGTAGGGAGAGACGCAGCCTTGCCAGAAACAGTTTGTACCATTTATGCAACATAAAATCACTAGTTTCTGCTTCCCAAATGTTGTTTCTCAGAGCTGTGGCCCTGATTCAGCATGGTGGAGAGGGTGATGGGAAGGGCTGGGGGGCCCTAAGGCCGTGTTAAACCTTTATTTCACTGCTGGCCCATGATAGGAGAGTGCAAGAGAGAGAAGACAGCAACAGGGCTTTGCTAAGATCAGCCTGCTACACATCTTGACTTGGTGTTGGTGTTTGTTTCCTTCTTTTTATTACTTCTTTTTGCATGTATTTGGCAAACGAGTAGGCCCATGATAAAGGTCATGATTTCACTTGACACCTCTTGGACTTCTGCAGCCTGCTACTGCTATCTGCACGTCAGGCTGCTGTCCCAGTGGCCACTCTGGTTCTACTGGAGGATGCTCTCACAGGCATCCTGACTGCCCATGCAATTCACTTCTGTCACCTCCCCTGTCCCCACCACATCATAACCCCCATCTCCTGTGTTCTTTCTGCCTGTCTCAGCTGAGCCAGTCTGGGCGTTATGTGGTTGCCCACAGACTGGGACATCACTGGAGGATCAGAAGCTGCAGTCCCCAGGTAAGTGAGGAATGAAAGCCTGAGTTATTTGATTGTTCTGTCTCCTTTCTGGCCAACCTTCAACATGAGTTTTGCCCTGGGGAGGAATAAGGTGAGACTGCAGGAGAACAACAGATTGCCCCCTCCGGGCAGCTAAGAGGGAGCAGGGAATGCTCTGGGCTGCACCAGCACTTCTGAGTGTTCCCAGGAACCTGCCTGGGTCATCTTCAGAGGGAGGTTAAGAAACCAAACAACTTTCCCCCACCAATCCCCCTGAAAAACCAACCCCAAACCCATCCCAGCATTCAAAAGGATCAAGCAAGGATTTCACTTGACTTAAGCCATTAAAAGCTCCCAGCTTTTCAGCTGGCAAACAGTGCCATGATCTTAAAATGGCTCAGGAGGGCATGTTTCAGGCTTATCCTTCCTGTGGAGTGAGGGGACTCGCCAGTAGAAATCCACCTTTTCAGGTAAGATCCCCCACCCACTCCAGCTCACAGCACTGGTCCCAGCTCTTACAATTGCAGGTGTCTGGTCCCTTTTCCCACCCAATCCCCACACCAGCTACAAAAGGGATGATCAGGAGCTGGAGAGCAGCTGAATTGGTGTGGATGTTTTGTGCAGCCTGTCCCTGCCCCTTGGATGGGTGCTTTGGGATCCTGGCAGGGAAGTGGAGCAGTGCATTATAGGCGGATTAAAGGGATGCTGAGTTGTTGGGTTTCACCTTTCTGTTCCTAGCTTCTGGCAGGGATTTCCAAAATCCTTGCTGGCCCAGTTTTGAGCTCTGATGTAGAAAACACAGTCAGCTGCTGCCCTGAGCAACAGCCACAGCCCTGTTGGTGCAGCTGAGCTGAGTTTTATCTGCTGATGGGTTTGACTTGATACATTCTGTACCACATGAGAGAGGTTTGTTTTAAAATGGGATGATGTTCATTGGGCCTCTTTAGTAGTGTTACAACCATAGTATGATGATTTGCAAACTGAGTGCAAGCTTTGAAAGGCTTTTTCTGACTCCAGTATTACCCAAGCTGGTACAACAGCACGGATGGTCCCAGGCCTTAATGGAGGTGGTTTAGTGCCAGCAGGAGCTGCTTGGTTTGCTTTTAGAAAGAGCAAAAAGCATTCCCCTGTGCCCAGTGCAGAGGGTTGCAGTGGTGGGACAAACCCAGAGGTGTTAGCCAGAAACCTGAGGAGTGGTGTGTGTGTGTGTTTGTAAAGCTGGGTGTCAGTGTGCTTGGGTTGGGCCCTGCCAGCCCTGTGGGTGTTGTTTTGTTTTACAGCAAGATCAGCTTTCTTCAGCATTGAGTCCTCAGCTTTGAGTAGTTTCACAGGTGCTGCTCACTAAAAGCTGAACTGTGCTTGTCAGGAGCAGCTTAAAAGCTGAATTCAGTGGCCTTGGCCAGGCTACTCTGAACGAGTGGCAAACACTTGGTCAATTTATCTTTACTTGCTTGCTTTTTAGCCAGGTAAGTAAAACCCACATGGGGCAGCAGTGAAGGGTCAGAGGTGTTTATTGACACTTCTCTCTTGTATTGCCCCTGAGTTTATCTATTCTGCAGCCTTGCTGAAGTCTGTGATTCTCTGACACTGCAGTGACTCTGGTTTTATGTCACACCCCTGCCTTGGCAGCAGGCACCATTTCCTCTGCGCTGTATTAAACTTGCCTGTCATGGGGTGTTGTGCTTCCATTTTGCTAATGACCAGTGAGTGCTTTCCCTACCCATTCCCCTATGTAACCCCCAAATAAGAATACAGCTGTAAAACATGAATGGTTACCAATGTAAACCTGCCGCCGCCAACAGCGAGGACCAGGCAGTAGTGAACTGTGTGTATCTATATCTGTGCCATGACCTTCCCACCCTGTGGGGTACCAAGCGCTGAGGTCATTGCTGAAGCACATAGATGCAGCCCAGGGAGATGGGAGTACTTTAAAATGTGCCTCAAAGAGCCAAGTGACCTTTATAGGGTCTGGCTGAAGGTAACCAGCTTTGGGGAGAGCCGGGAATGTCATTGGCAAGGAAGTTCTGTGACTGGGGTGTGTGCCATTAGGGTGATGTGCCAGAGGCGGGGGGGGGGGGGGGGGGGGGGGGTGAGGTGCATGTGTGTCTGTGTCCATTTGTTTGTCTTTGTGTCCATGGGAGCTTGTGTGTGTGTCTGTCTTGTGTGTCTGTGTCCCTGTCTCTCTGTCCATGTGTGTGTCTGTGTCCGTATGTCTGAGTCCGTGTGTGTCTGCATGTCTGTCTTTGTCCATGTCTGTTTAGTCCGTGTCTATTTGTGTGTTTGTCTCCATGTATCTGTGACCATGTGTTTGTGTCCCTGTCTGTACGTCTGCATCTCTGCATCCATGTGACTGTCTCTGTATCTGTGTGTCTCTTGTGTTTGTTAGTGTGTCTGTGTGACTATCTCTGTGTGTCTCTGTGTGTGTGTCCATGTGAAAGTCTGTCTCTGTATCTCTGTGTGTGTATCCATGTGACAGTCTGTCTCTCCATGTGTTTGTGTGTCTGTGTATCTATGTGATTGTTTCTCCGTGTGTTTGTGTGTCTGTGTATCCATGTGACACTCTGTGTGTGTCTCCGTGTGTTTGTGTGTATCCATGTGATTGTCTGTCTCTGTAACTGTGTGTGTCTCTGTGTCTGTGTGTCCATGTGACTGTATCTGTGTGTCTCTGTGTGTTTGTCAGTGTGTGTGTGTCCATGTGACTGTCTGTCTGTGTCAGTGTGTCCGTTTGACTGTCTGTCTCTATATCTGTGTGTGTCTGACTGGCTGTCTCTATGGGTGTCTCTGTGTGTTTGTCAGTGTGTCCGTGTGACTGTCTGTATCTGTGTGTCTCTATGTTTGTCAGTGTGTCTGTGTGTGTGTCCATGTGACTGTGTGTGTCAGTGTCTGTGTGACTGTCTCTGTATATCTGTGTGTGTCTCTGTATGTTTCAGTGTGTCTGTGTGTGTATCCCTGTCACTGTTTCTGTGTCTGTTTGTCAGTGTGTATCTGCGTGACTGTTTCTGTATCTGTGTCTCCGTGTGTTTACCAGTGTGTCTGTGGGACTGTGTGTGTCTGTGTGCCTGTCCGTCTCTGTGTCTCCACGTGTTTGTCAGTGTGTCTGTGTCCGTGTGACTGTCTCTGTGTGTCTGTGTGACTGTCTGTGTCCATGAGTTTGTGTGTCAGTGTGACTGTCTTTGTATCTGTGTTTGTATTTGTGTGACTGTCTCTGCGTGTTTGTGTGTCCGTGTGACTGTCTCTGCATTTGTCTCCGTGTGTTTGTGTCTATGTGCATCCTTGTGACCGTCTGTGTGTCTCTGTGTCCATGTGACTGTCTTTATATTCGTGCCTCCATGCGTCAGTGTGTATCTCTGTGTGTGTGACTGTGTCTGTGTGTTTGTCAATGTGCCTATGTCCGTGTGACTGTATCTCTGTGTCACCGTGTGTGTCCGTGTGACTGTCTGCGTGTCTTCATGTTTGTCAGTGTCTGTGTGACTGTCTCTGTGTGTCCATGTGACTGTGTGTCTGTGACTGTATCTGTGAATCCGTGTGACTCTCTGTATGTTAGTGTGTCTGTGACTGTGTCTGTGACTGTCTCTGTATCCATGTGTCTGTGTGCCTGTCTGTATCTGTGTGTATGTGTATCCCTGTGACGGTCTCTGTATGTGTCTCCGTGTGTTTGTTAGTGTGCCTGTATGTCCATGTCACTCTGTCTCCGTGTTTGTTCATGTGTCTGTGTGACTGTCCATGTGTGTGTCAGTGTGTCTGTGTGACTGTCTCTGTATCTGTGTGTTGTTCAGTGTGTGTGTCTGCGTGTCTGTGTTTGTCAGTGTGTATCTGTGTGTGTATCCATGTGACTGTATCTGTCTGTGTTTGTCAGTGTGCCTGGGTGTGTGTCCATATGACTCTCTGTATCTGTGTGTTTGTCAGTGTGTGTCTGTGTGACCGTCTCTGTGTCTGTGTGTCTCCATGTTTTTTTTCAGTGTGTGTATCCATGTGACTGTCTCTGTATCTTTTTGTCAGTGTGTATCTGTGTGTCTCCATGTGTTTGTCAGTGTGTCTGTGTCCGTCTCTGCGTGTCTGTGTGACTGTATGTCCATTTTTGTGTCCGTTTGACTGTATCTGTCTGTCTGTATCTCTGTGTGTCTCCATGTGTCAGTGTCTGTGTGTCCATGTGACTGTCTCTGTAGCTGTTTGTCAGTGTGTCTGTGTTTGTGTGACTCTGTGTCCGTGTTTGTGTGACTCTGTGTCCATGTCTGTATCTGTATGTCTGTCAGTGTGTTTGTGTCAGTGTGACTATCTCTGTATCTGTGTGTCAGTGTGTCTGTGTGACTGTGTCTGTCTCTGTTTGTCAGTGTGTGTGTCCGTGTGACTGTCTCTGTACCTGTCTCCATGTTTGTCAGTGTGTCTGATTGTCTCTGTATGACTGTCTGTCTGACTGTATCTGTGTCTGTGTCTCTGTGTGTAGCCATGTGACTGTCTCTGTGTTTGTGTGTCCATGTGCCTGTCTCTATATCTGTGTGTCAGTGTGTATGTCTGTGTCCATGTGACTGTGTGTGTGTCTGTATGACTGTCTCTGTATCAGTGTGTGTCAGTATCTGTGTGTGTGTGTCCATGTGACTGTCTCTGTGTGACTATTTGTCTCCGTGTGTTTGTCAGTGTGTCTGGGTGTGTGTCCATGTGACTGTTTCTGTATCAGTGTTTCTCTTTGTCCCTGTCCATGTGTCCATATGTCTGAGTCCATATGTGTGTCTGCATGTCTGTCTTTGTGTGTTTGTGTCCATGTGTCTGTTTGTGTTTCTGTGAGTCTGGGTGTCTGTGTGTCCATGTGTTTATGTCCCTGTCTGCACATGTGTGTTCATGTCTGTGTGTCTGTATGTCTATATTTGTGTATGTATGTGCCCATGTCTGTCTGTGTCCATGTGTGTGACTGTGCCTGTCTGTATGTGTCTATGGCTGTGTATCTGTGTTTGTGTCTGTGTGCATCTATGTATGTGTATGTTCATGTGTGCTTAATATCCCTGTCAGTGTGGATGTCTACATGTGTTTGTCTGTGTCTCCATGTCCATGTGTGTCCTATGTCCGTGTGTGTAACTGTGTCTGTTTCTGTGTGTCCGTGTCTGTCTGTCAGTGTGTGTGTGTCAAGCCCTGGGAAGCCATTTCAGCCATTACACAGAGTTTGTTTCGTATTTTATTGAATTTCATTTATATTAAATTAAAAATATATTTCTGACAGATTCATGTAACAAAAAGGCAGAACAGTTTCAAATTGTTCAGCTGGGATGAGCGCGGGTTGATGCACGGTGGGTCGCAGTCTACATTTGCCTCTACAAACAGATAAAGCTCTACCCCAAGGACCATGAGGGGAAAGGGGGGGGCTGCACAGGGGTGGGGATGTAACCACACAAAGAGGATGCACGGGTTCTCCCCAGCCTCCAAACAAGACAAAAGGGGAGGGAAGGAAAAGAATCAAAAACAAGAAACCATGAAAAGAAGGGAAATTAGGCTAAAATATGTACCTAATATTAACCCAGGTCAGTAAGTATTTAACTGTGTATAATCCTTGATAGCTAACGTATGAGAAAGGAAAGGTTAAAGTAACATTACGCCACACACAACTGGCATACCCTACTGTGTAAGCAAGTGCAGAAAGTCTGAACACACCACAATAGTGCTAAAACACAGAATCACACAGAATGCCAAGAATGGGACTTCTAACCAAAACCAGGGGGTGGGAAGGGAGAGAAAGAAAAGGGGAGGAGTGGCTTAAATCACAAGCAAATTACCTATATACAAATCAACCCTAAGGACAATTATGTTCCAAATAATGGTGTCCACAAGGAAAATAAAAGCAACATTATCCTTATTTACAAACGCAACTAGCTGTGTCTTTAACAAGCTATAAAAATACTATTCACATTTTCAAAGTAACATACAGTAGTTTTTGTAGGTTTTATTGTTCAGAAAGGCAGCTAACTCTGAATGCATCACCGCAAGAAATGAGCGTCTTCCCCAGCATCCCAATGCTTCTCTTCCTCTGAAGGTACCTCATAAGGCAGAAGTATTGTTGGTTTCATCTCTGCACTCTGAGATCATGGAGAATGGGATAAACCCCAGACTCTCCCATCGCTGCCTCTTGCAGGAGCTCCGTGCTGGCCCTGTGTCCCACCCCCCCACCCCTGCAGATGAGGCTCAGCCCTTGAGGGGACAGGAATGTCATCCTCTGGGCCTGGGAATTTGAGCCTCATCAGAAAAGCAAACGTCAATAGCTTGTGACTGCCAGGTCAGGAAATACATTCTGGCTATCTCTGGTTTTAGGAAGAGACTTCTGTTTCCCGTTTCCCCTCCCTACACTTGGGTGCTACCTCTTTAGGAATTCCAGCTTATGGTGGTGGGGAAAGCACAGAAACTGCAAATAAAGGGATCAAAACGATTGTGAAGAATGTATTGAATGGGTACCCATTTCCCACATTAAAATGCTATAAAAACTTACGTGTTGTCATCAACCTGCATTTTCCTCTTTAACATCCCCCACCCTAAAAAGACAAGTACCCAGCAACTACCTTCAGGCCCCACCTCAGCTGGTGGAACAGTGTTTAGTGCATTCAAAGTTAGCTACCCCTTACACAGCTGCTCAGTTAATAATCGACCCATTTAACAGCAGTACCAGTTTATGCTACATATGTCATAGTACCTTACCTCGAAAGAACGGCGTACATATCTACACCTACTTATAAAATACCATTCACAGTTTATTACTGTGGTTATCCCAAAAGGGTTTAGTCTTCGGAGTGCTATGGACAATACAGTGTTTTCTCCCTAAGAGGGCTCAAAGGTTGGGCAGGGAATAGCACAGGGATGGTGGCAGCCAGTGCTCAAGGGCAGCGCATGGCTCGGTGTCCATGTGTGCCCTGGTCACACTGAGCCACCAGTGAAGGGGCTGTGTGAGAGGCACCTCTGCCCCAGGGGTTTCACCCACACCATGTCTGGAGCATGGTTTCATGGCTTTATTACTGGGGAGGGGAGAAGCACTGCAACACAATTACCCTGGGAAACACCTCACACATCTCCCTTAAACCCCTCTCTGCCAAGGTCCACAAAGCTCACTCTGCAAAGTAAAGGGGAAAGAAAAGCAGCTCAGACTCCTGTTTTCCTAATGGGGATAACATCCACAGGTTCTCCTCACCCCCCCCCCCCCCCCCTCCTGGCACAGACTCCCACTGGAGGATGGATGCCCTGTGTGGAAGCTCCTCCTCTGTTCAGCTCTGGGTAGGAGATGCACTGGTCCCACTGAGTCCCACCAGGGTCGGTCAGACCTGAACACCCGTGTGCTCCCCCTGCACTGATCACCTGCACCTCAGGCAGCTCCCAGCTGGCACTGGGAGCACGGAGCCTACCAGCACAACAGCGTCCTAATCCATGCAGTGATACAGGAATATGACCTTGTGCTAAAATAAAACTACAACAAAGGTGAGGATGCTTTACAGTGGTGTTTCTAACCACTGAGCTTGCTTGCTGTTCTTTATTCCCAACCTGAAACCCCCATTTGTAACAGTGACCTTTTCCTACCTTACTGAGAGCCAGCAAACGAAAAAGAGAGGGAATCTTCCAACTACTGTGATGCTGCAGAGGCTCTCTGGTGGGATACTGCAGCTCCTCACACGTGATGGAGCACAAAAGCTGCAGACAACCAACCCCACCCTGTGCAGCTTTGGTTCCCCCCCCTCCAAACCCGAATCCAAGCTTTTATTTAACAACAGACAGGTTGTTTTCTCAGCAGCACAGGTCCAAGATCCATGGGTATCAGGATATTGCACGTGACAGAGCTAGAAATTAATGGTTGCAGTCTCCATGCTCCTGCCATACCACCGCCCTTTGACAAATACCTGCTGAAGGGAACTCATGGTGACACAGGCCCCTCTGAGGTGCTCTTTAAGAGCCAAAGAGGTGACTGATGACCAGAGGGCTGGCTCTAAGTTCATGCTAAAGCCTCTGTTCCAGCTGCTACCCTCAAGCTAAACAGCCTTCAAAGCAGGAGAACACCTGCCTGAGCTCAACAGTTCCGAAATGGGAGTGGGAATCAGGGTGGCCGCCCCAATACACCAATTGTGCAAAGTGAGGGAAAATCCATCCTGACAAGCGAGCTATGCCCCAACTGTCAGGCCCAGGGAAACTCAGGTTACTGCCCTCCACCTAGAAGTGTCAGTGTCCATGTGTGTGCATACATGGGTGCTTCCATAACGCCTGCCCAGGGTGCACGGGGCTCTGTAGGGAAGCAAGGCTGGCCAGAAGGATACCTTCAGTTACCCTGGGGAATTACATGACCAACAAACAGCCTAATTCTAACTCCTGCCAAGGTCTCCTCATCAACCAGACAGTATAAAGGAGCCTACACAATCCTTTCACTCTTTGGCTGCCACCATGCCACAGGACACCGGTGTAGACACCCCAGCAGGCACAAAAAGATCTTTACTTCCATATCCTAGTTTCCCATATGGGTCCATCTCCAACCCCCCCGCCCAAGCAGACTTACCTCGCAGCTAGTACCTTACACCACCCTGCCCAGCTCTATCTGTAGCTGTGGAAACAAGGGATCCAGAGAATCAGGATCAAGCTGGTCTGCCAGTGCTGCCATTTTCTTGGCATCTAAGCTGATATTAGTGGTGGTTGAGGGTGGGGGAAATATCCCCCTCAGATCTTTACTGGAAACCAGTGCCAGATTGGCTGCCCTGCCCCAGCACCCACTGCCCTTTGCACGCAGCCGCTGGGCTTACTGGCTATGGATAATAAAGGAAAGGTCTTCCCCTGTTAATCCAGGAAATGATGGGAATGGGGTCATTACATACAATTCCTGCAGTCAAAAAATGCATTTTCTACTAAATAAGCAGTACAACCAGGGTTAATGCAACCTTTCTTTCTACACAGAAAAGGATTTCAGGGCTGAACTTCAGATACCTGAAACACAGTGGCTCCTACTCGCTTGGATTTCTTCCCATTGCTTGCTACCTGTGAGAGATTGACCTGTTTGAAAGCAAACTGTAAATACTCTGCTACATCTGAGTGAATGGCCATGGAAGAATCCCTCCTGGCTATTCTGTAGGAGAAACTGAACAGAGCTGAAGGAGGAAACTGAAAAGGAGTTGGTTTCAGTCAATCAGACCCAGCATCCATGCCTGTTTGAACTCACCCCCAGGTAGACAATAACAACTCAGATAAGTATCATGAGAGAGAGATTAGGTAAACCTAAGCTGTTGCTCTCTCATTCAGCACGTTGCTTTGTGCCTTGGACAATGGCTGGTACACAGTCAGGCATCTGCTCTTGAGGAGTAAGTAAGTCACTGCTCTTCCATCATGCAGGCTATGGTTAGGGAAAGGAAAACCTTTACAGATAGGAGACAGCATTACAAAATCCATCAGAACTGACAGTGCTGTGTACAGATACCACTGCAGAACCAGAGAATTAATTACACCCAGATACAACACTACTGCTCTGTGCTGACAGAATGCACTGGGACCTGTCACTGGCTGGTATTAAAAGACACAGCTCAGCCTGGCTGCAGGGCTGAGCCCAACATTAAGGGAGCTGCCGTTCTGGCCTTCAAGCAACCTCTGCACTTCCATGCTACTGAATATGTCACACCCACAGTCAATGATTAAAATGAATAAATAATTCAAGTTTTGTGAGAAATAAAGTGTTCAATGGTTAACCTCACCGTTATTTACAGTTTATTTGATGGGCTCGTTTCCAACACCACAGAAACAAACGGGCCTCACCTTCCGTTAGCAGCTACCTCCTGGCCCCATTCCACCCAGGGCTGGAGGTGTTCATCCTACTGCACCTCTCTGAACTCAAACACATCAGCTGTGCCAGGGGTTTCTTTCACTTTTTCTCCATTAGGAGTTACTCTGCTGCCAGGCTTGTTCAGGGACAAATCAACCCCTTTCTCCACCTACCTATAGAACCCCAGCTGCTTCTGTGCTGGTCTTTGTCTCCTGGCAGCATGGCAATTACAACCCAACCCGGCAGACCTTTGCCCATGCTTCAGGTGACACCCTGTGAGCACAACTGCAGGCAAACCTCCCCTGAAGTGGTGTCTCCAGGACCTCCCCCTGCACCCCTAGCCCTGCCCAATGCCTGCCTGTCTCCTGCCAAGACCATGAGGAGTTATGGAGACACCAGAAGAGGCAAAGCCCCTCAGATGGGTGATGGTTTTGTAACCATCTATCCCACTGCAGTGATCTGGTGGTCATTTTGTTCTGCTGCCATGAACCACCTTGGTACCACCTGACCAGACACCTCCCTCAAACAGATTCAAAGTTCTGCATTTATTCTTGCCGTTTTCAGACTCTTCAGCTATGCACTTGGGTTACAGGTTTAACATCCACCCCACGGCTGCGTCAAGCTGGCCTGAACACACCTGATGCAGAAACAGGCTGTTGGCTGGACCAACCTTGCCCTAGTGATCATACACAATTTGTTTCCCATCAACAATCATACCAACCAACCCAGGTTTTAAATCTCTTCATACCTTTGTCAAACCAACCCTCAGCCACCAAGCTTTGGGTAACTACTGCTTGTTCCTTACTCCTTCCTCTGCTTCCCTACAATTCAAGGTGGCAAGCTGCTGAGATGGCAGGAACTGGGGGCACTCGATGCTGTTTCCATACCACAGGTTGTTGCTGGTTTTGTTGCCAGGTTAGGTCACCCCAAAGATCTTGACTTTAACAGTACTGAAGTGCATAAACTGAAATACTGTTGTATCACCTAAGATGAGCATCATCAGGTATTGTTTCTTTCCCTTTAAAAGCCTTGATGGATAAAGACGTAGGCAGCTCTCCAAAGGTACTTAATAGTTCCTTAAGATTTTGGGTAGGAACTAGGTACAAGAATGCTCATACACACATGGGTCTTGGCGTGTCAGGAGCAAGCCATCAGTGTCTCTGGCCCTTACGCCTCCCTTCCCAGCTCTATCTGCCTTAGGTTGCTAAAAACGTCCAGAACTCTGGCTGAAAGTTATTTCCAAAGAGAAGCAGGCCAGGGGTGGGGGATATCTACCTAAAAAGTGAGGTTGATGAAAGCAGAACTAAGTGCAAGGAGACTGACTCATACTTATTTACATTTGTGATGGAAAGCTCTGCGAGTCATGCACGGTTTGGATCCTCACACCTCGTGTGCACCATCTTCTGTGCCACAGTAATCCTCCTGTTAGGAAAAAGTATTCCGTACTGTGCTGCAAGCCAGAGCAAGACATTCATCTCCTCCAGTCCCTTTCAGAGCTTGCTCTGCTGTCCTTCGCATGGCAGCAGATAGAGCTGGCTGCTCTGTCACTGTATTCTCTGAAGCAGTCAATGCAATGGCCTCTCAGAACTGGTTGACATTGTTCCAAAGACTTGATTTGCTTCATTTTGGCATTTCCACAGTCATCCTTTACATAGAATTCATCAATTTAAAATGAGTATTTTGTATTTTGCTGGTCACTTCCATATTGCTTCATTCAAAATCCAGAAAACAGTTCAAATAAAATCAAAAGTGCAAACTAACCTTCCAGTGAACTGCTATGTGCGTTTTCTCCAGTCCAGTGTCTGTCTTCCAGTTTAAAGGACCCTTCCCACCACCGCCCCACAGAACACCAGCAGACTTCATGACCCACATCAAACTCTCCAGTTCTCTGTCTTGTCCTCAGTGTTGCCTGACAGCATCCCCAACTCCCTTCATGATCATGAAGAAGAAAAAGAGGGAAGGAATTGTTTAGGTCTTAGTATGCATTTATAGTCAGCAGGTATAAAACAGGAAAGCAAAGTGTTCTGCATACAAATCTTGGTTGCTGGGCCTTTGAGCTTCAAAAAGGACATGTTGAAGGAGTGGTTTTGTTACTCTCTTCTGAAAGGGTTTTGTGTTTGTCATGTTGGCACATGTACAAAAACAGTTGTGTCATGTCCCAGGTCTAAGTGGGAGTCTGTGGTTAGGAATTGGCACAAAATCATGGTGTGGCTCAGAAAAAGGGTTTAGCCATGTATTAGAGTCCCATCATCATTTCTTGGGAAGCCACGGGAAGGTCTGAATGGTTATGAAAAGCCAGGTTAGCCATTTTCAGTTGCTGGGCTAGAAAGTGTTAGAGAAAGAAATTGGATTCTCAATCTCAATTACTATGCTATCACACATGATATAAAAATTGTCCATTTTCCCCCCGATGGAAACTGCATCGAGATTTCCAGGAATGCTGTACAGACTCTCATCAGTTCCCGCTGGAACAAACAGCCTCTCTGTGGCTTTCCCTGCAGTGTGTGTGGGTTGAATCACTGAGAACTAGCTTGACAGCAGGCAACACTGCCACTGGCCTTTACTGGTACTGTGTGGCTTCTCCGACGATCCAAGCCTCTGGATCTGGAAAGTGAGAAATGCCAGGTTGTACGCGCCTTCTTTCAGTCTCTTTCCTTCCTTCTTTCCAGGTTCCCAACCCAATCTGCAAACAACTGCGAGACATCCTTTCACTTGGAAATATCAAAAATGAGTGAACTGGCAAGAAGAGGAAGCTCATGGGAGGAAGAAAGGGAGAGAAGGAGGGAGAAAGGGGAGAGAGAGAGAGAAAGAGTGAGTCAGCTAGAAGGAGTTGCCTTTCCACTTGTGTAAGACCGCGGTCACTACACCACTGTGTTCCGGTGTCTGTAGGGCGGTGGGGGAAGCACAGTGCCAGGCTTCAGGGAGAACTCGGAGAGGTATTCAGGATTCTCTGCCACAATGGGCCGGATCCGGCCGTTCTGTTTGTAAAAGTACTTTGTGCTGTACTCTTGCAGGTAGTCCGGGTGCTGGAGGGTGCTCCGTGGCGGCAGGCTGTGGTTCCAGTAGTCTGGGTTGTCAAAGGCCTTCTTGGCTTTCTCTGGCAAATTGTTCTTCAGGTACTCGGCTTTTTCCAAGGTGTTGGCAAATGTGTTGAGGTACAATGGCTCGTTCACGTACTCATCCTCTGCCTTGGGCTGCCCGTTGGGAGCGTTGTGGTATTCCGGGTTGTCCACAGCTTGGAGATCTCCGTTCTTTCGCCGGGAAACAAATGGGTTCTCTTCCACCGGGTTTAGGTATTCTAAGGAAAGATAAAAAGTAACTCAGCAACAAGAGGGAGTAATCCATGCGCACAGCAAGTATTGTGTGTATGTATGTTACTATCAGGTGGTGCTTGGACTTGTGCATCCCCAACCCAGCCATTCCCAGAGAACTCCATGTGCTGGCTACGTTGAACACACATTTGTCGAAAGTGAAGAATCTGCAACCTAAACAGACCATAGGGGCTAAGCTGAAAGCCCTCACTGATGAAGTGACCCATTACACATACTGGCAAACTGAGCCATAGCCCACGTGTCTTGCTTGGTCCTGGACTTCCTCTCAGTGTATGATGTACAGAGCCAAACATGATGAGCAACTTCTGCCTCTGATGCTGCAACCTTGGACATTATCAGTGAAACCCTCTGCTCTGCAGTCTTCCCATCCAGAAAGCTCTATAGGAATCCTAGTTAAGCCTCTCTGCACAAAAGCCATCCCCAAGGGCTAACTTCTAAGCCAGCTTCATTTCTAACAGAACAATTTACTTTATTAAAAACCTCCCATCCCTGAAGAACAAAGGGCCTCAAAGCATTATGACAAAAATGATTCAAATGAGCCCTGGAAAGGGTACAAGAGAGCCTTACATCAGCTCCAAACCAGGACTTGGAGCAGGTTGCAGTTACTTCAAATCCCTTTCTGTGAGTTAACACCACAAAAAAGAAGTGTAACTGAACTGCAGCATATGGAGCATGCACAGAAAGCTGGACAGGAGGTGGGGAGGGAAGAGAAACATGAAGAGACTGGCTGTGCTAGGTTAAAAATGCACACTTAGTAAGGTCTCTGCGATGGTCACCCACAGGCAGCAGAGCCATGGAGCAACAGATTCGTTGCATGTCATGTCCTGCCTTGCATTGTGTGTAATGAGGTCTGGCTGCAGAGCAGAAAGGCAATCAGCTGGGCAGGAGGGAGGTCACTGACAAAGCAAGTGGGCTGCAAAGGGAATGGCCTGGAGGTGAGCTGGGGACAAGAGCGGTGGGGTGCAGCAAGATACAGAAAGCATCCAGTTGATTGAAGGCTGGAACTCATCAGATCAAACCCCCTTTCAGTATTAACTCTGCCTTTCATCTCACAGCCCAGAGGTTCCTCACAAAACAGGGTCCCCAGGGCACTGCCATTAGTGAGGGACGATCTCTCAGCCTGCTTGTGGCACACAGGGATGCCAACAGAAGGCCTCCATTTCCAGTGGCATGGCTCTGGTCATGTGCTCTACAGACACCTCCACACAGAGGAAAGAGGACTCTGCCTGTTGTCTTACAAGGGTGGCTGTGGTCCTCACTTCAGCTCTGCTTGTATCCAGGCTGGAGCCACTACTACTGAATGCAAAAGTTCAAGACTTGGTGAATATCTCTGAACACAGCTAAAACTCAGTGGACAGGCACATGCACTTGTACCAGGAGCACAGGTACAGCGATGACAGCCAAGCAGTGCTTTGATTTGAATCCCCCAGCTGACAGAGAGCACACAGCATGGCCACACCATGACATCCCTGGGTCTGTGCCCTGTGAGACAGGGAGGAGGTGCTTTCTCCTTTTTCACTACATCTCGAGGGCTCAGATAGCACCTCTGAAGTGTTAAGTTCCTGCAGAACTCTCAGGATCTCCAGGGTGAACCTGTACATGAACACGTGTGGGCTCACATGGCATCATCAAATCTCTTATTGCAAGGGTGACTGCTGAAGTGTAAGGCCATGAATGCACTCCTACTATTGCTACTGCTGTGGGTCAAGCCCTAGGGCTCCTTCTGTTTCCATTATGTAACACAAGCAGTAAGTGGCTCCCAAATTCTTAGCAAACACAGTAGTTAACTTGGCATTTACATCTGCATTAATTAATTTCTTTAAAGCTAATGCAAAGGTTTGGAAGCAAATTACTAGTGACATATCCCTTTACATCTAAATGACTGCTGTCACTATTGAAAAAGGAAGAAACAAATGATGGTCAACTGAGGAAGTGTAGCACTGAGCTGGCATAGATCTAAACAAGCTTCACCTTACAGGCATGGTCTCTCTGAAACACATCTTGTTCTTTCAAACCTCCACTTCTCTAGGGTATAAAATGTCAACTGTATCAGTTCTGTGGTGGTACGTTCAACATGACATTTACCAAGCACAACGCCACGAAGATAAAGACGATCAATAAACAAAGCAAAGTGGTGACTACAGCTGGCTAAAAATAGATCCTTTTCTTGGAAATAACTGAACATCTGGGCTTGGGTAAGAAGTGGCTGTTTGATGGTTTGTTTTTTTCATTCCTCTCTCTTGTTATTTCCCAGAATGAAAACTAAAAGGGGGAATTATGGAACTTGGCACATTTGAGCTTTTCAAAGTAGAAAATCAAGCAAAGAAAAACAAGGCCCCATGCAAAGATGTATTAACTCAGAATGTTTCAAGCTTGCTGGTTATTCAATGAAGCCATTTTTGGGGAAAATCTGCTGATGTAGAAAAAGAGAGAGTGAAGTAGGTTTAGAGCAGGAGCATTTCTTTACCTGTTTTAGGCTTGTCTCGCATCGGCGTCATGTACCCATCCTCATCCAGCTCTCCCCGGACAACCCGCTCGGGTATGAAGACTGTGGGATCAGCGCTGTACCTCTGGGTGCTGCTGTCCTCTTTTGCCAGGGTTGCCACTTGCTTTCGTAGTGTGCCGTTACAGCAAGTATCTTCAAAGATCTCTGCTGTAGCCCCTTGAGCAACTGGGGCTTCTGGTATGCAGCCAGGAGCTCTGTAGGGCATCGGCACTTCTCCAGCATAGCCACCATCGCGATACACAAACTGGTTCTATTGGAAAAGAAAGGCAGCATGAGAAAAGATGCTCTGAAGGGAGAGAAGATTCAACAGCAAGTCATCTCTGTGGCTCCTGTGCCTTTCCTGCAGCACTTGCTCAATGATACATTCCACCAGGCAGGTGAAGCCTTGCCCATCCTGCAGCCTACTGCTTGTCCAGCGCTGCAGTACCAGCAGTAGCACAGGCACTGTTGTACACCAGCAAAGCATCCAATTGCCCAATGGTGCTGATCTGGTTTCCTTTCCCAGGGAGGCACCATCAGTGCAGAGAGGAGAGATCGGAAGCAGGCTGGCTGCTCAGGGCTGGAAATGGGGCTGGAAAACTTGTCTCCTACCTAGACATGTGGAGGTTGGATATACACAGCTGAAAGAGACAAACACAGTATCTCCTCTTCTACCACTTTGTCAATCTCCCCTGGTTTCTGAACAAACCCCTTAAACCTCATGTTAGGGAAAGCTCCTTCCACAAAGGGGACTGGAGATAGAGGTCATCATCTCTGAGCTCTGTCTATTTCAGAGGGGCCTACTTTCAGGGTATCCTGCAGCAATGATCACACTGTCACCCAAACACTACATCTTTCCATCAAGTAGTGTTTGAGGCTGCTGAACTGTGTTTGTATTGGTATCTCAACTCAGTGGTTTGACTCCATCTACCATTTTGCTTGTCAGAAAGGGCATGCAAGGGAATTTTGACATCATGACCTATAAAAAAGAAGGAAAAATGTAGATTCATCCAAGCCTGTTACCTAAAAGCTTCTGCAAGAAAAGCTGGCAGCTGGCAACTGCTGGCAACACACAATTCTGGGTGTGGGTCCACAGAGCTTGCACATGAATCCAGGCTGAGAGCAGAGATCTAGACTATCTGATTGCTTCTATACACACTTCATTCACTACTGGCTCTTGAGCCATTTACATAGGAAAAAGGGATTTGAAAAACAAAATACATAGTGAAGGAAGGAGGAAAACCTAAAGGATGAAGGCTGAATGTGAAATACTTACTCCTGACATAGGGGTGTAGGCAGGAGGAGGGCTGTGTCCAATTTCACTCTAATAGGAAAGAAAAATGGAATGATGGATACGTAATAAGAGGTCACACGAATGAAACAAGTCACATGAGCTGTATGAGCTAACAGGGGAAACATGCACATCAGTTAGATTTCCTAACTGAACCCAAAAGTCAAAGAATTCTATCAGGGCAAATGTCTCACCAACATCAACAAGCTGTGTGCCCCAGCAGTCTTAGGGAGGGCTGCTGAGTGCCTCTTACTGGGTAAGGGCAAACTACCATTTTACACCTGCTGAGAGCTGTGTATCTTACAACTGTCTCGTGTCCAAACACAGATTGCACAGAAAGAACAACACAGTGCACTCAACTTCAGAGGAAATACGAGGCAGAACTGCAGGGAACACCTAGTTCCAAGCCAAGGCTTTCTTTTCCTGGGACAAAGCAGGTAAAGAATAACCAGGAGGGTGCAGGACTGTCATCAGACTGTCACAGCTCACATATCACACAGGAAGCACAGTCCCTAAGCTTTGGTAAACCCAGATAACACAACAGCTTTTGGATCTCAAGACTGCAATGTGCCATGGTCCTGCCCTCAGCATGTACCAGCCTTCTAATGTCACCTCTGTATCACAGGCCAAGCCTGGAATGTCCATGCAGAGATCTTCATTTTGATACTGGTTTCTGGAAGCATCTTACGCAGCCCTGGGGACCCTGAACTGCTGTACCCTCACCAGCAGAGTGGCTGCATTTATACCTATTACTGCTACCCCAAACCAGCCTGGTTTTCATTGAGGAAATGAAAACAAACCAAAGAACCCTTAATTTTTCCTGTGTTTTTCTACTGCCAAAATGTTGTTGTTGAGCCTACAAGATCAGTTCCCTCATAATTACTGTATTTCTCCTTTTATTTCAAAAACTTTACTGTATTTCTGGTATCTCCTCACTGCAGAAGAGAAAAAGGTCAGGATTTGAAAAAAGGTGCAAACTTCAGAGAAATGAGGAGAACCCCACTGCTTAAGGAGTCAGGTATCTACATCCAGAAACACACCAAAGTGAAAAGACAACATGCATCCTCACATAGTACAGACTGGATGCACTACGATCAAGCCTTCCTTATAAAGCTCTTGCCAAAACATCAGGATGGAGATGATGGTCACTGCCAAATATCTTACTTTATAAAGGAATGTTTTGTGTTTAAGTGAAATACCTTAAAAGTCATGCTGTGTGTCTGAAGAGCCTTTTCTGGTAATCATCTCCTATTTGAAACAGCCCTGCAGCCAGCTTGTTGCTCAGTCTAGCCCCTTGTGTTTGAGACACAAATGTGGTGATGAGCCATAGCTAGAGATACACTCTTCTCCAACCCTATGAAAATTAATCCATATTTAGCCAACTTATGACCCTGAAAAAGACTCCAGGATTCAAATCACAAAAGCCCAGGAAAACTTTTGCAAGCTGAATTGTCTGTACCATCCATTAGCAAGGCTTGAGCAGGCCTCTCTCTGTAGTTGTTTTCCCTCAGGAAAACTAGGAGCTGGAAGGAAGCACAGGAGAGGATCTATCCTGTGGTCTCAGTGATGCCCCTGCCAGTGCCAGTGCTTAGGGGAGGAGGAGGAAGCAGCAGTCTGAGCAGATGCAGAGGAGTTGAGAGGCTAGCAAGGAAAGTGGTGGTGGAAGAACTGGCAGCAGGGATGGTCTGGAGCAAGGGAATGGTGGCTTGCAAAGGAACAGAGGGCAATGGCAAGTGAGAGAGACTGTGAGATGCAGGTGTGGAGAAAGGGTTGCCATGCGCAGGAGGCTGAGTCGGAAGGGAGACATGGTATGGAGAACTAAACATGACAGGGAGAAATGGAAGGCACAAGGACAAAAAGTAGCCTAAAAGCATTGTAGCATCAGCTTCCCTAGAGGCTGGAGCTGGACTTGAATTTCCTTTCCTGTCAACAAATCACTTTTGAACTGAATGGCCAAATGCAGGCCTGGTTCACAGGGAGCTGAGCAGCCCCTGGGGCTCTCCCAGCACAAGTAGCAGAGCTCTGCTTTGCGCAGGCAGTGGGAGCTCCGAGGGCCCTGTGCATGGGTAACAGTGCTGAGGAGGGGCTGAGACACCACTGAAATCTGGGCTAATGGTGACCAGGTTCATTAAGCTTTTGCCAAATTGCTCATTATATCTGAAAAGCAGTGCCTAAACTTAAGCTAGGCCTGGGAACAGCTTTGGCCTCTCTGACCCAGCTGTGGCTGCTGACAGCCAAAGCAAGGATGATGCCCGCTGCAAAGGAAGTGCTATCTGAGGCAGTACAGAAAGAGATGACAGAAGGCTGGGCTGCGTCAGCCTGGAAACCTCAGCACTGCCCCACCTGTGCAAGGTCTCTTATTCAGAACAAGTGTACTTGTATCCAGAAGAATAGCCAAGAAAATTTCACAAGGAGGGAAAGAAGAACCAAAGTCAGCAGTTGCCTGGCTGAGATGATTCACTTGAGAGCAAAGGCTGTAACAGCAGAGGGAACACAAGACATTCTACCAGAGATAAGATTTTTAGAGGGCACAGACAGCAGTACACATCTGGATACAGCCTGTGCAGCAGGCTTGTAACTTATCAGTCTTCTAAAAAAGGCCTGTTTGGGACAATTGAAGGGTCTCTTTAAACAGGGAACACTGTGGAAATCAAAGATGCTCTGTAAAATCCCCTCTGAACCCCTTACCTTTCTTTTGTACCACAGATTTACAGTCCACTTGTAATGACACATCAACAATATGTGTCAGAAAAATGGATAAAAAACATCCCTAAGCCTGACAGATACTACTTTGAAGACTTACTGATGTCTATAGGATGTTGCATTGCTGGAGACTTAATCTGCCTTCTCCTTGCCCCCCGATGCTGTATTTACTTGAATTCAGGCAAGCTTTCTCTCTGCTCCAAGAAGATGGAGAAGGAAAGACTGAAGACAGTAAGTAGTAAACTGTGATCCATGGAGGGTGATGAAGATTTAGGCAAACTGATGATTACCATGTAGGATCCAGAGAAGAAATACAAAGCGGTGACTGGAGAGAATCAACTCCTAACAGCAAGGAAACTAAAGCTCTGCTGTGAATCCTCCACCTCCTTTGTAAAGCTTCCCAGCTTCCTGCCCTCCACCTGCAGGCTGCGAAACTCTGAAGAGGGAATTTGCTGCTCTTGGTTTCCAAGGTTGCCACAGCCCTCCAGACTGTGGGAGCGCTGAAAGAGCTGTAGCAACACTCTACACAATAGTATTATTATGCAGGGGACTGGAGTTTGCTGCTCTCTGCTTTTCACAGACACTAAACCAGTGACTGTAACCACTCCTTTTCCATTACACTCTGCTATATTGCACACCTTAAATTTACATCCTTCTGTTTTCACAGAGGCACTCCCATGAATTTCAATCTGTGGTTCACTGATTCTGGATGAATAGGAGGACAGCTGTCTTGAACTACTTTTAGTTCACAGCCCACAGTGATCTCTTAAAGCTAACTTAGAAAAGCAAGTCTTTTTTGCCTTCAGTAAACAGGGCTCTGCTTCTCTGCTAGTAGATGTTTAGATGATTAACAGCTTTAAATAATACCAGGATCTATTTACATTATCTATCCATGAGTGAGTTTTGCTCCACTCTCACCACTAAAGGCTAAACCCACCCTCCTATTTTTACAACTTCCTGGCTGTGACTCTAACGTTTAAATACATACTATGCAACTGTAACAACATAATAACAGACCCTCTTAGAACAGCCCTGTCCCAAGATGTCAGGAGAGAACTGGCCTAGCATTAACACATTTGTTGCTATTTTTGCTGACAAGACCCCTCCCAGTCTATGACCTGCCAACTAAGAACACAGTAATGGTATTTGCTTCATGCCTCCTCTTCAGCTCTATACCAAACATAGCTGCCTTGCAACACCCTTAACACAGAACATTACAGCTTGGCTCCTCTCCAAACCACTGGTGTCTGCACATTTTAATACATTACTATTTTCCCCATGAGTTAATACCCTGTGGCCACTGCTCCAAAAAAAAGAGGCAAGAAAATAGCTGTTGCTCCAATTAGCGGAGGTGAAAATGTAATATAATTGTTTAAATGTCTTTAAATTGCCTGCTAATTGCAATGTGATGTCATCATTTTGTAGGCTTCCAAGATAACTACCCCCAAAAGACTTACTGGTCAGAACATGTATCTCACTGAGAAGAAAACACATTTGGACCTCGCTGAGTAAAACTTTAATAGAATCATAGAATGGTTGGAATTGGAAGAGACCTTAAAGATAATCTAATCCCAAACCCTCAAATGCGGCCTTGAACACTGCCAGGGATGGGGCAGCCACAGCTTCTCTGGGCACCCTGTGCCAGAGCCTCAGCACCCTCACAGGGGAGAATTTCTGCCTAAGAGCTCATCTCCATCTCCCCTCTCTCAGCTTAAAACCATTCCCCCTTGTCTTGCCACCTCCTTCAGGTACTGAAAGGCTTCTCTAAGGTCTCTCTGGAGCCTTCTCTTCTCCAGGCTGCCCCAGCCCAGCTCTCTCAGCCTGGGGGGTTCTCCCCAGAGCAGAGCTGCTGCTCACGCTGCTGGGGCTTTTGCCTGACTTCCTCTTTGCTGGGATGCATCACTTGTGAGCCTGGAGGAGGTAACCCCTGAGTATTAACCAGCTTTCTTGGGGCCCTCTTCCCCCCAGGGCAGTAAGCTTCCTGTGCAGCCTGCTCATTGCCCCTGAGGATCTCAAACTCCACCATTTCATGGTCACTGCAGCCAGGCTGCCCTTGAGCTTCACATTCCCCACTGGCCCTTCCGGGTTGGTGAGAACAGTGTCCAGCATAGCCCTCCCTCCCTGCTAGTTCCTCTGTCACTTGGAGAATGAAGTTTTCATCAATGCATTCTAGGAATCTGCTGGATTGCTTCTGCAAAACAAGCAAATGTCCCCTGAAGCCTTTTTAGAGGCCCTTTGGTATTAAATACCAGTGACATATCAGTTATTATAACTGCTAACATTTGTGTAAAATGAGCCTTGATAAAAGAGAGGTAAATAACACTTTTGTGAATATTGGCTTGTGTTATTGCTTTCTATTCATTAATTTCATTTTCCAATTCCTTGCTTCTAAAATCTCCCAAAGGTAAATATCTCCTCCTTTATAGTAGGGACATAATATTTTCTGGCTGCATGCTAAACTGTAATGAAATCAAAACCTTGTTGAGTCCTGCTGCTTGTATTTCTGTAATTGTGTGAATATGCCTCTGCCTTGTTTCTTTTCATTTCAGTCTGGTGTCATGCCTGGAGTATGGCACCCAAGGCTGTGTTACTCCTCCTGCCTGCACTACAGCTGAAACTGCCTTCAGAGCTGCACCTGCAGCAGATGAGAGGTAGAAGCAATACTGAAGGTACTCAGTGATGTGATGCTGCTGTCAAGCTATGGGTGATACAGCACTATCACCAAAAAGAAAATCAGTGATCTGGTACCCCCGTGCTTTGGTTGCTAGCACAGCCTCCCAGCAGCACCCTCACTGCTGCAGAGCTCCTTTCCTTGCCACCCACCACGATGTGGACATGTATTTGACAGGATTGCATAATTAGTAGTGTTTCTTGTTCTTAAGCAGCCTAAGTGCATGGGACTGAAAGATTTTTCCTTACTAAAGGCAAGGTTCTGCCAATATCAACGTACACACACACATTTCAACCCACTCTGACACTGCTCCTATCTGCACAAAAACACCATTCCCTTTCACTCTCTTTCTATCCTCATATGCAAAAAGCACCAAACCACAAAGCAGGAGTAAGCATCACTCCCACCTTCTCACTGGGATCCTCCTCACAGGATCTCACAGGGGCATTTCATTGTCCATTCTTCAGGCAGCTCAGTGATTATCTGTCCTGATCAAGCTCTGCAACATTTCTTTGTGCCAGTTCAGTCCTGGAATGTGTGCCCCCACCAGAAATTACTCACTTTCCCCCATCCCCTAGAAACTGTTTAATTGATTTAAAACTAAGGCAGTATCCAGGCTGGAGTCTCCTAGCATTCCAGGCCAAGCATGTCTTGCTACAAGCACCAGGATTTCAGCAGTTCTCTAGGAAGAAGGACAGCTGATTTATGCAAGTGGATCTGTTTGGGATGCTCTGGTGAGGCTGCAGGCAGAGCACACAGCACAGAGCTGTCCCACCAGCCCTGAGCAAACTCCAGCTATGTTTCAAAGGAGCAGCCTGGAATTTACAACTGATCTGAACTGAAATTCAAACAGGAAAGACCACCCCAGGAGAGCAGCCACCCCTGCTCAGGAGCAGACTTGCTTCCCTCTGACCACAGAACTAACAGCTTACTCTGCCTTGCTTCAGAAAGCCCACAGCAAACATGTCTGAAGCAAAAATCAAAGGAAAGAAAAACCATGTGCCATGAGATCACTGTGTAATGTTAAACAGAAATGAAATAGTGTTTGTATAGTACTAGCTAGAAGGCTTTGCAGACCTCTGGAGACTTCTGGTCCTAGCCCTTGCTCAGAGCAGGGCCATAGAGAAAAAGAAAGGATTAGACCCCCTCTCAGCCATTACAGTTAAAGAGCATCTGTTCCTCCAGCACACGGCACCTGACAAAGGTCTGGCATTCCTTGTGCACTCTTCCTCTAAAATGTGTGTGTCTGTTTCTTACATCGCTAATTTCAGTCACTCAAACAGCAATGTGGCCCACCTGAGTTAATGGAGCAGGACATATGTTTTCCAGTGAGAGGAAAGGGGAGCCTATTATTCTACAACAAAAAATAAAGGTAGGAATAATATACACAGGTTGTGGACAGCAGCTCTGCAACAATTTACAATGACCTTAGGTCAGTGGTTGTAAAGTTCCATTGGGGATCAATGAATCTTTATTGGAAATTAGGAGGTCCCAGTCTCTTTTCCAGCATTACCTCATACTGGAACTAATGCTGGTACACAAGTGCAGAAGAGAATGTAAGCACCATCCTGTGTTTGCTCCAGTCTCTGATGACTGCTCCTTCCACAATCAAGACACAAGACATCCATTTTAATCAGTGAGGGGAAAAAAGATGAATAAAGGAGTAAGTCTTTCCTGGTCATTGTCAGCAAAAAGGCAAGATTTGCAGGTGGCCTGAGCTCTAACTCAGTTCACGCAGGCTGCCTCTTATCATCTGGATGTGCTGGGTCACGTCCTGGCAGTATGGTGGGGTTAAGACATCTCTGAAATTGCTCAAAATCCATATGGATGTTTCACTGGTGACCTGGGTTCACATCAGTACTGACGTACTTCACAGCTCCAGATGAGTCATTTAAACCTCTCTGGCACAGTTTTCCCTCCTAACTGCTCTCTGTTTTCCAACTTATAAACTCCCATATGCAGTGGGATACCCAAATCTGAATGCAGCCTTCTAGGAGACCATGAACAGTGAAATGGCACATATTGCAAACAAAACATGCCTAACAGTCTTGGCACAGTAGTATAGGAAATTACACACAAGATAGATTTTCAGTTTAACACTTCATCAAGCAGAGGAGTCAAAGATTACAAGATGACCAATGAAAATAACCTGTGAAGAGATGCACAGTGTAGCCACAAAACTCAGGATCCAGCTGCTCTGACAGGGAAGCATCGGTGAAATGCTTTTCCATAGACTCATCCCCTATACCTGGGCTGGGAATGAAAGCATTCTCCTGCTGCACAGCATCAAAAACTCTCCCTAGAAACTTCCCTATCCTTTAGACTTCAGAAACCTTCTCCCATCCAACCTCTGGCAGCCAGCAAACAGACTTCAGCTGGCACAATCTCACCGAGGCAAGACACAAAAAAAGAGGATATAAGAATTCATTTTCCCTACTATTTTGTATTAATGCACTGTGCATGTCACACACACAGAAGAGCAGGAAGAAAGCTTGCATGTGTCTGTCTGTCCCTTTCAATCTCCTTACTCCCATATCCTTCCTGTCACCTATGACTAGCTTTCTGTCACTGCTTTTTTAATATACTCTCCAAAGACATTTTACAGTAAATGGCACCTTCTAACACTGTGCCAATTTCCCATAGTTTGGAAGAGACAAATGCCATTTCCTAGCTACTGTAACAATTCCCCACGGGAGAAAAGGGTCAAGGTGCTGCTCCTGCTCATATGCTGTAGCATCTGTCCAGAATACAGGAGCAGCAGCAGTTCCTTTTCTGTACAAACCTCAAGCTTTAAATCCCAAAACAAGGCAAAGGATGCGGAATGGGACCAAAGCCACAACATGGCCATGATTTGTGATGGAGACACAGCAGACAGAAAGAAAAAGGCACAAAAGAAAGTTGATGAGCAATACTGGGCGCAGCAGCCCCCTCCTATGCCACACGCTGCATTGCCATCTTCCCCAGTCTGTTTTATACAGTAATCAAAGGATATTCTGAGCCTCTCAAAATGCCATCAACCCTCATTGAGAATGAAATAGAGCACATCTCCACTGAAGCCTTTACAGCAGTAATCATTACAGCATGCTGGCCTGAACAGGGAGCTCTTACAGACAAAGAGGGGTTTTAAAAATAAAATAAAAAAGCCTTCCTAAAATCTGAATAGAAACTTGATGATAATCTCCCAATTTTATTATGCAAGGGGGAAAAGAAACCCATAATTGTGCACTCTTGGTCTCTTATAGCAAAGAATAGGCTTCTTGATGAAATGCTGAGTTGATTTAGAGCAGGGCTGAGGTTCTGGTGGCAATAATACACTAAAAGAAATAACCATCCAGCTGATTTGGATAAAATAATCATTTTTTAACATTCTAAATCTAAACTCATCTGTGCCTCCTCCCACTTCTCCCCACCGCATCTTTTGGAGAGTCTTTTTATAGCTTTGAGGTTTTTTTCCCCATCCCCTACCGCAGCATTTATCAAGACAGACAGATTCTTTGCTCTGGCTAACAAAGGGCATTTTAGGCTGTGCTGGCATTTATCCCCATCGCATGGATGTTTAGGAAGTACAGCATTTGGCACAGGATGCTCCAAGGTCCCCCTGCTACCTTACTCTCTAAGCATTATCACCACAGACCTACATGTAGATGGCACTCTCTGGCTCAGGAGCCCCAACTGCTGTGGGCTGGCAGGTGTTTAAATGACAGCTCCTTGGTGCATTTCCAAATCACCCCCCCTTGTACCTTCAGGTGCTTTTATTACTTTAAGGAAATTCACAAACAGGACTGCTCAGAAACGGGTGTTTTTCACTAACTATTTCTGCTTCACATCCAGTCACTGAAGGAAATATTTCTCCCAGCTCTCATAATTATTTCCTGACTCTTAGTCCACTTTTCCATCTCCTAATTATGTAGAGTTGTTTAGCTTGCTGTTTTCCAAGAATGCCTCATCAGTGCAGTGTAGAAATATTTATTACTTGCTCTCTTTATATCTATTGACTTTTTTTCCTTTCAGGAGAGAAAAGAAAATGGATCAGCTGTGAGCTCTCTTGACTGTTAATACAGCCAGCAGCTATTCATGGATTAAGCAGGTGCTGCCTGATTTTAAACCAGTTTATATTAAAGCTCAATAAATTTACATGTCACGCATTAAAGTTTGAAGCAATATACAGCTACAGTCTCTTCCGCTGATTCCTCTGAGTGTTAACTCACACTAGGTCTCACCAGGAAGTGCTGTGATTTGTTATTAAATATATATTAAATCTGTAGAAACAAAAATGCCATCCAACACTTTTGGGAAGTCTGATGAAATCAATACGCCTGAATTCAGGAGCCTAAATGTGACAGAAACCAGTTAATGCTGTTTTAAAGCACTTGACCTGCAAAACCATGAGGCAATTTGACAAGTTGGTCCCTATAATCTATTCAGGCTGAGAAGGGCTTACTCCTTGGGAAATACCACTGATTTCAGCTGGCCTGGTTGCAAAGCAAGAAACTAATTGCCACAAAGCACTTTCAAAGAATTCTCTGTGAAGAGCCAGGCATCATCTATTCTGTTTGAGTCCTTCATGTGAATTCTTTTCCCTTCTCCTCTGGCAAACTTGGCACATTTTAAAGAGGCATTTAAATACTCATATTCTAAATCTACATATTTTGTGAGAAGCTTTCCTTTTTCATGTAAATTATTAAGACTGAAATAATCTTCCATCTAATGTATTTTACCATGTATTTATTCTTACCGCTTCCTTCACCTTCATTCAGCAATGAAATCGGGCTGACTGGTATCAGTCTGGGTTCACCCCCTGCTTTGCATGGACAAACATGGTCTTGTACTATCTACGCTTCCAACAAAGACTGGAAATGGATACAGAGGAATTTCCCAGAAGAGAAAAGCTGCAGTAGGTAAAATATTTGTGATGGTCGACTAGACACCATCAAAACACTAACAGCTACTGAGAAGTGCTTAATGTAACAGGCAGAGCAGAACAGACAGGAGCCTCCTACCACCAGGATGTCATTACAACTTAGGGAAGCAGAAAATAGGACTTTGAAAGAGAGCTTGGTGGAGCTTCTAGAACTACCCTAAAGGTTTGATGGCAGCAGCTGCAGTATCTGGTACACCATACGCTGTACTAGGAAAACACACAAAACAGCATTTAATGAAAGGCATACGGAATGCATTCATACAAACTTTCTTAACTAACCCAGCAGTTTCTCAAGAAGCAAGAGAGCTCATATAGAATTGGTGTCAACGTAATCTTCTGAAATGTTATGAAATGCTTTGATACAATGTGTAGTTAATTAACAAGTTCATCTGTTCTGGCATTGGAGATTTCATTGCAACACTTGCATGAGGAAGTGACAGAGCTGAGAAGAAAGGCAAAAAAATAACTACTAAGAAATTTTAGAATCACCTTTTAAGGAGAAGGAATTAAAGAAATGGGACAGAAATAAATAAAAAATTCCACAACCTGACAGACTGCAGCAGAATCATAGAATAGTTAGGGTTGGAAGGGACCTTAAGACCATCTAGTTCCAACCCCCTGCCATGGGCAGGGACACCTCACACTAAACCATATCACCCAAGGCTTCGTCCAGCTTGGCCTTGAACACCACCAGGGATGGAGCATTCACAACTTCCCTGGGCAACCCATTCCAGTACCTCACCACCCTAACAGTAAAGAATTTCTTCCTTATATCCAATCTAAACTTCCCCTGTTTAAGTTTTAACCCATTACACCTTGTCCTATCACTACAGTCCCTGATGAATAATCCGTACACAGCAAGTAGTAAGCATCAAATTTAAGGCAAGATTTTGTCATATTATTTTAGGGAAGATATAGTGAAAGCAGAGGGAGTGGCAAGCACCACAAATGAGCCAAATAAGAAGGACTCACTGGTGTTGTCCTTTAACACAAACACGTGCAAATGGTACTATCCTACTCAGCTCCTTAAACAGAAGAAACTTCTAATAACTGGCACTTTCTTAACCTAGCACAGAAAAAGAGCAAGGCAGATTGCAATAGGATCCAAACCCTGCTAAAGAGTCAGTATTAACTGCCCAGTAAGACTTCTCTACACCGTGATGAATTTTCCATCCTACCTGATACAATCAAGACAGCCTTTCTAAAACAAAAACTCCACCTCACACAGAATTTCTGCACCTGATGCAGGAATGAAGAGACAAGAGACTCTGGCCTAAGTTATGCCACAAAAATAGACAAAATGCTTGCAATGGTTCCATCTAGCCTTGATATCTCTTCACACAAACTATCTATTGACTTTAGGATGGAAGTAGTTTTACTGCCATCAGCCCCACATGGCCAGGACACACCTGGAGGAATAACTTAGCTTGAGAGCTTGGACAGGAACAGTTAACTGCCTTTTCTCACAGAAAAAGAAATGTGGACCAGTAAGGCACTGACTGCTACTAAAGCCCTGGTCATAAGGAGAATCATGGACAAATCATGATTCCCTCCTGCCACTTTCTTTCCCAAGAGGAAAGGATGCTATAATCAACTGCTAGCTCTCCCCACCTGCAATGACAGTAGCTCACATCACCAGCTCAGCTGTGCTGACAGACTGGGAAGTGCCCCTTCAAATTGTGATTGCTCTCCAAAATCCCTCCTTCCAGCTGTATCTGAAGGCAGCAGCACTTGCAGTCCACCACTTTCCAAGTCTGTGGTATTTCAGTATGTAAAGCACTCAGACATCAGGTCAGATCTTCCACCACTGAAGCACTGCAGGTGCCCAAGAAATTCAGCTCTGTTAGTTTAATCTAATGAAAGTCACTTAATTCTAGTAGTCAATCCACTAGTTGAACTGTCCCTGTTGTCCATGATAAAAAGATGCCGTGCTGATGTGAAACACATCTGGAAACCATTAACAACAATCTCCCTTGTAATCTTGTGATTTGAAAATGGCTACCTTTCATATTTAGAATCCAGAACAAATGAATCATGAAGATAACTTCTTTCCTGGCTTCTCTCTGGAATAATCTTTTTACACACAGACATATACAGATGTTGAGCCATAAAACACTACCAGACCTAATGACACACTAGGACTGCTGCAGTGGCATACCAGATACCACTCAGGGTATTTAAAACTGGCTTTTGGTGTGCCAGAGTCTGCTTTAGCCAAGTAGAAACATCTCCCTGGACATATGAATTAGACACCTCTGAAAAGAAATAGCTTCATATTTAATTGCAGGGTTGGCATGTGCTTTCATGTTTGTAGCATATGGAATAAAATTGCAGGGACAGGATCAGCAAGTAATAAACAGTATAGATGGTTTTCAGCAGGAATTAGCCAAGGATTTAAAGCAAAAAGCATCATGGGCTACACAGAATGCTTTCTGTATTAGTACTATCTCTGTGCACACAGGACAATACTCATTACAAATACCTGAATGAATCATCTAATGGTGGAACAGAGGACACTCAAGCTCTAGCTGGGGTCCTGTGCTCATAGAAACACTGCTGAGGATTCAGCTTATCTCTCAGAAGCACAGAGCTTCTAAAACTCCATATTTCTATAATATCTCTAGACAATGGAAAAGAAAAGCTGGAAAAAGCTGAAGAGCTGAAATTGCAGCTGAAGAGGTTCAGATGCAATGAAAGAATTCAATTTAGCTTAGGATGTTAATTTTTATTTAAAAGCTCAATCTATCACAGTCTGGACTTCATAACAGAGGCCACTGTTAGGGGCTAGAGCATGTGCAGGCTTTTGCTTCTGGTAGCACAAGTCCGAAAGATATGCTAGTAGCCAGTGTGGGTAAGATGGAAATGCTGAAGCAGTGTCTGAGCCTTGCAGCTTCATCAATCTCAGTAATCCCTGGAAGAAGCAGGATGTCACACTTCCTGGGGAGCTGGAAACTCCCCAGAAGCCTTTCCCCTTTCCAGCCTTAATAGGCTGCAAAGTTCTGTGCTATTGGATATGAATTAATGGTAGGTCTGTGCTATTAATTCATATCCAAATAGCTTTTCTTCACATAGGAGGGAGAAGGAAGAGTTTTTTGCAAAACTCATCCAGTGGTGCCTTTCACAGGCAACAAGCTGCAAGGATTCAGAGGTCACCCTGGAGAAACTTCAGAGCTTGCTTTAGAAAGTAAAAGCTCTTGCTCTTCCTTAATTCTCTGACTTGAAAACCTAAGGGTGAGGAGGGCCACAATCTCCTTGCTTTCTTCCTGGGGATTCCTGTACTGCTGGAATGCTGAACTAAAGCTGTCAGTGCAGCGCACCCAGAAAAGGAGTACAGTACCTTGCCATCACGTAACTGACTCTCACTAAACTACAATCAGAACAACTAAGATGGGAAACACAATATCTTTCATCTGATCTCTGAAAACGACATGAAGATCATGTAGCTCATGTCTATTTTCCTTCACCAAACTGGCTGTCAATGTCCCCATAAAATTTAATTTCCCAGACACAGTGAACACAAACTACTTAAGCTGGATCAATTCATTTGGCATCTACGGCTGCAGCAGCACCATGATGAGTTCGTATAATATTAATAGTCACTACAGAAAACAAGCATAAATCACTAACTTTCCAAAAGAAACACACAGAATCAGACAACTGCAGATAGAGAGCTCTGACAGCATTTCAATTCTGTGTGATTCTTGTAGCTAACATCCATCTGTACTGAGCTATACACAGCAGATGCACTATTACCTTAAAGGAGCTACTATGTGTTTGGTTTTAAATCAACATGAATCTTCACTGGAAGAATTGTTAATGTACCAAGAACCTGAGTGCTTCAGAAAAACATGACAAGTATGTAGCTTTCTGCACAAAGAGGAAACAAATGTACTACATTCAGAATAAACCTCTCTGCAAAGGAAACCAGGAGTGCTAAGATGCGATGTGGCTTTCAACTCGACTCCAAGCTCTTCCAGCAACACAGTGCTGTGGCATTTCTGCAATCCAGATGTAATCACCTCTACAGCAGTACTAGCAGTACAGGTAGGAGATGCAGAATTAGCAAAGCTGAGACTGGAGCTAATCTGAGATGCTGGAGAAGCATCAATGTTCTACTACAAAATAATCCTGTATGGACAGGAGTCAATCTCCTATTTCTAAATTTCTAAAGCAAGTGCTATTAAAAATCATCTGTTTTCTCAATGGCAATTCCTTTGTCTATCTCTTCTTTCGGCCTTAGAAATTCCCCCTCTATAAAGAGGTTCCTACAGTGAAGAAAAACCCTATAAAGATGTGCAAAAATACCACGCTGGATGCAAGCTTGCTTTCCCCCCACCTGCCCTCTTTGAGGTTACCTGTGTCAGACAACTTGGCTCAGAATGTGAAAACTTTTGGCAAAGGGTAGTTCCAGATTTGTTTAAGTGTTAGATTGCTGTATGATGCCAGAGAAAAACTTCCCAGCAGTAGGAGTTACTGAAAGAAGAATCCAGTCTTCCTGCTGTCATTAAATTGAATTGCAAAGCAAAGCTCCCACTGACTTTAGTGGTCCAAGATCACAGTCTCAAACCAAGACAGGAAATTGTGAGCTGCAGTGAGGAGACTTCACATCAAGAATGTGATAGAAACTCTCTGTGTCGCAAAAATAAAGGCACCGGGTCTCTTCCTGCAGCCTTACTGACTTCAAGGGGATCACACATGCGCAAGTAGCTGATCAGTGTGGCTCAAAGTTAGGCAAAGGCTGTGAGAAAGGTAGAGTTTTCAATATTATAATAATAATAATAAAAAATGTGTTTGCTTTCCATGAATATCCCAGTGAGCACACTGGCTGCCCAAACAGCACCATTTACACAACCCTTTTGGAATATTTACTCTAGGATTTTGGTTGGAATTAATTCCCTCAGCTCTACTGACGACTCTGCTTGGCTGGCACTACAGACCAGGGGCAAAAGGAACTGCTGAAAAAGCAAGTACATTATCCTGCTGATCCTTTCTCCTCCAAATGTGCTGCAGTGTGTCTAGCAAACATGGGTGTGAGATGAATATAGCAAACCTTATGGGTCTGACTCTGCTCTCTCAACCCTATGTTGGTGTAAGTGGCAATATTCCATTAGTAAAGCTTCACTACAGTGATTTACATCAGTGTGACCGCAAGCACCTTTCAAAGGTAACTATTTCCATTTCCTTTCTTGCTCAGAAGTTCAAAGCAAAGGAAACAGAACCTCCCCAGAGACAGCTAGGAGTAAATCTCACTTATTTCAGATCAACATCAACACTGGAAAGTAACTCTTGTGTCACAAAGAGGAAGTTTCTTCCTTATTGCTAAACTGTGCATCATCCCCTCCTTCATTGCCCTTCAGTGCAGGAGAAATGCTATGTGACTGCAGCCTAACCAGTGGGACTACAACCCAGCCTCTTCTAAAGATCTTTCCAGCCTCCTTACATTTTGAAATAGTAGCAATTCCCTTATGAACTGTCTGGATATGATTTAAGATCACATTTTATCTTTCTTATTCCAGAAAAGCACAGATTTACTCAGGAGAGGCAGAGGAACGTGCAGCATGTGTTTAGATCATGAATAGTGACTCAGTTTACACACTCTCAGCTGCTTTGCTTACCTCTTCCCTGCTTCACATTGTATCATCAGTTCAGCCAGGTTATGAATTTGGAATTACTAAGGAAAAAATCCCAACTAAGGTTTCTAAACCATGAGGAATAAACACCAATATTTCAATGACACTCCACTTAGTATTTAAAATGGGATTTTCCACTAAAAGGAGCATGGAGAGAAAACAAAGAAACAAGAAGGACCCTAATTACTAAATACAACCGATACTTGTGAGAATGTCCTCGCACTCATAATTCATTTCACCAGCTCTTAGCTTTGTGAGAAGGGGTAGCACCTAGTCTGTTAAAAGGACTGAGCCAAGCGCAGGAACAGGCAGAGGTCAGAGCTACTGGCACACTGCTCAGGAGTGACAACAATCTCTGCAAGCCTGAACTCATGTCACCACTAGAGCTCTAACAACAAGTCTGGGACTACTCTACAGATGCCCCTAGCCAGTGGAGAAAGACACCTCCAGAAAATAAGTTATCCAACTGTAAATGTCCAAGGCAGACAGTTATAATCACCCATTCTTTACAGATAACATGAACTGAAGTCTCGATGAAGAGCTTATATTATACCACTATCCTTTTGATGGTTAGAATTCTGTGAGCTGAATTCCTCCTGAGCAGTCTCTGTGCCTCAGCTCCCCTGTAAAATGACCAGCATTTCTGCCCTCGACAGGGGTGTTACAAAGTGCTAAAATCTGTGAAGTGCTCAGGAAAAACACATGCTTGTGAAGGAGGGTTGTGAAAGCATCTTATACAGAGAGGAAAAGGGGCTGGGTCCGAAATCTGGCTCCAGACACAAAAGCAGCATTATCTCTATATTCCAGCTGCTCTCAGTTACATCAGTGCCAACCCTGTCAAGACAACAGGATTGCAGGGATGGGAGAACCAGAGCTATGCACTTCCTGGCCAGGATGGTCCGCAACTAAGAAACAACACTGCTTGACTTCACAAGCCTCAGCTGTGCTTTCAAGACAGGCAGTTCAACTCCAGCCTTTGTTCACTCAAGGCTGAACTATTAATTTAGAATTCACTGAGCTACAATGCACAGGGAACCCAGTGACAACATTTTTATAGTGACTCTCTTTACAATGGGAGCTTGTAATTCCCAAGGCAACTCTGGCCTGGGTTTGATTAGTGTACTTAAATCTCCACCTGTGCTTTTAAGATAACCAGCATTTTCTGACAGAGACATTTTCTCTTACCCTGTTGGAATCAATTCTTGTCCTGGAGGTGTAGATGGGAGGAGGGATGTTGAAGGCTTGAGGGACAAGATACTCTTCAGCATCCATCATATCTTCCAGGTCTTCCTCATCGAGAAGGTTTTGGAAGAACTTGCTGTCATTTGGGCTTGGGAGTTTCATACGGTCATCTCCCTAAATAGGTTGTAGTGAGAGAACAAAATGGTCAAAAGATGAAATCATTTCCTAAACGGGGAACTTCAGCCTTCTCATGCTCTGACAGCCAGGCCGCAGGGACCACACATGGCGCTGTATTTGTTCTAAAGTTCCACAGCCACATCATTTGTTTTGATTTTTTTTCTTACAGGGAATATGATGACAGAAAGAGAGTAAGTGCATAAATCAACTAAGCCATTTTTTGGCATTCTTGTGATCAAGCTTTTATTCTTTCTTCTCTCTTTTCCCCACAGAAGCTCAGTTTCTGACCCAAGTTCTCTCAAGGCCTGACGTGTTTTGTGAAATATCTTGGCTATCTGGGCTTCGATGGAGAGAGGGGAAATAACATGGAAACTGCTGTGTCTGGGCATTTGCTTTGTTTTTATTTGCATTTTTAGGGACTTAGAGGGTAAATTTCCCTCTCATCCATATGGAAAGTTCTGCAGAATTTAACAGAGCTGAAAGAAATAAAAATCAAACCAGGGAACAACAGCAACAACATGTGTTTTTACTGAAATAGCATCTACAAGCTGGAGAGGCAAATCAGGACTGCACTTTGGTGCTACAAAAGATCACAGAAAGCAACCCATGCCCAAACGTATAACAACCCATAGAAATGATGCTAAAGTTAACTGCATGGCTAAAAAAATGGGCTCCCACTCTGCAGGAATTACTATGCCACATATGGAATGCAGCAGGGAAAGATGGTTGTGCTAGGGGGTGCATACAGACCAGTTCAAAAGCTCAACATCAAGCTTGTCATTCTTGATTGCATCTGGGGGGAATGGGGAGTCATGAGTCAGAGATATCAGTACAATGGAGTTACCCTGGTTTCTCCTCAGGAAACACATGGCCTATGTCATCTGCAGGGATCACTGGAGAAGTGTCATGGGATTAAATACCCACCAGAGTATACAACAAAGGAGGAAAGGGCAGGGGAGAGAAAGGGATGGAACATGTATTTGGAACAGGGAAACATGTCCTAACTAAGCAGTTTAATCAGACTGATTTTTCCAGAATCACTTGTATGAGCTTAATTTACCATTTATCACATTGGGGAACAGAAATTCTACCTTGTGCACCACACATCCTCTTGGCTACTATTTTACATTTCAAATATATTTTACTTCACCCCAAGCTGAAGGTGAGCAGTGTACATTCACATTGGGCAATAATACATCATGAGTAGGTTAGCATGATGGGAAATGAAACCAGTGTAATGAAATACCACACACTGAGACTAGCACTAGACCCTAAGCAATCAGGAGACATGAAATAACAGTGACTGTACTTCTGGAGGCTCTTCAGCTAGGAATTTTTATGTCAGTGTGGAGCTAAGGACCAGCTGGATGTATCTCTGCTCTGTAGTCCATGGTATGGAGCACATATAACATGATACATAGCATGAGAGTATCATTACCTGGATCAAACTATTTCCATGCTTTGGTGTCTGGTGTTTCATCATCACCTTGGGACCATCAAAGAACTTCACCGAAAAGATATATTCATTTTCTGTGGCTTGAGTCTGAGTTGTAATCCACACAGACACAACTCTAGGCTTTTGCAGAATGTAGGAGTGAAAGGGCAAAAATTTCCACATGTGGCTGTACTCAGGGCATACACGGCTCCAGCCAGGTGCAGTCAGCAGATATGGCTATACTGGCACTGCCACTTGTGAAGCACTGCAGAGCCTGTACAGCCTAAAGAGGATCAGAGGGAAGCTCCTCTCTAGCACGAGAGGTACCAATGTGACACAATTCTCTGTCTTCTAAGAAACCTTTACATTTAGGCTATGAAAAGAAACTTTCTTATGATCTCAGCAGTGCAGAAAAGTATCTCTTCAGGATAATCCCCTGAGAGTCAGCCTAAGCAATTATTGAATCAAGCAAGTCCTTGGTCTAAAGTAAGTCCACCTTGAACTTAAGAGATTCAAAGGCAACTCCCTGAACAGTCAGGTTTGGCTGACAGAAGTCTTGTTTCTTTTCCCTGATGTTGCAGAGTTGCTTACCTGAATGACCAGGTATCTCTGAGGGTCTCGAGCCATTCTAGAGAACTCAGCAGCCAGCTCCTTGAATTTTGGTCGACTGTCAGCATCAATCATCCAGCCTGAGGACAAATGAAATGATAAAGCAAGCAGTTAATTGTCAAGGGAAGAAATCATTCCGTTTTTAAAAACACACAGGCTTGAAGTCCTTGATGTCCTTGATAGCTCTGGCCTAAAGAAAAGATGCAATAAATAGCCCAGGAGAATGGAAAGCTATAACTCTATAATAGAAAACATCTGGTCTTGGCCAGAGAAGACTAGACTGTTCAATGCTGCATGGATGTCTCCTTTGCTCTAAGCTCCTGTTCCTCATTCCCAAAACAGAGACACTAACAATGCCTTCTCTGTTTATCTTGCCCATTTGTTTGTCAGCTCTGACTGTGTCTTCTTATGCATGTGTCTAACCTCTAATATAATGAATATCATCTCATCTGAGTCTAGTAGGTTTATTACAAAGTTACCACCAAATACTTAATTCTACCGACCTACTGTTCCAAGATGACTTAAATTAAAAAGAGCTGTTCAACAGCTCTACAGGATTATTGACCTCACCTCCACCTTTCAGGTAATTCTGCAACTCATGTCTGCATCACTAACAGACTTCACACAAGGCATTAGATGCTATTTTAATTGAGTAAGGGTGATTATTTTGTCCTTCACTCTAAGTGTAATGTAATGTTATTCGTTAGGAACAACAATTTTCAAACCCTGCTAATGCTTTCTGCAAAACAAGGAAGTAATATAGGTAGTTACCACCAGCAACTAGTTTATCTCAGTGTCAGCTTTTTCTAATGGAAGATGCTATCAGCAGCTTACCAAAACATGGTCTCGTTTGCTAGAAAGGCTAAATGAAACAGGGCTTATCTCCTTCATGCTGTTTAACTGAAGAAGGAAACACAGGAAAAACAACCCTAGTATAGCTTATGAAGAATTTCTCACAAACATTGGAGGACTAAGTATGTACACCTAGCTGTAACTTTCCATCTTCCACAATACCCCATCTACTGGGGCTTCCTTTTGTTCACTGAGATCCACTTCATACTCATTAGAAATCCTATCAGATGGTACATTTTTGCACTCAACCAACGTAAGCCCCCTGCACTAGTCAGCGCAATTACCATACCTGCATGTACTATACAACTGTTTTCAGAAGATGTATTATTTACCTCTTCTATTTTTTTTCTTTCAGTGTTTTTGCATACAAAGCAAAAGGGAAAGGACTATATGAGATGGATGAGATGTCTCTATGCTAATCTCTCTTAAATTAAGCCAGAAACACCAGAGAGATGTTCCCAATTCTTTTTAAATTGAAGCATAGCTTTGGAGGATACTGTCATTAGTGTGGGTATCTTGGAAATAAAAGTACAGACTCTTTTCCTTTTTTGCTAAAGTAAAAATATTCATAAATTATTATACTGGACTAAGAATGATAAAAAATATCCTCTCTGTAGCATTTCTTGTATTAATTTAATTTTTATTATTACTATTGCAATTGTCATTCTTGTTACTAACAATAAAACATTCACATTTTCTTTCCTCAGTATTTGGAAGCAGCATTTCTCTCCATAACCTTCACTGGCTGGGTATCTGTGTACCATAATTATGTTTAATACTATCTTTTTTAACATCACAATCAATTGTCATGGAAATGACAATGGTTTACAATAACAATCATACCATTTTGACTTCACAGCAAGAATATGAGATACCATCTGACAGTAATAAGAAGCTAGCTCAACCCTTCGTGGCTAAATTAGTATCTTTTGCAATTGTGAAAAATGTGTATACAGTATTTGAATGGAATTTACAGTCTTGGGAACTTACATATCTTGGGAAATTTTTAGTTTGAAGCAGCCTGCCCTATTACCCATCACTGTCGGAGACCATAGATGCAAATGTTCTAAACCAGTGTTCCTCTTGCACAGAGCACAGGAACGTTAAAAACAACAAGTACTTACATTTCACCATCACCATATAAACGTCAATGGTGCAGATTGGAGGTTGGGGCAATCGCTCTCCCTTCTCCAAGAGGTCAGGGATCTCTCGAGTTGGGATTCCATCATATGGCTTCCCACCAAAGGTCATAAGCTCCCAGATAGTGACTCCTAGATAGAAAAAAAGAGTGAGTGTTAATGTTTGAGGTCATACTACTCAGATTCCTTTGTAGTTTCTTATAGCACAGTATTCTAGCTCAGTTCTGCACTGCAATCTCTTCTTCATGAAGAGTGCCTGTAAAAACACTGAAGTTTGGTCTCCCATTTAAAAAGCTCCAGAAAATGGTGAAACAGCACTTCATGTTAATCTTCAAAAGCAAATTCACTCATTTTTATTGGTGTAACAAGCAGTATGATAGATCTGAGGCACAAGAGGAAGGTCCAAGACAAATAAATGGTGGTAAAGTAAATGAATGCAATAACAGAAGAATGTATTGTGCTCTTTCATTATATCAAAAGGGAAAATGAAGGGCTGATGTACTCTATTATTTTTATGGCAAAAAGTGCAGATGTTCTCTAACTTAGAGCATCAATTTCCCCACAGTGGTACAGCACTGAGTAACATCATGTCATTGTCTTTGCCTTGTAAGTCATCCACAGCCACTTGTATTACTTTTTTCCTTAAATCACCTGGCAGATTTGAGTTATGATAGTGCTGTGCTACAAAGCCAGGTTTCTCTTTTTGAATAGCCATAGGATTTGTTTGGCCATCAGGGCTGGAAATAAAGATAATATATCGTAAGTAACAGAGTCTGTCCCCAAACAAAATCTTAGCTATTGAAAATGCTGCTCTCAGACCAGTTTCTTTAACTTCTATTTTTATTGCAAAGGTCATTTTAAACACGCCTCCAGATGAGTAACCGTATTTTGCCAGCTGTCATGCTAATGTGAAAGGTGATGGGCAAAATTACCATATATATATAAACCATATATTTATTTCACCCTCATTCACCTCATTGTTGATATTCATAGAATCATAGAATCATTTAGGTTGGTAGAGAACTCTGAGAGCACTGAGTCCAACCATTAACTCAGCATTGCCAAATCCACCACTAAACCATGTCCTCAAGTGCCACATCTACATATCTTTTAAATACCTCCAGGGATGGGGACTCAGCCACTTCCCTAGGCAAAAGTGCTATGCCTGCACACCAGTATAATATAACAAAGATATTCAGTAACTATAACTTGTTTTGGTCTTCTCCTTTCTGATTATAGATATTCTGTGCTTCTCACATTTCAAAAGAATTTCATAAAGGGAAAGGTATTTTTTTCCCTAAGTGATATAGGGGATATAGAATTTGAGGAGAAAGAGCAGCTTTATATGATTGATTTAATTCTCTTCTATTTTTCTCAGCTGAATAGAAGAAGGCAGCTAACCAGTCACAGCAAACAGTGTCTTTTGCTGCTACCCACAGGTAAAAGTGAGTAATGAATGGAACTGTACACCTTCTTGTTCCAAATTTATATGGCAACAGGAAATGCAAATAGGAGTCCATAGCCCGAGATATTGCTGAGAAATTCCACTTATAAAGGTATACATGAGTCATTAGTAATATCTACACTGGATAAACAGGCAGACAGCCCAGCAGATGCGGCACAATAGCTTGTCTGGATAACAATTACCAGTGTTAAATGAATATCTCCTTTCTCAAATGTGACTTGATTTTTAGGGCATGTGGAGTCCACATGAGCCGACCTATCTAACCAATCCCCAAATTATCTGTGAAATTGAATGCATGCTTGTTTTAGTTAGCTTGGAATCTCCTTCTCTCTTTCTTGCTGTATTTGCTCTGTACTATGAAAAATTCCTTTTTATCTGACTGTAGGTACAGAAAGTCCCATAAGCCTGAATATGTTTTTTTGACATTCATGGCTTTTAGAGTTAAGATTTTCAAAGGACTGCTGAAAATTATGACCTGCAGCTGTATTTTTATGAATCTGTGGCTGAGCTGAAAGAGGCCTTTGTCTGTCATAATAATCAGCCAAACTGCTACCAGGCCAGACCTTTGGCAGTCATCCCAGCAGGGACATCATATTTTAGTGAGCAGGGGAGTAATGCAGGAGACAACTATTGCTGTTTAGAGTTACACATTAAAATCCAAACCAAACCCAAATACACTGGAATTAACTCCCCAGGGAAAAGAGGATATCTTTAACACAGTAACACAACTTGGTATAATGCTTTACAAGAGACAGTTTTTTTAATCACATGAAGATTTACCATAGCTCCAGACATCACTCTGATGGGTAAACTTCCTGTAGTGTATGCACTCCAGAGCCATCCATTTAATTGGCATCTATGGAAACACAAGAGAAATGTAATCTTAAGAATACAATATTAAAACAATACAGAGGGATCCTGTACGTAGACATCAGCTTTCTTCCTGCTTCTTTTTTCAACTGCAAGCTGAAAGAAAACCAGCACTATCCAGCAGAGGAAATGGTAGTTCCTGTCCTCTAGAATGGGGCTTTGCCTCATAAAACATACAGACAGGAGAAACACAAACCAGTTATCCACAGAATTTCTTATACCACCCAAAATGTACTGATTCAGATGTAGTGGAACAACTCACTTTTTCATCATACCTGTGTAAAGATGGGACCAACACAAAAATTACATCTAATTCCCCTAAATCTAAAGAGCAGCAGAGAAAGTGGAACACAGAAGCTCTTCTGCCTCAGCAGTTTGCAAACCCAGACACTGTTATCTCAATTGCTCTCTAATGAGGCTAGTTAATAACACAGCGTTCATAATACTTTGCAGTCCACGTAATCATCATCAGGGTAAACAGGCAATGGGGAGAATTTACAGTGCTTCATTTCTAACTCCTAATATTCGGTAGGAACTCAGCCCTCCCAGTTCTCCATGTCATTACTGCAGCAAGTGAAGTTGCTCATGGAAGAAGTCCCAGGTTAGCCTCTGGCTATGAATCACTCTTGGGAAGAACTCATCTCTCCTGACAGAGAAGTGTGTGTAGGCAAACACAAAGCTAGGTTTGGCATAAGGGTCTGCCCTTTTGAGTTTGTGTTAAAATGAGATTCATGTTTCCTATTCCCAAGCTGTGCCTGTGAGGAACAGTCTTGCAGTCCATTAATTTCTAATGGACAGAAACCTGACAGCTTTTTACCTGGCATGGACTTGTACAGGTTGCCTCTAATTTGGAACTATGGAAAATGTACTGTAATAAACCAAAGAGATATGTAAGTGCGCACATAATCCGAACAGATGGTGGGTGTAAAAGCAGAGGATGTGTCTTCATTCAAACCTTTATGAAAATACCTTCCATGAAGTTGACTAATGAACATAACCTATACAGTTCTGGCAAAAATAGCACTCTTTAATAAAGTTTGGCTTAGCATTTGCAAAGACAGTTCATCCTCCTCCACTGAACTATGCAGAAGTATATCGCTTTGATTCCCATTAAATTCAACTGGGTCATTCCAAATATGAACAACTGATGAAGAAGCAAAGCTGCACCATTCATCATGGAATAACTCAGACTGGAAGTGATCTTAGGAGATCTTTGGTCCAACCTCAGGCTTACAGCAGGTTCAACTACGTGATCAGATGGAGTTACTCAGGGTTTTAGCCAGTCTGCACTTGAAAAGCTCCAAGCATGAAACTACACCACCTCTATGGGCAACCTGATCAACCACTTTGTCATCCCACAGTGAAAAAGCTTTTCCTTTTATCCAATCTGAATCTGCCTTAGTGTGCTCTCAATACAACTTGAAGATGCAAACATTGTCCGGATTTCACAGGATGAAATTCACAGTTTCTCTGAACTGGCAAATGATACATCTTATATGCAGATCCTGCTCCAGAACTTCCAGCATAGTGACTGACCTCACAAATCTAAGACACCACCTAACAGCTGGTTTGCAAGGACCTTACTGGGGAAGAAATAGGAAACAGCAGTGACTCTTTCCAAGCTCTTCACCTCATAGACTGAAATGCCAACGTAATCCATGCAACAACATGCCCCATCCAGGGCAGCAGCCACACAAAGGCAGCGGCCCATCCAGGAGGAAAGTACATACTTACAGCAGCTGTTTGTCCTAGCCAAGGGCAGAAGTCAGCACAGAAAAACACAGACAGCAAGCAGCCATAAAGCAAACTGAACATTTAGGAAAGAAATGACAGGAGAGGCAGAATCCCTTGGGATTTTATGACAGGTTGAAATGGGGAATTTCAAGACATTAAGGGAGCTGCCAGCAGCAGTATGTACTTACAGCCTCTACTTACAGCCTTCTGAATTCTATAATGCATTAATCTGAAGGCATTAGAAATGAGGTGAGGCACTATATGGATGCTGTGCAGTGTGCTCAAAAGCAGTATGAGAAAATGCCTGGTTTCAAATTATCCTCAAGCTAGCTTTTTAGTGGCCTGGTATTCAGCTTGGTATTGGAGACTTGGATAAAAGAAATAGCATACATAGGCTTTTCCAGTGTGATAGAAGAGGTTGGTCTTTGCTGAGCATACGTATACTCTCATATGCTACAAATACAGGCACATTATGTGGTCTCAGTTTTTGTTTTCTGGGAAAACAAAATGCCTGGGAAAATGGAACTGCAAGTTACTGAGGTCCATACTGACCACAGAAAGGGGCTTGGCAGGAATGTCCTAGAACATCCGTCACTCATTGAACTGACTTCAGAAGTCTTCAAAGCAAGACTGAAAATGGAGCACATGAACAAAACCTAATTCTGAGTGTTAAAACTGTTCAGGCAATTATATTTTGGCACCTGGATAAGCTCACTGAGCAAAAAAAGAGCAGCTTTTATATGCGCTGTCACAACACAGTTGTTCTAGCAGACCGGGCTTTGCTAAGTCACTGACAGACTTTCTTACACAGATAATAGCCCCATAGGGATACACTGCCCTAAAGAGTAACTTCAGGAGGTTTGTCACAGTGTGATACATTTAATTCCAGACAGGATCAGTACTCACCTTCCCTCCATCAGCATTGTACTCCTTTTCATCCCCTTCCAAAAGTCTGGCCAAGCCGAAGTCAGTGATCTTCACATGGTTTGGTGATTTCACCAAGACATTACGAGCTGCCAAGTCGCGATGGACAAGTCTCCTCTCTTCCAGGTACATCATTCCCTGATGGACAAAGAACAGTGAAATAATCTTAATGAGTCTTACATGATTTTTTAGAACTCCTTTTCACTGGTGACATGTAAAATGTCTGGTTCCCTTACTAGTATTCACAGTAAGTTCAATGCTGCCCTTGCTCTGAGCAGGAGATGGGATTAGAAGCACTTCGGTTCCTTCCAGTGTGAACGACTCTATAAGATTCTGTAGTAATTGCCAAAGGGAAAAAAACAACAAACCCCCACACAGGTATCTGCTTTGCACCAGCAAGTTTAAAATCTGGAAATGTGAGACAAAGAAAACAAATATGACTGCCTTTATTTTCCAGACAGGAAATCTTAAGACCATAAAAAATCCTCAATTTAGGCAGAGCTCCACAGAAATTAGGCCAGACTGAGAAACAATCCCAGCTCTTCTACATTCCAGGCAAGTGTCTACAATTCAAGATGATTTTTCTTATCCACCTCCAAATGTTTTTAAGTTGGACACAGATTTTCACTACCCTCAGTGGACTCAAGGAAAACACTTCTTTATTCCAAGTTCTGCAGCCCACTAGCCTTCTCACTCGTTTAAAGTTTTGCATGTAGTGTTATAATAAGGCACTAGATCAATGGCCTTTTCTTTTCATGAGCATATATATTCTGTTAGAAGTACTTCTGTTAACAAGCCCATCCAGCTGCTTTTAAAGATAAGGTAACACATACTCAAACTGCCTGGGTTTAACCTTATTCTTACTCTGATGAGAGCCATTAACCATCAGTATGGAAGTTTACATGATGCCTTGTGATGCTGAGATGAACATCAAAGCTTGCACTTATTAATTATATGACACATGAAGGATAGTCAGGCAGGGTTACAAGCCTGTAATTTCATTAAAAGGCATTTATGACATTAACCATCATTGTAAGAATCTACAGATGAAATTACACACTTGATAATTACCCTTAAGGTATCTGTTAATATGTTACCTCTATATATTATAGATGGTAATTTTTTAAAAGTCATTGCTGAATACCAAAGAGATCATATTATCCCATAACACAGATGATAATTTGGAGAGTCACAGGGAGTGATTAAATAACCAGATTACTCAGTCTCATGGGCTGGATTTTATCCCCTTTCACAGCATAAGAAGCTCACATGTATGTATGTCTATGCATACCAGGACAGTGCATATGGGTAAGCCACCACTCATAGTCACTGGGATGGAATGTAGCCCTTTCTTGATAGAAAGTGGATGTCTTTACAGAAAGCACCAAGGGAAGCTCTGAACCACTATGGCTTTTAGGTGAAAAAAATCAGTGTAGAAACTGCCAAAAGGTTTGAAAATCTGTGGGAGAATATTTGGCATGAGCACTAGTTCACTGCTAATGTGGTAGGCTTTGCTGCAGTCAACATGAAGGTGGTTTGAAAGGGGACAGAGTGACTCTGGCATAAAGCAAATGGAATTCTTTGTTCAAAACACTGCTAGTTGAAGCAAACACACCCTCTTGGCAATTGCAAATCAATACTTGTAGCTGTAGAACATCAGAACTGTGAAGTCTTTGAAAGCATTTTACTTTTTACATCAAATTAAAACCTCTAGAAAAAGGATAAATAAGTCTCATAGCTCAAACTGTGAGTCACACAACAAATGCACCATGAAATCAGAGGCACCATGACTTAGCACAAGTGCCATCTGAAGAAATCCAACCAGAAAAAGACACCACAGTCAATAGCAATGACACTGTGTAATGGATGAAAAACAACCACAACAATCACCCTGTAAAATTCAGACACATTAAAAATTCATATAAATCCTGTTTCACATCTCTAACACTGAACCATAACCAGAAAGGTCTTCGAGGCAGTGTTAACACTGCTCTAAGAAATAGGTGGACTACAGCAATCTCCCAGTGCTCATGTCCCTCCCTTTCACCTGGGGGTCTTGCAGCGAGTCTACTGAGGTATCTGCCAGGTAGGTGCCAAACAACCTGTCTGGATATGCCTCAGAAAGCTGCTGAGGGAACACCATGTGCACGCTGTGTTGGGCTGAACAGTCTGCTCAGGCATATAGGGCTTTGCAGACTTTGTGAAGCCGCCTCTGGCCCACAGTAGTAACAGCCAGATTTACTGAACTTCAAGTGATTCCTTAAGGGTGGCTTCAGAGTGTGCTTTAAATATACAACACAGTCGTTTCTCACACATTTAAAATGATACGGGGTCTTTGCATTTCCTGAAAGTGCTGCCCTTGAAGTCAATTCTGCAGTCATGTGCAAACAGACAGGCACTCTTGTGCTTCCCTCAAATACTTCTATCCTGCAGCTCACAAACTCTTCTTCCACCTTCCATTGCATTAAGCACCTCTCTTCAGTCTTGCATCTTGCACTGCAGAAGAGCTCCTCCCTGAACAAAAGGTGTCAAGGTGCTGCTGACACTTCCTTTCTACTTAGGAAATAATCCCAAATTTTTAGAATGAACAGAACATCATAGATTTAACTTCCAATATCCTTGGTCAAAATTCTCAATACATCAGAATAAGGGAGGAGAAAAGAAAGGTCCAAATCTGTAAATAGATCTTTGTGGGCAGAATCTGATGAGGACACAAGAAACTAGAGGATTTGATAGGGGAATTTTGTTAGTATCAGAATACATTAGGCCTAAATAAAATCATTGGTTTTAATAGATTAATTTCCACCTATCAGCTCTAAAATGATACTAAGATATTACAGAATTTTTGGGCAGAAATGAAGAAATAGAATTTCCGTCTCATTAAAATCAAAGCAGATGACCTGTACCAAAGCCTTCTGTCTTTAGCTAATGATAGCAGGAATGGATGGCAATGGGTCCAGAAACATCCCTCACTGAAAGAGTTAACTAATCAAACCCTTAATCATGCCTTTTTGGTCTTATTTACCTTTTATATATATTTAATTTCCAAGCATTTTTTAAGCATGTAGGCTAACACTGCAGGATGTTTTGCTGTTTATTCTACTCATTCATTTCCACTCATTTACATCTTGTGTTATTATTTAATATCTTCTCAATAAGACTAAATTTTATTGAACCTAACCTCATATTCTTATGAACTAGAAAGAGTAATCACCAACCTGAATACTGCTCTTAACCAATATCACAGCTGGTTTTCTTTTCCATCCAGAAAGGGTAGAAATAGCTGCCTGTGTACTGCTGTACTTACAGTTTACTTCACCTCTGTCAAACAAGATTCTTGGGGCTTTTTCCCATCTGCATTCTCTGCAAAGCTGGAAACAACCTGTGCAGGTTTTACAGCTACAAAACCCTCTGCAGAACAATGATGTGCAGAAATGCAGATCCTCTTTGGAATACCCAGTGTAAACATGTTCCATTTTCCTGATACCATCTCAACAAGTTTTAAAGGTGGAAGGTGGAAATATAAGAGAAAAGGCATACATATGGATAAATTTTCAATAAATAATACAAACAGAATGAAACCAGTCTAAAAATGAGAATTCTATACCAGTCACTGCAGCAGCACTGTCTAAACATATCCTATGCTAAGAATCATCATTTGAAAGCATTTTTGAATGTGGCAAGAAAAGTGCTCTATGTTCATCTCCAATCTTTTTACATGACACAGAACGACAACTCCCCCCCCCCCCCACATTACACATCTGGTGCCATCAGCATCCAACAGGCTCACAATCAAATACCAATAGGGCAATTCATGAGAGTTACAAGACAAAACTACAAGTGACCCTAGACTGTGACAATGGAAAAAGATCTGTTTGCAAAAATTAAACTTGAAAGCCCAATCCAAAAGACACTATCCTGTGCCATTCGTGGTGTGATCTGTGAGGCTTGGGAAATGAAGTGCCCTTCAAGAATTCTCCAAGTTAGAGCTATGCAGATGCCATATAATTATCAAAGTATAAAATGGCCAGACAGCAAGAAGAAACTCCATACTTTAGTATATGCATTAGAACATCCACAACAGGGTGAGACTTTAATGCTGAAGCCACCAAGAGGAAAAAGTTCCAACATTAAGCCATTAATAACCAGTTGTCCCATTATCTCTGAGCCCAGATTAATCTCACACGAATACAAGAATCAGGCATGACCTACCTGTCACTGACACTTCCTCATCATAGTCACTACAGAGGTCTCCTCACAGAGAATGTCATTAGAAATGCAGTTACTTTTAGAATCCCTCAGAATAACATCACTCAGAATCAGTGCCTAATACTATTAAGAAGTCAAACAGCCACTGCAAACAGCTAGAACACAGATCAGTTGAGGAAATGCCTTTGGAACTTCAGAATGAGTAAGGAATACCATTTTATCCTTCACAACTGCGCCTCTTATCCTCACCAAGTACCGGGGTCATTGTACCTGTGCTATACAGAGCTTTACTTAGACATACATAGCAGTAAAATTGCCTGTAGCCTGGATCCCTCCTACTCGTGTGGTATGTAACTGTGACCATGTAAATTCTCCTTTCAGGAGCAGACACAGATGCCCTTGCCAGGCTTTGACCAGTGTTAAAGGTCTCTTATTCTTGCCTACAAAATTACTAACCTGACCTGCCCACATATTCATGCATTTCACACAATGCTTGCAACAGCACCAAGGAACCTAATAGCAATGCTGAGGGTAGAATAATAAACCAAGATGTCTTTGTCCAAAGAAGAGAGGTGGACAGGAAAGATGTAAATGGCCACAAGGAGCTTAACATCAGGAAAAATTTCCTGCCTGTCTCTTTTTGGCCTTGATAGTTTTCAGTGTAATAGCCAGTGTGAAAAGAGAATCAGCAGTTCCATTTAGCTGAGGTGAATCCTGCTCTCAACCCATCAGTTTACTCTCAGAGCTGGCTTAAAAATAACAGAAAACAAAAACTACCTTGTTGAATAGACTAAGTTAGTCATTAAGAGCTATAAAAGAGCAAAGTCCTTCCAAATTTTATTATGGAGTGTTTGTGACGTCTCTGCGACTGTGGACAGACAGATTTGGTATGGTCAGTTCAGGCATGGTCAGGTAGGCTCATGCCTCATCATGAGATAACATGTGCTGGCAACAAGCTGAAGTGAAACAGCAGAAGGGAGATTTGATGTCAACAAATCCATGGGAGGAGAGAAGACAGAGAGACGGGACAGCTTTCTAATCCTTTCAAATACTGAATTGCAGCAGAAAGTATCAAATTAGGTTCATAAAGTATTAGGACATTCAGAGCTGCAGACACCTAAAGGTGGGCTGGGGATGGAAATAAAAAACAGATTCTTCAGAAAAGCAAAATGAAGCTTTTCTGGAAAGTTATAGGTTTGTCCCCTGAGATCTCCTGCCTTTAAGACATGGTCATAATTTGCTGTTTTCTTACTTTACTACCAGTGATATTTTCTGCTGCTGTCATTTGTCTCCCAGTTCCTGAGGGCAGTTTCTGAGCACAGCCTCCATTTGTACAGCTCAGAGTGTAAGAGTTGCGTTCACTTTACTGGACTTTCCAGAGTCCCACCTCCTCACTGAGGATGCTTCTGTGTTTGTTTCATAGATGGTACCTGTCATTCAGGAATGCCCAACTCTTGGAATTGCATAAGCCTTGTCTGAAAGCTCTTTCCATTAGGTGCCTGTGTCTTATTCCCAGAAAAAAAAAGGTATTTATTACTCAGGACAGAATTTAAGGAGGTATGCAAGTCATTACATCTAAAGTCCCTTTGGGATAATTACCAGAGGTGAACTGAAGTGTGTTGAGTCACTAACTTAAGTATATACATATGTCTTTGCACAATGCAAGACATCATTTTGTCAAGGCAATTCATGTTAAAAAGAAAGCACAAAAACCTTCACCTGCCCCAGCAGAGAGCAGATAGTCTTCTTTTTTTCTCAGTATAACTTTTTGCTTTATTCTATAATAAACATTATCTCCCTAAACAGAGGGAATGTTGATGTTATCCCATGCAGAAATGAAGAGCAGCCTGGCTTCCACCCACCAAAGCCAGCACACATGGCAGACTCATCAAATGGGTATGAGAAGGAAGAAAAATTCAAGTCCAACTCAAATCTCACAGACATTTATCTCAAGCCTTGGAGACTGCCCTTTTTTTCATCCTAATAACTTGAGGCTAGCTTAATAACAGGAATCACTACAGAAAGCCTCAAATGATCATCTTTTCCCCCACTTACCCCATCGAAAAAGTGTAATTTTACCTGGGGCTAAATATGCTTTCAAGGAAAACGCAGTGCCCTTTGTTGTCAGGAGCAACCAGCATCATCTGAGTAGCTGTTACTCCAGAGATAGCTGTGGGAGGGAAAAAACTGACACTGCTCTGAAATACACTGACTCAGCTGCAGAGGTGTGATTTGTTATGTAGGTCTGCTTGGGATCTGGGACTGGAGGTCATCTGCACAGCTGAGGGAAAATGAAGGATGCTAACAGTGCGAAGCTGCCAGACTGAGGTGGGGACTCACACCTTGTGCTATGTACCATGTGAGCTGCCAAGGCTGTCTGAAAATGTCCAGAGCATTGCCAGCTCCACTAAAGCTGCATTTCTGCAGCCAGGACTGCATTACAACCCCAGACATTTAGGAGTTAATTTCCCATTTATATGGGGTAAGTTAATACCTCTCTCTGTTTGGTAAAGGGTAGACAAGGGAAAGCTTATGTGATACTAATGTATTTCTTCTTGACTAAGCACGTTCTCACTTGTGCTCCCCCACTCCAAAACCTGATTTATAGCATTGCTGAGCTATGGCCCAAGACATAAAATTAAAAATATGCTAAGGCATAACAGGTCAACACAGACTCAGAAAGCAAAAGGGAAGGGAAAGAGCCTATGAAGAGGTAAAATTTAGATGAGAAAATGCAGGTTACTCCAAACGGACAAAGTGATGCATAAAGGGAGAAAGAGTAGAAAGATGTGGAGAAGCAAGTTCATAAGCTTATGACATTTCAATACTTGACTGGACTGAGCAAACATTTTGATAGGCCCAGATCCACTGTAATCCTAAATCAAAATCTTCTAACCTCTAAAAAGGACAGACCTCTCTGGTTCAAGATTCTGAGGTTGTGGTGTTCTTAAAATGAAGCTCTCTACCCTGGGTGAGTGTTGAAGCTCCTCGGGCATCACCAGAAGGGGAGTTTGTTCCACTTGTGCGACTTGTCTACCTGGCTCCCTCAAATTATGCAGATATCTAGATTAGATTGTGCTGAACATAAAGAGTTTGTGAAGCACTGCATGTTCTTCTGATGATAGATGTTACACACACATATTAAGTATCATAAGCAATGAGATGCAAACCAGGTATTTCAATACTGCCCATACTGTATGTGCCTCCAAGTTCTGGTCTCACATGCAGTTACATCTGTGCAGCTGCTACATGGGCTGTTTAGGACATGAGAAAAATTCAGTTTATTCCTATGCATGACATTCCTGAGGGAGCTGAGGAGTTGTATCTGATCTCCATTTTGCAATTAACTCAAGACTATTGCCACAGTGCTTCCTGAAAACAGCTGGGTGCAGGTACTCTCCTATGCCATATTTAGTGCCTTTAGTGGGCAAACTGCCTTACATTGGTTGTGTTACCACTTCAGTTAGGCCAAGTGTCCCAGCTTCCTGGGCTGTGTGGACACAGGCTACATTAATCTCCTGCAGTACCTTTTCTCTACTCTCAAAGTGCTCAAAAGGACAAGGACTTTCTCCTGTAATCTCTGAAGAAAATCAAAGCTCAGTTGACAGTACTCTGCCCAAAGAGGTGAGAGACGTAATAAACATATCACCAGTAAGGACACTGTACCCTGAGTAGACAGAGCTTTGCAGTTCCTCTCATGCCCTCACTAGGCCAACACAGATGCTATGCACAAATATACATTGCAGCAGAAACACACCAAGAGACTTTCTGACCCTCTGATTACTGCACAGGACCAGGAACTTTATTAAAGTCAGGGCCTTGTGGTTAAAGATTCATCCCCAACACTCTTAGAGTACTTAGCATCTGATGCCTCCCTGCTAGTTCTGCAGTATCTGCTTCTCACAAGGCTTTCTGAAGGTCAGTGTGCAAATCAGTCAGGTGTTTTCAAGAGACTGTCCTTTGGGTGCATTGCCCCACATAGGAAGAGAAAAAAGCAAGACAGAAAGGTACTGATGGTGCCTGTATTAGAAAAAGACTGGTCAGACTCTGATTTCTGTTCCACTGCAGGGACACATTCCCAAGATATACCACAGGGCTTGGCGAGCCAGAATTTAACGCTTGCTGTGGCCACTAATGCTGACACAACTCACCTTTGTGCAGGAAGCACAGAAGTACTTGGCACCATTTTGGCTGCAACTGTAGCTATGTGTTGTCAATACCTTGTTCTGTAAAAGAAGTCTTTAAATAAGAACCAACTGCCTAAAGAACAAACTTATTACTGCAAAACTCTCCTTGCTGGGCAATAAACACTCATTGCAAAGTAACTACAGTTAAGAGGCTGGCAGGAACACAGCCCTTACAACAAAGACTGCGAATTACTGTTTCAAAAGCAAATCCTAGTAACTTGTGCTACACATGACAGCAGGAGGAACTGGAACTCCCTCTGATTTGGGGAGTGCTCAGAGACTTCAGGTTTCAGCTCCCAGTGGATCACATACTTGTGGAAAGTGTTTGATGCTTTTCAAAGTGGCAACCAAAGAGAGAGGTATTGGCGCATTAATGATTTGAAAGTGCTTTTTGAATGCTGTTCTTTTCTCTTAGATTGCTCCATCACCTTCCTCTGAAGAGGCTGACAGGCTAAATGTGTCCTATAAAGGAGCTCCCAGTGCAACTTTAACAGTGAAGCTGTGACCAGTGCTTTCTTAATATTCTGTAGTTATAAACTGCTCATGAAGGAAATAACTTGGCTTTCATGAAACAAAGCCTTTAGAGAAGCCTGTGCTCGGAGGGCCAGCAGCATACTAAACAAGAGGCCACCTTTCCTCCACCCCAGCCCCTGACCTCTTGCCAATACAATTACAATTGGGAGAGTACATTGTGCAGTGCATTCCCTCTCTCCAAGAAAGTGTATTTAAAATGGATTACTTCTGCTCCTTAGGCAGGCGATCAATAAAGATGTGGACTGCAATAAGTACAGAGGTGTCTGTGGGCTGCAGCACTTATCCTCTGTGTCTCTTCAGAAATTAATTAAAAATCAATGAAGTGTGCAGCCTATTAATAAGGAACCTCCACATTAACAGATACAAGCTCAGCCTTGCCTCAGGTTCAGAACAAATGCAGCCCCAGTGCAAACACATTAGACATTCTCCAGCACTTCAAACAATACCACAAGAACTGTGACCTTTCATGGCTATGCCCTGCATCCAGCTGAACTGCAATAGTCTCAACTTCATGCACCCTTAATAAATTCTATGCTATTTGTTTCAAGTTGGTTAAATGGGATGACTTGAGGTAAGCATTTACATGGTTATTGGGCCGGCTTTCTAGAAAACAGTCTTATGACAAAGCAAAATCACCACCATGAAGATGGGATGCAGCAAACATCTGACAGAGGCATCAGTGCACTTTGTAACTCGTGGAGGTTACTCTTGGGTTTTAGCAATAACTGACAAGTTCGCTTATCTGGCTTCTTCAACAACAACCTGAAGACTGAACTTTGCAACCTGATGAATGCTTAATTTCTGTGAAAGATGGTATTTGTCTAGGTTTAAAAGCAGCTGAGCAGGGGCTGGAGAAAGGCATTTTTCTTGCTGGTTTCTGTTGGTCAGGACCCTCATCCCTACTACCCTTCCACAGCCTAGTAGTTTTAACATGCAGTGCGCAGAATACAGAGCAGCTTTTAATACACCTAGAGCTGCCAGCCCAAGTGCAGGCTCCTTCTGAGTAAAGCACAGCACACAGCCATAGAAAGAGCTTTCCTCTGCCTTCCAGATGTTATTCTAACAAAACCCCCAATATATATTAATAAACATAGTAATATCATAACAAATATGTAATAAAGCAAGCTGTGGTTTAGAAGGAGAAAGTTAAAATGACTTGCCCAAGACCACTGTGCTGGTACAGAGGCAGGAGCTTCTCTGAGGTCTCAGGAATACCTAGTCCAATGCAATACTTAACCTTAGTTACAAACCCACCCTTTCTACACACTTTTCTTGGGAAATAAGTACTGACCCCGTAGCAGATACTAGTTTCCCACTGGAAGTGCACTGATAAACTGACATGTCGTGTACTTGATGCAAGGTTTTCCCAGTGTTCACCTTATGTTGCATATTATGGTAATAAAACCTGTGACGAAACAGGTCCTTACTGTATTCTGTGAACTTGACTGGTTTAGATAAGCCAGTAGTTTTGGACAGCTGAGTTTTTGTTCTCCCTTTCTCTTGGTGGGCAGTGCCACCAAGCATAAAGGGGCCGCAGTAATGGCTGAATACTACCTTGTGTATTCAGATGAAAGTCCTACAAGAAGAGCAGGCAGCATCCCTCTGCTTTACAAAAGCCAAAGAAATACACAGTTCCACTGACCTCCCTGAAATGCTTGAGACACAAAGTTTTTGACCTCAAGACACATGTTCCATAGGGCACTTTTGGTCCAATTTAAAGCCTTCAGCATTATGTGTGTTCACATTAAATTACACATGGATGGTTTTCTCAGCAGACAGCATGACTGGGGCTGAATTTCTGAGGTAGGCACCTTTACTTGAAAGATGCCCTTGAAGCACAACAGCTTTAGGCCTCAGTCTGACCACTTCAAATAAAATCCTTTCAGTGTAAATAGGAATACAACAGGACAATGGAAGCATTGCTCCTGGAAACCACTGCCTTCACAAGCTATTCCGCTGTCAGCGGCCTCTGCAGGAGAAAAGTGGAACAAGGGCATATATACACTCTCCTGCTCCTATTTTCCTCTCACGTGAGCAGCTCATGCAGTTGGTTTGCATGACGGCTTCTGCTTAGGACTGCAATATTATTCTACAAAAGAAAATGTACTGAATTTGTTCTAAATGCTTTTGATACTCTGATTCAAGAGAGTTCTTGAATAAATTAAAGCTTTGAACTTCCAAACTGTGCTGCCACTAGGTTTCTGAGCACTTGCTACAAACCCGCATCACAGGTAACCATAGCTACCTATTTCATACTTATTTCCCCCCCTCCCCTTTTTCTAATTGAGAAGCTTATGCCAGCTGACAGAGCAGGAGAGGCCAGTCACATAAACAGGGTGTGCTAGCTGATAATGGCTGGAGAAACCTGCTAAATAATCCATTAACCTTCCTCACTAAATCCAGATGAATGCCAGAGCTGGGTGGGTGGAAGGCAGAAATATGGTTTCAAGAGACACATATTTCCCCCCAGCTAAAGCATCACATTATTATTAACAGTTCAGAGCATTGCTGTATTGACAGTGAGAGCCCACAGGGTGTGAGTCAAATTGCCACTGTGCCCTGCTGGTTAGGTGTATTCAGTCTGAATAGCCTTTGTGTGTGTGTTCATCATTAAATACAGCCTGTCACTTTTTTTGCTTCATGATGCTGAGGAGGATGTTTATAACACAGATAACTTATCCAAGAATATATATGAAAGGTCCATATGCTCCTTGAGTGTATGGAAACAACAACTACTCTGTGCTGGGAAGGGACAGCTGGAGCACTGCCCACTGCATTGGAGTGCATGATCTGTCTCCTTCCCTGTTCCCCTGGACTTTCAGCTCAGCTCCATCTAGACAATAACACTGATTCCATGGAGATGTAGAAGATGAAGAGGATGTATAATAACAAAGATAACGAGATACAACTAAGAATTGCAATTCTTGGCAGTGTTCAAGGCTAGGCTGGATGGGGCTTGGAGTAACCTGTCTATTGGAAGGTGTTCTGCCCACAGCAGAGGCATTGGAACTAGGTAAGATATGAGGTTTTTTTCAACCCAAACCAATCTGTGATTTGATGATTTTAGGTGGGGATAATGCATCCAAGGCCAAGTTTTGACAAGCCCTCACATCACTTGGTTACAGGTTACTCACCCAAAACACAGCATAATTCTACCCTTTAAGTATATGGACTCAGATACATGGAGCACTGACTGTAGTAATACTTTGTTCTATACACTGGTCCATTTGTCCTGCAAAGTAGTTCTGCAGTTTTACCAAGGGATCACAATCCTACACAAAGAAGAAACTACTTCTGAAGTTGTGCTTAAAAGGAAACCTTCATTATGTCCTCAAAACAAAGCTGATCCTTCCTTTTGCCTAGATCCCAGAAACACCTGAATGTGATTTGACTCAAGATTTCAAAAGCCAATTTAATTTTGAAGGTGAATCCAAGCGCTAGGGGTTTCAGTTCCCAAATCTGAGCAAGTTAGAACTGTTTTAATTGATTTCTGTACACTTTGCAGCTCCAGTAAATACTTAGTTACAGCTCTGTTTTTGTCAAGCTGTCTCTGGAGCCATAGATGCCATGATTTATTGAGAAAGAAAGAAGACTCATGACTGTGACATCTCAAGATTTGAGCACGTGGGTGGGTGAATACATTGGGAATGTTGCAAGCTGCTGAGCTGAAACAGGTGACCTGAGGAGAACAAAGAGGAATCAGCACAGGTGTATTTCCACTGATACTAACATTTCAAGTGTCTTAAAACTCAAATCCTCAGTCACTGAACATAAAGGGAGTTTTTCCCTTAATTACAACCAAGGCAGTGCTGGTCAGTGCTGCTACCACTGCACAGCACCCAACTCGAGCATGCAAAAGATGCTGGAGAGGTTTTTAACCACTGCCAAAGTAATTCACCAGGGGAGCAAAGGAAACCTAATACCCAACCTAATACCCTGGGCTTCTCTAAAATCCCAAGTCTCTTTGAGAAGACTCCCACCTGACCTTTCTCCCCACATAGGAACCCAATGCCTTTTTGTCTCACACTCTAGAATCATAGAATACTTAGGGTTGGAAAGGACCTTAAGACCATCTAGTTCCAACCCCCTTGCCATGGGCAGGGACACCTCACACTAAAGCATGCCATGCAAGGCTTTGTCCAACCTGGCCTTGAACACAGCCAGGGATGGAGCATTCACAACTTCCCTGGGCAACCCATCCCAGTGCCTCACCACACTAACATTAAAGAATTTCTTCCTTATATCCAATCTAAACTTTCCCTGTTTAAGTTTTAAGCCATTACCCCTTGTCCTGTCACTACAGTACTCTAAACTCCAGCCATTAATTTCTCTATGATTTACAATGACAAACTGCTAGCCCTGGCTATGGAATATGAGTGGGGCATTGCCTGGATTAGCCAAAGGCAATTTAAGAGGAATCAACTTCTTCCTCCAACCTGTGACAAAGACATTCTGGGGACTGGCTGCTATCACCCTGCCTAAGAAGTTGTTGCCATTCCTCCTGTGGTTCTGCAGCAGCATTTCCATGCTCAGACTATTGCTTCAGCACTGTTGATTTGCCATGTAGCCACAACTGGTTTTGCTAAATCACCATATAGACACATGAACCTTCTTTTTCTTAGTATTGAAATGAAAAGATTCATAAGCGAAAGGGTCTGCTGTAGTAAAATAATTTCAGTGAACAGAAAAGTCTTCTGTTGATTTTGGCTCATTTGGACCAGATCCAAACATACAAGGAATCTCTGAGCACAGTTTCCACGTCTCTTGGTTGGAATGTTTCGGCCTTACCTCTGCCTCTTGGCTGCTTCATTCACAGTTACTTTCCTCCCTCTTTCAAACTGCCTAGATATTTCAAAGACTCAGATGCAGAAACTCACCATTTCCCCAAGGACCCAATCATGCTGCATGTTTTTCTCCTCTTCAATTAAAACTAAGTGTCACCAGGCTTAAAATATTTCTGTCTTGACTGAAACCCACTGATTAAAACAGACATAGGTGCAACATGACCCCCAAACAGAAATACCTTTAGAAAGATTTTTACAGTAGGGTTCTTTAGGAGCATGGCAAGGAGAAGCAAGCTGTCACTGAGGAAAGCATAAAAAAATCAGGTCAATAAATGCTGCACAGTTGCTATGTAATGGACTGTAATGGAAGGAACTTCTTTTCTAGAGGCACTGAGATCACATACTGGTACCTATCAACTAGCACACACAGCACAGATCTTATGTGCACCTCCAATCCCAGGTTCTGGAAATATTAGAATTCATGCATAAACTTCTAGCCAAGCACGTATGGGATGAATGGTACTAACAGCTTCTCAGCATCTACACTGCATCTGCACTACATCTGCTGAGAGTCACGCCAATGGGTTGGGATGGGATGCAAAGGCTGCAATTCTATTCTATCACAAGAGCTCAGATATGGCCATTCCCTGTCTTCATTTGAATTGATGCTTACATTTTTAGAGTTTTTTTTTGGACACTTCATATACTTTTAGCTTGGCTATTGCTGATACTGGGATGGTGCGTATTTATCTTTCAATTTGTCTCTCTCTAATAATTTTTGATGCTTTTGACTGTTTCCAGCCTGATTTGTCTCAAAAGTTGCACATTCTTATGAGTTTCCTGAAAGCAGGTAGGCAAGGAGAGGAGAAAGACTAACAGTTTTCCTGCTATTGTGATCAGTCTTTCCTGGGCACTAGAGACTCCACATAAAACAGAGAGATTATTGTGGATACTTTAACTCGCACTAGGAACATATTAAATTCCAGATAACCTAATCACAAGACATAAATCATAGGCAACCAGCTCTTGGTAGCTCTACTACTCATAAAACTGATTTTCTAAAGAGTTCCATGAGGCCTCATTGATCACAAATTCCATGAAGTTATCCCAGAGAAAAAAATGAAGCCTTGTTTACATACGCTTTGCTAGACTTTAACTAAGGCTTGGAGTCCCTACTCTGGGGAGCTGCAGACCAGCACACAGCTACATATGGGATGCTGAACCCTCTTTGCCTTGACCTGCTGAAGTAAAAAGCAGCTACAGAGACACTGGTTATGGGGTCAGAGAGAGCCTTTCTTTAGGAAAACTACTGAGTTTTGTCCTTCTCATGGAATTTTCTGTGACACAGCCTCATCCAGCTTAGCTCACGAGGGGCTGAAGACTATCTGACCTCAAACTTACAACTGCTATGGTCACATATATGATGGTGTGTCCTATGGATAGTAAGTGCTCAGGAACGGGAAGACACAATTAAGCCATTTACCCCAACTATGAGGCTGGAAGCACAGAGCAGGACATGCATCTTAGGAAAGTCCAAGCTGGCTACATGTTGCAAAGGCCAAGGTTGGATGTAGTGTAGCTCTTTTAGCTTCACACTGAACATAGACGGGGGGCAGGCCAGGTCTTAACCTGAAAATTCTATGGCAGCAAGTCAGGACACCACATCTGGACCAGACTGGTCACTCCTGTATGGCTCTCTATTGCACCACACAGTCCCACTTGCATGTCACAGGTTCCCATTGACCTGTATATTCCTGCACCCATCTTCCACTCTGGGGCTACAACCTGTAGAGCTTTACCTGGAAGCAATGATGACATCCCCAGACCACAAAAAGACTTCTTGAAGTTTAACACAGATTAATTCATTCCTCTACAAGGACCTCAAAGCCTTTTTCAAAACTAATGGAAAGCTCACTCTGAACTATAGAGGGTTTAAGATTAGCTGATTTTGGGGGAATTAGGTACCTTCCAACCCTGAGCCCTGTCTGAACATCCTGATGTGTCACATTGATGCTATAAGTGCACTGGTATCCTGCTCTAACACAGGCAATATCACTACATGTACACCCAGGACAAAAAGACATGGTTTTGTTTTACTTTGCTGTCTTACCACTGGGATGCTGGGTGGCAAAAGAAATGCAAACAGGAGCAGGGAAGACTCTCTGAGAAAGCCTGAAGGCAGGTTTTCTATGGCTGTCTCCCACATGGACTCTCAGCTGTTTAATAATGTGGTTGAGCCTACAGTGCCTTTTTTTTTTCCTTTAGCAGGATTACTAATCACACTCTCATCTATCTCAATGCCTGTTTTTATGAAACTCATACAAAGATAATATCTTTGAGACCTTTTCTCCCCTGTCAAATCTGAATATATTCAACCAACATTTGAAAAGTTATTGCAAGGGAAAGTGAAGGCAGACACAGAGATTGCAATGAGGCTCATTTCCATAGGAAACCAGGCTAGGGCCAGAAAGTTTGAGGAAAACTCAAGCCCTCAGACACTCCTTTCTTTTAAAGGAAAATAGCTTCCCTTCCATTTTTTAAAGGAGATTTAAAAGAACCATCCAGCCCTGTCCTGAGGGGGAAAAGCCTGAATTATATAAATACACTTTGGGCCTCATTTTATGGATGGCAAACCTCAAGGAGCTGATACTTCTTATCTGCTTCCTCTGAACTGTGAGCTGTTGCTCAGGAGAGAGACTGTATTGGAGCATCTTTGTATCCCAAACTGGACCCACTGGCACTTCTAGGATGGCAAGCTTGGGCAGGATATATTTTTCTTATTTTCAGGGATATCTTTCTGATCCTTCTGTAAGTGTAGCAATACTGTAATTCCCCAGAAGCCAGACCAGAAGTAAGTCCCTCAGTACTCCAGAAGGTTCACCAATACACATATACTATGGACAGATTCATGCCTTGCTATGCAGTGGAATTACAGCCAACATAACAGTCACAATAGTGCCAACCTCAAACACTGAAAAATCAAGGTAAATAAAAGAGATATTTACTTATTTACTTACTAAATTCTGAAGTGAAAAACCCTTCAAGGGTCTGTTTTTCTAAGGCTATACTTGTGCAGGCTCAATCATTCTTTTGTTTTGAATGAAAGCAGAAAATCTCACAGAGTCTGACTGGCACTGGAGTGTACAGAATGTCCTGAGGAATGATGCTTTACTCCACAACTGCTGGCAAGAGGGTGCATGTGTTAAGAAGACTCAGCTAGAGAAACTTCCCCAAACATCTGACTCCCAAACTTCGTCCTGAAAGGTCTAAAAGTTTAGTTCATCTTGACATCAATTATAATTTCTACTGCAGTATTCATACTCTCAGTTTATAACGTAAACCTCCTAGCCCCACAGCCTAGGCTGCCTTCGTCCACCAACCAAAATACAATCCCAGACCAATATTCATGTGTGTGTTCCATACAGCAGAGTCTTGATATGTGTTGAACAAACAACAGTCAAATCACAATAAGTAACTGACTTTAACAAATACCAAATGTTTTGGGAGCATCACACTGTGTGTATTTTAAGTAGGAAGTTACTTTTTTGATGAAAGAATTAACAGCGGCAAACGAGAATGGACAGTATTATTCCAGGAGCTATATGAAACAACATGGAACCAGCTTTCATTCAGTATGAGAGTGAGAAAAGATTCAGTCTGCTGTATGGATTAGATGGCTGAAGCTAGAGAGGCCACCCCAGGAGCCCAGTCAGGAAGCTCAAGAATCTCCTGCAGGGACAAAAAAGAAGCTGGAAAAAGGAGAACTGCCTGAATGCCAACTGGATGTCCATATGAAGTTAAAGGATGCTAAAGGATGTGCTAAAGTGACTTTTCCATATATTCCTAAATCAACTAACATTCATTAAGCAAAAACTTGAATACATAATCTCTTTGCTGGGCTCATAAAGACAGCAGAACAGATCTCAATTTCAGGCTGACTGGGTAAGCTGGTAGTTACTGGTGTTCAACTTTAGCACACCCCTGTGGTTCCAAGGCAAGAGTATGAGACACTGCTCTTGGGAGGGGGGGACAAGAATACTTATGAGAAACAAAAGGGACAACCACTTGAATACAAGCAGCCTGAGCTGCCAAAATGTATGGGATTTCTCCAACACAAATGCAGACTTCACAGTGAAGATTACATGAGCAGGGCACTCTTAGTCCCTTTCTCCCCTGTTCACTGACTCTCCCCCCGGGGCACCTAGGCTGGGTCTGCCATACTGCTGTGTCTTCTACTGCAGGCAGCTCCCAGCCTGCTTATCCTATGCAGTGCATCAGTCCCTTTGGGAATGGTGAGAGTAAAAGAACTGGCAAATAAAAGGCAGGGGTTCTGTTTGGAGCAGAACTAGAGGGATGTAGTTCAGTAAAGCCACCAGAAGAGATTGTTCCTAGGTGAAAAAAAAACCCACCTCAAAATGGAAAGGGAGACAGAAGGAAATGAATTTGCAAGCACAATGTTCTCAGGTCAGGTCATTTTGAAGGACATGTTCATATCTTCTCTCGCAATTAGCCAAGCATTAGAACCAAAGCTATCCTACTTCCACAGCTGCAATGTGTTTATTCTTCTGGGTTGTGATTTTTTGTCTGTCTAATGTAATTTTCATACTTTTATCTTTTATGACAGGACTTGGTTCAGTCAAAATAATTACTGTTTTAACATTGTTTTCTTAGCCACTCAAATCAGTTCTGTCCATTAGTGCAGAAACAGCAAACATCCCCAGTCCATCATTAATTCCTACTGGTTTCATTATGAGAAAGCAAAAAAAAATCTCTATGGAAGATTTGTGCACGATGACACTGTAAATACATATCTTAACACAAAGCTATAAAGTACAAACCAGACAAGTCAGATTCTGAAGTAAGATTCTGGTAAAGATCAGCTCTAATTTGGTAGGAACTTAATTTTTCACTCTGCCAAGCCATTCTTATGCTGCTCTAAACCCACTGAAATTAACTGCATCGCATCTGCTGGCAGAAGAATGAAGCCTTTAAAACTGTCCTAACAATGAGTTCAAACCTTATCCCCATATCTCAATCTGACAGAGTTCAGGGAAATGTCAGCTCCGTATGCTGTGAAGACCTATTTCTATAATGAGCATGATTTGGGATTCTAACACCAAACAGCTCTGCCACGTGGGGGAAGTTTTGTTGGGGATCTGAACCTGTACTCATTTCTAGTTCGAGCTAGTATCTTCAGCTGCTTTCACAACAGAAGCCAGATCAATAAACCCACGGCCTGAAGACCACATCTATAGTAACACAGATCTAAAGCTGGATGGGATTTTCAAAGGTGTGAACAAATTAGGAACATTTTAACTGACCCAAGGGCTTCTGATCTCAAATGGAAGCACACATACCACAATGTAAAAACTGCATGTCCACATTTCTCAAATGGAATAAAGTTCAGCACATGCATATATAGCACCTCAGAGATAGCAAGTTTGTTGTAAACTAGGAAATTTAGGAAGCTTAAGGTGATGTGGATGAATACACTACACATAAATATCCAAATGTGAAAAGATAATCAGTGACATAAACACTGTAATATTTCACATTTCAAAGTGGTGAGCATTAGCTAAAAGATGCTAATGTACACAGTATTGCACAGAAGTCTAACAGTTCCTCCAAGTTGAGATTCCAACGAATACTGTTCTCTTTTTGAACCTTGGAGGAGGCAACATAAATGACCATAATTAACATGCAAAGCCACGAGATAAAGATACAAATGGAAAGGATTTTTGTGTCCATTCCTAATCCAGCCCAGAAGCTTTCTGGCTGAGAGTTAACCCTGACTTTAATTCATTTGCTTCCAACCATTAAGTCTTCCAATAGTGGGAAATCAATGTGATTAGACAAACAGAGAAGAAACTCCAGGGATCTTGTTAATGTTCGAAGTTTCCTGCTTACTCATGATTATTTTAAATGCATCCAACAGAAACAAAGAGAACAAGAACACTTGGCATTCACGCTAATAATACAGTCCAGTAAAATCAAACCACAAATTAAAGCAAAACCAGGACCAGAGAAACAGATTCTTCTATTAAAAGAAATTAAATTTTCTTCTACTAGCCACCAAGTTATTACTTCCTACAAGTAACAACTGCTTTTACCAGGATATTATATTTGGTCATATCCTCATTACATTATATTCAGTTCAACTACTGAACGATCTAACAGGCATGCTATTAGATGTCATAGAATCTTTTTCAGATTGTGTGCAGTTCTGGTGTCCTCAGCATAAGAAGCACATGGAGCTGCTGGAGCAAGTCCAGAGGAGGTCACAAGGATGATCAGGGGACTGGAGCACCTCCTGTATGGAAACAGGCTGAGAACATTGGGGCTGTTCAGCCTGGAGAAGAGAAGCTGCATGGAGACCTCAGAGCAGCTTCCAGTGTCTGAAGGGGGCCTATAATGATTCTGGAGAGGGACTCATCAGGGACTGTAGTGATAGAACAAGGGGTAACAGGTTAAAACTGAAATGGGAAGTTCAGATTAGATATAAGGAAGAAGTTCTTTACTGTAAGGGTGGTGAGGCACTGGAACATGTTACCCAAGGAAGTTGTGAATGCTCCATCCCTGGCAGTGTTCAAGGCCAGGTTGGATGGAGACTTGGGTGACATGGTTTAGAGTGTGGTGTCCCTGCTCATGGCAGGGGGGTTTGAAGTGGATGATCTCAAGATCCTTACCAACCTAAACTATTTATTCTATGATTCTATGATTTATATGACAGAAAGGGAAAAGCTTCTAGCATGTATCTTTGCTGATTAACTGATTCTAGCAGTAGTACCTGGAACAACAGCGACCATTCCCAATAAGTCACTGAATAATCATTTTCATATATACACACACACACAGAGAAAAAAGCAAATATGAAATGTTTACTGTGATTGAAACTTAAACAGCAGAGATTTAGACTGGATATAAGGAAGAAATTCTTCACTGTTAGGGTGGTGAGGTACTGGAATGGGTTGCCCAGGGAGGTAGTGAATGCTCCATCCCTGGCTGTGTTCAAGACCAGGTTGGATGAAGCCTTGGGTGATATGCTATAGTGTGAGGTGTCCCTGCCCATGGCAGGGGGGTTGGAACTGGATGATCTTGAGGTCCTTTCCAATCCTAACTATTCTATGATTCTATGATAATGAAGATTTCTTGAGAACCTGACCTGGCATCAATGAAAAGACTTTTCAACACTCATGGCCTTTGGATTAAAGTGAGTAAAGTGAAAAAAGCTAGAGAGCTGCTGAGGAAAAGCATAATATACCTTCACACTGACCTTCAAATTCTGCTTAATCATCAGGTTCAGCTTGCACAGATCAATATTTGAAAATATAAACCCTCCAACTCTGCACTGCTGCTGGATACTTGCTGCCAAGTCCTCATCGGATTTTACCTTATGAATATCATCATCAAGCTTGACTGTATCACAAGTGACCAAAACCATTCATGGGAATTGCTGTGTAAGGAAACAAGCATCTTCATCTACCTTTGGCATCTCTTCTGGCTACCCAAATTACACTTGGACTGTTTATACTTGGCCTCTACGCCTTTGGCAAACACTTCAGGAAAACAGGCATCATGAAACTTAGATTCCTTCTGGATAGGTACAAGAGCCCCAGGTGTTGATCATGTCTGCCTGTTACTGCAGTGGTACCACACCACTTCTTTTGGCTTTGCAAGATGGAGCCAAATTAGACCTTCAGCCACTTCTGCTTCTACATGAAGCCCAACTGGAGGTCACTAATGGACTGAAGAAGAACCTCTTGGCCTGATGTCGTGGTTTAAACCAAATCCGCACAGTTCGTTCACTCACTCCCCCCCCTTGCTCCCCCGACTCCCGGAGAGTTAGGAAGGAGAATCCAAAGAATGTAGCCCCCACGGATTGAGATAAGCACAGTTTAATAGCTAAGGTATAACATAAATCACTCCTGCTACTACTACTACAAATAATAATGATAAAGCCAATAACAAGTGAAGAGAATACAACACCTCACCAGCCACCAAGTGATCTCTTGTAAAATAGGTTTTTCTTTCTTTCTTTATTTTTAGCCTCTAGGGCTCATAACCGATTTTGAGCAACATGAAGAGCATTGGCTTGCCTTGTGGCTGTCTGCTGGACTGTACAAGAAACTCTTTCCCTTTGCTAACACACAGCTATTGTGAAGATACACCAGAGTAGGGACTATCCAACATTTAAAATATTACCACCCTGCCCCTTTCAGCCAAGGACTCCTATCTATATGGAGTGGGACTATACATACAATAAGCAAACTACCCACGTGCTGGCAGGATACAGGTGTTACACCCCTCTGGGGTTGCTCTGTACATGGCACCAGACACCTTCCTGATGAGAGACACAACTACAGCAAGTACCTCCCGCCCAGTATTTCCCTGCCCATTGCCATTTCATATGGGGCTTTTTGGGTGCTTTTGAGCTGCTATTCACCAATGGCAGATTTCATAACTTTCCTTCCAAAACGAACAGGGAAATGGGGAATTTAAAGGCCAAATAAGCCATCAGGATTAGTAATAGGCCAAGATTTATTCATCTCAAAGGACCTTCTCTTCTCCCCTTGCCCAGTTCTGACTGGGACCATGGTAATTGCACTGTTTAGCGGGAGGGGTCCTCACAAGCCTTGTTGTTAGTATTCTGGGGATGAGTGGCAGAAGCAGTCACTTTAGCTATTAGCAAACAAAAAGAGCTGCCAGTTCTCACAGTGCTCATGAGACCCACCCGAGCTACTCTGTCCCCTTCCTTTGCTCAGGTTCTTTGCGGGCTGGCTGGCAGAAGAATGCCATCAATGTTTGCTAGCTGCTTATAAAACATTTTTCCAAAGGGAAAGAAAGTGTGATCCCTTCACCTCTTCCCTGCCACTGCCCCCCTCAGCCCAACCAGCCATTCAGCACCTCGGCTGCTTGCTTTCCTCTCTCCCGCCCCTCTGTCTGCCTCTCCGACTGTTTTTTAAATCCCCTTTAGTGTGTTTCTTTAATGCACTGTCACACATTTTAATTCCATTCTTAGTCTGTCAACAATTAACTCTGCCAGCTAAACAGAGCTGAAACTGCTTGCAGTTGGCAGAAAAGATCTACTGAAGTGGGGGGTACTGTTTTTTCAATAGCAGGCTTTCATGTAAAACACTAAACTGTAGTGCCGTCTTTCTATTATAGACTGCGATTAAACTGTACTGCCCTGATAGACTTATAACCATGATTTCCTACCAGCTGGCCTGGGAAATTATTTCTGTACTTCACCCAACAGAGCTGTTATTTAGATAGCACACACCAAAAAATGCACATCCACATTTGCAGTGCCCATGTCTGGATGCGAGGAACATACCTCAGCTCCAGCCGGGGGTAGGTTGACACAGTGGATGGCAGCACCCAGTAGCAATGAAGCTTCCAGGGGCCAAGCAATTCCTGCAGCCCTTTCCTTCTTCAATGTTATTTAATTTCCACACACTTCCCATGCCAGCATGTCCTCCTCCTTCCCTGCACACCCCTGGTCGTAGTAACCTTAGCTTTCTTTCCAAAAGCCTTTCTCGACATCCTCTCTGTCAGAGAGAGTGGTGCTCAGCTTGTTCTGCTAAAATGACTTCCAAGCACAGTCAGAACAGAGAACCTGGTCCTTTGGTAACTCTCTTGTCAGATTTATTTCATCCCATAAAAAGAGAACAGTACAACATGTTCTTCAGGGCACAAAACTTAAATGGGCTTTGTACTTCAGTTGCAGCATTCATGAAGTGAAAATAGAGAAGCAGTAGCAGGTAACGCTAACAGATTACAGGCCAAAAGAAATGAGATGTGGAGAAGGAATAAGCTCCAAGCAACTGTTCTTAGCTTTGGAAACTGAAAGCACAGCATATGTTGTCTTTATTATTCTCACATTCTGGCAAAGAAGCATCCCCCTACTCACTTGCACCAGGAATGGGATGAGTTTCCCTCTGTATCAGTTCTAGGTCTTTCCACACACTTCCCTCCTGTCTGCGGCTGTGCATGCTCTGCTCCAGCCTGCCTTCAGTGACCTGTTACACCTGTGTGAGTCACACAAATGCTTCTGGACTCCCCTTGTGTCAGAAGAACAGTAACCATCACCTTCCTGAACTGTTCCAGCCAGCTTAGGCGATGCAGACTTGAAACCAGCACAAGCACTGCAGTGACAACCATGTGGGGTGACGTCTTTGGACAGCACAAACACATCAGAAGGGGTCTGTGTCCCCTATCACTTCTGCCTTGGCTGTTGTGGCTGGCAGGTTAAGGAGCAGTGCAACCATGCTCTGGTTGCAGTGCATGGTGCAACCACCATGCAACAGGGTTGTTGCACATCTGCTACCACCCACAGCAACACCACACATGCTCCCTTGCATGCTTCACAAGTGGTAATAGTACAAGGGATTATCACATTCCCCCAAAACATTGCTTGTACATCTTTAATATGGAGATAGTAGTACTGAGGTCCTCAGAAAAAGAAAAGGGGGTAAGAAAAATCTGTAGAAGACATGGAAATGAACCCACCCTTTTAACAACAGAAAAATGACACTGTGTGTTGCTGCACAGCAATTGTCTATGGATGCTTTTACTCAAGGCTGCAAACCAAAACCCACAATGACCCATGGAATAGCTAACAATGGTCACTATGTGAGGCAAACCTAGTTTTAATCAGAGAATAAAAAGACCCAAACCTGCAATTGTAAAACCTAACACTTACTTGTCCTGACCTTTTCCTAATACTGCCTTTTCAAACCTCATTGTCTTAGTTCATGCTGATTTGGCAACAAAAGTGTTAAAGACATCCGTGGTGACCCGCATACATGTGTAGAACAACACAAAGTATTTTCTTTTTCCTCCAGGTTTCTTTTCCTCAATGCACTTGAGGAAAGTATAGTAAGACAATATGAATGGGGAGGGTGAGTACTACCTCTAGTACCATCTTGCAATCACATTTCACTGTGTATAAGCTCATTTTGTAGACTGTAGATAAATGCAGAAGCCTTTGTCCTACAAATGAAGATGGAAGGGGTTGTTTTCACATTATGTACCTCATGCTTTAATTTTAGGTCTCATATTTCGTGGGTGCATTTCTAAGGCCTGTTTTAAGTGCTCAGACCTCTCTGTTTTGCCTCTGGCATTCAGAGGTGGCATGGTAGAGACCAAGGACAGGGAAGAAAGAGAAGATAGCACTGTTCGCTGTGGCTTTCATTCTGCTCCATTCCCTTTCCCAGATGAATGCAGTAACTTTCACTGCCACTTTGTTGTAAGACAGAAATACACAGCATCAAACATTCTATGCTAAAGCGCTGTCTGGGATATGAGCTGAGGGAGCTTGAGCCGTGCTTGTGTCAACAGCATCTTTCACATCGCAAAGGCATGGGGAGATGAAGGTCACTGAGAAAGAGCACTGGAATCAACACAAACCCAACTGACAGTGTTTTGTTTTAAAGGAAAAACTGCTCCTCTTTTTCATTTTTTGCCCCTAATTTTTGATCAAAAATAATAGGAAGGAAATATCTATTTAAAAATATCATACTGCTAACATCCACTCATCCCCAAACCACCTGCATCCTTAAGATAACTCTAGTCCTGTGCCTCCCCAGGAACTTAACAGTGTGAATGCTGCTGATGCACTTGCCATTTGTGGCTCTCTGCAGCACTGAGCTCTGGGACTGGAAATTGCTTTGCCCTCCCTTTAAAGCCACCTTGCAAGCCAGACATTTGTCGCCACTGGGAAAGATCTCTGTATGAAATACCAAGCAGCTTAGCAGAAAGTGACTGGGACAGAAATGCATGCTTTAAGTCAGATCCGTGCACCGTATCACTAGTGAGGAGCAATGTGTATGAGCTGGGCATCAAACTCCAGCTGTTTCTTTTTCCTGTGTGCATGAAGGTTTTGTTTTGAGATAAGGTTCCAAATACATCTAGTTTTAAAAGACACAGTAGATGGCTTCCCTTGGCAGAAATACTTACTCCTATATTATTTTCCACAAATGAGCTCAGAGAATATGAAAAAGCTCATCTAATGAATTACTTTCATTATACTTCTATATTACATAGGTAAGACTCTCCCCGGCATGACACAGAGGGGAATAAGGAACACAGAAGGGATTAAAAGGCCTGCAGAAAGCGAGACAGAAAGTCCATGGATGAATCAGAAACACTGCTTCAATCTTTTGCTGTTATCACTGTCTGAAGACATCCTGTTCTTGCAGGGCACTACTACATGCAGCATAGTACAGCACAATGTTAACACCACCAAATCAGCAGCAGGGATATTGGTCTTCTAATAGGATTGGGAGTTTAGTCACCTCCCTTATAACAATCAGCACAATAGCTACTTGAAAATAGCTGCAGACACATTCAGGAGATGGTAAATCCCACCACACTATTTCAGGAGAAGGTGAGAACACGGCTAATAAAGAAACAACCCAGGACATTGATTTTTCAGATTTACAAGATGTTTCAGACAGCTGGCTCTGTGGAATTTGGCATCTAGGAAGAGTTTAGCATGGAAATAATCTACAGTTTCTGCCACATATCCAACTTCAGTATCCATGGAAAATTTTTATAATGGGAATGGGGGTTTGCTTTTTTTTCATTATGAAATTCTTCATTTGCCACAAAACCAGAATGAATAAAGTTATGCTCTAGATAGTGTTGCCTACCTTTCCCTTTTGTCCTACACTGGATTCTCCTACGAGATCTGTGCTGACTGGGATTCCACTGCTAGAAAAGGCATCTGAACTGGACAGCCAGTCAGGGATCCCCAACCAGAATCACAGGCCCTCCTGTACCACTAGACAGAGGATGAATATTAAAGCTCAGTAGAAATTGCAAACCCTCTGGAATATGTGCCAAAGTAAAGTTAACCTTACTTGTTCCTTAGCTAAGTAGTATCTGGAGACAGGAAGATAGTAAAGAAACATGCTTCCAAGACAGTTTCATCACCAGGGCCGTGTCCCAACACTATTTATGCCACATTATTATGATCCTTTTCTGCTCCAGATTAAAGGAGAGCACATACAGCCTCCAGACACAAACTCAGTCCTTCATACATTCTCACCTGAAGGAAAATTCCCATTGCAAAGACATGCCAAGCTGCAAAATAGTGGGAGTTTGGAATACTTGGTTCAGATAGTAGAAACCTGCAGTGCACAGTGGAACATGACACTGAACAGCAGTTCAGCAATGCACCACTGTGGTCGGGCAGGCTAACCACATATTGAGCTGTATGAGCAAGAAATAGCCAGTAGCTTAAGAGAAGACATTAATCCTTTCCACTTATTTGGAATGGCATATGAAACCTCACGTGTCTCTGCAGCTCAATAGAGATGTCCACAGATCAGAGTCCAGCAGAGGACTGCTAAGATGGTAAGGGGATTGGAGTAGATAAAATGCAAGGGGAGGTTGAGGAAATGGGTTTATTTACTCTGGAAAGGAAGTGGCCAGTGGAGGAATCTAACTGCACACTTCCACTGCCAAAAGGGAGGTTAACAGAGACAAGAGGTAAGTGTCCTGAGGCAACAGGCACAACTTGCAAGAAGGAATTTCGAACGGGTACAAGGAGGCACCAAGGTTATTCTCATTTCTGCGTTTGTTACCTTTCCCTTGCAGATTGCCTTACTGGTGAGATGAGGGACGTTCAAATGTTTACTCCATTCACTTAATCCCATTTTCTCATCCACAAAATGTCCATCAAAAATGAGAGGGGAAAAAAACAGAAAGATAAACATACAGAGCATAGCTGTCTAAACTTCTTTCATGTTTGACCAACACAGAGCTGGGAAAGAAACAGTCCCTCTTTCTGGGACTACCTGTGTGTATTTGTCCCTCACAGTGTGAGCCGGTGTGGCATGGTGCTGTCAGTTTGCCGAAGATCCCTGAAGAAGGGTACTTCTTACCTGCAGGGCTACCTATTTTTAACAAGTTTATCAGGTGATTCAAAAGAAGGTATTACCTATCCCTTCCCAAATCCTTCTCCTTGTAATTTGATCCAATATGGACATTTCTTCTGAAGCAGAAAAATCCTGGCTGCAAAACAAGGAGGATGAGAGCTATCATGGTCAAGGAACCAAGCAGGCCTTTTCATGCTCAAGCCAGCCCCAGTATTCCATGTTTACCCACCACCTGTGATTGAAAAATGACTTAATCCTTAAGCTACAACAGCAAGCTGACTTTGATATCATTTGAATTACAAAAAGAGAAATACTGCAACACCCAAGTTACTGCAAGCAAGAGAACTGCAAGTAGATAATAGCTTCTGACACCAATAAGTGATAGTCAGCATGTAAACTTCTAACAGTATCAGCTTATCATTCTTACTATGAATCAAACACCCACTTTCCAATTTTACATAGTATGTTTGTGCATGATACTATCAAAAAAGACAAAGATTAAACTAAATCAGCACACAGTAATAAAACACTTCACAGAGAGAAGCTGTTAGAAATTTGGAGCTGTTAGAGTTACAGGACTGGTCAAATGATGGCCTACTCCAAGAAAATGTGACCTCTGCAGTGCACTTCAGCTTTCAGCCTCTTGAGGAATGGCATTTTCTTTGAAGTATGAACATTCTGAAAAGCAATGGGGATCCCCAAAAAGCAAGAACAAATGAAGTTTCTGTAAGGACAATGTCAGCCTTCGCTATTTACAAATCCAGCTTCACGTAGTAAATAAAGGTCAATCCCCTTTTCCTGGAAACCCTGCCCTGTGGCAGGACTGACCTGTGTAAAAGTGGTTTTCGTGACATTTGGCTCAAGACTGCAAGCTGCAAGGTTGAGTCATAGGCAAGAGGATGGGTGATTGTAAAACTCTGCAGGGGTGTTTCTTCCAAGCTTTCCGTGAATAAAAATCCCAAGACATTTCAGCAAGGCAGGCTTAGCAGTGCTTGAGAATGATTCTAGGAAACCTTTACACAGAATTGCTTTCCTTTTCTAAGTTAGCATTATTGTTCAACACAATGGCCTTCACTTAGCAGGAGTCAAGGGTCAGCAGTCTTTTTGTGATAGGTAAAAAAGGTGCCTCACAGCAGTACAAGGAGTTAAGTAGATAAAACAGTTGAAAGAGAAAATACCTGCTTGCAATGACAGATGAATGGTTTTATACCTGCACTTCACATGCAACTGGAAAGCAACTCAGGTCTTCTGAACAAACTCATTCAGCGCTTATGAGAAGGGAAGTGTTACGTCTATAGCTTCCTCAGCTTCATGAGCTCACCTAAGCTGTGTCTGAGGTGACAGAGTCAGTATACAGGAACTCTCATTGCAACCAGGCTTGCCTTTTGTCTGTTCTGCCACAGGGTCCTACAGTTTCTGGGGTACAACTAACTGTCTCCTTGTCAGTAAGAGCAAGATATAAGGCCTTGATTTCACTGTATATTTTTGAGCAATTTAAGTTTTCTTCTGTTCCCACATACAAAATCCGTCAATTCAAGAAAAATGAGAGACTGAGACAACCAGGCCATTATCACAATTACACTTGCAGGAAGAGACATAGCTTTCATAGCTGATATCCCCCTATCTAAACCTTCTGCAAAAATGCAGGAACACATTTAAACACTATTATATGGGATATATCTTTCTCTTTCCTCAGAAGGAGATCAACAGGCTCTATGAACAGCTAACCTGACACTGTTCCTGAGTTTGCTCCTGCAAATTTGAGTAATCAAGTTGAGGAGCCAGTTCTGCAAAGAGTTACAGTATAAACCAGCAGCTTCATTTCAGCATTTTCACCTCCCTTCTCTTCTTAATGCCTATACTCTAGCCCCGTGCATCTGAACTTTGTAACTACCCCACAGAACAACTTGCCTAGTTAAGAGTTTGCATTACCTGCATAAATGTCTATTAGCACCTGAGATGATGCACAGCAGACAAGACTTCCCAATGAGAGACAAAAGGCTATTAATTCTATCTAGTTTAACACCAAAAATCTACAGCAAATAGCAAACATATACAGGAACATGCACTGCCCTGCCAGAGGACAAAACTCAGAAGTAAAAACCAGGAATGACAGGGAAAAATAGCATTGCTGGAAAACATTAAGCTTTAGAAGTAAAGATCAAATGTGTGCCTGTGACAGGAGGGAAAAAAACACAATAGGATCAGAGAATGCCCTGTTGTGCGTGGGATTCCTGCCATGATATAGAGCAGAGATGCTCAAATAATAAGGTTATTTTGACAACAAGGAGCATTGTGCTAGTAGGTGTTTCATAGGAAAAGCAAGAAGTACTCCCCAAATAACAATAATAATAACAACTTCAGATGTCTGGTTGCTAGCACTGGATGTCTGCTTTGCTGGTTATTTGTTGGGCAGAAGGGGTGTCTATGATATTCATGGATAAAAGAAGTAACCTGCAAGAAGTTATCATTACACAGCAAATGATAGGAAGGTCAGTGATATTGACTGACTGATTAAAAATGAGATTTATCAAAAAGAAGCAGACGTATAGCTCATATGCACAAAATACTGCAAATAACAGATTATGCACCAGGGGATTTATTACTAAAATCAATTTGATTTTCTAAGCCTTAGGTAATTTAGAACCTGCAAGCAAGAAAGAAAAGGGCTGTTCTCCTCTAGAAAATATTTCTTCTGGCAGAAAAATAGGAAAAAATAAAAAAGAGGAAAAACCTGCTAAACATTCTCCCACAGAAACCAAAACAGAAAAGGAAATGGGAAAAAAACTCCAGCCCTTAAGGTAGCAGAGCTCTATGCTTCATAACTCCATGTACTGCGTTGTCAACCAGACTGGCAGATATGAGAAAGCTGACAGCTCTCCAGAGGACCCCGCTGAAGCCGCTGTGCAGAAGACTGGAACGGCACAGACCTGATCCTGCATGTAATGAGACTGAGGAGAGCTGGAAGGTAAATTCCCTCCCCCAGCCGCGGGGAAGGAGCAGACAGGCTGCCTGCCAAGCCTCATATGTGCCCTTCTGCATGCGCAAACACACATACACAGGCACGAGCCTTCCCTCCTGGGAGGTTTTGCTTGGGGGAGGCACCCTCATGGGAAGGGGAAACCAAAATGTCAAGGCTCTGTTTGCCACAAATGCACTGCAGAAAGGCATTAAATTATATTACATTCAGAAAAAAAAACCCCAAACCCTAGCTTGCACTCAGACACATAAGACACTTGAGTGTCTTACTCATGAGTCCAGAGGATATACAGTCAAATCAAGGAAATACTGACATATCTGTGTTCCTTTTTAATGCCTTAGGTTAAGCACACTGGAAAAGCATCATTAACTGGTGATAGTTTTAGCTGGAGGCCTTGTGCACCAGCCTGGCTGAGAATATTAGGCCTCATTAAACAAAATAATAATAATAAAAAAAAGGAATATACATAGCTGCTCTAATACTCCATTCAGATTGTCTAATTCCACTTTAATTGGTATCCATGTAACTGATCTCTTGCATTCCTTATGGAACCATCCCAGACACATGCACTTCACACAACTGAACACAGCAAACAATCAATGCCTTAATTCACTCCTGCCAATTCTGCCCCAGAAAGACTCTGGAAGAACACAGGCACATTCTCCCAGCAGGTGAGGCAATCCAAAACATGGGGTTGTGGAGGTGACTTGGAAAGTGCATAGCTCAATGTCAGATGCCAGATGGCTTGTTGGTAGCTAATAACTTAACATGATCATTGCATGAGACAACATACCAGCATTTACTACAAATTCACTGCCACCTATAACGAACAATCAACCCCTAACAAAAACCTATGTGACTTCTCTTACTGAATGTATACTACTACCATGGTGAGGTCAGCTCTCAGCAAGTTCAGGTTTACCCTGATCTATATTTAAAACAGATGCAGGTCATGTACTCTGAAAACCCAGCGTAAACCTGATGAAGAGGTTGAGGGCAAGGTAAAGGCAAGCTAAAGATAGCAAGCCAAAAGCTGACACCGACAGCTGTGTGCTTGCTGCCCGTGGCAGGAACTATCCTGTTATATCATCACATCATTTATGACTTAACAGGATAAAGGCTCAACAAAACAGACCGCAAAGGACAACTGCCACCCTAATGCAATGCAGATGTCACATCAGTTCTGCTTCAATAAAGCATTCTTATTACCAGTGGTATGCTGGTGTAAAAGGTGCAGAATGGGAATGGGTTTGTAGACTTATGCTCGTTTCTGACAGGAATGCAGAAAAGGGCCTGTTTTGCAGGATGTGGGACCACCTCCAAATATGATGAAATTTGTAAACATAAAGCTGTACATTAATACACACACATATGTATATGCAGAAACCCAGAGAGCATCAATAGATGGCAGAGAAAGAGAAAGAACACCTCTTATTCTTTGCATAATATTCAGAGATGTGACTTTGGGTTGTACCTGCTCTGACATGTGATCCTGCTGATTGCATTGCAAAGTGGTGGTACTTTAAGGTGCATGAATTCCTTAGGAAAGGTGGTTGTGACAATACGAAGTCAGCATCAAATGGAGATGCTGCTGGCTTGCATATTCTTAGAGGGAAGTATCTCATTGACATTCCTTTGTGTCCAGTATACCTCAACTAAAACCAGTCACTGTGAAACAATAAAAAAGAATAGAAATGCCAACAGAAAAAAGAATGATTTTATAGCCTCATGCCTGTGTTGAGTAGGATATGTATGAGGATTATGATAATTCTGAGAAAATTAATAGGTATTTTACTACCCAAGTAAGAGCACAGCACATTAATAGACCATGCTGGCATTTTTAAACAACAGACAGAAAGATTATGGCCAGGTCTCTGCTTCCCCATCAAACCCTTGCAGCTGCAAGATAGCCACACAGACCCTGCTGACATTGGTTGCCAAAGCTCTGGCACCTTCTCATTCCAGTCACCTTCCTGTGAGGTTCATCTACCAAAAGTCTTTAAAAGCAATAGAAGGAAGAGTCCTTTTAGTCATGTAAAGTTTAATCTGGTAAAGAAATGCTTGTGAAAGCGAAGGACGTAGAGCTTCACATTTCAAAGTGCTGAGTGAAACCCTTTTATTCCAATAGGGAGAGCTTTAGCAGCACTGAAGAGTGACTTGGAATAGAGAAGAGAATGAGAATTTTCACTCTGTTCAGCCTGAAGCACCTAAAATAGGTGACATAGCACAGGCTTTTTCCTGCACATCAAGAAACTAAACTCCACCACTTCCACTCACACGTCCATTCTTGTTCTGCTCATTTTTGCTAATGTGCCATGCTTTCCCCTTCTGCCCTGCTGTTCTACGACGGTGTTTCCATTTCCAGGCAATAATTAATGACTGCATAAACTGTAGCAAATCTAAACGATCAGAATGCAAGGAAAGAAGGAACAGTGCATTTGTAAGATATGAGTTACTCCTTTCAAACATCAACCCGCATACTAATTTGACTTTCACCGGCCAGAACCAGTCTGGCCCCTGGAACTTAGTCCAAGAGCACACTGCTCTAGAACTGATGTTTCCCAGAGTACTCGTCATGGAAGAATGTGCAGTGGTGATGACCACATTTTGACAAAGACAACTCTTCCATCCTGTCCCCTACAATCAAGTGATCTCAGACATTCACCCTCAGCATTCCCCAAACCAGTCACAGAAGTTGTAATATGCTTATCATCTTCTCACATCCATGGCATCCAACCAGACCAACTCTTCCATACTGGAGGGTTTGGGCAATGTTGAGTGAAATTCCTGGCCCATGGAGATTATGGCTTATTCCTTACCTCCACCACAAGGTTCTCTGCCTTCCCTTGACTTAGCAGGTCACTCGCAAATGCTGACAGTGTCTGAAGGTGGTTTCTCTCTCTTTGCTTTCCTCAAAACCAGCAGATACAGGCATTTTCAAAGGACTGCTCAGAGCATGCCTGTTTTCTTCTGTGTGCTTACTGTCCCTCTCTTTCTCTATTAGCTAAACAGGACCAGGAGAGCTATAGGCCTCAACAGGAGTTACCTTTTTTGACACCCTTCTGTAATCTTCAGTAATCTGCACAGCTTTATATGCCACAATGTGACTCCCTTCCCAACTCCTCCACACTCAGGCATGCAGACACAGACATACATGCAAGCATTCCCCAGGCTTCATTGCTGCAGCCTAAGGGCAGATGAAAGAGCAGCTTCGTTGAAAACCCCTCTGGGACTGACTCTACATTGAGCAAAACTGCCTCTACAGCAAGTAAATAAATAAATGAACAATGTGATCCTCACGTTTGATTTAGACTGTAGTTTCCTTTTTAATAACTATCTGCTTTCACAGCACATTCACTAACTCAACAGTATTTAACAGGAGGCTCATACTATTTTCAGGGGGCTTCAATTATGAATTAGACTGTAAACTTCTTTTTGTTTTTATTTTATTTCCTCTAACGCTTTACTAAGTGGCAGTATATTCAAATTCCTCTTCAAACAGATGCATTGCTTCGAGATTTTACATCAGGGAATAGCGCTACTCTCTTCCTGCCTGACTCTACTGTTTCCCTCATAGCCATCAGATTACAAAAGAAAACAAAACTAAATAAACAGAACAAACAGCACACTAAAAAAGCACAGGCACTAAACACATTGGCTGAGATGAATCCCATGTTTCAATTCTGCTCTGATCCTTCACCTTGCTACATGAAGCATATTTAGTTGAAATAAACAGAAACACTTAAATCTCACAGTCACCTCTGCCCATTTCAAATGCCCAAATACATCTGATTTTCAAATGAAGTACAGAGCTGCTTACATAGCCTCCACATTCTAGAATTAAGCAACAGACCCCATGAAATCACTCATTGTCACCAAGTCTCTATATTAAAGCCTCAGGCAAGTGTAAGGGCAATTAACTCTCTTAACACCACAATTGCCTAGTCCAGTAATGACTTATTTTCAAGTCTTTCTTCTATTAGACATGCCACTCCTCGTAGACCAGAGTTTTCACCAAATGCTTTAGAATTCACATCTCCAAATGATCATTCATTAGTAAACTTAAAAAGTAGATACATGGGGTATAGTTACTGGCAGAAAGCTGTGTCCTAGAAGCGGAAAACAAAAGGAAAACCTTCACTTAGAAGTCAGAGCCCCAGCCTCTAAGCCTGAGAAAGAGGAAATGCCGTCACAGAGAATGGGCCACTACACATTCAAATTTGGCAAAAGAGGTCATGATCAAAGTGATGCTCTCAGACTACTGCCACTAGAACCAGTTAGGCATGATGGGGAGCCAGCCAAATCCTGTGGCTTTCCACTCCTACAGACACAGAGAGCAAAGGAATTCCTGCCCATTTCAGCTTCTCTGTACAGTTCACATGTCAATTGGGATTGTGTTCAGTTGACTATTTCTTTGGAGCTCAAAGTAAGAACCCTGCTCCCAGCTTTGGAAGAAGGCAAAGGTGTATTCTGAAAATAAAAATGAAGAAGAGTTGAGTTATGCTTCAGGAACTCAATCAACACCTGGTCTAAGCTTTGAGAAAGGAGACATAAGAAGGTTTATATTTCACTTCTTGCTCCAGCAGCATCCAAGTAATTAAAAGGGACTCTTATCTGTTGTCATTGTCAGCAATGTGGTTGGATCTGACTGCACCTAACAGGCCAAATTCAGACTGGATTTAGGAGGATTTACGTGGAGGAGGAAAGGCCATTCGTGTCTTCAAGAATGGCAGGACAGAGACTGCTGCCTTAATTGTAAAGCAAAGTTCTGCATCATGGATTTACAAGATCACCTTCAGAAAAGGATCACAGACTAGGTTCTCAGCAGTGAATACAGTCAATAAATCACTTTGCTCATTTTATATTTAGTTTGTAAGTATATATTTAATTATACCCCATTAGGTAAATATTTGAGTATTTATACACTTTGCATCCTTTGTGTATACATCTGTTACAAAAACATTCTAGCTTAAGTTTATTTAAATGAAGAAAGAAGACTTGCTTTTTCATATATGCAAAATTAATATAGCCTCTGAATGAGATGGAGAATGCTACAACTGCCAAGTTCTTAAGACCCTGGTTCTATGTCTACAACTAGCAAGCTGTTAAGACCATGGCTTGATGTAAGTCTATTTTCAGTTTTTCTGTTATACACCCAGAATCAATTCTATTTCACACAGTCCTGATACTGGTGTTCAGACTGCTTATCAACTGAAAGTTTAATATCACACAGTAACATCACTGTGTGCTGTCAATGGAGTAAAAATATGAATATACTGCTAGACAGCAGGAGGATTTATTTTCATATCCTCTCTAAACACACACAGGCACAGACGTATGTATCTGTTGTACAGGAAGGGAAGGAGGCTGGGAGGGAAGTGAGTTTTTCAAAGATACAAAGAGAAATTAGGTGACCAGTACCTCCATTATATAATATATATGTATAAGCTATACAGAGCAAAAACATACCCATGAACTTAACTGCTTTAAAGATTAAAATATTTATATATATGAAAAAACCACAAACTAAACCCAAACCTGCCCTGCCTGCCCCAAACCCCCAGAACCTGTAATGCCTACATTCTACTACCACTTTCAAACTTTTCTGCTGGGAAATGAAGCTGAGGTGGTGAGAAGTTCCTATTTGTACTCTGCTACTGACATGGAGAACAGTTGAGAGCAGAGATGATACAAACGTGCATATATGTTAAGGCAGACACAGAAACAAAATTCCCCAAGTTCTTTGGCACAACTTCAAGGAGTTGCCAGTATTAACTGATGTTCATGTACCCTTCCCTGTTCTGAGTGCAGGTTGCCACTCACTCGAATGCTGTTGAGCTTGATAAAAGAATAATGTCGCCTTTTAGTTCCATGTGGGCTAAGCTGGAGCAGCTCGAGAGCATTATGCTATTACTTTAAATTACACTGACAGGAGAGGGCTGCTGGGGTTATACAGGATAAGCAATGCAGCACAGCCACCAGTAGTAGAAGTAATTAGCTGGTGTAATGAAGAGCAAGAAAAAGGAGAGAAGCGTTGGACAGCAGAGTGTTGTACTGCCAGCATTATCATTCTCCAAGGCTTCCGCAGAACAATGCACTGCTGAGCCTCTGGTAATCTCTACACATGGCTACCCATGAAGAGAGTAATTAAGAAATGTCATTGCCTCCTTGGGAAAATACCATCCTCTCTCAACAGAATGATGAAAATCTCCATAAGAGCCCCATTCTCTCTCTCTCTCCTCTCTTTGTTTTGGTGGGGAGTAAAAATGCCTGACAATGCACTCGAAGCTAAAGGCGCTTTTGTTCTTCCTTTTGTTACACATCTCAAACCAAATAAAGCACTGTGGTTGAGCCAAAACAAAGCTAGATTTAGAAGCAAGCACTTGCACTCCCGAAGTCTGTATTACCAGGCAAAGCCAGATCTGCATAGAGCATCCCTACTGAAAAGTGTATTTAAAATTCAAGTGTTGAGCATAAGAGGGGTGAAATCTTACAAACTCAAGTCTGCAAAGAACAAGGCCTTTACAGGAGCTTGTGGATGGCAAACACAGAATGAGCTGGTGAAAGGGGCAGTGCTAGAGCCCTTGTCCAAAGGACAGGAAAGTAAGTCTGTGCAGGACTGCTGTTTCAGGTCTGACTGCAATCAAAAAGCAGCATTCCTGCAGGGGTGTGCAGCCATGTTTCCTAGGAAAAGGATCAATGCTTCCAGGCCAACATAAACAAGACAGCTGCTATTTTTCCAGCACTAGGCCAGACTCAAGTCACCCTTCACTAGGTGACCTTTGTATCATACCCATTCTTCGTCAATCAGACAGAAAAGACTACCCTATTAATTGACACCGTGCCTGGAAATATATACATAAAACTGACCTTAAAGGTTACAATCTATTGTTTTCTAATAAAGATTTTCCAGAGAGCTCCATACTGCTGAGCAGCAAAGCAGTCTGCAATGTCAGACAGAAATGCAAAGGCCATTGCCACGAGTCACTGGGGAAGCTCGAAACATCTCTGCAGTTCCTCCTCTCCCTGCCTACTAGATGTGCACCCCTGGAAATGCATGAGAGCTGAAAGACATCTTGCTTGCCACAGCTGTACCTATATAAATACCAGAAATCCCTTTACAAAAGGTGTGAGTAATTACATAAGGAAGGATTTCTGAGAAAGGGGTTACACTGCAGCAGCCTGCTAATGAGGCTGATCAGTTCAAATACTTCTTTCTTCCTTCCCCAAAATTTCATTCCAGGTTGTTTACTCTGCTCTCTGAAGTTAAGCAGTTGTGCCTACACAGCTAACATACCTTTGATTCTCCAATTCACTGCACATTTGGATTGTACTGGAGGCAAATATTTGCAGCTACAAAGTAGACAGTGGAGAGTTTAAATGTAACAATTGCTATTTCTGTTAGTTTCTCTGATAAAACTGAAGGGATGAGATGAAACATAAAAGGTGTCATTGGGTTCTGTGTTACACAATGCAAAACGCCCAGGTTCCCAACTCAGGGTTTTCAGACATGAGTACAACTCATAGTAAATACCACTACTCACATGTTTTAGTCTGGAAACCTTTAGGCAGAAATACAACATTGATTAGTGAGTTCTGAGATTCTGAGCAATTTTTTTTCTGCAAGCACAATTACATACAGAATGTTGATGCAATTTTGAAAGAATAAATAAGGAAAAATAAATCAAAATTAAAATATGTATTTTTTTCTGCCCAATCTGCACTGATTTTGGTGACTGTCATTCTCCAAATGAACCTGATAGGTTTCCAGTAGCTATCTCTAGCTTCCCAATTTCAAGACATTATCTGGAGACACTGCTAGATTAGTCTGGGATTCCCCCTCAGGATACAGCAGAAATCAAACAGGTAAGTCATTAGGCAAAAGATAATCACAGCGAGGTTAAAAATATAATGGAAAAATGAATATTTAAAACCAGCTGAATACACAGTTTGGATGAAAGTCGAAGTGATTGAAAATCACAGCTCGTCATAGGCAGGTTCAAAAAGAAGGGGTAGAAAAAAGGATGCTTTGTGTAATGGCTTTTATAAGAAGCACTCAGTTTTTTTAATTCTGAAATTGAACTATGGCAAGGATAATAAAAAAAAAGACTAGAATCTGTTAAAAGTCCAAATGGAGAACTATCTCTGCAGTAGTCACATAACCCAACCTGATACAGATAAAAACACTTGCATTAAGTTTTGGCTTACTCTATATCTTTTCTTTGGCTCTAGCTACAGCACATGATAATCTTCTTCAGCTACAGATTGGTGGGTTTGTTCAGAGGGCATTTTTTACATGATTCTTCTGTAACAATATCTCCAGGTCTTTTATTTTTTTAAGTGAAAGTTGCAGAAAAATATAGGTATGACAGGAACATATTCAACTGACACATACTGAAAAAGCTGCAAGGATCCTAAATCTCCTTTTGATAGAATGTTCAATATAAATTCTGAAGCAATGGGCTGTCCCTTTCTGCCCATTTATATTGATTTCAGCTGTTCTATCACTGACTTCAGTAGAGTCCTGACATTAATCCAGAAATGCCTACATGTGACAAAATACAACCATTTTTGCCTTGGATTATCAAGCCTAAAAGTGAGTATCTCACCAAGAATTCTTGTGCAAAAGCTCCTGAATCAGTTGCTGACACAACCAGCCCAGATAATGCTATGAAAACTCTGGCTAACTTAGTTATTTACCTTGAAAAACATCCCAGAGATGCTTTGACTCCAATAGATTTTCCTCAAGGTGGAATTCACTCAACATGTTTTCAAAGGGATTTACAAGTCCTCTCTATTGTTTTGACTAAATACCTGACTGAATGGGAAGATAAAACTTCACTCTCATCTTTCTGTAAAGTCACTCCATGTTCTAAGACGGCTCTCAAGGAGAAAAGAACCACAGAGCTTCAAAGCAATGGAGAAACCACAGAGCTTCAAGCAATTGGCTGAACGCTCCAGGTCCCAGTTAGACAGATTTATTTTGTGGGCTACTTTGCTATGGTGCTGTAAAATGGAAAAAGAGAGAAGGGTAAAAAAATGCATGGGGTGGAGAGGGGTGGAAATCACATTCATAAGGCAATAAAATTCTGCCTGACTCAGATCAAATGCTTGTGTCATTGCTGCCAGGCAAAATTATGGCAGATCAGTATTAACAGTGCATTCTTTATTGCAAATCTATAGTCCTTCCTCTCATATTTACTTCTGGCAATGGGTCAATACAGAATCCTTCAAAAGTACATATCTGTATATGCACACAAGAGTCATAGCCAGTAATGCTAAATTTGCGTGCATGCATGTGTGCATTTCGTTTCATCTTGCTCCCATTTGCCACATGAACGTCTTTTCAAACACATTTATTATTGTGACAACAGGTTGAATCCGCAATTTACCATCTGCCTGAACAACATTAACCTTCATGTAACCTCATATTATTATTGTTAGGCTTTGTCTGAAATTTAAAATCATCCTAAAATAAGCTGAGGCTCAACCCTTGCACTTGACATCATCCCTTCTATTATAAGCACAACCATCCTTCTCTAATGCAGTTGGAAACTTGCATTTGGGATTGATTTTACTTACTGAAACATGCTAGATTCTTTTAAGACAGCACTAGTGTGTTAATAACTGCTTTGTACCATGGTACAGTGTTCAGACACCCTCTACACACACCTTTCAGAAGGTGTAACTTCCAAACAACACTGCTGGACTACTGTTATCGCCCTTTTCTCCACTCCTAAAGATAGAAGTACCACAGAGCAATTCCTACAGAATTTCTTCGAAGGACATTGAGTTTCCACAGAAAAATACAACCAAGTCCCTCTAGTGGGAGTATTAACACAGCTTGTGGTGCAACCTAAGCACAGTAAGGCAGTGGGCACTGCATCCAGCACTCGCTTCTTGACAGCAAAAGCATAGAATGAGACTAGGAAAGTTCAGTGAATGACAAACATATCACACATTCATCCTACTGTTTTTGTGAGAGCATTAAGCCTTTCCATACACCCAAATCTAACCCTCCTGAGAGAAAGCTGATTATTCATACACTTACAGTATGTGCACAGCTGGATAACGGAGCAGCTTTATTACTTTAAAAAAATATCTTGTATTAGAGAGAGAATTTTAAATCAAAATCCATTTCAAAAACTCTTTCCTGGAAGTATGTCACTGTTTAATAATTGAGGCTACAGCATCTCTGCGCTTCTCTTCCAGAGAATCATAGAATGGTTTGGGTTGGAAGGGACCTTAAAGCTCCTCCAGTTCCAAACCCTGCCCCCAACGGCATGTGTCCAACCTGGCCTTCAATACTGCCAGGGATGGGGCAGCCACAGCTTGGCTTGGACCACAGCTGGCACATCTGTTTGCAAGTGGCATTCACTCCAAGCACCAGTCAGCCATGAGAGAGTCCAGCTCAGGAAAAATTCCCTGTATGTGAAGTGGCACATTAAGCACATGCTTAAGTTTGAGCATTTGTTTAAGGCCCTTTCCTCAATCACAAAGTCAAAATACATTTTTCCATTTCCTGATTTGGGGGTGCCTGGGGGAAGAGCAGAGCTTTGCTTGACTTCCAGTCAGCTGGAGAGCTTAAGAGCCCCAGCTTCACAGACTCGGGGTCTACGCACAATGAAACAGTGACAGTCCTGCACGCACCTATCTGCTATTGCCCTCATATTTCCAACCCAAATTTTTTAACATCATTTGGGCAATGTGTGTCAAACAAGACCACAGAAGACACAAGGCAAGAAGCCCATTAACCATTTCATGGTTCATGTCACGGTTTCACTCTTAAAACTGCCAACGAGCAAGTGAATTAGTTTTTCTAAGATTTAGAGATTTCTGCAGTATTAAAGGTATCTTTATATAAAATATATTTTTAATACTTTAAATTGTTGCTCTCCTAATGGCAGTAGCTTGTATTCTCTGTCAAGTAGAAACTCAGCTATACTTTGATCCAGAAAGGAGAAATCCAGGTTTGCAGCTACAAGCATTCTGAAATATAATACTTTGCTATTTTCCTTTTTATTATTTCTGAGAAGAACGTGCAGGTTCCCTGGCTTTCCAGAAATGTACAGCCTTGACCTTGTTTCCTCACAGACCACAGTGCTCAGGGCTGTTAGTCATTTGCTCGGTTCTAAACAGACCTTGCTACTGTCAATACCAATATCCATTAACAAAATATTTTTATACATACTGTATAATTTACTTTCATCATCCACTACCACTCTGAACTTAACATTCAGAAATTATATTGGCAGTTATTGGTCACCATTGCTACTGCCTTTGAAATCTGACCTTTTACTGTGTGCCTCAGATGGGTTTTCTACAGTGATGAGGTGAGCCCAGTTGCTTCTATTTTACCTTTTTCTGCTTCCCCCATCTCCTGCAATAGCATTGCACAAGAGAAAACTGGTATGGAATGAAGAGAAAAGGTAGCCACTAAAATCAACATCCTTGGATCCTTGAGGAAAGCTGGATGTGGGTCTGAATTATGTAATTTCTTCTCTGATCATGACCAGAGATAAAACTTCCTGCCACCAATGAAAGCCATCACACCTACTTGTAATAACTGCAGCACTGGGAATGCTGGGATCCCAGTCCTGTAGAGGCTGAATGATGCATCTGAGGATTCAGATACCAATGATGGCAAAGATGTGTCACTTTGAAAATAAGCACCTTTGTTTTGTTTCTACATGCTTGTTTGCTATAAATGCTTTAGCTAAGCCTCAATAGCTATATTTCACTGGGAGAACATTATCTGTTGACAATTATGCAATTCTATTAACATCATTGCCTTTTTAATCTATGAAAGGTTACATTAAACAGAAAGAAGGCACACAGGAGACTACAGGAAGGAAAGTACCTACCCTTTCAGGGGAGAAAAAAGAAAGATTATTCAAATGATCATCCTGACATTTATTTTTATACAAAGGAAAATAGAACAAGAAACATAACAGGGTATTTTGGTGACCTGAATACCAACAGAAAATAAATTAAACCTCAGACAATAAATGCAAATAACAGGACAGATTCTTCCCCCTGCTTAGATATGTTTACAAGGGTGGGGCAAATAAGATTAACTGGGAAATAGTTATTTTGTGGACTTCTCTGCACCAGCCATTGCTGGCCTGCCTGACAAAGCACAGTGAAGATGGAAGAGGATGATCTAATGTACACTACCTTACTATAGACCCTTAGCTGTCTAAAGAATGTAGGAAAATATAAGCAACCACTACATTTGAAACCTTAGCAGCATAACAGCCTTCACAGCCATAGGATGAAACGCATTTACCAACTCACATTTATGCCTAGCCCAGAACTGGATGAAAATCCCAGCACAATTTCCAGCAGGCAAAGCTATTCCTGTTGCAGGTTTTTTGCAGAGAGCAGAGCCAGCTTAAATGCACCCTCCTCCCATGGGCACAGACCCCAGATCCGTACACTCAAGTGAGCCAACTAGAGCAAAGAGGAGCTGCAGGCTTTCTCTGCAACTGGAGTTGGAGCATTACAGCATTACAGTAGTCATGAAAACATAACAGGGGGAATTAATTTGCTTATTTCTTTTCCACAGAGGGGGAAAGGGGTAATGGCCCTAATTAGTTTAGTGGGTTATACACTGAATACTGTGCTCAGGTCTACCCAGAAGGCTCCCTCCTAATCAGGACTACAATTCAGATTTGTCTGTGACCAAACCTAGCACTTCTTTAGCTGCTTCCAAAGTATCACCTTTCAGCCAGATTCCCTGGCCAGCAGCATACATAGCTCTGGAAGCTGGTAAATGCTTCTTTGACTTCCCAAGGACTTGTGGCTTGTAGTTTTTCATAACTCTGGAAGAAGAACAGGCAAATACATGGGGAAGAATTGTGTACTCTGCTTGCTAAAACTGCACAGGCAAAGGACAATTGAGACAGCAGAGAACTGATGCTTAGGACACTGCAACTGACTGAGTACCCATTAGTTATTAGGAGATTTCAGAAATACCTGTTTACAACCATCATCTGTTCAAGTATCTCTGAATGGGCTTATGACCTTTATTTAACTGTCTCTTTGCATCACTCAAGTACTTTTTATCTTCTCTTTACACAGTGAACACAGTGTAGGAGAGATCTGTAATCACAACCCAGAAAGTAGAGAGAAAGAAGCTTATTTTTTGTACATCCTATCAGTGCTTGAGAGGTTGTACACTAAATGGAAGGGGCACGTGAAGCAGAACACAAACATGAGGACATCTTGCTTGGGAGCTGATGCTGCTGCTCAAAGTTGAACACTGGCCAAATTGATAAGGAATTCTAGCAATTCCACCCCTTTCTGACCTTAAGACAAATCACCAAGAGCCAGATTATGACTTCTTAGGATGGAAAATGTTTTGCTCCATGTGTATGAGTAGATGTATTATGAGCTGGTCCTTGGACCTCAAGCTTCTATCAAGGAAATCACGTTTCCTATGAAAATGTGCACATTCAGCCCTTAGATTTTTCACTGTTCCTCACTTGTTCTTTTTCTAAGTTTTCTCTTGAGAGTTGGGCTCCGCACACAGTTAATGTCAGACAGAGGTAAAGAAAGACAGTAGTTCAGTATGCAGAGCCAACATAAGGCACTAAAATACAAGAACACTTTCTATACTTTATGTTTTAGCTATGACAATGTGTATTTCTAATGATTCTCCTCAAAGAAGTATTTACTTGCCCTTTACTAAGCAGTCAGGATTACTCAATGTAGAACTACACTTCCTTACCTGTTTTGTCTTCACCTGAAATGGCTGATTAGAAGACTGTATTCACAATACAAGTAAGGGGTAATGCCTGCCACAAGTCAGTACCTACAAGGACGAGCCTACATGTTCCCCATGGAGAGCTGTTAGCAGACATTTTAGTTAGAAGAGACCTCTGGAGGTCACCTTGTCCAACCTCCTTCTCAAAGCAAGATTGTCACCAGTGTGGATTCTAATTCTCCAAGTATTTTTAAAGAAAACTGATAATTTGCAAACATTGTATTTTCTAAGCAATTTTTTAATAGGCAATTAGTAAAAGATCTGTAAATAAAACCATTCATGAAGGCACAAGAGATCACACATCTCTGTCTAGCTATGAGAAGACCTTTCACCAGATCTGTGAGTTGACCAGTTGTTACTATTACTTTAACTTGAGCTCAAACACAAACCAGCCTCTTGCTGGCCTTTACTCACAGGGAAAGCTGGTCATGGCACACAACTGTGTTTCTATGAAGACAGTCCTGTATTTCTTCATGAAAGATAAGGCCACACCACTGAGAACTTCCTATGCTCTGGTCAGTCACCACCAAGCAGATCCCCAGTAAGTGGACAAATACATTTTCTATGTATGCGGTCCATTTCTATGAACTTGAGAACTATATGCATGAAAAACAACACTCCATTTGCAGTTGTGTTATTTCTATCAAAGTCTGCTCAAAATAAAACTGAGGACTGAAACAAGTAGTTGCAGTAAGATGACAGAGTAACATTAAAGTTCAGAACACCACATTTTCTGTACTTTGGGCAGGCGTTTTTACAAAAGCCTAAGCTATTCAGGCAGTAAAATCTTGTTGGAATTCTAACTGGTTTAGAGAACTGTCATTAGCTCACTAGCACCACCTACACATGCAAGTGGCCAATAACGATACACTTAGGCAATATTAATGCAGCCAGTAACTGCAGAAAAGATGATAAATTAGTCCCTGTGGGAGTATTATGGAGCTATAATTTCAGTTCAAGTCTCTATGACAGTACAAACCAAGAGCCTGAAGTCTGAATCACACTGAACCTAATTAGAAATGGAAAGCTTTGGAAAACCACCTAAAACTTTCCTTTTAAATGGCATGCTGTACTAATAAATCAAATGGGTTTACATGCTTTTACTAGTTTCCACTAAGACCAGGTCATTTTCTGAACTCATTCTTTAACTGTGATGTTATCTGGAAAGAAGCCTTTCCAAATGCCAAGGTAAATAAGTATCAGCAAGGTGATGGATGAAAAAAGGAATGTCCTCTGCAGACAGACGTCAGTATAGAGATTCAATTAAGTAACATTTACCTGGGCTCTTACATTCCAGCCCTGCTATAAGATCATCACACTTAAGCCCAGACACCTTCAAAAGAGTGTAGCTAGCCAGGAAAATGTGTTTCTGGGAATTATGAAAAGCTTTGGATACATAAATGTTCAGATTAAGTTTTCCTCTAACCTCTAACTAGAATGGAGGTGCCATCCAGCTCCATATGTGGTACCCAAGTACACACACCAAGTACATCAACAGCCTTGAAGTAGGATTACCAGATCCATTATATGGCATAGTAAAAAGTGTGACTCTTCTGGAGACAGCTGATGTTTGGAACTAAGGGCTGTCTTTCCTTGTGGGTTTTGCTTATGTTTTCTATTTTCCCTTTCTTCCTGAAGAACTGCAATAAGTACTTGGCAATAAGCCAGGGATTCTGTTTGAGAAACTGTACAGATGACACCTACACAGAGATGTGTTTTCTATTATTGAACCTGTACTGGCTATTAGAGACTTCAGAAAAAGTACTGTTACAGATCTGCTGAAGCTAAAATACCTGCTGTTCCTAACAATCTTCAATTTGCTGTTGGACTCAAAATACCCATTATTAGCTGCCTCTCTTCAGGGCAGTGAAAGCTTAGATTATCAATTATAAAGCAGATTGCCTATGCGGCTCTTCCATCCAGGTCCTGTAAGTATGTTTCTTTGGTTTCATAAACCAACAATAGGCCATAAATGACATGTTGTCTGCATCACCTGCACCTGGAAAACTGAAGATTTAAATTAAGTGGTGCAACTCCAGATAAATATGTGTTCCTAACCATTCTTACAGTATTTGTGTGTGTTGTAACTGGCTCAAACACTTTTGACTTTGCCAAGCAATGTTCCTGGTGGGAATAGAGAGATAATGAGAAAATGGTTGAGATGGAAATGAATGTATGTCTGCATAACTTGAGAAAACTGGCTATGTGGCATATTCAACACACAGATTTCATCCTGGCTTTTATGCATATTCCATTTAGACAGACATTATCACATCTCTGACTTACCACCTGTCAGCTGTAATTTGATTAACACATTGTGTGTGCACACTACACTGCGAATGCACAGTAAAACCAGTTAACATAAACCACCTTCATCTAAATGGCTTACCTAATATGGGCCTCACCTAATCACATTGTTGTGCAAGTAAAGAAAGCTGTAACATAGAATTTGCTACTGGATGTCAGCCGACAGCTGACAGTTTATTAAGACAGGACAGTTTGCAGGGTTTCAGGAAACCACAACGGTGAATGCTTTGTCTGAAAACTAGACTCTAACTATTGCACTTATCTTCGGATTAACATATATAAACAAACCTGTGACAGGTCTGGTGTATATAATCTTCTGAAATATTCTCATTCTGAAGCAACTGAGCAGTAACACTTGGCACTTGTTTAATGCCTTTCATTACAGGATCTCCAAACGCTTCATTTCATTAAGGGTTGCAAGTCCATTTTTCTGAACACAGTTTAACTGATGTGTCAAAACCTCATTAAAAAATGAAAAACTTCTATAAAACAGCTAGAAGTAGAATCCAGCCCTTCCTAACTTTGGCTTGTCTTCTACCATAGAACAGGGCTTCTCATTTGAATCACTCCCTTCTGAACTAACACCAAGTACAGGCACCACTGAAGAGCAGATGCTAGCAACTGGTTACAGTACATCTTTGCTTAAGAATCAACAGCATTTTGTCATCTACGGCTTCAAAATGTAAAGTAATCTTTGCTTCAACTTAATTTGTTCTTGGGAAAACATTCAAGATTAGAAGTTGTATCCCCTCGCTGCATGCAGCCTGGGTAGAGTGAAAGACTATCATTCATGGAAATGATGAGAAACTAGAAAGCACCTCCTGATGGGTACTGTACACAAACTGGTTATGAAATAAAAAACAGCCTGAGGTTATCTTTACTGTAAGTACCAGATGACTTCACATGGTTTACTCCTCGACTGCAAGCTACTATCCATGCTTCTTTAGCATAATTCCTGCATAAGCAGGAGGCACGCATTTGGCTCTTATGCAAAGCTCTTCTTAACATACCTGCTTTTCTGCTTCTCATTTTGCACATTTCCAGTTTCGACGTATTAATCATCTCAATAACAGAACATTGGACTTGACCAAGAAAACAAGTTCAAGAATGTCATAAATAATTCTTTTCTTTGTTTGCTGGGCAGAACACCAAGAGGCCTAACACTTTGCTGCTAGTACAGAAATGTACATGTCCATGCACTTAAAAAGGAATTATCATAGACCAGGTTGTTTTGTTTCTCTAAGTAGCTTTTAATGTAACTATTACAAATATTCTGGCATATGGTACATCAGTGGTAAAACCCTGATATTAATCCTTCATATGGTTAAAAGCTTTTAACTTATTTCTCTCCCTTTCCTTAAATCAATGTGTATTATTTTACACTGTTATGACACATCTACTACCATAATCATAATGTGACACCATATCATGATAAAATACGTAGTGGAAGTATCAGTCTTTAATGAAATTTTACAATATTAAGGAGCATTAAAAGCAGCTACTAGTTAAAGAAAACGGCAACAGCTGGTTTCTTTGTTAAACGTATCTCCTTGCTTGTTTTGCAGTTTTATAGGGGCTACTCAGAAGTATCTGCTAAAGTTTTCTAATTACACTTTAGTAGTGTTATATATTGCATTATGTCAGAATCAGGTATGTTATCATATGACACACTTGTCATGACTTTCAGGAAATAAAGTCAAAATATGAGATGAATGTATTTAAAATAGCCTAGCTTATGTTTATTTCAAGATGAAATATACCAAGTGCAGCTCTGCAGCTTCTTGTTGAAAGTATCATCTTGTTCACTACTGAAATGTTGGAATTCTGATAACTGGCCAGCTCTGTTAAGCAGAAGGAGCTTCTCATATGTTTTTCATCAGTTCTTTAAACCCATTCATGCAGCAGCCAAGGTAAAGACTGGAAGTAAATTGAAACCAGCTCCAAAGAGGGTCAACCAACCACCCTTGAGATATCCACAAAAGCACACATCACTGGCTGAACTGGACAAAATCACAAGCTACTTAAAACTCACCCCACATCTTAGACATGATTCTATTCCATAGAGGAAGACTTTTTAAGTCATTTGTAACAGATAGAGAATACAGAAAATAAGCATCATGTTGGACTGGAATGGACAAAGGGTCAGAAGCCACCTTACCTTACAGGTTGCTTATTTTTATTATCATTTTCTGCAATTTAATCCTAAAATAAGTGTGTTTCATGAAATCAGTGGCTGACCATCACTTAACTCTGTCCTTGTCACTGAGGAAGAGCAGTTCTAAACCAAAGTCAGTCTTTTCAGTCACAGAGGAGCAGTTTAAAGCCTTATTCTAACAAAGTGAATCCTGGGTCTCCACCTAATATAAGCATGACAATTGGGGGCCAGTGAACTTTAGCACATTGATAAAGCTGTGGCTATGTCAAAGATGTAGTTTATCCTGAAATTCTGACCAAAAAGGGGAGGAAAGTGAAGATGTAAGAGAGGAACCAGAGCTGAATATGAAAGATACATGCTTTCAAGTAAAATCCTGCCTTGAGGAAGGCAATAACAAGGGCTTTTGACTGCTGGCAGGGCTGGGATTTACACAGAGATAAACCCCCAATTTTCTAATGTAAAACAAAAGAGTGATGATATATAATACCATATATTATATATGTTTATAAATTTATATATTTATAAGGAAGTTCTTTACTGTAAGGGTGGTGAGTCACTGGAATGGGTTGCCCAAGGAAGCTGTGAATGCTCCATCCCTGGTGGTGTTTAAGGCCAGGTTGGACAGAGCCTTGGGTGGCATGGTTTACTGTGAGGTGTCCCTGCCCATGGCAGGGGGGTTGGAACTGGATGATCTTAAGGTCCTTTCCAACCCAAACTATTCTATGATTCTATGATGATGCAAAGGCAGGCTGTTTGTGCCTAACTGAACATTTTCCTCAGATTGCTTCTGCAGGACTCGATTGTTATAATAGAGTTTTCTGTGAAGACAAAATAAACCCTTCCTCAAAACTGTCACCTCAATACGAGTTAAAACTACAGTAACAAGTGACTCAAAGGTAACGGCTAAAAAGAAATTAATAGGATTTAATTAACACACCAATTAACAGAATAGTGTGAGGGACCTCTGATGAATGAAATTAAAACAATGATCAACTTGGTAAAGTGGAAGAGCATAAGAAAGGCTGAAGACCTCACAATGCCTGACATATAAAGGAAATTAATGAGAAAAACCATCTTAACCTGTTATAAATCTCCGATTCAAGTTGGAATGTGCTCCTAAATAAGGCCTTGCTGAATACACAGGTACCAAACATTCCATCCTCTTCGTTTTAATCTTTTTCCTTCTTTTAATGTTTATAGAAACAGATTTAAAGTGGTTCAGTTAACTGACATGCCTGGAAAAATGCCTGAATCCCAGCTCTTCACACTCAGTGAGGCTCCATTGCCAATGTGTCCCAGCTAAGAGCCTGCTCAGAGGAGCGCACTAGGGGAACGCAACAAAGAGAAGCAATGACCCCTTAAAGCCAACCCAAAACAAAGCAGTAAACCCTCCCTCAGGTTTTGGAAACCTATTTAGGATGTCCCACCTTGCACATAAGGATGTATAACGGCTGCCAAGAACTGAAACCTCCATGTGTAAAAGAACAGAGAAACACAGGCGTCGCTGGGAACACTGACGGGGTACAGGAGGAGGGACTCGGGTCACAGTCACATTGAGGCTAAACTATATTTACTCCTCAAACTCAATTAAAGCTGCACTAACATCAACTGCAGACTTGGGGTGTCACACAGATTCATCACTACACTGCTGAACCTTAAACTTTATGGCCAAGAACCCACAATGCGCACTCACTCACTCACCTAAAATGGAGGCTCTCAACTGCGGCTGCAGACGTTGCTCTGAGGGGGCTGATTCAAAATGGCGACCATGGGGCTCCTGCTACACCTGAATGGGATCTGAGCTGCTGGCCCTGCGCCCGCCGGCGCCCCCGTGTGGCCGGGCGCTGCAAGGCAGGTGCTGAACATTTGCGCTGTGCATCACTTGAGGCTCCTGAGTGTTCACTGGTCCTTCTTTGTTGTTCTCTGTATTTTTATTACTTCTATTATTAGTATATTTCACTTAATTTCAATTATTAAGGTGTTCAATTAAAATTCTTCCAGTTCTCCTCCCCATCCCACCTGGGGGTGGAGTGAGCAGCTCAATGGTATCTAGTTGCCGGATGGACTCATATCAGGAGAGCTCTGCTGACCTCTTGAGCTTTCTGGCCAGAAACGGGAGAGGATCCTTCATGTACAGCAACAGCTGATGTTACCCAGAACACTCCTAAACACACAGGGACCTTAAAGCTCATCCAGTTCCAACCCCTGCCACAGGCAGGGACACCTTCCACTAGGGCAGGGTGCTCCAAGCCCCTGTGTCCAACCTGGCCTTGAACACTGCCAGGGATGAAGCATTCACCTGATGAAGATGTCCTTGCTCATTGCAGGGGGTTGGACAAGATGACCATTGAAGGCTCTTTTCAACCGAAACTATTCTGATTCATACAAATGTCTGAATCCAGCCCCTCAGTAGCAACATCAAACAAGAAGACCAAGTCAGTGTAAGGTACTAAGGGATCTGAAACATCTTCTCAACTGTCAAGATCTGCTTCCGAAGCACAGGACTCAATTCGAAGAAGTGGGTTGTTTCACTTTGTTTATCATAGTGATGACTACAAATGCCTTCGCAATGAAAAAATCCCTTGTCACAAATTAAATCTATGTTTATGCTTACCTCAGTTTGGGAGGCAAAGCAAAAGAAACCCACAACAGAGTACCAATATAGAGCTGTCAAAACAAAGTTTTCCTACCATTTTTATGATGAAATTTCCTTTCCTTTCTAACACTCATCGCTTTAAAAGGAGATATAAAAAGAATTATTAGACTTGCACTTCAAGATACACAGCACTGTACAGAGCATAGCACCGTTATTAAGATTTTAGTTTTTAAAAGACAGAACAGCATATGGGAAAGAAAGTCAAGTAAGAGCAAAATTGGAAAGATTACAAAGGAGGAGGTAATAACCTGTACTTCTAAGAAGCAGATTAGAAAAGAATTCATAAGTAATGGGAGAGACAGAAGAACTGTGGCAGATGAACTATGAGACATTACTGTCTGAATAGAGGTAGTCCAAGAAGACGTGTAGGTCTGACTATCTCGCAAGAAACACAGAAAAGACTGGAAGAACATGGAATAGATTCCCTCTTCAATGAAATATTGTCCAGGTTGGTGAGCTCTGAATTATAATGAAGTATTTTTAAATGTAGCCGAAATTAGAGACACTATTATTTTGTCTTGTCCCTGCACCACCAGTTTTGCAAACGAAATATTGCAGATCATTAGTCTCCAACACAAACTAGAACACTTCTGTTTAAACGTAATAAAGCCTTCATTAACTTCTGTTATATGTGTTTTCCACCTACTGTACACATACTATGTATTACTGATAGCAAGCCTTAGGCAAAGGCAAGAGGGAAAAAAGAGAGCTGAAGTGAAAGCTTCATTATTTTTTTCATAGGGTGAAGCAGGCTGAACACACATGAGATTGATTCTGATATGTTTACTCACAAGAACAGCATCATCACTGCATGAATAGGCTGGCTCATTTCAATGAAAATGCAAAGTAATGCATTATTCAGTTCAGCTAAGGGAATCAGAATCTGATTTAATTTGAATTAAGAATGAGTAAGGTGAGTGAGTAAGAAACAGAAAAACAAGAAACAATCAACAATCCAAAGTTATCTCTAGTAGTTTCACATTTCAGACCTGGGCTCTCTCCCAGCAAAGCGTGGGAATGTTTCCTTTCATTGTTAATTCCTGCCCTGTTACTACTCAACTGCAAACCAGGGAACTAAAAGCAAACATGCCATCTAATTCTGCCCCTTGAGAGCAACCGTACCATTCAGTCCAAAGCTGCTTCATAAACTTATCAAACTCCATCTTAAAAGGCATTCATTATTTTGCCTCCATTATTTCTACTCAATGGTGGCTATTAACTCTCTTCTAATCTCCACTCCAAATTTATTTGTAGCCAGTTAAGACTTATTCATTCTTGTGCCCGTATTGTCCTTTACCTTACATACTTGTTTTCCTCTTGGGCATTTAACCCTGCTAAATTTATAGCTAACATTCACCACCCAAAACCTGATTTAGTTACACTAAATACACCCAAACATTTAATCTCTTCTCCTGTGCTGAACTTTGCACACTCCCAAACCACTACATCTTTTGCAATGTGATTTTGCTTTTTAGATACAAGTGGATGCTTTTCACTGTTATCTAGAGCAGGTGAAGCCATGAGCTTCATACAGTAATAATGAGATAATGTGATAATGACACATCCTGGTTTTATCAAGAGTGGCCTGGCTGGTGTATTTTAAACTTAGCCTTACATTTATGTGGGACTCCAAATCTTGTATGTAAGTGTGAAAAAACCTCTCAACCCAACCCAAACAACTCCCTCTCACCCAATTGTAGAAAGAGTCATCTATGCTCCTTTCAATTCAGAAACCCCAAATCCTCCATTTGTCTTGTCCATATAAAAATAGCACTTAACGCCTTTTGGAAAGAAAAGATTGAAGGTTAGGAAACAAACCCTAAATTTGGAAAACAAAGACAGCTGCTCCAAGCAGAGTCCTGACACATCATCTGCTAAGATGATGATATTCCCTGCTTTGCAGACACATGGACTGCAAAGTAGAAGGTAGCACCATTTTAATGGTGCCCAAGTATGACAGGGTAGAGCAGTAATGATAATGCAAAGCACAGGATAAGATTATTCCAAGCTAAGCTGATTTAACTCTAACATTCAGAAATGCTTGCAGCCAGCTCCCAGTGGTTTTCGTATCACATCCCTGCAAAGTTCTTTATGTCTTAACACACACATGAGGACAGGCAGCAATAGGCCAGCAAACACGAAACAGGACTCTGCATCAATGTTTCTCACCAACAGAACCAGTGGTGCACATAAAGGTAGTGCACAGGGATCCCAGCATCACCCACCCCCAGGAAGCACCTAAGATACAGTATCATGTCCTGCACCACACATGCCAGCAGCCTGAGCTGACACAGTAATTCCCAGGAGTCAGTAAAGAATGGGAACTTCCTCTTATCTGTGCCATCTCCAAAAGCTCTGACTTAAAATCACTGTCACCTATCATTCACTGTTACTGTTCCAGTCTACTTACAACATCAGATTCCTCCTCCAGTGACACCTAGCTCCTGAACTATCTCCACTCTCAAACATAAAGAAATCAATGTCCTGGGTTCACCTATAGCAGCTATTTTTCTTCTGCCTTCTCAAGTCCCTTTCTGATAGCTTACATTTAATTTCTGCCCATCTACTTTATCATTCTATCAGGCCATTTCTATTGGTTTACTGAATGCTGACATGAGAGATGTAACTATAGGCAAATCCCTGCATAAAAGAGTTCATGAAGCAAGTAATGCAAGTTTCTCCTAAACACAAACCCAAATTGTATTACAGTGTAGCAGTTTAGCTATAGATTTCCTAAGAAATGTTGGGTAAACTAATATTTTTTGACAAATAAAGTTACCTTCTCTAAACCTGACCTTGGGTTTACGTGTGAGGCAACCTGGCAAAAAAAACAGGTCAGAAAAAACAGAATAAAAATGGTTATAAAAATCAGCTGTACTTTTTTTGGTTTGTTTCAGAATGACTTGTTATAAAATTACTTTAAAAAAGTCAGCAGTATAAACCCACAGACATTGCAAAGGTCCTGAAAAAAGTCTTCCTTTGGAAAATTCAGAACTGTTTCAGCTCAGGACAATGCATTCTTTCATAATGCTCAGTATTTTTCATAGGATACATAGAAGCACAGAATGGTTTGGGTTGGAAGGGACCTTAAAGCTCATCCAGTTCCAACCCCTGCCACAGGCAGGGACACCTTCCACTGGAGCAGGTTGCTCCAAGCCCCTGTGTCCAACCTGGCCTTGAACACTGCCAGGGATGAGGCAGACACAGCTACTCTGGGCTCTCTGTGCCAGTGTCTCACCACCCTCATGCTGAACATAATCCAATCCTATTTTGCCTCTAATCAGAAGGTATTAATGTATTGCAGGACTTCAGATTTAAGCCATGCATTGTGTGAAATACGATCCTCTCTGTTTGCTAACATGGGACAGTTAGAAAACAAAAAGAGAAGCAGTGAGGATGTTGCTCTGGCCCACAGACAAGGGTAAAGCTTACAGAAGCACAAAGGTCACAGGATGAAGAAAGAAAACCGAGATACAGTGAGAATTGCTGCTTACTGAGAGCTAATTTGCACAAAGAGGCTAGACAGAAACAGATGGGATGTGGGAAAATGGGAGAGCATTGACGGATGACACCTGAATGCCAGGTGACCCTGCAGGTTTGAGGGCTGGCATGGCACCTGAAACGGTGCCAGCAGCCACTTGAACTGCCCTCTCTCCTCTCACATTTCATTAAGCAGACTCACCTTGGTCTACTGCACTGCAGAGGAGCACACAGAGATCCCAGCATCCCCAGGAATCAGTTTCATTCAGCTACCCCAGTTTATCAAGGAGCTGTTTCATTGACTGCTGTTCACTGCTGCGGGTGCACTCCTTTGCTGTGGCTCAGGGCAACTCTGTTTCAGGAGATTCTCTGTGTCAGCTATCCTGTTCTAGTGTTTCTGTAAAACTTGACTTTGGGATGGAAGGAATGTATCAAGCAAAGCACCAGGATGTGAAGTGCTTCCTTCAGGTCTCATTTATGGTTGGAGATATACCTCAGTAGGGTTTCATCAAAGGCTAACAAGTGACAGATGTTTTGGTATGTTTTTCATGGGCCCCTGATAGAGCAAGTCATGCTAGGACAGAGAGATAACAGACTTCTGTCCACTGCTACTCCTTGCTCCCACTTGGAGACAGAAACAGTTATACATGGAGAGTAGACAGTTCTGGGATGCTTGAGATACATCTAGATGTGGGCCATGGTCAATAGCTCTTCCGCTAATAGACATTGCTACATTTGATCTGATACTTACGGACCTCAGCCCTCATCTGGAATGGCTTCTTCTGAGCATCTCCTTTCCAGTAGGCCAAATCTCATTTCTTGTGCAAAAGGCTACTTAATTATGCCTGAGCATTGGATTGCACAGGAGAACTTGGAGATCTGGCCAATTGCAAAAGCTAAGCTCCATTCAAATATAGACACATCCTTTAGAGACCCAGAAACTTTTACAAATGGCCTTGCAGAGTTTCCTGAAGATCCTTACGTGGGTTTAGGAGCAGGATTTTATGGGGCACATGCAAGCTGTGGTACTGTGCAAGAATATGGGGGGTCCTAACTTTAACCAGCAATGCTTTGGTCATCCATTTTTAATAGTAATCCAAGCTGGGTAAGTTATCTTATAAAATACAGTGTTGAAATAAAGGTATTCACTAGGGAAAAAAGACATCTAATATATGGCTATAGACAGAGAAAAATCCAGCTTTTGTTTCTGAACCCCAGCAACTCAAAAATAGCCAAATACATATATCTCTTGAATAGTAATAATAATAGAAATGCTTTGGGCTGAGACATTTTATGCCAAGTCACAGTCCAGAGTGGAATTTTATGGTCAAGTTATAGACCTGAAAAATATGGGCTTATAATGGAAATCCTGACAGACCACAGTAGGCGCGCCTATAATAATCTTGAATTTGATTTAGGAGTGGTTTTCAATAATGCTTTCCCAAGCCAGTCTGTCGGGGACTGCTAGGAAAAATACCTAAGGTTTGGTATTTCTTTCCCCCCCCCCCCCCCAGTGCATCTCAGTGTACTTGACAATAAGCTGTTATGCTCAGGCAAAGCCAACCTTTTGGGCTTCTGTAGCCTCCAGCTGTCAGGTCCCCAGTATCAGAGGGCCTATAAATGTCAGTGCTAAGTGCACCTTTCATTTAAACAAAACAGTAAGATGTCTATCTCTGTGCAATAAATTGCTCATTTCTGTGCCTTTGCAAAGGCTGCTGTGATTTGTAAATGGCTGGAAATCTGCCTCTCTGCTTTTTTCCAATAACTTTGAAGCATGGAACACTGGATTTTTGGGGGAAGGGAAGAGGAAGCCTAGATAATCCAGAAACCATCAGATTAAGAAAGGAGAATGAATGATTACTACCCACTAGAAACCTCTCCTGGTCACTGTGAAACTGAAAGCAAGTTAACATCCTGCTCACAGAGCCCTACTCAGTACAGAGGGGTACAGCTCTCTTACACAATATGCAAGATACTCTGCAGAAATCAGCCACACTTGTGTCAGTAGTTGCAACCATAGCTTAGTCCTCCAGTACCTGTTTTGTGTGACCTTGTCATCACCAGCACCCTTCACATTTATTCCCCTGCAAATTAAGCTGTCAGAAAGCTACAGGGTTTGCCTACGCCTGTCTTCCAGACAGCATCCTGAGTGGAGTCACCTTCAAAGGTTGAGTCATTCCACCCAGCTCTAGAGCTAATGACCAAATACAGACACACTGAAGACAGCAAACAACTCAAACACTATCATAGTGAGGTTATTACAGCACGCAAAAGAGTATTTGAGGGTCAGAGGTAAGAGCACAAAGCTGGAAGAAAGATATCTCTATAATTTTTATATAAACCCAAGCTTACATTTTTGTTCCTGTGATTCTGATGCAACTTTTCACATTCAAATATCCCTCCCCCAGAACAAGACATGGGGTTCATGAAGTCATCAGTTAGGCGGTATTAAAACCCTCAAAACCAAATGCATTACTATGAGAGAAATGAGGAAATTGAGGTGCTTTCCAAGCCCTGTGATGAGACACAACACAAAAACTCTGGTGGGTAGCAGGCATAATGCTCCTGTGCTCTTTCAAAGCACTGGATGGGTACCAGCTAGAGGGAGCCAAGCAGCCAGAGAATGAAAACAAAGAAGAAATGACAACTCTGAAGAAAGAGCAACAGGGTACAGAGGTTGACACAAGACACTATAAAAGTACAGGAAAGACAGGAGTAAAGAAAGCAAAGGACAAAATAACACAGAAAGAAAGAGCATGAATTTGGCAAGTAGACAATCAGTCTGAGATGAGGAGAGAAAGAAATTAAAGGAATGGGAAAAACTTGTTCAACATTTAACCTGATGAATTTTATTGTGCCTGCCTTCATTTTAATACTTTTCAAAGCAAACTTCTGTTGACAACTGTGCTTGGTAGAAAAGATAAAGGCATTACTAAACCAGTTCAGTACTGCAGGTGAAACAACCAGTGAAGAAAGGAGGGAACTGCATGGGTATCTCCATAAATAGGTACGTAACTACACAAGAAAGCATGGAAACCTGTGCCCTCCAAGGAAACACATGAAGTGCAGAGATGCTGTAATTATTTTTACTAGGATTAAATTCCCTGATTTCTTTGGAGAATTATTTCCAGCCACAGCAAGCAGCAGTCAAGAAGAGTCGCTAGGTCCTGATCCTATGTAGCAGCATTCTAGTAATGACTGCACTCAATTGTGCCCCCATTAATCTGAGCATGGAAGGTTAGACAACATGAACGAAGTCCTAGCGTTTATTTACTGCTCTGTGTTGATGGAAAAATCCCCCCAAACTTAATATCTAAGACGATCGAAAGAAACTTCTTCAGTGCCTCACAAAAACTCAGGCCAGTTCAGTTAACCACAGCAAGAAAGGAAGCTGTCTCCTTCCACCACTTAGAAGTTAAAAGCTATGATACAGGATTCTATAAGATCCACCTGTATTTTCTTGCAATGGCTTCTAAAGTTCAGCTGAGCTTCTGTAACCCAGGGAGCTACCTAGCAGTACCAAGGGAGTCCTAAGGTATGGACAAGGTGGGGTAATTCCCTCTGAGACTTGATGGCAAATCTTCTTCCAGTGACAGCTCTTCAGCTACATGAGAAAAAGGGTTCTTCATTTCAATCTGCCATCTGGGGTTATCCAGCCTTTGAGCACAGTAAGGGAAATGGTCAGGATGAATAGGAATAAGAAAACTGCACAGAAGGATTCAGGAGAATAAGATGGTACTTTCCCTACCTATTTTGATTTTGGGCCTCCACACAATGAAAGCCTTGTTTCAGTATGACTTTAATTTCATAGCCCTTGGTTTAGATTCTACTCTTCTATACACTGCACATCCTAATAAAGCAGCCCCATTAGTAAACTACATTTATGCTAATGTACTCGCTTGCAGTGATAATTATCACAGCCCTTAGCCCTGGTCCTTGCCAGTGTGAGCACGTCAGGAGGGGTTGGTATAGCATTATAATTATACAATTAGCCTTGTCATGGCAAGGAGCTCTGGGAATAGAGACATCTTGAAGCTTAAAATGTGGACAGCTGATAGATGACTGTCATTAAACTCCTTTGTTCACTCCATGATGGAATAGTCACTGAGCTGCAGGGTAGGCTTCTTTAATGAAAAAGAAAGACCCTGAACCACAGCCACTATCCTCCACCTCTTCCCAACCTGTCCTGCCACCCCCAATTCCTCCCACTTCACGCAGCTTCTCCCTCAACCCATCTGCAGCAAAACAACAAAAGCTGTCTCTAACAAGTCATTCCTAATCTATCAGGTCTTAGTAGATGAGAATGGCTCCTCACCTCACAGTATAGCCAAGGGGACCTCACTTGCCTCTGCCCTCTATGCTCTGAGCCTCTCTCACTCCATACATGAGGAGTACAGGCCAAAACCACTAGATTTTGGATGTGAAGCGAGTGTTGTGCCAGATTTTGGGTCAGCTTCTCCCTTGCATAAATCAACATAGATCCTTTGAATTCCACATAGCCTGTGAATTTACATCCAGTTGAGGAGCACTGCCTCGGGGAATAATAAAACATATCTTCCTAAAAGGCCTGGCATGGACACAGGCTTCGGGAGCAGGCAGTGGACAAGCCCCTTTGCAGAAGGGCACTGAGCCCAGTAACATGAACTAGCTAAAAGGAAGGGAGAACAGGATGGCAGAAAGAAGCAGTAGAGAGGCTTTGCAAAGTGCCATTAGCTTGATAGCTCATGGAAACTCCCAGCTGCAGATCTGCACTGCCTGCAGAGAATTCTTAGAGCAATGAGAAAAGGAGGCTGATGGGGCACCTTACTGTTCTCTACAACTACCTATGAAAAGGTACTTGAAAGGAGGTTGTAGTGAGGTGGAGGTTAGTCTGTTCTAGGAAACAAGTGATAGGACAAGAGGAAACAGCCAGGGGAGGTTTAGCTTGGATATTAGGAAAGATTTCTTCGCTGAAAGGGTTGTCAAGCATTGGAACAGGCTCCCCAGGGAACTGGTGGAGTCCCCACCCCTGGATGTATTGAAGAGACCTGTAGATGTGGCACTCAGGGGACGTGGTTGAGTGGTGGACTTGGCAGTGTTTTACAATTGGACCTGATGATCTGAAAAGTCTTTTCTAACCTAAATGATTCTATGACTGCAAGTGTGCTGGAATACTACTCAACAGGACTGGATGTGCATCTGCTTCATTAAAATTCAATCCCCAAGTTCCTCTCTCTTTTTCTTTCCTAGAGTGTTTTCAAACGTTGTTTTCCTGCATACCAGGATAACTGCTGCTGTGCAGGGCTTTAGTTAAGGTAATTTGAGAATTCTTTTATATTGAAAAGGCATAAAAAATAATCCCCTGAAGTACTTGATTTTCCTTCCATGACATTCCACTGTATCAACTTACTTCTGCTTTACCTTGTTAGTATTCTGAAGGGCTGTGAATGAATTATTACATTTCAGGATGCAAAAACCAGGCCTGGCAGCCCCTGGGGGATACAGGGCAGAATAGAATGGGGCACTGGCTAAGACCCAGGAGAGCTGAGCTCTCCTTCACAGGCTATGTGATCACAGGGAAGCTGCTCTGCTTGTGGAAGACTGCTTCCCTTCTCACTCTTCCCCTACCTTCTTTGGGGCAGGAAAAGCTCCTCTGCATTCCAACACTGCTCAGCAAAACTGCTGCAGATGTAAAGCAAATCAATAGATGCAGAATAAAACCATAACTGTACCAGAAAAAACTCAAACCCAACACAGTAAAACAGTAGATGGGGCTGCCTGGGTTGAATTTCCATGCTGAATTTAGCAATTGTTATGTGCAACATTATAGAAGCAAACATGCATTGCTGTATGCCACTGAGAGAGAGGCTGGCAGCACAAAGCCCCATGAAAATAATTCCAGTAGGACCTAAGCTAATTTTTTCCATTACTGTAACAGTGAGAGGTTACAGCCTCAAATACAGGTGCCTTACAGTTAACCTCACCTACCAGCAGAGCATAACCAACTGCTTCTGACTAGAACCCACAAGATGATTCTTCTTTTGAACGCACTTCTATAAGAATGTCACCCCCCCCAACTCCAAGTTGCCAGGGAGTGTGTCTGGGCAGCCCTTGCTGAGAGAAATTACATCAAACACATTGAAATGTCAATGCACAGAACCTTTTTTTCCTGCATGGGGACCTCAGAGCAGCTTCCAGTGTGTGAAGGAGGCCTACAATGATGCTGCAGAGGGATTCTGCATCAGGAACTGTAGTGATAAGACAAGGAGTAATGGGTTCAAACTTAAAAGAGGGCAGATTTAGGTTGGAGATAAGGCAGTTCTTCCTGTGAGGGTGCCGGGTCACACAGTGCCCAGAGAAGCTGTGGCTGTCCCATCCCTGGCAGTGTTCAAGGCCAGGTTGGACACAGGGGCTTGAAGCACCCTGCTCCAGTGGAAGGGGTCCCTGCCCATGGAAGGGGGTTGGAACTGGATGATTTTAAGGTCCTTTCCAGCCCAAACCATTCTGGGATTCTATGACTCATGTGTATCTGTCATACACCGGCTGACGCAGGTATAATTCACTAATCAAGAATTCACTTCTAGGCTTGTGCTAACCTTCCAGAATTTGATTCTCAATCTATTCCTCAAGTAGCCAACACTATGGGCATCCACAACGTATTATTCCATCCTTTCATACCCTAAAGGCACCCAGACTGTCACTGTGGTTCCCACTCTAGGAAGTATCTTGATACATGGGCATAATTTACTGCTTTAACTGGACATCAAGCTCTACATTAAAAAGCTGTGCTAAAAACTCAAAAGAAAAAGGTTAAACATTCAGTCCCTAAGTGAGACAGTACCCATAGAAGCAAGACACAAGGAGATGCCTTGCATATTTGCAAAGCACAAGGGAAGAAGCCCCTTAGACGCAGCTGCTAACAACCTTGTTTTATGCAGAACGCTTGGGGGCTACTCTATTTTTATAACTTCTATCCATAAAATAAGAAGCTACAGCTTCTGAAAGAAGAACACAATTACCCTACAATGATACAACAGTCAGAATAAATTCAACACAATCTGTATATGCAAAAAGAAAAGGCATCCAAGCTTCTTTCAGTTGGCAGTAGATAATACTTAATAACTGCCCTATTGTCAACCTTCACAAATGATCTCCAGAGCCATATGCAGGTTGGCAGCCAGGCATAGAACCTAACTACTTTTTGCATCTAGTTGTACAGAAGTCGAGGCATATGGAAACGAACAGCCTGGCAGAACAAGTGAACTCTGAAGCAATGACTCTGATAAATAAATGCCTGCAAACTGGCAGATGGAGAAAAGCGCAGTAGGGAGGAACTGTATTGCAGCAGCAACTTGATTTTAAACCATTCGCAAAAATCAGCCTGAGCTTGGGCATGGAGGCAATCCCCATTCCTTTAGTCCTTGCCAGGGAAAATCCTCACCATAAAACGAGGAAAGCTGGGAATAGGAAGATGTATCCAGCAGAAGATACCAGAAAGTGCTTCAGGGAGCAGAGAACGGGACCGGGAGGTGACTGATCATTTTTGTCTCTTACTACATTGCTAATCATGGTTTTGGTAGCTTTCAGAAAGATACAACCAATCATTACCTGCAATGTAGAAAAGCAAGATACGGAGAAACGTTCTCAAGCTGTATGGCAGATCCTGAAACATGAGCACAGTGGATACATGTACATGGGATACACAGAGATTTCCCACAGTGAATGGAAACTTGTACTTGATGCAATAGTCACCTTCTACACTCATTCCTCTGGAGACCAGTCTATTTGTAGGCAAATTGAATCTTTCCTATTTGCAGGCTGCAGACTGATTCCCAGTCACTGTTAAATGTGACAGATGAGTGGAAAACAAGTATTACTGCTCCCCTGCTGCTAGCAGGGGACTAGCACATTTATTCCACTTTTTGTGATAAGGGGACTCCTTGTCTGGTGATCTCAAAGATTATTTTTCCTACCAGTTCTGAAACATTTTCTCGTGTGTTTCCTCTAACCCCAATTGACATTACAATCTGAGAGACCACAAGGGAAGAGGCATTCCTGTATCCCATCAGCAAGCACAGTGAGATGCAGGAAATTCTGTGCAATGCTTGCATTACTCATACACTGTGTAGTGTGCACAGCCTCATAGGCCCCTATCTCTCTCCTCTCTTCACTGATAGCCTCCTATATAATATTGAAGATATTATAGTTTCAACCTGACAGGGAGGATTTCCAACACACAACTGTTACTGAAGGTCTCCAAAGACAAGAAGAAAATAAAAGGTATGTTTTTACTCTTTGGAGTCTGCTCCCAGACTAGGATTGCACTAGGAGTGCAATGTACTTGCACACATTGGCATGGTGTGCAAGCATTCATCACTTGAGGTGCCCTCCTCAAGTATAACAAGCCATCCCTACCACTACTGTGCACACTAAAGCAGCAAAACACAGAAATCCCTGTCAGATATGTACTGATTCTCTTAAGCCCAGTACCAACCACTGCAGGAAAAATTAGAGAAGTGAAAGGGACACATGAAGAAACTGAGGAGAAAACAACCCAGACAAACTGTGGTAGCCCAGAGTTAAGAGACCAGCCACATGAACCAGCTCCTGCACTTCTCCAAGGAAACAGCCACTTGTTGCTGTCCCCTTTATGAGTAGCCAAGTGAACGAGCTTCGTGCTGTAATGTGAGGCCAAAGCAAAATTAACCTCATGATTATTGTAATGCAGAAGAAGATGAATTTAATTAAACTTCAATAAACTTCACTAAAATTCCCTTCAATAATACCCCACCTTTTGTTATAGAGAAACTCCCTTTCTCTTCCTGACACTTCATCAGCTAATATTACGTGTATAATCTCACTTCACTGTACTGCTTGGTTACCTACCATCTCATAACTCAAATACCTGTAATACTTCAACTTCTCCTCCCACATCACATGGTGATCAAGAAAAGTGGCAGGCAATGATTTTCAAATCATTCTACCCAAATCCAATCCCCATATTACACTGAAACCATTTACAATAAAATCAGTTTAGAACCTGTTTCACTTTGATAGGGATCATTGTGGGGAAACCATGACCTGCCTTCCCCAGACCCTCCCACAGAACTGTCAGCCCTATAAGCCTCTACTGTCGATCACTAAATCAGCCTCCCACATGAAGTCCAGAGCAAAGCAAGTCCAGCTATTAGTCCAGTGAATCAGTGGCCAAATACACGCACAAAGTGGAAATAAAGGTGGGTTATCTTTTCACATATGCCACTGTGTAAACGTACTGTAATAAATATTAACAGCCAGTATCAATCAAGAGAACGGAAACAGATGGGAAGGAGGTTGTGTTGAGAGAAAGGACTCAAACAGGAATATGTGTTTTCTCCCCCTCCTTCCTCAGTCTGATAACAGCCCTAAATAAATCTTTGCACATCCCCAACAGGGTGTTCCAATGTTCCATGCAGCTCTGGCTGCTTTACCACCACAGAACAGCAGAACCACAGATCTTAACACACCCACAAAATGCTGCAAAACATCAGAATGTGGGTTTGGGATTCCCCCCCCATTCTTTTATGGATCAACACCTCCACCCAGTATAATTTCATTTACTGTAACCTTCAGGCAGGTTTGACAATGGATCTGGTCCTGGAAAGAAAACAGTCCCTATTTATGATGAAGCTCAATCCCCTCCTCTCCTTGAACAAAAGTCAAGGCTGGATGAAAAACTATAGCCCTCTGCAACCCCATGTGTTGTTAGTTTTTACAACTGATTGGCAATAACTTGTGCCTAGTACAACACAGAATACCTAAACATACCTAAAACACAGATAACCCACTGTGCAAGGATTACATTAGGCCTGCATTCATGTTCTGCCTCAGCTGAAGCAGTCTGGATCTAAATGACAATAGCTTCACTCTTGCTCCCAAAACCCCACAGGAAAGCATTATATTATGGCAAGCAAAGCAGGAACCAGCCCTTGAGATTTCCCATTCTGCAGAGGGGAGCAGTATTACCCTCCAGCCTCAGCTGTTGTGATAGGTCTTAAACACTGCAGAACCATGATGGTTCCCAGAGGAGTGACATGAAATGAGTATTTATTTTCCTGGCAGCATGGGGGCAGACAATTGATGGCATATCAGAATTTAACTGGCAATGCAGATTCAGAAAGGTTGAAAACTACAATCAGGTTAAATTAGTGCCTATGAAGAGTGAACAGTAGAAGAGGCTGAAACATTGTGTGCACAGGCCCAGATGTCTAACAGGGCATTTCTTCTTCCACATCACCCCCACAGGGACCCCCTACATGTATTTCAAGACCTACCCAACCTTCCTGGAATGAAAACCATGCCTGAATACAACCCAGAGACAAAAACAAGAAAACCCCCAATGTTTTTATATCTTCTTTTTGTATGTCACATTTTCCAGCTAGTTATGTAAAGGACACAGAAAGAACAGCATGAATTACATACCTTAGCTATTTGGACACACCAGTTTAACAGCAGCTGGGAGCCAATATTATCCTTATGTTCATGAACGTAATCCAACAGGCAGCCATGAGGCATCAGCTGAGTGACGAGTTGAATGGTCGGGCTCAAGCAGACACCCAGGAGTCTCACCAGGTGTGGGTGGTCCATGCTGGCCATGATAAGAGCTTCCTGCAACAATACAAGTGACTCAGTTACTCCAGTGCGCTGAAAGGCTCTAAGTGTAGACCACTTCCCATCTCCAACAGAACATCTAAGGGAGATCAGCATCCTCTTGAATATATTTTCCCAACTTGTGGTCAATTCATTAGGCATCAGGGTTTATTTTTTATGCAAGCAAACTATGCCATTCATCCACTTGTATATAGCAAAAAAGGTCAGTTAGGCCTCATTTGGCAAGATACTTGAATAAACTGTGCTAAAATGCTTCAGTGGATCACAGATTTTATGCTTAATATTTTATAGGCTTAAGCACGTAACATTTATATGTCAACTGCAGCTTTCCCAAAGTTCAACCTGCAAAGGGTTAAGAATCAGGAGGTTTAGTGTCAACTTTTCAAATGTGTCTGATGCTCATAAGTCCTATTCAAAGTCAGCAGATTCGTTAAGCCCTCAGATATGACCATTTACCATCCCTATGACTGTTGTACAGCAACAGCCTAAACTAGTGGTTGCGATGGTCTAATAGTAGCCCAGCAGCAGCAGCAGTCCTACCTTCCTCCTGTTGCCACAAGTAGACTACTACAGAAAGCAGCAGCTCTCTAATCTGAGCCTCTTAGCTCAGCTCCTCATTCTTCCAAACTCTTCTACCAGTAGGTGAGTTATTTCTGGTTTTAGCATGCTTCAGCTTTCCACAGAGCAAATGGAAAATAATATTCCTTTTTTTCTTCTACACTTTATTTCCCAGATCATCAGTTTTCAGAGGTTTTCAGCTAGCGAGCTAGCTGTCCAATACCAAGGACCAGAGGACTTCAGCTTGGCTATGCTATTTGGCCCTTAAGTTCACACCACTGACAAAGAGCCCAGGAGCACTCTATAACAAACCCTACATACCTGTTCTTGGAGGTAATGCTGCCATCTCAAACAACTGGCATTCAAAAAAGGCAGAGAGAAAGCTTTTCCCTCTTTCACCAAGTCCTCCATTTCAAGACCACTTCATCATGGCAATGGAACAATGAAAACTGAGATGAAACAGTGGCTTTGTAAAGCTATTTTTGTTCTCTTTCTTTCTCTAAACCCCCCATACGACAGCTTTCTGACAACTTAAAAGAATAACAGCTGTAATAGTGCCAAAGAAAGAAAAAAAGGGTAAGAAAAAGTTGGCATCAGAGGAACGTAGCATACCCCCAACTCATCAAAGTTTGGGGGTTATTTCCTTCCCTATATTAAGGCAAAAAAAAAGAAAGTCCTGGCAAATAGGTCGAGTTTGTATTAAAGGAAATTGCTCATCATAGTACAAAGAATATTTGAAACCAAATTGCAGAGTATTTGCATAATAGTTCTCTCTTTCTTTCTCTCTCTATTTTTTTGTTAAAATGAAAAGATGAACAAGACACTAATTGTAGGGTTTCCCCCCCCAATAAGAGCAGATGGCCTCCACTGGGGGAGCATCTCCTTCCTTTTTCTTCCTAAATGTATGTGAAGAAATAAAATCAATAAATGAATAAAGAGGGGCTATTTGATGGGATGACTGGAGGAGGAGCTCCAAGGAAGATTCCAAGCAACAAATCAGAAAGGGGATCTGAATTCCAGTAGTCTTACTCACGGTCCAATTAATACAGTTCTCGCTCATTCACCTCGCATGTACAGGGTCTCCTTGAAACAATTTTAGCCTCTCTCCTGCTGTCACTAGAAAATGTCACTGGAGGCCATCAGAATAAATACCTGTTGACAGCTGCATTATCCAGTTTCAGAGTGCAAAATTACTCTGCCTCCTGTTTGCTTTTTATCCCACACATTTTTCCTCCTGCAAATGCAAAAGGGAACAGTACTGTTGCCCTTTCCCTCCCTGAGTAAGGTAAGGCTTTCTGCAGGAACTCAGAGCAGGAAGGCTTTTCTCTATGAGACTGATCAGAATATAGACAACAATATATACTAAGAGATCAGATGGAAAGCTTTGCAGCACGTGCTCCATTAGTCTCCAGCTATTTACTATTTACAAGTCTATCTGAATCCAAAGGAAAGATGCTTCTGTACAATAACAAAAGCAAGCGGTGCCATTTGCCTCATGCTGCTGTTACAGGAAAACACATTTTCTTCTAACAGTTTCGGGCAATGGTTCTGGAAAATACCAAAAAATGTCCTTCAAAACCAGCCTCTGCAATTCCCCATACCTTTTGGGAGCCTCGCAACTGCAGATCTTGTCTCTATTGGCACAAATATACAGGTGATTTTAATATTGTGCTTATTCTGATTTAGTGGAGAGAAAACCAAGACACTGAAAAGCACAACCTACTATCCACAGTCACACAGGAAGTCTCAAGCAGAGGTAGGAACTGTGGCCCAAATAGCTTCATCTTTCTCTCCAGTCCTTTGGAAGTTGAAATAAGAAAGGGAAGGAGGAGAGAGAAATTATTAAGATCTGGTATTTTCTCTTTCCCTCAGGAGACTTTGTAACATCATGTCCTCATATGAGCATCTGAGAAAGGACAGGAGTGGTGAGTTTTGAAAGGCTCCTGTTGGACATCAGACACCTTCCTTTATTGATCTGCAGCAGCAACAAGTCTGATCACAAGAATAACTCATCAGCCAAACCAAATCTCTTACTGGTGTCTGGTAGCTGTTGCTACTCGGGTATTAAATATCACAGCAGTGTGTGGCAGCCATACACGAGGCAGCTATAAACCAGGTAGCAACTGTGGACCCCAGCTTGCCCTTACCTCTAAGACATATTTTGCAGTCTATGGTGAACCTTGACCAGCTGAGGTGAGGATACTACAAGATCTCAAAGGAGTTACTTAAAGCCAAGGCTGTGTAAGTATATTCTATACACAGCAGTGCTTATGGTGTTAATTTCCTAGGGGAAGGCTGATAAAGAAAGGCCTTGATGCAGAAGGCAGCTAATCCCAGCTTGGCAGAGCCACTGTTGTGTCCCACCAGCCTCACCACAGAGAGAATAACAAGTGACTTCAATTGAGCCTCCCATGTTCAACTCAGTATTATACTTCTCAGACATGCCATTTTGCATAAAGAAATCATGTCACATTGATCATTCCTCTTTGCTGTCCCTTTTGAGTGTGGCTGAGTTATTGCCACATTAAGCTCAATTCCCGTGATTTATATACACAACCCTGTATTAAACAAGATATGTTATTTCAATGCTTTACACTGATCCATCGTGCACATTTAGTAACACAGTAGCATACTCAAGAGGAAGGGGATGTTCACTGATCCCATTCAGACATCAACAGACCTGGGACTCTGGTTTCTGTCAGCACAGTTATGTCAATGGGGGTCTGAGGAGGTACAATTGCTATCCCCACAGTGGGAGGCCAGAAGAAGCCCTCAGACTGCCAAAACATGCTTAGACAGATAGAGCTTAGCTAACTCATGAGAGCTGTCTGCCACTGTGATAATACAATGCAGGGTTGCATCCAGCTAAAAGCACTTGCCAACACAGATGATCAAGGGAACTAGGCACTCCCTTCTCACAGGTCACTTAAGTTGCCTTCATTCCTTAAATAGCTTTGAAAATCCTGCCTAACACTGCTTCCTGATTTATCTATAACCCACAGTCATGTTTGAAATACCTTTAATTTGACTGCTAATTCTGAAAAGTAACGCAAACTCCAACTAAAGCAGGATTTTCATTTCAGCCTTCCAGGGTGAGGAAGAAAAACCAGTTCTTAAGACTAAGAAAGAAAGGGTGCTCTGAGTAACACCTGCAGATACCTTTTAAGATAATATATAACTTCTCCCTTTCCTACCTTACTGCTGATAATTATAACTGACAGCTGAACATAAATATTAGCCAGCATGACCACAGAATCATAGAATGCTCTAGTGTGAAGCATCCCTGCTCATGGAAGCAGGTTGCAACTGGATGATCTTAAGGTCCTTTCCAACCCAAAACAGTCTGTGATTCTATGTCAGAGATAACTCTGAGACCCCTGAGGTCTTGGAACCAGGCAGATCTAACAGTGAACCATCACCCTGCTGAGTCCACAACCATGCTCCAAAGAAAATCTGAGCATCAATACAGATCAAGAGACCTTTCCTGAGGTATCTACGAAGGCTCTGAAACACGTTAACAGGTTGTGTCATTAAGAGTCCTTCCCTGTGTGGTGGATCCCAGCAGCTTCTAATGCAGGGCTTGATAACCTCATCTTCTTGATGCTGAACACTTCACTCACCAAGAGAATGAGCATCTGAAGCCATATTGATGATGCCGTTATATTAGATCTAAATATCTGGCAGATGGGAGAAGATATTTCTTCTGAAGACTTGTTCTTTAACACTTGAGCTTCCTGAGCACCCATGACCATACCAAACAGAGCACCAGGACTAGCTAACTTACAGTTAGCTCATGTTCCCTTTGAGTGCTCTATATGCATGTGCTATCGTGAAGACCAAGTGCAGGAGAAACATCACAGACCTGCTGCCCCTATTCAGCAAGCCCAGGGTCAATGTCACTGTTCCAAATGAACATACATAACCAATAAAGAGTTCAGTAAGCAGGGAAAATGTCTGAAAAATCATTGGTTTCTTTACCTTCTAACTATTCACACCATAAAATGCCCTCAAACAATACAAAACAAGCCAGAAAAACACGGTCCTTCTGTTCTTCCTAATCATTGCAGAGTAAATAAATGCACTTAAAAGCTGACTTCATACTGTGCAGTGCATTTCCTGAAAGCAAGGGCTGTGCTGTGCTAACAGGAGATACTACAGAGAATACACTGCTTTTTACATTAATTTTACAGCGTTCCTGATGGCCAGGGCAACCACCTGTCTGGAATGCAGGTCTGGCCCAATTCAGTGCAGATCAAATGGCAGCCCAACATATTTTCAATGCCTTTTATTTGCGAGGTCTTGGACATCTTTTAGGTTACAGCTGACCTAGCCTATGCAGTCTGCACAAGTACTTAAGTTGAGAGACAGCACACCGTATACACATAGCCACATCCATGGCCACATTGTTCATATATGACAATGACCCCTACTGTTCTACTTTCCCTGTATTTCTTATGCAAGATTCTGTTTTCAATTGCTTTACAGCATTGCTGCAGGTTTTCACCACTTGGGCAGATACTCTCTGGGAAGCTTCTTTTGAAATGTCTCAGCCATTTCTGAAAATGAAAGATGCAGTCACAGAGACCAACAGGATATCAGAGCCCATAGTGGGATAGTAGCAACAGTGGGGCAGTAACAGCATCAACTGCCACATCTGCATTCCCATAAACTGGTGTATACTCATCATTAGGAGCAGACATTGGGGAGGGAAGGGAAGGAGAGGTCTCTGGCTGAGGCACTGCTAAGTGGGTACACAGCCTTTTCTGGAGGTGGTGTGTGTCTTTAAATGTGCTGCATTTCTCAGAGCAGAAATACCCTCTGAGACTCCTCTGCTTGTCACAGCACTTGCACACAGCACAGAGGGTATGTAGTCTTCACTGACTCAACACTGCAGAGGCCCAGACTGCACTCTTGACACTTAATTCAAACACATGCAATTGCCCCATGGGATTCAAATTCCACTTTCCTCCAAACACTTAGATGAAACTATCCCAATTCAGGGATCTGAAAGCTCTCCCTCTTGCAGGTGATGCTTACAGACTGCTGGGTCAATATTCTGTGCCTACCTTAGAGAAACAGTAGGTCATATTAATGTAGGAATAGATACCTTCACGTGCTTATAGACGTGAATCTGTCTCACTATATATCTTGAATCAACACAAAATAAAAACAAATAAAAACCAGTATCATGATCCCTGTCCTGCAAACACTGAGGGCATGGGCAACCATCTGACTCCATCAGGGCTTAAGTGCTTATAGTTAGGTGTAAGAGATGCATTTTGTATAACCCACACACCATATGCTCCTTATTTCCTCCTGCTGACTTTGTACCAAGTCTCCCAATTCATCAGAGACCATGTTAGACAGCTGAGGAGGAATCTCAAGTCTAAAGGAACAGACCTCTATGCACAAGCAGCAAAGTGAAGATCTTCCATCAAACATCCAAGTCAGTAGACAAATCCCACCAGTCTGTCTGTGAACTCTGCATGAAAATATCGAGTCTTGTGATGAGAAAGCCCATTCTAGCCCATTTTCAGTTCATTTTTATGCATAAATGGTCAAGAGCTCAGGGCCTCAGCAACCAGGAATATTTCCATTGAAAGATGCCAGAAGTAACAGTGAGTTTCAGACTGGCCCCTTTGCAAAGTGGATGCAAGTGCTTTAACAGTGTGCACACATCTTGGTAAAAAATATTCTATCAAATTGTGACAAATGTTTTACTTACAGTTTGTGACATGTGTCATTATTTCAGAATAGTCTGTCAGAAGTGATTTGTTTCTTACTGTTTTCATGTAACTAGCAAAGATATCTGAAGTCTTAAACGTACATTCTAATAAAGCAATCCTTTCAAACAGACTTTACCGCTGACCAGCGTATAAACATGTTCAGCCTTAGCTGCAGATTCCTTTCAGGAGGAGGGAATTATTGCTTTGGTTTTTGATTTAAGTTGAGTGATGGCAAGGGTGAGAGAATGAATGATAGAGGGGGGAAGAAAAATCCATCAAGATCTCACTCCTTTCTGAGGAGTCTTGGGACATTACTTTGAAATTTTCTGGTTATCGCTGAAAAGCTTTACTTTATAATCATGCACTCGAAGCTCCCTCTTCCTTCAAGATCAATTTAAAGGGATAGCATCTGACTGAAACATAATTTCATCAAGCGTACCATCAACATTAAGAGTTGCTTTAATCAAAGATATGTTTTGTGCATAACCCAACTATTTCACCTCCAACAACTGAGAATCCAGAGTAGATTCATCTCCATGTTTCCCTCATTTGTATTCAGCTGTGTAAGAACATCACACTCAGGACTCAAACACTGCACAGGGACCGTGATATTTAAGCAAAAGTTTCATTGGACTGTTTGGTTCACTGTCAGATTTGTTAACAAGCTGGCGTCAATGAACCACAAAGTCATCAAAAGCTGCCACACATTTCCTGTAGTACAGAGCTTTCTTCCTGTCAGTATCACTCTGCCTGCTACTTTCTCCTGAGTTTCTACAGTTCTTCCTCCACCTTTCTCTACTTTTTCTTTCTTTTACCATCTTGTTGACCTACTCTTCTCCCAAAGATGAAATTAAAATCCTCTGTAAAATAGGCTTGAAAGAAGATCATTGCCACTGCCAAAATTCATACACCTCCCATCTACATCATCTCTCCCAACTGCTGTGTGGCTGAGCTCTGCCCTGTGCTTCACCTGCCATGATAGAACCTCCATCCTGGACAAGTCCTTCTCCATCTAGTGATGTGGTCCTTACCCCTGCTGCTGGATAGATCCCGCTCAGCTTTAGGACACTGCTAGAATAGCAGATATAGGGAACACTGGGTGCACGTTGCAGGGCTGTGGTAGCAGAGGACTCTACAAGGCAAAACCCAAACGTCTTTTGCTAGCATTTCCTACAGCAAACTCTGACAAGGCTGACCTTGGGTGAATCTGCTTTTCAACAGCCACTGGTCTAGGAAAGGGAGCAAAAAAGGCTCGAAGTGGCACTGCCTAGGAAACTTCAGGCAAAGGAAGCACAGTCAGAAAACCTGGAAGCCCTGGCTACATAAGCAGAGTGAGCGTCACTTTTCCAGCACCAGCTCAACTGTAGGCCAGAGGGCTGATCTGCAAGTTTTAGTTGAGCAAGAAACATGTCTATGTTGACACAGTGTAGTTTAAGACACTTTCTGGAGCTCTGGGACACTTTGAGAGCTTGCCAAGCTGTCACTAGCATGACATCAATAACTTTAGGTAGTCTGGTGTTTCACTTGGATCTATGTTCTCATCTGAATGACAGCACTGTCAAGAATGTAAATTGTGCTCTCACCTGATAGATTAGTCACAGAGGAATCAGAAGCACCTCCCTGCTCTGCTTAAAATCAGGCAGAACACAGCATTCAGCTCCTCAGACAAGACCCAGCACTGGAAAACATTCCCCATCCTGTCCTCAGCTAAAGCCAAAGTGCCCAGTCCCCCCACTCCTTCTCCCTTCTGTCCACAACTTAATCACACATGAAAATGTGTAATATTGCAATTTGGATTTGACAGCATTCCTGCCTAATAAACAGAGTCTGAGTTAAGAAATAACCAATGGCTTCAAAACAAAAACCCACCAGAGTTCATTCAGAAAATGACAAAACAGGTATTTCAATCACTATTGTATTTCTGAAACATCTCCTTGCTGAGGAATTGACTGGAATTTATCTCCTGCTGAAAAGCTTCAGCAGAAACTCATCCTTTTCATTCCTGCAAATTAATGTATTTTACCAAGAAATATCTGTTCAGTATCTTGCCAAGAAAACATTTAACTGAGGAAAACCACTTTCTTCCCTCATTTCAAACCCCGTTTCTTTCCAAACACTTTCATTATTAACATAACTTCTCAGAGGACTTCTATTTTTAGCAGGTGACTGTAGCCACTGACCTAAACCAACACTTCATTTTAAAGAACAACAATTTACTTGGCATTACAAAACAAAGAGCTAAATCCTTCTTATATAAATACATACAAATGATCCCACTGAACTCCATTGAAAGATGCTGCCTGCCCCCCAAACATCCTCAATCCCAGGAACAATGCATTACAGATTCAATCTGGGGGTTGCTTCTCCACTGACGTTACCTCCAATCAGTAAATTGAAGCCTTGGGAATTGTTCCATGTTCTACTTTATTGAGGTCTTACATATCCACCATATAAACTCTAATTTAACTTGGCTATGTCCTACCTTTGCATTGATAGTGCTCTATATAATAGAATTTACCTATACAAGGTATCAAGGTATTCCTATCAAGGAATGCCTCTGAAGCTCATACTGAGCAAATACAACACAGCTGCAATTTCTCAGCATAGCTCAAAAATCTACATAGCTGTATTTACTAAAACATTTTTATATCTTTTGTCATGTAAAGCATTAAGATAACAACAGGCCCTGGTCTCTCTGAAACCCATGCAGTTCTATTTTGTACAGTGCATATTTGTCCGTGTAATTAAAAAGCTGATATTCTGCATAAAGCAGAACTCTTCAGGACACAACTGTAATCACATTGTAAGTAACTAAGAGGTAAGCCTACCTATTCTCTCTCTTCTGTTGCTAATACACAATTTACCTTCTCTCAAGTGTCATCCACTTCTTCAAAATACCAGACTTGGAAGAAAGCACTGACTGCTAACAAGAGGTGTTTGAAAAGAACACTGGAGATGTGTTACTGGTAAGTGGATAACAGTTTTGTCTGAAAACAAACCTCATATAGTATCTGCTTTTCTAAGCAAACACTCCAAGCCAATTCAAAACCAGAACATGACTCAAAATAACAATTAATAAAGAACCAATAAACAATTAGCTTACAGGTGATGAAATCTGTGTTGTTATTCACATTCTGTTCCCATCTAGAAGTGGGTATAAGAAAAATAACAATTTCTCTATCCTTTATCTGTTGTTTTTAGCTTGACTGAAAGCTTTTCGAGGCAGACACAAGCTCACCATGTTTCACAGCACAAAGGGTTTCTGATCTGAGTAGGTGCAAGTGATGCTGTATATTACAACAGGAAGCAACACCAAAGTTGATACAGAAAATATTGCTCTGTGAAACCTTTTCCTTTTGGAACTACAGTTTCAGTATTGAAGGTCCAAGCATTTCAAACCAGTAATTACTGATCAGTGGACTGCCAGCCACGCTGTGACCTCAGCTGTAGCTGTTTGTCCTAGTTATTGCAGTGAAGTCTAAAAGGTATCAGCCGAGTACTACAAAGAGTACCAGCAATCCAGTCATGTACCAGATTTCTTTGTCTTATTTCTTCCATTCCAACTATGTGACAAGCAGCAATAGGGATAGCTTACTATCACTTGGAAATAATATGCAGAATATTAATATGAACAGATGTTAATGATTTCATTTTTATTAATCTGTGACAGTTGCTGATGTATCAGAGGTGTCTGGATCAGCACTGACATATGAAAAACACTTAATCTTTAAGGGTAATCACTAAGGCAGAAGTATCCTGAACTACAGTATCTTGAAGATAAAAGATATTCCAACAGCGATACTTCAAGTTCAGCTCCTGTAAGCCTGTGCTTCTGTATCCTTCAATATCTATTAAAAACGGACACAGTGTGTTTATTTGTATGTATAAAACAGTGTTGGATTGTTTTTCCTCACTACAACACAAACCCCCTTGATATCTCTTAAGCTGACTCGGCACTTTGGCAGTTTAAACCCAAGTATGACAAATACAACGTCTTGATCCTCCAGGGCCCTTTGATCTTGCTCACTTTGTGCATTGTTGCTGATCTGTGAGTTGCAGCATGTGCTGGAGCTCACACACAGCCCCATCAGTCTCCTTTCATGAAAAACCTGGGATGTAATAGCCTATCCATCTGGCACTGAACTAAATCACAGACAAGTATACTTCAGAAATGATTACCCAGCACATACATGCAGTTTTACAGCTGACTTAAATATCAAGACATTTCTTCTTCAGTCTTCTCCTGAAACCTCATTAGGTTCACCATTAACCTCGAACTAGTGATGGCTTGTTTGGGATGCATTACAGTTAAGCCTGTGGAAACAGTACCTCTTTTTTACTAACAGAGGTCCCATAAAAACCTGCATTTTTTATCAGTGTGGCAACATTCTGGCATAAGCACTGCCCTTTAGGAACTTAAACATTAATGTATGCCTGTTTTCTATTGCTAATGTGAGCTAGGGGCACAAAGCAAAACCACAAAGTAATATGAAGTCTCTTAAATACAGGCTTCTTAAATTCAGTTTCTTTTAGTGGTTAGTCAGCACTAGTGGCCCAATTCTGTGTGTCCAAGTCTGCTATAAAACTGGGTATCTGTGTCAGCTTCTTCTCATAACATACCAAGTATTACTCAATAATCCCATCTTCCATCTTCCCAAGTTTTGTCAGTTTCATTTCTGGATTTTGCATCTGAGTGTCAGAAAGACTCTGCAAAGAATTCCAGTATCCCAGTCACTTTGCTTACATTTAAGGAAGGTTGTTTCTTATTGCCTGTAATTACAAGCCCATCAGCCCGCACTCCAGCAGGATCTGTTCCAGCACAGGTAACATCTCCCCCTCTGCCTTAAATCCCACCATCCACTGGTTTTGCACAGGAAAAGACTGGCACCTGGAGGCACTATCATGTTGGAAGCTGAGTCCCCCAAATTACATTATCCAGTAGAATTTTTTACTTAATAAGACTGCTCTCCTAAAGGCCGACATCCAGATACAAAGCATGGAAGTCCTAGGAAAGTACGAATCTAGAGGAAAGCATTCCTGCTCAGATCCAGACCTAAAATATATAGTAAAGGGTGGCAACATGAAGCACAATGCCAAGAACTAGAGACCTGTGGTATCATAAGCAACAGAAAACTCATAATGGAAATACAAATCCCAAGAGCTTGTGATTAAGTCTCCCAACTGAACTCTCCTGTATCACTCTTAGCACTGGTTCTCTGCCTAATTATCTTTTTTCAGTATTCCCATCTTTTGCCTGTTCTATTTCCCAGGAAAAAGTGACAACTATGGGATCCTGACCTTCATAACAGCAACACATACAGCAAAGCAAATAACTTCATGTTTCAGTAACGAAGCTCAAATGTACACTCCAAAGCAACAAGCATCAACCATGTTATTGGTGTACCTCCCACCTTTAAAAATAAGCCAGCTGTAAGATGGCATTTTGAAATGTTTCCTTTGCATGCACACAAAACCATTTTACAGCCAAAACTACATCTTGAGTTTCATTAGGATTTTTAGTGGTTTCCATTAATCCCCAGCTATGTTTTCCAGTGAATAAACTAACACTCCTTCCTGATTTCCCCACTGACATATTTCCCAAACCTTATGCAGGGTTTCCAAGTCATAATACAATACGAACTCTTCAGATTTTCTGCCATTGCCATCAACAAAAAGCTTCTCAATATACTTCTGAACTCATTTAGGAATATCTTACACCAGCAGTCACTCACTAAAGTATGTGATTCTCCCTTAAACCTGTGGCAGACTTGGAAGAATGATTCCAGAGGTAAAGTCCTGGCTCTGCAGAATTCACAGCTCCCATTGATTTCCATGGGGCTCAGATTTCCCCATCACCAGCAGCAGGCAAACTCTCTTTCCCTCACTGTATTTTCCAGTTTGCTGTTATGCCTGCAGAATTGTTTCCAAACAGACTGTGCTGGCTGGCTGTGCTTGTACTTCATCCCTTCTGTGTATATACTTTCTCTGTACAGCCACATGCTCTTACATATGGAAACCTGACGCACATGCACATCTTACCCTAGCATACTATAGAAGGGAAAATTACTGATGTAAACATATATAAAAAACGTAAGATGGAACTAACACAAATGTGGCCTTGAAATGGTTAAACTTTGGATGACTCAAAGCAGTCAACCTTCAGCAGTGATCAGATTTCCAGCTTCTGAAGAGGCTGATCACTCTGGGGGCCTGCACATGGTATGCAGAGCTCTCAAGGACAGCTTGATTTCTGGCATCTCTGGACAAGCTGGAAATTGTAATTGCAATCACAGTGAGCTTCTGTGCCTGGAAATGACAAGCAAACAGTTTCTCCTCTTAAGTGGCCTCACTTACAGCATAAGTGGGAGGAAAGAGGGGACACTGCACAAATGTGAGTCTACAATCAGATGAGTTAGGTCAGCCCTTGCTGCCCAACCCTAGCAACTTCATATGATGGAGAGAAAACCTGTGTGAATCGCAGATGAAGCACACTGCCAAGCAGGGCAGCAACACTGCTGTTCATCATCAGCTATTCTTACATGGATGCCTGGTAGAAGTGAGGATGTTTACAAAAATGACAGCAGAAGAAGATAAGGAAAAAGTCTCACTGCTGCCATAAAGGATTTCATTTGATCCTAAAGCTGCCTTTTAAATGGAGGTTCAAGATTAACTCGGTTTTATTTCCCAAGCAGCCATGCAGCCAGTGAAATGACTCTGGGCTGCCTGGAGCCCACTACTGTTAGCAGCAACGTCTTCTCAGGCTTTCAGAAGCATCTACACAGATTGTTGAAGAGCTGGGTCAAACACTTGGCTAGGGAGCAGGAAATGTATACAAGGAACTGAATATTTCTCCAGTTACCTACATAGTCATGTACAGCAGAATATTCCAAGGAGACTCAGTGTAAATGCATCTGTCAATTAAGAAACTACATGCCAGTGTCCACAGGGAGCTCCCTATGGCTCTGTGAAAGCCACCAGGTGCCAGAAAAAGCAAAAGCTTCAGCTTAGAACCTTCCTACGTTTAATGCAAATGGTCTTGAGGACTTTACTGTAAGACAGACTTGCAATTTAGGAAAAGCTGTTTCTTTTTGCAGGTCAAGACATCTGACTGCTTTATTAATATAGTCAATTAGGCAGACATAAAAAAAAATGTGGGTATCATTCCCTTATATGCAGCTTTAACCTGTTTGCTGCACACCTGGTGGAGGTCATTGTCACTTCCTTTGCTCTTCACTTAACAAATGCTCTGCCACACAGTGAACACTGCTCCTAGAGTCAGCGGGGGACTACAGTAAGTCCAGGCAAAGTCAAGAAGCCCCCTAGATCTTAATTATGAAACCGTAAAAGAAACCAACTGCCTCGGAAGCTCTCTTACCAGGAAACAAATGAGAATGGGAAATTTATTTCCAACCATAAATCCCAAACCCTTCAGTTTAATTTTTCCCAAGTTAACTTTCTCACCTAGCTAAGCAGGACTGCCTTCTATTATTAGCTTCTGGCCCAGTATCAGCTGACCACCATCAGTCAAGCTGTCTTCATCTCAATGAGCTCAGGGACTCCCAAGGAACTCTGTGTATGCTGACTTGTGCTTGCAGCCTCTAATTATTTTCTAACAGATAATGGAGCATTTAAGTTCAGAGAGGATAGATTAAACTTGCAAGTGGATCAAAACCCTGGACACATTCACAGCTCACAGGATTACTTCTTGGAAACATCTGAATTTAGAGGGCTACAGAGGAAAGGCCCTCATCAATTGTCTGTTTCCCCATGACAAGTTAGTTTAACTGGGTTTTTTTCAGCCTCAAAAATGGTTTGTTATGCTTTCCAACTGCAGCGTGACTTTAGAATGTGTTACATTATCAGTCAAGCAACTGGTCTGATGTTAAACCATCCGATCAGACCAATGGCTACTTGACTTGTTAGACAATCATAACAGCCACACAATTTGAGGCTCAGGAGGGGGAAACTGTTTTCACAAGTGAAATTATAAGTCCTGTTTTACTATCAAGTATCCTCTCAGCTTCATATTTCCCTTCTTTCCCCACAACAAGCCCCTTCTCTCCCTAAAAATCAGCACCCTCATATATTCTGTTACCAGCCCTAATGTGAGGAGCAGAACACCCTTCTCTACTGACACCTACTGTGGCCACTGGTGAGTCCCCTCCCACACTAGCAAGAACAACTGCATTCTCAATTCAATTTCAGCACCTTCCTGGGGATGATGAAGTGTGACCAGCCAAGGAGGAGAAACTATGCTCCACAACTTAAGCACCTACCCACTTCAACACACCAGGGGAAATTCTTTAGACTATGAAATCATTACAGAAATAGTATGTATTCAGAAACGTGCAAAAAAAGCAAACCTACATGTTACAAAACAGTAGCAATAACATTTGCATGGTGAAAACAAACCACAGAAGTCACAGAATCATGGAATCAATCAGGTTGGAAAAGACCTTCAAGATCATCCAGTCCAACCATTCCCAGCACTGCCAATGCCACCACTGCCCCATGGCACTGAGGGCCACATCTCCACGCTGTGTGAACACTTGCAGGGACGGTGCCTGCAGCCCTGCCCTGGGCAGCCTGTTCCAATGCCTGAGCACCCTGTGGGGCAGGAATTGTTCCTCAGCTCCATCTAAACCTGCCCTGGTGCAGCTTGAGGCCGTTTCCTCTTGTCCCATCTCTTGTTACCTGGGAGAAGAGACTGACCTCACATCACTACAACCTCCTGTCAGTTGTAGGGAGAGATAAGGTCCCGAGCTTTCTCTTCTCCAGACTAAGCTCCCCTCCAAGGTCCCTCAGCTGTTCCCACATGTACTTTCTGCTTCTATCCTGGAGAAGGCAGTATGGGTTACTTGGTACACTCCAGATTGCATTGCTGTAACAGACACAGACTACTGCAGTGATAAAAGCTATGTATAAAAGCAGGGAGCAAGGGAAAAGAAAAAGAACTAGTTAGGGATGTGTGGAGAAAGCTGGTAAACAAGATTGCTGCAACTCCCAGACTCAAAATTCCAAACACTGAAATAGTACTTTTTGATGATGGCCAATTCATCATCCCCTGATGGAAGGAAGGTGGGAGGTGTTTGGCCATAGCAGGTGCTAACATCATGCATTATATCATTATAGTCATTACAGATCCATTAGTAGGTGTTCAAGATGCTGAAATGACAGCCCAGTAGCCAAATTGTTGTTCTTTACTCTTTTAGCATAACATTTAGCAGAATTTCAGGAGCTCACAAAGCACTTTTAGACTTACATTCTGCCAACATTAGAAGTTTTAACCAGACCCTACAGACAAAGCCACTAACATCTACATCAGCTCTTTCTGTAGATGCTGAAGTGTCCTAAGTACTCTCTCTGTACACAAACCACTGGTTACAGGAGGCTTTGCATTTTCCAGAGCCTCTCTAAGAGTATTGCTAAGTTTTCTTTGCAAGTACAAGGACATACACAATTCACTAAGAAGTAACTGTTGACAAAATACACCTGTACTTGGCAAGTCCAAAATATGAAAGCCAGGGTGTGACTCATAAGCGACCCCAGCTGCCTTCTAACCTCTTCTTCCTATTCACAACCAATGTGTCAGACACTCACGTAAGCGTTAACCCCTACCATGTTCATAATGGCACTTGACCACCTCAATACCTGTAAAAAATCTGATGCAGCTGTTTTTAACCAACAGCAACTATTCATAACACTCTTTTACTGGAATCACAACAGCTGCATTTTGCTTTCACGCGTACACTGAAATTTTCCTCATAATGTTCTTTCTGGAACAGAGAGGAACATTCACATTAAAACCATCGATCATTCTCTTTAAAACAAAGTGGGCTGCTTCAGGGAATAACTGCCTAGGTTAGGAGGTGAGGATGGCAGGAATATGTGAATGATTGTCTGGGCAGCTATTTCAAAAGAATGAAATTAAATCATCTTAGCAGAGGATGTTACAGACCACTGGGCCTATATCAAATGCAGCACTGATACAAAGCATCTTATTTTTCCTATTGTCATTATCAACTAATGATGAAATCCAATTCTTTAGGTTATTATTAACCTCTAGAGACAAAGAAATAACTTCAACTTCTCTCACCTTGTTACAACAAGGTCAGAGACTAATGGGAAACTGTTAATTTAAAGAGAAACCTTTCCTAGTGTGGGTGTACCTTACATAGCTGAACTCCCTAGGGCGTCCAAAAAACCTCCCTCATTTCTAAGCCATTTATCAGCTGTTATGATGCATACACTGGAGGGAACTGTGGCCCAGTGGATTCTGTCAGCTGATCAAGATGAGCTATGAAACTTCATACAAGTGAATTTGTTTCTGACCAAGGATCTTACATGTTCTTTCTAGAGTGCTTCAAGGTTAACCAGGGAGGTTGTGAATGCTCCATCCCTGGTGGTGTTCAAGGTCAGGTTGGATGAAGCCTTGGGTGGCATGGTTTAGTGTGAGGTGTCCCTGCCCATGGCAGGGGGGTTGGAACTAGATGACCTTAAGGTCCTTTCCAACCCTAACTATTCTATAATACCAGAGGAGGAGATATTACTATTCTCTATCAGCTCAGGGGTCATATCCTCAGCTGGTGAGATCCTCCAGCAGCCTTGCACTCTCTGCATATTCACTTCAAAACATGCTGAATACCAGCTCTCCTCTTTCTGCAGCTCTGCCATTAATACTCTTGACCCTTATTTTTTCCATTAAGCAAACACCTAATACTCTTTATCCTTTTAGTGCAATTCATTCCTTTTGGAGAAGGCCAAAATGCCTTCTTTTTGTGAAATTTGTGCACAACGATTATAGAATGCCATAAACATAAATGTGCAGTGCTCTGTAGAAAAAGAAATCCCTCCCTCTGTCCAGCCTTTGTTCAATTGCTTAAGAACTCACATGTGGTAATTTTGTCTGAAATACCTAATCCACAACTGTCCATTTCTATCCACTTCTAGATGGATGTATAAACTATAACAGGAGTACATTCTCCTTGTGGTTTACACTCATTAATGCTAACCAAATTAAGCCTATACACTGAACATATCTTCAAGATTTACAAGTCCTATGCAATTTACAAGCTCCCCAGAGGGATTTACTGAAACGTACAAATGACCATGATTAGTCAAAAAATGTCATTGAATGAGACATGCACATTCACAGTGTCAGTGAGGCCTGACCTTGACACTGAGCTAAAAACTGTGTGAACATGCAGCATTCATGAAAATGATGATCTTGACCTCCTATTAACAATATTTCAGATAAGTAAAGCAAAGGGACTTTAAAATCCAGCATTCTCCTCACTGATATGCTTTGCTGCTGCTGCTCCCAGCTCCAGACTCAGTGCTTAGTTCTCAGGAACACTGAAGCAGAGGAAAGCTAAGGTTAATTCCTGTTTCTGTGAGTTCTGCACCAGTGGAGACTCGCATACATGGTAAGACATTCCCTTACAACTCCTCCTCTCACTTTTCTCTAGCTTCTCTGCCATGGAATGTAAAATACCTAGCACATGAGTCAGAGGAATTTCAGCCTTCCATTGACAGAAGGACTATAAGGAAGAAAACCCCAGACATCTTAGGATTCATCATATCTGCACAGTAAGTAACCCAGCCCTTCATTACCATGGTGCTGACTTTACCCTCATAGCCCAGGGTTCCAGAAAGAAATTACCTACACGGTGAGCTCTACAGCTTCAGAAAAGCAGCACTGACCTACCCACAGCTGAGGTGTAATCTTGGTTGGTTGGTTTTGTTTGTATTTGCTGCAATAGAGAACGCTATGGATATGCTTTAATACTGAGACAGCTTCTCAAAGACTAAGAGAAGGAGGGAAATACACAAAAAAACAAATAGCTGAGTTTTTGCAGGGACATGATATTGTAGCACTCACTGAACATCAGCACAATATTGGTCCTGTGTACAAGCCTACCTCTACTATTTAAATGAGGAAAGAAAACAGGCCAAAATGCTTCCTTACAGTCACTGTGGACTACAGAAAGACAGCTCCTCACCCCACAGACAAAACTCAAAGACACTGATCATCTCTTACTTACATCCATAAACTCCACATTGGCTTTTGGACCAGTGGTCTCATTGAGGATCTTAATAGCCACAGGAATCTTTACAGTTTCTCCTTCAGGGACCCAAATACCCTAGAAAGAGGAAAAAAAAGGATGACAGAAGACTGTTAAAACAACAATCATAAAAACTGCATTCAGAATTACAGTTCCTTTTGATGCATTCTGTCATATTACGCAGATGAGTTTTGAACCTCAGAAATAACAACACACAAAGCTCCAAAATAATAAATCCCACAAAACAAATTCTTACAGCAAAAGTAAACCCTTATGTAAAATGAAAGATCTTGTGAACGTCCTCATCAGGCCCCCTTGATTTTCTTTTCTACATTCCTAGGGAGTAATATCAGCACATGAATGATGCACATACTTTTTCCACTGACTATTGATTCTGATGAAGTTAAATATCTGGACTTTCTATTTGGATTCTGATGCTAAACTCCTGGAATCCATCAGGAAAGCCTCAAAACTGTAATCAGTAATCTACAGGTCATACTATCATGCAGGAACAGAAGGTTCCTGCATTGACCTAACTCATCTTCTCTACTTAAATGGAAGAAACAAAATGTATTACAGTCTAGCTAATGACAGTGTTATTTTACAAGGTGTCATTACAAGACCCAAGTGGTACCTGTGAAATGACAAAGTTTGTCTGGCTTTCCAACACTGTACTGTAAAGCCACTGTGTAAAAACAGAATGACAAACTAATACTGCATTTTAGTGTCAAGACAACCCAGCTTACATAGCCCTCTTGCATGCAAGAATGACTGTGGTTGACAACGCTCCTTTTCTCACCAAGAGATTATCTGCATGTCTGGTTAAAACTGAAGCCAACATTTTAGCCTGAAGGTGAGCTCCTACCACACAACTCCACTATCCTGAGTTTCCCAGATACATAGGGCTCATGAATCCATCACAGTACAGGGTTACTTTGCAGAACCTGATTGTGTTAAAGTTACATGAGGGAACTCACTGCTGCGTAATGAACACTCTTACCTTGTAGACAGTTCCAAAGGCTCCAGAGCCAAGAACCTTGACTCGTTTAAGCTCAGTTTCCTTCAGGATACGAAGCTGTGCTTGGTTGGGTGCTGTGCCACTTGGAGTCAAGGGTTCCACAAGCTATGAAGGAAAATACAACAGTCTTAAATATTTCAAAACCCATCAGAAGTTTATACTGAAAACAAACAACCCAACTAAGCACTGGACTAAGACAGTGGTGGGGTCTATCGACCATTGACCTGCCAGCTTGAGGAGGGATTTCTCATCTATGAGACCAAGAGATGTGGTAAAGAAAATTCTCACTCAACACGTAATAATTTCCACCAGAAATTGCATGATGGGATTATGAACTGGAAATTGAATTGGTGTCACAACAACACACCCAAGGACTCCTGCTAATGGAGGCAGCATAAATATTTTCTACATGACAGAAATACAGCATTTATTATCAGTGCACCACATTCTATTTTTGCCCATTTTATTGCCTTTTAACTTGGCCATATTTCTTTTTAATAGCCCTGACTTAATGGCTCATCACGTTGCTGTTCTGTTTTGGGGAAGGCAACTTCTGTTACACCACACAGGAGGACAGCTGTAAGGAAAAGAAACATCTCATAGCAGACCATTAATTTATAACAGCCACTAATTTGCTGAAGAAAAAAAGCACAATTAAACAATTTGCTCAAGATGCCCCAAGAAACTTCTCAAATGAGCCACAATGGCACAGTCAGTTAAATGTGTTCCCAGATCTCAACGTTATACTGTCTCTGCCAGAAAAACAGCACTTCTTTAGAAAGAAATCAAATACACATGGACAGGACAATTCTCTAAATAAGGAGAAATAGCCTCTTCCTTTACAGGAGAAGGAAAATAATTCAGGGCTACTCCTACTTGAATTGGTTTGAAACCCCTGCAGCATTTAAAAGTTGTCTATTTCCAAGGCTAGATGCACCATCTTCTGCAGTTTGAGAACTACTCCTATGGCACAGCATCGTGAACTACTGAATTAGCTGACCAGACTAATTAGTTGTGTTTAAAAATACCAGTATCTGGAAATTATCAGGGTAAGAAAACAACAAAACCAAAGAGCAACAAGTTAGGTTATCACTGAAATAATGTGTGCTGGGCTTTTTTAGAGTCATTTCTCTTTCCTCCTTCCCACTTTGGATGTCCAGTATTTACACCAGGAAAGAAAGAAGGTTTACTGTAAAAGAAAGTAGACAGACTGGCAGCACATGTCTGTATCCACCAACACAGGTATGGCTGGGAGAAGCATTGGGAGGGTCTAGAAAAGTGCTTGTAGAGTTTTATGGAGAATGATCCATGAAAGAATAGGTCTGGTACAGCCTCCAGCTAGAAACAGAGACTTTAGTTGAAGTTATAGTTGCTTGTGTGATTGTCTCTGGATTCTCCTGATTCAATCTTCATTTTCTAAGCCAAGACAACAACTTTCCCACATGTTCAGTAGAAGGCCTTGGTCCCGCAGGAACTACTGCCAGCTGCAGCTTTTGTCTGACCAAATGGAGACTGAGAGCTCAACTTCAAAGCAAATACTTCCCAACTGCTTAAAATAATTTATGCTTATGCAGGGGCTGGTACACTGGCAAGGCACTGTTGAGCTTTCTATACAGCTGAATAGTATTTAGCAAGTAATACAAACTCTACCTAGGTAGAAAAATACTCAGACAAACAGACTGGGCATGCATAAATTATCTGCTTCCAGGCTCTACAGTGGAGATGAGTGTGACCACGACCCTTGGAAAGGAAGCTGCTAAACCTACGGATGAGCCAGGTTCGTCTGACCGAACATCAACTGATACAAGTTCAGTTCAGAGCAGGATGGGTATCCAGAAATCTGGTGGAACATGTCTGTGATTATGTGGATCTTTTTTGATGAATCTGTGTGTATGTATCGAAAACTACCATCTTCAAATAGGTTCATTCATCCCATCAGTTTAGTCCTGCAGAAGTTAGCAAAAGGTTTTCCTACAGACCTGAAGACCTGAGCATCTTGAACAGAAAAGCAGAACAGCTCTACCTATCCTTTCAAATGCCAGCTCACCTCAGTCTCCAGGAATCTCCGCAGTGCTCTCTTCTTCTTAATGCTTTTGCGCCGAACGTACACAGCAAATGTCAGGCCCAGAATGACGATGATGAAGAGGCCACCAATAACTCCCGCAGCGATCAGAGGGGTTCTAGCAATCAGAATCACAGACTTTATTTTTAGGTAGAGCAAGAGACCAAAGAATGGTTGGGTACATAAACCACAATACTTGGAAGGCCTATTAACTGCCTTATGACCAGGATTTCTAAGTCAGTCCAAATAGGAAGTCAGGGGAAACACATTTACATAAGGTATTACTTTTCTAGTCTTCAATCAATACACCAGTTCTACTTTCTTCAAACCGCCATGCACATGTGAGGAGTCGTGTGGACAAGGAGAGACAACATGCACTTTGATGGTAAACACAAATCTGCAATGGCAAAGTGAGGATGCAGGTATCTGCAGTTTTCCTGCAGGAGCTTTAGCTATGCTTACCCTTTGGCTCCATCTAGGTTAACTCATGGGATGGTGGATTTAGGGGAAAACAAACTACTGGAAAATACCCAAACTACCACTGACACATTCCTTTCTGAGTATAGAAGAAGCGAGCAGCCACTTCAAACGTGGTGTTTCATACATAGACATATCTAGAGGCATCATATTCATACACCTTACTCAAGTAGAGGATATTTACATTTTAACAACACAATTCATGACTAGAACCACACACCCTCTTGGCACTCATTACTATTACACACAACATCTTGGTCAGAAGTTATGATTACACCCATTGGTTTTGCTGTGGCTCTTAGGCACAGCCAAATCCCAGACCAAAAGACTGGTGTGTTGGAGCCAAAAACCTCCTGTGAACAATGTCAAGCAAGGCTCAGCTTCTGCACAAGACCTGTCGTTCCCTCACTACTCCTTTCAGCTTTCCAGGCTCTTGAGCAGCACGAGCTACAACTACTAATTTGCTTTTTCCATAGTGATAGGATATAGTAGGCTGGCATTGTGGTAGACACTATACAAGCACAAACCAAAAAGAACGTCTCACAGAGTCACTCTGCCTCAGGTGCTCACATTTGAAGAGCGCCTACACATTCACTGGAGAGAAGCAAGCTCCCTCTGAAGAAGTCAATGCTGTAGGTGCTCTGATGCAGTCTTCTTTCTCCCTGCTTCATCTCTAAAGAGTGGGCAGCAGCCTCCAATCCAGATGCTTACATTAGGCATTTTCACAGCATCCCAACATAAACACACAGCATTTAAAATGTCTCCAACAGCAGCTGGAGAGTAGCTTAAAAGATGGGTAAAAACAGAGAGCAGGACAACTGCAGACTATAAACAGTGCCAAAACCACTGCCTGGTAGCTACAGGAAACAGGTTAACTACTGTCAAGGCTGTGGAAATATCACTGCTATGCTTTAACAGCCTTCCTTGGTTATTTCAGAGGGATGATGAAAGATACATTATGGCCTACTAATAAAAAGGTACCACACAGCTATTGAAATTTTAAAGGACTCTCCCACAGAAATAGTAATTTGATTTATCTGATCCTTTATTCTTCTTTTTACATTCTACCACGAAGCAGAACAGTAGAAAGCAGTGCCATATAACTTGGTTTCCTATATTAAGGTGTCTGCTTACCACTGAGTACAGTTTTGAAGCCCATCCCTAAACTGTCCTATTGTCACTGCAGTTTGTTTCAGAAAGGTCTTTCAAGCAGACAACCTGGAAACATTTCAGTTAGAAACCAGAAGATATGTTTCTGGTGTGCACCTAATGTGCTCCAGCCTCTAACTGGAATTAAAGTCCATAGGATCAGACTACAGCTAACCCAAAGAAATACCCCTTGCAGCAAATATAGCCTAGATGTTAGGACTATTACATCTTTCATCTTTCAGATCCAATCCTATTGTGTCACTCACTTCACATTAACAGAGACAAAGCCTCATACTCCCACATCTACTTATTAAAGCACTGTGCTTAAAGCACCACTATTATATTTGCCCAGGGAAAACACATTAACCTTACACATCACTGTAAGGCCTATTACAGTTCAAAGACTTTATGATGGAAACTATAAAGCCTGCAAATAAAGAAAGCCGGATGCTGTCCAGCTGTGAAACAGATTATGATGTTTGGGAAATACAAGCCCAGTACCACCTACTCCTCAGGCAGAGACACTCCTCCTTCACCTACTTTGGCCTTAAGATACATTACCCCTTCTAATTACATTGGTTACTCAGCTCATTTTGAGTGCAAAGCTCTAATTAAAGGACCTGGCATATCCACCCAAAACAACGCTCTAAATTTGCATGTGCTTTCTGTGATGCTGATGCAAGAAACTCTTTAATAGGCAATTATCAAAACCATTGGACATCAAAAGATTCTATGGAGCTAGTACTTCTTAATGCTCTTGAGCAGAGGATTTTTCTTTTAATGCTGTATGAGCAATCATACTAACATCACCAAACAACAGACTGATGAAACAGACAGGGGATCTGGCAGCTTTAAAGTGCATATTAATAACAATCATAACAGCTGTCAAAATAAATACAGTTACATTCCAAACGATATTTACATGGTAGACCATAATAAGGAAATGGTTCCAAAGGAGACATAACATCTAGTGAAGAAAATAAAATGAAGTTACACATTCCTTGCAGCCCTTTTATTGCTATAGAGTGCAAGATGAAGCTTTATGATCCATCGTGATCCTCTCACTGACTTTAAAAGAAAGCCCTCGTCCTTTTAGTAGTCAAATGAAAAAAGGCAAATCATTTTCAGAACCTTCACCAAACAGGCATTTAGTCATTAACGTGAAATACACTGAAATGGCATTACAGAAGGTACCCTTTAAACACACTATTAAGCAAGATTAAAATGGGAGTGTAAAAGGAATGATACAGCAGGTGAGAAAAAACATATTTAAATGCTAAACAAATAACTAAAACACAGAAAAAGTTCTGTTTACAACTCAAACAGTGATCAGTTGCCTTCACTCCTAAGTCCACTATCCTTGCATGAAAATCATCACACACATCACAGACCTAAATGGATGATGCTGTGATTGTATACCATGCAGCTTCGCCTCACTCTGCTACTCAGCTAAGCCCCTAAGTCAACAACCATGTGTTTTATTTGCTACGCTACCAAATGACGAGTCACTGCCTTCAGTGCTGGCATCAGTGTTGTTTTCAACCACACATAGATTATTTTTCAAGCTCAGTTTTCCAGGTGTTATCACCTTTGGGTTAGTTTTACTTGTATTTGTTAGGCTGAATCTGCCTTTCATTCTGCTATTGTCTATTCTGCTGTATCATTTCTCTACTATATTCCTGTTTGCAGTGTCTTCTGTGTAATCCCCTGGTGAACATCATTTACATGCTGTTTACCTTTCTTTTACCTAATTATTAGGGTTGTTTATCAAGGATCCCTGCACGGTGGCACTGATCAGAGATGCTGCTGAAGACACAAGATCTTTCTCCCATTTTGTTTTTTTAATCCAATCCTTTCTTTCTTTTTGCATATGCACCTATCAAGAGTTCAGCTTCACATACAGCTGGACACACAAATCTCCTTATCTCTAGGGCATTAAGGGCTTAAGCCACTTACAGTTTCATTACGGTACTGTCCCAGACCACCTCCGTGAATGCAATTTGCCCACCTCAGACTACTGTCCTCTTAAAACTGATTCCATGAAAGTTAACAGGTGCAATGTTGCTGCAGAGACAAAAGTTTCACTACCCCTCCCCTCTTTCCCCCAGTGTTATTAAAAGTAAGAGGCCTCATTTGTCTGTTAAGGCTCAACAAGGCTAAAGTCAAGCAAAGAAAGTCAGCTCTGTATCAGTCCAGCATAAATAATCACCAGGCAAAAAATCAATCCTAGATCACATTTCTTTCACCTCCACCACAAACCCAACAGGCAACTCCTGATAGAGCCACTACTTCCCTTTAAACACTGAAAATCTACCCCAGAGGATGAAAACAATCTCTGTTTCTGGATTTCCAGGCTCATCAAAATAAACTGAGCAGTCCAAGAAATATGACCCTGAATCGTAATTCAGCCCCACAGAATTAATTTGCTGTCCCCCACCGCTTCCCTCAGCTGAGGACAGACTATCCCATTAATGACCACAGAAGGTGCAGCAGGGGAGGCAGTGGGAGGGAAAAAGAAATCACATACGGGAAAAGTGTTGCCTTTTAAACAGGAAACTCTGCATCTGTGGCTAGAAGTTGCAAGTAAGACTCTAGTATTCCCTTACGAGAGATGAATAATGCATATTTCTTTCTAAACATGTACTGTGTTTTTATGTTTAGAAGCATGCAACACCCATTCCCATGTACCACAACTGAGGCAAAAAGTTCTAAGCTAGTCTTCCAAGATGGACAAGGATGCAGAGCAGAGGGGCTTGTATCACTCCATCCACTCCAAGGCAATCTGCAATTCCCATGGTGCTTTGAGACCAGGTATTAAAGCCTAATTACTGATGTAGATGAGTGCATAGTCTCATACTATTGACTGGCGAGTTGCAGCAGAAGGGGAAAGGAAAGAGAATGAGGGTCCATGGAGTAAAGCTGAGAAAGAACACCCATTTTTCTACCTTTGGCTTTAACCCACATAATATGATAAGTAAATAACTTGAGCTTTGAAGCTGAGTTGTTTGAGGGCTTTAAGTTCCTGCCTTGATCTTCCACAGCTTTATCTATATACCCAAACAGGATCCACAACATCCTTGAATACGTGTTAAGTAGCTGCTTCCTGTAAATCAAAGCATCATTTTTTCCTGATGGACAGTTTGTACGTTCTGCATCCCTCCCCCTTTCCAGCAGTGGGGAGTTCAGCCGACTCTGCAGCTGCACTCTTTGAGATCTAACGGATTCTGCTAATCCTGGAATGGTAATCTTAGTATTTAAAATATACAAGATAAACAACCAGACTGGGAAGCATATTTGTGTACATTTTAACAGCTTCTCTCTGCTGTGCAGCACTCCCCTGGCAGAGCTCTACAACCACAACTGCCAGAGTGCTCATGAAACGGTGCTCCCCAGGGGTGGGAAGAGTTCATCTAATGTTACTCACATTAAGATGTGCTTTGCTTTCTATTTTTCTTCCACAAGAACAAGGCTCCCTTCCTCCTTTATACACCTACTCTGAGGCTGTTTGAACACTGGCAAATGTCAACATCTTATAGGCAGATTAGGAGTTTTTATCATGTGTAAACACAATTTTAACTCCCAGCTGATCTCCCGATTACTACCAATTCTGACTTTAATCTAGATGTGGGCAAACTGCATTCCACTGTACTGGCAATGAGCTGTCATTGAACTCTGGTGTGGCAGGCAGCTCTAGCCATAACTTTTCAATATGCTGAATGACCATAATGTTGCAGTCAACATCTAGGTCCATTCAACTGTTAATCAAACAGAGTTTTCATTATCTAGAGTCAAAACTGCTTTTTCCTTTACCCACACTGGTTCCTACATTGAAGCCTTCCTCAAGTAAGTATTTAAGGACATTTCTAGACCGCTATAATCAAGTTATCTGTATGCTCAAAGTTTCTTCATAAGAACATGTGCAGAACTGAGACTTGCAATCTCTAAATGCGTGCACACCCTTTCCCCCTCTACTGTACCACTACCCAAGACATGCTGTTGAGAGCAACTATTAGGATACATCAGAATATTTAAGACAGTTAAGAACTTGCACAATGACTTTGTTTTGAGGCTTGTGCTTTAAGTAAACAGATTAATGTTCCTTGTAAAATATGCCAAGTCAGGCACAATACAATGTAAATTGATTTATTTGTGACAGAAAGGCAGTTAAATGCACCAGATTGGACCTGCAGGTGAACCCAGTTCACCAAATAAAAGAACAGTCCCATTTCTAAACCTGTCATATTTCCCATTTTCTTTGGGAAGAGTAGCATTTTGCTTTAAATAAAGACAACTAGATCTGTAATGATCATGGGTGCTGATAGACTGTTCTGAAACTAAACCCATCAACATTAGCTCAAAGAGTTTCTCTCTGCATAAAGCATTCCTGTTAGAAGCAATAAAGTCAGCCTGCTTTTCAGCAACCAGCTGCAGTGAACTGGCTCCAGGATTATGTCTGTGTACATGAAATTATTAATAAGAAAACCTGCTTTTCTCAAATAGAAACATAAAACACATTATGATATTATATGCTGAGAGACTACTTTGTCCGGTGGCACTGCTTTCTATTCATTAACTGTCAAATCCCAAAGTATGGCAGAGCAGCACAGTCTGGGACAGTATGTACAAATACAAGGTAGTGCCCGTATTAAATGAGTAGGGAGTCAAAACATTTAGTGAGAGCTGGGTCACATAGAGATTACAAACCCTAGCACAAAATTGGCTATTCAAACCAAGTAGGAACATTCCTTTGCTCTGCAGCAGGCGTTTGGGGCAGATTCTTATAACATTTTCTTCCCTGCTACATTTTGGTTTCTATTATATGTTCTAGCAGACATTGGCAGGCCAATTACCTTCACCTTCCATTCTGTACACCTTCTCAAGCAGAAGGCTGATCTCGAGCCTAAATGGCACAGAAACTATTACAAACACATCCTTTCCTCCCTCCCCAGCTTTGCTCCACCAGTGACTGTACACCTGAGTGAATACTGCATTAACAGGCATTCACTAACATTTCAGGTGGCAGCTTGAGTCAGTCTAATGCATGACGGTTTTTCTTTACAGTTAACTAAAAATTATGTAGATAGGGGTATGTTTGGAAAAACAATCAGATCTCTGAGGGGACACATTCATGATGAATTAGACATTCATGACTTCCTTCTCTAAAATTCCTGGTACCCAATATTTGGTACAAGACATGGAGGGAAATTCACTTCGGTTTAATAATTCATAACACAGAGTATAGAGAACAGGAAGGGATGTTTGGGAGTATTTTAAACAACAGGAGGAAACCTTGTAGAGTAACTATGCTCTTCCTTCTGCTATTTTTAACAAACACTTTCCAAATTGCACTGGTGGAAAGTGCTTGTCATTTGAGTTCCAGTTAAGTGTTTGCTGAAATTGAGCAGTTTAACATACCAAATATCCAAGAGCTCCAGGAGTATTTCACATTAGAGACCCTTTGTTTGGTGACCAACTCTGAGATTCTGTCCTGGACTTCCTCCTTCTGATGTCTTATGACCATATGCTTCTCCTTCATGAGAACAGATTCTGTATATTAAAAAGAGCCCTAATTTCTGTTGGACCACTTCTGGACCAGCTCTGCATCCAGACTCCCATGATCTACCTCACCTAGGAGAGCAAGCCTCTTCACATGCGCGAGCAGTCAAGTTAAGGTTCAGCACCGGACACTGGCAGAAAGAAAATCAACCCCACAAACATCATCAAAACAAAGATAGGACATGATAAACTGATAAGAACAGAACTGTCACACTGTGTTCCCAATCTTCAACTTTCTGGTCATCTACAATCATTTGTTTTGTGGTAAATGTAGAGCTTACATGGGTTTCAGCTGGGCTTTTCTTTAACAAGTGATGGTACTAAAGCATCTTTTGGACCTATGTTTGAGACTAAAGTTAGAATGCATGGAGGATTTGTGGGAGAATGTGGTTGGAAATACGCCCCCATATATCCTGCATGTATTACAAACACTGATATATACACACATCTGATTAACATTTTTTCCTTCAAAGCCTAAATCCAAATAGTAATACTTTGTTCTGCACTGGTATAAATGTATATATAAATACAGCATTTGAGACATTTATTGGAATACTAGTAATGGCCATGATGCTGTTAACTTCAACATATATTTTAGCTACTCCTCATTTGAGTTCTAAATATGCAGAATTTATCTTTGTAGAGCATAGTAGGGAATAAATGCAGTCAGTGCTCATAAATATCAAAGAAAAGCAATGGTAGGTAAATAGTGGGGTAGAGGGAATTTCTTTCCGAGTGTGCCTGATACTGCTTTCGGATTTATCACTATTCTATTACAAGGATAGAATTCTGTCTAAATATCTGTATGCACATTATACCAATCATTATAAAATCCCATATGATTATGGGAAAAAAAACCCACATGAAACTGAGGTCTTCCTTCTGACACAAGGCTTATACAGGATCATCTCCTCTACAATAATATGCCCCAAAATTCTTGTGTCCCTAGCTTATCAGTTATCTCCCAGTAGTTCTAATATTACCAAGTGGAACAGAGAGAAACTCTGGTGTATCTTGCAACTCCTCTTTGTTCTAATCATCATCCCACTGCCAGCATTTTCCACAGAGGCCATTGAGAAAAGAAAGGTTCAGCTTAGAAGTCCTGAATCCACTCACCTTTACTCCTCTCCTCTGTACCCACAACCACCCAAAGGAATCTATTTCACTTCACTGGCTGAAAGTGAGCCAAGGCAAACCAGTCTTTGTGAATATTATCCTCATCTTCTAGTCTCAGCTCTGCTGAGGATTTTCTTTGTGTCTATGTACACAGCAACCTCCTATCATCTTGATAGTCACAGATGTGACTTGATTAGAAAAACAGCTTGTGTCCATGGTGAGGGTACTGCTCAGAGTAACCTAGACTCTGTAACAGCTGTTTCATGATGATTATTTTGCAGTACAGTATGGCCCACATAAAGGCAAATGATAATTTAGTAAAACAGTTCTTCCTTCCCCCAAATTTCAGTATGAAAGAACGTTCCAGAATTTATTGCAGATACCACCTTTTCTATGCATCTTACATCCTCCTCTCCCAATAGATGCTCAGCTCCCAGAGCAGAGCAGGCTGAGCATCTGGGGAAATGGTGATCCAGCTTTAAAACACCTTCTTCCTCTTTCAGCCACAACCCCCTTCCTTCTCTTCATCCCACCAAACGTGCAGACCTAAGCACCAACCTCTCTGGCAGACAGTGGGTCCTGCTGACTTCTTGTGCCTTTATGTTTCACAGCTTCTGAAGCTCATTAGGGCTCAAGAAAAACAGAAGAGAGAAGGCTCAGACATCTTTTTTTCCTGCTTCTGTCAGAAGGGAGCATGAAAAAGGTGATGAAACCAGCTCAAAAGAACACACACAAACATACTGCTACTGCTATAATTTTGGCTTGCTTTCTTAATAATTGCCTTTTCCTCACTAGAATTTTCCTGAAAATGGAAAGAGTTCCCTTATGTTAAAATCCCTTGATAAAAAGGTGACTCAAACATCCCAAAGTTTAGAATTTGGAGCCTGAATCACTGGTCGATCCAGGAAATCAAAGCAAAGAGAGCTCATGCAAAGCTGCAGTGGTGAGACAGCACTGAACTGCATCCACATTATTTACATGCAGGGTATATTGCTGCCACAAAGGAGGGAAAGACATATCTACAGGAGATGGGACTATTATAAAGCTAGATCACTATCCCTTCAATCTGTTCTTTGTCTATTATCTTCACTGTGATTGTGACTATGCATATTAACAACTAGTGGCCCATTTTTAATGCAGGAATACTTTCTACTTGTTTTTTCTTTCCCTGCATCAGACCATTCTGGGCAGGGAAAGAGGTAATATCACAAATGTAGATATTTTCTTTCAGGAAGGCTATTCACTCAAAGTAATGCCCACTGATACAGTCCATAGAAATAAACTGAAAATACCCCACGGGTTGATTCAAGCCTGCTGGGGATTTAGAAGAGACCAGTTTGACCACTGCCACACTGGTGAAATGCCCAGCTAGAATTAGTCCTCTTCCCTCCAGCCTACCAGGGCATCGCTGTCTGTTTGCTTCTCACCACCCAGCCTGCAGGATTCTGTATCATGGTTCATGCTCCCAGTCAGATTAATTTGCAGAGTAACCTGCTATATTGCCAACAGTAGGGATTACAATGTCTCATCTCCCCTTCAGCATGACCTAAGACTATGCTCAGCAACAGGGACATCAAGCCTCCAGGTTCTAACCAGGTTTGTTTAGCTGGAGCAAACCAAATGGTAACAACTAATTAAAACCATCTTCTCTATTCTTTTGTTTGCTTCCAATTTTCCACTGGTACTTCTTCTTTACATCAATGTTGCTTCACAGGTTCTGTGCCTCCTAAGAATTACCTGTGCTACTTAAGCTCAGTAACACTTCTAAACATCATTAGGTTTACTACAAGTAGGCAGCTGTGAGTTAAATCAGAACAATGAGTAAAATTACAAACATGTAATGGAAAACCAAGCAAGCATTTTAAGAGGCTTAAGTAACTTAATACTTAAGTAACACCTTGGTGTGTTGCTTTGGTGGCCTGTGTTTGTAAGAGGGCAGGCTACATCACAGGCAGTCTATTATAGTCTATATCGGGAGTCCACGACAAATCACTTGAGGAAATGGTTCACACTCTTAGTCAGTTGCATTTCAGACAATTTTCTTGCAACTACTACCACGAAAACTTATATAATGTTGGGACTATGTTCAACCAAAGGCTGGCCTTTCTCCTGATAATAAGGGTGAATCTGTTCTCAAATTTCTGCATAAACACCCCAACTCTTCGGGGTAAGCTACTGCAAACCTGTTGAGAGATGTACCAGAACAAATACACAGTAAGCTCCTTGCAACTCTCTGCCAATGAAAAGCTCAATCAGAACTAGCCAGCACCCAGTTTCACATTACCCCCATTCTTTCCTTGCCTGTTTGAGCATCTGCTCAACCTCAGATAACTAGAGGAATTACTTGTATTATCATCTGTTGATTACACAGCCAGTATGTCTGCAAAAGAGCTTGTTCACCACTGTGGGAAGATGTTGTCATCAAAACTTTACAACAAATTGGAAAAAGCATGATTTTTTTGACAAAAGTACTGTTCTCATTACAGAAAACTTCACTTTCAAAGGTAACACACAAATTAAACCAGTATCTAGATACCACACCTTCTAAAACTTCAAAGGACCAAAGACATGGCTCCACCAAAGCATCTTCCAGGAGAGGAAGGGAGGGACAATAAGAGGGAGAGAAAGAAAAGACAGAAAGAGTCTGCGCTGCAGCACACTGTAAGACTTCAGTACTTAACTAGTATCTAAGGCTTACAGAACCCTATAGAGATGGACAAATTTGACCTTCAAATTTGTGTCATTAGCGAAGAAATACAGTAATGGGGCAACAATTTGCCTTCAGTTGTAGAACATCAAATAAAAATGATGAACCACCAGCACACAAAAAAGCTACTCATTCAAAAGAAATTTCGTTCAAGTGAATACAGGCACAAATGTGAGACAGTTCAGTCAAACAGGTAAGATCTGAAAGAGTTTCTCCTCTCCTGTAGCAAAGGACAGCCTAAAAACTTAGAATTCTAACTGCTGACCAAAAAAGACAAGCCACCATAACAGAAGCCTTGAGGAAAGTAATTGGGAACTCTCACTCTGTGCCTCACCACAGCTGACAGAAACTAAAGCCCAGTATTCAGCAGGTAGATTTGCTTGTCTGTGTCCAACTCAGTACTAGGAATCGAAACTCAAAGGAGGAACTCTGGGTGCTAATCTTACAGCATGAGCCACGAGCTGACTGTAGGTGGAAACTATCATCTCAGACATGAAAGTGCTATGTCACACACTGCAAACAACCACTTAAGGAACCAGTGAAATCCTCTGGCCTGAGTATCCCTACAACACAGCCTACAGCTTGGCTCAGATCCATCATGCTTGCAAGAGAAAGTTCCAGTCTTGATTTTACAAGTCTAGTGCTGGAGAAAGGAACATTAGCAGGAAAAATCATTCCAGGCATTAATAATCCTCAATAGATAATGCACTGGCATTTTGTGGCTTTGCATGTGTCTTCCCTCAGATTTGACCCATTTCATTAGCTCACACAGAATCCTCCTGTTCAGTCTGCTAGACCAGTACCATCTTTAAGCAAACTTTCTTTCCTTATCTATCTGCTTTAAGATGACAGTCAGGCTCTACACTTTAATCTTCAGCTAAAAGAAGCTTTAGCTGAGGTCTCAAATTTCTTCACTACAAGGCACAATGTGCAAAGCTTTAATTATTGCTGGTGGCTCTTCCCTAAAGCCTGTTTAACATATGGTCCTGAGGAAACAGTCTTTCTGAAGATACAGGGCCTACATTCCTGTCCACCTCTATCCACTACCATTACAACAAGGTAGAGAAGAGACAAAATACCTCTATTTTACAGAAAAGAGATGCAAAGTAAGCTGAACTAATGGAAAGAGGGCACTGAATGGGAAATGAGTTTAGTATTAGGCCCCCTTTCCCACTACAATTTGAACGTAGTTATTTGAAAGCCTTCATGCAAAAAGCCCAAAAGCACAGAAAATTTACATGACATCTTCCCACCCTGTTACTTCACTTTACATCATGACAGGAAAAAATTATAGTAAGATAAAGTAATTTGGTCTGATGGCTCAATTTACTAATACTCTGTTCCTGCATGGTTTCTGCTATTAGTGGCAATGCTTCCACCTTTGGTAACTGCTGCAGTACAACTTTGCACATGTGCCATCAATGGACAGAAGCTTGTTAATTCCTTCAAACCTATAGCTTGTTTTACAAGTTTACCCTTGTGCTTGCAGGCTACACACTGGTAAAACTGGACCCTGTCTTATCAAATTCGAAGCTGGTATTTCAATTTCTACAAAAAACAAATGGAAAGATCCCCTGTGAACTGTATTATCAGCATTAAAAAGTTATCTGCTCTTTTTAATCTAATGCTGGTAAAACTGTTGCAAATTAACTGGTAAGTAGAACCTAGGCTTTTGTGTATAAAACAACAAAGGTAATGGCTATTGCAGAGTTCAGGTACAAATTCTCATCAGCATCAAGTCATTCCACCACATATTTAACTGATGTTAAACAGGCAATGCAAAAGTATGCATGAGAGAATGTTCTGGCAAGATCACTTCATAGACAGCAGAAAACAAGAAATCTATCCCAACCCCAAATGTGGTCGATTGCATGGCCCTTCACATACTAACTTTGATCTGAAGAGATCTAATTAAACAGGTTTGACAGTATACATGCAACACAAGCACACCACTATCTGTGTACTGTTCTGAACACTCCAACCAAGAGCTTCCCATTTTATGCAAGAATTTCAGCTCTTTTATTATCTGCCAGAACACAGAGAATGAAGTCTTGGCTCGACTCAAATACATTTGTCACGTCCACTGTCTACATACAAAAGAGTGACAAATCCTGCATTACACAGGTAGACTGAAGTAAGGCTGCAAGCTCTAGTTCTGATTTACTGTATGTTAAATATTAATGAATTATTAAGGAATCATTCACTGAGGTTTAAACAACATTACTTCTTACATATTTCTAAAGCTCTGCTAATGTATTTTTAATAACAGATAATTAATTTATAACAACATTAAATCTAAAGTAAATCCTCAGTTCAAGCCATAAAAGAAACCCATTGGAGAGTGATGAGATATATACTGTTGCTCTATAATAAGGTCACTTCTTCATTTTATTTCTGCATGATACACCACTTGCATAGCCAAACTAGTACAGACAGGCAAAACTTATAAAGCCTGATGAGCAATAAAAGCAGTGACCTCTGTAATAGGGTTCTGTGTTGCTTTCCATTCTAACAGTCTGTTTTCAAACTGCATTCCATAATGCTTCTTGTCCTTCAGCAGTGACCTACCACATCTGGCTTAATCACTTATTGTTTCTGCTCATTGTTACAGCACAAATAATTTAGTTTTCTGAACAAATAATTTTCTTATTCTAAATGTATCTGAAAATCTATTTTGCAGCTCCAGTGCTTGGTAAATACAGTGTTTAGTACACGTTGTATATTTTCCATGACATGCTTCCTAACACTGAGAAGCTTGCTGTTCAAGTGGGTCTGCACCTATGCATACAGCTCATCAGGCTGGACATTATACTCAAGCCATAGAGGGGAAGGACTTCATCAGCACTTGGCAGGAAGTTCTGGATGACAGAGATACTACAAAATTCATGACAAGCAAACCAAATGCATACAGTCTTCGCACCTTTTCTGCAAGAAACCTGCTCGCTTGCTTTGTGAGACTGGGTGCTAATGTCTGAAAGAGCTCAGTGGCTGAACAAGGCACAGGGTTGGGACATACTGAATGAGACAGTAATGACTGCCACACCTGTATCTGCAAGAAGACATGCATTTCTCTGTTTCATAAGCACCACTGCATGATCATGAGTCTTAACCCATCAAACTGCTGAGAAACTGGTCTGTAAGTATCAACAATCTCATTATACTGCAGGAGTATTTTGCTCATATTTCACTCTTTGTGTAACAAACTACCTAGAAAAACCAGATTTCTGGCCTTATTCTGTCCTTTGCACACTCAACAAGATCCTCCAACTACTGAAGCCACAAACCAGATTTTAAAAAGCCCTTGCATGATAATTGCTTCTAATTCTTTCACTCTTCCAACCTTAACAGTTTACTTCTCCTTATACCAGCAGAATCTACCAAATCCTTCTATACTATGAGGCCACACCAGCCAGCCCTGCTGAGTAAAGCAGATGAAGTTGAAACCCTCAAAGATGCCACACAAATCTTTCCGAACAGAAGTTTTAATACAATGACAGGTTTTTTATCTGTGTCCACATCTGTAAAGCAGAAAAATAAGGAAAACCTCACCTAGCCCCTTTCCTAAGGAGCCCAGTCTCACTAAGAGGGAGTTGTGAAAAGTAGGAGAGACCAAGAAATCACTGCAGTTACTTCCATTCATGTCACAGGGGTACTCAAACTGTATTCCTCCTAAAGCTCCAGGCAGTGAAATGCTGTGACAAGAAAAGTGCCCACAGCAAAGGTCTGTCTGAGAACTCGTTCAGAAGCAGCAAGTTCTCACATAGAAGAGGATTTTTCCATCAGCATGCCCTAAACAGATGAAGTGTAAGCTCTATCCAACTCACAGAGGCAGGATCAGAAACTGCCTGGTTTTCTAGTCTTAATTCTTAATAAAAACTCTTTCTTCTACTGCTCAGTTCTAATACAGCATCAGAAAGCTCCATATTAAGTGTCTCTGAAGAGCTGCATCTTATACCAATCAAGCAATGTAGCTTAGTTTATACTTAGATCCTATTTTTCCTCTTATTTTATAGAGAAATTCTCTTCCTCTTCCCCTCTAGAATGACCATAATTGTATCTATAAAAATACAGAGCATATGGAACACTTTCCTCCAAGCGATGGAACAGAGTGCCATAAAAGCAATGAACATAAGCAGTTTATTAGAGGTGGTTTCCCTTCCCCATCATCTACTCAGAGCTGCTGTGAAATTCTATTGAAGTCATACTGTGCAAGGGTACAAAACAGCTATGAAAGAATTTGCCTGCATTACATAGGGTTTACTGGTAATTAGCTCTTGTACACACACACAGTACATAAAGACTGCTTTTTTTTGCTTAGGAAGTGATGATGTTTTAAGAGGATGTCCTTTGTTGATATAAAGCTCACATCAGGATTGTAATTGGAGTTAACGTCTACACGTCATTTTATGTAACCACTTGACAATGGTGGTCTTGGCTAATTAGTTTCTGTTAGTTAAAAGGGAAATGTGAATGACATTTTCTTAGGGCATAAAGAGAGAGACATCAGCTTACTCAGACTAATAACATCAAGGTGCTAGTTCTTTCCTGTCATATCCACCACACACTTCTGATCACATCGTCAGATCTGCAATCTCTCACGCACCGGAAAACGGAACCTTCGCTCCTCCTTTGATGATCTCTTCTCTCTTAATATTAAGCTGAATGAATCACAGAAAGGATGAACACATCTAAAATTTGTATCTGAAGTAAAAACTTTGTCCACAGCCTCGCTTCAAGAATTGAGTTAGCCAAACTTTTCAGGTGGACTTGGAAGCAGAGGAGTGAGGAAGAGCCAGCCTTTCATGACTGCCCAGACTCATTTTCTTAATGAACAGCAGAGTATTACTTCTACTGTTTTTCAATCTCCCTTTCAGGCAATGCTTATCCAAACCCTTGAAGCAGGCATACTCCTCTTTTTGCCCTCTACTCCAGTATTAGCAGGTATGCTATTCCACTTCAAGAAGCCACCATCTACGACTGCCAGAATAAGGAGTGTCATTCTAATAAGGGATAGGAAAGGAGGACAACTAATTCCTTTAGGTACCCTGAGAAATTCAAGCCACCATCTGCTTTCCATCTTCGCTTTAGTGGTTTCTAGGAAATTTCGATAAAGAAAGGGGAACCCAAAGGGAAGTCTTAAAGTAACAATCTAGTACCTATTCCTCTGACCCCCAAAAGGCAGAGCGCAACAGGACTTGCTATGCGCAGCTAGAAGAGCTGCAACACAAGGCTCTTGTCTCCTCTCAGTTCCCTGAGCTGAGATTCTTGGCACAGCAGGGAAGGAAGGAGACAGAAAGGACAACAAAGAAGCAGAAATATTAGTTACATGCCACCTTGCATAGAGCATTCTCTGCTGGCAAGGCCTGTCACATTCCTTCTGGCCTCTGTGTCATCTGAGCAGCCTGAAGAAGTCAGTCAGAAAACCTGCTCAGCAAACTGACTCCATGATTCAAACAAATTACAACCAGACAACACAGTGATAGGGGTGATACATATTAAACATGGTATAAATACAGACAGAGTGTGTCACAAATGTGAGGAAAGGCTTTTCCTGCCATATCATTTCAACCACAGTAAATCAAAAGCTACAATAATAATAAGCAGAATTTGCGACTAACCAGCGGCAGAAGAGGCTCTCATTTCTCCTGTGACTTCTACATCTTTGCAGTTTGAACTTTTTCTGGCAGTTAGGAATATAGTGAAAGCCTTTGTGAACAAAAGCTCAACACACCAAAAATAAACATGGGTCCTCACAAGGAAACAAAAGAGGCAAGTGAGATCTAGCAAGTAACTGAACAGTTACTTGATGAAATCTGTCAAGTAGTCTAGAGGAAAAGGGATAAAATAGCTTTTATTCATGGCACTGAGCTGGAATTAGGAAAAGGGTTTCCTGCATCCTTTTGAACAGAATTCTACCGAAGCTACAGGCTTTAAAAACCCCAAATAGCTATGCAGAAAAATATACAATACCAGAAGTGAGATTTTTTCTCTACACAATATAATGGACCAAACATAAGCAGAAAAGCTGGAGTTTCTCCAGTCACCTGGAAAACAAGCCATGTGATGCACATCTGATTCATCTTTATTAAACACGACAGTAAGAATCCCTCTGCTATTCTACCACACTCTTACAAAAGCCCTCAAGTCAATGGACCACAGCAAAACCAATTTGCAAACTGCAAAACTGGAAAGAAAAACCCCACTGGTATGAAAATGGAAATAGGTGAAGATGCGAAATATCTCATTGTTTCCGGTTAGAGCCCTGCTCTCACTTCCAGCTGCCCAAACAGCAGAAAACTCTGCTCTTCAACTCACTGCTAGTTCACATCAGTGGAAGAAATTCAAGTCAACAGATAAAGGTAAACCTGACTATTAATTACATAAAGGTCTGGAAGTCAAGGGAGGGTGCACAGTTGCTAAAGGGACATGAAAAAGGTTCTGTCTAAAGTGAAACATATCCATTTTTGATTTACATCCCTAACATAATAAAAGCATCACTTTGCCAGTGCAGCTTTGGCCATTTTTAGCCCAAACAAAACAAAGCATTTTCAGACACACAAAAAAGGAATTTAAGAGCACATAATCTAATAAAGGCATGAAATTTCCTTCTTTAGCTTAAAAATGATGGAATACATATATATATACACTGATATTTAAACATAGTGCAGTAATTCTCCTAAAATAAATTCAGAAACAAACCAAAATAAAATCCATCAGATGTAAAGGAAACATGTGAGGCTCCTCCCTCCCTGACTGCACAGAGCTGGAAATCATTCACTTGAGCAGAGTAAAACAATGGCTTTAATTTCCACCCCCCTTAAAAATTTGCTTTAGAACCTTGACAGTGAATTCAAGGAGACAAACCCCACCATTTACACCACATAAAATACTAAATAGGCATTGCCTGTTAACACAGGGCTTAAACCTGGCACCCCACTAGACAACACTTTGTTGTGCCATCATGTTTGAGGTTCCACTCCTTTAATTCCACTTTTAAATACATGACCCAATCTAACATCCAGTGTGATTGACAGGCAACTTTCCATCAAATTCAGAGGGTATTTGGCAGTACCTCCAGAGGCTTTACTTCCACCTGAACATTTTCCATGCAAAGGTAAGTTCTGGAGTTATACTACTTGAATTCAGTGAACAAGGTCTGGCTTTTGGGCTAACAGAGGAAGCTAGAGCAAGCAGCCTGGCATGCTGTAAGAGAGTTACACTACACCCAGCGAGCTGTCTTCCTAGTATAAAGCCCTTCATGTTCCCTCAAAAACTGATTAAAAATCCAACTTGTTTTTAGATTGGTTACTAAACCAAAGAACTTCAGCATGGCCTTTGTTCTCTGTCATTTAGTAAGCCCCTTGAACTTAGAATACTACATGTTCTGTATTTGTGCTTTGAATGAAGCACAGTTTGGATGAGTACATCCACAGAAGTATCTCAAACTGGATATCCCAGACCAGAAAAATTAAAACAACATACTGAAACATTCAAAACCTCCTTCATTGGGTTCATGAATTAAGGCAGAACTGATACCAATTAATACAAATATACCATTTGATACCATTTATGAAGCATTGGTTTTCAAGTCTAAATACGTTCTCCATTAGCAGTTAGAAACAGGACTATTCACATTAGGCACACAGCTAGGAAGAAAAAGCACCTTAAAATCTTTCTTTTGAAGACAAGGAAAACAGCCAAAGTAAAATCCTTAATGAAGTGAAGTTGAATGAAATGATCTATTTTTCACCCAGTCTTAGCTCAGGCCAATAATCCCAAAGCCTGGAAGTCATACTAACCAGTTTGAATTCGAACATAACTGAATGGCAATAAGGGCTTTCATGAAAAAGAATGCAGAGTGTAACTGCAATGTTTTGGGAGTCTTCCTACATTCGTTTTGATCATCACTACTGAAAAATAAACCTGAAGCAAGGTTAGGATTTCTCTTTCTCCTAAAGAGAAGAAAAAACCCCAAACCAACACAATCAAGTAATAGTGTTGTGTGAGTTAAGGAGGAAATTCAGTTTTGCCAAAACATTTACTTTTCCCCAGAGAAGTATGGAATGAAAAGCTTAATTTGCCTTTAAGCGCTGCCTTAAAGAAAAAAAATGAATAAAAAGGGAAAACAGTAAACTCCAATTTAGCCAGTTTTCACCATGTTTACTTTGAGTAAAATTGCATCAAGAAACATGGGTCTGCAGAAAATGCTAGAATGAAATCCTTATTGATTTCACCTAAAAAAGGCATTTTCTAATCAGCCTGAACAATTAAAGATATTGAATTGGCTTTTCAAAAGGAAAAGTAAATTTGGATGTTCATATCTCACTTCAGGATGAATTATATTCTCCCTGTCATTTGTGTTTCTGAACAAACTGGATAGTATAACATTCCTGTGGTAACCCTGTGTGCAAAAATGGAGAAGTGGTGGATGTTACCTAGCATGTTGTGGTAAAGTGGACTGTCGTGTCCATGGATAGTAAATGCAGTCATGACTAGCGGGACCTCTACACCTGCAGGCAATTACAGAACAAAAGACGTCATTTGCCATTCACAAGGACATGCACATGCATTCGCCCTTGTCCACACGTGGAAGATGGAAGACACACAGGGAACGATCACTCAGCAAGTACCTATCCATCAGGCCGATGCAGTCCTCAAGACGTGGCCCGATGCACCTGCAGCAAATCCAAATTGAAAATAGGGAGAGAAAGGGAGAAATCGGTTATTTACAGGTCCCAGCAGCAGGAATCCCCTCTTTGTGACAAAATCTTAATTGCAATTCTCAAGAGAGACCCAAGTCACCACAAAATTATAGCTTGTGATAAAAACAACCTTACAATGGGAACACTAATAGCAACAGCACTCTAAGGTTGGACATATTTTGGCTCAAAGGCAGGTTTCACCTGCATACGTGGGAGTTGTGACAATAGAGCTGCTTTTTCTGGATGTTGTCGGAATCATCAAACCAGTGATTACTGCACACAAGCTACTCATTTGCAAGAAGAGACCCCCAGGAGCACAACACAAAACTTCCTTGCTTTCTGTAACTGATGCAATTGCTCATTCTGTTCTAAAGCTCCCAGTTCAGGCAACTCTAGTAATACTTTGGAAGCTTACGATACCTGCATCAGGGAAACCCAAGGATGAACATCCAACAGCAAAAATCAGAGCAAAACAATATCTGCTGATTCAGGTATTTTATTCCGCTTTCCTTAGGTGCTGCCAAAAGTCCTCCACCTCCAAAAATCAGCAAGTGCTCATCAAACAAAAATGCAGGGAATCACTATGCAGCACCACTAAAGCATAACCATAGGGAAAGATACTGCAAAACACAGCTATGCAAGGATTTTCCTTGCCCTCATGATGCACAGTACCTGAAGTGGTGCCCTATGTCCTGTGTGTTCAAATAGCAAGTCAATTACATATTTACACAGCACTGTCAGGATTCTCAGAGACTTAAAGTTAAGCTTTTAGAGGTTAAGACAACCTGACACCCTTGTGTTGGATGTCCAGATAGTGCACCTGCAGCCATAGAGTGCACTCAGCTCTCTGCATTTTAAGGAAATAAAACCACTTATTTATCTCTTTTAAGATCCCAGGCCATTTTATTAACAGGCTCTTTGGCTTGAAGTCCACTATAAGAACAGGTGATCTGATGTTTTGGTAGACTGAAACTCACTTCTGTTGAGGCAGTTAAAATTGAAGGTATGATCCCCAACTCCTTTAAAGTCCTTTGTTTTTAGTTTGGCTTTGATAGAGGAATATGCACGTCAAAAATCTGAAAGAGTTCAAATATTCTCTCATGGGATCTTCTTTCCACTTCACCATCACTTGCCACTCATCAGCTTTTGCTGCTTTTAAATTAGCTGTTGCTCTGCCATTGTAAAATAAATTCAATGAATTCCATTTCCCCTTACCTGCCCATCAGGGAGAGCAGAATGACAGAACCTTACCTCTTGTTTGTTTACTTGAATTCTTATTTTAACACAAAAACTGTGACATGCAAACACAAACTGGAAGGATTTCCTCAATAATGGTTTCCTTCAGCAAATGTGCAGACATAAAAAGGATTCATTAAATACCCAGGTGGCCAGATAATGCATAAATGGAAAGGGAAGATTTAACTGCAGTTCAAAAACTTCATAGAGAAAACTCCTGCTGGGTGTTTTTTGAGATGTGAGCTGTCCTTGGCTTCAGGACTTGAGAGTTCAGGACTGTCTGAATGCTAACCAGCCTCAAATGCATCCAGCACGTCTTCCTTTCATGGCATTCTCAGCAATTTGCAGATAACCAGTTCAGTAATGAAGGAGGCTGGAAAGAAGCTGTTCAGATCTTCCATTTCCTAGCACGTCAAGAGAAGCTGAGCTCTGACTCTTGCTATAAATAAAAAGAAGGCCCTCTTCAAATTAGAGGTCTGAGAGCCCATTACTACTAGTTCAGACAAGTGGCAGACCAACATAAAGAACCTACTGTCTTGGAGTCATTTCACATCTGTACACTTATTCTGTCTAGCTTTTGGAGAATAGGACTTGGATCCAAGGAGAGAGTGCTGCTTAGACCTCACCCACTCCAAGATGAAATACCACTGATTTTTATTTAAACCTCTCATCTTCTTCAGTGGATTTCCCAGCTCCAAAGAGAAAACTCCATCCAGGTACAACTTCCATTATTCCAAGTCATGTTGAACAGCTTCCCACTCTCTGACTGGCTGTCCTGACTACATGCAGTAAAGTACAACACTGAGCGAAGGCAATGGCTGTTAGGAAGTTATTTTGCACCATCAAGTCATCAGTTGTTTTTCCTCTGGAAGTAACTTCTTTGGCTTCAGGCTTTTTGACAAAAAACACACACAACATTGGTACTCCATATACCCCCCAGGGCTCCTTTTTCTGCTTGGACTCTGGATGATACTTTCACTTCCAAGTTTGCTCTGTAAAATGAACTTGTTAACTAATACATGCCAATTTACTAATGATATATTCAGTATCATACAACAGTCCAATACAGCTTATACAAAATCATTACACTTGGAGCTCATCCTGGCTTTACAGATAATCATCCCCTGAAAGAAAATGACAAGTTAAGATAGTATTAAAATCTGGAATAGCAAATGTTTTTTTCCTGAAACAATCCTTTTTCCCTCTGTCACAAATACTGTCTTTCAGCAGTTTTCATTAGGATTGAAAGGCAGGGTCTGAACCGTTCATGGATGTGGAGCAGTGAAGCCATTTGTAGTCAGATGAAGACTCAAAAATCTTTGTCATTAGAAACAATCACAGAATGGTTTGGATTGGAAGGGACCTTAAAACTCATCTAATTCCAGCCTCCTTCCATGGGGCAAAGACATCTTCCACTAGAGCAGCTTACTCAAAGCAACCAGACTGCACAACTACTCAAATATGATGGATAGTGGCTTAGCCACTTCATCCACCAATTCCCTCAGGACCCATGGATGCATCTCATGAGCTCCCATGGACCTGTGCACCTTCAGGTTCCTTAGATGGTCTCAAACCTGATCTTCTACAGTGGGTGGTTCTTCATTTCCCGAGGCCCCACCATTGCCTTCTGCGACTTGGGTAGGGTGGCTGGAGCTCTTGTTGGTCAAGACAGAGGCAAAAAAGTCACTGATTATCTCCGTCTTCTCCATGTCCTGGGTAGCCATGTCTCCTGTTTCCTTATGGAGATGATCCATGTTTTCCCTTATTTTCCTTTAATCCCCAAGTGCACCTATAGAAGGTTTTTTTTTGTTGCCCTTGATGTCCCTGGCCAGATTTAATTCTACCAGGGCTTTAGCTTTCCTAACCTGATCCTGGCTGCACAGACAATTTCTTTTTATTCCTCCCAGGCTACCTGTCCTTGCCCCCACCCTCTGTAGGCTTCCTTTTTGTGTTGGACTTTGTCCAGGAGTTCCTTGTTCATCCTTGCAGGCCTCCTGATGTTCCTGCCTGACTTCCTCTTTATTGGGATGCATCACTCCTGAGCTTGGAGGAGGTGATTCTTGATTATTAGCCAGCTTTCTTGGGTCCCTCTTCCCTCCAGGGCTTTATTTACCCCATGGTACTGTACTACTCAGATCCCTCACGAGGCCCAGTCTGCTCTCCTGAAGTCCAGGGCAGCAAACTTCCTGTGCACCCTCCTCAGTCCCCCTAAGGATCTCAAACTCCACCACTTCAAGCAAAACTGATTATACTATGGCATAAGCAGATTAACTCTGAAGAGAAACCCTTAGTTCTGATGATGACCAGTCATGCAACTATTGCTATGAATAGCCAACTGATAATCAGGCTGTTACTTAGCTATCAGGAAGGGCATTCTGACAGTGACAATACGAAAGCTGAACTGGGGCAGGAGATTGAGGAATATTTTATATCAGCAAAACAGTAACAGTTTCTTATTCAGAGCTTATTGTCATTAAATCTGTACTGTTTTTTTCCTATGAAATTCATAATGCCTTCCTAAAAATACACCCAACCCTTAGGGGCAAGACAGTACTTCTGCCTTCAGATCCCTTCTGGACCACACACATGTTGATAAGGTTCTCCTGATTTCTTAGGTCTTGCCTTATAAAGTTTTGATGAAGAGTAATATACTTCTTCCAAAAAGCTGTGTGAGAAAATGACTTTCTATGAGGAGGAGAGGTGTCCAGTGAGAACTCCCACTTGTGTCAAATGCTATTATATAATTAGCATTTTATTTCTGTGAAAGTGTTCCATTTTGGCTCGCTCTGCAACAAGAGGTGCCAAGTGCTGTCTGACTCTTGAATTAAATGGGATAGCCGTCCCACATGCCCCAGATCTGCTCCAAACTGGCTTCAAGTACCTGATGTTGAGCATGGGCATGTAAGGCCAAGAGCGTAGTTATTACTTCCAAGGAAGTCACTCCTTGATGGTTCTCCTAGTCAATGCAAAATCATTAACAGGGCTGGATAATTACATACCTATTAACAGAAGCAGCCATTATCATTGAATAAGGGAGGAGAATGGTCTAGGGTTTAAAGCAATCATCTGCAGGGACCATGATGAAATTATGGTAAGACTCTCCCAGGAAACAGGGATGGGACAGACATCTTCCCTGGTGACAACAGGTAGGAGTGACTAGGAACAACATATGGGAACAACCCATTCCAGCAAGCAGCCAGATTTAAAAAGAACAGCACTGCAGGAATGAGATAATACCACACCAGGAGCACTGCTCTGCAGCAGCTCAACACTTTTTGATGATTATCCAAGCTGTACTGAGAGGGCATCAGTTTTATTCCAGCAATTGATCTGACAGAGAGGAGAAAAGACATGCTAGATAAAGTAGAATTACAGTTCCTCTGTACCATTCAGTCATGAGCCAAGTATCAAGATGTGTTCCCTCCACAATCTATCTCACTGAACAATCCTGACTGAGGGGAATTTAAATACTAATTTTTAAAGGAAGGGTATGAAACTAGAGAATTCTGTATTGAAGGAGAAAAGGGGCAAGAGTTTGCCCTCTCTCTGTGGGCACATTCAGCCCCTGATAACACTGGCAAGAAGATGGACAACCCATAAGCCCCAGACATCTTGGGTAGTCATTAACATAATCATATACCAGAAAGTCTTTAGCAACACTAGAAGAAAATACCCAAGTGCACCCAGACTTGGGGGGTGGTGGGGTATTGTTTTTATGAGGGATAACCAAATACCTAAGAATAGATGCAGTAACTCTTTAATAAGAGCATGAGGATTTCCATGAGGAATAGTATTTTACTCGCAGCAAAGGGATAGCTCCTCACCCAGGAGATAACCACACCTTTTCCTATGTAACCTGGCTGTGAAACCTCTTGCCCTTTCACTAGTGGCAATTTATCAGTTCCTCTGGGGATTGACACACAATGCTAAATGAGACATTCTTTTACCAGCTGCAGAAAATAAGAAGGGATAACTGCAAGTTCAAGGCTTAAATGCTAACAAAGGAACACTGTGTCACCAAGGGTTGCCAATGAGTACCTGCTACAACTGCCTAATACTTTTCCTGTTTGTTTATGAACTAGAACTTCAGATTTTCATCACAAAAGTCTTCCTTCTTGATCCTGTTCTATCCAGGGAGATAAAAACAAGTAACACTTGTAAACTACTGATGCCTATGAAGAAGTGGAAAGGCATGGAAAACATTCTGCTCTCTTTCTGCACTACGAGAAACAGTTGTGACATGAAGATAAGTAACACTTAGACCTCCCCAGAAAAGAGGAGGGAATGAGAAGTAGTATTGCGTCCTTGTTTCCTGAAAGGCCAGCAGAGCTGCAAGGCACTTCGTAAGTAGGGTGGACAGTAAATCTATCATACACTGCTGGGCTTGTCAGACTTGATCAGAATTGGCACTTACACCATTTATTAAAGCCAGGACCAGAGCTCCTGAAGTGAGCTCATCTTTTCATATTGTTTCTTTTTACTCTCTTCTTCCACAGTAGCAGCATTTTTCTTATTGCATAACTGATTTAAAGGGTCTGAGAGGAAGACAAATCTGTAACAGATCCTGGCTGTGTCTTTGCGATCTCACTTTCATTTCCCTAATGGCTCTATTGTAATTAGATTTGCAAAACCAGCAAAAGGTCTCATTTTGAATGGCAACAGCTGTTGACATCAAGATTACATTGAATAATTTACTGGTTTAATTTTAGCTGCTAAACAATAAGAGCCTCCTGTTGAAGATTATTTCACTGTCTGAAGTTTGCTCTTCTTTCCCCCTGGCTGCCTTTCCCTTCCTTTGTTCCGTATGCTGGACAGACATCACCAACCATCTCATCAAAAAAACCCAGCATTTAACTTGCGTGGCCCATACAAAACAACAGTTGTGCATGTGACTACTATTATTTTGTGGCATAGATCCTTAATTTTGGCTCAGATACATGGGCTGTATATTTCCAAATGTAACAAGTGATTTTAGGCACTTAGCACTTGAGAAGTCGACGTTCAGAATCAGACTCCTGTACGAAGCCTGGTTTCAGACAAACCCTTTGCATCAGTCCCCATATGAGAGAAAGAGCATTAACACTTTCATCTCACAGTAGTGCTGCCAGGTTAGTTCACCAACAGCAAGGAGCAGAGATGAAAATTCTGTCAACAAGTGAATACCAAACATAAAGTCATTTTACAGGCCTACACTGAAGTGTCACTGGCAGCATTTGCTCCAAACGTCTGGCAGGTAGAAGGAAAGCTAAGAGCACTGCTGTGAAAAGCTGTTCTCTGTGGTCTTCAGAAGGGCTTGAAGCTTTTTTTTCTGTTAAACTGCTGGACGTTCATGACCAGAACCCAAAAGTCATGAGACCCCTGAAAATCAAAAGTCACACTACTGCTGCACACACTCGGTTTTCGAGTGCAACAAGTGCTTTACCCACCCAAACTGTATGTAAATAATCATGTGCTATAAGCAGTAAATAGGATGGCTCACTTGACAGAATTGGTACTTACCCTTGGGTGCAGTTTGGATGGCATGGATGGCACTCACGATCCTCATCAGCGTATTTAAAAATGAAGCTGTTGGCCCCCTGTAAGCCATCAGGACATTTTTCCACACAATTTGGACCATCCTTAAAGTGGAAACACTTTGTGCAGTGGTCAGGTCCCTGGAGATGTGGAAGAAATAAATGCAGTGCATTCAAGTTCCTCTGTCTCTTCCTCCTGCACTAGAATTTGCAAGTCCTCGACTGGCAGCACACTCAGCAACAACTGTTAATAGCACTTATTTATAGAATCATAGAATAGTTAGAGTTGGAAAGGATAACCTTAAAGACCGTCTAGTTCCAAGCCCTCTGCTATGGACAGGGATGCCTCCCACTAGACCATTTCACCCAAGACTCTGTCCAACCCGGCCTTGAAAACTGCCAGGGATGGAGCATTTACCACTTTGTTCCAGTGTTCCTGTTCCAGTGTCTCATTACCTTCACAGGGAAGAACTTCTGCCTTAAATATAAACTGAACTTCCCAGGTTTACGTTTTAACCCATTACCCTTTGTCCTATCACTACAGTCCCTGATGAAGAGTCCCTCCTCCAGCATCCTTGTAGGCCCCTTCAGATACTGGAAGGCTGCTCTGAGGTCTCCACGCAGCTTCTCTTCTCCAGGATGAACAGCCCCAACTTTCTCAGCCTGTCTTCATACAGGAGGTGCTCCAGCCCCTGATCATCCTCGTGGCCTCCTCTGGACTTGTTCCAATAGTTTCATGTCCTTTTGATGTTAAGGACACCAGAACTGCACACAATACTCCAAGTGAGGTCTCACGAGAGCAGAGTAGAGGGGCATGATCACCTCCTTGGACCTGCTGGTCACACTCCTTTTGATGCAGCCCAGGATACGGTTGCTTTCTGGGCTGCGAGTGCACACTGAAGCCAGTTCATGTTCAGTTTCTCATTAACCAACACCCTCAAGTCCATTTCCACAGGGCTGCTCTGAATCTCTTCTCTGCCCAACCTGTAGCTGTGCTTGGGATTGCCCTGACCCATCCTACACCTGGCTTTGTTGAACTTCACAAGGTTGGCATTGGCCACCCCTCAAGCATGTCCAGGTCCCTCTGGATGGCAAACAAGCACTGAACAATCCGTATGGTTCATTTAGGATGCATAAAAAAATTACCTATTGAAACAACCGCAAAGGCTAACCTAAGTTTGAAAGAAACAAAACCCCAAAAATATTGTTCAACTTAACTCAGAAACTGAGACAAAATTCCATACATTTTGTGGCGAAATAAAAGCAAGAAACAGAAACTGCAGAGCTGCAGTAGAACAGGACAGAGCTGAGTATAAGGAACAACAGCAGTGATAAAGAGGGCACTCAAATCACAGCTGCATGCTAGCTCTCATCTAAAAACAAAGTCTGTCTGTACCATTAAGGCATTAAAACAACTCAGGAAAGAAAAGGAAAACTTTTCCAACATTTTCTAAAGGGGGCTGATCCAAGCAAGTTTATTCCCAGCACCAATTTAACATGAGCAGAATTCATTCCCTGCATGCAGAGACTGCATATTTTCTGCTTTTGTTAACATTAATTTTCAATAGCTGCTTTGAAGTCTGTGAGCAGAAAACTCCTGTGCTTCAGCACTCTTTAACTAACCAGCCCATAACACACCCAGGTTGGTTCTTACCGGCCCGTAGCATGTGATCATGTTTTCTTCCATCTTTTCGCACTGGGGATCACACTCCACACAGACAGAACCATTTGCAAATTCCCGAAATTCCCTAGGAAAATATTTTGCAGGCGAGTCAGGAGAGAACAGAGGCAAGACTGAAGCTGGGATGCAAACTGAGACAAAATGGCTGCTCTTCGGCAAGTGGAAATCAACTGTGTGCAGGTGAGCAGACTGCACAGCTGAGATCACTTCTGTTAATGACATTATGTTGCTTTGCACCAGCTGAAAACCTCACTCACAGGCAGGTGAAGCAGAAGGCATCTTGTTTGCCAGTATAAAACTACAGTAGGGCTTTGCCCTCTTAAGAAATAAGGACATCATTAATAGGACAAAGTAACTCATTTCTGGATTTTTATCTATGGAATTGTCACTTCTGCTCAGGTTCAGGAAGCCACTTGTTACTTGTTGGACACCACTATCAGGCAGGAAAGGATTAGGAAGAGCACTGATCCACAGGGCTGCTCTTGTTTTACTTAGATTTCTACAAATGCTCTCTCTTTTTTAAGCCCATAAAAGGCTTGTAACTTACTCAACAACAACTCCAGATTGAGGTCTGAATCTATAAAACCTCAAAACAAATCCTTTTGCTCCACTAGAAACTATCATCTTTCTATTAACCACTTACAAGGTGTGGGAAAGCAGTGATAGTAGGTGGGATTTCTTTCTTCAAACACCAGGTATTTCGTTTTAGCTGCCAGTTACCCCTCACAAAAAACCCTCCAGCACCCTTATAACACAATACATCCCTCTTCTAGGCTAAGATAAATTAACATGTGAGCAGGCCATTTTTTCTCCCACTAACCACAGACAGAATCTATGCACCTAACTCAGACTGGACACACCAAAGTTTTGTAGGTGGATCCCATCTCATTGCATTAACCAGTTAAAATATTGGCATTAACCAGTTAAAGATGTGCTGCACACTCACAGTGGGCTACAGGTAAAGGGTGAAGGCCTTTGTTCTTAGTTTATGGATGCTCCTTTATAGCCATTAGGTTCTATTGCAACAACACAGCTAAGGAAAACCCCACTCAACTATTGCAGTGAGCACACCCTTCCCTGGCTTTTTTTGCATGCATTCTCTAGATTGAAGAGCTTAGGAAGTTTTTCATGTTATATGGCAATTCATTTTATACTCTTTCCTTAACGGTTATATAAGTTGGCATCCAGTGCAGGAAAAGAAAGAGAACAAAACCATATAGTGACCCTATCTTCAAATAACAGTTTGAGTTGGAAAGGATAATTAATATCATTTAGGTTTTTTATCTTGACTTTAGAAGAGGTGCTGGGGGCCTTGCTATGCTGTTAGACAGGGATTGAAATTCAACCTGCTCCCGTCTATAGCCTAATTATGAATTTCTGCTGCTACAGCTAATATAAGCAGTTCAGCTCTATTTTGTCTGTTCTGAGGCCGCTTTCTCATTCCTACATACTGTCTGTACCATATGTAGGAATTCCCCCACCCATCCTCTAGAAAAGATGGTGCACATGCATGAGCAGCAGAGGGAAAGGAGGGGAGACTTCATGCTGGCTTAATATTTATAGTTCTGTGTACACATACACAGTGCATTATGGAAAGAGAGTGAGTGTTTCTACTTTGGGGTCCTTATTTAGAGTGTTTCTCTAACAAATGCCTACATCTAACTCATCTGAAAAGACATAAGTATATGTGTTTTGGAACAGGACTGTCTATTCAAGTAGGGCTAAATGGTGGGGCTTTTTTGTGCAAGTCTTCACCTAAATCAAAGTGTTCACATCATCAGCAATGCAAAAGGTGCAACAAACTTGATGCTGCATGATAATTTTAGCAGAATACTAAGTAAAACCTTCTACACAAGTTCAGATTTGGAAATCTTTAAAACTTATCCCATAATATATTTCACTCAAAATCAGTAATACTGGCAATGGAGCCAGATATTGATTAATTTTAAACCAAAATAACTTACTCATTGAAGGCCTGAACAATGTAATCAGCAGCTTGAAGGCAAGGTGCAAGGGAAGTATCTTACCCGTCATACAGGTTACAGGAGTCTATGCAGGTCCTGCCTCTGATGAAGCGCTTGCAGGAGAGACACTGGTCTGGGCCTGGCCCCCAACAGCCATCACTTGAGCATAACTCATTACACACCATTCCATCAGCAGCTGCAGAGAGAGGGGATGCTGTCATTAACTTACACAGTCCTCTGAAATCCAAAGGAAACCATGGCATTCAGCATTCTGCCATACTCAGAGAAGTACATGGAATGTTCAGATTTCCCAGAAACAGAGCTGAGGAAAAGCACAAAACTGTCATGACACTACTAGAGAAACACACTGTGCAATCACAGTTTGAATTCTATCACTTCTGGTCTGTTCCCTTTCAGAAAGGATTTAGTAGAATGAGAAAAAGGTTTAAGAGAGGGCTGCAAGGATGAGCTTCAATACCGGGAATAAACAAATAAGCAGCCTTAGGTATGGGTGAGAAAAGAACATGATACAGGTTTATAAAACTGTGAATAACAGGAAGATATGTAAGCATGAAACAACTGTTCAATGCTTCTTCCAAGTCCCTCAGGGGCATTCAAAACAACAGGAACCCAACAGGGTTCAAAACTGAGAGTTTTCATCACAGAAAGTATAGATGAAGCTGTAGAACTCCCTGACACATGATAAATGTCAAAAATCTAAAGGATTTGAAAATCAACTGTCCAAATCCACTGAACCTAAAACACAAACCACTACCTCTGAACTGAAGGACATCCTAAAATAACACTTATGGATGCTGGGGAGAAAGCTGAAAGCAAGTCACCAATAACTGTGATTTTTAATCGTTTATTGCAAAAGCACCTGAAGTGCCATACAACCTTTCTTATAAACCCCCAAATAAATCATGAACAAAGGGTGAAAGGGAAAGGTTGTTTCAAACAGTGTAACTAATTCTGTATTTTACATCAATCCTCCTCTACATAAAGATCTAGATGACTGTGACAGATGGAGAAGATGACCAAAGAGCAAAAGGAAACACAGGTCAATCTCCCCAGCATCTGAGCAAAGTCTAGTTGTGCACTGTCAGCCAAACCCTGGCATGTGAAAAGGTATCTGAGCTCACTCTTGCACAATGGAATGTTTTACACAGATGGATTACATACTACACTTGAGTAGATAAAAACCAGCAAAGATCTGAAATATCAGATATGGCAAATACATAAATATTTGTTTGTTTTTGGAGACAGCTTGAGGGAAGTGTGAAGTGATAAATAACAGTAGGTTTGCTGGTAGAATTCTACCACCCCCACCAATGCTGCACCAATGATGTCCAGTTGGGAACAAACACATGCAAACTGAATACCCACTTGAACAATTAAAGAGCACACTATGCTTTATTACCTGAGAAGTACAAAGCCCTTCTAAATCACAAGAGTCAGCAGGAAGATGCTTTCTACTCTCCACTGCATGCTTGAAAACTGGTTATTCTGTGCTGTGGTGTGTATAATGTCTCACATTTGTCTGTCACAGTAGCTTACTGCCCAGGAGAGCACGCTGCTTCATACAGCACCTCATTCCTTAACCACTTTTCATCATCCAACATAAACCCCATCTTTCTCATCTATATAGCATGCCTAGTCTATATGTCCTCTTCTACTTCCAACAAGGCAATTCTTGAACCTCCTTTTGCCTGCTGACATGCAGGAAGTTCATGTCACACTGGCAGGGTGCTTTCCTTTCATACACATGAGCCATCCTACCCCTGTCACCCTGCTTTTTGACCACTGAATTTATTACAAAGCACTTAGAAAAAAACATGCAGCACTTGTATGCATGGTTCCTCTCTCCTAGCCCACAAAGTGAGTAGGCGAGAAGAATGAAGCTTCTTCCATGTTTCCTTTCTTCTTGCAACAGGACATTTTGCTTTATTGAGATTGAGTATGGCAGATCCTCACCTACTTGTCTGGTTTTCTGCCTAGAACAGTTCCAGAGTTCAGTGCCAAAAAAGAATATTTCACCTTTACACCTTTACAAGCAGCACAGAAGCCAACCAAAGATTTCACATCCTCCAGTCCTTGCAGACAACGTGATTCAAGAACCAGACATTTGCCAGCATGACTGGTAGTTGTACATGGCTCTGCTGTACAACACGTGTAATTCAGCAGGTGGAGGAGCACTACCTTATTCAATACTATACCACAAATAACCTTGGACATGAAAAGTCTGCATGCTCATGTTTTATCAAGGGAGGAATGCTTGAATACATATATATATATCTCACACTCATTTTCTTAATGACAACATCCAGGTGGTGTTCAGAAGTATCTTTTTGATTCTTCTTTTGCCTCAAAGCTCAAATCAGGTGTAGCCAAACATGGCATAATTAAATGTAGGAGTAACTTCAGGTGATCATTTAATTTCCTTTTAAGTGTATTAATTATCACAGATTCCAGCACAGCAAGAGAAACCTGTGCTATTTAGCATGCCATTTCACAGAGCTGTCTCCTTCTCTTCCCCTGAGCTCTGCTGTACATCAGGAGTCATTCTACTGCAGTCAAAGAAGCCACATTAGACAAGGTCAGTATGAGCAGAGACCAAAAATCCAGCTTTTCATTATTGTCCTAACCTTCTTTTAAACAACGTTTTAAGAAGAACTAATAGATGTCAGTACTTCCACTGTGCTGCCACTGACTGAACTTCACAGAAATCAAAGGAACCAGGCAAAAGCTTTGCATTACCAAATGCTACACATGTAGTTCATGCAGTTCCTTTCTGCATGTACTTTTAGACATTTCATGTGCATCTCAGTCTCCTGCTGGCTCTCTGCAGTACCATTCGGGAGGTGCATTGACTTGGTATTAAAGGCTGATTTGGCCTATTTCGTGTACATTACCAACAGAAGGAGCCAGGAAGAAGTTCTGGATGATACATCTGGATATTTAGGGGACCCCCAGCTATGCTTTAGGATATAGAGCACACTTGAGGGCTCCTTGAGATTCTCCCAATCTCCTTCCATCTAACCTAATTGCATAATGACCTTGACTGACCAGAAAAACCCATGAATCCTGCCTCACTCTGCCTCCCACAGGGACACCTGGGATTAACAGACACTCAGCAAATAAAAACCAGCAAAATAAACCAACCCCAAAGCTACCACAGTTCCATGGAAGCAAACATTTTCTATGACATGCTTTCTTTACTAGTAGTCAGCGACTCACTTCAAGAACATGGCACGAAATAAATAAACCCACTCTGCTTTGGAGATTGCTTTTTTGGAGATCTCAGTTTCAGTCTTAAAAGTATTAACAATTCCTCTGTTTTTGTTTTACACACTCTTGCCATTGAAAGGCAGTTTTTTATTTGCTTTCTCATCTTTTCTATAACTTGAGCCTGTGCTTTTCTTACTAGTGATTTCCTTTCTTTTCACTGTTCTTAGCTGTCAGAGAACTCTGGAATCAGAATTCATTTACACATGCAGACACATAATGTTGCTGTGAAATATCCCTTCAAATAGCAAGTGATGCTATCACAAGGTAGCTCAGAAAATACACTCAGTAACCTTATGCAAACAGAGAGCTTTTCAGTGCAGAAAATCAGGATTACCCTACCGAAATCTGGCCATCGTAGCACCTGTACTCTATGAAAAAAAGCAATTAACCCCCCCCCCCCCCCCACTATCTCCTTCTGCTTATTTCTAGGTCATAGAAATGTTTTTATAAATGAATGTTGGCAAGAAGCAAGTGGGGTTTTTTGACAACTGATAAACACCCATTATGCTTGTCTGTCTTCCTCCTCTTTAATTATAGGGGTGGCTGAAGACATGTTTCAGTTTTGAACATATTACTTGGTATTTCCATGGGCTGAGAATGTTCTGAAGCTCCAGCATATCACATGGCCATGTGTGGAATGAAAGAACAATACTTTTGACAGGAACTCATTGCCATTGGGAGTTTTAGAGCAACTGTTCATTCTTTATGAATGGGGTCACACAGGTTAGAAGCAGAAAGGTTCCATGTTTTTCCCAACCTAGACAGAACACAGGAAAATTCACTATCTAAAAAAGGAAGAATTATTGTTATTTGCCTATAGACTTAGGGGCCTGTTCCAAAGCTCTGGGGACTCTAGGAAAGAGCTTCTGCAGGCTTCAGTTAGCATCATGCTAGGTAAGGAATGGAATCATTCATGCAAGTTGTTAATTGGTGGCGAAAGTGACAAAATCTATAACAATCACATTTATAGCAGCCTTTGCCTAGAAAGGTTTCCCTGTACATTGCAGGTGTCACTAAAGCTCAAAGGTATTACTTAAATAACTTGGTATAAAAGAAGATGATTTTTTGCTACATTTCTTTTGTGTGCACTCATATTGAACATGAGTCACCTCTGACTGTTCCATAAAAATCACACATGCTGGGGAAAAAAGGCAGATTCTTCCCTTCATTATGGAGCAATGGTAAAATCTACCTACTAGAGCACATGATGTAGCAAATAACTTCACAGTCATTCTTTCTGCATTAGTAATATCCATAACAAACTAACTTTAACATTACAGTTTACAGTAGTAGACAAAAAGCTGCATTAGAGGAGTGCTTCATACACTGCATTTTAGACAAATGCTCTCCAACTGATTTCCATTTGACTACCCACGGCAGGAGGATTGGAACTGGATGATCTTTAGGTCCTTTCCAACCCAAACCATTATATGATTCTATGATTTATCAGTTTGAAGATCACAGAATTACAGACTGGTTTGGGTTGGAAGGGACCTTAAAGCTCATCCAGTTCCAACCCCCTGCCACAGGCAGGGACACCTTCCAGGTGCTGGAAGGTTTAAAGAAAACCCTCCTAAGTCCCTGTCCGTTGGCCTTTTCTGAAAATCAAAGATGTTTCAGAGGATGCTGGACAAATGCATCTGGCCCGAAGGAACAGTTCACCCTTCCTCCACATAACTGGGAGCATTTTAGTTAGACATCTAACCTGCAGCAGAACCCATTTAATCCCAGAGAGGTGCTGACTGGCAGGCAGAGTTGAAGCAGCAGGATCGCTCTTCTCATCTACTGCTGGCTCTCAAAAGGCCACGAAATATTAATCCATTCACACAGATGTGCATAGAGAGAGGAAGCCACTGTTCCCCAAAAGGATTCAGAAGTGTCTAAGACACTGCCTTCTGATGGGAGTGACCTGGCCACTAGCCTACGTTCATTACATACAGTTCATTTAACGAACACAGGTTAGAGTCCACTTTTAAAGCTAGTCCCTTGGTACTGCAGCTTACATTGTGACTTCTTTAAAATGAAATGAATGAGATCTGGTTTCCTCAGGAAGATCCCCTTGGTGTTCTATGTCATGAGATAAACTCTTTAGAAGTTTTTTCCTTCCTGGAAAAATAATGAATCTCTATTCTAACAAACCCTCTGTAAGCTGAAAGTCAAACTTTACATTTCCCCTTTGTGTGCAAACGTAGTGACAAGACATGCAGTGCAAAAGGATGATGTGACAGCACATCCAAATTTCCAATTGCCCTGGGAGCCCATGTTTCAGCAGTTGTGGCTGCTTCAAAGGGACTCAAACTTGTGATCACAGGAAAGGGCAAAGAGGTCTTTGACAAAGGAGCCCTGACAACTAATATGGGAGTATCTTCCCAACTACCGTGTTCAGCTATGTCCCCAAGCTCTCAAAACCAGTGAAGCAAATGGGACACTATTCCATGAAGGAAAAAGCACATTATGAAGCTCCCCATTTAGTAGTTTTCCATTGTCTTCTATCATACTGTAAGTTGCAGACAGTTTGAAGCAAAGTGGAAGCTTTACTGTATGAGCCATGAGTCCTATGTTCAACTTTATTTCTACCTATTTTTATACTAAATCTCTAGGAACTGCAGTGAGCTGGCTGTTTTTCCATCAAATTATGATCATTATCATACAGCTATAGCCAATGTGCTGTTAGAAAACATCAAAGAGCACCAAGAGCAAGATTTTCTCCCAGAGTCAGCAAGTTTTGATATGGTAGAGAGGAAACCTCTGGAAGGTCCACAGGTTCACGTATCTCACAGCAAGATGGGACCACAAGGATCTTGGAATATAACCACAGAGACTCTTGCACAGCCATCTAGACCTTGCGCTTTTCAGACAGATTCTGTTCTGTCAGCCCAAGAAATACCTTACATGAAATCTCAAAGGGCTAATTCTTCCTGTCATGACATACAAAATGCACTTGTTACTAGACTGCTAGCACAGAACTAGGTTCCTCCTCACACCTTGATCCTATGAGTTCCACTGCAGAGGAAAGCAGCTAGCAATCCACTGTCCCTGGGCAGATGTAATTCTCTTTGTTGGCAACACCTGTTTGCCAAATAATATACCATTTTACATATATTTTAGTTTCTATGTGGGGGCAGAAAAAACAGACTGCAAGTCATCCACAAACACTCTAGCTTTCAAGACTGAAGGCACTAGATGTTCATGGAAAGTCAGGGTCTTTCCCCCAAGTTTCAAAGGAGCTGATGGTGCCAGAAATTGCATACTGATTCATTGCAAGGCTGATCTTATCTAACGTTCAAATAAGATTCACTCTCAGAACTCGAAGCAAAGAAAAAGCCTTGAAACAGAACAAATGAAAAACAAGAGGAAAGTAGCCACTAAGATGATACAGAGCTCATAGATGTTGAGAAACTGGGGCTAGTTCAGAACCAGATGGAGTTGGGAGTTTTGACAACAGAGAGTTTGCAGCCTTCTTTGGTTCTACAACTGGTTAACTCATTTCATTATTCAGGACTATTCTTGGACTCTTCATCAATTCTTCATTCCCACATGCCATTATCAGCACATGATAATCGTCTTTGATTTGATGACGTTCAGTCATCTCTGGATGACAGAGAAAGCTATGCTACTCTCACAGACAATCACCTGGATTCATTTACTCATGCCTTTGTCACCTCCTGGCTAGGTTTACAGTAGTAAGGATACCAGGGCACAAAGCTGTTCAACCTACAGGACACCCTTTGCACTTCCTCACCTCAGAAGTAGCAGCAGACACTGCAGCTCTCCTCTGCCTTCTCTATTGCCTTCAGACAAAATGTTCTACCAAATGGAAGGGACTACTCCATAGTTTCACAATTTATGCCAAGGACACCTTTGGCAAGCATACACAGAAACTTCTATCAAGGAATCCTCCATCACATCCTTCTGCCTCACATAATAGTCAAATAATAATCATGACAATAAAAACCCCAGAACAATAAAACCCAGAGACAGCTACTGAAAAGGTCTTTGCCTTTCATGTAGCTCTGGGATGGCAGAAGAGATTAAAACAATAACTGAACAGCAGTGATAACTGTATAGTTGTGTTTCACCTAACACTGGAAGGTACACTCACACTACAGTGATGGGCAGAGCCATAAACTCTCCCAAAGCAGAGCAGAATAGCACTTCAAAGGGAGGGGAGAAAAAATAAAGGAAGAAAAGAAAAAAGGAAAACAAGAGAAACAAGAAAAGGAACTAAATGAGTACATTAAAAGCATAACCACAGCCTGGAAAAAAAAACCCAAACCAAACCCAAAGCAAACATTTCTGACTGGTCAAAGCACAAACCCCAGAAATACCACTTAAACATTTAATGAATGCAGTTCATTAAATGCAATTTAGTGAACCTCTTCTCTTCCTAGCAGTTTAACAGGCGCTTAAAATTAGCTGTATTGCTGTTACAATATGACTGTATTAATTCTATTTGCTGCCTGATTTCTGTATAACCAAATTGTTTCATCTGCCACATAGCATTCATTTGCTTTTCAGTACTATGACCTCAGTCCAGATTCTGGCACATCAGCATTCCTGAAAGACAGTTAGGCCCAATTAAAAGTAATCTTCTTTATTAGATAAGTCAAATACAGAAAGGAGGAACTCAGTGATCAAAAACAGTCTCAAACGTGACCTTTCTGGATTAAGACAGGGCCACTTTGGTAAGGAAGAGCAAAGGAAGCAAAAGGTGTTAATCTATCTCCATAAGGAAAGGGCTGCAGTTTTCCAGTCTGTAAAATCAGTGCCTTTCCTGAACACTACAGTTGCTCCACATTTATGGCCTTCAGAATTCCTATTTGTGAAAGCGGATCTCTGACTCATAAATTTCACACCATGGTAAGGAAGCAGCTCTCTCTGTTTCCTCCCTTTCATTTGTTCAGACCTTAAAACATTTCTTTTGCCTATGAATCTGCTCAGAGACAGCCTGGGCCAAATCCTGAGATGATCACAGCCCCACTGATGTCAATGGAGCTCAAACATTCATCAGCCAGCTCTCACCACACTGCATCCTGTCAGTAGCTGTACCATTTCTCCCCAGCTGAGCCCATCACAGACAAGATTTGCTCTGAGCTCCAACACTTACTGCAGTTCTCTGCCTTTTTGTTTCGATGAATCACTGTCTTTTGACTGGGTGTGCTGAAGAGGCTGGACCAGTTGACAGTGTGGTAGTAGCACAGATTGCTGTTGTCTGTTATGTAGATGTTGCCAGCACTGATCTGCTTCAAGGACTGAAACTGCAGAGAGGTAATGCCCTGTTGCTTTAGGATGAGTAAGGAAAGTCCACTGTGATGAAAATGAAAGAGAGAACAGGATTAGCTCCAGAAGGTGGAACTGGTTGGGAATTTCACATTAGAATTAGTTACTACTATCAAGATGACCTTTCTGGCAAAACTGAAATTTGGTCAAAAACCTTCTATTTTGGGGTAACAAAAAATATTCAATTCCTTTGAGTTCAGCCATTTAACATATTTTTGAGATAAATCAAAATCTTTTTCAGTTTCCTCAATTTTGCTGTTGAGGAAACTGAATAAGATCCTGATTTTTCCCCCTAACAGAATTAATGCTAAGATAGTTTATATGCTAAGGAGAAACTGACAAAGTCATGCAAAATGTATTAACATCTTCTGTCAGGCATCAAATTAATATCATTCATAGTAATACAGGAAGAAATTGTTATTTTCAAGGAATTTTTTCCAGCCCACTTTCTACATTTCATTTTTCTTTTGTTGTAGTATGTGGTTATCGCCTTTCTTCATCAAAGGAACAGTAAATGATTGTCTGTGTAACATGGAAATGACTGCACATTTTTTATGACTGAAGATTAGTGAAGACAATATCCAGTTTCTGGGCATCCTTTAAGTTATTGTATTTTAATGATTATAATTGTTTTCCAGCTGTTCCAAATAAAAATTGCTGCTTTGAAACAGAATGCTGGGCTGTAACTCAACCTCCAGGTTTCACTGCTATTCCCATTCTGCTTGGCTTGCTGTTTAAGATGCCAGCAGAATCCCATGACTGCTTTCCTACATTCACACAATGGGGAATGAGGGGTTGCTGTATATATATCATTCAGGTACCTTCTTGTGCTTCCCCCATTATTTCTCACCACATATTTTCTCCTCAAACCAGTTCTGTAAGAGCTTTCATATGGAAACATTTCTGGTGAAAATGGCTCTACAGAACTAATGTACACCCCACCTGTCAGGCACCTCAGGATCTCAGTATTCAGATGTATTGATCTTTTACCACTTCTTAGGACAACACTGTTCTGTGAGCATGTGAACCTGCACTTCCAGTCGCAGCCACTTAAACTTACCAAAAATGCAGTTAAGCTCTCCTATTAATGTCTTCTAAGCTGTTTTACATTCACAAGGTATTTTAAACCATGAAATGTACTTTCCAGACAATGTGTTAATAGCTACAGCAATGAACCGAGATGTTATTTATTCATTTTTAAATGATTACATTCAATATGTATTATCCATTAAAAACAACTGATTAGCAAAGATACTGTTCATGAATACCTCAGTTACAGAGAAAAATGTATCAATTTATGATGTCCTTCCCAAAGGATCTTGCATCTGTGCTGCTGCACTAAGTATTATTGAATACTAATAAAAACCAATTTCATCAACAGAGTAGGTACCTTACCTATAGAGGGCTCTTCCACCAATAGTAACCAAGTTAGAAAACACCCTGAAATCTGTCATATTCTCAGGCCATGACTGGATATTCAAATACCCTGAAGGAGAAAAAGGCAAGCACACACATGTCAGGGATTTCAGCCATAAACACTGCTCTATTGCATACATGAGTTAGGACAGGTTTAGCCTATAAATGAAAGACAGTGCTGGTTTGGTAAAAAGGAATAAACAGGCAATGAATGCTGCAGACTCGTGCTTCTGAATTCATCAGACTGCTCTCCTCCAAGAAAGCAAAGTAGGACTCATCACAGCAGCATTACATCCACTTTCAACAGCCACAGTGAGGGTGAACCCAAACACAGGCTGGAACCTTCCAATGCCTCCCAGCCTTTTCTGAACAGCAGCAGCAGAAAAGAATGAAGATTTGCCTGAATTAAGAGCATTCCATTTTAAAATGTGCTAGACACTTTGGACAGCAGTTGAGAGATCTGTCGTGATTCATTAAAAGATGACAAGGCTTTCCTAAAACAAAGACTTTGCATTCACTTCTATGTGTGTGTGAGGACTCTCCATCACCAGAGAACATTATCTGCACAAGTATGTGGGACTAACTATTTTGTGCTACACAGATCTCTATATACTGCAGCTCCCTATGATTTTGATTCAGTACTGGACAGAAATGCAGTACATCCTTAAGGACAGGAGTAATACCACTTAAGTTGTAGAACTCAGACTGTCAGCGTGTTTAAGAATGGGAAATGACACCCATCCAGTTGTCAGGTTATCTTTGACATTCATTATGGAGAAATTGAGAGTTTACTTGCGTTTTTAACCCCATTGCTTTGCTGAAATACACAATTTTTGAGAGCTCCCATGAAGTACACAGGAGAGAACTCATTTCAAATTTGTTGCAGCATCCTCTGCTAGACCAAGAGAAGCAGCTGCAAAAGCAGACTGTCTTTTTTTGTTTTCCAAGGCATATTGTAAATGCTTTTAGATGAGGACAATACTTTCCCACATTTCAGCACCATTTTCCTCACCAGGTGCCCCCCTTGCAACACTTGCCCCACTTTGTTAGCATGGGACCAAGACCCCTGGACCACTTAACAAACACAAGATTCATGGAGTCTTGGTCTTCTGATGTTTGTGTCCCCCAAACATAATGGGCATTCTGTATTCACAAATGACAACCACAGAAGCAAAGCAAGAAATTCAGATTGTAGGAAATCAAAAGCATGTTACCTGTGATCTCTCTCACTGTTTGGAAGATATTTAATTTCTCTGGATTGATTGCAGCAATTGTGTGATATGGGTCTCTGAAAGATTAAAAGCACAAAATGTGATGCTCTAAATAAAAAAAAAAGAATCAGATTGTCAAAGACACAGAATGTAGAAAGCAGCATTCAGGAGCATTCATTTTGGTTTTAGGCACATGTGCCAGATGTCTTTAGGCTGTTTCCAACTTCTTCAGACTGTTGATCCTGCAGAACCTGTATCTAACTTCTCTCAAGGCATCTTGAATGAAAATAATGGTGCTTAGCAACTTCAAGGTTTAAATTACTGGTGTTTCGGCAAATTAAGGGATTCTAAATAACCATGGGTAACCTCCCTAAAGGAAAGATGAATTTTCAACATTTTTCCCGGGAATACTAGCTCAAATGGTACAATTGGGATACCATATTACCAGTGACAAAATATAAGCAAAACAGACCAAAGAGCATGCCACCAGCTCCTGACACCCAACATCACAAGGGTAAACTGTTTAGAAGGTATTGAACAGAGAACATCAAAAAGCACAGATCCATGCCAAGCAAGTTTGCCACCTAAGAAATGAAATATCCCTATCAAGCTTTAAAATACCAAAGTTAAATGTGCTACAGTGTAAAAAGACAAACCTGATCTTGATTTTGAGAGTGCTATCATTTAGTAAGTAGCTTTTTTTTTTTGTTTCCCTGATTATAAGGCCAACTAGAAGCTTAACCCAAACAGATATCCTTTCAAAATCCTTCTGTAACACCATGTTATGGTATGCCATGTGTTTTCTGAGGGCAGAAAATATCTTCAATAGATGTGAAGCATGCATTACCACTTCTCCTTCTTGTAGACTAGGTAACAAGGTTTTACTATGTAACAGAAACACAGAACTTAGCTTTTAAAATGTATTACTGCTGAATACAGAAAACCCTTGTCTGTAATAAACATAAGCTTGCTGAATTTCACCTCAAAATCCTAAGATAAAGTAGACTTTAGAGATACAAATATACACTTAAACCCCTTAAACAGATGAATGTCTGCTATGTTTTATCCACATATAAAACTGTAGAATAATGTAGTCATCTTCTATCATTCTTATTGGCAGAGCCAGGATTTTTCAGTACAACAGACACAGCTGAACTGATCCAAGAATGAGAGTTTCAGCTCATTGTGAAACTGAAGATGGACAACTTAAAGTAAAATAAAGAGCTAGTCAGCACTGAGGGCTTGTTGCAGGGCAAGGAGGATAAGAAAGCAGCATTTGATGTTAGATGCATCTCTCCATCCTCAAAACTACAGCTTTCCATGGTGTGTCCCACCCATTCACAGGCAGCAACACAAGCAGAAGCAGTTTGGTGTTTTAGCAGCCCAACCAGAAGAAAATAGTAGATAGAAGGCTACATCCAACCTATACAGGTCCTACCCCTTTCCCAGGTACTGTGTTTTCTGTCTCAGACAGCATATATGTGTCTTAATAACGATCATTTTATCCATACGCTTTAGCAGAGTATTACCTTGGAATAATGAGTACTACTGACTCACCAAATTTAGGTCTACCTTCGTCACACTTAACATCTGGATATTAATTAAAGCCAGTTCATGATTATTTGGTTTATATAAAAACTATTATAAATGACTGTGTATAAAACAAATTCATAATGATATGTACAGCAATTTATAAAATGAACTACAAATTCACAAAGACTTGAAATTCAGGTACTCAGGAAAGGGAAAAAGGCTAAAGAACCACAGGTTTAAAACTATGATGAGATTAATTGTAATATCACAGTTCCCTATGAAAATGTACAGAAAAAAATCCACTCAGCACCTTTCACAAAGTTATTTTCTGCCACTACAAGAAAATCTTTCAATTCCCCCCCCAGAACTAGACTTTAAAGTCCCTCCAATCTAAAATAATGGAAGTTCATACTTCTGAAAGCTGCATTTCACTCTGAGTAAAATGAATTTGTAACAGAACTAAAAAGTTGGATTGGAAATATGTATATTTATATATCTATACCTATATTATTGTTGTTGTTCTGTACTGTCCATTTATATAATAAACTACTTGTACAGCTACTGTCATTCATTCAAATTTCTTTCCTGTATTACTAATGTTCAAAATGTAACAGAAATGTTAAAGAAAATCTGGTCCAGAAATATAAAGTTATTTTAATTAATTCTCAACTCCTCTTCTTTCAATATGTACAACTGTAATTTATGCTGTGGGAATATTTAGAGTTGCAGAATTCAGTGTCCATATACTTAAGACTTATTGGAGTTTCTTCATAGAGAACAGAAGACAAAGTGCTACACATTTTAAACAACATGTCCTAGGCTCATATTCTTCTATTAAGCTAGAACAAAGTATATTAACCCTCTCCTTTATAGTCCATGTTTTAGGTATCTTTTTTCAGATGAATATGGTTTTATTCAAGGTTGGTTTGGATTCCTTGAACTTAGATAGATCTTTTAATAAGACTCATCTTGTAACTTTGCAGCTAATAAAAACTTCTGCAACAGCTTGCATGCTCAAAATGACATATAATGCACTGGAGTAATCCCTACAAAATTGCTTGTGTGCTCTAGCCACTTGCCCTGCATTTACTAAAGTGTTCCTGTCCTGTGAGATTTAATAGATTTACACTCAACCCTTCGACTGGTCATTTGGCCATATCAGAAGTGTGATGGTCTGTGAGCTGAGTGTGACCTTCTCCAGGGTTTCAACAAGTTCAAAAGCAGCATTTCCTTAAACCACTTGAACCAAAGTCCTTCTTCCTCCCTATGTTACATTAACTTTCACACTGTACTCCCTGCTGGAGAGAAGATGAACAATGTAGTCAAAGCTCACATTTGCTGGCCTTTTGAGAACCATTGAGCTGTAGGGCCTGGCTGAAGTGGATTTTCAACTCTTTCTTATGGCTGGACTCAAGCTGTAGAAGCATTACAAGCAATAACTATATCAAATCAAAGAAACAAGCTGGTTGGTTCCACCTCACCTAGTAGGTGAGCTCATTGACAAGAGGGCAGCCTTTTTGCATGTAATACGCAGAGACAGCCACCCAGGCTATGACAATTTTCTTAGGTGAGGGTCCCTCTCTGCATATTTTGCACATTAGACCTTCTGGTCCTAGGAAACTTAAAACAAACTAGTTGGTGGTAACTTCCCTTTCTCCCTTCTATTCTCTAATCAGCCGTTACTGTAAGCTGTCCTGGGTTCAGCCAGTTCTGAGGATCTCATAATGTAACCAAAGATCAGAGTCATCTTTTCTCTTTCTAGTACAAACAGCCTACTTCATCCTTTCTTTTCCTAGAAGTTGAATCGTAAGAATCAAGGTAACAGTTTCCGTCATAACCGAAGTCAGGAAAATGATTTATCCTGGATCTGCTATCCCATAAAGTCAGCTTGAAGTCATCATTAAAAGGTTACTGCAATTCATTTCAGCTGGCAGCGTGACATAACATCTTAACATTTTGTCACTTACCCATGAATCCCAGTAACAAGGAAGATAAGGTTGCCATTGATCTTGGTGCAGTTTATGAACTTGTCAATGTTGCTGGAATCCACTGTCTGAGCTGACACTAAACTCCCTGTTCCGATGCCATCACATGCTGCCGAAACAAGGAGTTTGTGTAAATAACCAGGAAAAACAGTTATTGAATCAGAACACAAGTCTTCATTTCTTTCAGAGATGAAAGCAGCAAAGAGGTGTTAAAACAGGACCCTTTACCCATATTCTTAAGGAAGCACGTGTCAATTTAAACCAATAAGCTAAATTACCTCTCACAAAAGTGCATCCTGGCACATAGGTTAAGATATTTCACACTGCATCTAAAGGCAAGTGTGAACCACACAATATCCCACTCAACCCTTTCATCATGTAATGTATCCTATCTCTTCAGCTGGTCTCCTCTAATAGCAACTACCATCAGTACACCTGAACATTTAACAAACCTGTGATAACTTCCCTCCTCACAGGCCAAGAGCTTGACAGGAACATTACACATGTATTTTCATGCATGCAACTATCTATCCAGCAAACATGCTATTTATTGCAATTAGGTTAAAGGGCTGGACATCGCCTTCACTTAGAATTCAGCAGTATCCTGCCTAGGCAGAGATCTCTGTGTTTGACTGTTTCAGCCTTGTGGAGTGACTGATGATTTACACCATACTTCAGTAGCTTCATTGTGAATCCCTTCCAAATATGGCTTCCAGTAGGACTGAAAAGTGGCATAGGCCCAGGTGGGAAAACTGATGGCGCTTTACTCCTGAGACCTTTGAGCAGGGAGCAGAAAGTCTCCCCAGTGGAGCTTTAGACAGCAAAGAAAGCTATAGATTTCAGTCTTCTCAACAGTACCGTCACTGAAAAAATCCTAGCCTACATTTTAGACATTTGGGAAGGAGGCAGAAAATGCTCAGAGACATTTTTGAAAACCAGAGGAAATAAATGGAAATCTATACTGACAAGTATGAGACATATCATACATTGAAGCCAGTGCTTTAGAATGGCCCCTTTGGAATGACAAAAGGACAGCTCTGAAACACCTCCAGGAAATACCTGTCATTAAAATACCATAATAAAGAATTCTTTCAGATTTCTGTAAAGCCAACAGAGAAATACCCATCATTTTTATCTAACCAAAAGTAATTAGTTTGGTTATATTTCTATTACAACATCATAGCTTTTAATTCTATTCATATTCTTCACACAGGCTACATAGCTCAAAGTTCTGTGTGCATCCAAAGGCTGTTAATATTCTTCAATGTACTCATGAAGGGTACTTCAGGCCAAAATAACACCCTGCTCTGCAATGCTACAGCACTGACTACATTCAAGGAAGTTTATACTGAACTACTGCTTACCTTTAGGACAAATGTCAGTGCAGGGCTTGCACATCTTAATACCATTTTCTTCAACCTCCATCTTGGAGCTTGGACATGCACGGACACAAGAGCTGGAATCTACCACAAAGTTGTCTGAAGAGAAAAGAAGGTATTGTCAGAAAGTGAACCACTGGGCTAAATAATACTGGGACACATGGTTTTGGACTCTGTCAATACATACTATTAATTACCTCAGCACTTCCCCATTGACATTAATGTTTCATGTTCAGTGTTTTCAGAAGTGTTGTTATTATTATTTGTAGCAAAGGAAGCTACAATAATTAGAGAGAAATTAAACAAGATGCTCTGCCCTGTCTCTTTCATAAACACACACAAATATATACATTTGGGATACAACACTGCTCAAAATGACAAGTATCTCAATTCTGCCTTGTAAAAGAACTGCCAAAGGGGATATAGACTGATCCTACCTAATTTTCAGCTTAATGCTGTCAAGAAAGGAAAAATGAAGGGAAAAATTTCAACTAAGTATTTGGACAAAGACTTGTACTCCTTAAGCAGTGCATGGTAAAAACACCAACAAAAAAAATCTTGCTTCAAAACCCCACCATTCTATTATAGACAGAACTAAGCCTTGACAGTGACAGCCTCAGCCCACTGTCAATGTGAACTTCTCCACAGAGATTCAAAAGCTGGATTTTGCTTTAGGTTCAATTATGGCTCCATTTATTATAGATTACTCATCCTTCTTATATGTAATTTATGGATAAAATAATTAATGCACAGCACAACTGTAAACCTTGGTGGGAATGAAAGGGAGGCCAAGAACACTATCTCTCTTATTTTCCTAACTAAAACAGCACTATCCAACTGTGTAAGTGATGACCCTCTATGTTTTTCTGTTATTTGTCATCATCTGTCTGGTATCTCAGAAGCATGTGGCTTCTAGATACATGGAATCATTCTTTTCAACTCCCTCTTCCTTTTGAATTTTACTCTGGGGCTTTAAGGCTGTACAGTCAGTACTATACGGGTTTTTCTCACTGGGACAGCACTGCTCAGAAAATATTTATGGTAACTTTCTGTCATAGGATCACAGAATGGTTTGGGTTGGAAGGGACTTAAGATCATCCAGTTCCAATCCCCTGCATATGGGCAGGGACGCCTCTCACTAGAGCATTTCACCCAAGGCTCTGTCCAGCCTGGCCTTAAACACTGCCAGGGATGGAGCCTTTACCGCTTCTTTGGGCATCTTGTTCCAGCACCTCATCACCCTCACAGTAAAGAACTTCTTCCTTAGATCTAATCTGAACTTCCCCTGTTTTATTTTAAAGCCATTACCCCTTGTCAAACCATCATTGTTGCAAGTTAAGGGCCTCACTCTCATGAAAGCATTTGGTACTGGCTAGTACAGGTGGTGGTGCATTGTTAGTTTTCTGAAGCAGAAATTTACAGCCTTTTATAATGCCAATAACTATTTTAACAGTTCATTTAGATCATGCTGATCTAGAGCATAAATGTTGGTGTAATTGTGGTCAGGAAAACAAGAAACCTAGTGTATTCCCTTTTTGTTTTGTTTTTCAGAAAATCACTGTAGGATAAGTGGGAATTGTCACCAGCCCAAAATGTCACTGCCTTTAGTTAACACATGAGTTATTACAGGCTGCAAGCCCATGTGGAGTGATTTGAGATACTGCACTATGCACTTAGCTCTCATTGTCTCACTGTTTTGTTCAGCTCCTGAAATGTAACTCACACTCCCCATCCCTGCAGGAAAAGGCAGGTAACACAGCACTTACGTGGGCACTTTTTGACGCAAAAAGCCCCATAGGTGTACTTGGCATTGTGATTGTGCTCCAGCTGGAAGGTGGTAGGATTGTACACAAAAGTCTGGGGGCACTGTGTGACACATGCACCACTATCATTGAAATTCATACATGCCTGCAAAAAAAGGGAGAAGAAACCATTAAAGTAAATCATATAGCTACTGTTGTTTTGTTTGTTTGTTTGGTCTTTTTTAGTTTAAAACACAGTCTTGATGGTTCAGACTTGCTGCAACAGTGAGGAATGCAATATATAGTCTTCTAGCCTTCATTTTGGCTGCTTGGATTTCTTGCTAGGATCTTGGCTAATACAAGACTTACAAAAGGGGGCTCACTAAGCCCCTTTAGTTTGAAACACAGTTGACTGTTACAGCACTTCCCACAAAAACATAACAACACTGTAATTTGTTTCATAACTGTTGTTACTACTAGCAATTAACTAATTCACAACTCGATAGGACATTCTAAAACTGCCAAGAATGAACTACTATTTATCATAGTCAGTCTAAACAAATGCTAATGACTTTTCAGAGGTCCAATCTTTAGATTTCTTACAGTGTGAGTCCATCATCCAGCTGAAAACTGAAATTCCCAATTAGAAAGCGAGAGGGATAAAAACTTCTTTTGAGCTAGCACAGGAGGGAGTCATTTCCCTAAGTGGCAAGTTTAACAAGGTCAGTTGCTTCACACACTGAGAAAAGAAAATAGGACTCTGTATCACTTAGCATTCAAGCTCAGCCACCCACAGCTGACAGAGGACAGGGCCCTGACAAATGAAGAGGCAAGTGTGTGGATAAAGAAAGTAATGGTATGCAGGGAAAATAATTGACCATGCAAGACTGATAATTACTAATAGAAAACCCCCACTGATTTTGACACTCCTTATCACCACATATTGTGTCCATGGCTTTAACCACAGGTTATATAAAACTCTTGGAGTAATATTCACAAAGCATACCATAAATGAACAAGTTCAGATGAATATGAAAGCTGTAGCTGGGCTTGGATCCCTCTAGCAGTTTAAGCAACTGCTGCTACTGGATACTGCTTCCCCATTAATCTGTCTTCCAGAAGCCAGGTTGCTTTATAAGTTTTAGTTAAGGGATGAACCCTTTTTGTCTGTTTCCCGTTTGTAAAACATACAAATGGTTTTGACACTTTAGAGTCAATAATACAGCAACATGTGTCCCCTCCCCTCCAGGGCTGGGAATGAGAGAAAAAGTGGAAAAGATTCCTCTGTTCTGCTGCTTTTATCTCCGTTCAGATCAGGACCAGCAGGACGGAGGGAAGTTACTTGTCATGACAGAAGATTTCAGAAGGGAGAGACTAATAATGTAACCAAGGGAGAAGGACAAAATCTGCTGCTGAAAGGGACAAACAGGGAGTTCCATGATGAAGGCACTGTCCTATTTGGAGCATGAGCTAAGCCAGACTGCTGATCCTGTCTTTTCTGGTTCTTTACAATACGTATTATAAAACCTGTCAGTTTCTCACTGAACCAGTTTTCCTTTCTTTCTTACAAAGACAAATACAAATATTATGTTTTTACTAAGAACTGGAGGGGAAATCCACCCTTGGAATAGGGTTGTGTCACTTTCCTGGTACCATTAGGCACTCACATACCCTCCTATATGTTTCAAGTTTTAGATACAGTTTGGGTTTGAATGCAACAAAAGAGCATCTCTAAAACTTTGGTTTAGCATATTTGCTTGCAGGATGTCAGATGATTATTATTGTCTTGCTCTTAGAACTGAATGTGTAAATGATTGTATGGCAGCATATGGAGGAGGATGGATGAATTTTATCTAGAAATATTAAAACCATATTTACAACAGGATGCTGCTGCAAGCTGCTGTAATATGCTAAAGGATTTGTAATGCTTCATAAACTGAACTTCTGCTTATTAATAACTACTGATTTAGTTTGTTTCCTCAACACACTTTTTACACCCACTGTTGATTTAAAAGGTACTTTATTACACACATGACAATCCTCTGGTTTAGCAACATCATTAAGTAAAACACACCAATACTCTTCAGAGAGATGGCATTTCTGTGGAAAAGCTAGAGGATTTGGGAACTTGTAATTTATGACTAGAATACTTTGCATACATTTGTAATTGCTTCGAGTATATATGCAAACTTCTAGCATTTGGTGCTTAATGCTGCTGGTTTGTGAATGAAAGCACAGGAAAATACACAAGGCAAAATGAAAGTTCTGTACCTCAGCTGACAGCTAAGCGCAGTTGTTTATAGCTTAAAGGGTTACACTTTTCTCCCAGTGTGTACTAAGCAAGTAATGACTAGTCCTGCAAATTGCCAGACCCCTGCTGAATTTCCTTTACATTGCTCTCGGGCCAGGAGTGAATGAGAATAAAGCTCTGGGTGCTTCTCTGCTGGATCAGAACAAACATGCCAGCTGATTTTTTAGCATATGTATTTCCATAACTGCCACAATTGAGAAAGTCTAACTCATTTTCTTTCAGGCTGCAGTACTACAGAACTTATGCTGTGAATAACTTGTTCTTGATCTTTGAAAACAGACTCATATCAACACATAAGATTTGAGGATGTTCCTCAACATGGGAACAGTAATTGCATTTTTCCTCTTTCCTTTACCTGTTTAGATTGTACATGACATGGAAAAGATGGTTATTTCCCCAGCTCTCTAGTCCAAATACAACACAGTGCTTCCAGTGAGTGTTGAATCAGGTGTACTACACGTACGGAATACCTACTTGTGTAAATCCCAGCCACAAAGATCAGCTTTAGTAAAATCTTAGTAGTTAAATCAAGCCATCATTGCATTTCAGCAGCGGCAAAGGAACAGCACTTAGAATGTGGTTTTGAAGCCCAACACCTTCTCCTATCAAATGATACCTGAACAGCGAGCAAGTTTCAGGTCCAAGCAGGGGAAGATTCATTTTGGCCCATTCATTATCATCCACTTGCTTACACCATGAACACACCTGCGATTTGCTATAATATAAGATCCCTCCTCCCCATCCTTGTAAAAGGAGCCTACCCAATTTCATAGATATTTGTCTGTTCAGTCAGTTGGGTACCTCTGAAAATCCACCTCTCTAGCTATGGGCTGCTTTAGGCTTAGCTTTGCTTCCCTGAAAACATTAGCAAAACTTGTCACTGCATGATGAGCTGCACATTTTTTGAGATCAGTGCTGGACCTGAAGCTGCTTTACATTACTCCAGATAATTGACTACAGAGAAGACAAATTTGTCTAAAGGCCTCTATGTTCAGACTATTTTTTTAAGGAAAAAGTTAGCCTTTTCCTCTTTTCATCCAAAGCACATGTAGTAGCACGCATTTGAGGTAGAGTTTTTTGGAAACCTATTTCCTTCCATCTCCACTAAGAAGCATGCACAGTAAGAAAGCTGTATTTAAATGAAGCCTGGCAGTAGCAGGAAATACCTTCCACAGAGAAGCTAAATTGTATTCTTGACTTTCAAATAAAAAAGCATACAGAGCAGCTATAAAAGCCATGCTCAAATGTAATGATAAATCCTTCTAAAAATTCCCTATCACATCCAAAAGTTAGTTTAGAAAAAGCAAAAGATAAAAATCACAGAGATTAGCACATTAATGGTTCCCAATCTGTATTTACAATCTTATAAATCTGTTAATGGGTAATATTAAGTAGATAATGTGATGTTAATATAATGTGAGAATACTAAATGCTAAAATTTGCTCACTGAATCTGGGAGTGTGCATGCAATACATTAAAAGGGACAAAACTGTGAATTTAATGGATTAAAGCATTAAGGATTTGCAGTGTGACTGCCAGGAAGAAGAAAAATGAGAACTCTCACACATACAAAGCAATCAGTGTCTTTAGGTCCAGAACAGCCTCCAGCGCACTCCCGGTGGCAGCAGTCGCTGACGTAGGGCCCGTAGCACCGTCCATCACATTGCTCTGCACACACTGTCTTCGTTACTAGGAGGAGGCAGGAAAAATGATCATGTCAGAATCGGAGCTAAGAAGAGAGCTCTTCAACTGCACACTGAGAAAGAGAATAAACCAAACAGCATACTGAATAAAAACTCAAGTTTGAAGGGAGTTGCTTCAATGGTACCGGCCACTTATATCCACCTTCACAATATCCTCTTTAGGAACATGCACGTTGCTCAAGGACTGAGAAGAAGAATTTTAAAGTGTTTGCTCTCACCCTTGGAAATTCATGTGGAATATTATTTTCATATTAATAGTTTCTGTAACTGGGACATGAAAAAAAAGGCCCACAAAACAGCATAAGAATCCACCACTTCCATGTGAGTTTTCCCCCATGAAGAACAGCAACATTGAGTACATGAGTGAAATTCAGCAGGAGGCCAGCAATCCCAGAGCCAAATGCTCCTCATGATGGCAACCAATTTGATGAGCAGTCAATGAAGTAGCAGAACTGAATACAACCTGCAGATTGAAACACATTTGGAAACACCACTTACCTTTTTGAAATAACACAGGCCAGCCTTCATTCACAGGGCAACTATATTCTACCAACTGGAAAGCACAGTGATTGAAGTGGTACCACACTACAGTACTTGAGGGCTTAGTCTTGTGCACAGGATGGTGAACAAGTGAAGCATCTCCCTTCCTTCACTCACTTATAGCCTCTATCTTTATTTTACAGAAAAAGCAATTATTATTATTATCCACAGGACTACACCAGCCACCACTTACAGAATGTCAGGAAACTGTGCTGTTGGCTGCCTTTTGCTAAAAGCAGGGACATTCCACTTCTGCAATTAACCTTTAACATATACTTTGTTAAAAGCATTTAATTACTCCTCTGTGGAAAACACTTTTCAAGAAGCCAGGAAACACAGAATTCCGTCCAACTTTTTGCTCTACAATTCTACTGTTTCATGTACCAGTAACTCCTTTATGAGTACTTTCCAATCCAAACTCCCTCCACTGTTTGCCAGACATACTTAAGAGTAATGCCAAAGCTTCTTGATATAGACAATATTTATTTAGGACATAAAAATGAAATAACTGAAGAGGGAAGTCATCATTTATAATCTACGGAATAAAGTGATGTACTCTTAGAGTAATTCCATCTTGCTGGTACCAGAGGCAAACCCCCAGACAGAAAACACTTCTGTGCCTTATGCAATCTAATTGAAGAAATATGGAAATGTCTGTAAATGCACTTGCTGTCAGCACTGCTAGAGAAACAGATTAAAAGGATTTGTTTATTTGAGTAACGCTACTGATAAACGTTAGGACAGAAAGACGAAACAGTGGCATATGTTAAGCAAAACACACATTGCAGTGTGGTGTTAAGGAAAACACCACACCGCTAGCTGACAGGCACAGAGTCTCATCTCTTGAAAACGAAGACCTCATTTAATCAGTGAGTGCATGTTGTTTTCTGCTGGTTCAGACACTGGCCCCCAGCACCTTGATGTGCCCTGGACCAGACACTAAGGTTTCCTATCTAACTAACTGCTAACTAACTGTAAAGGGAGGCAAGGCACAGATTCATCCCAACATCTGACTATTTGCCAGTCTCCCTCTCTGCCAGCAGTGAAGAGGCACAGAGGACATTCATCTCATTTTCCCCCACAACCCAAATCAAACTGAAACAGGGGAGACTGAGATGAGCTCTTAGGCAGAAGCTCTTCCCTGTGAGGGTGCTGAGGCGCTGGCACAGGGTGCCCAGAGAAGCTGTGGCTGCCCCATCCCTGGCAGTGCTCAAGGCCAGGTTGGACACAGGGGCTTGGAGCACCTGCTCCAGTGGAAGGTGTCCCTGCCTGTGGCAGCTGGATGAGTTTTAAGGTCCTTTCCAACCCACTCTGTGATTCTATAAAATCCTCTGGGCTTACCTGTGTCACTCTCACCACGGTCACGGAGCTGTCCCCTGAGCCAAGGGGACAGAATCCAAACACTGCCTCCCTTTTGCACAGCAACTGTTCATGGTCTCATTTGTTACAATGCCTGTTCCTCTGTCACCTCCTCTTTCTGCCCCTCAGGCTGGTGCTACCACAGCCATGCACTGGAACGCTCATGGCAGCAGCACTGTGAGTGCGCACTAAAATGGCAGCCGCTCCCTCACAGCGCACTGAGGGCACGCCTCTGTGCCCCTCCCCTTCCAGAAGGTTCCGCAGGCAGAGAGTGCAGTGCCCGGGTTCCCCTCACCAGCACACGCACTGTCCCCATTCACACCCTACAAAACTACCGTGCACCAGCAGCATATTTCTGACTTTATTTCTTTTGGGGTCTTTTTTGAGCCTAGGAGCTCAAAATCAATGCTGTTACAAGAGGAAAGGAGGACACGATGCACCATCATGGCTGCTCAGTGGCGGGATGCTGTTAAAAAGCATTCCTCACCGTAGCTCCCCAGCAATTTAACACTCTGTTTAAAGCTGGTGTAAAGCACCTCTGTGCAGTCAATGAGTACAAGCAACCTCATTAACTCAGTTATAATTTCTTTACCTCAGTGCCAGCTGCTGTTGGGAGCTGGTCAATATGGCCACCATCACCACATAACCATTGCTTCCCTGCAGAGGAGCTTTCCTGGCAGGCTTTTAGAAGGGCAAAGAGGCCGAGGCCTAGCAGCACGTCCTGTACCACCAGCTGCCAGAGGCACTGGGAATCATCCCCTGCTGCTTCCCCAAAAACCAGCCCTGAGGGGGTGAATCCCTGCCTCTCCCATGCATGGTGTCCATGCTCACAGACCACACTGACCAGCCCTGGCTGTATCCAGCAAAGGCACTGTCTTCTCATCAACCCATGAGCTCTTACTTCCAGTTGCCAAGGTCTGTATTTGCAGGATGACACACTCCTTTCGAGCTGAGCTGTGGATAATGACACTTCCCAAGGCTGAGCAGTTTAAACTGTGGCTCGGGGAACAAGCTCCAACAACTGCAATGGATTTAAGCAATTTCCTGACACCTTTTCAGCAGTTTTCACACTATTAGGCTAGGACAAAGCCTTTGCCATTATTCACCTTCCTCTAGAGCCCCACAGGAAGCCTTGTGCAATGGATTAAGGTTACAGATATTGTAATTTCTATTCTTAAAATTCCCTGAGACTACACCAATGTATTCCAGAGTAAAGCAAGAGAACCCCCTGCACCAAGGCTGACTGGAGGGATATAGCTCCCTTTTCAACACAGCATACTCTGCTTACGACTAGATGCCAGCTTCATGAGGGCCCCTATCATGCTGTTCAGGACAGGGAACATTTGGGGGTTTCAGTTTTAAAGAGGTTTGAGGACATGGAACGGTTGGAACAAGTCCAGAGGAGGCCACGAGGATGCTCAGGGGCTGGAGCACCTCCCATATGAAGACAGGCTGAGAAAGCTGGGGCTGTTCAGCCTGGAGAAGAGAAGCTGCATGGAGACCCCATAGCAGCCTTCCAGTATCTGAAGGGGGCCTATAGGGATGCTGAGGAGGAACTCTTCATTAGGGACTGTAGTGACAGGACAAGGGGTAATGGGTTAAAACTTAAACAGCAGAGGTTTAGATTGGATATAAGGAAGAAATTCTTTACTGTTAGGGTGGTGAGGTACTGGAATGGGTTGCCCAGGGAAGCTGTGAATGCTTCATCCCTGGCAGTGTTCAAGGCAAGGTTGGACGAAGCCTTGGGTGCCATGGTTCAGTGTGAGGTGTCCCTGCCCATGGCAGGGGGGTTGGAACTAGATGATCTTAAGGTCTTCTCCAATCCTAACTATCCTATGCTTCTATGAAATGAAATCCAAGTCAATAGTGGGTATTTTCTGAAGACCCAAACCAGGTTCATATTGTTCAGATTCCAATAAACATAACTCACAGTTCAGGTTCCTGCAGTCATTATCATGGGATAACCCTACAGAAAATGTACATAGCCCCACTGGTTTCAAAAGATAGAAAGCTTTTTCACAACATGAATCTACTAATTTTATAGCTGTGACTCAAGATCTGAACGAGTGAAATGTATAGGTTCTGTTCACAGGTGAGGTGGTAGACAGGTATGATCAGGAGCCCTCACACTATGTCCTTCCTGCAGCCCAGAAACACACATGAGATACAAAAGTTCTGGGCTGGGACCCCAGAGGTATTTTAGGTACCAGGCACTTGTTTCTTCACCCAACGTAACTGCTGGGTGACAGCCAAGTCCCCAGGTTTCAAACCAGACTTGAGGCTCAGCACAACTACCGACCCTGACACCTACTGATCCTCTGTGGATCCTGACACGGAACTGTCACAGCTGGGACCAGGACACCAAGGTCCTGAAAAACTATGCCATGTGTTGGGATGGGTTTCAGTGATAAAGCAATAAGCTGTGCTGGGGACAGGGTGGAATGAGCACTTCTTACATGTGCGCAATTAATCTGTCTCCTTAATTAAAGATTAAGGGAAACAATAACGTCAGGGCACTATAAATCTATGACAAAAAATGGGAAGTAACTGAAATCAATAAAAAGTCTTATGAACATGCACAGTTATTAGAGAAATACATGGATTTTAATTAAAGATGCTGGCTCCAAGCAAAAATGCTGGGTTACCCTGATTGATCTAAGCTGCTGGTTCAGCTCTTTCGGTCTCCCCCACCAGGCTCCTGCTTGCATTTTGCTGCTCTAATTGGGTACTTACTGCATCGGCACCTTCTTTTCTCAGCAACATCAGCTGCACAAAGACTGTATAAATACAATTATACTAAGGCCAAACTCCTGTACACATACACAGTCACAGAGGGTTTTACATTTGCTAAATATTTATGTCTCAGGTCTGATTTAAAGGCTCTTTGACTGTTTTGCATTCACTATTTTAATTTGTATTTCTCTCTTTGGTTTCAGTTACATTCCTCTAGGACAAAGTGCATAATCTGTCCTTTTAGTAAAATAATGTATTACATTTGTAAAAGTTTCAATTTCTTTCCATAGAAAAGGTTAAAAAAACCCCAAACAACAAAAACTTAAAAGACATCAACCGCAAAAATAGTAACAATGTAACTATAGATTTTCAAATGTCATTAGTAACTTCCCAAAGCATTTGTTCTTATGAGGTTATTTATGTTCTATTTTGTGGGTGCCCAAGACTCTTCCTAAAATAGGTTCTTTTTAAAGTACTTTTACATTAGCCTTTCCTGACACTGAAACAAAGAACACCACCTGCCTTTCAGATGTTCAAGATGAATATTTACTAATATTTAATCATAAAAGATGACTGGATTGTTAAGTGCAGAAAAAAGTGTGCTGAAATTACATCTTCTCTACCTCCTGATAGAACAGCTTACTTTACATTTCCTATTAACTGTCTTCTTAAATGCATAAATTCTCTTGTCACATTAAGGGATACATTAGGACCAAGTCAGATGCAGGTGGTGTTTCAGACTGAGTCAGAAGTACAGAGACATTGCTGGAAGGCAACATAAGAAGAAGGTAGGTAAATGATATTCATGCAAAAAAACAAAAGGATTTGGATTTTTTCCCCCATGCAATTTGAAATGAAAGATATGGATTAAGATCTTTCATTTTTCATCCTTTCCCAGGAAAATAATTTAAATCTTATCTTGGGAGGGGGGTTCATTAGAATATTTTGTTTCAGTGATTTGATAAAAAAAATTACAATATTAAAATGCAGATGTACCTCCAAGTTGTTTCTAGGAACAAAATAATCTGACACTGGGATGTAGTACTGGTGAAGTATTTTGAAGTATATTGAAGTATAGTTTGAAGTATAATGCTGAAGTATGAGACATCAATTTGACAGGTGGACCACTCAGTGGATAAAGAACTGGCTGGATGGACACATGCAAAGAGTTGTGGTCAATGGCTCAATGTGCATCTGGAGACTAGTAACGAGTGGTGTCCCTCAGGGATTGGTGTTGGGGCCGGTCTTGTTCACCACCTTTGTCACTGATATGGACAATGGAATTGAGTGCACCCTCAGCAAGTTTGCTGATGACAACAAGCTGTGTGGTTTGGTTGATACGCTAGAGGGAAGGAATGCCATCCAGAGGGACCTTGACTCACTTGTGAGGTGGGCTGATGCCAACCTCATGAAGTTCAACCATGCCAATTGCAAGGTTCTACACCTGGGTCAGAGCAATCCCAGGCACAGCTACAGGCTGGGCAGAGAAGAGATTCAGAGCAGCCCAAGGAGAAGGACTTGGGGGTGTTGGTCAATGAGAAAATGATCATGAGCCAGTTTCAGTGTGCGCTCGCAGCACAGAAACCAACCATATCCTGGGCTGCATCAAATCAGATGAAAGCCAACCGAGAAGGCTGTGTGGAGACCTCATAGCAGCATTCCAGTATCTGAAGGGGGCTATAGGGATGCTGGGGATGGACTGTTCATTAGGAGCTGTAGTGATAGGACAAGGGGTAACGGGTTGAAACTTAAACAGGGGAAGTTTAGATTGGATATAAGGAAGAAATTCTTTACTGTTAGGGTGATGAGGCACTGGGATGGGTTGCCCAGGGAAGCTGTGAATGCTCCATCCCTGGTGGCGTTTAAGGCCAGGTTGGACGAAGCCTTGGGTGCCATGGTTTAGTGGGAGGTGTGGGGTTGGAACTGGATAATCTTGAGGTCCTTTCCAACCCTAACTATTCTATGATTCTATGATTTTCCTACATGGTTGCAAGTCCTGCATCCCCATGGTGACTAGGTTAAGGTACACACTATGTTTGTGATACCATTCATCCTATCTAAGAACAGTGTTTGTAAGCTTGAAAGAGGGGGATGTTTTTTAAAGTCAGAAATGAAGGCAGCAAAAACCTTCACAGCACCACTTGCAATTTTATGTTTTGTCCCTACTCATATTCTTACTCTCTGCTTCAAACAGTTTGCAGAAAGTGCAATGAAGAAATGCCCACTGCCAGCCTAATACTCAGTTTTTCCTTCAATCCTGCTGTTAACCCAACGTGCAGTGATGTCAGGGAAGCAAAGAGGAAGCAGATGATATAAAATTAAGTCCTGCCCCTGACAGTCAGAGGCTGCAGAGTGTGCTTGAAGGTGAAAGGCCGTAGAGTAGCTACTTCAATCAGAAATGTGTGATCTGTGCATCTCCCTAGAACTTAGATGCCATATGTCTTTCCAGAGTTTATTATTTTAAATCCACAGTGGTGCCTTAGCCTGTCCCCACTATTTGGAATTGAGAGGGCAGTCACTGTGAAGACAGAGAGATAGCTGTCACCCCTGGAGCAAACCTACCATGCAGCCCTGCTAAGCTTCTGACTTCACAACACTGCAGATAAGGTTTCTCTCTCTGGTATTACCACATTAATCCACAAAATCAATTCAGTCATCTGAGAGGAGTGCTTTGTAGAGGCTGAGACCATGGGAGCTGATCCTGCCACGTGGACTCCTACAGCCACATTGAGTCCAGCTGGACTTCCCAACTTTACACAAGGATGGAGTCTCTGTTTGCTGGAGCCAAAGCCTGAGCCAGGATCATATCCTCCTTGTATAACTGCCAAGGTTTTACAGTGCTCTTGGATATGCTAAACACATAAGGCTTCACTAAGTGTTCTGAAGTTTGGATGCATTACCCAGATTCTTACAGTTACTCATTTTGACAAACTGGCCTCTCATTAGGACAGAGAAAGAACCAGCATTAAATAACTCTAACCATGGTATAAAATAATTTGGTCAGCTAGGGTTTAAGTTCCTTTCTATTACTTACTTTAGCACCTAACCTTGACATAAGGTTGCTTTCTGAGCACTGACTTCTTTGGGGCTTTCATAAAGACTTCCAACAATGGAAGGAGACATACTAGCTTGATTCAGACGAAGATTCTGCTTAGCATTGCTGCACATGGTTCACTATACAGTTATTCCTATAGCCTGTCCTAAAGCACTTTTAATCACACCTGCAGATAAAGCTCAATATGAAACAGTAATATAAGAACATGTTAACTTTAGCAGAGCTGTCGCTGTCATCAGTTTTGCCAGCAACGCCAGCAGATGCTCCTGAATAAAAGCAGTGCCCAGGGGGGCAGCAGAGCCTCTGCAGGCATCCAGCTCTGTCACCTCTGCCCCAGAAGGGAGGTCTGTCTGGATTTCCTGCTTGTACTCGTACAAGGCTCATGCCACACTCTCTGCCATTTCTAATTGCCTCTTATCTCCTGCTGCAGGTAGTCAAAAAGAAAGAGAGAAAGAAAAGGCATAGTTGCACTGTTCTTAATATTTCCAGCAGAAAAGGCAGATGACACTGGGCTATCATCACTTGAGAGAGTTACCTGGTGTGCTTGCTTTATAGCGGTCAATTTGCCACAGTCCCTTCCTCCTATCTACAGCTCAGCCAAGGAAAGAAGCGCAAGCTGCAGCAGTGATTTCTAGGGGAGATATCAGCAACAGTTTCATTTCACAGGAAGAGGAACTCCAGTAAACTCAACCGATTTCCACCCTACGAAATATCAAAGAATGGAAACGTAATGGATAGCTCCACTCCTGCAAGGATGGGGGGCAAGGAAAGACTTGCAGGAAGAGACAGCTCTCTGTTTTGCTTCTCTTTTATATTTGCTAATATTGCGACTGCACTTCTAGCTCTTCCATGCCTATCTGAAGAAGCTGAAAGCATGCAAAGAAGAAACTCTCTCAGCATAGTTATATTTGATTCATTTTAACGCTCTCTAAATTCAAGAGGATGGACAGATGTTGTGAACAACCCTTCACTTACTCCTTCCTTGACAAAAATCCTATTATTCTCTTTTTCAGTACAAGTCAAATGTATTCTGAAGTTGTTATAAAGAGAACAATTCTGCAAGATAAGTAATATTCCCAGGCTCCCACTGAAATTAACAGAGTATTTTGGCATTAGGAACTTTGCAGTGTCAGGATGTCATTAAAGATCTCCAAACCTGCCTTGTAGTTTTTCCGATGCCTGCAGTATTCATTTCAGTGCATTCCAAAAGAGCCATCAATATTCTCAGGAGCCATGCTCCATGTTACCGCCAAGAAGCGAAAAGCAAATTCAGCTTAGCTTAAGCATTTTTAGTAAACACATGGGAGGAAAGAAAACCAAATTCATAGGTATGGAAATAAAGCAGATCATGTTGGTAACAACATACAGAAAAATATCCCCAATACCAAACCCAGAATTTAGAGTGTCCTTTCACAACTACAAAAAAGCCCATAGGATCGCTGGTACAGTCCTTTGTTTCTCAGAGTCTTGCATACTTACAGGTCTGGCAGTGATTCTCTGTGGGTCCCCAGCATCGGCCTGTGCAGGACTTGTGGCATCGACCACCTGCAGGACAGACAGAAAATGGGACAGTTTAGAAATGTGCCTTCCTTTCATTTCTTTAACATCCATCAACTGCTGAAGCGGAGGGTCCATCTTGTCTTTCAAGGGGTTTTATGCTCTATCAAGGTTAAAACAGTGCCTGTAAAAAAAGCCCATATAAATAGCTAGAATTGGTGTCATACATGTATGAAAGAGGGTACATTTAGATTATATATTAGGCAGAAGCTCTTCCCTGTGAGGGTGCTGAGGCTCTGGCACAGAGTGCCCAGAGAAGCTGTGGCTGCCCCATCCCTGGCAGTGTTCAAGGCCAGGTTGGACACAGGGGCTCAAGGAACCTGCTCCAGTGGAAGGTGTCCCTGCCCATGGCAGGGGTTGGAACTGGATGGGCTTTAAGGTCCCTTCCAACCCAAACCATTCTGTGATCCTATCAAATATAGCTATTTATTGAAGTGCTTTATACCCTAAATACCTCTCTGCTATGTATAACAACTGGCATATTTTAAGCAAAAAACAGATGAACAAGTCATGAGGAATGAGAAACAATTCCATCACCCAGGGCTACAACTATTGTTTTCTATGTCCCATATAAGACCCAGTCATTCCTCCACAGAAGAGATGTCTGTCTGTCTGTCTCATATGAAGTTTCGCCTGAGCAATGGGGTGATATATTTAATGCCATTGACAAAAAGCCACCCCTCTCTCCTAAAAGCTTTTCATGTCCAGCATCACAATAAAGGTAATGTGTCCTGTGCAACCACTTAACCTCAGCAACAGCTAAGCTCACAGGACCTTTCCTTTTCTGGCTGCTGGTTCTTTAGATGCCTGGGCTTGTGCTTCTGAAGGAGCCTCATGTACCTTCAGAACTTGGAGGTGATGCTCTACAATGTCTTTCCAAATACCGACAGGCTTCATCCCTTGAGGAAAGGTACTGTATGTGCTTCCATTGTAAAATACAGACAGAGGAGGAAGAATTAGCAATGGTAACTTTTATAAACCACCTAGTAATTAGTGACTAAAACTTCAGCTGGACTGAAGAAAGAGTTGAGTTCACATCTTCTATTCCATGATTAAATGCTGACCAGTGTGCATGGAAACAGAAAGCTGGCAGAATGAGCAACACATTCTCCTGTGGCAGCATCTTACACTGTTTGAGAAAACACTTGGACAGGAAAGACTGCCTATGGAAGTCCTGACTGTGAGTGAATGGAGGCCTCATTCTGCAGCTCCCACCCAGACACAGCCAGAGCTCAGTCACACTCCTGCTGGTAGTGATCCTCCCTCCTGAGTGCCAGATGCTCCTGGAGCACATAGGGAGAGGGTTCCTTGCTGCACCATGAGCCCCAGTGCCTAAAACCCATGGGTAGGAGTGCCTGAGGCATAGCCAGCTAAGCCTTTTACATCCAGCCACACCTGAAGGGATGAACTGAGAAGCCCAGCATAAGCCTTGTTGAAGACAATGTTATGTGATAAGGAACACAGTCCTTATCACTGCTCTTTGTGACCATAGGAACCTAACTTCATCTTTGATTAAACTTTTATTCATCACTGAAAGCTGCTGAGATTCTATTAAGCAAATTTCCCATTTGAACTTGTTCCAGCAGCTTACCTTTCAATCCTGTATTAACAGCAGCTGCTGTTAACACTGCTCCATTACACTAAATCAAATACTTCCCACACATCCTGATGGGAGATAGCATTGGAAAGTGCAAAATGTCTCCCAGCAAAGGTTGGATCACCCCAAAAGAAACCACTGCTCCTCTGCTAGCAGTGTGCTTATAGCTGTGAGATGTCCCACAGCTGAGCAAACCCACTGTGACAGTCTTTCTGTCATGACTTTTCAAAGCCAGCATTCTTCCCTCAGCACTTGTGTAGCATTCATGGTGCTATTGATAATGTTGTATGGTAATTACCACACTGTATGCCAACTACCTTGTTAAAACTACCAGCTCCTCACTGCATTTGTGTTCATTTAAAGCAATTATACTTGGGAAGCGTGGTTGCTGACATCACCAGCACATAATTTGCTGTCACATTCTGCCATCTGTTTGTTTAGATCACAAATGTACTATAACTACATAATGCAAACTCATTCTGGCTGACAGCGAGGGGACTCCATCTGGCATGAATAATGCAACTTTAATCAGTAATAACGATTATTATGATTATTAAGAGACTACTGGAACCTGCACAGAAAGCAAATGCATCCATATGGATTTAGAAGAATGAAAGTTTAAAGACAAGGTGAGGTAAGCAGCAAATTAAAGGAAGGACTTTAACTGAGGAGGCTTGATAAGATACAGTTTGCTTGTTGATTTTGACACTCACTCAACCAAACAAAAATGATCCCTAGGAAATGGGTTTTATAAACTGGCTACCCTGACCAACAGAAGTGGGAAGGAGAAAGATGCATATTCAGATAACCTTTCCACCACTTGCTTTGCTTGGTCCTCACCTGAGCTGGAGCATCCCTTGTGGAGGTAGATTGGGAAGAACTGCATCCCACGGACAACAAAGCCTCCTCTTTCAAGACTCTGTTGTATGCCCAATTCTTCCTTGTCAGTCAAATCTCATGCTCATCACACTTAAGGGGTCTGGAGTTTAGGGAGAAAGCCTGAAGTCTGGCAGCTAGATGCAGTATGAAGCACTGCACACACCACTTGTAAGCACATATTCCTGAGGAAGAATAAGGCAGCAGTTTGGCTGCCTCTTCCTCTTTCTGTCCCTGGATTCTGCCCCCTTCCAAAACAACTGTATGCACTGGGGTATCCACTGCAATATATGCAGTGAGGTAACACAGACGACACTTCAAGCATCCCTCCAAGTGATCTCTAACCAAATAATCCACCCACACTTCTGCAGAAGTCACACTTAAAATACAAATCTTCACATTCACAACTCCCAGGTGCTGATCCTCAGTATGCAGACAAAAATGTATCCAACCACCTCGATTCCTCCTGGAAACAACCGAGATCCAACATCTTCAAGTACCATTTTACAAGCTGGTTTTTCACTTGCCTGCCTGCTTCCTGGTACCTGACTTTGTTTGGCAGGGTCAGAAGACCATTTGCATTTAAATAGAGATATTTAGCAGTAAGGCTAGAAAAGGCTGCTAGTTCTCATTGGGAACTCCAAGGGGCTTTTTCATTGGTTTCACTTTTCTCAGCTGCACAGAAACAAGGTGCAGGGCCTATAGGCAACACAGCTCTGAACTGCATTGCTACATGTCCTTTGGAAGGTCAGATATGCTGAGAATCCAAACCAAGCCACAAACTCCCTGCACACAGTGTGTATGCATTGGTTTGTTTGTTTAAAGAGAAAAATAACTTTCTTTGCTCTCAGGATGAACTGGTCCAGGTTCTGCCCTCACATAACTCAGTATTTCACCTTGTTTCCCCACTGTAACAAGGAATGACCACTACACATCAAAGATCAGCTCTGTAAGTATAACACAAAACCAGTCCCATGGAAGTCAACAGAAGTAGTCAGGAGCATAAGGAGCGTTCATGCAAGGAGCAGGTCTCACGATTAGATGTGCATGTCAGGCTTAAACGATAATAAATCTATTGGCCCTAAGACTGGTAAGTAATTCTACTACTTCTCACAGAGTTTTCTGTATGCAGTTGAGTTTTCTCACTTCCACCCTTCTGATTCTCTCCCCCATCCCACTGGGGGGCAGTGAAAGGCTGTGCGGGGCTGAGCCGCTGGCTGGGGTTAAACTATGACATCTCTGAGCCAGGGAAAGTCACCAGCAGAAAACGCCTGCTCTCTAGCTTGGGAAAGACCAAGGTTACTTCATCCTTGTGCTTTCCTGAGAATTGAAAAGGGCTTTCCTTTGGCTCCAGACTGACTTTATTATTTCAGGAACAGTCAAACCACAAAGGATTAAGTTACTGACAAGACAAGAAAAATGAAGTCCTTCTCTTAGCTCTCAGCTCAGTATAGTACAGAGAAGAAACACTGCTTCTTCCCCAGCAGCTATGCCAGCTGCCTCAAGCAGACCTCCCTTGATAGGAGAAGGAAAGCAGAAATAAGACAAGAAATGGTCTCATTTTGCACTAAGCCTGCATTTACAGATGGTTTCTATCAGGTTAATAAATCATTAATAGATGTTAGCATATCTGCAACACACTGATACTGAAGTGCGAGTAAACACAGTCAAATAAAGGAGCTCTGATGGTTACAAACCACCTCTTTACTTACCTAACAGTCTAAACTTATTGATTAACTATCAAATGACCTATATATCTTTTATTAGCTTCTGTAAGCTACTTATAAACTCATGCTTCACCTAAATAATCTACTCCTGCAAGAATGCTAGAGATGTCATCTAGCTGTTTCTAGACATAACAAGCACTAAGGACCAAGAAGCTCCAGCTATACTGCACGGTAAGAGTCCCAGTCTCTTCTTTCCATTGCTCAGATGGGACAGAAGGTTTAAATACACTTGTGTGTTATTTTTCTAGGCAGCTAAAACTCTTTAGTTTTATGCATGAAGAGATAACAAAATCAAAATGTAATTCAAACACGGCAGCACAGCATTAACAAGAATTAAAGATACTATTGTTGTGATGGATTGTTCTGCCTTTATCAGGCTGTAATGCTTTCCCTGTCCTTGTCTGACTATTTCTATTGTCACAGGTTCATTCATTCACACTTCTTTGTTAAGCAGAAATAATTGTGAATCTCCTACCAGCCCTGTTCTAGCCTTCAGATCTCTGTTAGCGATTTGAAACTTAATTACCTAACAGAAACTCACACTCTTCAGGATTCCCTTTCTTTATGGCAGGAGAGATGTGTGTCATAAGAGAAAGTAAAACTTCCTGTAGCAGAAGAAAGCATCTTATTGAGAAACCTAGTGCCCATTTTATCTTCCTCTCTGTAGAAGTGTTAAAAGATACAGAAAGCTAAGGGTCAATTCCTCTACTGCTCTCCAACTACGTTGCTTTCACTGCTGTCAGATGAGTTCACCTTGGGATGTATCAGCAAATAGTTTTCCAACACGGAATTAGTCCCATAAAATTCAGGCTTTTCTTTAACAAGCTGTAACTGCACTGATATTGTTACTTTTATTGTGGTAAATGGCAGCACTTCAGCTGACCTTTCTGTCTCATATCTGTATTGCTGCTCTACTCTGCAAGTCTCCATGCCCAACAGAAGTACCCTGCACAAACATTAACAGGATTCCTTTACATTAAAAACTCTCATCGTGCTCTTCAGTGATGAATACTTACTCTATGGAATACTTTTGTGCATGCCAGCACCATCCATAAGTCAGTGTTTTCTAGCACCCACTCTCTCCAGGTTTGCGCATCTGGAGCATGGGGACTACTGCGGCTCAAGGACAGTGAAAGCAAACTGCCCCTAACAACTGTGTCAATAGGGACTTCCAACTTTGCACTTCAACGCCTCGATCCTCCCCGATCTTCCCTAGCAGATAAAAAGAGACACACACACAACTGGAGACAGACTCAGGCACAGGCAGCTGAAAAGAAACTGGCATGGGAAATAGGTCTGAGAAATGAAAACAATCCAAGAGATATGCCCTGAAAGACAGCCGTGGAAATAGATACGGGTGCAGTGCGAGGGAGAGGGAACAGAGATAAAACTGAACGAGCACCACAGAAAACAAAAACTGAATACCAAAGGGAGAGGCATTTTCTTGAGTAATGTGGGATGGAGACAACCCCCACATGTGCGCAGGGACCAGAGATCTGTTAAAAACTGTGAAATTACAGCGTATCACCAGATATGCTGGTGGCAGACAGTTCTGATTTGAAGAGAGATTGGCCACCAGAGGTAAAGGAATAAATGGGAAGGCAAGAAGAGCGTGTCAGCAGCACCGAATGAGCTCAGGCCGCTGGATTCATATCTACTGCTGACAGCTCTGAGCCGATAGGAAGCTCACTGTAACGTTACTTCAGCTGCTACAGAAAAATGTCTTCAGGCCACAGTAATGACTACAGAAAGGGACCTGAGGGGGGTAATGAAGATGCTGGTTATTTTTCTCTGCCTGGAACAGACAGCACTGGTGAGGCTCTATGACTCGATGCATTAATTGGGGGGTTAGTCATCCACACAATATAAAAACCTTCACATATGACATAGTCTAAAACTTTACACTGATTAAGCAATTAAGAGCTATTAATTATCACTGCTTATAGCTGTTAGCACAGAGTAATGTAAGTGAATTCCCCCCACTGTGATGGTGAATTAGTTCCAATCAGCATCAAATGCCTTGCTGAACATACACACAGGGATCCTGAGCAAATGGGGGGATACAACCGGAAGGCTAAAAGGATAGGTCAAGTTATACCTGCTGCTTGGCAGGCTCACTGCAAACAAGAAGCCTTCAGGAATCTTTCTTGTAATCATTACTGTTAAAAGAAATACATTCCCCTCCAGTAAGCCATACATAACTGCCCATCCTCACACACCTCTGCTCCTGAGCAGCAGAGCTGCTCAGTCCCTGTCTAACAGAGCTCAAAGTAGAACACCCTGCCCCTCACTCTGCCTGGGTGGCTCTTGGGCAAGAAGCTGGATGACTTCTGGTGTCACATCCAATCCTTAAGTTTCAGGTAGTCCTGTAAGGAATAGGGATCCTTATGAGTCCCTTTCAACTTGAGATATTCTATGATCCTGTAGGAACCATCCTCAAAGCACACAGATCAGAGCCCCAGACCCTGTTAAAATACAGAGGTAGCTCTTATTTTCCCTTTCCTCTGGGCAGAAGGAGAGTGAGATGTTAACACTCAACTAGAATGTAGGGTTATGCATCCTGCTTTCTCCTTTGCTTACTATGATGGAGACTCTTGCCTCCCAGGATAGCAACCCAAGAAATGGTCTACAACCTGTTTTCTGGAAGGGAGCTCACAGGCCCTGAAGGGAGACCGCTGGATACAGCATGCATCCATTCTTAGCTACTTGCCTCACAGCTCAGTGCTTCTAAATCACTGCAGAAGGGGTACACCTAAGTATCAGTCCATACACCTAAGAGTATTTATCTATCTTACCTGATGATTGCTTAATATTCAGAATTTCAATAGGAGTAGAAAGGACTCCAGCTCAGACCAACCTGATGCGGTTTCCACTGGGAGGTGGGAGACCCAAGGTACAGATTTGAATGCCTTCAGCAGGCAAGGTGCGAAGCTGAACCCTGCTCCCTCACATCCTGGGCAACTCCTAAGCTGCTAATGTATTTTATAAAAGGGGAACAAAGTCCTTTTTATTGAGGAAATTTGAGCATGAGCAAAAGACACATCTGTGAGGGGAAGGCTGCAGGCCAGTAGGCACAGCAGATTCCCAGCAGAGACCATAAAAAGCCAACATCTTCTTTGCCTTTATACTCACTGCAGCATTCTCCCCTGGTTTGCTTCTGGCAAGTACTATTTAATGGGCTCCCTCCTCTGCATGGGGGTGTCCAGAAGTGCATGAATTTCACATCTGAGCAGTAGCCACTGTGATACCTAACACTGGAACACCCCTCCTTGCCCCACCATCCCTCATAGCAGTAGGTGCTTCTGTTTGTGCTGTGACAACCCATGAAGTTAAAACCCACCAACAAGCCAAGCAGAAGTGACTCCTACCACACACAGCGATCAGATGTGCACCCACATCAGCGCCTGTAAGAAATGTTAAGCCAGGTAACAAGGACAGATACAAGGTGCAGCAGCACACTTACCATGGCATGTGTAACCTTGGCTGAGAACCAAAGGATGCAGATACAAGGTTTCTGTTTTGGATACTGTGTGTAACACTGGGTGAGAAATCTCTGCACTGTTTAGTTGAAGAAACTCAATGACATGCTGAAAAGCAAGTGCAAACCTAAGGGTATTCTTGTACTTAGTTTAATACCAACTCCTCCACCCCTCAAACAGATCAAGTCAGTCAATACCACAGAAGTCAAAATAATGTCACAAAATGAAAGTGAATTTTACTTGTTCTTGATGCCATGTACTGTTCCTAGAGTCTGCCTGGGTGCTGTGAGGTGCGCTCATGTTTTAACCAACTTCTGACTCAATTAAATGGGAGTGCTAGAAAGGAACTCCCCATCCCCATGAGATCTGGAGTTCAGTTTCAGACAAACTTTGGATAAGTATCATAATACGCTTACTCAAATGCAATTGCTTATTCAAAATGTATCTCATGGCTATTTGAAACAACTGATTATTACAGAACAATACTTGAACAACAGGAGCCCTTTCTCTGTTGGAAAACAATGCTTGGGCATATACTCTGATATTTAGATTCAGCAATTGCTACACACACATATTCAGTGAAAATAATCATACAAACAAATTTCAGGCTGCAATTTCCTGGCTAATCTTCAGCTATTGGAGATCTGCACAGAGGTGATGCCGTGGACATCATGCAGGCTTAATACGATGAGTTTCGTATGAAGTTTTCCTTTTTCTTATGTAGCAATTTGTATAAAACCACTTGAAAAGCTTGCATTAAGTGTCTTACTCGGTAAAGATTCCCAACATCTCCCCTGTGTCAGAACACTTCACTGATGATGGCTTTTATGAGTTTCTGAAAGTAAATTACAAGCTCCTACAAGAGGTCCAGAAAGAAGGCTTTGAGATGTGAAAGCTCCTTTGAATATTAGCCTGAGGAGATCCTACACACAGGGACAGAAAGTGTGAGGGACTGCAGGAGCATAAAATACATCCTTTTTTGCTTTGCTACTTCCTTGTCCGTTGCTTAGGAGACAGAAACTTCCCTTCTAGTCACTCAGCTCCATTTGCCACCACAGCACTGTCCTCTTCCCTGCAGGAGGTGTGCAGGGATCAGAGAGAAGCCCCTGAAACAGCCCTGCTTAGCAGAGCAGTGGTGAGAGCTCTTTAGCCAGGCTGTCCACAAAAGCAGGACAGGAACTTTAGTGACAGTTCGGAGAATGTCTGTTAAAAGAGGCACATGTAACAAAATCCTGACATGAATGCAGGTGTGACAGCAATAAAGCTTGAAGGAGAAGGCTTATGTTTTACAAGCAGCAGAGCAGTCTGTTGGGAGAAGCCCATCGTGGTACTAGCTGCTGAGTCCCAACACTGCACCCACCTCTGCCACCTCCCCTCATGCTCTGCACAGCAACACCAACCAAGCCCACTCTGAGCTGGTGGCTGGGCTGCGCATCATTGCAGATCTAACAATGTATGACTTCAAAGGGTGGGTGGGAGGCCCACAGCAGCTTCAAGCGCCCGTAGATGCAATTAAGTGGGTGATTTGATAGTCTTTCTTTTCCTCCTCTTTCCTTAAGCAGCTCTTCAAAGGCAGGTAGCTGGAGCTTGCTGTGAAAGGCCAGTCCCAGCCAGTCACTCAGTACAGATCTGCCAGCTACCATTCAGTGAGCCTATTTTAAGTATGTGGAGTATTTGGGGTTTACTTCCCACTCTGAAGAAACACTGGTGTCAGTAACAAAGCAAGCTGCTTGTAATGGACAGGGACTCGTTCAACTGAAAATCTTTCCCTTGTGCAATACCCTGCTTAAATGCCAGCCTGCATGTAAACAGGTGGTATGGAGTAATGCTTTATACACACACAGGTTGCCATGATGAGATAAGCATTCAACACCAGTCACCACACATGTGGAGCACTACAATTCTGCAGCCACAGAACGAGCACCACTTTGTGATATTATACAGCAGCCTGTGCCTCTTGGTGGGTGACTTTGACCCTGGAATTGCTTTAAGGAAGAAGGAAGGTCCTCAGTAAAACAGGTCAGCACTTTGGCAGGGAGTTTATCTTTCCAAATCTGTATTTTCCATTGCAAAGAGATGCCCATGTCAAAGGTTCTTCAGAAGCTGCTAATGCTGGCTTTGGCAGTGCCCTGTTTTCTGTGTCCATGACTCCTCAAGATCCCTGGCTTTGTGGCACTTACCTTGCTAGATCCCTGGATCTGGCAGCCCAAGGACTTCTGTTCCTTGCAGCATTCTTTATTCATATTAGCTAGGTACACCTGTGTTTGTTACTTACTTTTTATTCAGTCAACTCAAGTGTTAGGGGCTTTGTATTTCCATTAAATGCCACGTCTGCCTGCCTTTCAGATCTGTTCCAAGGGCATTCAACAATTGACAAATCCCTTCTGAAAACAGTGGCTGAAGGTATTTATATTAGGAAGCTAAACTGATTCCCTTTATTTAAAATACACTGTTCTGGAGTGAGGAAAAACATTACAGGCAACTTCAGGCACTTCAGCTTGCATTCCTAATGCAAAACAAGCTCATTACGTCACTGGATTTCCTGTATTCCTCCATCTTCTGTTACATATGCTTGGCAAAACTATTCCTTAAAATCAATTTCTTCTGTTATTATATTTGTCACTTCATCCCAGGTAAATAAATAGATTCTCTTCTGACTAGAGATTCCTTAATGGTAGAAAAAGCAACCTCCACATATGTTGAAGGTGGCTGTGGGACTTTCTGGCTGTCTGTATTATGCACTGATATAACTTATCTTTCCAACTGAGATATCCATGAAACTGTAACTGCTGCTAAGACGAATGTTGCAAACCCTTGAAGCGCGTTCCACATGGAAGCAGCTTTCACAAAGCCGGTTAGCTATTTGTGGCTTTTTATCAGCTTCTCATCCTAGCTTTGCCGTGGTGAAACTGGTGGCAGGGAACACATTCTGTACCGAGACCACCTGCCTATAGAGGCCCCGCTCACCAGTCTCCAAACATACATTTAAAATGTTAATTGAACTTTAAGTAATATCCTCAATGAAAGGTTATAATTTAACAAACTCTGCAATAACAAATGTCTTCAGGGTATGCTTTCTGAAATGCCATTTTCTCTGTAGGTAATTTCCAATTGAGATGTACACCTGCAATGATACACTAGCTATTCTGAAAGTTGGCTTTAAGCACGAATTAATCACTGCCCTCTTTTCTTTTCACCAGCATACATAAATACACTGCTGTTACTCTGGCCTTCTGTAGAGCAAAATCCTGGTGCTCTGAAAAAGCACAAGGTATCTCGCAGGAGTAAGTGGACAAAATGTGGGTGTCTCACCTGCATCTTGGTATGAGGGCTGGGGGTTGATCTGCACATATTCACTATTTACATAGATTTGTCTCCTGTTACAGGAGCATCCACTCATTCAAAGGAAAGCTTTCCTTGTACTTGCATTTCCCCTGTGTTCAGCTCTCCTGAATCTTTACTACCTGATGGCATGTTTCCACTGAAGGGAAAGGACTCCATCCTCCTTCCACTCTGACCTAAGACTCCCCACTGCTTCAGTGTGGCTTCCCAATGGTAGCAGGACTGTTTTGGACAAGCCAGCTGGAAACACTGATGTACACATGGGTAGAATTTTATGCAATTTAGCCCCAGTACAACTGAAAACTGGTGGAAGGTTGAGACTTTAAGGATCTGAGGAACCCCTGTTCTTCAGAACTGTCACATAATCACTTCACAATTAAATACCCACTGGTCTGACGCAAAAGCATAAATTTCAGATAAGTCACTATGTGTAAAAATGATCCTTTTCTAATATTGTGACTCCTGGCCCAAAAAATGAGTTCCTGTGCTCTGTGAAGAATCACAAGGTCACCACTGAACATTAAGTTAACAGGCTGGCTACCATCAGACTCCGTTCTGTAGCTGCAACAAATGACCCTGCACAAATTCACCTACAGCAGCTCCAAACACAGCCTGTTAACCCCCGGTGGAGAACAAAGCTTACCATTTACACAAAACTCCATGCAAATATCAACTTATGCCTTTTGTGAAACACACTACAAGAACAGACTCAGAGAATCATAGAATAGTCAGAGTTAGAGAGGACCTTAAGATCATCTAGTTCCAACCTCCCTGCCATGAGCAGGGACACCTCACCCTAGACCATGTCGTATATACTCTGTATGCTAAAAGGGAGGTACATGTATCCATGTAGTAGATTTTGTCCTATACCAATTTATACCATGTAAGGAACTTTTGTCTTTAAACTAGTCTGACATAAACAGACATTGCTACTGAACTAAGTTTCTACCAAATTGTTCCCATTTCTGTAACATTTTAAAGAAGTACCTTGCTAGAAACTGTATTATTCCTTTAGCCAGTGCATGGAAAACTTGTGGTAGAACAGCCCAGCAAGCTCTCAGCTATGTGAGCTGAAGGAGTAGCTGGTTAACTCAAATAAAGCAACTCTCAAAGATGGTATAAACGAGAACATGAAGGGAAAAAACTAATTCACATCAACCAAATACATACTATAGACAGATAAACATGTCAAACTGAGCGAGAGCGCTTCTAAACACACCTGCAGAAAGGTAAGGTCAATCACAGCCTGGACTGTCTGCACCAGAACCCAGAGCTGACTTCCCAAGCAACTGTGTGTCAGGCTAGTCCATGTTCTGTTCTTTAAATTACAAAGCAATGAGCTGGCTAAATGGTAAACTTCTAATTAGATTTGTCTCTTGTTTCAATATTAATAAAACACATGAAAAATGCATTAAGAGCCAGCTAATTGGGGGCTCTCCAAAAGTAGCTGTAAAGGAGCAATTACAATGCAACTGGGGTGTGGTTCCCCAGGGATCATCACAGGACTGATGCTTTTTAGTATTCCAGGCAAGGGTTTAGCAATTATTAAACAATCCCAAGCAATAAAAGATACAGATGACAGGAAGGCTGCAATCCCAGTAAATTACAGTGAAGAGCAACCAGTGCTAGAGGGGGAGCCAGGCTGGCAGGTAAACTGGAGTCACACCAAATGTTCTTTATACTGCCAAACAGAAGCTTGCGTGTTTTGGTATGAAGCATACAGACTATGTATGCTGGAAAACAGGGAGTCTCTAAAGCACACAGATGTCAGAACTGTCTAAAAACCATCTTCCTCACATGGAGCTGAAACACAAAGGATACAATTTTTACTCCTACAGGACATTGGTTAACTCAGCAGCAAACAACTATATGTATTTCGGTTTCTGTCTCTTAACAGCACATTGGAAAACACAGATATTTTACATTGAAAAGCAACTAAAATTATTCTGGGGCTAGAAAGAAATTCCTCACTTTGGGACTCTCTATCTGTTTAGCTTCTGATAGTAGTATCAGGAGAGCTGATTGTATGGGAAGTGCTATTTCAGCATGGAGAAGATGCTGGCTACAAGAGAGCTCTTTAAGCTACCCCGAGAAGGTGTGAGAAGCAACATCATCTGCATTTAAACCTGTTCAAATTAGAAACAAGGCAGCTAGCATCAGGTGGTTTAATGCTAGGAAACTAACCAGCCTCTTGAGGGATGGCTGCACATCTGCAAAGCTTCAGACCAGTGTCAGGAGAGCAATCAGAGGACCAGAACCCCGTGCTCACCCATCCAGTGGCTGCAGGAGCTCCAGCCACATCAGGGCTGGGGCTATTCCTGAAACTCAAAGCCAGGCTGGAAGATAGGCTGTGGTTAGGAAAGTTACTGAGCTCAACGTCAGGCAAGATGATGATGCTTCAGAGCCTCTGCAGACAGGGAGGCAGAGCTAATGATGTTTCAAGGCTTCTTTTGCCCTTGAAAAAAAATCTATGAATCAATAGGTAAAAAAGAATGAAGACATCTTGAAGTAGTGTTTCCCCTGAATACATCATGGGATTTACTGGATCCCTGGCACACAGCTGAAGACCAAGCCTTTTCTTCCCATGCACCGTGTAACAATGTAGAAGTACTTCTGCGCAGCTCAGAACTCGGGTGCTTTTACATTAGTGGGTGCAATCTGATACAAAGCAATGGCAGAGGAGTACTGTGTTATGAATAGCAAGCAACTGAAGTTCTTCTGCTTGAAAAAATGCCTTGCCAAAAACTCCAGCTTTTTTCACAGCTGACAGGGGCTCAGTTGAAAAGCCAGATGAAGGCAAAGGAGATGTATCCACAGATCTCACTACTCTTCAGAGTCTGAGCAGAAATTTCAGTTCAAGGGAATACTTTAAAATGGGCTTAATTTCCACAGACTTCAGTTTTCCCAACTCTGGGCACAAAGAATTATAGAATGGTTTGGTTCAGAAAGGACCTTAAGATCATCCAGTTCCAAACCCCCTGCCATGGGCAGGGACACTTCACACTAAACCATGTCACCCAAGGCTCCATCCAACCTGGCCGTGAACACTGACAGGGATGGAGCATTCACAGCTTCCTTGGGCAACCCATTCCAGTGCCTCGCCACCCTTACAGTAAAGAACTTCTTCCTTATATCTAATCTGAACTTCCCCTGTTTCAGTTTGAACCCATCACCCTTTGTCCTATCATTACAATCCCTAATGAAGAGTCCCTCCCCGGCATCCTTGCAGGCGCCCTTCAAGCAGTCCTACACCAAAGACACAGATCCAAGAAGCTGGGTTTTCACTGGTCTTCCCCTAAAGCTGGCCAGAGAGGAGCTGTCTAACAAGTTAGAGGCATTTTAGGCAAGTAGTCTAATCCTTTTTTCCTGCTTTGTTTCTTGCACCATCACTGGAACTGGTGTCTAGCTCTGAACAGGAGAGCTCTAAGTTCTTCAGTTATTAAGGGACCAAATCCAGCAAGTAGATGTGGTACCAGGGGAATATGCTGTTGCAAAACATTGCTTTAGCATGCTTGGCCAATGTTGTAAGTCATGGCTTAGTTATGGAAGGAGAGAAAACACATTTTCAGCATTGCAGAAACAAATTCACTAACATATACCTAAAGGGGAAATCGTGTTAAGCATTTTTGAGATTCCCACTGCAAGGGGCCCAGCTTAAAAAGCCCAGGCTGACAGTGTTGATTGCGGGTAAATAGAAGAGAAGGCTGCTTTCAAATTACAATTAATATTAAAAGCTTCAGCTACAAGATACCAATATGGGAAGGCTTTGCAAACAGTAGATACTAGTAGTATTGCAGCCAGGCACAGAGGTATCTGTCCTTGAAGAGCTGACGTATGCGTGGTCCCTGCTACAATGTTTGTTGATCACATTTCAGCAGCACACGCTGAGCTCGGCACCCGTAGCCACTGGCTGTATTCATCTGAACATGAGACCATGTAATTCAAAGGCCTCTCACACGGGCTTTTCTGCATGCATTTGATCACAGCTTGAAGCAATGGGTAGAATCCGTTTCAAGGTAAAGGGAGAAGCAGCATTTAGGATTCCTATGTCTGCAGTATTTCTGTCATAGTGGTTAAGATGCCATGGCCTTTTCAACCGGCTTCTTAACACTGACAATAAAAGCCTGTGAAGAAGGGAATCAGAAAAGCTTTATTCCCAGAGTTCACCGGCCATGTTACTCTCCTGTCTAGCACTGATGTAAATGAAGGGGATCGCCCGAGTTGGCACATACAAGATAGGAAACAAGCACAGAGGCAGGGGACTGATTTTATTTCAAAGCATCTTCGCTTCACTCTGCCCTTTTGTCTTCTTCCTCTGCTGATTGCTCTGCAGCAGCAGGGAGGGTGGCAAGTGAAATTATCCCTGAAGTGGGACCATTATCAGCTCTTCTGTCTGGCTGGAAAAGGGAGCAGCAGCATCTGGCTCCCTCCTGGGAGAAGACAAGCAAAGAATGGGGCTGAGCCCTGAGCACAGGCTGATGCACAAGTGCTCCCAGTGCATTTATATCAACCTGCTGGAGTTGCTGCACTATGGCATCAGCAAAAACCTGGCAAGAGTTGGGCTCTTCTCTGAGGGTGGGTCCTTGTACTTTCTGACAGGTTAACACCTTGGGGGAGATTTATGTCTGCTACTGATGGTTGGAAACAATGCTAGTGAGCCAAAACCAAACTGTTGTTTAGGCTTTAGGACCTGTTGGAGTGATGAAGTATCTGATTCTGATACAGCAGTTTGCAGCCTTTTGTCTCTGAAGTATTCTCTGACAGGGAGCACTACTGAGGTGGTCACAGTGAAACAGCCTCAACAACAGGGCATAAGCCACCCTCCAGTCCTGCCAGCCATGGCTGCCCACGGCACACAGGCCAATGCATGATCTTACATGCACAGGTCTTACATGATCACACGTTTACACAGACTTCCTCAAATTACTACTACTGTGGACTTTGTCAAGCTTGACAGGGAAGGTTTGGTTGGTCTGCATTCCCAGATTGATGCAGCCTCTCTAACAGACCTTCTCCCTCTCCTGGAAAAGGTTTTTAGATGAGCAGTAAACCCCACTCATTCTTTCAGACATAGGAAGTTCCAGAGGGCTTTCCTTGACACCCCTAGCACTTAGGATACTCTTAGTAATGCAAGCAAAGCACACCTATTCCATTCCAATGGATGCATCCAAGATTTGCATTTGATAGGAGGCACCTGAGACTTTATGCAATGAAACAATCATGTAAAATAAACAATAAATATATATACATGCTGGTCCAAAGGCGAACGAGTTACAGCCTATGCAGAAAAAAGACCAACACACTGAGCATAATGTGCAGCAGTGGAAAAATAGCAAGGCTGGGCAAAGCAAGCACCCACATTGCCTAGAAGATTCTGAAAAGTGACATGTGAGCCAAATTTGAGAAGCATATACCTTATTTAATGGTACTTTATAACCCGATTTAATGATACTTCATGTGGGTTTCCATTCTAGGGTTATAATTCGATGTTCATTTCTCCAAGTCCTTTCTGCACCAGTACAAATAACTTGTCTCAATTCTTTTGTGAACTACCAGTGTAGTACATTCCCTTTTCTCCTGCCTCTTGACAGGTAGTAATAAAGTTCTACATTTGAGTGATTTCATTGGAAGGCTTTATATATATATATATATATATATATGTATATACAGAGAGACCTATTAGTGTGTATAACAGTGCATGTGCACACATACGGACAGCTATTTAATTTTAGGCTATTTTAAATGGTGAATTCTATACCTGAATTCTTTGTTTCCCAAAGACTTAACACCTCTGTTAAACCACTTTAGCCATTTGCTGGCTTTCTGTATAACGGGGTTTATATCTTCTCCTGTGTAAGTTGTGAAGACAGAAGTGGTTTGGATTAACTAATTCAATCAAATTTCACACAAGTCAGGCATAGCATTGAGATGGAATCCGGTTTCTTGGACAAGGAGATTTCTGTTTATTAAATTAAATACGCCCTAACTGTGCTCTGCTCTATCGCAAGTAAGGAAAAATAAAGTAAAACCTGGGTGGCTATCTTAGTGAAGCTGCACTGGGATGTAGCTCTCAGTCACCATTGAAAAGAAGCTGTTACCAGCTTTATCAAGCACAATTTGTTCCTTCCATATGCTTCAAAACAACTCAAAAAAGGATGAAAAAGTGGTTTAAGAAAACTGGACTTAGGTACATACATTCTTTCCTCTTGCTGTGGGAGCTAATATTTGCCTTTATTACTTTCTGGGTGTGATTCCAAAAGTACTTGGCACTGATCCTGTTCTGATTCCTCTGGAGTCACCAGTAAAACCTTTGTTAGTTCAAAAAGATAGTATTGATGTTGGTTGCTTTTTTATAAGAGCTTATTACCTTGGTGTTGCAGGAGCATTTGTCTTGAAGAACTGGCAAAGGGTAAAAGAAAACCCAATAACAGAACAAACCAGAGGAACAACCAAGTCTTTTTCTTGTTGAAGTAATGACTCATAAAAGCATACAGGCATTCCCTAACCTTCAAAGGTTTTATCAGTTCTGCTCAGAACTGATCATCACCAGTGATGAGGGTTTTTAATATGTAAATAGGATAGCTGGCTGCATTACAACTGTGTCAGGTTTCCAGCCAGAAGGCAGAAGAGATGAGCCTCAGCTCCAGTGCTGAGAGACGGAGGAGCAGTGGAGTTTAGTGGGCTCCTGGAGGAAGCTGGATCTCAAGGAGTTGTGCTCTGATTTAAGGGAAGCAGGTGAAATATACAAAAGCAACTCAGCCTTATATAAAACCTATTATTCCACAAAGCACTTGGTTAAAAACAAGTTGCTGCTCAGGAATTATGGGACTTACCAAGTGGTCTTTCCCCAGAGGCTAATCTATATTTATTTATTTTTCTGAATTCCTACCATACAACTGAAGAACTGAAGTTGTTTCTTGGTTGTTATGGAAGCTAAAGAGGCAATTGGTGATTTATACATCCTCGAGGGACACCTTAGGGTATGGCAAGCAATCCAGAATGTCCCTATATCCATGGTGCTCAGAACATGTCTGTTGTGGTGTCACTTCTGACATCAGATATAAACTTCCCAGCCTATAGGTGAATTTCAATGCTCATACATCCCAAGGGTATTGTTTAATAGCATGGTATTCATTCTCAATGTTCTTTATTATGGGATATTTTACCTAAACACTTCGTATTACAGTCACCACCATTCAGCACAATTCATTATTGCTGCAAAAATCATCAAAATACAACTGAAGGTGAGTAACTCTAGGGAAGGGAAATAGAGAAATGCATCAAACAAATCCATCAAAGTACTCCAAGTTTGAAATTGAGAGCATTAAAATGAGAGGACATATTAAAACCAGAGAAATATTTGCTATATTAAGAAGAGCATCCCATACCCTGCAAATTCTATCTTCATAGATACACACCAGACAGCAGGATATCTACTTCTCTGAGGTTCATTTGTCATTTAAAAACAGAATATCCATGAGCTGATACCATAATTACTTCAGCAGCTAATTATGATGCCATAGACAGACCATTATGACTCAAGGACCAGCCTGAGCAGCAGGAGCAAATGCAAAGCAAACACTAACGTCTGTGCTTCCACGGCAGCACAGGGGCTTTAGCAATAAATAGAAGAAAGAATACGCAAAAGAGAGACAACAGATGAGAGACAATTCAGATGTTCACAAATACTCTCTGCAGACAAAGTGTTTTTATGATTAGACCAAGTGTTTCTATAGGCAGCATAGAAACTTTGAAGAATGCAGGGAAAATTTACAAATACAGTTCTCCATAGCAGAGGATGAGGGAAAACTTGACATAAATCATAGAATATGTGTCCATATTTATATCATTTCATGCTGAGCAGATGCAATGCTAAGAATAAAACTGGTACTTACATCCTGAGCTGCCATTTGTTGGAACCAAAGTGAAGTTGGAGGCCCAGGGGTTACGCACGATATCCTGCCAATGAATGGTGTCTGCGAAGCAAAGGAATTTGTTCTGGCCAACATACACCCCTCCATTGAGTATTTCTGCATAAAAGAAGAAGAGAACATACTTGTAAGACTCTTGTAATCAAGTACAGAACAGTACTGTTATCTGTGGGTAAAATAACCTTCAAGACTGAACTGACTTCAAAACCACGAGCAATCAACCTCACTATGCTGTATGTCATTAATATGTGTGATCACTTAAAACATACAATAAGGTAACATGCTCTGCTGGAAGAGGAATTTTCTGAGCCCACAACACATTGAGAAGGTTCCAGTCACCATGCTGTCTGGAAAAGTAGCTTTCCTGATCCGATTGTGCTGCTGTAATATCATCATCCAAAACACCCAAATACTCAGTATCTATGAACCAAATTGAGAACTACCACTGACATGGCTTGCTGGAAGCTTTGTGCTGAAGGGGGATGCTTTCTGAGCAGATGAAAGTTGGTTGGTTTTTGTTGCAATTTCCATGTTTTTATCAGTTTGTTGAAATAAAAATGGCTTGTTGCCCTGTCTCTCTTGTTGCCCATTTTCATCTGTTCAAGATGAAAATGATCTTACAGTGTTGGTTGTAGCCCAGGGTTTCCTCTGGAGCAGTAACTTGGGTTTTTTTACCCTCTAAACATTTGTTCAAATTCACAGTTTCTCAACTTAACCTGGCTTTCATATTTCCCAAGCAGAGGACAATCCATGTGACTTCCATTACAGTTAACAGGAGCGATGCAGCTAAAACCTCCTGCACCGCTTAGCGTCAGAGATTCAAGCCTCAGCACAGAAATGTTGAAGGTTAGTTACTAATGGCACCTTAGAATGACATTAAGTGCTTCTATAAAGCCAGGAGTGTCACACTTCTCGCAGACACATTAAGAGTAAATCATGACCATGGTGGCAATGATTAAGGTCATCTGATAGTCCTCATCTGCAAGAAAACCTTTAAAAGCTGTAGTGGGGATGCTAATATTGATGAACAACAAGGAAGGAATTAATACATCTTCTTCTTTTAAATTCCAGGGTTTACAGGCCACAGCATGAAGAGGGGGTAAGCCCCCAAGAAAAAAAGATATTATATAAGAGATGATCTGTAAATACATCTTTCCACCATATTAATCAGTTCAGAGTATTACTATTTCTTAGAAACCTCTGGTTTAAAAGCTTGGCTTTTCATTGAAAAGGAGATTAAAAATGAAAACAATAATAATAATAATCATATACAGACATGAGTCCAGATTAGAGCTGTAGCAATGATCTGTCTGTATGATATTCTTACGATCCCTGAAAAAAACCCAGCCTATGCAGCATCTGTTAACAATTCTGCTCTGGGGAAAAACAGGACTTGAAAACATGACTAGTAATGACTTCATAGCAGCCTTCCAGTATCTGAAGGGCCCTACAAGGATGCTGGAGAGGAACTCTTCAGCACGGACTGTAGCAATAGGACAAAGGGTGATGGGTTTAAAATGAAACAGGGGAAGTTCAGGTTGGAGATAAGGAAGAAGTTCTTCCCTGTGAGGATGCTGAGGCGCTGGCACAGGGTGCCCAGGGAAGTGGTAAATGCTCCATCCCTGGCAGTGTGCAAAGCCAGGTTGGACAGAGCCTTGTGTGAGGCATCCCTGTCTATGGCAGGGGGTTGGAACTGGATGATCTTAAGGTCCTTTCCAACCCTATTCTATGATTCTATGATTCTCTGTGTTGTCCCCTCTATACAGAATTACCTAATCTATTACAGCCCAGATTTTGATTTCAAATAACATCTAACAAGCCATGAAAAACTAAAATCTACATTCATGGCTTCTTAAACATTTGCACACGATTCCGAACAGTGTCACTATCACATGGCACATCTGAACACCTGCCTCTGGCATCATTTCTGGCTTTTAGAGCATTCACTCATGACAATACCTATCAAATTCTCTTTTCTGCTAAGAACTCTGATGCAGTCTTGTCTAGCAGGCAGCACCTCAGCTTAGAAGTAATTCCAACAGTTTCAAGTTGTGAAGAAAGACTTTTTTTCAGCAGCAAAGTAAGCAGAAAGTGTCTGTCTGTACTCTACAGCATGCTGACAGCTTTCCCTGTGATTTACCAAACATGGAAAGTGCTCTGACTTCCCTCATCACTGAATAATAAATGCTGCTCCTGCTGTTCTTCCCTCCAAACATGACACAGTATCTTCATCCACCCAGCACTGTACCATTTTTCACACGTGACAGCATTCAAGTTTACATGTCTATTCATGTGGTGAGGTGCTAATAAACCTGAGCACTAATATCAAAGATGGATTCTTACAGATACTGAATAACCCTGCGTTCAAAGTTTACTACAGTCTTTTCCTGCTCTGTGGGATCCAGACTCATTCCCTTTCTACCTTCCTTTTACAACCTGCTACCCTTCTTTACGTTGAATCTTTGGCATGTGTAAATCAGCACAGATACGTCAGCTTCACTGACTTGAACTTATATGCACATTGCACTTCTCTGCCCTCTCTTAGCAAGAACAATGCCTGCAAAGACCTAATAAACCCTGTTACATGTTAAGCAAATGAAGCACAAATGTAATCAATATACACTGGAGTTACACTATAATGAACTCATCATCATAAAGTCATCATCTCACTTCAATTTACAGCTCTGAAAGCGAGAGATAAAGTTAAACAATAAACAGGAGGAGAAAGGCAGGCATCTCTGCCTATGCAGATGAGCTAGCAAAGGAAGCCAGGCAAGAAGAGGTTTCTTCTCCTGTATGCAGCATCTGAGGTGCCTCTCTACTGAACTCTTCCATAGGCTGGAACAGGAAAATGAATGACAAGTGGCCCAGTGAATTTTGTGATTTCTCCTGCGAAGAAAGAAGCTGTTCCTGACAAAGAAGCACTCAGAAGGACTGTTCATAGTGAAAGGTATTTTAAGTACCCTTTTGGGAAGAGCATTTGTGTCTTCTAAACCAATTCTTTGTGACACTGGAGAACTGCTGGTCTGAGTACAACACTGCTGCCTGGGGCAGGAGACTGAGCACTCGGCTCCATCACCTGCCGCCTGAAACACTGACTGTGGCCATGCCTGGGCTTCTGAGCTGCTCAGGGACACAGGAGCTACAAAAGGGGATTTGGAAGCATAAGTCCCATTAGCTTTCATTGGGAAAAGTTCTTAAAGGTGTCAGTTAGTTTGGGAGGCCTTCCTGTAAGGTACCAATGTTGACACTTAGAGAGCATCATGGTCTTCCATTTTGGCACCAGGGCTGCAGTGGGTGTTGTGAGCAAAGGAGTAGCTCGAAGGTCTTTTGCTACTAGATTCTGAAGTGAATCATCTTCCTTATTAGAGCTACATTCCTGGTTTAACAGCAGTATAATTGTGTAACCAAAGTTATATGAAAATAAATCAGCCAGTGCACTTGACACTGACTTTGGTCATTATTTTGCTCATCGCTGCCAAATGATTGTGAGGAACTTATATCTGCTGTTATTAAAATTCTATTAAATGGGTATTTATTCAGGAAGCTAAATCAGAAATGTATTATCTGTTATATCTGCTATTTTCTTGCTTTCATGCCAAACCAAGCCAGAACCATTACGACACAAATCTGATAACCCACCTTACAATACTAACAGGAGAAATTGAAACATATAGGTTTCTGGCAACCATGAAACACAAGTATCTTACCCTTTCCATACAGTGGCATGGCACACAGGTAGGCACAACACATACAATTTATACTTAGTCTGCCAAGTTCAAAAGGGGGTTAAATTTATAACATTTAACAGAAGGAGTTGGACTGGAGTCAGTGAAAATGCATTACAAGGCACCAGAAGCTGAAGATCACAGTAAAGAAGGCAAAGCGAGACTAGCTCTGTGTGTTGCCTGTTTGGAAGAGAGATGGAAATAACTCTTCTTCGTCCATCTGTTAAAAGGGCATTTTCTTCAGCTGACTTTTCCTTGTGTGCAGTGTAATCCCTCATGGTCTGTTATCTAAGTTCTAATGTGGATTAAACTGGCAAAACATGCTCACATTCTGCAACGTGCCCTGAAGTGCAAGTAACTCGTTTGTGTTGATATGCAGTGGGGGCTGTAGGCACCTATTTAGCAGTAGAATCTGGTTTTAAAATTGTTATAAAACTGGTTATAAATGCTACTGCTATTCAAGGTTGCAAATTAACAGCTCTTTGGTGCTATGAAGCCAGCTGGTGCAATGAACTGGAAGAAGGCACAGTGAGAGGGAAGAGAACTAGCTCCAAAGAGGGCAGAGAAAGGGGAAGGAGTTATTTAGGAGAAATTGCTAGGCATGTCCACTGTAACCACTTCAACAGTGAAACAGAAGATATCTCATACCTTCCAAGCTGATTGTCTGCTAAGGAAACAGCAATCTTTTACACTACAGCATATATAGGTACTCTCTGCACATACATGTTATACAATGCATGTGGATGATACCTGAATTTCCAAGGTCAGCTTCCATTAGAGCTGAAGCACTATTGCATGCTGACATTCCTGCATCTTCACCTTCATCATCCAGGTGATGGGGAACTGTTGTCAGAGCACTCTCAAAACACTGTCATATTTCATCCAAGATGCTGAATGTATTATCCAAAAATGGCTTTGGCCTAGGAATTTCATGCCAAGCCAAGTCTTTTGATCTCTTAGCACAGTTGATTGCTGATGACCCACTGGGAAAGCACTTCAGGTCCATCATTAATAAGCTATGTCTTAAAGGGTAATGAGAACTGGGTGCTTTAGAAGACAATAGCTCATCCATCATCAATCAAGATCTGAGGTTTTTATACAGATGATTTAAGAAGAATTGGACTGTGTAAAATTGAAATGTCACATCTGTATTGGGAGATGAGGGGAGCTTGGTAATGAAAATGAGAGTTTTAACCTTCTCCATTTCAGCTCAATGACCATACTCAAAAGCTCGTGCATGTGGAATCTGTGTACCAGCTAGAAGCCCCGGACAGCCTTCGATCTCAATTATACAATTTCAAGTAAAGATTATTTGGGTCATTAGCTGGAAGTCAGTTTCAAGGCTTGATAGTAACAGCAAGATATTCTTTATCTCTATCAAAAGCAATCAGTGTTACGTGCAGCCTGTGGATCTGTACTACTAACTGCTCAATAACTAAGAATACTGGATTGTAGCACCTGAACATAAATCTTCCAAACCTAGCTCCCTGTTTTAGTGCTTAAATAAAAATGGAGTAATTTGATTACCTTTCACTGAGTTTGATGGGGTACCCTTTTCACAATTTCACCCCAAATGTGTGTGAAGATGGGCTCACAGGGTCCTTGTGGGTCATGTAGCCACTGCATTAAAGGACAACTGGCTCTGGTCAACTCCTCCTTTAGCAGTCTCCCCAGAGGGAATATCTGTTTCATGAATGGGTACAGCCATATTAAACTAACTCAGGGAAGACATTTGTATCTGCTTGGATTATTCCTCTGTGCATGCCTTGAATTCTGCCTTCTCACAGCCTTATTCAAAATAAGACACCAAATCATTTAACTGGTTACTTTGTAATAGGAAACAACACTGCAAATGCTTCCAGCCCTTTGTGTGGAACACACCAGAATTACAACACTTGTTCCATAACTACCCTGCTCTCAGGGACATGCAAGTCTGTGTCAGGCTACTGAGCCTCATTTCATGCTGTACCCTGAGCAGTTACTGAGATCATCGGGCATTTACAATGCAGCCACATGGCCCCAAAAGGTTCAGTGCATGGATAAAGTAATATAAAACACTATAGAAAGAAGAGCAGAAGCAGCTGACTCAAACAAGTAACAGAAAAACCCCCTCACCCATCCAAAAGGGAAGAAAACAGTTGGGTATAAATTGAATTTAAGATGTGCTTCTTTCCACAAGAAACAGTCCTGTTCTTAAGTATAGTGTTTTTTTCAACACACTTGGCTGTGCTAAAGGAAATGGTCTCTCTCCATAATCCAATAGATTCACTTGTCCTAGTGGCTGCTCAATTTAACCCATCCTGCAATGGTCACAGCAGCTTCTGCCTTCTTCATTCCTGACAGTATTTAGGCCCAGGTTTATACTTAAATAATCTCTTCCCCTCTATTCTGCAGGAGGCTTCCTGCTGCTGCTGCAATAATTACTCTGCTTTGACAACAGAGGATAACAGAGATGTACTGATCCCAACCAACAGCACTATGGTTAACCACGCACCTGCCATCAGTATCACATACTCTTGATTTTAATTAACAGCAGGGTAGACACGCAGCTGCATGACCAGCCTTAGCTCCACCATTTCCTGTGCAGAAGCAGCAGTAGCTATTTACAGTGTTACCCGCCTCATTTGTTTGCTTCTGTTTCCATCACTACCTTCAGAAAGCTGTTTGACCCTGCTGTCTCTGCAGGCGAGGAGCTTTCATGTACCACGCTGACTCTGCTACAGGGATATTAATTTTCAGAAGGAGATGCTAATTGCCTCATCTCTTTGTCCAGTCAAATTCGGATCCTGATGTTAGCAGCCAAGTGCTTGATTTACTGCTTTCTTCATATAATTTTGTGCCTGAGAGGTAGATTAAGAGATATAAAAACATAACATTGCAATAACCCACATGGCTTCCTCTGGGTTTCTCTAATCTCTGGCAAGAGTCAGAAGAGAGCGTGGTGGTCCTTGTGTGGGGCAAGGTGGACATAAATCAGCAGTGCACCCATGCAGTGATAAAGGGTGATCACACGGTGGGGTGCAGAAGCAGAGCCAGCAGGTGAGGAAGGTGATGATGCCCATCCATTGGGCTCTCATGAAGGCACATGTGAAGCACTTTGGTCACCCCACTGTAACACACCTGTTGCTAAACTGCAAGGGAGCCCAGGGAAGGACCATGGTGGTGGTTAGAGGCAGAAGGATTGCCACATGAGGAGAGCTCTAGCCTGAAGAAGAGATGACTAGGGAGGGTACACCTAACTGCAGGCTGTCTCTACCTGAAGGAGGACTATAGGAGAACACAGAGCCAGACTTCTTGAAGGGCATGGCCTAAGGATGGCAACAGGCACAAGCTGCAATGTGGGAAACACTGATCAGACAGGAAAATGGTCTTCCCAGCAAGAGCAGCTCTTAAGCACAGGAGAAGAGGGACAAGGTAAGTGCTAGCTCCACCTCCAGAGATTTTCATAAACAAACTGTCTGATCCTTGGCTGAAGCTAACCCTGCTCTAAGCAGAAGACTGGACTAGATGTGACCTCCAGGTATCCCTTCCAACCTTAATTATGATCATTAAGCATCTACTGCCACAGTAACTCTCCATAAGCAACCCATTCTCTCCATTTCTTATAAAAGCATACTTCATTTTAAACTTTTATCTACTCGAAAGCACTTGGTGATGCAAAACAGCCATCTGAAAGAGAGTGTATGCTTAAAAGCACGTGTAAACAAGTGCTACAGTGCTTGAAATACAGAACCTGTGTCACCATTGCTGTCCCCCATTTCATGCAAAGGGGACATCTGGACTAAGAACCATTCACTATGAAAGAACTGCTCTTTTCAATCTTTTGACTTTTGTTAGCAGAAAGAAAATTATATTCATTTAAGTCACTGTAATGAATCACTGATGAGTTTCAAATTACTGTCTGTGGAGAGCACGACAGATCACTAGCTCTCCCCCCAGAAGGCATGCTCTTGAGCTCAACAAGAGCAGCAATAAACCAACAGTTAGAAATGAGCAGTCACTTCATTCACAGGAGCCCTGGTTTAACATTCAGGTGGCATATTTTCTCCTTTTCCTTTCCTTTCCTTTCCTTTCCTTTCCTTTCCTTTCCTTTCCTTTCCTTTCCTTTCCTTTCCTTTCCTTTCCTTTCCTTTCCTTTCCTTTCCTTTCCTTTCCTTTCCTTTCCTTTCCTTTCCTTTCCTTCCCTTCCTTCCTTCCTTCCTTCCTCTACCTGCTGGGGAGGAATGTCTGTGTCCCAGTGACAGCATGTTCAGGAAGAGGGGAGCTGTTCCTGCAGTGTGCTCCTATGTGCCTTTTAGTGAGTCCTCTGATAACACCCATTTACTTCACAGTGCTATCCTTCACTTGTTCCAAAACCAGACCTCGGAGTGTGGATTTCAGCAAGGACACACAGCTGTGGGCAGCTGATCATTCAAAGATTACCAAAATCTGCTGAATCAGAAATAAGCAATCTCTACTCTGCCTGGTTCTTGTTATTCTGCAGAAAGCCAGCAGAAGGTGCAGAAGGGGAGATGATGTGCAGCACACTGGATGTGCCAATAGGGCCCAAAAAGGCTCCCTGGTGTCCCAGCAGAAGCCAGAAAGCCTGGAGGCTGTGACAGATACTGGAAGCCATTTGTGCTGTCTGGTCATCTTTAATGGTGAGCATCCTGTGGGACATAATCTGGTGTAACAACCCAAGGCAGCTGTATCAGCACTTGCCTTACAGTCTTTCATGATACAGCCCCTGCTTTCTGTGTTGGGCATCTTCCAGTTTGTTCAGTGAAGGCTGAACAGCCTGCAGTGTCATTTCTTCTGCCCTCTTGAAATGCTACCCATGCTCTATAGGTGCAAAACCTCCTTCATCTGTCACACTATCAGGCTGATAACTTCTCTAAAGCTTTTGCTGTAATTGAAGCAGTTCTCCAGATGAACAGGTTCTGCTCCTGAGGGGCACTGTGTTTATTTGCCAGCCCTACAACAACATGAGTGGCTTCCAGCAGTTTCCTAGTGCCTCCAGGATGTTTCCATTGACTGCAGATTCACCCACAAACCCTACAGAGAACCATCAGTCCAAGCTTCCTGGGCATAAGGCTGCAGACTGATCTTTCAACCGTCCTCCTTTGCTGGTGTACAATATGGAACCTAAACCTCACTGTCCCACTGCTCCAACAGGGACTCATCCCCCCTCTTTCCTTCCCTGATCTCAAGGGCAGGAAAATCAAGGGAGTCTGAAGAAACATGGGGTAGCAGTGGAGAGAGCATCCTATTCCAGGCCAGAAAAAGTGGAAGCTGGTGCTCAGAGACACCTAATAGGTATGAGGTCCCTCATGCTACAATGAACCCTTAAGGAAACCAGCTCTCCATTGAAAGCTACCTTACATTTCATGTCACCGATGTGGGCCACATTTGAGAAATGGCACTGACACTACTTATTTTTCCCCCTAAACTTCTTAGTAAGTTCTCTCTTCACAGGATGTTCATATTATTTCTCCACCCAGGATGAGGTGTCTTTGATTCACATCTGCTGCCAAGACAGACATGAGCATTTTAAATGCCTCTCCTTGTCAGGACATTTGCTATATAATATTTTGATCAAACCTGTAATGTTTCACGTCTGCAGCTCTCAATCCCTCTCTTCCAGCTGCTGCGATATGATATTGTGAGACTACTATGCTCCTGTTCTCTTGGCATCCCCTCTTTACAAGAGGCATTTTGTGAGTCAGTGTTGCATGGCAGTTAGTTTGGCATTGCTGTTGCACCCTTTCCAAGTGGGCTTTCCACATGGAAGTCAAGCAGCAATCGGAACAGAAACCTCCACAGGGCCAGGGGCATCTGAATGCAGCTGGGTTTCCCTGCAGCATCCCCAGGAGCTTCAACTCTGGCATTAGCTGGTGGTATATTTTTCAGTTCTTATCCTACAACCACTGACAAATTCCAGAAGCCCGCTTTCTATCCCGAGCACATCTGGCACTCGGGCCGTGCTCTTGGCAAACAGACTGATGGCCTTCTGTCTTGGATCCTAAGTGCCTCAAGTACATCCTGATTGGCATCAACATGCAGAAATTCCTTCTCCCTCCGAAAAAAAGAGTAGTTAAGATCTGGATGTAGTGGTAATTTCCTCCATTTTCTGAAATGCTGTAAAAAATTACTGCCTCCATAGAGCCCTTCTCTTTCAAAACTGTCATAATGTGGCTTGGAATAATCCTGGAAGGGTGCCCAGACCCACGTCCAGCTGCATCCTGCGTTTCAGTACAAGCATTTGCATTTGGGCTGGTAATTGGCATGCAGCTGGGTTGATGCCAGCTCCTGCAATTGCATAACCTCACTCATCTTTTTTCTGGCCTCAAAAGAGGAGTCTGTGTCCACTGAGCTTAAAATGTCTATACGGGAGCTGTTCAAGTACTCTCCCACATTCCCACCCTGTGTTGTTCACCTCTTCTGAGATGTGGTGTCAACTCTTGGAAGAGGAGTTTTCATTGAAGTTTGAGGTGGGAAGTGCTTGTGCCTTTCCCTGGCTCTTCTGTTCTGAAACCCTGCAGATAACATGCTAAAAGTCATCCTCCTGCACACAGGATGGTGAAGTGACTCTTCTTTGGCTCCTATGAGCCCTAAGGACCTTGGATTCCATTTGCCCTCCCAGTGCTGTGGCTGGAGACAGGCAGCTGGGCAAAGGAAGCCTGTGAACTGAGGCCCATGCATGTTAATCACAGCAATCAGCAATGCTTCTCTGTAAGTTAATGAGTTTGATAAGGTCTGAACCTCCAGTATACCAACTCCTGTTTTTTTCCTTTAACTGCTATAATTGCTAAGAGGTCACTGTCAGCCCTGCTTCCTGCTTTTGCATGCACACTTAATTCAGGTTTCCAATCTGATGGGATGGCAGGGAGCCTGTCCATGCTGCTGAGCTCCTGACCCTTTGGAAACACAGCCAACGTGTTCCTTCTAAACTGTTCTCCCTCCCCAAAACTCACTCCTGTGTCTTCTGTTATCATCATGTTTGAACACATCCTTTTTACCCTTAATTATGCCTGTTCTCTGTGCATATATTATAAGGTAGCAGTGAAACAGTGGCAACAACTGTGTCCGTTACATTAACAAAATCCAGAATCCAGGCCAACTGTCCTTAAACTATTAACCTCAAACCAGATGCTTGGGTGAGGCAAATAAGCACATAGGAACGCCTGCCAAAATAACCATCTTGCATAGTGGAAGCTAAAGCAATGGGTGATAAGGCACTAAGTACAAGAGAGAGTTCAGAGTAGTTCATCCACTTTTTAAGACTACCATCTCCTTCCTCAAATGTTCCTCAGTTCTTCTGCCCACTCTTAAACAAGAGCCCTTCTCCTCTCCCACCAATCCTAATATTCCATCATGCCTCATCCTACACACTTAGCTTTCTAAAAGCCACACTGAAAACACCCTCTTCTTTCTTTCCATCAATATTTTGATTGTAACCAACGTGACTGCAAACACTCTCCCAACACCCGCTCCTCTTCTCCCAGCAGATGAATTGCACTGAACCGAGCTGCTCTCGGTTACGATGCAGTAGATCAAGAGTGACGCTGTGGCCTGCTGTGACAGGGAAGTAAAGCTGCAGTGAGATCTATGCCTTCATTAACAGGGGACACACTCGGCTCCCAGCAGTGGCTTGTCACATGGTGGACAGTCTGTTTTCTAACTCGTTTCTGCTCTGTACCCACAGCAACCTTGGCAGGGTCAAGGGTTGCTTTCCTTGTCATAGTTGATAGCAGAATACACTCTCTTCCTGGAAAATGGATCGGTTTGCTCCCAGCATTTTACCGCTCTGCAGTTAAACCAGTCCAAGTAGTTGCTGTCTGCAGGCAGCAAACGTGCAGGGTTTGTCCTTGTCTACACTCTAGCTAAAATGCAGCTGGCACTGATTGATGATATTTATTTCAGTGAGATCATTTTTAATAATGTAGACAACAGGAGGGAAGAGCAAGTGCCCCGACCCACCAATTCTGCTGTACTAACTGCTATTCTTTGCATTAAGAACAAGTAATTCTTTTGCCAGAGAGCTTCCCAAATAATTCTACATGAGGAGGAAAGCACACAAACAGACCGCTGCTGTGAGCGGAGTCACTGAGGGTGAAACAAAGCACCTTTGGCTTCAGGGCTCGGCTCCCTGCCCTTGGCTAGCTTTGGGGCTTTTCTTACCATTGGCTTTTGATGCAAGTCTCAGACACAGTTTATAAATAAATGAATAAATTATCATAAGAGATACCCTGAATGATAATTTCTTTCTTGTTCCACAAAGGCTGCACCCCACAACTGAATAAATGTTGGTAAAGGGATAGGAATAATAATCCCATCAGATATAGGGCAAAACCTCATATTCTTCTGAGTTATTGTAACACTTTATTTGGCTTTAACAGCTTCTCTTTCTCATGAGCTTCAGAAGTTCTTGCTTAGGTTGCACAGGCAGTCAGTGTAAGGCTACAGACGTCACATACCTGGCTATTCCTGGCCTTCAAAGGCTACCAAACATCTGCTGGTTGGCAAGAGCAGTTCATTAGCAGCATTGAAAGGATGCTTCCTTTCTACAAAAGCTTGGATGATGCAGAGGAGGGAGAGAGACTCTTGGAAAGTCAAGCCTTGTGAAGGCCTGTAAGCTGTGTGCCTCTGGGCAAATTCCCAAGGCTGAAATCTCCAGGAATTTAATGGTTCTTAATTCCACAGGATTTCTAATTACAGCCAAGAGAAGGTAATGAGATGTGATGGAAGTTTAAATGAAAATAAAGGAAATAAAAAGCCTGTCAGATTTACGAGCCAGTCTCTCAGACACAGCGCCTCCGCATGCCGAGCATCTGTCAGGGTACTCAGAGCAACTGCTTCCATGGACACAGGGACAGGAGAGGAAAATCAAGTGGCTTCCAAACCATCCTCCCCACACCCTGTTAGAGGCTATCTCGTAACAAAGGCAAAGTTCTCTTTCAGCCCAGCTCTATAGGTCTGACAAACTTCCGTGACTACAATACCTCTGCATCCTACAATAAACTCACCCATGTTCACAGGAAGAGCTTCTCCTTCCCATCCCAAATCTCCCCAGATGGCAGCTCCCTGATCCTCCCCACTGTCTTCTGCCTCCACCAAGCACTTTGGAGAGAATGGATGGGAAAGGGCTGTTAGGCTGAGCACTATAGGAGCAAAATGTGTTTCAGGATTTGAAGCTTGTTCATCACTGGCCTTCACTTTAACATATGCAAGGATTTTCCTGTTCCCTTTTTCCTGTTTTACACCATTTTAGAACGAAATTCTCAGAAAAGGGTCCTGTGAGTGACCCCTGCATCAGATGGAAACATCTGTATATCACTAGCAAAGGACAAGCCAACAATCCCCTGGGCACCCATCATCTCTGCAGACACAAACAGAGTGGACACTGGCGGAGAAGTCCCACCAGAGGACAAGCCTGGGGGGCAACATGGTGGTGCAGCATCCCTGGCCACCCCCACCAACAGGCCAGATGTGAACTCCTTGTGCAGTGGGTTGTGGGGCCACCTCCAGCCCTCCTGCCGCGGGGTAACCCAGGAGGGAAGGAAGGAGGTAGGAAAGGCTCCACAAGGCATAAAATTCAGCTGTCGTCTTCTGGGCATTACCACAAATCAGAGCTTGCATGTGAACAAACCATCTCCTTGCACATAGGAAGAGGGGGAATTCCTAACACATGTAATACATGCGAACCTCTGATGATGATTCCATGCACGGGGTAGAGCCATGCCTGAGTGATCTCTGGAAATGACACTGCTGGCATTCTGGAAAGAGTTAGTACCCTCAGACAAATTAGACCAACATCCACTTAAAACCATACTGGTAATTATGGAGTTAATTACAGGTTTGGGGCTTTACTTTGGCTTTTTAAGGCACTTTTTGTTCTTACTACTGACTTTGTCAGTCTTCTGTCTCAGCACCCTTCCAACTTCAGTCATTCAATGGTTCAACAAAACTCCACCGGGGCACTGCATGGGGTGCATGTGTGTTGCCAACTCTGGGGTGTAGTTTGTAGATGTTTGAACGTTTTTCCCTCAAAAGGTACTTTCATGGGGAACTTAGGACAGTCAAAGGAATTTTTGCAAACAAGCAATATTCTTCCTCCTCCTTTCCACAGGAAAGACTGGTTTGACAAGAGGAAGCATGTTCTTTACCATGGGGCTTGGTGCTTGGGTTTAGTATAGCAGCATTGCACAGGCCACAGCCAAAACAGATCCCAGCTGAGGATGCGCAAGAAGGGAAGAGCATTATCTCTGCTGCATCCATATCTCTTACAAATCTGCCTTGTGTGAGACTGTTTCTGAGGGGGTGGGCTACAAGGCAAAGCTCAGCTCAGGCTCCTCTTACTCCTTCAGCCCTGTGAAGCATTCCACCTGCATCAACATCAGGGCAGCCTCAGCTAGCTCAAGCTTTGCCCCTTCCTGTAATGTGAACAGAGGAGAAAATGTCCTTGACTGCTACCAGCACTTGTCACAAGAGGGACAAAGTACTCAGGGCTCCAGCAGGCACTCTGAGATCTCCGGATTCACACATTTACTGGTCTGGGATGCAAAATATAGCTCTGAGCAGCTCTAAGAGCACAGTGTCAGGACCTGAAGGTTGCTGTCAGAGGTGCTGACACCTCTCTTGCACTTGCTCTTCTTCACATGCTTCTGAGTTATGGAAGAGGTGATTCAAGTCCAAGCAAGTCTGAATCTGAACTTTCTGTTCATAATTGCCTAAATCTGATAGAGATGATGGCTGGTTCAACAGAGAAATGCAACTGCTGAAACACCAGCTGCTTCTCCAAAGTGCAGTGTGTGCTGTTCCGGACACAAGCAGCAGGAGGCTGAACCCTCTGGGATGCTGCCCCCTCTCCCTGTACCACACAGTATATTGATAACTGCAACTTACTGTGAGGCAAATCCTCTGTTTTACCTCTCTGGTAGAGGAGCAGACAGAAATCAAGTCCTGGTTTTACCTGTATCTCACTCTCAGTGTGCCCTACTGAGACTTGAATGTGTATCCTTCAGAAGGGCAGCACCAGCAAGCCACAGTAGCACTCATCCCGTAAATTAAGGCCACCATATGGCACATAGTACTTGGAGGTACTATGAAATCTCATCTAAGAAGAAAACATAAAAGTACTCACTGTACCCATTTACAATAAGACAGAAGAAAAATACGGCCACACATCAAATACACTGGAGAGCAACCTTATGATGATGCACCAACCACCTGTAATTATGAGTGTAGGATTTCTTTTCTTTGGTGATTTTGATTCCTTTTCAGGAATAATTATCCTTCTCCTTTCCTAGCATATGAAACGTTTCTTGCCAGGCAAGAATAAACAGAAAACTAAATATGTCTCAAGGCAGAAAAAACCAGCCCCAAATCAGATCTTCTGCTCAGTCATGGGGCTCCTGTACATTTTCCCTTTAAACCCATAACTCAGTTTTATATTTACTTTGTTAATTAAAACTGAGATTTATTAAAATTGTAACTTAAAAATCCAATAAAGAAGAAACCACCATAGGCAAAAGCATTTCCCTTGGCATAGCTGTTATAGTAAGCTATCAATCAGCGATGAACACTGATACACAAATTGACTGTGCCTATCAGAAAATGATAAACCAACGTCAATCCGATGTAGGAAAGTTTGGCTTATCAGCAGCATGTGTCATTATTCCACAAAATACAGAACTACACATGCAGGCATCTTCAAGGATGAGGTCTTTTTCCTCTGTGGTACTTACTCCCTATGCTGCATTATTATTATTCAAGCAATACCTACCTCAGAAATGAATTCAGTGCAGGTATCCTGCATGCAGAGAAGCTGGAATGGATGGTGTTTGATACATAAGGGATACCAAAACCATGCTGTTCTTTATCTGAGAATTTCTTCCAATAATTTCGAGCTGTTCATTAAATAACCAATGCACTTCCCCTGAGCAGGATGCTAAGCCAAAAAGAAACCCTGAAGAGAAATAGCGCAAACCTGCCCTGAGAGCTTTCATGTGCTTCCTGTTGCTAAGGGGTACAGCGAGCGCTTGTTTGGGATGAATATATCACCAGGCTCTTTGGAAGAGCCTGTTGGGCCAGACAGGAGGAACAGCACAAACTGGACAGGGTGTTAAGATGCATTTCTTCTGTGCTCTTCTCTCATGTCTTGAAAAACACATAAGAAAGAGAAAGGAGTCCTTAACTTTTAACCTCGCTATATATTTGCAGAAGGATGTTCTGACTTCAGAACTGCTGTTTGCTTGTTGATTCATTGTGTAACTAACGTTGTGCTTAGGATTCAATGAACTGCTAACACCACCCTCCCTCCCCCTCCATGTATCAGTGCCTTTATAAATAAAATATGTTCAGTGTTCTTAAATGGTATTGTACTAGCAGCAGGAAAACCCAAAATGTGGCTTAGTTATACAAACTGCTATACTGTGTATTTAGGACTGAGTATGGCTTTTGTGTGGTGCTAAACAGTGGTAACATGTAAGAGATGAAACTTGTAATGTTATCCATTCTCCTGCATGAAAAAGTAACTTTTGGGCTGAGAGTTTCTTCAGTCCCCATGCAAGTGAGATTGCTCAAAGCCTACAAACATGTTTCACTGTAGTTCCCAAGTGTTTTCATTTATTCACTGTGATTGTTTGTGCAAGTAAATTCCTGCTCGGGAGAAAACCAGAACATCTCAGACACCCACATAAAAGAGCTTGCCTATCACTTCAAACCAGAAGAATCCATGTGGGTGACCCAAAACGTCTCTCACTGCCTATTGCTGCATATGTGAGGTTCACTGAGGACCAGAAATGAATGCCATGCTCAGCACCACCAGCCACCATGCCCTTCAAATAGCAACTAGATTTAACTGCACTGCAATGGTTTTATCAGCATCTACTAGCTAAACCTGAGCAGCAAACATAACTCTTGTGTTATTCTGATTGAAAAATAAAATCATGCTAAAAACATTTTTCCAGTGAAACACTAATAGGGCATCAACCTGACTGCAAACCATTTCAAGCCACAGTTCCGTATCTGTGCTCATATATATTACCAATATATTACTTAATCCTAGCATGGTTTGGGTTGGAAGGGACCTTAAAGCTCATGCAGTTCCACCCCCTGCCGTGGGCAGGGGCACCTTCTATTAGAGCAGGTTGCCCTCTTCAACCTGGCCTTATTAGTACAGAAATATACTAGTAAGTGTACTTCAAGTACAAAATGAATTTGAAGGCCACGAAATGGAGTGACCCATTTAAAGGCTGATAAAATACTCCAAGGCAAATACAAAGACAAGAAATTCATGTCATTTTGAAAATAATGAAGGCCTTTGGGAAAACAAATTAATACCCAAATAACTGTCATTCCTGAACTGTTTCTTAGCCAAGATAACTTAGTGACTCAGCTCACAGCCTCGCAATTCAAAATTGGCAAAGTACTTGATTGATACAATAACAGTACTTACATTAATGAAGCAGATAACGCCTATAATCAAGGAGAAAACCCTAGAAAGTGTCTAGGTAACATGTTATTATACCACAAAAGAGTTGATTAGTTTTGATTTCAGTTGTGCCTCAGTATGTTTACTGAATGTGGTTCATTTTTCAGGGACTTTCATCTCTCTATGCACACAGCAGTTACAATGCCAACTCGGTTGATGATGAAACCCAGAGAGTTTTCGTGATTTATGGGATGTGAAACCTATAGAAAATGGCAGTTGCTGTTCCCTAAAAGCTGATTGTTGTGGCCAGAACTTCAGAACCACTCAGATTTGGTGCACACAGACAATGGCCTGATGGATTTATATGTTCAAAAGGAGCTCTCTGGAAACCGTCTCCTCTCCTCAGTGACTTCAAACTCTGTTTCTGACCATGTAGCACATCCTCAAATCTAGGAAAGCACTCGGTGTTTTCATTGATGAGGGATCTTAATGCCTGGTGATGAGGGAGCACCATGCCTGTTCCCAGGGACAGGGACTTTCTGGCTCTCATTGGGGAATATTTCAGAGCTTATTGCAATGGGCCCTTTGCCAGCTTCCCACAGAGAAAGCTCGGCTAACTGAAAGATATATCACCAGCCCCTGACACTGTGTATTTCTCCATCCCTGGCAGGACAATAATCCTGCAAAAGTCCATTTCCAACTCAGCTGCTTGAGAAGAATGAAAAAGAATTATAAAAAAAACCAAAAAACAAAACAAAGAAACCCTGATTTAATCTAATTTAAAAGTTGTTGAAGATGTAAAATGACATGAAAAGACACAAGCAACTAGTTTGTTTTGGATAGCCGCCTAAGGCATGGGCTTAAATGCCCATCTTTGGGAAACGTTCTTTTCCAAAGCTTAACTTCTATGAAGGACTCATATTATAGAGATAACCTTGGGAGAGATACCATGTCCTTTGCTCTAGCACCTGTCACAGATCCACTTTCTTGTCCTGCCAAGCTCTCAAGGGGCATGCCTGCTCTCCGGAGTAGCAAACAGAAGGCATCTGTCAGCGTGCCAGAGGTTGTCATTAAAAACAACTGGAGAAATAACAAGAAAATGAAGCAACATCCAGTGCTTGGGAACCTGCACCAAAGCTTCTCCAGGTTAAGATGTCACTATTGCTGTAACAAAAGGACCAGATGACATACACTTACCACTTGCCAGTGTTGTTACCTTCATAAATTGCTAGATCCATTCTTGGTTGTATTAATAACCTAATGATTCACGAAATTCAGAGAGTGAATACCACTGCTCAACCCCTGCCAAAAGAACTTCATAAGCTCTGCTAAAAGTATATTGTTCAAAGGATGCAAAACCACATCTTTTATCAAATATGTAAACCAAGTATGACACCTATGCCTTTAAAAATCAGTTGTTACATTTTATTTATACACACAAAAGCATCAACAGCAAGACACATCTACCAAAAAGAAAGGGGAAGAGATAAGGACAATTGTGCAGGCACTCGGAGCTCTGAAATACTCTGTATTACACAGATGAAGAAACCCAAAGGATTTGGTTCCTCCCCTCCCATAACCCAGGAAGATTACATGACCAACACATTGCGACAGGCAGGATCCATTTGGATCACAGCTGCCATAAATATATGGACATGCAACAGAATCATATGAGCTATTTGCTGGTTCTCTTGCCATGGCTCTGCTGCCAGAAGCCAACTAAGAACCCTGACCCTCAGCTACCTTTGCTGTGTTGCTCAAGTCCTCCCTGCAGTCCTCACATTGCCAGGAGTAGGAGCAGAGACCCAGATGTCCGAGGCACCCAGCTCTACCTGCTCATGCAGAAACACTACTGTGTGCAGGCTCCACGTTTTGTGGAAGCTGACTTTTCCTCAGCAGCCACAAACTGTCAGCTCTAAAAGGCTGAGATAAAATCTGAAGACCCTGAGACACATCCCAGATAGCAGAGTCAATGATATAGTCAATGATGAAGGACCCAGTTTCTTCTTTCCCATTGGTAACATGGTGTACCTTCAGCTGTCTCTCAGATACAGTTCTAGAAAAAACTTCCATTAATTCCTATTTCCTACAGACTGCTGGATCAAATACTGTAACTCCTCATTTATGGCTGAAGGGTTTTAGGCAATAGAGTGAAGCAAAGCAAAACAACTCAAAAGCCAGAAACCATCCTATTTTCTCCTTCTCCCTTAGCAAAACCCTTCTCACTTAGTAAAACTTCATCCCACGGACATCTGAAATCCATTCCAAGTTATCACTCAAGACCACATGTTTGAAGCAGGATAGCTACAATTACAGTATTCAACACTGTTAAGGCTTTTGGCTTAACACCGGGCTTGGCAGACCTGTGAGGTTTTTAGTCCAGGAATCAAAACCAGAAGCATTCTGCCCATGATACTTCTGGTGCAAAGGCCACAAAGAACACGCTTTTGGTGATAAGAACCATTGCAAGGCAATTGCTGAGACCACCAGCTCTTTCAGTGTTCTTTTCATTTCATAGCAAGCAATGATGAAAAATGAAGTAAGCTGGAGCTGTGGGATCCCAATATCATGAGAAAATGCTCAAAACCTACATAGAATAGTTGCCACATCATGTTCCTTCTCTCTCTCAAATTCAGGTTGAATGTTCTATCAAGAAGCAATTAAAATAAGCTCCTGAAATGTCAGCAGTGCCAAGAATCTGGATGTGCATAGAGTCAGGAACCCACCTCCTCATCAAAAGGAGGCCACTCTTGGCAAGTTGCATCAATAGGTGATGTATAGCGTTCTCCTAATGTTATAGCTGACTGCAGTAAATAAAGCTGATTGCTACTTGTAAGATTTAATTTCTTGATTAATCACAGGCATAAGTAGTTACAGTTTGCACACTGATTTTAGCCTTTCTTTAGGACTATGCGTACGAGGTAGCAACACAAGAAACTAGTAACTTTTTGCAGCTCAGGAAGAGGTGAAACAGCTGATGCATTCAAGGAACCAGATGTTCTTGTAAGTACTTGTAAAACCGAGCTGAAGCCATCTGGTCTCAATGCTTTGCCACTTGGAAGATGCGATACTGCATCCTCAATTTCCTGTCTTGATATCGCTGATTCTAATTGAGGTTTCTGTTCCTCTGAGGGTCATGGGGTGTTAAGTTTCTCCCAGAAATCATGCCCTGGTTCAAAAGTGACACTTTCCAGCGTAAAATGAAGTTAAAACAAAAATGACCAAAGAACCCTATGACCTTCTTATTCCCTGTATGCCCCAGAGCTGGTACCATCAGCGAAACTGGAAGGGGACAGCTAAATACCCATAAAAGACTGACTTTTTCTCCAAACCTTGAAGCTTGCTTTCACACTCCAGTTACATTTGACACTTCATAGTCTTGACACTACAAGCCTGGGAAGCAATGAACTTTGCCTCGCAAAGCCCAGAGAGTTATTTTAAGACCTTCTGCTCTGTGTCTAGGCCGCCCTTAAACACTTCTGGCTGCCAGGCTGTCCTAGTGGAGGTTGTTATCTTGTACCAGATCCCTCCTTCACAGGGATTCCTTATGTGGTGTAACACTCCCAGGGCAGCTCTGCCCTTCCCCTCCCCATGTGCCCACCATGGGTTATCACCACATAAAAGGGTTGTGGAGACAAACGCTGGGGCTACCACCTGACCGACTGGAGGCCATCAACATGCAGCTTTAATCAGAGCATCTTTGAAACCAAGAGGATCTGTTTGCCCTTGTTTTATCAGTGCTGGGGCTTAGCACGGCTGAGGATCACATTCCAGCCCATGGAGCAATGCCGATTTACAGCAGTTGCAAACTCAGCCTTACATCTTTTGCTTTGCCCTTTGAGCACATATTTTTGCCTTCCAATGTACTCACCCCTCTGTCAGGATAAATGCCAACTGCCCTTTTGAGATCCTTGTAATAAAGCAGCTTTCCTGACGGATGTTCCCTGCATTCATTCTGGAAGTGGGCTCTGATTCAGGACTGCATTACACCATACCTGCACGTATCAGAGGCAGTGCCGAGCCCATTTACTTTTTTCAGTATGCTCTGCTTGGAACACCAAGTGCTTTTGATTTCTGCTTTTTTCCTATCAAATGGGCTACAAAAAGTGTCATCCTAATGGCTCATAAAAGCACTTTTCTGGAGAACAAATGTTAACCGTTCATCATAACGGAGCACAAAAAGTTCCCGCTTTGGATGTGCACAGGCTCCATACATGGGGCTGTACAGAAAAGCCATTTAGAAGTTGGAGTTTGCATCATGCTGCCACCTGCTCAACAGCCGTATCACTCCATTCATAAAGGGCTTTCTCTAGGCTAGCTTCAAGTAAATCAGGCCAAAGGATTTTTGACACTCCTGAAGTCTGTGTCATACGCAGGCTTTATTATGGGAAGTTTTCCTACCCCCATTTTTCTGTGCCCAGTTTGTTCTGTTACTTCTGGTTACAGCTCATTCCCTGTGCCTGGGCTTTATCTTTCTGAAGCAAAGCAAAGAAACAAGCTAAGCTCTCATTGCTGTGGCATTCACAGCCCTCCACAGTACTTCATGCAAAATTGAAGACTTTCCAAATCTGGATTCTTTTTGAGTTGACAAAGTCCTACCAACATGAAGCATTTTCTAGTATTCCCTGCTGCCATCCCATTTCTATAATGGCAGGCTTGCTTCCTTTGTAGTTACTTATAACAAGCCAGAACAAAACCCACTGCACATCAGGGCTAGAAGTGTTGCCTGTGTATTTAGAACACGCTGCTGTTCCCACATGAGTGCATATTGTTTCAGAAGAGCTTTGATGACATGGTGTCAGAAATAAACCAGCAGAGAGATTGCTCCTGTCAAGTCATCACAAATACCTAATTTTAGTGCTGCAGGATGTTGCAGCTCTAACAAGCCCCTGGACCAACCCAAGTAAAAGCTGTGCCATTGCAGTCTTTACGCTGCAGAGCTCAGAAGAACAAGGTAAAATCTAAGGTGGACTGAAGTCACTGGCAGAGAGGGTTTGTGCAGTGTCAGAGTTTTAGCCTCTCAAGAGTCAGCAAACCTGATAAGCATCCCTTGAGAATGCCATATATTGTGTGTGTTGTGCCCAGTTGTAGCTTTCTCTAGGGAAGTGGGTTGGAAAGGTCACGGTAAAAGTCAAAGGCCTGATGATACGAAAATGCTTTTCTTGGATGCCTGTGGAATTTGGTACAATCCTGAAAAACATTAGGAGACACGGCTTGAACTTCATGGTCCATCCAAGGCCTCCCCAAACTCCAGTGGTGCACCATGAGCTGCAGACCCCAAAAGAGGAGATTTTAATATCACGGCAGTTTGTGTGCTCACTTCTCATGGCAGAAGGGAACACACGGGGGATGAACCCCTCATTAACTTTTCCAGTTATATCACAGAAGATTCAAATGCAACTAATCACTCCAATGAGAAGCCACCTTGTCATCAGCGTGATTAATTCCCGAAATCAGTTATAACACTGGGAAGGAAAAACCAAGGATGTAGCGAACCTGAAACTGTCTTAGAAGAGAACTTTTCTCCTAAACCAAGAAATAGGGGAGGCAAATGAAAAATACTTACAGAATCAACAGAAAAGCAAAAGAAGCTGATAAAAAGCAGTGATCATACCTGCTACCACATGGTTAAATGCTCAGCCAAAAGCAACAAAGCTCTAGATCCTCCCGGAAATACCAGACCAAAGAGTGAAAGATCTGACAGACAAAAGAGCAGTGCAAAAGAGGCAAGCTGAAAACACACTAAAAAGGCCCAGAGTGCCGGATGCATGGCTCTTTTGGGGTTATCTGTGTGTGATACATCATAAAGCAAGTTTCACTCACTTGTAGTGGATAGCCTAATTGTCAAATAAACATAACTGGGAACTGGTGTTTTACTTATTAGCCTGACACTCACCAGTGACTGATCATCTGGGACTGTAGTGACAGGATAAGGGGAAAAGGGTTCAAACAGAAACAGGGGAAGTTCAGGTTAGATATAAGGAAGAAATTCTTTATTGTGAGGGTGTTGAGGCGCTGGCACAGGGTGCCCAGAGAAGCTGTGGCTGCCCCATCCCTGGCAGTGTTCTAGGCCAGGTTGGACACAGGGGCTTGGAGCAACCTGCTCTAGTGGAAGGAGTCCCTGCCCATGGCAGGGGTTGGAGCTGGATGAGCTTTAAGGTCCCTTCCAACCCAAACCATTCAATGATCAGCAGTCAACCACTATTCAGTAGCGAGTACAGCTCTGGGTACTACTGCAGTACAAACAATGATATGAACATCCTTTCTTGGCTGCTTTACAGTGAATACAGTAAAGCTCTAGTGAAAGAACAGAGACAGCTCCACAGCCAGGCACAGGTCAACACTGCTGGATCCTGCAACATGGGAAAAGGAAGTGGGAACATTTACACAAACCTCTCAGAAGATTTGGCCTAAGCAATATATCAGTGTAGGAATCTGATGCCATGACATTTCCAGGAACTTCCAAGCTGGCCATCCCAGCAAGAAATATGGCTATTCTGTTAGTTTTAGTACTACCAACACTGTGTAATTACACACGGCTCACTTGATTTAAAAACATCAGGAGCTATGGGATGGCCAAAGAAGTTAGGGGTGGTGCAGCATGAGGACCAGAGCCCCAGTGCAGTGGGAGATTTTTATCATTAGTGTGTATTTACAGGCTCTTCTGACAAATGCTACTGCGTCCAGAGAGTGCCAAATAGTTGTGTTAATTCTATTTGTCAGATAGTGTTTTCTGCACTAACTAGTTTGGCCAGTGAAACATCTGCACCTCACTGGACTGAACTGCTGCAGGATGGAGATAAACCTATGAGTGATATTTTGATTTGGGATTAAACCATTAGTATTATCTGGTCTAGTTTCCCAAACCAGAAAGTGAAGACGTGTTGTTTTAGAGCAGAAAATAATCCAGCTGTAGAGCTGCTACAGAGAGAAAACATAGGAAATGGTTTCATAACCACGTTACATGAAGACTCCAGGACCTGTTTTCAGGGGATTTGAAATCCTGAAGCCTGACTTCATTGTCTTTTAAGTTGGAAGTCAAAAATTTCAATTCCTCTGGCAACAAAAAGATCTCTCTCAGATTACTTGAAGCATTTCATTTCAGCAAATGTAAATATTTCCTTTTGATTTGCCCTTAGAAAAACATTTAATATATGTTACAAAGGAAAATATTCAAAGCAAACTGTATTTTTAAAATGAAAAGCTGAAATCCTGCATTGTCAGAAGTGTCTTGGGAGAGTCAGGCAACTACCAAAGCAGCTCCTCTACAAAATCACTCCAGTTCCAATAGACGCACACGCTGTCACTAAACACAGTTGAACTGCAGCTTTGCCAAGTCCCACTTACACATGGCTCGTGCACTTAATAAGTCCACAGGACAAGCCCTGAAAAGATGTGTTTGTCCACCAGTGAGGCTAGAAACATTCTCTAGAGCATTATGAAGAGTGGAATAACATGTTCCCAGCTGAGACTGAGAGAGATAACTGCTAAAATTGGCTACTGTAAAGGGAGTATTAAGTATATTACTTCGTTAGGAGTATTTTCTGCTCTTCATCACTAGTTTTCAGTACTCAAAATGTCTTGTAAAAAACTGGAGTGTATGAAATCTGAAATGAACAGGTTTTGCATTTTCATCATGTTCTGAACTAATTCTAATTAAGATCTTGCCTCAAAACATGCAGAATCTAAAAAGAAAGCCCATATTATCTTGGGAAACTAGAAATATGCTTCTCTAATAGCAAAGCAACAGCAAAGTTGTCCTGTTCAGAAAGCTCCCTCCTGCCTTGAAATCTTGACAAGAGAATATGATGATGAATGAGCTATTAGCAAATGCAAAGATGACTGAAATAAAACATGCCATGAGAGAGTCAACCACTTCTTCACAGTCTCATTTTGATTCGAAACATAAAACCCCCAAGAAACGTTTTCCTCATCACCTTCACAAAAAAGGTCATGAAAGGGTTTCCCAATGTCTTTAAGCCAGGGGGTCTCAGCACATTCTTATTCTCCATGTGTTGTTCATGATATTTGCCTGAAACTTTCGCATCTTTGGGAAGTTTGGCATGTTTGCTCTGGGTAAATTCCAAGCCACTTGTTACAGATAATACACAAGGATTGTACACAGCAAGACTTCCAGTTTTCAAGGCGGTGCTGTTTTCGGAACTTTACTACTTGTCTTCATTATCCCAAACTGAGAAGAGAAGCCAAAGTAGCTGTCAGGGCAGCTAAGAAAAGCTCCTAATGTCATGATGCCCTAATAACTTAGAGAGTGACATGCTCTGGCTATCACTAAATTCACCTCTATTTTCACTAACAGAACACGAGCTCCACCTGAAAGACTTGGTGGCACCTCCTGCTCCCTGCCAGGGTAACTGCAACATTCCTGCCAAGGAAGGTTAATGGGTAACATGGCTCCTGGATGAATTCAGCAATGAATCACCATTTAAGCAGGAAATCAGAAAGCTTTCAGAATTCATAAGCAGTTTCTGTCTCCTTCCCAGTGTAAACCAAATAACCACACAAAGAAAACAATATGGAAAGTGGTGCATGTATTTGCAACACTAAATGCGAACTGGGCACCTGTGGGAGGTTGACAATGTGTCTGTTAAGTACCAGAAACATCCTGCTGGCACAGACCAGTGGTCCAGCCAGGTTGGTCTGTCTCCCTGCATGGCAAAAGGGATGGTACTTAGGGAGAGAAGGAAGCTTGGCCTCTCCTAAACCTTCCCCCACCACCTCCAGCTGTTGTTTTGGGGATGTGAGGTCCCTACTTAGCCATTTACAGACCTGTCCTCCATGATCTTGTCCAACCCTTCTTGAGCCTGATGGCAGTGCTGTTCTCCCCAGCCCTGTGTGGCACCACATCCTGAGTGTTCATCATCTCCTGTGCAAATAATTCATTCTTTTCTCTCTTACAACTCAATCTTCTACTTACTTCACCAAGCACCCCCTCACTGCAGTACAACAGAAATTGGTGAACAACAATTCTACATCCAATTTAGCCATCACCTCCCTGATTTTGCAAAGCATATTCTCCCTACAGCCTTCAACTCTCCAAAGTGAAGTCTCTGACTTTTTAGACATCCTTAAAAGCAGCTGGCCCATGCATCTGATCATTTTAGTCACCTTTCACTGTACCTACTCTAATCCTACAACAGCTTTCAGGAAACATAAGACCAGAACCAGGAGGCAATATTCTGTTTGCTTCTTAATTGTTTCTCTACATGGTCCTGTTCAATACAAAATGTATAATAGAGCAGCTACCACAGGGCAAATAGATGCACATTTCTCGCATTACTGGTCTTATCTACTAAATCCAAACCCTCTCTGATCTTTCGGATGAAGGGAACCCCACCTCCTGAGTTAAAATCCCAGTTGTTTCCAGCAGGCATTTGGTTTACAGACTCCTAGGTCTCTTCTGGCTTTTGTTGCTGTTAGTTTAGTTTCCTACATATCTTGTAGTTGAGCAACTTTGGACATCATGCTTCCAGAGGAGAGCTATCATTCTGAAAGCAGAACGTGGTGTTGGCTGGAACAGGGTCTGGGATCCATAAGATTCAGGTGTAATTTTCTTGCTATGCCACAAAATTTTCCATGCTCCTGGACACACCATCTTTGTCCTGATCTTCAGTACAGTGTTGTACAGTGGTACAATGGATAGAGCAGCAAGTCTCTGACTCCTCAGGATACTGTAAAGCTACAGACATTAACAACTACAAGATCCTCTGTCAGCCAAAACGAGTACATAAAAAAGTACCAGCTGCTTCATCAGAGAAGCAGGAACCAACCTTCCTGTCTGGAAGGCTCCCAATTTAAACTCTTTGTCAAATGCGTAAGACTGCTCCCTGGGGCCAGCAGAACAAAGAACATTATCTTAACCTCAAATTATAAAGAGCTCTTTTACATTCTGGCTGTGGAAAGGCTGTTCCACAGGCTACTGAGGAGCTGGAAGAAGAAATACGCTTCACTATGTGTGCAATGGGTGGGGGGAACGAAATCAGTCTCTTGTTCCTTATGATGCACTCCGAGACCTACGTAAGAACCACATGCTAATTATTCATTGTTTCCATTCTGGAAGTGCACGTCACAGTGGCTCTGGGGAAGATCTTTCATCTTCTGTGCTATTCCTCAGAGAGCAGGGGCTGTAGCATCGTGAGACCTTGGTGCTCCCACAACAGAGGTTCAGCACTAAACCAGAATTATTACGTGGTCTTATTCATTGGCAGGTTTGCTCTTTGACTCATCAATATGCACCTTGACTCCTTGCCCCACAACGTATCTTGCTTTCTTCAGTGCCCTAAGAAACTGGTTCATTCGTACTCATATTGTACTGTGAAGGTAAATGTGATTGCTTTTAATATAACATCAATGTTACAAAGTTCTGATTAAAGCTAACTGCCATTAGAGGAAAATCACAGGGGTTTTGTTGGTTTGGGTTTGGGTTTTTTTAATAGGTTGATTATTCATCTGTGTTCAGAGCCTATGAGGAGTGTAACAGCGAGCTATTTTACACACTAAATGCGTACTGACTCTCAGTAAAGGGCACACCAAATTTGCAAAACCAGAAGTGAAATAGCAGACATCACCTCTCAGAAAAGTCACCAGAAAGCAGCACATGAGACAGTTCTTTCCCTAGACCAAAGAGAGAAATCATGCACCTCTTGCACCTTCTATTAACAAGCAATATCCCCTTTAACTTCTTCCCCCAAAAGAGGCACCGGTGTTCTGTAGTTGTTCTCAGAGGGTGATTTCCACCTCAAAGCAGGCTGCAAACTGCTGTATGCATAAACATTTGGGTTCTGAAGGTGTTCATACAAGAAGGGGAGAAATGCAGGATTAGTTACTGGAGCAAGAACAAGCCCAAAGAAATGATTATTTGGGTAAAGCTGGGTTTAAATTAGGACCCTTGTGTTTCTTTTCTTACATTTCAGAGGGTTTTTACGTAGCTGAAGGTTTTGAGCTCCATGTGTTTGGTTTGGGTTATTTTGTTTTGTTTTATTTTTAAAGACTGATGACTCTGCTATCCCACTTCAATGATTCAGTGCAGAAAATACACAAACTGCCCTTGGGAATTGCAAAACTTTCTCTTCTTTAATCGAAGACAATATTCTGGAGCTACCCTAGGGGCTAGAGCTTGAAATTAATGCTTCTGTCTTCTTTTGCTCAAGCTCTCACAGAAGAAATGAAGCAACACTCCTAACAGTGTAAATCTGAAATGGATTTTATTAGTACTATTTTCTTGTCCGTAAAAGAAAGAAAAGTCCTCTGTTGGTGTAACCTTCAAATAAAAGCTGTTAAGCTTGCAATCAGTGGGCTAAAACAGCATTTGGAAATAGAGGAATGACTCAGAGAGGTAGGAGCAGAGTATTTGCCTAAGAAACAAAAATTACTCATATAATAAGTTAGATATGACATTACTGACTTGCCAACCTGTAATTAAATCCTTTTAAGTATTTTGATTGTTTTAATCTTGCTGCTGGATACACAAAATCCTCTGCTGCTTTTTCAAAACATCAAGAATAATCACAAACAGTAAAATCAGAAACAAAAATCTAGAGGAAAGAAAAGCCATGCAAAGTAAAATCAAACCTAAAAGCCAAATGCTAACCCACCAACAGCCTATTCATTGTAGCTCAGTAAAGCAGCTGTAGCTCCCTACAATACATTAGGGAAAGCTTAGTGCTTCAGAAATCTGTGCGCTGCTCTAGCAGCGTTCCCCATATTTACCAGTGATGTGACATAGTAAGGAGGAGTTATGAGATGTCAGGGGAAGTAATGTCCCTTCCAAATGAAAAAACCCACTATTTCTCTTCTGATTCCTTCCCAGAGCCTTACTAGCAGTGCACATGAAATATGCTGCATGTGCCATAACAGCATATCCACACAAAGCACCTGTGGCTCCTGCTCCAGTGCAGATAAGCACGTCTGGATGCTGAGAAGAGCTGGAGTCTGCACAGCCAGAACCTTTGCCTTTCCCATCTCTAATCATGTTAGCAAGACCCAGAGGGAGCCCCCTTTAAAGGAAAAAGCCTCTGCAAATAAGGTTGGTCATCAGATAAACATATTTCAACATCACAGGCAGAACTGAGTAAGGCAAGACAGCAAATGCCGTAGGCTCCTATTGATTCACAAGAACCACCTCTCCAGCACGGCTCTCCTTACTCCAGCACAGCCAGCACAGCCCTATGAGTTCAGTGCTTGAAGCAATGGTCACTCAGCTTCCCAAATCAGAAACATGATGCCACAGTCTTTGAAATCACTGGTCCAAGGATAAATAAAAAGAAGCAATTGTGTTCTGTGCAAATACACCATTTGGATGCCAGTGGCAGAGCACTGAAACACTTCAGGCAGCAAACACTAGCTACTGGCTGTTCTGCATCACTTGCTTTTGGGTCTTTTATCATTCAGCAGCTCTCCAAGTACTTCTCATATACTTTTCTCTATGTTGAGAGAAAAAAACAGGGCTCTTATAATTTTTTCTTCAACTACTCTGGCCCTTGCAGATGAGAACTGCCCACCTCTCCTCCCCGTCTGCTCAATGTAACCCTTGGTGTCTAACCTGTGTCCACGCTGCAGTGGATTCTGCTCCAAGCCCGATATATTGGGCTGTGCAACTGGTGTAGTCAGTGATTCTCAGGAGGGGTGCAGCCTGTGTATGACAGCAATAGAGTCACAGCATCTGTGGAAACATCCCAAGAGGGTTCACAGCATGAATAGCTACTGAATGAAAGACTTCAAGAGAAAAGAGTCAGTGCCAGCAAGGCAAAGGGACACAGCATAGAGATGCGTGCTTTAAGACCAGAGAACCACAATTCCAACATCATTACGTCTAAGTCAAGTGGGATGTACTGGAAAAGGACAGTGTAAATGTAGACACCACCTTTGGACAGCAGAGCACAACCTCCTCTCAGCAGTGCTGGAGGCTCATGTGGTCTTAAATGGGAAAATACTTTGGTTTTCTCCCCCTAAAGGAAAGCAGTACTGACCACCCCATTTCACATCAAAGTCAGCCAACCTTGCAAAAGGAGGAATTTCACATACCCTGTATTTTTGACTACACACATTTTCTTCTCATCGTTACACCCAGATGGTAGAGCAGAGTTGTACCGTGCATACCAAAATGGCCCACTCTTCTGGCAAGGAGTAAATGAGAGCAGCCTGCTTTTCTGTGTTTACAAAGCTCACAGTACCATTCCTAATGCAGAGGTAGTATCTTGATTTTCTGGTATAGACTATGGCCTTAGGAGCTTGGCTTGTTTCCTACCTTTTATTTCTTAACTGCATTTTCAAAGAGTCTTTATGACAAAAACATTTACTCTGGAAAAGAAGCCACCTTTCCTTGCTAGGAAAACATTAGGTGGGTTTATGCTGCTCTGGCTGCTGCAATCCAGAACTAGGCTAGCAGTGGGAAGAGGTGCCTCAAGGCCCTCAACGCAAGCCCTTTGGAAAAGCCTGGTGTCAGCTCAGTGAGTGCCTCCCCATACAGATGCCCTCTGACACCTGTAGTTTGCCCCTTCACACAGATCCAAGTGTATGCCCATTTTGGGGAGCATCAGGTCTGTCAAATCAGCTCACCACCTTAATGAGGATCGCTGCTCTGCAGGAGATCAGAAGTGCTGATTCCAGACTAGCACTCTACCCAGGCACTCCTTTCTTTGGCCTTGATTAAAGCATTTCTAGTGTCTGTAAGTACCTGCAAAAAGAGCTGCTGTGCCTGGAGCACTGCCTCCCACCAGCCAGCCCAGCAGGAGAGCACAAGACATGACAGCGGCATTCACCTCCGGAGCTACTGCCTCATGCCAGAAGGCCCAAAACGTTAAAAAACATGAGCATCTCTTTAGAAAATATACATTCTTCTACTTGAGATGGAACAAACAGATGTCCTGAATAATATTCTCATAAGCAAACTAGAGAAAGATGTTCCTGGGAAACCCTGGAGGTGGGGGAAAGCTGTGGCTGAGTGCATGGAATAGTCATCGGTGGCTTGGGGTAAAGACGGAGCCCTACTGGGAGTGATGCTGAGGAGCTGGTCTGATTCTCCACAACTACAGCCTGAGTGATGGACAAGAATGTATGCTCATAAGTTTCCAGGCAACATCAAGCTGTGAAGGACCTCAAATAAAAGAGGAACTAAAATTAGAATTCAAATGGTCCTGGCAAATTGAAAAAAATGGTCTGAAAAGAACAAAATTACCAGGGACAAGTGCCAGGGACTATCCTTAGACAGGCATAATCCACTGTACAAACACTGAATGAGAAAAGAGGAAAGGGAGAAGTTCTTCAGGAAAGCATTCTGATCCGCAGCCCTAAGATATTGTCATGAGCCAGCTGTGACACCTTGCCACAAGAAGAGGTGAACATCATCCTGCAGTGCACAGAGAGGCACAGAGCCTGCAATGTCTGTGAGATAATCCTTTCATGCTGCTCATCCCTGACAAGATGGCAGCTCAAACGCTAGCTGAGTTTGAGCCCTGCACTTCAAAATGAGGTGGACCTGCAGAGAAAATCTGGAGAGAGAAAAAAACCACAAGGGAGCAGAGACCTGAAAGGGCAGGTAGAAAGAAAAGGGGTTGCTTGGTCTAAGGAAAAGAGGATTGAGGTGATAAAAGTCATTCCTGCACAGAGGAAGGGAATAATCTTCTCCCCTGATCATGGTGAACAGACACGATAGCGAGCTACAGCAGAGAGAGGAAGGGTACAGAAGAAGTGAAGCATGGGGACCAGCTCCAGCTTGCCTTGAGGAGTCATCTGGGTTCTAAGCGCTGCTTTCATTTGTAACACTTTGCAACCCTTGTTAGATCACTTAACTCACTGTACGAGCTGCCTCCCCAGCCCACCAGCCACTCAACTGCCCAGGAGATGCAATACTCTTTGCTGAAGAGATGTAGTGCCTGGCTAACAGACAGACACAGCCATCAAGCTGTGAAGGACCTCAAATAAACGGGGTCCTGGAGATGGGAAGCACTTAGCTTCCCATCCACTTAAAGTGAAGCAAAACTAAAGCAAAACAGTGCTTGCTGTGAACGAAATCTCACCCATCACAAGATCAAAACTCATTGAATCTTGCCATCTGGAAACAAAAGAGTACAAGTCTGACTGGCGAAGCTGGGTGACGCTTTCCTTTTTGTTCAGATAGGAGCTGTCAGCACTTGGAAATAACAACATGAACAACCAAATGAAACTAATGTATGTACAGGTAAGGTAGCTTTTCTGACACGCTGTGACTTTCTGGCAACTATCAACTGTAATGCCATCCAACCCTGACAGTACCTCTGCACAGGCAGGAGACAAGCAGCAGTGTGTTAATTTACCATGTTTAATTCCCATCCCTTCCTATTACACACACCAAGAGCCACACATTCTCCAGCACCACCAATACTAGGAAAGGTTCAGCCTCCAAACAGAAAGGGAACTGCACATTACATAGAAGGACTTCACAAAACCACCAGCAATAATGTCTTTTTGTTCCCTGAACTTTACTCAAATGTAAACCTTATTATTATTTGTCTGTTTAATTTCTTTTTCTCCAACTCTTCTGTGATCAGAAAAGCTCAAGGCAAGAACCTTCCAGTTGTTTAATACCTCTAATAAAAGCCAGTGTTTCAAAAGAATCCTTGTTTATGCCATTGGGCCATGGTTTTCAGGAGTGATAAATGGTAGCAGAAGGGGGAAGGTTGACTTACTGAGGAGAGGACCCATTTTTAGTGGGGAAAATAGCCACTCTTCTTGGAAAAATAAACTACTCGGAGGAATGCCAGCTCAGACCTTCTGAAACAGTACCTTATGCAAACCGAAGTACAAAACTGATCACTGTGTTGAGCTATTTGAAAAGACATATTTTCTGTTTCATGACAGTAAAGGCTTGCTGAATGTGTCTGACAAGAATAGCTGTTATTTACGTGCCTAAACAGGAAAGGGCATCTTCTGCAAAGCTGGCTGCAAGCCTGGATCATCAACAGCTGGTATTACAGGTGTATCAGTTTTGAAAACCCACCATTCCTTTCAATATGCAAGTTTAAGGGGAGTGGGGCTACAGCCCATTGTATACAGCAATATCACAGTACAGTTCAGGCACAGTAACTGAAGCAAATCACACAGGACCTGCTACCCACTCGCCATTGATTTCAAGTGTGCAAGGAAACCTTTAGGGGATCAAGAATATGGGGGCTCAGCTCCAAGACCTCCTCTCTCTGTAGCAGGTTTTTATCCTTCCTGTAAACTGAATTACATTTAGGACCAAAATATGCTACTTGTGGAGCTCTTACGAGCACATTTTGTATTGGAGCAAGTTACCGTAGAGCAAAAGGAAGCTGATCATGAGTAAGATGTCTGATTAATCATATCTATAGAAGTGACAAAGGCTTTAAAAGAGAAACCAGTTTCCTGTAAAACAGCGATTGTGACTCTTAAACTATTCTGCTTTCTGGACATATATCATTTCCCAGTAATTAAATGTTCTCTCTTCTTTTCACCCTAAGTGTATTATAATTTGTGACACAAAGACATAAAAAGGACAAATGCTGTGTTGCCTGCCACAGCTGAGAAGAAGGCAAGTTGGAGAAAGGTTGTTTTGCCAAGTTGATATTTTGAAGATTTCAGACTCCATTTGAGGGTAGGCATCATATCTGCAGAGAACTGATAGGCACTGCTACCTCCTCCCTTCCCAGGGAGGCCGTAGCTCCCTTCCCTTCTCCTACTGAGTTTCTCCTCTGGCCTGCTTCATTTCCTCCCTTTCTGCTAAACACGATAAGCCCAGGGAGCAACAACATCCATTAACAGGGTTAGCAAGGCTGAGCTTAACTCTTCAGTGTAAAAAGGCCCCTAAACTCCCATGAACGGTTCAAAAAGGGGTAGGTTTTAGCTTTGTTCTTTTATGTCTTTTCACTGGAGACAGATTCTGTTTCTTGTCTTGTTTTTAAGCCTTTGAGATACATGCTGCTTTGTTCCTTCTGCACCACTAAGCCTTTGTTTTAACCCAAAAACTAAGAGTCACTTGAGCCCCACAACTGTTGCCTGGGCTTCACTGCGACAACCATACCCCCACTTTATAACTACATAAAATCAGAACATCCAGGCAACAAGTAGGGGAATATTGTTTTCAGAAAGCATTTTGAGACTCAACTTCACAGTTCTCTTACAGCAAACTTGGATATGAATATATATCACACTGCTTTAAATCTGTATTATTCTGGCACCTTTGCCATGATGTCCCCCCCCATTTTCCATATGACATTAATAAAATGCATTCACCTGACTTCAGTGACCTGTGACTCCAAATTACAGACCAGATTTACTTGTTGGTTTAGCACAAACATCTAATTGTGTTTAGAGAAAGTTTAATATGAGAATATTAGTCTGGGCAAATCTTCATTTTTAATATGTGCCTCAGTGCCAACTGTGCATTCGGAGCCTATTAATGGTTATTTCACATAGCATTAATATCTGCAGCAGGAGTTGCAGTATTATTTTGAATGGGAAAACATTTGACCCCTCTATACTGTAAATTGCTTATTACCAGCAAACTGAAATTGAGGGAATTGGCTATTTCAAATGCAAACCTATGTGACCCATCAGAATTAGGTGATGAGCTGATTTGATTTGTTACATGCAACTGCTGCAAACAGAGGGAAGTTGAAGAGCAGGCCGGCTACTGGGCCCATGGAAGCAGGAAGGATCACTAAACCGGCTTTGCTTTGAGCATGACAATGACAGCTCAGTTCACACATCCTTACTTCCCAGCATGGAGCAACACTCTCAGCTATCTCCCGTGCCTGCCCTTTCTTTCCCATCACAGCAGAGCAGAGGTCAAGAAAGAGCAAAAAGCTCGCCAGAAAATTATTGCCAAAGGACCTCAGTGATTTGCTTTGTGGATGCTGGTACAAATGAAGGCATGGCAGGATTAATGGATTTCCTTTTTTTCTCAGCAAAAATAATTATGATCCTCTCTTTTTTCATCCTTTAGCTCCTATGAATTACAAGAGCTCATTTAAATACATGGGACTTAAGGATCTTTTCCAACAAAAAAAGGATGCTAAGCTCCATCTCCATAAGCATTATCATCATAAGCAAAGCACTGACAGACACAACAAATCCAAATATGAATTATTAGAACCTAGCAGAGGAGCACGATTATCCACAATTGCTTTCTCAAAGATATGCAGAGCTCTGACTTCATACTGCCCTATCTTAGCATACCGGTCAGTACAAACCAGACAGTTTCACCCGTGTGTTGGAAGGAGAATATGTAATGAGGAGGAATTAAAAATGAGTAATGAAAGAAGCTACCACTTCAAATAATAACCCCCAAACCCAAACAAGCTTTGCTACATTCATGTCACAGGAAACACTGATGCAGGAGGCTAGAAGGGGAGTTTGGCCATGTGCTATCACTGCATTGATGGCATGTCATACTTTCCACTCAAATAACATGGAAAAATGTTGGCCTTTGCATGTGAGACTCAAAGTTTCCTGGGCTGATTGCTTACATCCATCAACAACTTCAAAAAGGCCATAACTGCACCTAGAGTGCTGCTCACCTACATCCCCCTGCATATCCAAACTAAGAAAGGTTGAGCCAAAAGGTTTAACTGGCAGAAATGGGGTTAGTGAAACGGCAGCTCTTAGGCCAGGATTTAACTGCTGAGGGTGAGATTGGCAGGTTGAGCCAGGCCTCTTTATTCCTTCCATCTGATGCAGTGTCTGCTGTAAACAGCTTCAAAGGCATCCACCACTTTCTGCTGGGTATAGACAAAGGAACAAATAAAGAATCCAAGTGCCAGTGCACTTTATCAAACAGATGGTATCTGGTTAGATATAAAGATACCTGAAACACATTCACAGCACAGGCTCAGCTCAGTTCAAGACTAAGAGAACACACACTGAAAGGCAGTATAAATTCTTGCACTTGGCTAAGGGAAGCCCGTAGAAACCAAGGCTGTCACACCATTACAGCATTTAGATTCCAGCTACAAACAAAGCTGCCCTTTTTCTTATGGTATAGCTCTCTTTCTGCTTCTGTTGCCAGAAAATGACAAACCTAAGCAACATAATGCAAGGTATGAAATTTGCCCGAAGTCAAGTGCATGTGGAATGATTCCTTCTGATATCTCCATTAGGGACAAAAGGCCAAATTTCAATCCAGCTCTGAACACCTCACGGGATTTTAAAGAAAAAAAGGTGTTAGAATAGCCATGCATCTGCAGCTGTGGTCACAGGTTATGCCCAACTTGAACTGTGCAGGAGACTAAAAATGCTCCATTCCAGCTTGGTTTTAAATTAAGCCAGAGGTTTCACACACACGCATCAATTTTCCCCTTGCGTTATCTCACTGCTGTCTTTCCCCAGAGCAAATTTCTACCCTGCCCCTAGGGCTAAGGGGCTGCTTTACCCTGAACAAAACCACTTTGTACTTAGCAGTGTTCTGGGGGAATTTACCTACCTGCACTGGATTTGGAGAGACTGGTGTTTAGAAATACCAGCAAAGCTCATCCACCTACCCTAGACTTGGAGGAAAAGCTTGCCTCCCAGCCCCATGGTGTGTTCCTCATCAAAAACAGCAGATAGAAGAAATTAAAAAGTCCTTTCCCTAGGCATTCTTTTTTCCAAGGCTGCTTCTGTTGTTCAGCTCTTTAGTTCTATTCTCACTGCTAATAGTGTGTAAAGCTCTGACTAGCACAGGAATTAATGCTAAGCAGACTTTAAAGCAGTGCTACCTACAAAATAGCATCTTTACCAATTCCGAACCCTGGAAACAAATATTGTTTGTATCATTTCAGAAGAACAAAACAATTACCACTTGGTTTTGTTGACACTGCAGCTACAACAGTGCCTGGCGAGCCCTTGCTCACACGGAATCAAAACCAACTAGCCAAAAGCCATTCTCCATTAGCGCTGCTGTGTTTGCCTTCTGCTTATTGTGTGCCCTGATCAGACTGGGAGTCATTTCTTCAGATCTGCTTTGAGGTTTTGTTCAGTTAGGAGAAGATTCTGAGAGGCAGAGAGCATTTGGTAAAACATGCCACAGACTGGGAGAGCCTGTTAAAGCCTGAAAGACATCCCTTGATTCCGCAGTGCTGGGGAGGGATTTTTCTCTGTCCTGAGGAGATGACAACTTTGCTTCTGTGTGCAGCCACCTTTAAGATGTTTACTTGCTTCTTTTCCACATGCACATACAGTGGGCATTTGGACCTATTAATATACAGCATTTTGCACAAACAGACAAGGAGTTTCCAGTCAGTACCACACTTCCACAGCTCCTCATAGTTCTGCCATGCTTATGCATAATGCAGAGCCACTTGCCCTCTGTCTTGCCTAAAGGCAAGACCTAAATGACTTTCATCCCTTGGCTAAATCCATCAGTTACTGTCTGTGCTTGCTGAAGTCCTACCTCCACTACTGAAACCCCTTTTGCAAAGACAGTTGCTGTCTCCATTTTTCCTGCAGGAGCTTTAAGAGCTAAAGGCTCCAGCACGTTGCCCACACTCCTCACTGCTGAGGGAGGCCAGAAATGAGTGACTTCTGTGATCCAAGTGTATGCAAGTTACTGCTCACTTCTTCCACCTCATCAGAAAATTGAGAGAGAGAAGAAAGGAAAACCTCATCCTCCCCCATAATCATTTCAGATGAGTTCTTCTTTACAATTACAGCACTGTTTCATTCCAGCTCTTGCTAATAACCTGCAGTTGTTCACCTGCAGAAGCAATTGTCTCTTACATCTCTTCTTTCTTGTCCCCCTTCCCCTAGGGTTATATTGGCTTAAGATATACTGCTTGCTACAATAGACAAGATTAATACAGCTTTCCCACCAAATTTAGGCAAGAATATTCAGATGCTTTAGCAGCTGCCTGGGCCTCTTAAGAACTCAGTAATCCTTTAATCTCCAGATACTTTTTCCCACCCCCACCACAAAGCAAAACAAATGCAATATGGATCAAAAATTCACTTGGACTTCTTAAAATGCAATTACATTCATCAGGGTGTTCTATTAGGTCGGGTATTAAATCTGGGGTTTATTCAATAGCCTCCTTTTATTATAAAGCAGCATTTTTCCACTCTCTAAATCATCTGATCCCAAGGCTAAAGGCCTCTTTGCCCAAAACATACATACAAAATAGTGGTGGTGGTGGGAGAGCTGGTTATGAATCCCTGTACCAGATCACTCTAGTGGAGATAGGAGAAAGAGACAAGTAAGTGAGCAAAGACATTTCTACTGAAGCAGAGAGGCTAATTTCAGAATCTGAGATTTTGCAGTTCTGGCTTTAATAAGTAGTTGTCAAATGAGTTCCTTTAACTCCATTTTCAAAGCAAACCCGTATGTCTGCTTGCAGCTCTCGGTGAGCGTTTCCCTCCATCGTGCAGGTTTAAAGGAGTTACAAAATTTAATCACATTGTTTTGCACCAGAGCTATGTGGAAATTTTCCAACCCAAAAGATTTTTCCTGTGGAAATGCCAGCCTGTTTATATCAAAATTTGTCTGAAAATGCAGCTTCAAGCAAGTCATAGAATCATCACAGAATCACAGACTCAAGTTGGACAGGACCTTAAAGCTCATCCAGTTCCAACCCCCTGCGCCATGGGGAGGGACACCTTCCACTGGAGCAGCTGCTCCAAGCCCCTGTGTCCAGCCTGGCCTTGAACACTGCCAGGGATGGGGCAGCCACAGCTTCTCTGGGCACCCTGTGCCAGCGCCTCAGCACCCTCACAGGGAACAGCTTCTGCCTAAGAGCTCAGCTCAGTCTCCCCTGTTCTGGCAGGTTCAAGCCATTCCCCTTGGCCTGTCCCTACAGGCCCTTGTCCCAAGCCCCTCTCCAGGTTTCCTGTAGCCCCTTCAGGCACTGGAGCTGCTCTCAGGTCTCCCCTTCAGGAGCCTTCTCTTGTCGAGGCTGCCCCAGCCCAGATCTCTCAGCCTGGCTCCAGAGCAGAGCTGCTCCAGCCCTCACAGCATCTCCATGGCCTCTGGACTCGCTCCAGCAGCTCCACATCCTGCTTGTGCTGCTGCCCCAGAGCTGGATCAGGGCTGCAGGGGGGTTCTCCCCAGAGCACAGCAGAGGGGCAGGATCCCCTCCTTCAAACTGCTGGTCACACTCCTTCTGATGCAGCCTTTACCGTGCCCAGTGCATGGACAAAGAGGGTCAAGCACCCACCTGCTGCACACAATCAGAGAAGACCAGGGATGGTACTGGCCTAATGATATGGATTTTATCAGTCTCTTTAGTGCTTTGAGACTGACTGGCTTAGTGGTTGGAAGCAGTTAGATCACCTTGGACAGCATCAAGTAGGGTATGAGTGGGATCCCCTCTGCATAGACATTAAGTCCATTATGATTCGAGTTGTGCAGTGTTCCAGAAGCTACAGGCAGTAACTTGAAGAGTCTTGGTAGTACCACACACCACCCTACAAGTGTTTCTTTACAAAACTAAGCTGTGATGCTGTTAGATACCTGAAATTCACTGCCTTTTATTGCAGATGGGCACAATTCAGTACTGCCACATGCAGCAAAGTATGATGGTATTTTACCACTGACATTCATCTGAGCTTGACTGACAGCTGTCACAAACCAGTGCCTGCAATCCCTCAGCTGGGCACCATGGAAAGGAGCGGAAGCTCCGTGAAACAGTTGTGTCCGAGCACACTTCACCAAATTGTTACTGTTCCTTGTACAAGCCACCAACCAGCAGTGCTCTCACGGCTGGTTTTGAGGCACACAGCATCAGCATCCTAAAAGGTCTTTCAGAAAGCTGCAGTCAGGCTTTCAGCTTCCCAGATGCCCACTGATGTACCCTCTGCCATCTGAGACAATCCCTGTTTCACTTCCTGGGCTGACTATTGTAACTCACTACTAACCAGGAATAGTGGAATAGAGATTTCTGAAGAAGACTACTGAGGATTCTCAACAATACATCACTGATGTGATTACAGGTTTTGTGCCAACTGGAAGACCACGTCTGAAATAATGCTATAAAGATTTCTGTTAACCTAAATTAAGATTAGTGGCATTTCCGTTTCAACACCTTCTTCAACACCAAAAGTCATTTTGGGTGACACTCCTATTTTTTTCATTTCAAAAAACTTGTTAACAATTAAATTCCCTCCCTTAAATGAGTAAAATCCATCAAAATCTTCCCCAATCTACATAAAATTTTGACTCAATCATCCTGACAATTCGGGGGGACACTGTGTCACCCTGTTCCTGGTATGCTTCTCTTCTGGCTGCAGGGAAGGGACACACGGGAGCTGATCCAGCACGGAACTGCCCCCGAGCCCTGGGAGATCAGAGCTTTCTTGTCAGCTCTTGTGTCGAGAAGGATGAGAGCATTTTGCACAAGGGAACCGTGACTCTCATTTCCAAATGAGCAATAAACTATAAACGGTGTCAATGTACCAGATGGAACAATTTGTACATTGCTTCCAGTTAAAGAAACTACTGCTGTTCTGTAATACTCTATTTTTTTCTTTTCCCTTTTGTTTGTTCCAGAAGATGCAAAGATACTGAATTAGAAAAAGAGCTTAGGTCTCCAAGCAAACAGCTCTGGAAGGGGCATAATAAAGATGCTTTTCTATTCTCATAGCTGAAATCATACATAGAGAAGATGGAGAATGTTTGCTTTCCAGCACAGATGCATTAGTGATCAGTACCAGTGTAAGTGAAATGCAGAAAAATATTAATATACATATTCCTGCATGTTTATAAGTGTAAAAGATAATATATAAAAAATCTGCTAAATATGGCAAGAGTTCTTTGAGGAATTGGTTCCTAGCAGGCATAAACCAGTCTTAGCTAAAACCAATAGCTCAGAGAGTCTGACTACTTTCCCCTCTGATGAAAATGTCAGCTGCTAGGTTATTAGTGTCACAAATGGAAATGGTTATTCCTGATCTAAAGACACAGTAAAGTCCTTGTTACTTCTAACAAGTTGTCTTGCAAAAAAAAATAGTTCATCTTTTAATCAAAACAACAAAATATTCCATGAATTTAAGTCAAGGTGATAGACTTCTCAAAAGCATAAGTACAAGAGGCTCTCAGAAACATGAATATCACATTAGGGCTCTTGCATTAGGTTGGTGGATTGCTCCCATAGCACAACCAATTGCAAATCTTCAGTCAATTGTTTGGGGAGACAAGGATGCCCTGGAACAGCTAACACTTCAGATGCAGGGATTCACACCATGGGAAGCCCTGCAGCAGGGCTTCAGGCCAGTCTCATAAACCAGAAGGAAAAGGCCAAAAGAAGACATTCGATGTTAGAGCCAAGTCAAGGGGAAATGTTCATTTGATTTCAGTGAGGGGTGACACACCAGTGCCCAATTTGCTACACTCACAGAGGCAGATAATACTAATGCTTTCAATATGCATGTTTCCTACACTGCAGCTTTAGCTGTTCACCTGCATAACCCCACAATATGCATTAAGTTTCCTTTGCTTCATTTTACCTTTGCCCATGCCATCTCCTTCTCTGCTGATTTACAGTAACATCAATAAGGATGCAATCAAGGTCCATCAGGAGGTCAGTCTCTCCACTTTCCTGACCCTGTAAGTAGGTGTTTCCAGTGACCACAGAGAAGGCAATTGGGCAGCACTTCAGGCCCACTTCACACTTATTTCAGTGTGATCTAAATGTGCACAAGGTCAGCTTTCACATATACCACAGCTCTGTTGCTCACTGCTCTCCACTCCTGCAGTCATCTTTCGCTACTGCAAACAGGAAAACATCCTTAAACCTGAAAAGCAGCTGCCACATTAGCTTAATTCCCTGCTAGCAAAAATCACCGCATGACAGCTTAAACTGGTTTGTGTTGGAAGGGACCTTAAAGCTCATGCAGTTCCAAATCCCTGCCATGGGCAGGGACACCTTCCACTAGAGCAAGTTTCTCCAGCCCCCATCCAACCTGGCCTTGAACACTGCCAGGGATGGGGCAGCTTCTCTGGGCACCCTGTGCCAGCTCCTCAGCACCCTCAGAGGGAAGAACTTGTCCTATCACCTAATGTAAATCTTCAGCAGTTCAAACCCAACAAACTGTTCTTGCCACAGAGTCCAAGCAGGGAGGTGATTCTGCCTTGCCTCCAACAGTCTCATTTCCCTGGCAAAGTTTACAGCACTCAGAGGTGCTACAATAGACAAAATGGGCCATGCGAAATAGCCTCAGAGTTAAAGACAATTGTCATTCCTATACTTATTAAGTATAGTAAGCAGACGAAGGATGAAGTCAGATGCTCCCTGCTTAGACTTCACCTTCTGTGGCATTCAATTCACAAAAACTTCCTTTATCTTGTGCTTCATTTTCACACCTCTTGCTTTCTCCTGCCTGAATCTTTCTTTTCATTTCTGTCATGGTCATTGCTGAAATCCAATTAAATCATAAAAACGAGTGAGAACAAAAGGAAGAGAAACATAACCAATGTAGACTTGAGCGTGTGACAACTGCAGACTGGAGCTATCACAAAAGGTAGCTTAAAAGTATTACATCAAAAAACTGAACATGCCTTCAGTGAACACAGGGCAGTATTTCATGGCAGAAAAACTCTATGTGTAACATAAATCTAAAAGCAGAAAGAATAGCTTGTACCCAAAACATAGCTCCTGAAGATGTATCTGGAAAACAATGTCGCCTCAGAGTCAAAGGTGCACTAATAGAAGGTCAAACGCAAGTAAATGCAAAAACTTAGTCACAAAGCTTGAGAAGTACATGAGCACAAATGTAGCTAACCCAGCTCAGACTAGGTTTTCTTCTATATACTTTCTTCTTTTGTTGTTACACAATGTTTCGAAGAAGTATTCTGAAGGAAGACTGATTCCTACCAGTGAGGAGTTGCAGCAGTTTCATGCTCTGAAGACTGCCATCATGGTAAAAGCTGGTATTACCTGCACCAAGAGCTGCCCCATCACTCATGCCTGCTATGCTCCCAACTGCAGCAGGTATTGCAGCAGTGAGTTCCACAGATCAGCCAGCTGCCTACAAACGTATTTATTATTCCTTGTTTCATGCTTGTGGTGTTAGTCCTTCTCATCTATGGGATGAAGACCTAGGAAGAGGAGAGTTACAGAGAGCATTACTCTGCCATTGCTAAACTGCACACCTGCTCCAGTACTTCCACTGGAAACCTCCCTCTGCACAATTTTCTTGGGTCTGCTTCAGTTTATAGCACAGAACACAACAGATTTAAATACCAATCTTAAGCCTCTGTGCAAAGATCTGTATGAGTGCCTGGAACAATGCACATCATTTTAGGGATGGACATGGCTTGGAGCAACCTGCTCTAGTGGAAGATGTCTCTGCCTGTAGCAGACGGTTGGAACTGGGTGAACTTTAAGGTCTCTTCCAACCCAAACCCATCTGTGATTTTATGATGAATGAGCATTTTGAGACAGTACAAGTGTTGCACAGCACTGTGAACAGCTTGCGACAGGAGCAACAGTACTTGCTGAACTACTTCAATAGTTCTTTATACACACTCAATATTCTTTTCTTAGAATAGCTTTGGGTAAAGAAACCCAGATGTCTTCATTGAATTGTTGATCCTTTGATAACAAAGCAAGCAATTTCTGGAATAGCCTCAGGGAAACTCACGTTGGTTTTTAAGCAATAAAGCAAATTGGTCCCATAGCTTTAAAGGTTAACAGACAGAATAGTCCCATCCAATAGTAGCAGAAGAAGATGTAATGATTAAAAAAATCAATTTGTTGCTATGTTGTGATGCTGTTTATTATCAATGGTAGTATAAAATCAGCTCCTCTGCAATCCGTAAAGACCTGATTCCTGCATGCAGTTACACTTAAGTGTCTCTGCCCTGAGCAGCTGTACAGAGGCCAGACAAGGAAGGTGAAACAAAGGCCCGGAAGCATAAAAGGGCATCTCACAGTGGTTCAGAGTGGCAGTGGCAACACCGTGGCCAAAGCCACAGTCTGTGGATGCGCAATGCAAGGCCTCACATCCTGCAACCCATGAGCCTTTCAAAGATGCCCAACACCACATAACTGAAATTCCCCCTAAATGCCAGTCTCATATGGCTGTGGAGAGCAGTGTAGTAGAGACCAAATGCTTTTTTGTCTGTCACAAAGCATCAGAAAAGATTATGTGGTCTGTGAACATAACACAGAAACACTTGCTGCTCCCCGAGCTGGCAGTAAAGGATCTAGATCATGAATACCACGAGCGAGCTGACAAGCTGTTGCACACACAAGCATTCCAAATTGGGCAATTTACTATGCTGCAAGAGCTAGACTGTGCTTGGTAGCTAAACTGGTTCATTTTGAGCTTGTTTAGGTACCTTTCTGAGTAGGTACTCCTCTGATACAGACGAACAAGTTTTCTCCATGCTCCAAGTCCCCTAAAAGCTATACAGCTGCTTTAGCACAGTGCTAGACTCAGGCTAATACACTGTGATGCCCAACTCAGCACGGTGTTACCGAGACAGCTCAGACTCAGCTGTATGCATGAGCAAAGCAAACTCATAGTGACCCATAAAAGACTGCAGACATAACCTCAGCCCCCCTGCGGTTAGCAGTGTAAGTAGATCTCTTCCTAAGGAATTGAGTCTGACTAATTCTCTAGTACTCCCTCACAGAAAAGAAGACAGGGTCATTCTCCTCTGAAAACCATGAAACACCCCTCCATTACCAAAACACCTTCAGAGTATCAGTTCCCATCACAACTGCAGCCTCTTAGAAGATAAGGCACATTCACAATAACAAAAAAGAAGAAACACAAATGCTAACAAATCTTTTTTTTCCCCAGACTCATCAAACACACTCTAAAACAGACCCTTCCTTTTTCCCACCACAGCTCACAGGGGGTTTCTGACTGCCAAGCCAACACAAGTTCACATCTTCTTTTCCTCCAGGATCCTAAAGCTTCCACCTCTTCCACCAACAAGCACTCGGTAAGGACGATGGGGCACAGAAACCACAACACTGCCTTTGCACCACTTGCTGCAAGGCTCAGCTAAACCACCTTTCCTTGACAGCTTCAGGCAACCAAGGTGGTAGTAGAACAGAGGCTGTCCTGTCTTGCTGCTGTAGTTGGGGGTGACCCTCACCCAGCACCCTGCAGCGTGTAGCATTTCCCAGCAGGTCTCTCCATGCACTAACTGTGTTTTAACCCACATCACTGGGGCTCTGATGAAGCCCAAAGCCTGAGGGGCCACAGCTTCAAGCAATGCAGTAGCTCCTCTGTGCAATGGTGCTCCCCAGGTAACAGCTCAGCAGCTTCAGATATTCCCACTGGTGCTGGGCCTTTTCTTTGCTTTGGTCTCTGGGTAAGCAACTGCAGTTCAAATTGTACAGAATTATTTCAGTCAGACTTTGGGCACAGATAGGCTTTGGCATGGGGAACTGCAACAACTCTGTGATTCAATGTCCCTAATAAGGCAACAGGTTGATGTATTCTTTTCTTCAGCCAAACAAGTGGTGGTCACAGAATTACTGGTCTTCAGGTGGGAGGTTTGGAAAGGTATCTTGTCTGGAACATTTAAAATTCTGGTTTTCCACATGGATGATTTTACCATTCTGAAACCTGCTTGCTCCAACATCCCACAACAGCCTGCAAGTCGCAGTGTGTGTTATCCTCTTCCTTAACACATGAAATATGCTTGTCCTCAAGAACATGTTTGCATAACACAAAGTACCAAAACATGCTTTCTTTTCCTTTTTTGGATTTATTTTCCACATGGAAAGGACTCCTAGCATTGCCTCATACGATGGAAAAAGAAAAGAAGTCAAGAAGGAAGGCAAAGAGAGCAAAAACTGCCGTAGAAGGGAGAAAAGAAAATGTTTTCTTTGGCAAAACCAAAGTTAAGTGCAAAGAAAAAGGAGAAAATGAATGACAGATTTTGAAATGTAAGGTGATAGGCATGGTAACATAGCTTATAGAAACTGTTAGTTTAGGAATAAGAAACTGCTAGATGTCTCATCCAGCTTCACAACCATGAATGAAGAGCAGTGCCCCAGCCTCCCTTCTGGTCCTCATTGTTATGTGGCCAGTTTGACACCTCGCTGTGCCTTAACCTCAAGAATGTTTGCAATGAGACTTGCAACTCGATTCTGTTTTGTGGTGTGATCCTGCATGAAAACACGTGTTTATGTCACTCCCTATGCCCCTAGCACACCTTCAAAACCTTCTACATCAAAAGATGCCTTTTCTGAACGTAAGCTATGAGACAAACTGGCTTCATGAGCCATCACCTACATTTTTGTTTCAGCTGCTGTGTGGAGTGTAAAGACATCAAGTGGCAGTCAGGTTCTTCTGGCACTGTGAAGTTGAGACAGCCGGCTTGCATTCACTGCTTGTTTTGGAAAGACAGCATTGTGATCACTAGTATGGAAATGAGGGTAAGGATTTCCCAGGTGAAAAACTGTGGATTTGCCAAATTTGCAGCAAAAAGCCATGCCAAGTATTGGTCTACTGCTTTCGCTTTTAATATGTGACGAGCAAAGGTGTTACAAATTAAGACACAATAGGAATAATGCAACATTGCTATGCTATCTTTTTGCCATCTGTCACGTCTGCAGTATTTTCACACTACTCTCAAGTGAATTACTAATTCATCAAAACATCTCTCTTCCTGTCAGAGGGTAGAATACAGTTGCTAATGCAGTACATTTAACCTCTGGTAGAAGTTAGTATATTTGTGTGGAACCATAAACTGGTTGTAAGTGTGTGCCAGAAGGCTTCTGGCAGCCTTCCTAAGGATTTGTCAAAAAACAATTTGGATCCCCATTGCAGCAAATGTGGAGCCCCAGACGGATTGCGGCTGTATGTCAGGATCTTGTCAGAAGCAGCCTTTGCTGATAATAAGAATCCAGGGCTGGTGGATTTATGGCAGTGGACAAAAGCATCTCGTTGTCACCCAGCGCCTTGACAAGTATCATGCTTTTTCCTTCAATTACCCAAATCACCTCCTGATCTGGCAGGCTGTGGATTGCATTCCAAGGCCTCACCTCCTGTTTTACAGCTATTGAGATGGCCGGGCAATGTCCTCATTCACAGGCGGAGGGTGAGCTGAATCATGTCCATTAAATCTCGGGATTTAAGAACAGAACGGGCATCCTCCTTGGAAGAAACAGCTGAGCTCATGGCTTTCTGTTTTCTCTCCACGAAACTAATAGAAGCAGTTTATTTGTGGCTAACTTTTGATTAAAAAGAGACTATTCTTGTGAAGTGTTAACAAAGCAAATGCAGAATGAGTCACTCCAATTGCTGTTATCTGTGGATTTTACTGCCCATCGAAGGTAAATAATTAACTAACCCTTCTATTTTGTAAACTCTTCACACATCTTAGTCTGCAATTTTCTGCTTTTCTGCCCCCTTGCTGATAGGATTTTATCTTACAAGTTTATTGACAGTAAATATCATAAATTTTTATATTCTCAGGAGAAAGCACTGGTGCTTTGGACCCTACTTAAGCTGGGGCTCTTCAGGATGATATAAGCTTTGCATAATGAGTTACTATTGAATATTAACAACTGACATACTAACAATTGAGAGAATGCCAAGCATTTTCCAGATTACAGCCACCTAAGGATCACTACCGAATAAAAGGGAAGTTTGAGCTTGAATAGAGGCTTGAGCCAAAGCAAAGCTGTGAAAATGGAAAGGGTGAAGAAGGGAGGGAAAATTGATTCAAGGTAATAAAAGAATAATCTGACAGTATAATTGAAAGAGAAGTGCAAAAGCTAATTTCATAGAATCACAGAATCATAGAATGGTTTGGGTTGGAAAGAACCTTAAGGTCATCCAGCTCGAACTGCCTGCCATGGAGAGGGACACCTTGCACTAGTCCATGTCGCTCAAGGCTCTGTCCAACCTGGCCTTGAACACAGCCAGGGATGGAGCATTAACTTGTTACAAAGCACACTTCAGTTTTGCTTTAAACACTAGACAGTAAGGACATGCTTGCTTTTGGTATGCCCCCAAATCCTTTATTTATCACAGAGAAAAACTGCAATATATTGCAGGTTACGGTTTTAACTAAGAAAGCTGTTGGACTGAAACATATCACAACCACAAGTGGCCATTACAGCCACCAAGATTGTTTCATTAGTGAGACCAAGAAGAGATGAAAATAAAAGTCCATGTGCTAAACTGAGAGGGCACAAGGTGCTGAAGCCAAAACAGAGCTGAGTTGCAAAGTGAAGCAGTGCTGGCTTTACTGAAACATTGGCAGAGAGCTAAGATTAGAGAGCCCAAGGAGTAGGAGATGGGCAGTAGGTTGCTGAGGATTGAAGCCAGGCCTGATAATTGAAAGAAAAGAACATAAATTATAAAGCTAGAACAGAAAAATGACAGCTAACACAGATGTCAAACATTAATCCTCTGCCTTTAGTGAAGTACTGTTTTCATCAGCTAAGGGTCTGCTTCAGAACTTGAGGGTCCTGAGTCAAAATAGCTGAATTTATTCTCACCCTCAGTGCTAAAGGGCATCTTCCATGGTAATGTCTCCTTAAAGTACATGTGTATATCATCTCCCCACACTCCCCCCTGTTCTAAACCAGGTTTTGGGTCCCTGGTGAGGCCAGGTCTCTGCAGTCTTCTCAGCCTGAAGATGAAGAGAGTTCACCTCACCTCTGTATTACCAGGACAGCCCCCACTGTGTGGAGGAACCACAAGGAAAAGGTCACTTGTTCAAAGAAAACTGCTTTTCATGGACTAACAAAAGCCCAAAGCCCAGTGGAAAAATTCCTGTTGTTCCTGAGAAATTCCAAAAGCTTTTTCAATACACCTCAGGGCCCCAATACATTAAAACCACACTAGATTTCCAAATACCACCCAGCCTGTCACATCACACGCAGAGTGCAATGCATAGGAAAGATGCCATTGTACCAGAGGGTCTAAATATAAAAAGGCAGAAGCAACATTTAAATCCTTCAGCAACAAAGGGGAGTTTTGCAACTGAATTTAAAGGGATATGGAACTGACACTTACAAGAGTACATGCTGGAGCTTTGCCCCAGGGCAAAAGTTAGCAAAACATTCCAGAAAAAAACACTTCTTTTTAAAGGGAGATGATAGATTGTGTGTGTGTAAATGTCTGTGGGCTCCTGAGTGTGTTACCAACACTGCCATCCCATCACATTACCCACTTGCTGCTCTCTCACTAACAGAAATGTTCATAGTTAAAAACCCCAGACAAAACCAACTGATGTAGAAGAGCAACTCCAACATGTAATGGCACTAGCTAAGGCAGTGCTCCCACAGCTGGGAGTGCTATGTAATGCCACTTTTCCCATGTTTTTTACCAAGCTGCAAGAAGGAATGAATCCCAGCCAGGATGGACCATGTGAGACCTCTGCTGAGGAGCAGGAAAGAGTGTAGAGCAGGCAGCACCGATGCAACCACTGCTTCCACGTTGCATCTGTCCTAGAGGCAGCACACTGAGGGGTACCTCAGAAACAAACAGATCTCTTCCTCTCCCCTTTGGTCTCTAAATGCCTTTTCAGAAATGATGAGCTGCACCCTCAGCAGACAGAAATTTGCACAGCTCCCTTATAATCAGTGAACCATGTCTGTTTACTCCAGATGAACATCTAGTCCTACACCTTCCATGGCTTTCCAGTTTCAGATGGGCTGGAAAATTAAGATTTCTCAGTTCTAAATGCATTCCTGAACCTCTCTCCTTCCTAATGCGCCTTTCCCCTCCTCCTTCTCCTTTCCATTTTAACCTGCAATTTTTCAGGTCATTCAGTTCAGAATACAAACACAGATGAGTTATTAGGAGTTGAACACTGCCAACCGGGTATGTAATGTGACCTTGTTTCACAAGAAGTAATAAGCATATATTATGCACTAACACAAAATAAGGACTCATAGTTCAGGAAGATAGGATGCAACACGAGAGGCCTCAGCAATCCAACAAGCAAATGCTCCCTACCTAAAAACTTGTTGGAACTTTCAAGCACTTTGGAGCTGAGGTTATAAACTGATAGTAGCAGAAAGGACTTGGCTGGTGAATTAGCTCTAATTTTATGTACTGCCACCACTACATCACCAGGATGAAAGAAAAGATCATCCAGAGGGGAAAGGGTAATAATGAGTGTTCTTCAATGTGTCAAATACAAAACACTGCAGAAATGTTGAGGCCTGGAAAAGGGCTGAGCTAAAAGGAAAAGAGCAAAGGTCCTCCAGAACTGGAGAAAGTAAGAGCTGGCCCCTAAAAGAAGTGTCATCTATTTTAGACAGGCTGATCCTCCAGGCTCAGAGTTTAACTTGGTTTTACAGCTGGTTTATTACTTTTCCCATTTTGCCATGACAAGCTAATGATTTTTGCAAAATGTACCATGACAAATCTGCCCCCGCAGGTGGTTCTACACACACAACGTTCAGGAAAGACTTTGATCCCTCTTCTCTTTTCACTTCTTCGACTTGTGTGGTGTTTTCAGGGCCTTTTTTTTCCCTTCTAAAGAAAGATTAAAGGAGAGAAAAACAGACACTGAGGAATTGATTGGCAGGGCATGATCCAATACAGCCCTAGTAAATGAAGTGAACCAAGGCCTTCCTTTAGGAAAGTTTACAGCTGACCCCACTTGCAGCACTGCGTGTTCTGGTGTTCCCAACATAAGAAGGACATGAAGCTGTTGAAGCAAGTCCAGAGGAGGCCACAAGGATGATCAGGAGCTGAAGCACATCCTGTATGAAGACAGACTGAGAAAGTTGGGGCTGTTCAGCCTGGAGAAGAGAAGGCTGCGTGGAGACTTTAGAGCAGCTTCCAGTGTCTGAAGGGGGCTATAGGGATGCTGGGGATGGACTATTCATTAGGGGCTGTAGTGACAGGACAAGGGGTGATGGGTTCAGACTGAAACAGGGGAAGTTCAAGTTGGATATAAGGCAAAAGCTCTTCCCTATGAGGGTGCTGAGGCGCTGGCACAGGGTGCCCAGAGAAGCTGTGGCTGCCCCATCCCTGGCAGTGTTCAAGGCCAGGATGGACACAGGGGCTTGGAGCACCCTGCTCCAGTGGAAGGTGTCCCTGCCTGTGGCAAGGGTTGGAGCTGGATGAGCTTTAAGGTCCCTTCCAATCCAAACCATTCTAGGATTCTATGATTCTGTGATATCTCTACCTCTTATAACTGCAGTGGTTACTGTTAGGCCTCTCCTGCTGGTCAAGGATGCTCAACATGTTATTTTGATGGTCACAAGGCACCAAAGAGAGGAGCTACTCCCACTGAGGAGCCACAATTCTGACACATCACTACTACTGCACTGTAATGCTCCCTGCGCTGTGTGCTGTCAGGAATAGCTGCAAACACTGGCAGGATAACTCTTGTAAATGGAAGTCATCTTTAGAAAATCTTCAGGTAAGCCTTTTTTGCTGCAGGAGCTCTAACTGTGAACCCATTTAATACCCATATGCGTCTTTGATTTCTGTGCTAATCACACACCACATCATCTCTTGAGCTGCAGTGCTCCATCTTTGAAGCTCCATGTTCTATTGCCATCAGGAGATGCAGTCCAGTTTCCCCCCATGCCCCTTGCTAAGGCAACAGGAGCTGCTCACTTCCTCAGTAAACTAGGGCTTTATGACTAGATTATATTGCCTAATATAATTATTACCTGATACCTGTGAATGGGAGTAACAACAGCTGTTGGCTGGGAAGAGAAGATGGGGGGTGAGGTGGGCTTTATAAATACTTATAACTTCTAAAGATTATTCCCTTTGAAGCTAGATATACATTTTAATCAGCTGCTTTCATCATTATTCATGTATGAATTATTAATTAGTCCTCTTGCCTAAAAATACTATTTCCAGCTTGCTGCAAAAATACACACACACGCATGCACACACACACACACAAACATGAAAAAATAATACAAGAAAAGGAAGCTATTCCATATCATTAGCACTAGAGGAAAGACTGAGTATTTGATCTTACTTTAATTATGAATGCCTGGTTTGAGAGAACATTTCCACATCAGCAGTCAATAACACTGCTGTGTGCACTTGGGTGTAAGACACGGTAAGAGGCAGCATTGGCAGCGACTTCTTTTTCAGCAGCTTCACTCACTGTGTTAATGAGTGTGTATGCAAAAGTACCTGCACAAATCCATCCCTTTCATCTGGTGACTTCACATTCAAATTGGGAAAAGCCCAACAACTCAACCTTGTGGCTATTTCTAACGACATGGCAATTCAAGGCTCCAGCCACTGTGAGAACCCTGAGAAAGAGACAACCTTTGTCCCCAACCTCATGTGGGCACAAGAAAAAGGAAAATCCAAAAAGAAGTACCACCATTTTACTTTACAGATGGGAAAACAAAGTAGACAGCACAGTTTTAACATGATGGATCCCATGGCTCTGTAATGACCAACATCACATTCCCCATCACATACCACCATACCCCAAGGAAGAACTGCTGGGGAGGGTGAGAAGAAAAGGGCAGAACGTGGTATCTGAGAGCCAGTAGCTGTGGAGGACTCTGATCACCTTGCAGTGCCTTTTCTCCCCATAATGATAGAGACAACTAACAATTGTACCTTTTTGTTATCTGAATTGCTTTCCTTGATGAGCATATCCCTTCAAAAGCTGCTGCAATGTTAATTTCCTAAATGATCAAAAAGCTTCTAAACTAAGAAAATGCTGCACACTCAGGGAAAGTGGGGAAAGGTTCAGAGGAATTGGAAATGACTTGCTGTTATTCTGAAATCTGGGCCATCCTCTGAATGCTGTTATTTAACAGTTTGCGCATTATGTACACATGGTTGAATGGCTCAAAAAAAACCCTCTTATTTTGGCAGAGGTCTAGCAAAAATGTTAACTAACAGGTTTCACGAACCTTGTATGGGCTATTTTAACTGTTACTACCCTACACATCTGCCTCAAACCTACTCCACTCTCCAGCAAAGCAGCAGTTTCTTAGCATGTATTAATCATAATCAGGGTAAACTAATTAAAATTACTAATGGAAGCATGTCCAAGACACAGATTTCACCTCAACCTACCTAATGAGGCCAAAGTCAGAGATGTACCGTGCTAAACACAGCAAGGAAAGAGGGATTTGGCACTTACTGTGGAAGAGCAACTGTTTTCAGCACTAGGGGAAGGGGCTTGATGAGGAATCTACTTAATGTGGGTACTTCTGTCTTCTCGGGACTAATATGGGCTTCTCTGGCAGTTCCACCTCTTTGAATCCCAGACTGGTTTGGGTTGGAAGGGACCTTAAACTCACCCAGTTCCAACCCCCTGCCATAGGCAGGGACACCTTCCACTAGAGCAGGTTGCTCAAGCCCATCCAACCTGGCCTTGAACACTGCCAGAGCTCATGTTTACAGCTCTGTCCCTTGTTTCTTTTCTAGACCTCCACAGAGATTTTGTTCACTCAGGTTTAATCTTGCCTGGTGTGCTCTGACAGTCCATTTTCAGCTCAGCAGGCCTGTGGATCTTGCTCTGCTGCCCACACCTGACTTTGCTTTACCTGTGGATTCCTACTCGCTAACCTAGAATAGTCCCCCCAGGGACTTCATGCTCAGCATGCCCAAGGCAGTGTGGGGCACACGCACTTTGTGGTGCCTTTTCTGCTCAGAGAACACAATAAGTGCAAAGCACATTCAGGTCAGGCTTTTTCAAAGTAGAATCATATGCATCACTTTGGTTGTTATTAATATTTCATTAATTTCTCAGCTACAGGAGTTTCCCCTTGAGAGATCATTAACAAAATACCACCCAAATCAGCAAGATAACAGGCAAAATGACCAAAATACAAACCCAGTTTAATTACCTTGGTGTTACACCTCTGAAAGCATCAGTTTTAAACTGAAGAATCCTATAAACTAAAGCTTTAATGATGATGAGGTCTATTGCTTCCTATGTCTTGTCATTTTAATTACTTCTCTCACTTTCTCTCACTTCCTCTGTTTTCTATGGAAGAAGAATACAAGTGCCTGTAGAGGTTAATGGAGGGGTGCTGGGAGGACTGGAGCAAAACTTCCTTGGCACAGATCACCAGCAGTGGAGCCACCTCACCAATATACAAACTTCACAGGGAATTCAATGCTGCTCAAAGCTGTAACCCTTTCAGGGATAAAGAGAAAGATGAGATTGCTCATTTAGCTAAATCCTATTTCTTCTGAAGTTACAATATAAGCTTTGCCAATAGCTATCTCAGATTTAAAAGTAACCTAAACAAGAAGAAAAGGAAATGGAGTTTTTGAGGTCTACTCACACAAATGACTAAGGAGCGCGAGCTACACAAAGAACAAGAGGATGAAGCAGCACAAAGAATAAAGATACTTGATGCTTCCTTTAAAATATTACACTATTCATACATTATAAATATGTGATAAGAATATGATAAATATATATATATGTACATAGTGGCAGTGCTACACACTATGTCAAATCTGCAGGAGATAGATGCTCCACCTGGCAGGCCTTGCACAGGGGCAAATATAGATAATTGTTTATGAAAGAGTTGCTCCCTTGAACGCAAACATGAACAGAAATGCTTTAACCTTATTTCATGGAATCATAGACTCATAGAAGAGTTAGGGTTAGAAAGGACCTTAAGATCATCCAGTTCCAACCCCTGCCATGGGCAGTGACAACTCTCACTAAACCATGGCACCCAAGGCTCCATCTAGCCTGGTCTTGAACATCACCTATTTCCTTATCTGCAGATGAGTTTCCTAAGTTTCCTCCCCAGGCTGCTCTCCTCACTGGCTGTGAACAAAAACTTGTACTTCCCTACAAAAAAGTACTTCCCTAACTTGTATTATTCCTATGGCTCTCTGCTGAATATTTTCATGTTTTATTTTTTCCAGCTCCATCTACTATGGAACACCTCAAATTGTCAGCTGAATTCAGTTTTAAACACAGTTATTACATAGTTTATTTTGGGACAATGATTTTGAATCAGATCTACTCATCACCAAAGCAAACACATGAGCTTCTTTTTCTTTATATCATCAGTATAAACAAGATCATCAAAATTTGGCCCATAATGATTCTAGTGCCAATTTCTTTTGTGAGGATACAAGCAAGGGACATGCATTTCTCACCTTTACACTGTCTACTTTTGAACTTAAATAGCACTTCTTGTAAGTATGCATAAAAGTACATGCCATGTGCACATGTGTGCATGTGCATGCCTGCCTGGTAGGTATGATGTTTATTCTACAGAAAGTTCTATTGAAACTACAACAGAAACAAATGTGTAATCTTGAGCCAATTCATTCCTGCCTAATTCTTGTAGAAAGTAAAAGGAAAGAAGTGCATACACAGATATGTATTTCATACAATTCCTTTCCTGAGAAAAGTGTTCTCAGTTTCAGCCTGGAATTCATTTACTGCACAGTAGGCCCTACCCAAACTGTACTCTTTTTAAGCCTAGCAAAGGGAAAATGAAGTAGATTTGTTACACAGAGAAGAAGCTGAAAGGTAAGCACTTCTCCTGCCAAGACAGAAAGAAAGTCAATAACTGATTCTTTGATGGTTCACTAAAAAAGCTGAATCCTTAGTGACAGAATGGTGAAACCATTTTGAAAATGTACAGATTTAAAAAGAGACAGCTAGAACAAAGAACAATATGAGACTGACATATGAAATAAAGAAGTAATTGTTGTAATCTTCTCTCAAGCTTAGTATGCCTTTGATCATCTTCAACAACTCTTGTGATGCACAGCAAAATCGGTTCCAAAACAAATTTGCATACAGGAACTTTTATACAGTCCTCAAGATGCGTTTCTTGAGTCACACCAGAAAGAGAGAACAATTTAAACAGGCTGTCAGGCAAAAATGCACTGATGAAGCACACAGAGACACTGGGAAGTAAATTCTCTTTGTCCTTGTGACAAAGTTACATTCAACTTTTGCAGAATCAAAAGAGAACATTAACTATGGGGCTGCAGTGTGCTGAACCCCACTTGGACAATCAACAGTCTATCACACATTAAAACCTGGAAGATGGTTCAATGAACAATTTTAATAATGCCAAAGCTGTCAAAGTGTGAAGTAGTGGGACTCTGCACAGAGAGGGCTGCAGGAAGCCAGGCTCTCAATGCCGGAGCCCAGCACAGGCTTTCCAAGAAGGACTGATGAGTAGGTGCTGTGCTTGGCCCCAGGATCTTGGAGCATTGTGTCCAGATTTAGTGACAAAATGCGAATAAAGATGAACTGAATAAGGCTCAGATATAAGCCATAATGATTAAAAATAAAGGTTTATAGTGAAAGGCTTCTAAATCAACTTGTTTTCTTTCCTAAAGAAAAGCTAAGTGTCCACCTTACCACAATCCACACGTACCAACACAGGGAACAGACACTGCATAGCAAAAGGCACTTCATTCTAGCGAACAAATATCCCGAACATGACAAGTAATGCTACAGGAATTCAGGCAAGAAATCCTGTGTGTGCTCTGAATGGGAAAAGTTACCAGCCAGGCCAGCAAATGGCCAGAGCTGAGGCAAAGCTCCTTCATGGAAGTCCACCTTCAAAAGGCAGACGGGCTATTAGCAATACATGCAAATCAAAGGACATTTTCTGAGTTGTTTCATACAGGAGATGTAACTATTTAATCACACCCTCTTCAGGTTTAAGAATGAGATGAACTTTGGAAACTAAGGATCTAAGAGCCTGGGCATTTGAAATAATAACATGGAGTCTATGGGCCCACTCCCAGGGGCAAACTCTTAACTAGATTGTGCTTACACCTTGCAGGTGTTGAGGGGCCAGCCCCACATATCCCCAAACTATATGAGCAGGGTTTCCAGCAGGGATATAGCAAGTGTTTCACTAGTGACTTCAGTGAAGCAAAATCCTGCCAGTACACCACCAACATTCATTGGTTTACAAAACCCTGCCCTACGTGCATGAGTGTTCATTTGCTTCATCCCACTTTTACTATATAACATGCCTTAAAACATTGCCTTAGGGAGGCTGGGAAAAATACTAAAGTGATTACACAGTAACTAATGCAAATTGCTATGTTAATTTTGAAATTACTTAACTCTATAAAATGCCTGCAGGTTTTAGTGTCCTGTTCAGGATTGGCTCTTGAAACGCTCCTTCAGAGGTGTGAACAAGCAAAGGTGCAGCAGTCTCTTGCTATGACACAGAAGCAACACGATGATGGCATGGGTGGCCAGCTATTTCTCTAACCAGAGAAATTTCTTTTACTGCATCTCTTTCCATTAACTTCCCAAGTCCTCTGGAAAACTAAATCCACCATTTTCCAGTTTGGATTGGAGATCAGTGAATAACAAAAGCTTTTACCTCTATTATCCTCAAACCAGGTCCCATAGCCAACTCCACAATAGCTACCTCAAAGCAGGTGTGTAGGAAACATGTTAATATGAGGAGATCTGCAGGTACAAAATCTGTTGCCATTCCTAATATGAAGTCTCTCCTGTTCAGCCAGCAGAATACCTGCTTCCGGGAGATGCTTTCAAAGGTTCCTCCTGGTTTCAGATAGGTTTGCTGTTAGCCATTGCTCATGCAAAGCTGGCCCGTTCTAGGTCAGCAGTGAAGCAGAATTGTAAGAGGATAGGAGTCCTTGCTGCAGTGCAGAGGAGCCAAGGAAGTCCTTGGGGGAATGCCACGCACTCAGAGAGGAGAGAAAATGTTTGCTGACTTTCTGTAAAGGAGGAAGAACAAGTCGGCATCCCCAGTTTGCTGCAATCCTGAATGGTTGGTCTTCATCACTATGAAAGGTTCCACATCCAGCAGCTAGAGACCAGTGAACCATTTTGGCCTGAATTTCTATAAAGTCCAACTTCTGACTAACAGTAGCTAAACTCACCCATTTACAACTTGCTAGTCCTGACTGCCTTGATGGAAAAGGCCTCAAAGTATGTAAGAAGCATCTACATGCTTTGAATAAATTAGGGATAGAGCTTTTCTTAAGCAGCACATTAAAGCAGATGGGCACAGAGGAATCAGCTTCCAGCCTTAATTAATAAGGAAAAGAGTGACCTGCTTTCAGTTTAAAAAACATACACAGTAATAATTTACAGGACACAGAGCATACCATGGCCTAAGTAAGCTCCAGGTCTGGCTGGTTGTGAACCACCGCTACAGTATGTCTTGCTACTGCTCAAAGTATGCTTTTAATATGCTAAATGTATCCCTAAAAGGATTCTGGAAGCCTCACATTAGCATATTCTGGATGATCTTTGAATAACTGATCAGTGCAAGACAGGCAGAGACTCGCTGTCATGGCCTAATTAAAAACGAATAGTGTAACATATTGACCTAACAAAAGTAATTTGTTCATCTCAACTTAATTCTGGCTCTTTTTAGTCCTTTGGCTGGAGCAATCACTGTATTTTGCTAAAACTTTTATTGTATTAACACAATGTATCGTGACTTCCAGGGAACAATGTTTAGCCCGTGCATCAGATGCCTTATGGTGCCTGAGGCACTCACAGGAATGAGGAGATCTTCCTCAGCCAGGGATCAATACTTGATCTATCCCAGAAAAGGTGTAATAGATCACCTTTAAAGTATCTATGGAAACTGAATTGCATATGGCTGTCAAAAGTAATTCACCCCAAGTTATCTAGAAAGAGTTTCTCCAGCCAGTGCAAATCAGAATGCTTAAGTTTATGGTGACCAGGTACAACTTTGTACTTACAGAACCCCTCGACATCAAATCTGCTAAATTTACTAATCCACACATTAGGAAAACCCCATTTTAGTTTGCCTCCTATTTCCTTGCTATGTCTTTAACTACCGTCACTAGGGTAAATGCAGGGAAGCAACACAGAACCACCACCCCTTTGACTGCCCATTTCCTCAGATGTGCTGAAGGATGGAATGAGGACTAGCTCCCAAGCTTCAGTTCAGCCTTAGCTATACCACAGCCCCTAGCCACAGATGCATAGCTTACATAGTGAGGACATAGCCCTTTGCAATGAGAAGATGGGTGGTGAAATTAGATCTCCCTTTTGCCATGGTGACATTCACCTTCCCTCCTCAACTTCCCCCTCTTCCCAAACTATTCTTATTAAATCATAAAACAGGAAAGGTGAGAGAAGTAAATCATTACAAAATTTATAGCTTTCTACTAACACAATTAGCATTTGTAACTACTTCCTCTCCATTTCTCTTTTCTTTGACTTTTTCAACATGCAGCCAGCCACTGGCATCTTCATGACAGCCATGGAGCATGATTTTAAATCTGTGCCCTCAGAACAGTGACAGGGTTGTGTATTTTGCTCTTCTTAAACAGGGCCTTGATGCAGAGTTGTATTCAGTTTCAGAGATGTCTTATCACTCTCTGGTACTTTCTGTAACTTTGTTTTGAAGTCCAGCTAATTTAAGAGTCAATCTTTCCATTTGTGTTAAAGACCTAGTGCTTTAACAAACATGAGAATGAATGCTGACAGGCAAGAGAAAGCAAAGTTTGCTGCCAAAAACTCACTAATAAATTACTATTATATAAAAAGTCTGGTTAACCAAAAGCAAATCACCAGGTTTTGCTAAGCAACAACTTTGCCTTCCTGCTAAGAACAGTGCAGCTAAAAGCTACTGTGTACCCTGTGCCATATAATTGAGGTCTGGCTGTATCTGCTAAACTGCTCACAAGGCGTTGTAACGTTGGTGTTGCAAATTAAGCTTTCAGGGATATTCTAAAAGCAGATCCCAGGTTTCTCACATATCAGAGCTGGCTGAGAATGAACTGTTCTCTTCACAGCTCAGGACTATCAGACACACAAATCGCGGACAGCTATAAACTTCAATTCCTGGCAGAGAAAACCACATTTTCAATTCCACCTAAAAGCAGTACTTCTGGCCAGTATAACAGAACTGTCTCTGGCAACTGACAATGTCTCGTGCACACTGGCTTGTTTTCTACTCTATTTTAAATAAAAAAATTGCCAGCTTCCTATCTCTGAGGAAAATAACACCTTGAAGAGCTCAATTCTGCCCTAGCAAGGCAAAATGTACATTGGAGTCAATGAGCCATGAGAGTGTCTCTGATATTTGGGTTCATATTCTACCTGGGGAGGTTTATGTGAGTATTTCGCTTTTGTAGTTCCAAGCCTGAAAACCTGCAAGGCTCCCTGCATGCTGAGTTCTACTGCACTGTACTACACTTGTGCACCTTCCTGTCCTTCCATGCTTTTACAAAGGCAACTGAGGCCAGTCTCAGACTCAAACCCATACCTAATGATTACCAGGTTTGCATGCATATCTACAGGTCTCTAGCTTGCTTAAATTAGAGATCCAGAGCTTAATTGCCTGGCCATACTGGAATACTGATACAGAGATACTGAAGTCTGGCTCTTTCCACTATGGTACACAGCTTTCACAAGCGGTGAACAAACTCATCTCCCATCACAGGCAGCAATCAAGGGAACCAGGTTTGATGACCTTATGCATTTTCTGGAGCCTATTTTTGATATTTGTATGTAATGCAGCACTTGATATGCAATATAAAGAATAATCCAATCCATGTGATGAGGAACAGGAATGGCAGATTCATCATTTCCTGCAGATGTCATCAAACGCCCAGAGAATAAGCTGCTTTGAAGCAGGTGAGAAAGCTGCTTATATTTGTGGAGGTATCTTCCCCTCTCCCTGACATGAGTTTGGCCTGGTTGGTTTGAATTTAACAGGACCTGTCAATGAAGTACAAAACTGCTGTTCACACTAGAACCGCCTGATAAGTGATTAGGCTTAACATGTCCTAAGTGATAAGATGCACACACAAACTATGAGCAAGACACACACTCCATGGTGGCAGGGATGTCCACACAGCACGACCAGGCTGGTTTTGCTCCAGCTGGGCTTTGAGGGACCCCCCCCCCCCCACCATTCTCAGCACAGTCCTGTGCTTTTTTGATAGTGGGTTTCCCTGCACCATCCCTTCCCCAAGCTGCTGTGCTTCAGCCCCTGCTCCAGAAGGTGCTGCTCTCTCCTGCAGCTCCTGCTCCGGCAGCAGCCAGGGTCACCAATCAGACCACCAGCAGCCACAAGTGTCCTTGGGCTGAAAGTGATCTTGAACACGAAATGCCTGTGAAGAGTGGGAATTCCTGAAAAAGGCCCTTCCCTTTGCTTAGTGTTCTTGTTAAGTGGTATCTATTTCTGGAGAGATTACAAACACTGAAGACAGTTGTTGCCATGTTTAAAAATAGCCCTGGAAGAAGGCTTAACCTTTCTGTGACCAGCAGCAAATCATAACTGCTATTCCTAGATCAAAAAGGCAATTATTTAGCAGATCTGATAAAGGAATGAAGGGATCAGGAACATCTCCACATGACATTACTTCAGGAGTTCTTCACCCCACCTAACCCCAAGTCTGCATCCAAATAACTATCCTGGTGTCTGCCTCTTAGAATACAATCCCCAACTTACTATAAGGCCATAATGACACTGCTTGTGCTGCTCCACCATTCATACATATTGATAACCTATGAGAAAACATCCTTGTGTTTGAAGCCCACAGGTAATTCCATTCACCTAACACTTTACTTTGCCGCTCATTCCACCTGTGGCTTTAACACCAACCATTTGCTTTCTAACTCTTGTTAACAAGAAAAGGCTTTATCTGTCTTAAAAACTAATGCTTAGTGGAGCTGCACCACAGTGTAGTTAACAAGGGCAGCATCATAAGCGCTTGTACACACATGCTGTGCCAGCCCCAGTTTAGGTGTGAACTGAAGGTGATATAACCAAACCAGATCACAGTCTCTGCGAATGGTCCTACGCAGGCACACACGTAGTGTCTTTCACTAGACAGTGAAGAAATGATGAAAGGTTTTTATCTGTTAAATAAAGCTCTCCCCTATTGAAATGTAAATGATCATACAGTCCTATGCAACTCTATCTCCAATAGCTTAAAAGCTTATCTATGGTCGCTGTTCTGAAAACTTCCAAGCTCAGTGTCAAGCACTGAGATCCCATTTCCAGTCGAGATGCACCCTGTGCACGGTTACACACGCAGCGCATCCGCGTGAGGTGGGAGACGAAAGGAAGCATCTTCCCAGCCTCACGCTCTCGAAATTCCTGTTAGACTCACATGATGCCGCCTGACCAAACAGTTAAACCCAACTCCCTGAACTCAGCTTGCTGCATGAGCAACTGGAGCCTGCGGGTGGATCCAGCTCCTCTGCTCTTCTGGCTCTTCACATGAAATACACTGGAACTGTACACTGAGGGGCTATTTAAAAAACCCTTCCAGGAGTGGTCTCAAATAAATGCTTCCCTTCCTGTGATCTGATTTTAGAAAGGCCTTTTTTGAACTATGGGGTTTAGAAGCTTAGCCCTGCCTAAGGGAGGCACAGCTTCCTGGCACATGGAGGGGCTGGCAAAGGGCACAGAACGAGTGCCACGAGCATTCCCAAATGCATCCCACCCATCAGTTCCTAGCCCAGTCCAGTGCAGCACCTGAAGAACAAGGAAAAGCAGCTTCCTCACAGGAGAAATAATTAAAAACCTAGCAGCAAGACTTGAAACAAGAAGTAACAGAAACACTAGATACAGCTAGCTATAGGGCACCGTAGCTTCGGAAACTCCAGATATATGCCCCTTTTAAGCACATCTTCATTTCTCATTTCATATAACTAGGGCTATCAGAAACAATACATACAGAAAAGGCACGTAAAGCATATGTATGCTTTTAATACATATATGTTTTTTAATTTAAGTATGATCAGTAAGAAAAATACTTTAAAGCCATACCCACGGCTTTAGGCTGTGTTTGTAGGCACATATACACAACCCTTTCTTTTGGGCAAATGTTCACCTTATCTGATTCACTCTGTAATAATGCACAATTTTCATGAAGCAAAGCACTAAAGGATGTGAGTTGTACAAGGAACTCCCTCATTTTCATTTTAAATCATTCTTTTGTCATGGGAAATGTAAAACAATTTAAAAATTAAAAGACATAATAGACTAATGATGAAAGGTCTCAACTAAAGTCAATGGAAAAAATCAGGCATTTAATTGTGTTTTGGATTTATCCCAGACATGTCACTGTTTCAGAACTAACTGCCTCGGCACAGAGAAAGAGAGGGCAAGGCGTGCAAAGAGGGCAGCAGGCAAAGCCAGTGCTGGTGCAACTGGCCCAGCACAGATCCAATGGAAGGAAGTTCACACTGGATTCGGGCCATTTGTGGGCAAGATTTGCTGGCAAGTGGGAGATTTCCTGACACAAAAACTGACCCAGCTCAAACTGGCTTCCAGAAAGAAAACAAACTGTAAGCACAGCAACCTGTAAGGTAATGAGCTCATATATATGCCAGGACTGACAGGCCCAAAGACTGTAGGAACATAAAGAACCCTACACAAAGCATGGGAATTTTAAGGTAATAGATGCAAGGAATCTCGAAAGCAAGGAAGCTCCTTTGAACACACAAATGCTGTGGGCAACCAGACACAGCTTTACTACACTAAACAGTCTATAAGTGGGTCTGCCTAAAGACGGTATCAGAAGAAAATCGTGTCTCTGACCACATAATGCTTCCTCCCTTCCCTGGCAGCCAGAAATATGTAAGCAGGTTGCTCTATACCTACAGAAAGCGAGTTGAAAAGCAAGCTCCTCTTGAACATGAATTCTATAATCAATAATGACAATGAAATATTGGGATAGAGGAAACACACTGAGGGACTGCCACTGCTTTCCTCCTGCCAGAGGCAGGACAACATCCTGCACCAGGAGCTCAGGAGCTTACAGGAGCAAGAAACTGCCTTTTTCAGAGCAGAGGAGAAAAGAGAAAGGCATCTTGAGGAGCCTTGAGGACAGTGCTACACGTGTCTGAAACTGCAAGACAAGCAACAGACTTCAATTTCTTCTTCAGTTCTATTCTGGGATGGAGTGTGCTGCTCAGCAATAGCACTGGAGACATGCAGGAAATGACTGCCACGACAGTAATGTGAGCAGACTGCGTGAGCAGGGATGCTACTTTTGTCCCTCTTTTGAAAGTAAGTCCATACTCTGAGATACCAGCATCAAGACACATTAGGCAGGCCATAGGACAGCATTCAATTAAACTATTTTGGAGCATTTGTGAATTTGTAATCCCTTTGATAGCATCATATTTATTTTCTTCACACTGCTTTGGTAATTGAAGAATACTGCAGTGTGGTTTTGGAGAAAACCCTTATAGCTTGGTGCCACACTTTGATATGTTTGTGGGAAGAAGCATGGCAATATGAATTCAGGAGTACCATAAAGGAAATATAGCGTGGTCATTAAATACTTGCCCTACAGAAGGGTAGTCAGGGCCCCCTCTCTGTCCTGGGTACCTCACAGGAAACTTGCTTTTAGGAACTTATAGGCTAAAGTTATTTGACTGGCTGAATCAGGAGGGACAGCATAAGGCATAATGAAGAGGTACAACTTACCAAAGGTCATACAGGGATGGGATCCCTGTGCCCGCAACAGCAGCCACATCTCCAGAGCCTCAGGCCAGTGTCTGCTGCCTGGAAGATGTTCCCTGACAAATCTGATTGCAACTCTCTGCATAACACTGACTGCAGGTGAGATGAATTGTCACAGTACTCTGAAGTGGCTATGAGCATATATTCAGGCTTATTGAGCCATAAATCTAAGAAGCAATGAGTTCAGGTGATTTCTAAGTTCACCTAAGTTTTATGAAACCTATTTTTTTAGCCAAACAACTGCAAATGAGAAGTGCCTGGTGACATTTTATTACATTTTCCCTTATTATGCCTTAGTGGTAAAAGTGTTCTCGCCAATCAGCATTGCAGTATCAAAGAGACTGTTAAAGACAGTAACCTAAAGAAACCACAGGTAACAGATTTGCTTGTCTGTCTCTCTGAAATGGGCTCCTTTTCTTTGTGCAGTGCAGCTTAGAACACTGATTAAAACAATAAACCAATACAATGGTCAATTAAGAGAGTGGAGAAGCAGGTATGCCACTCAAACCCAGCAGCCATACCATAGGAATAAATCAAAGTAACAGCAGCACTTGAGAAAGGAGAAGTTTACCCTGAATGTTATACCAAGTATTCTTGAAATCAACGTTTCTCAGTGATTCTGTTCAGCATATTTACACCATACTAATGAGGAAGAGCAGAGCATCACGGACTTTTCCAATCACATTCAGTAACAACATCAGTACCTGATTTATTAATTTACAGTTATCCCTATTTCACAGAAGAGTATCTGCCCATGGAAACACCTGTTTTTATGGTGTTAATAATGAACAGCACCTTCAGAGAGTTTTCAAAGCCTAATGAAAAAATCAGGAGCTTAAAGCCAAAGCATGTTTCTATTTCCTCCCTGTACATTTTGGTTAATGGTGTTGTAAACATAATTGCCAAGAGCCAGTCAGTGGAATGTGCATTTTATTTCCATTTCTAAGAGATTACCTCAGGGTCACCCATTTTGCCACTTGTGACTTCTGCAGGCCTGCTTAATGAATACCAGAAACCTATTGTGGTGTCCTCCTTCTCTCTCATACATTACGTATGAGTTGGCAGGCCCTGTTAGCCATTTGGAAAGCAGGCCTATCGTGAGGTTAGCAGCTCATTAAATGCTGTTCCTCGGAGCTAATAAACTCACATTAGCTGAATTCTACATTGTGAGTGACTGGCAAAGCTCAGCCCTCCCTGTTGCATTCCCTGGCCATCACACAGCACGGTGCACTACAGTAATTAACATGGAAACGCATGCTAATTCTGTTGATATTTGATATAAAGCAGCGTTGCCTCAAAGTGGTTGTCAAAACCATGTTTGCTGATAATAAACAGTTCCTATGCAAGTGAATGCGGCAGCCGGCAGCCTCCATGTTTATCATATTCCAGTGTTATGGGCTCTCAACTCTGAATATTCATGGAGGGAAATTAAGCCGTCATTTTGGGAAGCTAACAGTAGTCAATGCTTAATGTCATTGGGTTTTGGTAGAGTTTTAGGTTGTATAAGAAAGAAGAAGCTAGACACACGATCCATTTTTAAAGCAGCAACTGAAAGGAAGCTTCCTAAATGGCCATGTTTAGTCATCAAAATAAAATACATTCAAATAACTGCACACTTGTAGGGTTTACAAACAAATAAAACACTCTAGGCCTTCATTCTGCAAACGTTTATACACATGCTTCTATAAATATCTGGAAAAATACAACTTTCTGTCAGTGTTTCAACACTTAGTTTTCTAAACACTAGGTCCATGGCCTGTTGAAATACTCCTAAACAAAAAAACAGGAGTGTGCTAGTTCCTCTGGGAATGGCTCTCTGCCCTGCTTATGAATCAAAGGGTCCACCTTCCTCCAGCTTCTGTTTGCTAAATGCTCCAAAAGGATTCACTGTTTTCAACAGTGAGAGAAGGAGAAACAAATTTGATGTCTGAGATGTCCATCTGGGACAGAGTAACCGTGGAAAGCGATGACATGAAGCACAAAGAGCTGCATTTCTTCATGGTAGTCAGAAGAATATCCCAGAAGTTCCCAGAAGAAGGGCTTTCCATCTCTCTAGAACATCTGACAGATCAAAGTCAGTGAGCAGCTGGTAACTATCCTATACCCTCTTAAACACACACTGTACATGCACATACAATGGGGTTTGATCTATTGGACTCTGTTGGTCACCAGATGAGAGCAGAAATGGCATAGCAACAGAAGACAGCATGGACCTTGAAAAGCCTGAAAGAAAATTCATGAAAGGCACAATGTCTGCTGTCCATTTTACATGCTCCACCACTTCACTGACCTTCTTCTACACTCTTCTTCCAATGGGCCCTGAAAGGAGCTAAAGTATCATTCCTTACAAACAGTTATGAAAATTGGGAAACAGAAGCTTCTTGTAAGCACGCTTTCTAGGATGCTTATCCTACCACATCTCATTCTTCCCTGTGGTCCTCAATAACCAGCCCTGCACGCACGGTTGTTTTTCAGAGCTTGCTGTGCTTGTGTTACCCCAGAGCAATGAGTCTGTGGCTTCCAGTTGCTATGCTATTTGTCATTGTAAGATGGGAGTCCTTTCTGGCATTCCTGTGTTGTTAAGAATGCATGGTTCCTATCCCAAACTGCAGTTTCTCACAGCAATCATATATTCCCTGGGATGAACACCTTCATTAAAATGCTGTTGGGCTGTTTCTTTCTGTGTGAGATCACAGTTTTGTTTTTAAGAACCCAGCAACAAGGTGAAAGAAATGCAAAAGTGGGCTATGGGAAGCTAAAAGCATTACCAGTTCCATCTTCCACCTGCCTGCAATCCTGCGATACTGCTGGAATGTAAGAATGAGATCCAGCAGAAAGCAACAGGTTGCAAATGGGATGCTGGGCACTGACCAGCTTTCCCTATTCCAGCAGAACCAATCCGGCTGACTTTAATAGTTATTCATGCCTTCCAGCTCTCAGTCACAAGGCTTGGACAGAAGGCAGAGATTGATTTAACAGAGAATGAATGTAATACTCTTCAAGTAGCTTAGACTGCAGCAATTAATCAATTACCCAAGTACATTGCACTTTAACACATCCATTACTATTCTAATCTTTAATCAACTGCTTGTGGTTTCTGCTTTTCTGTGTGAAGAACAATATTCACTTTGCACAGGAAAAACACCGCTTCCAGTGCCAAACATGAAAAACCAGACATGGGCTGACCACTGTATAAAGGGAACAATCCTGTAACTAATGGCTTACAGACTCTGCTGGTCCTTGCTGGGGTGTTGTTTCATACATCCGTTATTGGATATTAGTAGTAGAAACTGATCTGAAGGACGTTTTTACCTTCATATCTCAGCTTGGCACATTCAACTGGAACTTCTACAACCAGCTACTGAATTTCCTGAAGTCAGAAGGGTTTTCAAGCTGGGATTTATTTCATGTTTAAGAGGAGGAATAAAGTTTGAAAATGGGCTGAATCACCTCCAAGTCTTCAGCCGTATCGCTCCCTTTCTTCCCTTTTTCTGGCTCTAGTGTAGGGTAACTCCATTTGCAGAGGAGACAGCCCACCTCAGCACTACCTGATCCAAAGCCCATTTAAGGTTGGAGAACCTCTTCCCTGACTTCAGTCGGTATCAGGGTATGCCCTTAACACTGTTGTTAATTTTTTAATCCACTTATTCTATGAGTGACCTTTATGTTCATTGACCTCTTCATCAGTGCTCTGAGAAGGAGACCTGGTGACAAAAGCCCAGAGCATGGGGTGGAAAAGTGCAATCTCAGATTGAAGGTTCAAGTGGATCAAAAATTATCTGCAATAGTGAGAAAAGTGCATTTGTTGATAACAAGTCTGGTGTTTGATGTGAATACAGACTTTGCTATCTAGCCTTTCATCAAGAGCCAGAGGATTTATCCTTCAGGCATGAGAGATGGAACAGCTTAAAATGGTCAGTGACCACCGAAAGGATTAGCACATTATTATCTTTATAATCCACAACATTTACTTTTTCAGGATTGACTGAAGTTAATACAAAAGTGATTAGTGTTGTGGGTTTGCCAATGTAAGAGGTTGTTTATGACTCCATTCCCACACATGGCCTGTAATAAACAGATAGCGCTGGCTGGAGAGTGGCCAAGACCAGAAAGTTTCATCATCCACAATACATCCACAGAAACAGACGTGACCAGTGCAATTCCTAAAAAGTACCTGGACCTTCTAAAAGTAAAGCAAAAGTATGTTACATTACCTCACCCTTCAAGCACACAATAGAAGGTGGCATGGAAAATCCTTCAGCTTTTTTTGCCTTTGCCAGACATGTGCTATTTTTACAAATGTGGGCTAAGCAGCCCCCAGCATTCCAGGATCTCAGTCAGCCCCTGAGAAGTCATGACTAAAAAATGCTGAGATGTTAAAAATAATCAATGTTATTTTTCGGATATGCATTCTCTAGCCTCTGAGAATTCAGGATTCATCTTTCTCATTCTCACTCCACATTTATGATGGCTGGAAGTGGATTTGGGTTTACATGAAAGCTGAAAGTCTCAGGCCATCTCAAAACTTGAGCACCTAAAGGTTTTGAAGCAGAATCCTCAACCTGGCTTTCTCAAACCTATGTGATTTAAGATGCTCAGTCTCTTTTTCAGAATAGTACTTCAGGATTGTGTCCCACCCTTTCCAAACTGGACTTGTGTTCCCAGAGTGCATACCATTATAAAAGCTATTTAGATGGCTAACTCCCACTAATTTGAGTTACATGCTCCTCTATTTTTATACAGGTGGTGCAGTAGAAAACTGGTAAGCTGAAATGATGGACAGACAGACACATGCAGAGAAATAGCAGAACAGAAAACTTTCTTCTTCTCCTCCGTTCTTATACCAATTAAATTTGTTTCTATCTTTGCTTGGAGCACACTTGAAGCAGAATTTGTTTCTCCAAACCTCTCCAGCACTTAACAGAACCAAACCAAACTTGTCAGTGTAACACCTGAATGCTGCCAGTCTTTTATATGTAAGTTCTTAGCTTTTCAAAGACAAAGACACAGGGATGCACTTTAGTCTTGTAAACAGCATGAAGTTACACATGGCAAATAACTTACCCCTGCAAAGCCCAGACTGAGACACCTTTGGATTGCAGTCAGTCCTCTTCAGTCTATTAAAAAACCAGCAGTATGTGCCTTCACACACACATGGCCCAGTCAGGATTCCTACTCCGGTTGGTACTTGAAAATAACCCATCCCAGGCATTACTGTATTTGCAATACCTCTACTACATCCCTCCAGAACATAAATGTTCCTTTCTTAAGGAAGAGGCTAAAATCAAAGGTGAATAAATTTACTACGGGTTGATTCCTCTAGTTCTTCATTCACTTTGAGGCTGAAGAGACAACAGACAAATTTGGGACTACTTCTGTGTTTGGACTGCTGATCAAATGTGAATTGCTACCGAACTTTGAAGCCAATTAGGATTTTAATATATCTTCTCTCATGTAAAGGTTATGTCTGTATTGCAATCACGGTATCTCAAGTAGATGTTCTGGGCTGGGTTCAGAGCACTTAGAACTCGTACTGTGAACAGTGTGACTCGGGTAGCATGGAGATTGGTTTTGGCCTGCCGCCCAAATGTTTACTTAGTATCTGGGGAAGCCTTTGTGGCCTATGCTGGGTTCCCTGCTCCACTGCCAAGAGCAGCTGAGCCAGGCAGCTAGCTGGGGTTTAAATCCCTGGCTTCCACAGTGCAGGCATGTGCTTCAGCACTTGTGCAGCCAAGGCAGAGCATACAACCACTTTGTGCTGCTAGGCCACACGACTACCAAAGTCTTCACACTGTGGTTGCCACTCTCCCCTTCCACCTGAGCTGGTGCTTTGTGAGGCAGCACCTATGTTGTGTATGTGACATGTTTTCCATGTGTTAGCAAACACCTTCAGTAACTAGACCTGCTTGTGAACCTCAGTTGCCAGCTCACACCAATCTTCCCCCTCCCTCCTGGCCTTGGCGCTGGTGGAAAGTGCCTGAGCCCAAAGGGAACTAATTCCCTTGTGCTGGGCAGCTGGCAGTTCATCCCACTGTGCAGTGCCAGGGCAGCCTGAAGGAGCCAGGGAAATGCAGAGCTGTCCCTGTACACCTACCTACATGGAACAAAAGTTATAAAGGATGTAAGCTATATTTAAATGAGTTGTCACTCTTCTTCCATTCTCTGTACGCATTTCATCCTGCATCTCTTTCCATTAGGATCGATTCTTGTAGAGAGAGGCTTTTAAGACAATAGTGCAAAAAGCTCCCACAAGGATTCAGGTAATATACTTCCCAATCACATGGCAGACAGGTGGAAAACATGAAAGCAAAACAGTCAATAGCTGCTTGCTATCTCACCCCCTCGGAACTGCAAGAATTTCTTCAGGAACTGTGAATTACTCCCCTATTGTTCTTGCTACATTATTATTTTGAAGTGGTTCATGCCTGTGTTACTTGGTTGCCTGCTTTGTTTGCCTTATCAGTTTGCTGGGTGATGTATAATTAACAGAGCCCTGTTTTACCACCTCACTCACAGATCCCTTCAGATAACACACCAAGTGTGATAGCAAAAAGAAACACAATATAAATCTCAAGCGCTGCAGCTTCCTTGTGCATTTACTGAGTCTCTCCCTTCTGGGATACGTGTCTCTCATCAGAAACGGCTCTGTGCTCCAAAAAGCCAGTATTTCTTTCCTGGTGATGTCCATGAGCATGAACATAGGAAAGCACTGACTCTGATAGCAGGTGAGGCTGGACAAGCCTCTCCAAGCGCTCAGCATCCACACTTCCCGACAAAACCTCTCAGGAAGTACTTAGCCTGTGGAGATACACCTAAAGATGGTGATCCCAGATTTGAGCTAGACAATACATTTCTAAGTGCTGGGCTAGATACTATACTCAACAACTGTCTGCCACTGAGAACAAACTCTGCATCCCCTCTCCCGTGCACACTCTGCCTTCGCTCTTTCAGCCCCAGGCAGTGCTACTGACTGCATCAGCAATCTGGATACCTTTCTCCTTTCACCTCTTCTCTAGAGTCTCAATCTGTGTGACGCACTTGGTGCCACCCCTGTTGTCGCTTTTTAACATGTTTTCTCTTTGTCTGTCATTGAATTCTGTCTGTCATTGAATCCTGTCCAGGCTTTTCTCATGTCTTGACAACAGCATTTCTTCTTTAAGAAGCCATTTTGACCTTTTCTGTTTCCTTCCAAATTCCACTGTGTGAATACTTCTCTAGCTCACCACTCCAATCATGCCTTTTTCTTCTCCCCCTATTTAAGGTCTCCTCACTACATTGAATAAAAGCAAATTTTATTCACTTTCAGGATCTTCCAGAGGCTATCATTCTCTCATACACTATTTATGTCTTCTCCCGCCTTCAATAAGCCTGTCATGCCACCTTTCATCAAACACAAGACACATTTTCAAACATCTTTTGTTCTTTAGTCTGTGCTGTATCTCAAAGATGTGGACGTCCAGTAAGTTATCTCACTGACCTTTTTCAAATCTTGCCCCTCAAACCTTCTTTGCCTTCACACAGAAGTGAAACTTGGCTGCCTTGGTAAGCTATGGATGCGTAGGTAGGCACTGATGTTCCCCATAAGCTGCTCTGTCTCCCTGTGTTTATCTTACCCACCTCTCTGAGGGAGAACTAAAGGCAAACCATGTTCCTCATTGCAGTTCCTTCCTTCCAGTGCAGGAAGATGATGGGTTAGGTTTCAGATCCTTTCCACATTGTCAGTGGAGCAGAAATTTGGTCACAGGTGTTAGTTTGGGCACTTAAGATTAGCTCTTGGTGGCTGAGGGAAGATGAGCCTGTCAGCTTAATGGCTGAAGGAACTTAAAGAGACACCAAGCTGAAAGATACTGTCTGAAAAGGGAAGGAAACCTTCACATAAGGGTTCTTATCTGTTCTTATTTGGCTTGGGGAGGCATTAGGAAGGACAGTAGAGAAGTAGGTCTTCAAGTCTTGTTCCTCTTCCTTTCTCCAGACATAAGGTAACAGTGCAGCCCACAGCAAAAGGATTAGTCTTTTTCAGATAGTTGCCTTGCAGAAGGAGGGTACTAATAAGGTATCCAGGCAATACTGGTATCACTTCAAGCTCAAAATGAGGGACAATGTTAACAGGGCACCCCAGCATTACAGTCAGAGGTTAAAAGACACTTTTTCCGCTAAGGTATCACACTGCTCTTCCTCAAACAAGCAGTAACAAATAAGAAAGACCTATTCTTCACACAAGGCTTGCATTGATTTACCAAAATCAGTTTTGAAGTCAAGTCAGTTCAGCAGGTAGGAAATCCCAAGTGAATGCACTTAACTTAGTGCACAGACATCAGTTTTGCTCATCTGAGTTACTGAAATAGACTAAATCAATACAAGGCACTTTTAAATGGATTTAGAAGAACATTGATGCAGGGTTTGTTTCAATTTAACAAGTCATGTTAAGGAGCAATTTTAGTTAAATCCAAGTAAGGCTTCTTTGTTGGCTATCCTTAAACACTAGATTATGACTCTAATTGCCCACATAAGAAAGCACAGAGGAAAGAAACCCTTGTATCTCCGAGCAGGCTACCCTCAGGTTCTGCATCAGATCCCACAGAGGATGGATGTGAAACTGGCTATCGGCACCTTGCATCACCAACATCTGTTGCTGGGTCAACGAAACAACTGTCATGCAATGCCAAAGCATGTCAACACCAGTCACATTCTAATGCCAAGAGAGAGACAGTGACCTCCTCAAGTGACTTCTGGGATGCTGCAAACAACACAGCTTCCTTCTTCAGGGCTGTGCCTGTACTGAGCCAGAAGCAGCAAGGCAGCTTTCTCATACTGCTCATGGAAAGACCTTAGCTTTGGTTTGGATACCACCAATAGACAAAACAGAGTTTTGAAATGGCCCTGCAGCCATTAAGGTTATCAGAGACAGGACATCATTTCCATGTCTCATAGTTTCTTTCCTAGGACTGGAACCGTAAGGTAACCTGTCACAACCCATCTCCATGCAGACAAACTCTATCTCTTCCCAAAACACACTAAAATAATGGAGGGCATCTAGCTCCAGAGAAGGATGCAAGAAAGAAGAAGAGATATTAAATGTGGATGTTAGAGGATATATGCACAGGAAGCTGGTGTCCCATTTGTCCCTCCTGCTGTGACAAGCAAGCAGTAATCTGCCCCACTCCAATACAGTGTGATGGAAGGTCCCTTGAGCAGAGAAGCACAGCGGCAGCACTGCCACTTCTTCCTCAGAAACAAAGCAGTACAGCTGGATAGGCCACTGACAAAACAGTGATTGCAATTACATGTTTTTTTTCTATTTATACCAGAGGCTAAATTAACAGATTCAATTTACACCCAGCCACTGCTACCAACCTGAAGGGCAAATGGAGCAGAATGAGGTCAGCAGAAGTCATAGCTCATTCAACCCATCAGCATAGTCAAATTTGCTCAGCAGTTTTGATTATTCTTCCAAATTTCAAGGCTGGTTTCTGGTGGGAAGGGTTTTTAGACAGGAAGGAATAAAAGGCTAAAATTAAAGCCACATTAAGATATTAATAAATCTCCCAACTAGCAAAACTATTCTCTTTATTTGGGAAGGTGAATGTCTCTGAATATTAAATCAAAACCATCCAGCTCTGAACATCTAAAAGTCTTGTTCCTGGATGAAGTGGGGGCTGTAGTGAGATTTACCAAGCTTACACAGGGCTGACTGTACAGCCCATGGAATTAAGCTGCTACTGTCACAGTCATTACAATATCCCTCTCAAATCTTCTTCTTACATACACGGAGGAGGATGCTGCCCTTGCAACCTTACCCTACACATATTTTAGCTTGGTGCTTCCTTTTAAGACATTAAGTCTCACTTAAAGATCAGCACTGTCTTTATCAGCGGAGCCTCTGAGTCCAGCCATTGCTAAAGCATTTTACCTGTCACCTTCACCTGACAGCAGCACTACAACACACACCTGGAACTGGCCTGTAGCAGCACTTAAGTGTGGCCACTGGAAGCACAGCTATCACAAGTAACAATTAACAGAGGCAAAGAAAACCATAGCCATGTAGCCACAAGGGAATCATTTCAGAACTCCTATATACCCTGCGTAGGCAAAGAAAAGAACACAAAGACAAGACTCAAGTCCTGCTCTGCCCAGTTCATTACGTACTCTGAGAGCTTCCAAGCAATGATACCTCCCACCTTCAGCTGCCTTTGCTGCTTCCCTGACACAGCCTCCAAGGTGGGGCTCAGGCATCCATGCTGAAAGCACGAGACCAAGCTGCTGCCTACACTGCCATGGTACTGAGAGCTAAACCCATCTGGGGGCAGCTCTAGGTAGTGGAGCTGTTACATTGAATCATAGAATCCTAGAATGGTTTGTGTTGGAAGGGACCTTAAAGCTCATCCAGTTCCAACCCCTGCCACAGGCAGGGACACCTTCCACTGGAGCAGGGTGCTCCAAGCCCCTGTGTCCAACCTGGCCTTGAACACTGCCAGGGATGGGGCAGCCACAGCTTCTCTGGGCACCCTGTGCCAGCGCCTCAGCACCCTCACAGGGAAGAGCTTCTGCCTAAGAGCTCACCTCAGTCTCCCCTCTGGCAGGTTAAAGCCATTCCCCTTGGCCTGCAGGCACTTGTAAAAACTCTCTCTCGAGCTTTATTACTGGCCCCCTTTAGGCATTGGGAGACTGTTGTAAGGTCACCCCTGAACCTTTTATTTTCCAGGCTGAACAAGCCCAACTCTCAGCCTGTCTTCTAACTGAAGAGAAGCATACAACCCCTAGTAAAGAACTAAACAAACAGTGGTTTGCTCTGTAAGAAGAGACCAGTGTGTTTCCATCCTGGGGGAAAGAAACAAATAAAACTTCCAGAGTGTAGTTACCACCATCTCTAAACAAACTGCTATTCCTGCTCATTACTAGTGAGGCTGGCAGAGAGCACCAATGCTGTGGAGACACCAGATTCTGGATGCCCTGCCAGTGCTGGTCACTGTCCAACTCCCCCAAAACACAGGTTGTACATATCAATCCAACATGAAGCAAAGTACCGTATCAATCCCTGATGGTGTCTTCCTCAGCCTTTTCTTACACAGCTGAGGTCACATCCAGCTGTGTCCACCACCAACGAGCTCTCCCTTCAACCACATACAGGACAGGGCACTTTGCCTTTATCCTCCCTGTATTTGTCTTATCCTTTTTTAGAACACCGCTTTTTATTATTAGGAATGGTTGTCCCTCTTCTGCATTACATTTTTTATTAGTATGGATCTTTAACTGGCTGGGCTTTGTAAAGAATTCGAGTATTAGGTTAGATAATCATTAATATATCATGGAAATAAAACACCATAGATGAGAAACCCACCTGCTACGTAGGCTGCACATCCACTTTGCTTCTTATACAAAACCAGTAATGATTAAAGAGTAGGCTGTGGACTGGGCCCTCAAGCCTGGTCATGACTGAGTTCATTCCCCAGAGATCACCACAAAGTTTGTCACTAATTCAGGTGCACTATTTCAATGCAGCTTTGGCTTAAAAATAAAAGGAACCAGCATGCTTTTATAGAAGAAATTACAGCAACAGTAAACCAAGGGCACCACTCCAAGATACAGCATGCTTCTGCATTTAATTCTGCACTCCAGAACCAGAGACACACAGCGAGCCTGGAGTTCATCATACTGCTTCAAAACAAGCAGAGGTGCACAGAAGTTAGGGCTGTGGATCCAATATAACCCTCAGAAGTGATTGCTGCCTGCCCTGGGGACACTCACAGTAGTCTGAAGCTAGGGACTGGGTTAAGCATGGCAGCAAGCAGCTCCCCAGAAAAGACAGGTAGCTCATGTCAAACCACACTGACAGACCTACATCACAACCAGAGCTGAGCTGATTCATTTGCAATTTGCTCTGTGTATGTGTTTGCATTGAACACACTCTTACAACAAAGGAAGTATCTTATGACTGATACTGGGATGAAGTATGGGCAGTAAACAACTTCTAAATCCTTTTAAAGGTTTTCAAACTCTTTAATTTCCCAGGCCAGGTAAACAAGCCAAGAGCAGACACTTCAGTGAGCTGAACTCAGATGGAAACCAAAATTCAGTCTAGACCAGATTCAATTATTATTGTTCAATTAATAAGAATTAGTTTGATTTGTTTGGTTGAACATGTGAGGTCAGTTATAGAAGAAATCCCCCAAAGCTGTTAAACATCCCAAATTAAGTATCTGTTTAATATAGGTGTTAAATATTCTATCATTTTCACTTTCAAATGAAAGATGGTGCCTTACAATTGCAGCACTTTCCCCCTTGTTTTTCAAACTCCTTCCTCCTTTTTTTTTACATGCTGTAATGTTACAGTAGTTCTCAGAAGCTCTGCTACTAGCTCTAACTGATGCCTACATACAAGAGATTGGAGCAGGTGAGCTTCATTCACACTGTCTGGGCAAGAAAATCTTGAACCTCTGCAGGTAAGCTCAGTCTCGTACCTGTGCCCTAGAGCCATTCTTAAAGCTGACTGACTCTACAGCCCTATAATGGAACCAGCTCCCAGAGCTTGCACAGCCTTCAGCATCGATCTGAGTGCGTGCACAGCTGATCAGTTAAAAACCAACACAACCCCCTGCCCCCCCCCAACGCCACAATCTTCTCCCTCCAGCACAGCAGACAGAGATGTCTTTGATGCTGCCCTTCCTTCTGTGCCCCCACGCAGGAGTAGCTGCTGTTTCAACCCAAAGCACGTGGCTATGCTATTTCTGACGGGCAGAAGCAGAAGCCAACTCCTCGGGGAGCTCCAGCGTGAGCATGGCGATTGTACAGCAACTGGACAGATGGATGTGCTCTCGCTTCTAAGCCTTAAAGAAATGAAAGCACATCTATGAAAGTTTCACCAAGGGGAAAATATAAAGCAGAAAAAAAGGCAAGGCAAAGGGGTTTCAGAGAAGACAGCCCCTTGAGCGATTTCCAAACATCAAAGGCCTCTAGCGTGTTCTCCTCATCTGATACCTTTGTTCCCCCACTCTATGCCTGCAGGCACGTTCTAGCAATGCTCAAAAGGATCCTGCAGCACATGGACAGCTCTGTGTCCACACGCATTACCTGCCTCCAGCACCGATTACCTCACGCTGTCACTTCAGACCAATCAAAGCTCCTTTTCCATGGTGTGAAGCTGGGTGGGACCAACCCGGGAGTCTCGAGTCCCAGAGAACTCCAGCAGGCCTGTATCAGAGTATCAGACACGCTCCTGCCCAGCCTGTCTGCTGGTATGGATCAGGTGAGTGCTTCTGCTGCACCATTAGGTTGACTGGTGCATACCTGGGTGTTTCCCACTTCCCTCCTTTGTTCACACGGTGATTTCTCTTCTTCTACAGTCTCCATTTATCTTCCGATGTTCCCCTCAAGGTTAGCTTAACCTCTGCATCTGCCTCCACGGCTTTTCTCAGTGTGTACAGCGCACACTTACAATCCCAGCACACCCAGCTGCATGGAACTGCTGCCCTTGAACACGTCCCTGCCACCATGTGCACTCCTATGGGCAGGGCATAGGTAGAAAACAAGGCAGGCCACAAAGGGTCTCTGGAGACAACTGTAACTGTTAGTCCTTTTTACTTCACCCAGTCACGTAAGGAAAGCTCCTGACGGTAAAATCCTTGTTTCCCATTTGGGATCAACTGTTGTTAACTGTGTGCAAATTCAGAAGCAGTGCTTATGTGGGTGAGCTAACAAGAGTTTTCCTCAGCCTGGAAATTACAGGCAGGACCTGTCAGCATAGCACTGCAGATGGGTTCAATCTGTTAGAACTTGTTCTTTCATAAACTAACACACCACACATGCTCATAACAGCAGCATGTCCCTTTCACATCTCAATATACAAAGCTTGTGTGCTCAAATCCAGATTCAGATCAACTCTTAAAGAACTTCTGCTCACTCCTCGGCCTGCACTGCTGCACATCTGGAGGCTGCTGCAGACCTGTTCAGGTTAGAACAACCCCACAATGGTTTTGTTGAGCCTAGTCCCAGTGCTGGTCAGGCTGAGATAAAGCAGCCTGGGATGGAGCTGGCCAAGCAGAAGAAGGGAGCCTCTGTCAGCCTGCAGGCAGCCAAGGCTACGTGACACTTGCCCCTGTGCTGAGTGTTTGGGATGGCTTCTCTGCCTCCTCAGTCTGTAGGGGCTTTCCTGGAGCTAGATGTAGTAAATGAAACAGTCTGGGGTTCACTGCCTCTCCAATCTCTTCATACAGGGTTTCTAGGGAATTTCTCTTTGTAGCAAATTACATGAAAATGAGCAGGCATGAAAATACCCTAGGAACAGCAATTATTCCTACCACATAAACCTAGGGGTCTGATCCAACCTTCTTTGAACTCAGTGGAACTTTTGTGTTCACAATAAATAGTTCCCCAGACCCCAGCTCCTTATTCCTATAAGTCAGCAAGAAAATCTAAAAGAGGGAGCTCACTCCTGGATTTGGGTCTGTAAGTATAAGCTAAACTTGCACACATACACTGCAAAGCCACTGCAATACCTTTGCTGAGTTTTAAGTAAAGCCACTAAACTTGATACCAGATCTTCACAGTTTCATGCCATTTTGAGCCCTAGATGTCAGCAGCCCCACACTGCCAGAGCCTGGTCCCTCTGCCCCCATCAGTGCTCACAGCTCACATCACTGCTGTGGGTGGGCAGAGAGCACCCACCACCTGTGAAGCAGCTGAAGAAAGCATCGTGCTCAGTAGCCTGCCTGTTCCTAGGGAGTGCTGATAGGTTACATTCCCCGTGTAACACAAGACTCTAATTATCTTACAAAAGCACCTAATTCCTTGTCAGCTGTAGCCTGTCAGAAGGAAATAAGAAAATCAATAAATTCAGAGGACTGTAGAGAAAAGAGGGGGAAAAGGAAAGAAAAAACCACATTGAAATGAACACTTTTTTCACTCATCAAAATTGAAGATGATTACTACTGGAGTATCAAGCCTACTACCTAGTCAAGACCAGAACTTGGCCTGGGCTGTATAACCCAACTCTGTTTCTTTTCCAAGCAGGTGGGGAGCTGGGTTATATTTTTCCAGCAGTGCTGTTGCTATGAACTGTGCCATTTCTTCCTGACTGGAATGTTGATTGCATTTTACTTATAGTATAGCTCAACACAGATCTGTCTGCCAAAGTTGGATGTTTTGAAATGCCACCCATTCCTGACCTGTGTGATTGAAATGGAAGGATTACTGTGTTCAGATGTTTAAGCATATGGCTAGAGAAATCCCTGTGCTGCTAAAGCTCTCGAATCACTGAAGTCAGGCAAAGCTACTCGCTCCATTACTGGAAGGCTTCAGTATTACTGGATTTATCTTGATTGCCCGAATTTCTAAAGAGCTAAAGGGTGTTTCACACCTCCAGAACATGGAGGATTTTGTACTTCATAATTGAAAAATGTACAGATAGAGAGAACTACTGCAGAGAGGCAGAAAGCAGAAACTGCCAAGAATGAATGGCATTATTATTTTACATGCCATTATCAGGTGACACTGGTAACATAAGTGGATGTATTTTATAATGACATTTAAACTAACATTTGTCACTGTTAAAAGCTGAATTCCACATCACACCAGATCCTCTAATTAAAGTAGGCAAGCATTATTGGCTTTGTTGTAGAAGTAGTGATTCACAACAGAAAGCAGGAGAGGCATAGGTTTCCACAGGGCTATGAAGGGTTTCCTATATCTACTCTAAATGCCAGTGCTTCCTCCCAGTCCACTACCCTTTTTTACCCAGCAGCCACACAACTATGACCCTGAAAGCCCAGAACAACGTGCTTCTGTTTGTAGAGCGCACAGTTAGGAGTGATCTGCTGTGTCCACCTTGCTGGGTTATTTAGCCTAAGCACAGTACCCAAGTGGTGCAGTTAACACTGTTTCTAATGCAAGCTAGACTTGATGCTAGCTCTAGGATCCCTGCACAGAGCTCAGCTGCGTGGTGTAAACATGCCCTGAGTCAGCTGTCATTAGCTGGTATCAATCCTGACAGAGAACCCTGAACACAACATCTGTAAAGGGCTAAAGTGGGAGTTAGGCACTAGTTAACTTATAAATTAAAGCATGAATTAAATTATCCACTGAAGAAAGTAAAGGGCAATTTAAATTTCAGTTCATTATGAAGTCATAGCAAGGAAGCCAATTTACACCAGCTAAGGATTTGGCTTAGTTTTTCCTCCCTGTGATTTTAAGCCCTATTCTGTTGCAGGAGAGGATGTGCAACATGAAGTCATCCTGCTGCATGACACTGGAGACTTACATCAAGCATTCTACATAGTACTTTCAATAAACTGTTTCAGACCTTTTGCAATCCACTATATATATTGCGTAGTTTATGTGAAAATACTGGGGGGCAGGGGGACATCAGCCAACAATTTAATGTGGGATCCTTTGAATTTACAGTTAAAGACATTTATTAGTATGAACAGCTTTTTTGTTTAATTCCTTGCCATCATCATTCCAAACAAGGCTGCACATTTCTAACACTAGAGACAGAACTGAAAATAGTAAAATGCTCTGAAATTAGGAAAACTGAGTGTAAACTGTTGATCACTAAGTTGCAAAGAATTGTAGACATTAGTTATATCATTTAACATGACAAAAGCATATCCAAATCTTTCAGAGAGACTGGGTAAAATTCTTACTGCGATGTAAAAACCAATGTCCCGCTCTTGTTACTGAACATAATAAACTCATAGTATTAATCTCACTGGGCTCAAAAATCAGTATTAATTTCTGGCTGCATACAATATACCTATTTGCCCTATTTGCCTTGAAAACACCTGTGAGCAACTTTCTGCTAGCTGGAGGCAGCTGCTCCTCAGGTTGCAGTTCCCTTATCTGGGATTCCACTGGGCCAAGTCTGCAGAGGTAAGCTGAGGAGTGCCTGGCAGCATTCCCAGGCACTGATGCCAACTGGCAGAGAGCAGCCTGAATCCACGCTAGTAACTGTCCCCGTGCTCAGCACAGGGTGGCTGTATACCAGCTGCCAGCAGAGATCAGCCTCTGGACTCTTCTGGCTGTCAAATCACGCCTGTGAATGTCCAAGGGTTGCAGTAGCTGGAATAGGGCAATACTGTTTTCCAGGACATAGTCTCACTGTACTGGGGGAGAGGACACAGCCATGCTCATTTCATTTATGAGCATGGAGGCAGCCACAGGCTTGACTTTTCTCTCATAGAGATGAGGTGAGCAAGGGGAACCATGGCACTGTGCCCCTGAGGTCTATGCCACCATGCGGACAAGCCCTCCTTTCCCAGGGGAAGCACAGCCATACTGGCGATATTCCTTTGTTTTCCTCTACCCAATGGCCAGCCAGCAAAGCTGTGCTGGGATACAAATGCCCCTATGGCCAGTGCAGCTCTGAGGATACAGGAAAAGGAGCACTCCTGGGTAGTTACAGAGCTCCTGCAGCTTCCTCTCCAGGGCAGACAACAGCAGCAGCCCTGCACGCAGAGGGGACCGGGGGATGCTTTACAGAAATCTCTCATTCCTGCATGTATCCTAGCAACACCTCTCTGAGGTTAGAGATGCGATGCACCTGTTGCATAGGAAGCCTGAGGCAAGTTACATATTGCTTTCTTCCCAGCTAGTCCCACTAGTATAAAGCCACAGCAATAAAGCAACATGCCACAATGGGCACAGGCCGGCCTCCTCTGCTTAGGCTGGGTGCCACACACAGGTATTCACAGCCCTGTCAACACATCAGCAATGGGCATGCAGGCCAAGGAAAGGTCCTGCTGACACAAGCTGAGGGCTTTGTGATCAAGGCAATAAAAAGGGGGTATCCTTAATCTCTGCTTAATTTGCAGTCATGCAGTGCTGAAAGAGCTTAGGTCCTGAGCAGGTATCTAAATAAGATCTCCAAAAGGGTTGTAAGTCCAAAATGTGCACAGTGAACAAACCTGAAAGAAGATTCAACCCCTCCTATGCCCTCCCTTTCAACTTCATTGAGCTGCAATATAATTACGGGGAGTGATACACCACCACAAAAACCCAAAACAAGAGACTGGCTGAGAGGTTGAAATGGTTGTCACCTTTTCCATACAAGATGATGTCCTTCTCCCATCACCCCTTAAGAGATTTTATTTCCTCAAGGGGAGAAAGGATATTGAAAATGTTCCAGAAATTATCACAGAATTTAAAAATTCTGTTTTACAGAAGAATTAAAAACAATTGAATCACAATTCTAAAAAATAAAACACAAGACAAACATCTGTAGGAGGGGAAACGGGCAATGGATCACTGTTTACACCCAGTGAAAATAGTCCTTTTTCTTTCATTCTCCTCCCCATCAAATTTGATTTCTTTACTTTGGCTATCACTGAACAAATCTCTCCAGCTACAATATTAATTTGTGACTTGAACCTCATTTTATCTTAATTTACCATTTATCTGCATTCCTGCAAAACAAGCAAATAAGAAACTATGGTTTTTTTCGGTTTTTTTGCTGTGCTACTGAACTAATCACTGCTGGGTCAATTTTACTCTAATATAGTAAAGGAATTCAAGGATTGCCCTGGCACACACAAGGGGAGCCTCTGTCCTCAAGGCCCATAGGGAAGATGAGGTTATCACTGCTCAGTCAAAGATACATCACTTGCTGTAGATCTCTCTTATTCATCTCACTCAGAGGAAAATATGGGATACTTCATAAGTGGTTTTGGCACTTGTGAGTTATCCCTCTTTCCTCACTCATGAAGATAAATGCCATAACGAAATGCAGCCATCAGGTATTCTCTGTATTTGGAGTACTCAAAGTGTGAACAACAATTATACCTTTTCATTGGATAAGTTAAGGTTGACTGCCTGGCTACCTGGGGAAGACAGGAATGATTTGCACTAGCTCACAGGCAATGAAAGGAAGAAGGTGGCATACCTTCTCTCTCAGCAGTTATTCTGCTAAACCCAGGCTGAACAATACGTTCAGTATGTCAAACCTGCCTTTTCACTTTAAGGCTACTTGGCAGCTGAATCTGCAAGCTGAGATAAGTCCAGCTGAGATGGCAGCAGCCACTTCATTAGCTCAATGTCTGCTTGGTTTTGATGCTTTTGTGACACCATTAACTGCATTTCTCTAACAAGGGAGAAAAGTAGCTTTTTCAGGTGAGATTTATTGCAAGTGTCACGAGTTTTAGGACATGGTCCTAGCCTGCATTACACAAACAAAAACTCCCCTTCAGCTTGACAGACATCAGGAGTGAGAACTGAATCATGTTTCCTGTGTGAGATAAAAGTTACTGCCTTCATAGCTGTCACTTCTTTTTATAGTGTATGGGAGGAAATTCAAGCATTCAAAGTTACATTTAAATATGAAAACATGACAGACATATCTGGCAATAAAACACAGCTGGAAACAACACAGTGTAAATAATGCAATGGTACTGCACAGGAGGCCAGAACCCTGTCTCTGGCTACATCTGAGGATAACCTGCAGGTGACAGCAGCTTCCTCATTTATTTATCAGAGGGAGTAGAGTTTGTATTTGTATCCTGCGCAGTACTGGGCAGAAATACCCTCAGGAACCCATCGTCCAGCACTGCACAAATAAGAACAGAACTTCCCAAACATCTGTGAACAAGACAAAAGCCCTAGAAAGACACAAGGCAAGAATTATTCATATTTTACTCAAGTGCAAGACATGCACCATTTGGCATCCACCTCCTGAAATCTACAGTGGACTTGAAGGATGCAGACTCACAGGGCTGCTTCATCTTAAATTTAATAACAAACCACTGGTTGTGTCTGACGTAAATATGGAACAGTTGGTAGACACAGGATAGGTTCAGACACAGCTGATTTATCACAGCCGCACCACGCACAAGATCACCAACTCCCACGTCCACCAGTTATTTTTACGCAGCTACTAATGCTATGTGTAAGGAAAATAAGTATTAGTATGCTCCAGGGAGAGCATCTGCAACAAGAAGCAGGTTGGGGGTTAAAATAGCCAGGTGCATCCTAACCAGTATACAAAATGGTCAAAGAACAGCTGCTGATGAGACTCAGGAGGCACTGCACACGCTATCTAGAAAATATTAAGAGTATTTTGAAGCACACACTGGCTCATTTTCAGCACCCAGAAGCTATTTTAAGTGCTCAGTGGAGACAACCTAGTGTTATTAGGGCAATTCTCTTCGATGAGACAACAATACATTTGGAGCCAAATAATCCCATCAGAGGCGTTTGTAAACACCTAAATCAGATGAAGTGGATGTGATGATCTTATGTTGGGGAAGATTCAGCAGCTGAGCCAAGGCAGGTTTTCTTATGACACTTGGAAAGAAAGTCAAGCTATTTGCTGGGCAGTTTTGGCACCATGCCTATCACGTAAAAGCAGCCTCCAGAGGGAATCTCTGGAGTATGAGGAACTGCCTAGCTGTCGCAATGAGAAAAACCTTGAACAAAAGACTGCAAAATAAGGTTTTTTACCTTACTGAGCAGCAAAGCCATAGCTAAAGAGCACTGAGAGTACAACCCTTGCCTTCTGGCAAAACAACAGCCTTAGACCCAAGAGAAAAGGGTTCCAGTTTTTCTCTGGCCTTGGCTTCACATCACCTCTCTGTCTCAGCGTCACCCAGTCTAGTGACCTTTACAAAGCATTTTGAGACCCACAGTCAAGAAAAAGTATGTGAAGAGAGATAATACTACTACTACCTGACGTTGGGTGATATGGTTTAGTGTGAGGTGTCCCTGCCCATGGCAGGGGTGTTGGAACTAGACCATCTTAAGGTCCTTTCCAACCCTAACTATTCTATGATTCTATAGTTCCATATTATGTGAAGGCATAGACAGTCACAATGAACACCCTAAATCAGAAAGATGGGAAGAAATATAGAAACAGAAGAGGAGGAAATTGGCTTATGAGAGTGACAGAGAGGAGTAGATAGCAGGGATTTTGAGACCTTGAAAATCACTCTGATATCAGCATGATGGTCTCATTAAAGAAAGTTGTTAAAAGCATGACTAGAAAAGCAAGCATGATCACAAAGAGTCAGCCAAAACTGTTTTAGTTTGTAAAGTGTTTCAAGCCTCCTTTCCCCTCCTCTTTTTGCAAGCTTTGTGGCACAGCCTGGTGAGGGAACTGGAAGCACTTGTGTGCTGCTCTGAACATTGCAACACAAAAAAAGCAAAGGGTGAAGGGTGCCTAAATATAGTTCAGAAGGCTCCCACCTCTTTGTACTCTGGTTCAAACACCACATCCAGCTCAGGTCACTGACTTTGAGTCAGCTTTTAGCCACTAGCAGAAGTAAGGCTATTCCACAATCACCAAAGCTTAGGGTTGAAACTATTGTACCTGAAGAAGAAGCTAGTATAAAGAAAATACTTTCAGTGAACTCCCTAAAAAGAGTTTGCAAATGTCTGCACTTTATTAAGTTACAGTCCAGCGATATTCAGCCAATTTTTAATGACCCTAACCACTGACTGCAGATTCCCAGCTGTGAGAAATGAAATGCTGATCTATCCCACATCATGATCCAGCCCTGAGTTTGCAGATGAACAACAACCCATGAACTTGGCTTACATTTCTGTCTCGAGAAAAAGAAGCACTTTCCCCACATATATAATGCACTATTTTTGCTCAGAAAAGGAGTTTTTGACCATGCTCTTCCTGTCCCCACTCACCCTCCAGTGCAGCCTCAAAGGGGACACAGACAGCAGCAAGAGAAGAGGCAGAGGGGATACTAAAGCTAAGCTAGCTTGGCAGAAAACATGTAACCTGAAGCAGCACACGTGCAATAACCAAGGATCACAAGGAAACCAACATGCTTATGATATCAAAACTAAGGAAAAAACTCATCTACTCTTTCAACAACTATTTCTGTTTCAAATACACAGCTTGGCATGACTTCCATACACAGCCTTTGATCAGCATTGCAAAAAGTACAGTTGTGAACCAAAATAAGAATGAAGTACCAACAAACCTCTCGAGCAACCAACAGCTGCCAGCCCCTCATGGTGCAGAATGCAAGAGACTGAGGGGCAAACATTCAACAAGCTCATTTGGGTTCCGGCAACTAATCCATCACATTTGCAAGTTTCACTTACCCGTCAAGTTCTTCAGTCCAAGTTCCCTGAGTCCAAAGTTACCATCCTTTCTGTAGTTGAGAAATATTGCCAAGGCATAGCGCTCTTCATAGAGTTTGGTCCCACGAATGATGCGCAGGTTCTCCAGAGGCAAGTATTCAAACTGATTCAAAGCCACCAAAACGTAGCCCGTGACTTCTCGGATAGACTGAAATACAAGAATGAAACAAGCACATTAGAAATGGTCCATTCTGAACTGTTTTGATTTCCTCATTCAGTGGATGGTTTAGTATGATATGCTGGTACCCAATGAAAGAAAAAGAACACACAAAAACCCAGAAAACTTTGGAAAACAGATTCTGTTTCAGCTTATTGATTTTAAGCACCTTCTTCTTTTTCAATGTAACTGAGTTTTTAGAGATACTTGTTTGAAAAGTAGAAAATAAAGGGATTCCTTGCAGTTTTCTTAAACTCTAGCAAAAATTCACAGTAAAGCATTAAAGCTGCATGAAAGGATGACTTTGCACAACTCAAAGCAGAGCGCAGGTTAAGGGCCCCTACAGTACATGAGCAGAATCAAGTGGGGCAATGGCACAGTTCAGGTAAGACTGTATGCAAGTAACTCTCTGTTGCACTGGGTATTTAAGGGTGAGACAGAAGGGACACAACATGGGGTAAGAGACACCTCTGGAAAAGCTCATCACTGAACAGGAATGGATGGTAAACATGGGGAATAGGTTTGGAATAGTAAGTAAAGACAAGGCACATATGTACTAACAGACACTTTTGTACTTCTAAATGAAATCAATCACTGAACATTTGCAAAGATTCAACTCCTGTTTTCCTTTGAACTGCTGGAACCATACATGCTATACATCCCAGACTTTGATCAAAACCACTATCAAAACCTTCAATAAAATGACTGGTGCATCTTTGGGTTGTCTGAAATCTTTGTTTGCTTTAGACAAACTATTCAGCCACCCTCCTGACTGACTGCCTGGATTGTAAAGGGGAAAAACCACCCCCAAATCCAAAAACTAGAGATTTTTTCAAAGTACAAAAGATTAACAGAACTAAGAGGGGTTTAGAAAGAAAAGAAAAGTTAATTTTAAAGAATATAAATAAATGGCCAAGAAATCTGCAAACACCTTTCAACATCCACATAGAGCCTCACCATCCTCAACAGGACTTCATACAGGCTGAGGAGTGCTCCTGCTGCCAGCAACAGATCTTCCATGTTGGAAAGAGTGTCTCAAATACAGTTTTCAAGCCTGACCTAACTGTGAGTCTGCAACAGCCTGCAACCACTGTGTACACACGTGTACCTACGTATAGCAGGCAGAAATTGATGTAACTTGTGTGCTTACTTGGATGCATGTGCTTTTCTCTTCCCTTTGGCAACATCAATACATAAAACAATAGACAGAAAGAGAAATTCTGCTTAGAGTAATGGGCACTGACTACAGGTAACATGACGGGCACTCCAGTGAATATCGTAATAAACAGGAGAACATGAGCAGGCATTGAATTCAATGTGTTGTATATGTATCATTGCTAAAGAGAAGCAACATTGATTTGCAGCACAAAGGAGAAGCTTCTGCCTTGCTGGTGCAGAGCAGTTGCCATGATTTCATGTGTTAATGTGCAAGTGCCTTTTAATGAGGTTTATAGAAGTTCATCAGATTATTAACAAGTGTGGCAGTATGTATAAGGAAGGGTTTATATGCCACAAACTCTACCCACGACTTGTCCTTCTGAAGTCAAACATCTGCACTCAGCTGAAGCTGCTGAAAAAACTTTGGAGCTATTTCAAGACTTGCTTGGCATCTAAGCAGAGCACAGGACTTTGATGAGAACCCAGCTAGGCTGAGAAGTATGGTTCAGTAGCTCAATATTAACTGTATACCCTGGGACACTGATTCCACTATAATTAGAAGCTTTCCAGCACTTTCATGGTAGTTCTTTGCTTTCAGATCTTTCATCTTAGCCAGTTTAGTCAGGAATTTGGTTTTCATTGTACACAAAAATTTCCTTAGGCTGCTTTTTGCAACCTCTCTTTGGAACTAAGGAACTATTAAAACTGTATTCATGGATTCAATCTCTCCACTGGTATTCTAGGGACACTGTGATTGCTCTAATGAATTTAAAGGGATGTTTAGCTTGGAATTGAATTGAAAAAAAAAACAGCCCTAAAAGCAGTTCCAAAACTGCATCTGACCAAGTCTTCCCTGCCAATTTTTGTCACTTATAAAGCACATTTTCTATTTTTAGGGTATGTCTCATTTACTCCTGAATGGCAAGTCCACCTGAAACAGCCCTAATTCAGTATGGCACATACACACAGTCAGCAGCAAATCTTCATTCCAAAGTTTAAAAAGAGGAGAAAAGGACAAAGTCTTCTTGCTGATAATTGTGAACTACTCCTGAAGCCCTGTACTTTGGTTCGTTGGTCTGTCAGACTGCAATGACAAATGATGGCAAGCATTTTAACAAGCAAGAGGGTCCTTTCCAGTCCCGTGGCTTTCATTGTATCACAAGGCCTATTTATTTACTGGAAAAACTGCCACATTAATCCTCATAACAAAGAGTTATGAAAATAAACCAAAGGGTTTCTGATTTACTAGAACACAGCAGCTTGACTGACCCAGTCTAGAGGTATCTTACATTAATTTGGGGTTAATTTTTCATTCAACTATGACTGAAAAAGGCAGAGGATTCACATGTTTTTACAGGATGATGTGTTTTCTGACTGGTCCAGCCTGAAAAATCATACTGGGAGCCCAGCAGGCAGCTCAGGCTTTGGCCGCTCCTGGCCAGCACTGTCACTTTACCAGTCACTGCAAGTTTTGACATGATGCTTACTGAACATGGACACCTGCCCACTTGGAGCTCACTCCAAGCCCTGCTGGAGTCACTGCAAAGACGCCTCTTGGCTCCCATGCAGACTCACAAATCCTCCCACCAGACGGGATCAGCCAGCTTGATCTCCTCCTCTGCAACTCACACCACGGTTAGGCATGATTTGAACCTCTCATCCTTTGAATACACAGCTTTCCTGTTCAGGTACCCTAAACTCGGGTATCCTAATACTCTATTTGAGCTGCTTTTGCTACAGCATTAATCTGCGTTCCCCCAAAGAGGTGGAGTGACTCATAGCAGCGGCAGTTTGAGTGTCACCTTCTAGTTTGATTCTCCTTCTAAGGCTGGAGGTCCTTCAAAACTACATTTCTCATGAGTCCCTCAGGAAAATAAATAGCATTTTGTTCCCAAAACCTATAACTGGAATAGGCAACAGACTTAAACCTAAAAGCTTCTGATGTGGCAAACCAAATGAACTCTGGCAACCTCTGTTCTGGATTGTTGACCACTGTTATACACCAGGACTCCTCCCAAACCCCATTACAGCATTATTTTGACTGAATTCCTGGCCAGGTTGATCTGCCTTTTCCTCATCACCTTTCCATCACCTGATAGCACTGCTGCTGCCTCAGCAAACACCTTTTGGCTCCCTGAAGCTGCTCATGTCCAGTAGCACGAATGAGCACACAGATTTCAACAATGAAAAACTGGAACTCACAGGCTCCTGTCGGGAAGGGACAATGGACACTGTTCCTCAAGCCCTCCAAGCACATGCCTAGCCATCCAAAAGCCGATGAGGAGACACCTCTGAGGATACAAGAGCCAAAGGTGTCTGCTCCTCTGACCAGGCCTGTTAGGTATCAGATCCTGAAGTAATAAAAGGCATGCTTCTGGCAGAAAACAAAAAGAGTGTATGTGTAAGGGAGTAAGTATTAATCCTTCACAGTTCTCAGTCCTCACGAGCTGCTTTAAAACCACACCAAGCCATAGGATTCAAGTCTGACATATTTACCAGTGCCCTTCACCTACATTTTTGGACAGAAGATGAGTACTCGTGCTCCACAGTTTGCTGTCGCTAAGGCTCAGCGCTGCCCTCCACCCCAAAAACAAGCACAGGACCCTCTAAACCAGTCTCCCAACAACCTCTACTCACCCAAACACAGACAATTTCTGGTTTTAAACCTAAAGCTGTGTTACCTTTGCTGACATGGACCCAGCCAAGGCCTCCGTGTTCCTCCAGGCGCTGCCCCGGTGCCTGCTGCCCCTCAGGGCACACAAAATGGCGGCCGCCGCTCCCCTCATCCACCTCAGCGGGCAGAGGAAGGGGCCTGACCTGACACCAGAACCAAAGGGCTCTTGTCAGAGGTTCTTTTCAGGTGGCAAACTGTAAGAACGAGCTCCAGACAACCCTTAATCACAGCTAGCATTGGCTGAGCACAGGTAAAGCATTTTAAGCTCACAACAGCAAAGTCAGAATTATGCTGTCAGCTGGGAGTAAAAGGCAAGATTGTTCCTTGCCATCTTCTATCATTCTTCTTCTCAAGTCAAACGAATCTGAGTGTAACGAAGCAAAAATAACAGCGAGAACTTCACCATTCTGCTCAGAACAGCAGATCAATGTGCGATTAAGGATGCTGATGTTTCTCATAAACATTACCAAGTCTTCTTAACATCTATCAGGGAAGGTTAGACTCTGGCTAAGTCACTGAAGGGAGCCATACTGGGGGGTTTATATCAGCTGCAGACACAGTACTCATCCAGTCGCTGACCCTGAGCTGGTAAAGCCCTTGCTGACCTCACCTGACCACATATGAGTCCTTGGCATGGGAGCTGGAGCAATAGCAGCCTGCTCCAGAGCCAGCTCATGGCCCTGGGACCCCTGAAAATTAATTGTCTTTTAGGTTATTTTTTCCCTTTTCCATAAAAGCTAAGTACATTTTAAGCCTGCTTTGATGTCACTTTGAAAGTGCCAATAAACACGAGCCAGAAGAGGATCGGCTGATGAATGAGTGTGTTTAATTCACGAACATTAAAGAATGCATATTCAGCATATTCACTTGAGAGACAAAGACAAAAAGCCTTTGCTTCTCCAGCACTTGTCTGCAATGACACAGAGGTGCTCTGGTTCCAGAGGGAAGCCAGGATGCTGCTCCTCAGGGAATCAAGAGAGGCAGCTACTTGGAAAAGTCTGGGGAGGCACAGGGGTTTCCATAAGGGAAGGAGTTCCTTCTCCTTCCACCACAAGGAAAGAAATAGAAAAGACAAAGAACTTAAAATTAGGTATACGTAGGGAACAGGCCAAGTGGACACTTTCCATCCCATCTGTTGCAAATACAGTAATGTCTATTTTCAGGGGATATCCATTTCAGGAGCAGCAGCAAAGCTCCTCACGCGGCTCAGCTGCCAGCAGACAAGAGACATCTCCTGACTCTGATCCGAGGAGCTGGGCTGACTCCAATGTGAACTGTGCGCTTTGTTGCATTACATTAAACCCTAAAAAGTCTAATTTCTAGTGGTACAAAGAGGAAGATGTTTCCTGTGTGCCTCATCCTTTTCTTCCTCACTCAGCAAAGGTTAACATCCTGCAGCAAAGCCGTGATGAGAATAAGGAATGTGAATAGTCACCATCACATCGTCTCCTTCAGAAGCTTCTCGTGCCTCAAGTTGACTTGAACAGAGCATTACACATTTTGCTTTGTGCTCAGTTAAAAGCCCACATTTTTATCTGGTTAGAACTGTGCAACATCCAACTGGACAAATTTCCTTCCTGTTATTATGACAAGGATAAAAAACCACAGCCAAGACAGCACTTGCTCAACTTTAAAGTTCTCAAAGCAATCACAACGCCCACCTTCACAAAATGCATCTGGGAATGTTTGTGAGTGTGCTGCTAACCTAACCCACCATCAATTCATTCTCATTATTTGTTCATACATTTTCAGCCATGCAATGCAATACATCTGTCATTGTCATAACTAAAACATTAGCGATTACTGAAGAGCCACAAAGTGGCCTCTAAGCAGCTACAGCACTTGCAATGCTAACTCTAAGGGAAATGTTAATACCCAAAATGTGGATATAGCAAGCCTACTGCAACTCATGGAGCTTGATGAGCTGTTCCATGCATTGCTCACTGATGGTTATGATCAACAGAGAAACTGAGATTTTCTAAGGAGTTCAGGAGATGTATCGATGGCATTCAGGCACACGGTTGTGGCCAGCTTCTCCCAAAGCCCCATCCATAACCATGAGAAATATGTAGTACAAACTGACATTTCTCATGTCTAAGAGGACAGTCCATTCAGAGACAACACCATAGCTAACATAAAGCATGCACATAAGGAATTTTTTCTGCAACAAGCTCCTGCCTTGTCTCCTTCCACACTGTGCACCCTTCAGTTACTTTAACACATGTGAAATTGAGATGTTAAGCCATTCAGAGCACCAGCATTTCTTCACATACACTGTACAAGCTGCAATAAAAACCCCTCAAGTTTAAGCACACTGATTAATATCAGAACATAGACTGAGAAACATTTCTCTGGTGCCTGATCTAGAAGCAGGCAGTGCATCGCAACTAGAGTTGTCTTGGGAGACACAGATAATTCATTGTCCAAAACACTGAAGTTGCAACTTAGATTCAGATTTGTTACCAAAAAGAAAGGAGGAACTTGTGGCAGTATTTCTTGCAGTCTGCTTTAAGATGTATTAAAGGCAGAAGGATGGACTTAGATGTGATTTTGTTAAGAGCTACACTTGAGGAGCCTTGCATTGCTGTATGGCTGCAGAATCGAACTGGAAGTCAGTTATTTCAGACAGCTGGTACAAACATTAAATCATATTCTTGTCCTCACAGACATCGAAGTCTTCTTTGGTAACATGCTTACAAAACATTAATAATATCCTCAGCAGCAGATCGATGACTTGAACATAGCATTCGATTTCCTCCGTTTTCAAGGAGCAGTTAAATGCATCTTTTGTTAAAGTCGCTGGAAATTCGTAAGTGAAGATTTTGCTACATCATTTATAGAACCCACCCTGGGAGCTGTTGAACTAAAGCTTTGTGTTCTGAATGGTTGGTCTTTACATTTCATTACTCCAAGAGTGGGACTTTTCACAGGAGAATTAACTGTGTAGTTATTCATTTACCGAGTTTGATGTAGGAATCACAGTGTTGCATACATGAGGCTGAGCTAACACACCTTACAGAAGGGCCTAGGGAGGGCTTGGAGGCAAATTGGAGGCAGTCTAGAATCTATTAAACTGCAGACGCATGCTGAAATCTAGCATTTGGAAAGGAAACCCCATAAATAATATGTAAGTGATGGTCACAGGCAAAACCATGGGGAGTCTTTGAAATGTGTTATCTTATCTCATTTGGCAAAGTATTGCTGGGAAACCACTGTGGGACATGAAAAATAAAATTATTATAGACAAAATAATAGAATATTGTGGGAAAGTGAACATTAAATAGAAATAACTGGGTAAAAGACAGGACCAAAATAAACCAAAATCCTTTGCTTTCAAATTCTGAAATACAGTTTCTGAGGACGTAGCCAAGAATTCCTCCTGTTGACTGAGTTAGACTTCAGCTCAGGTGACAGCTAGCACCATGTGTCTGTGCCTCCTTTTCAGTTAAAAATGTTATCTGATCAGAGCAACTGATCAGGGTTGCATCAATATCTGAGAGTCTTCCCAACGTTTCCTGTCTGAAACAGAATTCCTCTGTGTATCTGCTTAGAAGTGTCTGACTTTCAGGTACACAGGCTGCCAGAATGCACACAATAAATGCTAAACTGTTCATGTTGAGCATCGTTATGACCCAGACAAAGTCTTTACTCTGTAACAACCCAATCTTCACAGCTAACATCTTTCCGTCCTAAGGAAAGCTATGGATGACTACTTACTTAGCAAGTCAGTAAGAATTTTGACATTAAACTATAAGACCTGATTGGCCTTCGATGTATTTGCAGAGTGTTTTCCAGAAGAGTTTATTGTATCATCTCCCAGGGGAAAACTTAAGTCATAAATTAGATTGGAAAGACTAAAATGAGAGCATTATGCTGTTACAAAAGGCTTTGCCATTTGGGCTGTTTAGTAGTAGCTGCATTTTACAGAAACTCAAAGCACATCAGCTTATAGCTGCCCAGCTACAGAATTTCCAGCTGGAGAGATTGATGCTTTTTGCTTTCTCTGCTTTTGGGAGCTTAAATCAAGTAAATCATGGTTTCTTTCCAGGCAACATAAAATTGCACAAACTGCTACTTCATAAACCAAATAATAGCAACACTCTGGGAGGATTTTAGGAAAGTAATAACCATGGGAAAACGCATCCCCTTTTATCAATTTCCCTCAGACAGCCATAGCCTATAAGAAGCTGTGAGCACATTCAAGGGTCTTGGGATGTCTTATCAAACCAATGTTTGTAACTCCTTCCGAGAGGCAGCACGGGCCAGCAGTGTGAGCACTGCACTGGGATGGCTGCACCCGCTATCAGCTTTGACATTTCTTTTCTGTACTTAGACAGTATAGTCCTCAGAGTAGAGGTGCTTTCCCAAGAAGACAAGGAGCCTTGACCCCAGTTGGTATGTTCACTGTACAATGCTTCACAACCATATTTACACATCGTCGGTGTATTTATTTTGGCAAAACAAGTTATCATCTACAATACAAGAAAAAACCCATTCAGTTCCTCACTGTTCCTATCTGTGATACTTTAAATCACCATGACATTTTTGCTAGTGTCTAAGCTGAACCAAGTCTTCGGAGGCTGCTTATTTGGTTCTCTGAATCATGAAGCTGGTTGGAGAATGGCAGGGAGACCAACCATGCCCAAGTCTCCTTCCCACGGTAAGAATACGGAAGATGAAGAGGAGGAGATAGAGGAGCAGCAGCAGGACTGGTGCTCATAGTCTTCCACACCTCAGAAGCATACATGGCTTCTCCAGCTTACCTGCACCCAAAGAGAGCAAATGGATGAAGTTTTACGCAGGGAAGGAAAATGAGAGGTGAAAAAGGATGTCTTTCCCACAATGGTTAGGAAAGGTTGAGTGTCTGGTCAGAAGTCAAATGGAAGAATACACATGACAAATACAGTGCAGGCTGTAAAAGGATGTCCGGAATTACGCACCATGGCAAGCAAGCTGCCTGCGAAGATCCTAGGAATGTTTTGCTTAACAGTAGAAGGTTTTATGTGTTCATCTCATAGGAGTAACAGCCATCGTACATTAGACATTGTGATTTCCTTTTCCTAGTACACAGCCAGGTTAGTTGGTGTGACTTATGGGAAAGTCTATAGTTAGCCAAATTAATGTGTTCAGTAAAATTTCTCCCCCAACTACTATGGCAGCAATGGGAGGCCCTGGATGGGGTAACTCCCACTCTTCAGAGCAATGCAGGATGAATTAAACATCCCAGAGATCCTGATACCGAGGTGGAACTGAACAGCAGAGCTTCTCTACTCTTGCATTCAAACTGCAGGTGAAAGTGTCAGGCCACTCCTGAAAGCAAAAGGCTGTTTCTATTTCCAGATGCAGGAACTGACTAAATGTGTTAACCTTGCCAAATTTCAGCTAAACCACCTCAGTTTGGGCTTTTTGGTTATTTGCAAGATGCTAATAGCTGTATATCCAATCCTGGAAAAGCAAATCTCATTTCTGGAGAGCATTGCTTTCTTTTCCCAAGAAAACATACCTTCTGTTTGTTTCACGTATGCAATAACCACTCTTTAATGAGTACTCTCAATGCATTTCTTGAGAGGAACAGCTTTTGTTGAGACTCCTGGGTGCTTCTGCACACATAAATTACTGAATATTGGAGGAGTTGGTGACTGGTTTCATTGAAGAGGAGAATCTTCATCCAGATACCGGATTTTAGCAACTCTTCTTTCTAGCTGAGTATATACAAATACATCATCTGAGCTCAGCATCACACCTACCTATTGAAACAATTTTAGCCTTTGAAAGTCTAATCTCTTCAAGTATAGAAACCCTGGAGAGATTCATTAATTGCTGGCTTTTGATTAGGTTTATTTTCATTAAGATAAAAAGCAAAGAGGCTTCTTGTTGGTTTTAAAGCTGTGGGTTTGGTTTGTTTATCTAGGAGCTGGAGAATAGCTCTGTTATTCAGGCTTTAATAGATTGTTGAAGTCTCCTTGAAGGAGAGATCCATAATTTATAAGACGGGAGCTATTAGTAAATGCATCTGATTTTCAAATTCAGAGGTATTCTCTAGGAAAGGCACGTAAACTCCAGATTTAGAGATTATGCAGGGTGCCACCAACCAGGAAAACAACCTCTAATCCACAGTGACTGAACTAATAGTGAGATAAGACTTTTCTCTGCATTAATACCACTACTTCTCTTTAAGGGGGTATGTAAAAAGTCTTCTCCCACTCATTCCATTTTCTCTGTGCTTCCTGAACTAAGCAAGATGCACAATTTGACAGGAGATGGGATCTTTTATTAATCTTATCCAGCACAACCAGACACCTTAAATATACCATTGCTCCTACATGCAGTTCCTGAAACAATGAACAAACGGTGGTTCCCTCAAGGTGCACAAACAGCTTTTTTTTGTTGGAATTATAGGTGGGTTTGTGGAGGGGGATGCTGGAAAAAAATCTACAGGCAATTATGTCCCCTTTCCCATGAGAAAAACAAGGGAAAAAATGGCTTGTTCTTGATATAAAGATCCTTAAAAGCTTCAGAATTAAAGAGTCCCTAAGAAATGGTCATTTTGTGACAGGAAAAGATGGGGCACAGGGCAAGAGATCAGAGAGAAAAGGGGAACTGCTCATCATCAGGAGTGAAGAAGGACAGACTGTGCTTCTCCTAAGACAAGGCAGATTCATTCTGGCATTATCTAATTTCTAAGTGCTTGAGTTTGCAATCTTACTGCTTTATTTTTATATCATTTTGTTCTTTTTTTAGGCAAAGCATGGCAGGAAAAGGGTAATATTCTGTACAAGATATAATTTCCTTCAATACTTATCACCAGCAAATGATTGGACAGGCAATCTTTCGCCAATGGCTTAATTAGAGGAAACCTCTATATTTAATGATGTTCCTTAATGTACTGAAGCACACACAATAGCTTGTTGAAGGAGAAAAAGTTGAGTGGTTACTGTCATAGCTAAGGATGGAAGAAAGGTTCAGTCATTAAAGTCATCACAGAAACAATGTTATTAACTATTCAGAAACAATTTCAAAGGAGTTCCCAGCTGATTGACAACGATAACATAATGCAGCAGGCTAAAAAAGACCTCCTCTCCTCACCTGTTTTTATTAACACCCTTATTACCTTTCCCTGACAGGCAGCTTTTCAAGAGCAATCGTCATACTTAATATTGAATACAACTAAGCACGGCAGACTTTGCATTATGTCTTCTGAACCCTTCAGCTGGGATGTGCCATTCAGCAGGAGCAGCCCAGCTGTCAGACACCCAAAAGGACAACCCACTTGTGACCCTGAATGCACTGAACTTGTCCCTTGCTGCCTCCTTCACCTCACTGACCATGCTAAGGGTGTATCCTCCATCGGAATGAAGGCACAAGGGCTTGAGTGGTCATCCAAAACCCAAGACCAGGTTTTAGTGAATCCAGCAGAGATTTCTCATCCAGCAATGGCCTTCTCTTCCCAAAGTTGGCAGCTGGCATGGGAGTGGCCTTGAAAATGCGCCTATCATTCAATATCCAGGGACACAAAGAAAGAAAAGATGGCTTGGGAGAGAGAAAATGGAGTGCTCAAGGACTCAACTACATCAGAAGGGCAGCAATGGTATTTCATGGATATTACTTACTTTACAATCTGTAAACTATACAGAAAGTGCCAGCTGCTGTGAGCTAGGACCATCAAAGGTCAGATTATCATTAAATCATTACAGGAGAGGCTGCTTTTACTTAGCATGTAATAGCTAAACCTAACCACACTCCATATAATCAATAGTAAAACAGATTACTGAAATACTCTTTTTTAACAAATAGTATAACCATTTTAATTATACCACTATTAATTTAACACTAAGAAGTGCCTGAGGATTGCGCAGAATTAAGGTTTAAAGCCTCTGGGCTTTTCAAGACATTTCAGATCTGCACAACACACGTCTCTCTGTGTGTGTATATATATACACACACACATATTTTTTATACATATTTACAAATACACATAGATGCATTTTAAAAGTGTGTGTGTGTTTGTATTCTGAAGCATTTCTTGTCTTTAGATATTTTGGGTGCCTAAAAATGTAATCCCTAGACAGTTTCCTCTCTGAATTGCATCTTGCTGGGATACACGGGAAAAATCCTGGCTAAAATGACAGTTTGTCTCAGTTGAGCAAACCCAGCTCTCACTCTCACAGCATCCAGCCTGACCTTAAGGCTCAACTGGCAGGGCCAGGATCAAGTTAAAGATGCAGGCAATGCTGCCTCTAAAGATATTTTTCTGTCTCCAATTCTCCTCTACTTGTAGCAACTAGTGCTTTTGAGAGGCAATTGGGAAAACAGATGATGGCAGGTTAGGGGTATTTCACTCCTGGAGATGGAGTATAAAGGCAGTAAAGTCAGTGTCAGCCCCTGCCCAGTATCCACACACACACACAATTTAGAATCATAGAATCACAAAATAGTTAGGGTTGGAAAGGACTTTAAGATCATTCAGTTCCAATCCCCTGCTATGTCACCCAAGGCTCTGTCCAACCTGGCCTTGAACACTGCTGGGGATGGAGCCTTTACCACTTCTCTGGGCAACCTGTTCCAGTGCCTCACCACCCTTTAAGAATTTCTATAAAGCTTTTACACATACATCTTTCCACATAAAATTTCCTAAACTACCATGTCTCCAGATGGTGCAGCCAGACAACTCCTCTCTCCATATTGCTCCACAGCCTGTTCACCCAACTCTTCTTTCTCTTTTCTCACATGGCCCTAGACAGAAGAGACACTTTAACTTCTAATAGCTCTTTATTCCCAGCTGCTCTGAACTGTATGGTCCCACTGGTTGAGGGCTCTGTTTGCCCTTGCTTCCTGACCCTGTCTTCCCAACCTGACATCTCCCTACCAGATGCACCAAGCACACCTTTCAGGCCTCAAAACCATCTTACTGAATGAATAAATGCCTCCAGTTTTATTGAATTAATTCTATACTTTGATTTATTGAATAGACTTGCTTTGTAAGCATTAAGCAGGGCAGTGTAAGTCCTGATCGCTTGAAGTCAATAAACACCATTCACAGACTTTGAATCATGTCCTTATTAAGGACATGATTATTATAGATATTTCCAGGATGCCCCCAAACCAGCCTTTTCTCTTCTGTGAGATACAAGGGACTTCTCATGTGCAGAGCACACCTCACATGCTTCCACATTTGGAAAAGTTTCTAGATGCAAGTATATAACCAGTCAAACCCTGGCACTTTTAGCTGCCTACTCTAAACACTGTGTGTATGTGTGTAAGTGTGAGCTTGCACATGTTGTACTTCATACTCCAGAGGGGCACAAGTGACTCATGTTTCACTCCAGGACTCACAGATGCAGGAAGGTATTTGCAGTATTTCTCCTAATGGGTTTCCATGGATGGATAACCTTTCGGCTGAATACTTTAGCATCCTACTTTGCCAGTGCCTTTCCTATCCCTATTTGACCCTGCCAGTCCATGAACATTTGATACTAAATTAAAGCATTACAAAGCCAAGGGATAAATTCTACCCAGGATGCAGCCCTCGCAGACCTTAGTTACATTTCCCAGTGTGAGTGTCACTGTAAGAGCTTTAGGCTTTGCCTTCTGTTGAACCAGAGCCTGAGAAAGAAGGGAGCTTTCATCTGCCCACACAAAGGGGTTTTACTTTGCTTGACATTTGCTTGTGTGCTGGCGTTGTCCTTTAGTTCGAACTACTCCCAGGTATTGACAGAGATGAATATATCACTTGAGGCTTTGTTTTGCTACACTAAACATGCCAAACTCAGCCCTTCTAGACTCCTATTTTAGAAGCTCCCTATTGCCTTCCACCAGCCCAGTAGTTCATGTCCCCACCTCTCTGTTCCTCAACAGAGAAATTAGCAAATTTGCCTTTGCTTTCATAAAATTACCAGCTTTTCCCCCCCTCTCTTGCCCATTTAGGCTCTAAGCTTTCCAGAAAAGGAAAAAGTCTGTGTCATACTATGTCCTGATGCTGCATAATGGAATTCTTCATTTCAGTTGGACTTGAAAAGTCAAGAACAAAACACAAATCATCATTAGTTACAGATAACCAGCCATGATCTTTGCAAATTAATGCTTAGAGTTTAATGAAGAGAACTGAAAAATTGCTGTTCCATATAGGTATTTCTCATGAAACCAGAGCTGATGATAACATCTGCATACACTGTACTAGAAATCCCAGCAATCCTGTCACTTCCAGTGAATGGTCACTGGTCTGCCCATCTTGTCTTAACAACAGTTCACACCAAGCTCACGTGAAGCTCAAAGGCTAAGGTTAATCTCTCACCTGCACCTAAAATCCAGCAGGCACTTCCCATCTAAAGTGATATGAAAGCCCTGGCACTCCAATGGCCAATGCTTTGCATGGCTGAAATATTTACCACCATGGTACAAATGGGGACTCTAAGAACCCCAGGGACCAGATTTGCAGCCAACTTCAGAGAACAAAGAACTGCCCCCCCTGGCTCTCAACACAGCATCACAGTCAAAGGGATAACATCTGCTGGAGAAACTTCACTATCAGAGGCTTCACCAGCCTCACTGCCAATACTAGATTGAAGATACAGTTGTGAGATGAGGATCTGGAAGGCACTGGAGGCCTGTTCTCATGTCACTGCACACTCTGGTGTTCCCAATAACAAGGCAAACTGCAGTTTCATTTACAAAGTCAAAGTTAACTCACAGGACACTTACAAATTAACACGTGTGCTTTGCTTTGGCTGTTCTTGCTGAGATGCATCACTAAATCCAAACCAGTTAAACCAGACAGAACTCTACCAAAGCATTGCTCTAAACCAGAACTTCATCATTCCGCATTCAGAAGTGGGAAATGATACCTGAGGCCAATTGTTCCACAAGAAATGCTTATGTTTAATCACAGGCTGCTTCAAAGGAACTCGTAACAGTTATAAGTATCTTCCTGCTACGCCCTTTCATGGAACAGAATGTATTGCCCTATTCTCACCTTCACCAAGCAAGCCATCACTTTTGGAAATATAGGACGCCTGAAGAACGGGTCTGGTTAGAGCTGAGGATGGGATTGCACATGTCTGCACAAGGGGGAAGGCTACAGAATGAGTGGCCAGAGAGTGGTTGTCTTGTTTGCATGGCTGCTCACAGCAAGTACCTTCCTTCAAGGAAAGTTGTGCTTGGATTAATTTTGACTGTACTGACAACACTGTCTATTTCAATATTAGCAATTGGGAGATAGGCCAAGCAGAAGGAAATATTTTCCTTTCAGAGAAATAAACAGGCTCAGGACTGATCCAGAGAGCTTCTGAGCTCCAGCATCAGAGCAGGAACTTCCTCTTGTGTCCCTAGAAGCTTTGCTGTGCTTGACACAGCTATAGCCAGCTCCACCTCAACAATGACCATCCTCCTCAGCAGAGGCTCGGTCTAGGTTCAGCCAGGGGGGCAAAGAAGCATATTAAGGTGAGCTACAGCCAGGGGACATCAGCTGACGCTTGGCACACATCTGTGGGCATGGACTGGATTAACACCCTCACTCTGCAAGCTAAAACATGCTTAAATGCTTCCTGAATACTGCCTTTAAAATGTGCTCCAAACTCTGTAAAACCATGGACCTGTCCCTGTTCTGTGAAGTACATAACCACACGCAGCTGCTGCTGTCGTAATGCAGATGGGAATGTCTTGTTTTCTGCCTCAGGATGTCCTCCACGTCAAACTCCATCATCCTTTCCAAGCTAGCAGCATTTTGAAGGGAAAATGATCTAGTCAGAACAGCATCTTTGGGTAAATAGTTTCTGGTGTCTTTCTCTGAAGCTATGCTTCATGCAGAACTCTGGCCAGCTTATATTCTGGAGGCCAATATCTAAGAAGACTGCCACAGGGCAGGCAGCTGGGTTTAGTCCTCTCTCGTCTTGCCACGTTTCCTGCTTTGTTAGGAAGAAATTCCTGGTGTAACCCATCAACAAACCTAGATGACAACCCTGGCTTAAGGCATGGAGCAACCCAAGCCTCCCACCTCCAGAATCTAATTTACCTAGTGCTGGAGGAGAACTACTCTCTTACCCTCTGAAAACTAAAAGTTAACCACAGCACTGTACAGTGCACTGTGGTGGGTCACAACCAAACCAGCTCCATCTGAAGTAGAGCAGGATGGATGACCAAGTTCTGCTTATGGCTCAAGGTGTTAGTAAATTATTAGAGCCACAAGCTCCACCTTGAAGTCTTGCTCAGAACAGAACTACAATATGATGAGCTCTAGAAATCACTGCGCAGCCTTCAGCTGTCTAAACATTCCCAATCACAAGAATCAGGCAATAATAGCAGAAAACGGGAGAGGGACTTTTTACAAGAGCCTGTAGGGACAGAACAAGGGGAATGGCTTTAACCTGCCAGAACAGGGGAGACTGAGATGAGCTCTTAGGCAGAAGCTGTTCCCTGTGAGGGTGCTGAGGCGCTGGCACAGGGTGCCCAGAGAAGCTGTGGCTGCCCCATCCCTGCCAGTGCTCAAGGCCAGGTTGGACACAGGGGCTTGGAGCACCCTGCTCTAGAGGAAGGTGTCCCTGCCCATGGCAGGGGGTTGGAACTGGATGAGCTTTAAGGTCCCTTCCAACCCAAACTGTTCTGTGATTCTATGATTCCCTGGCTCCCTATGCTTAGCCTACTCAGCATGTTTATGAGTTTTTTGAGACAAACTACACAATGTGGAAACTTCCAGGGGAGGTTTGGCAAGCTCAAATGCGTACTCTAGAAAGATAGTGCTACACCAGGCATGTGTCTTCATCTTTTGCAGTTCCTGACTGCCTTCCCTTAGCCCTGCTTTTCTGGGCATTAATAGGAATGTCTCTGGCAGCTGCTGAAGAGCTGACTGTGCATGGGGCAGCCAAGTATTCTTCCTGCTCTTTATGCTCTGATTGAACTTTTCTCCTCAAACCATGACACTTGGCTAATCAGCATCATTTACATTTCCATATATAACACTTGCTATTTCTGAGGCACAGCTAAGAAAGTAACTCTTTAGCAAAGCTACTTATATACACGAGAAAACTCAGCACAAAAAGAAGCAGGGGTACGACAAGGAGGAAGGGAAGGAAAGCTGCCTTCTAGGTGGGCAAACATGCTGGCATGACAAATCTTCCCCCTTAACCAACTTATTTACCTCATGAAGGCTCATGACGACAAACTACCTGAACTGGAGCTGATATCCCTCAGCGTCCACTGCAGTAAATTATTGCCTGGCTCTGCTGATGGAGCTAGAGAGAGGTGATCGTGTCCCATAACAAAGAAGAAATGGTAATATCAATCATTTCTTTCCACTCTGCAACCAGACCGCCAGTACAAAGTGCCCAGATTAAGAAGTCAGTGCTATTAAAATAAAACAGCTTTTTCCCTTTTGTTATTTTCTCCCTAAGGTGAACAATGGCTACAAAAAAGCCATATGTTTCCTAATAAATACTAAGCCATGCTAGAATCAGGTAACAGAGTTTATACTAAGTTCTGAAATGCATTTCTGGCAACAAATCCTCATTCAGTTATCAATGAACATTGCGTACTTCATCATCATCCTGCTGGCTTTTCACCTTGCAAAACAACTGTTTATGTTATGTCCCTTCCATTCCCAATCACTGCTATTCCTGCCTTCTCCTCCTCTCAGAGATGACTTCTAAGGTGTACACGGATGGCTACCAAAGCAGCTCTGCTCCTTTGTACTTCTATGGATCACTCTGCAGGGAAGCTTCTCCAGAGGCAGGCTGAGGACAAAGCATGGGAGGCAATGAAGAGTTCCTACTGTCCTGAAAATAGTGCTATAACCAGTTGTAACTCCACTTTGGTAGCTGTGGGCTTAATTACAAACTCCAGAAGGACACAGCTATTAGCATATGCATGAAATGCAGTACACAGCCTTCTACTAGATGCCTGTAACTACCACAAGACATAAAACATAGTTCAGGGAGTGAGGCACAAGGGAAGAGGAGGTCATGCCAATGCAGTACCAAAGTATCAAATGGAAACAGAGCCAGGGAGCAAGATCCCCCCGGTCTGCACCGCTGCACTGAGATCAGCACAATAAATAGGATGCCGTGAAAATGTTGATTAGAAGCAGGCAGGGCTCCTGCTTCACAAAAAACCCTCTGATGCTTATTGAGAGTGAGCTGAGGGTCTGCTCGTTTTGGCACTGCAGGCAATCAACAGGGGGAAAGCGCTGGGAAACCTGCTTCCATCCTCTGCTGTGTCTCAATGTCCCTGTAAGTCAGCAGCTCCCCTCGCAATGTGCAGGCAAGAGACTGCCCAGCACACCCATCCCTCAGGAGCTGTGTTTGACACTGGCTGGCACTGGCACAGGCCCTGCACAGCCAGGTAACCACAGGCATTTATTGGATTGTTTTACTTGGTTAGATACTATTAGAACAGCACAAAGTGCTGTTGCTTTGATCATTTATCATAATCATACTTTTTATCTGAAAAGCTCCAGGTCCTAGACACTTCAGCTATGGCTACTTACAAGGCATTGGGCCTTTTCCTCTCCTCCTGAAGACTGCCTGTAAGCAAGTGTTAGCTCACAAGCTCCAGACAGAGCTACAACACTGGCTCTAACATAGCCCCATAAGATTGACATGGGCTACCCACAGCTGGGTTTGCAACACCTCACATTCTGGTAGTAACATAAAATTACTAAGAGCATTTATCATTTGCTTTCCAGGCAGGTAGAAAATCACAGGGACTCTCTAGACAGAGCAAAGCAGAGCACAACACCAAAGCAAATGTCAGTGATGCTGTTACCACGTACACAACTGCATTCAACTCCTGAGTGCTCTTAGATTCAGATGACTCTTAGTCAAACACACAGGTTCCCTCCCAGTTTTGGCAGATACCATGCTGTTCATTAGGTACTATAATAAAACACACAACCCCTACCCTTCTCTGGGGTTGTTTCATTTTAAGTGATATTTAAACTGTTCTGCTCCCTTAAATCACCACATCCACAACAACTAACTTATTTCATGAGCAGCACAAGAACAGAGAATGAGTGCCTGGGAGACTTCAGGGCAAATGAAAGTTAAAAGGGAAGGCAACTGAGGAACAGGTACTCCTAAACCTTGAATGCTTAAGAAACCTGTCCATAAAGAACAGTGACAAGATAATGGGATGGATCATCCAACTCTTTCTGCAGACACTTCACACAGTAGAAGGCTGGAGAAACAAGGCAGGACTAGGAGGAGGAAGGCTGAAGGTGACAGGCCCCTATCTAAAGTATGCTCTGGAGTGGTGAAGGGACACATTTTCAGTACTGTGGCTCCCAATGAAACTTGTGCCAGCCCACCCATAGAATAAAGCCTGGAGCAGGACTGGCAGAAGGAAACAGGGTGTCCCCAACCCCGGGCCCAGAGGGGAGAAGTAGAACCACTGCAGCTGAAAATGGCACAACACAATGAACCATTTGACACGAGTCAAGGGCAAAGACACAGAGGGCATCAACTCTAGAGCCAAAATGTCAGCCCAATAACAAATGGTGACTTCAAGAATAAGTCTGGCACCTCCATTCCTCAAATACTAGATTTACTGGATATGTTTTAAAAGCATTGGCAGTAAATATGGCAGCCTGACTGACTGACCATAAAAATGTAAATAAAAGAGCCCTAAATTGCATCATTTGGGTAAATATGTATTTATACAGTTTGGAAAGAAAAGCCTTGTTATTCAACTGTTGGACAGCAGCAGCGACACAGGAGCTGTGCTGGTTTATAATGCAAATCATGTAATTTGGGACACGCATTATGTGTATTAAAAATGCAAAGTAAGAGCCCTGTGAAATGCTGTTAATTTGTGGTAGCCACGTTTCAAAGTATAATTTCTCAGGCATTTACATATTTTTTCACTTAAAAAAATAAATTAAACACTATTTAGAACATTTGCCATATCTCATCTGTTGGACCAAGATACATTTGAGCTACAGCAACATGAAAATGTCAATAGAAAAATGGTAAAATACTAATAGCCTTTTTTTAATCAGATAAAAACTAAAGACAGGAGTCTCATATTTCTAATAGGCCAGTTTTAATTACAAACAATCTGATCTCAATCGAATTATGTGATCATCCTCGCCAACTCCCAACCCTTGGAGAAGCATTGATGCTAAGAAAGCATCCAGCAGTAAGAAGCTCCAGCTGGAAGCAGAGTTGTGCTCTGCAGGTCAGCCCCACACAAGCTGGGGCTTGAGCAGGGCTCAAGAGGGACAAAGAATGAGATTTTCCCTCCCTAAAGGAAGGTTTGGTTGGCCCTAGCAGAAGCCTCACAGCTGCTCCAAATCTTGGCTGTAATTGCTTGTTTCAGCTCTATTCCATATGCCCCAGTGAAGGAGCATCCAAGGACAGTGGCTGGGAGGTGCACACATCCATCACACATGATGGTTATCCATTTTTCCTATAGTTACCTCAAGAACCTCAGAGCCATCCCATGCCTGAGATCCCCACACACACTGCTGTGTTTTCTAGAGAGGGGACTGTCTTCTCCCTGCCTACTGAATTGTTAGATTTAATCCCTAAATTTGCAGATCCTTAAACGCATCACGGAGATGATTCTTGGGGAACCAGAGATTTTCTTTTCAGGCATTCTCCTTTGCTTTAATTTTGCTGGAATTGCTCAGAACTGCCCATCTGAACAAGCTGGCATTCAATCCTAGGCAGCTCTCGGCTGTAAGCATCCTTCCTCTTTTAGGAAAACTAAAGGTCTGTCATCACTCAGGCTACACCTGCAATCATCAGTAGCCAGAGGCTGACAGTTCTCCTGTGTAGTACTAATTCCCACAGCCAAGCTACAGAATGGAAATAGGATCCAAGCCCTAATCCAAGCTCTGCTGCAGCAAAGTTGGTACCTAACCCAAGGCAAGCCCTTCTGGCATGTGCCCCAATTGCTTGCTCTCCACCCCAAACCCCATTGCACACAATGGGAGCGAGTGAACCCACGGGCTTTAACAACATCTGGATCATGGCCAGTAATACTCGCTAGCACTCCTGGAGGTTATCACCTAGGAAGTATTATTTAAACCTAGCTACCTTATTCCCAGCAGCATGTCAAACAGTAACCCCTGAAGTGGTGAAGCCAAGCCGTAATCTTTGTCAGATTAACCTTCCTAGAGGCCTTCTAAAATCAATTGCAAACGTTAGCTCTGAAGGCCCAGGCAGATGAAAAGCAGTTTCTACATCCCCCCGCTAACTTTCATTTCAAGTTGCAAAACCAATCCTCAGTCCCATTACAAATCAGATCTGAAAAATGCTGCTTGATTATTTTTTAAAGAGCTCAAACTAGGTCACCAAAAATAGAGTCTCTAATGGGCTAAATGCGGAAAATGACTGCTCAAAATTAACAAGTTTCTGGGCTCCAGCACTACACAAAAGCTTTTGGAGTCGATTGCTTGCAACTCCACAAACTGTATCCTCTGCCACACATGGCAAAACCCCAGCCTGCCAGATGCTGAGCGACCATTTGTGCAAAGTGTAAAGCAGTTTTCCAAATACCATAAAGGAATTTTTATTCTTAGTAAATAACTCTCTAGTTCCTTTTCCCTTCATTAGGAAGTGCTTTATTAACACGGCTCCCGAGGCTGGTCAGGCCAGTGCAGAGGCTTTCTGCTCTCAGACTGTTCTCGAGCACGTAGTGTGGGACAGCATTCAGCCCAACAGACCCACCAGAAGGCACAACTTCACAGGCAACAACAGGCCATATGGGCCATTTTGCTGGGTAGCTCTGATCAGAAGCTCCCATTCTATGGTTACAAGTCCTACACCAGGCAGCCTGCTGAACCACCACATTAAAAGCCATATGAGAGTCAGAATGAAGGGGGATATGCATCTTATTTCAAAACTAGGATGCCCTCAACAGTAATGCCCTCCATGGCTAAGGGCACCATGCATAAGATATGACAGTAACACCAGTGATTGCTGGAGTGTGGTCTTCACTGTGATATTGTGCTGGTTACTTTGGCATCAATACTCACAGCGCTCCCACAAGTCATAGCAATGCATATTCAAACTCTAGGATCTGGAGGATTATAGTAAATAGGAAATGTGCTGGGTTTTGTCAGAGATCCATCATTTGACACACACACACCTCCCATACCGAAACCAGTGGCTAAACCCTAGAGCTACAAGCTGGTCCAAAGTGTGCCTACCGGGGCACATCACACTGTCATACTCCCTCTCCCAAACCAAAGGAACAGCCAGCACATCACCTCAATTCCCTGCAGCATTGCCAACGGCCTCATTCTTAAACCCAGCATTATTTTCAAGGGAGATAAAGCAATATGAGACATACTACTCTGGGGGCAAACTCTGGTTTCCATTTCATAATGGAAGTAGTACCCCTGGAGTGATGTCCAGCCCCTATATCTTTCCTAGGTTGCTTCTCTCCATCTTACTTCGATTTAGTGCAGAAAGCTATGACAAGGGCTCTCAAAGCCATGGTGTGTTAAGCTTTGAGGAAAAAAATGCTATGCACCCTAACTGCTTTCTCCCAACAACCTTCCACCTTTTGAACCAACATTTCTTGTTGATGGAAGTGTTGAGGTGCCTCTGCCCATGGCAGGGGGCTGGAACCAGATGCTCTTTAAGGTCCCTTCCAACCCAAACCGTTCTGTGATTCTATGGATAATAGCAAGTTATGCCAGATTCATGGAAACAGATAGAGAAAACATCCTTCTAAGAAGCACACAGAGGCCTCGGCAGTAAACAGATGTGCTCATGTTTTGGACATGAGTCACCCTCGACACAAGGCTCATCAAAAATCCATCAAAGACAAGGACAGTCTTCCCTCCAGAAAGACTGGTGCAGACATGTATTTTGAAGACAGCCTAGGGAGCAAATGCCCAAAAGCCAGGAAGCTGAAGAAGTACTTTATAGACCCACCTTCGCCAAATGGTTTAGACAAAACATTGAATCTCTGCCTGTTTCTTCTCTGTAATATGAGGATTTTGCCCAATGCCCATGACCCTTGGATAAGGGATGCTTCCATACACGCCAAGCAGGATGCTGGCTTTTCTGCAGCAGCTCTGTCACTCACACCGGAGATCTGTCTTGGAAGTTTTCAAGGCTGAGTGTGTGCTCAACAGCACAAACAGGGCTGATTTGCTTGGCTCTGCATTTCATTTTTGCTGTGCATACCTACTGGATAGCATCTCTCACACAAGCCTCACTCCCCTGCAGACAGAAAGACCTCTGGAAAAAGCAAAGCATCAAAAAACCTCAACAAAATCTAGGATTAAAGCCCAGCCGTATGTTGGAGAGAATGCTACCTCTTCAGATCTGCCACCTACAGAGTGAGCACCTGACTGCACTTGTCCTCTTACATCTTACATGATGGAACAGAACACTAATAACAACATGATGTGAAGTGTAAAATAAAATGAGAGAGCTTTAAATGTGTATTTCTTTGAAAAGGCTTCCTCCCCGCCTGGACAAGAGAAGGCTCCTGAAGGGGAGACCTGAGAGCAGCTCCGGTGCCTAAAGGGGCTGCAGGAACTCTGGAGAGGGACTTTGGGCAAGGGCCTGTAGGGACAGGCCAAGGGGAATGGCTTTAACCTGCCAGAACAGGGGAGACTGAGCTGAGCTCTTAGGCAGAAGCTGTTCCCTGTGAGGGTACTGAGGCGCTGGCACAGGGTGCCCAGAGAAGCTGTGGCTGCCCCATCCCTGGCAGTGTTCAAGGCCAGGTTGGACACAGGGGCTTGGAACACCATGTTCTAGTGGATGGTGTCCCTGCCTGTGCCAGGGGTTGGAACTGAATGAGCTTTAAGGTTCCTTCCAACCCAAACCATTCTATGGTCCTACGATTCTATGAACAAGAGGAAGACTGCAGTACAGCAGCTGCTGTTGGTACAGGCATTTCCACCTAGCAGTGGAAAAGGGATGGGGATGTGGGTGGTTGAGACATACTTTGTCTGTTTTCTATAACAGCTGTGGAATTAGACAGGAACTGAAAATAACTGTTCTGGTGTTGGTTTTAAGGCCCATTACCAAAATTCATGCCTGTTGGCTCACGGTGCAATTTTGGTTTTAAGAGGTCAATAGAAATACTGTGTTACTAAAATTCTATCAGCACTGCTATGTTCACGCACTTTTCCTTTGCTCCCTTCATGCAGGCAGCTGCCTGGTGCTGTATGGAGGAGCCTGGACAGACTCTACCCCCCCCCCCCCCAAGTAAACATAAGTGTGGCTTTCCAGTGTGGGCAGCCTCCTGCAGAGGTCTGCACAAAGTCATCATGGGTTAGGGTGCTACAGTTCCCCCAGAAATGTCTGTGGGATTAACATAGTTCAGACTGTAGGCACTAGTGTCATGTCAGCATACTTGTATGTGTGTGTGGATGCTGTTTAGCTGGCATTCATTTTCTGTCTGCAGTCGTAGGAGTATATGGGGGGGGGGGGGGATTAATTTTACAGGACCACAGCCTGAAGTCTTTCCAGGCAAATCACCCACTGGTTTCAGAGAGAGGATTGTGGCATTTTGAGATTGTTACTCAAAGGCCTCTCTGTCTTCATAGGAAGCTGGTACCTTTTAATGTAGACTGTGATATCCTTGTTGTCACGTATAGAACTTAAGCTTTGTAAGCAACAGGAGCTCATGGATGTGATACAGCAAGAAGGTGGATGAAGTGGATCAGATGAGAATCCAAATCCTCATTCATTAGGGCATCGAGGGAGAATACAGTCACTAAACTGCCCCCATCTCAGCTCCTCCCCTTCTTTCCTTTCATCTTGCAAACAGCACTACCCTTCCTGTTAAGCAAAAGAACCCCAACATCTTCCATTTAATGGTTTTGCACAAAAGCTGCAGCTTTAAACATCAGTGCAGACCTGAAGCACAGTGAAGGGGGAAACCAGAGATCCTCAGTGAAGCTTCAGCAAAATTAATGACTTATACTCTGATTTTACACTGCTAGTTACATAAAGCATTAAAGCTCATCCAGTTCCAATCCCCTGCCACAGGCAGGGACACCTTCCACTAGACCAGGTTGCTTAAAGCCCCATCCAATCTGGCCTTGAACATTTCCAGGGATGGGGCATTCCAGCCCTTTCCAGCTGTTTCATCATTTAGTGCTTTGAAACTAAAGACTTGGAAAATGCAAGTTTTTACCATATGGCAACATTGACAAGTGCTCACTGAACACTTGGAAGCCCTTCCTTTAGAGCTATGGAGTGAAGTTGCACTTTAAAGTTGCACAAGAGAGATGTGGGGAGAGTGTCAGTGCTTTCATTAACCATTTTACTCGCAGGAATACTCATCAATAGCTGCACAGTCAGTTTTGAACTTGGGCAAAGCATGTTCTCTCCATAAAAAGAGTAAATAAATTAGCTTTTCCATCAAAGCCTCTTGTTTTCTCGCTTGAAAAGAGTACTTTTTCATTACTCGGATTGCTTTGTGTGTTAGTTACTGAAGTCCCAAACATTAAATTCCACTCATGAGTTTGAGAAATTCAGTCCAGGAAACTTTTCTTTTGCAGCAACAAAAATGTTCTTTCCCGTGGCTCTATTAGGCACACACATCACAGCACTCTCTCATCTCCCCGCAAAAGCCACCCGCACTCTGGAAGGCCCATGTCCATTTCTCCTGGCTGCTGTCTTTAAACAGGGAGCAAAATCAGCCGATAACAAAACACCAGCATCCAAAGCACCTGCGTGTTTCTGCCACACACCAGGCAGCCGCGTCCTTTTCTAGACAGCAGCACAACATCTTCCTTTCTAATGCAAACTGCCACCCACCCGCATACCACACATAATGACTCAAATGCAAAGGCAGTGGATTAATTATGCCTCTGATGTTCTCCAGGTTTTGTTCTCGCCATTATCCAATTCTGAAAGCTTGGCATCCCTAAAATCCCAGAAGCCTCTTTCAGCGGATGCCTGTGCCTGTCAGATGGTGGGCAAGGCAGGAACACAGGCAGCAACACCGCGAATGCCAACACAGCAGCCCAGTTATGCCATGACGGCATCTGGCCCAGAATCTTTGCATACCATCTCTTTGACCATGTCTCTACTAAAAAAGCTTAACAAAACTGGATCTTCTTAATGTTTTTTCTTCCCCCAGAAACCTATTTACTCCAAGATTAGGGCAAACCTACTCTGAGTAGGTTTAATTAGCAATACGGAATATAAAGGTGACATGGTTTTGCTTGAGGGGATGGCAACAGAGAAGACCATGGTTTGGGCTGAAGGGACCTTAAAGCTCATCCAGCTCCAACCCCTGCCACAGGCAGGGACCCCTTCCACTGGAGCAGCTGCTCCAAGCCCCTGTGTCCAACCTGGCCTTGAACACTGCCAGGGATGGGGCAGCCACAGCTTCTCTGGGCACCCTGTGCCAGCGCCTCAGCACCCTCACAGGGAACAGCTTCTGCCTTGTATCCAACCTGAACTTCCCCTGTTTCAGTTTGAACCCATCACCCCTTGTCCTATCACTACAGTCCCTGATGAAAGGCCCCTCTCCAGCATCCCTGTAGCTCCCTTCAGACATTGGAAGCTGCTCTGAGGTCTCCACACAGCCTCTCCACGATGAACAGCTCAAATATTCTCTGCTTTTCATAATATGGGAGATGCTGCAGCCCCTTATAATTCCCATGGCCTGCTCTGGACTTCCTCCAACAGCTCAATGCCCTTCTTACATTGGGGACACCTGAACTGTATGCAGTACTCCAAGTGGGGTCAAAACCATTCAAGATCAAGTCTCTTTCAAGCATCCCTTTAAGTGCAGTAACTTAAACATTGAGAAACAGTGGGTTTTCTCTCCCCCCCTCCCCCTTTTTCATTTTTAATTAAGGTGAAAATCATCTCAGAAACATGTAGTTAGATACAAAAAACCCATCGCTACTACTGTGCTTTTCAACTTCATTCATGAACTCCAAAAGCTTTCTTCTTCTCTGCAAAGAAGCTCCTGCTTTCATGTTTTTGCCTTGGGCTCTTATTTCTTAATAAAAATAACAGCTAATTCAATCTCGGTGCTCAACTGTTTGGGGCTTCATTTCCTATTAGAGACTAACTTTGGAGTTTTGCCATCATTTTGCTGTGTCTACAGCTTATCTGAATTTTATCGACTACTTTAATTAAAATGACTTGCAGTGCAATACTAATTGATTTTGTGATAAAATAATTAATAGCAATTAATTCAATTTGGGGGTAATTAGCGTATGTAATTTTCCCACCAGCTGTCATTCGCTGCCTCTCAGAGCCATGCCCTTAGGGCAGGAGAGGTCCACCAGCCTTGTTTCTTTATCCAGATGTCCACAGAGGATGCTCATCCCTTTCCCTCATCCTGATGCCTCTGTGAGCAGTCTTTAGTATTCCAAGCACCACTCCAGCATCCCTAGATAACTCCTGTAACACTATCCAGTCATCGCCAGGCAAGATCCCCAACCTCTTCCTGAAAGCAATCGTGAGGTGTTTCCTGCAGACCTTGCCCAGGAAATCCTAAGACACTGCATTTTAATTAACCTCTCAAACTAGAATTGTTTGCCTACTGAGAGCATGCTCTAAAATGAGAGCACACTATAAAATGAAGGATTTTTCCCCCTCCACTTTGGCATACCTGGCGCAAGCCTCAAATCAATCACACATCCCTGTGAAGCACATGAGGATTGTTCCTAAGAGAGCTCATTCAGCACAAACCCACATCAAGTGCCCACTTTTTTTCTATGGGCCTAAAATTACCTGGGGCCTAACATCTTCTTTGTGAACTCCTTATTACAACTCAGTTAATCTCTGGCTTCTGGCTGAACTCAAGGCCTCACTCTTGGAGTTAGGCTGCGGTGGCTCTGCACAGGCAGGTGAGGAGGGCAGGAAGAGACGTGCCTGCACACGCTGTGTGATGCTCAATGTGAGGAACATTCCAACAGCCATTCTGTCAGTGCTCACAGTCCTGCGGGCTGTGAAGCGGTGACCCCGGAGCACAGACAGCCTATGAAGGCTGGTTAAGTAAATTGCTTTAGAAGCGTGTGGCATTTCTTAATACAGTGTCAAACACAGGGACCAGACCCCGGCACAGCGGGTGCTTGAGGACTGTGAGGTTTCCATTTGAAAATCTCTTTCCAAGGCAGCAGCCGAGAGAGATTTTGCTGCTGTAGGTGTGAAGTGGAGCAGAACAGATTCTGTAGTCTCTGCTACCTAAACCCATGCATTGTAAGTAATCCCCTACACTACTGAAAGACACCAAGGAACTAGGAACCCCTGTGCATCACACCATCAAAACTAGGTTGGAAGGGACCTTCAGAGCTCATCTTGTCCAACCCCCTGCAATGAGCAGAGACATCTTCAACTAGATCAGGTTGCTCAGAACCACATCCAGCCTGGCCTTCAATGTCTCCAGGGATGAGGCATCCATCACCTCCCTGGGCAATCAGTGCCAGTGCCTTACCACCCTCTTTGTAAACAATTTCTTCCTCACATCCAGCCTGAATCTCCCTCTTTTAGTTTAAAACCATCACCCCTGATCTTGTTTTAACAGGCCCTGATAACAAATCTCTCCCCATCTTACAGAACTCTTTTAAGTACTGAAAGGCTGCAATATGGTCTTAATGGAGTCTTCTGAACTCACTCATGTTCCACAGTTTGCTGTCCCTAAGGCTCAGCGCTGCCCTACACCCCAAAAACAAGCACAGGACCCTCTAAACCGGTCTCTCAACAACCTCTACTGACCCAAACACAGACAATTTCTGGGTTTAAACCTAAAGCTGTGTTACCTTTGCTGACATGGACACAGCCAAGGCCTCCATGTGCCTCCAGGCGCTGCCCTGCCCCGGCGGCTCCTGCCCCTCAGGGCACACAAAATGGCGGCTGCCGCTCCCCTCATCCACCTCAGCGGGCAGAGGAAGGGGCCTGACCCTACACCAGAACCAAAGGGCTCTTGTCAGAGGTTCTTTTCAGGTGGCAAACTGTAAGAACGAGCTCCAGACAACCCTTAATCACAGCTAGCATTGGCTGAGCACAGGTAAAGCATCACCACGTGGGCAGGAATTGCCCTACCGCAGTGCAAGAGAAGATGCCACCACAGAGGCTACAGCAGGTTGTGAATGCAAAGGATGGTGAATAAATGCACTGGTCCCATGGCAGCAGCCACTTATTTAGAGAGATCGGTGGCACGGCTGTGATCCCCTTACCAACAGCATCCAAATCTGGCTCCAGACACATCACTGACCTGATGAAGCAAGATACCTAAAGGCAAAGCACTTGCTGTGGTCAGGTGTGGTTTAAGCTGAATTCAGGACATCAGAAAGCTTTATGTACATTTTCCTTTCAACTGCTCTACCTTACTAACTGGTTTTTGTTGTGCATTTTTGTGTGTTCTAAAACTCAAGCTGCTGCTGTTCCATTTTCATGGCAGACATATTTCTATCTGCTGCCTAAATCTAGAGCTGTCTTTGCCTACTACTGGGAACTTTTGACACCCCAAAGGTGAATTAGAATTGCTCTGGGAATTGCTTTTCACACCAGCTCAGTTCTTCCCACTGAACGTGTAAATTCCCTTTCCCATGGCTTTTCACACCCCCTCCTGATATTTGTGGTCAGCCTTCAGCAGCTGGTACCAGCTCCTTTGCACATATGGATGCTTTTCAAGTGTTGTTTCCTCCAGAAATAACAGTGGCTGTCTGCAGCATAGTGGCCTGGGAGCATCCTGTCAGTGATCCCAGGTTTATGAGACTGGAACTCACAGCCCATGGGATTTGCTTACTGTTTTAGATAGGCATAACCCAGAGTATTGGGCATGTTTGGATGAAGACACCATGAAAGCTGGCAGCTGCAGAGAAAGCCCACTGCTTTTCACTGCACAGGTTTCATTACTTCCATCGACTCTCTTTAGAGGCTGCACTAAAGCCCCAAAGCATGACACTGTGCTCTCTCGTTGTTTTGATGGGGGAACAAAAGATGCTTTCACCTTCCATTTCATCCTTGCTTCTGCTCAGTTCTGACTCCTCCTAAATATTCCTCTGAACACTAAGGGTGAATAAAATCTCTTCCTGCTTTGATACAGATTATTTAAAATAGGATGAGAGTGACAGAAATCTCATACGCTGAACCTGCAGCTTGGTTCAGCCCAGTACTGACAGTCACAGGTTTCTTTAAGGATGGAAAGGCAACGGGAAATGGATTTCAAGCTTTGAGCCAAAACTGCTCCACTGACCCAGGCACTGCCTCTTTGTTTTATCTGTTTGACTGATACTTCTGTTTCTCCTTTTCCTGAAGGAAAACAATAATATTTTGGTTGACCTCTGACTGAAGTGTTTCTGATGAGCTGCATTACCTTGGGTCAGTTCAGTTCATCCTTAACTTGCCAACATGTTGTTCCATAGCACTTAGAATTTACAGCTTTGCTGAGTTTTAAGCTTAAGTTGCAACTCGGACAATACCACAGTGCAGCTGGTGCCATTGCACCCCACAGCACAATTCACTTCTTGCCAATACATTTATGTACGGGCGTTTCATTCTGCCAAATTTGTGGCTATTTTACCTTGTCATTCCAAACCAGGCTTACCATAAATGTTGAAAGAACCGAATTTTCCCCTAAGGCTGGAATATCAACCTTGCAGTTTCCATTGCTGCTGTTAGCAGGGATGTCGTCTGCTGCTCTTCAATAGTTCATTACCCAAAATCAGTTGGCAATGCATACTTGTAATAAAAACACCCAAATAGACCTGCCAAGACTGAATGACCAAAGAATTGGAAGAAAAAACCCATCTGGCATTCACTGACCCTGCAGCTAGTGAAAATCAACACCAAGGTGATGGCAGGAGGAATGAGGTGTGACAAGATGAAGAAGTACCTCTATCTTAGTTACAAAAGAAAAATCTATGAAATGCTCAAGGAGATAAATAGAATCAGTTTCATGCAAGAATTATCAAGGTCTTATTAGGAGAAAGCATCATTCCCTTCTCCTTTCCTCTCTTTCTCCACCCAAGCCACTAAATAGATGGAAACACACCACAAACTGTGTGAAATGGAGAGATTCTGGCCAGTTCAGCAAGCAGAAGTATTTTAACTGTAGACAGTGATCCAAAGTAAGCCCTTCCTTTTCCAGTTTTCCAAATTAGTCTTTAATGAGATTACAGGAATTGAACAGATTTTAGACTCCTTCCACTAAGCAGAAACGGTGTTAAAAAAGGAATCATGACAATTACACAGATGTTCTGTTCTCCTCCCTTCGCACAGCTCGCCAACAGATTCCTCACCAAGAACGTCTAAGTACCTAATAGAGACACAATTATCATTACTGGGACTCACTCTGCCATTCTTCTTCAAGAAGGCTCTTGACAAAGTCACCAGGGAGCCCTAGGCAAGGGCCATGTAGCTATTCCTAAAGCTGACTGTACCGCATGCTGACAGAGGAGCACCACGTCTTGAAAGAGGCGAGTACATGAGGAAGATGAAATTTTGCACGAGACTAGTCAAAATAGATTGAAATAATTAAAAAGGGCTGGGGGGAAAAAGAGATTGAAAGGAATATAATGAGCTAAGGCACTGGAAGTAACTGTGAGTGGAACAAGACAGAGGCAGAAGATGTGTGCAAGATGATGGGATTGCTACCAGTGAGCTGGAAACATCATAAAACTAACACGTCCATTATTTATTCACCCTTTGAATGGTAAAATTTAGGTTCAATATTACCAGCCAGCAACAAGTGAATCCCAGTCATTTATTTAGGGCACCCTTCAATATGGAGCTGTGAGGGTGGGGAGGCACTGGAACAGGCTGCTCAAAGTGAATGCCCCATCCCTGGCATTCAAGGCCAGGCTGGACAAAGCCTTGGGCAACCTAGTCTGACATGAGGCATCCCTGCCCATGGCAGGGGGTTGAAACTGGATAATCTTAAGGCCCTTTCCAACCCAAATCAGTCTTCTATGATTTACAGAAAAAGTTTGGCAGACTTAGTTGTGACAAGTCTTTTAGGGGAAAAATAACTAGCTTGTATCCAACACCTCTTGGGCTATGATTGGACCATTTAAGACAGGGTCTGTAATGCTGTAGATGATGCAAGGTATTTAAATCTCCATTAAGAGGCTCTAGATAGTCACTGAAATGTTAAGGACTAGAGCAAGCTGAAAATTTGACACAGGAGGCTCAAGCTGAATCAACCTGTGGAAGCATTGCAAGTGGTGACCATGCCCATGCCAGGCTGGCCACGCTTGTGGTACTTTGTGCTTCAAAGTGCTCTGCAAGAATAATCTCATGTATTTACATATACCGTACTGAAAACACAGCTCCTGAAACACAGACTGTATATTTACAGTATATTTATGCGCACGTGGCATTGGCCCTTTTCTCCCACACCCCAAAACACTCCCCAAGCCCTTCCCAAACCAGCAGCCCTGCACAAGTCCAGCTCAGCCCTCACAGCCCCACAATTCAACATTTCCAGTTACTTGACACATATGCTTAAGCCTGGAGCCATACAAAGTGTGACTTCCCACAGTCTCCTAGTCCAGAACCACCACCACCAACCAGATTTATGAGGCTAGCATGGATTCAAAGCCACAGTTGATCAGAAGCAAGCTTTGAATGTAAGCCACAATAACTAAGCTAGTTCTGCGAAGCTTCTGATAGATGTGGTCTCTCCTCAAACCATGAAATCCCATGGACAAACTTCAGCTTGTCATAACCTTTAAAGAAATACCCAAATGCTCTCCAAGCACAAATCTCTTTGGAGCAATTTGAGAGCATCATCCATGCTAACAGTTATCAACTTCTTCACGCCGCAAACTTGAGTTACTTGAAGGTTATCTCAGTGCAAGAAGAGAGGCACTCAGACATGAACACCAAACTGAGAAGCAAGTGACTTCCCCAAGACATTCCTTAGAAACTCTGGAGCAGGTCACGTCAGGAGCAGTGAACTCCCCTGCTCAGAGCTTCAAGGAAAAAGTGAACTTTCATAAACACCGGGAGTCACTTCAGTGCTACATTCCAAGTGCCAAAAAGTAGCTCCAGCCAACAAATAACCCAAGAGTAAGAGCTGGGTTCATTTGTATTGATTTATCATCACATATAACAAGTCCTGACCTAACCCCACTGCAGTCAGCCTAACCGCTGCTGACACTGCACCATATATCTTTTCCCTGGGTCTTGGCTTGAAGTCCAGAGGCACTTTTCTTTGGAAAAGAGCAGATTTGATTTTGATCACAAATATCTTTGCATGATTCACTGCCCCTTCTCACAGCCTCCTGAAGCCTTTATTAGTCTGCAAAACGAACACAGGTAATTGCATTTTATTTTGCTCATAGCTTTGTTAACTCATTACAAGAGTATAAAACTGAGCACTGGCACTCAGAGCTATATCCTGAGATCAAAGTCACGCACTTTCTCTAAGTCTCGAGTTTTCTTCACACAAGTGAGTAAAGAGTATAAAGTCTCTTCTCACATTTATCTCTGCAAGGACTGTATCTGAAAGAAAGCCTGTATTTGTGCTCCTGTTCAAACCCTAACTGAAACACCAGAATGACCATGTTCTTTCCACCTTGTCCACTTCAAACTGACAGAATACAGAGGTAAGGGTAAATAATCTCAGTCTTCAGGATCCCCCCAAGACATCTGAGCTGAAATTAGGAAGATCCAGCCTTTCCTTGCCTCTCATTTGGCCAACTTCGGTATGGTTCTGCCATGGCTAAAATATCTCCCACGAGCCTCTTGGAGGCTTCCTCACTATTTGATCTGCTCAGAGCACAAATACAAAAGGCAGCTTTTGTGCTTCCACAAGCAAACAGGTTCAATGGAGTCCTAGAGAGTACCTGAAAATGCAACACAATCTGGGAAGCTTTAGCCCAAATCCAAAGCCACTCAAAACTACCTGCCCAAGCAAAGGGAAATAAAGCCAGTGTCACAGAAATCTTTCCTAAAATACCATAGGATCAGCCAAGGGGACTGGAACACTGATGGCTGCTGCTTGTGCTGAGCTCTAAGCTGACACTAAAGCCAACCAGGCAGAGATCAGTGAAGCTGCAGCCGTCTGTGGACTCACTTGAGTCATGTTTGCTGAAGGGTGGAAGCAGCAAAGTCGACTGCTTCAGGCTCCCACAGCCCACGCACATAAAAGACCAACTGCTGCCATGGACTCCAGGGACAAGAGATGTGTCTGAGCTGACATTTGGCTTGGCCCTCATGAAACAGGGCTGCCTTGATTAGGTTTGTACTGACCAGAGCAGTCTTCTGAGGCCAGGCAAGGAATAACATCTAAACAACCTGCACAGTAAAGCGTGTTGCGCAACTCTTTGCTGGTGGCTTGGTAAGGAAGCTCTTATTCTTTCACAGGGATGTAACGGATCAAAGGCACAAAGAAGGTATCTATAAAAGAAGGCTAAAACCAGATTTAATCTATAGCTCACTTTTTCATAAGCTGATTTATCCTATAGTGAAATGCAGCTTTTGCACTGTAAGTGTCCACTGAAATAAGACTTCTGAGTAAGCCCGTGAATTATATGGATGTAAATTGATCAGAGAGTGAATTAAGGTAGTAGTGGGCACAAAACCAGCACAAAATGAAAATAAATCAGAAAAGCCACCCAGAAATGGGGTATTCAATGGAATGTAGGGACAGGATAAGGGGAATGGCTTTAACCTGACAGAGGGAACACTGAGATGAGCTCTTAGGCAGAAGCTGTTCCCTGTGAGGGTGCTGAGGCGCTGGCACAGGGTGCCCAGAGAAGCTGTGGCTGCCCCATACCTGGCAGTGCTCAAGGCCAGGTTGGACACAGGGGCTTAGAGCATCCTGCTCTAATGGAAAGTGTCCCTGCCTGTCGCAGCAGGGTTGAAACTGGATGAGCTTTAAGGTCCCTTCCAACACAAACCAGGCTGGGATTCTATGATATTCAAACAGCCTAACACAATCTCACATGGGTGGCCTGAATCCTTCCCCAAAGCAATACCATCTGCTAACCAGGAAAATCATGCAGGCATCTCAATTTGCTGCTGCTGCTGGTACTCTTTTATCCTCTTGTTGTGGTACATTGCAAAAGCAGGTATCACGGGACCTTCTTTAACAAAATCATCACCAGATTTGATAGAGACACTGTTGTAAGAATTAGAGAGCTGTGAAATAGTTACAAAAGCAGTTATGGATATTTTCCATAACTAAAAAAGGTTTTTCTTGAAACACTTTTATTCCTCTGCAGGGAAATTCTGTCAGCCTCAGAAATAATTTCTAACAGAAAATAAAACACCTGGACCAAGTTTTTTGTTTTGTTTTCTTCTTGGCTTTAAAAATCTGTAGAGATTTGAGCAGTCAATTTTTTGCCTTTCCCATTTTTCAGGGTTGAGTTGGGGGCGGAGGGGTTGGCAGGGGAAAGGATACCTTAGACTCTGCAGATACCAACTGATGTCCCTGGAATCTCTCCTCTGGATCACTACAGTTGACACAAGTTCTAATCTGTCCAACTGTTTCATACTTCAGAGATCTCATCACACCTATAGGGACAGAGACTTCTAAGAAAGACTCTTTGGAGACTTCTTCAGTGGCACTATCTTCGGCAGACACATTTCTAATCTATTCCTAAACCCCATAAGAGAGTTTTCTATGGATCTGATACAGAGATATATTGCTGCCAGCATCTATAAAGCAAGTTGTTTGTACCACAAAGACTTACATACAAAAACACAGTGAAGAAAGTGAAAATACTCTCATACAGTCTACAGAATTAAGTTAAAGCATAATAAATCCTCACATAGATGCTTCTTTATGGGTAGGAAGGAAGGCTTGAGTTCAGGTGGGGTGACTTTGAGACAAGGTAATGGCTGACATCCCTGTCTCTTGCTGGTCTGTGGTCTTTCAGGGAATCACAACTTCTAACATTGTCATTTCAGAAGGAGCTATGGAAATTCCCATACCGTGTGTCTCTGCACTGTGCTTTTAGGGTGCCAAAAAGCCTTGTTGCCTTCCCAAGGCACAGGTGCTGTTCGGGGTAGGTTATCCATCATCTACACAGCTTCCAGCTCCTACAATTAACCAGGATGCACATGTAAGAGTAACAGAAAACTTTCTTTCAAATGAGGGCTGCTTCCCCTCCCCATACCCTGGCTGCACATGAGACAAGAAAACAGCAAGGAGGAGGAGTTAAAAATCTTAGGAGAACCTAAGGCAAATATGCTTTGTTTGGAGTCATTACCTGAAGAAGCAACACGAACCCAACAATCACTCTTACTGCTTTCAGAATGCAACATACCCTGGCAAATGTCATCGACTGACAAGATGAGGTTTTAAAAGGGTAAGGGCAATACCAAAAGAGGCCACACATCCGGCCTAAACCACCAGTTCTTAGAAACAACACCCAAAGCTATAAATCACATCTATTTGGTCATTCAAATCAAGATCACTTGATCAGTTTTGAAGGACAGGAACTGAGTGCATGAGCTATTTTGGAGGTGCTGAGTCGCACCGCAGCTGACGGTGCTGCCTCCCACCCCACCGGCTGCTCTGGCAGACCTATAGCTGGGAAGAGGAAGAAACCTTTTCCCTCTTCTTCAGCCGAGGACCATGGAAACCATTTCCTATCAAATAACAGCAGTAAATCGGGATCAGAAGGTGCTGCCTGCACTATGAAACCCTGTGGGATTGTTTCCCAACTGCCCAACATCAAAGAGCATCCTCGATAAATACAGACCTCGCACTTGCTTCATCTGACACCCTGAGCCTTTACCTGACTCTTTTTTGTGATCACTCACTGTCCCCTCACAGGATCGAAGAGAAAAAACACATTTATTGCTTTTGGTAAATACTTCTTACCCACCCAAACAAGTGCTTGAAAGAGCCTCTCACGACATGACACTGCTACAGTATTTTCTCACTGTTTCTATACAGCCCTGCTCTCTGCCTTTGGAAAACACAAGGTTTTACATTACACCTTCTCTGCACCTACTGGATTCTTGTTTTAGCCTGTTTTGTGAGGCACAACCCTGACAAAGGAATGTTTTATGAAGCAAAAGCAATCCCACTGGTCACAGTTGCTGGTAGGCACTGGAGTGGCCATTTGGCAAGTGGCTGCTGAGAGCCCTCCTCAACCCACAATCTGAGACGTTGCTCCCAGCTTCTGCAGGGTGAATAAAGATACACAAACAGAGAGGAGAAATGCAAGGAGTAATCCAAGCTGGCAGTGTTTCAGATGAAGGGCAACACAATTTACCATTTGCTTGTAATTACTGCCACAGGATTCAGGTAGCCCAGAATTTGTCATTGCTTCTATCGACCGTGTTCCCAAAAAGCATTTTGCTGGTGGAGCTTAAAAAGACTTCCAAGAGGCTGGATGCAAGTGTCTGTTTAGGTACCAGTCTGTCACTGAAGCTAAATGGATTTAAACTGGCTCAGTCACAGGCAGAGGCACGGAAAATACATCTAAAGCCACAATGGAAACAAGCAGAGAAATTCCCCTGAATGGCTCCAAGGCTACCACATCTTCCCTGGTGAAAGCAGGCTGGACACCAGCCCTTATCACAGCCATGAAATGGGATGGAGGAACAGCACATCCCCTCACTCCGCAGTCTCCTTTCTTCCGGCACCTCTAAATATTTATTGGAGCTGATAGACCAGGCGCTGCGCTTTAGCTGCTCTGTGGGCATCTTTATCGTGCTTTTCCACACAGGAGGATGCTAATAATTAGGATCCTTCTGGATTTTGGAAATACTTGCCCATTTCCAGCACACAGGGCTAAACCACAGCTTTAAAGAAACAGCTATCAGTGACTGCTCTTAGCCCAGGAACGGGTTTACTCTACTGAAACCTGATGTTGGCTAATTCACATGAATAACAGGTAAGCTGCAGAGAGGTTCAAAGAAATCCCTGTGGTTTAGATGCTTACCTGAACTACCCTGGCCTCTTGTGTCTGATGGGCTGCAGCAGAAGCTCTTTGCAAGCACCTGAAGTTCTGAGAGGTGCAGATGAAAGAAACCAACCCTCAACTTAAGCCTCTTGCTGTATGTACTTCTCCTGGGTGCTCTTTATTACCTGAACTGCAGCAGTGGCTGGGTGTGACATAGACACAAAGAGAAAATCCCTCTCTTGGGCAACTGGTAGTCAAAGACATAAAAACATGAGCTGCAGCAAGCTCTTGTGAGAAACAGTAAAAGCTCGGGGATGAACCTGAGAAGCAGCATCAGCCAGGGATAATGTACTCATGCTTCCCATATTAAGGAATTACTCTGCCAGTGACGAGTGCTTAAGGGAGATAGGAATTAAGGCCAGACTGCAGGTTTCTGGGCTTTCATCAAGAGCCCCTCTCCCACTCAATGGATGGAAGCAGCATCTGAAGGACACCTGGATGGAAGGGCTGGTAGGTTACATAGCATAACAGAGTGAAAAATGATGGGAAGAGTGAGGTTAAGCATTTCCGAGCCTTTAAAAAAGGCTGGGGTCTCCCTTCAGCAGAGGGAACACCCTGGGACAGAGCAGACAATACCTCTCCCGCTAACAAGCTGTTTTCAGCCTTTAGTGTTCCGAGTGAGTTAACCTTCCTGAAGCAGTCGGCTCTGCAGCAGTGCAGGCACCTTCTCACATGGCATGTTTTCTAGCAGATCAAAACTGGTGTTTTTAAAGTCTCATTAAATACATATGCAGCTGACAGACATTAGCACACATTACAGCAACGCGACTGATGGTGGAGACTACACAGCCAGCCTGATGCGCTGTCCCTGATTTACCCCAGCTCTTGCAGCAGGCTCTTTGGAGTGTGTGATCCCTTACAGGGGATTCACTGTAATACCACAACACAAAACCAGACGAGTCAAAGGCAGAATGTCAGGTCAAATTTTCCAGGCTTAACTCAGGATTTAATTGCATTCAGAGGTTTAAGTCACACTATTACAGCCGTCTTTAAGGTAATCTCCTCCTGTAGGAGGGGGTATATATGTGTCACACACAGGTACACCTGCTAACCCTCTGTGCTTTAACCACCTCTCAGTACAGCTGCTCTTAGACCCCTCTTTTCCTCATGCCTTCCTGACTGCTGCTAAATAATCAGTTTAGCCTGGAAGTCAGGAACCACAGGCAGTGCTTGAGTCAAGGCATGGGACTCACCTCCAGCTCGGCTAGAGAAACCCATGGAAATCTGCTACAGGGATTTAACAGAGGGAGATGCTCGGAAATCACTACAGTTGGGAGCAGAAGTTTATGGGAGCAGGGCACTGGCAGTCTCTGCAGGATTCTGTGTGTCTAATTAGGGGTCAATGGCTAACCTGAACAGCTTTGAGAGTGCAGCCTATGTGAAACACAAGGTACACGGTTCAGATCCTTGCTGTGCGCTCACCTTCACTGGAGCAGTAAATATTATTAGTGATACAGCTGGTGGGCATCATATGCAAATGCTTCCAAGGGAGAATAATGCACTGGATTTTCATGGTAATACCATGTTGGTGGCTCAACACAAAGGTAGCAGAGGGACAAGCAACCAGATCCACCACTGGAAGGAATAAAGTGGAGGCAAAGGCATCTGGAAAAGCAGCACCCCATGAAAGAAGGCTTGGCTGCTGCTTCAAAAATACTACAGAACGCATAGGCAGCACCACTTCTATAGGCTAAAATATTGACATTTTGAGCCAGGCACCCACCAACATACCTCATAGGTGTCACAGAGAGACAGAATGGTTTGGATTGGAAGGGACCTTAAAGCTCATCCAGTTCCAACTACTGCCACGGGTAGGGACACCTTCTACTAGAACAGGTTGCTCCAAGCCCCATCCTGAACACTGCCAGGGATGGAAAATAAGTAAATAAGCTCTCTTTTACTGCAGTACTGCAAGTTCATGGCTCCAAGACCAAGGATCCTTTGGTGCGACCATCAGAGCACCAGCCTGGACCTTCAGACATCCCCTGCCATCCCTAGCACAGCTTGGGCCTTTCTCTCCCTGTTTCCCAACCTCTCAAGCTCCTTGGTCTGTTTGGACTGAAACATCCCAGAGCACAATTCCCTCTTCCAAGATAAGGTTCCTTGCTACAAACTTAGTTGAAGCTCTTTGGACTATACCATTATACAAATACTGTACAAATACATAGGACCCATGGTGTTATCTTGTGCATTATTTCTGGCATGAAGAATCCAAATTCTCCCACTCAAAGACAATTATCTCACTTGTTATAATAATTGTTTTTAAAGCACTGAGCCTTCTTTAGCTGTTTGGACCAACTTGTTCAGCAAATAGTGAGATAACTGTACCCTCTCAGTGCCTTCTGCTGGAGGCAAATAAACACCAGAATGAGCGAGAGGGGTGGTTATGCATGCTGGTTGGAATGGAGCCCATCATCCCAACATCAGCATCACCCCTGCCTTTACGGTGCTTGGGTGGGTATTTATAGTCCCAGCCCTCCCCTGTCCTTTGGCAGAGGAAAGGTTTCATTGAAGGTCTCAGCTTTCTCCTTTTTGGAAACTTAACCCTAACCACACATCAGCTCTGAAATGAATACTCAAAGTTAACTCTTTGGTTAAGCCTGGTGGCATGTAGGATGCTGCAGATGCAATCCTGCGGAGCCCATTTCCACCAGCGATAAAACATGTCCCATCTCCTTTCCTAAGTCCAAATTCATAGAGGACAGCACAAATGTCTTTTAATCACTAAATATTCCTCTCATAGAGAATGCTCTCCATTTCAGGGGGTCTGTTTCAGTTCATTTTTCAATTTAAAAGCCCCCTACCTACTATTCATCAGCATCACAACAGGAGCACCCTTGGATAATCAGACAGAAATGGGTTAAGCATAGGAAGAGCTCTGACAGCCTGTGGGAAGTAGGCTAAAATCCATAATAATCACAAAAAACAAACTCAAATCAAGGTAAATCAACAAAAACCATAATAGAAAAGGTGCAGATTAGAGATAATCAGCTATTATCGCAGAGAAGCAATTTCACACCAAAGATGGAAAGAAGGGAAGGCAAAAACCGACTTCCAACCCTAGGAAGACTCAATGTGGTTCACGTGGGTTCAGCATTTTCACTGCTGACAGATCTAAACCCTTCCTCAGGCTAGAACAGAACACACTGGAATTGCTTGCTAAGGTCTACAGCCCAGCTGAGGCGGCTCCAGCAGCAGATGGGTGCTCACAGCTCAACTGTAGTGCTCCAGGGACACCTTCCACGAGAGCAGGTTGTTCCAAGCCCCGTCCAACCTGGCCTTGAACACTGCCAGGGATGGGGCAGCCTCAAATATTTTCCCCATCCTTTGGTTTGTGTTATACCAGACACCTCTTGCTCTGGAATAACCACCAAAAAATGACCTTATAAGACACCCAAACATTGACATTTTTCTGTATCTGTGCCTTTTCCTCAGTTTCGTTTGGTCACGTTGCTAAATTCAGTGGAGGTGCCCAAGGTGCTTCTAAAACATTGCAGCTGGGGTGTCAAAAGTATCAGCACCCACTCTATTTCTTGCAAAACCCCACTAGAAGAGAGAACAATGTGCCAAAGAGCCTACTAATTCGAATATAACTGAAGGCCTTAAACAGCTTCCCAGCACCCAAATACTGTGGCTTACAAGCAAACAAACATTATAGAATTAACAAAGAGGTGCCAATCTAATTAAAATCAATCCACAGATATCTCTAAACACCAAGGGAGCCTGATTACTAGCTGTTTATAGTAGCTGCTTAAGCAAATTGTGGAGGAGTAATAAGTCTGATCTTGTCACTTGCCAAGAAAGTCCTTTTTTTTCCTACCTCCAAAACATTCCTTCAGCTTCAATTCATTTGAAGTTCCCATTTTAAAAGAAACCAGCATCTTTGGGGGCACAATTCCTTCTAAATAGCAGGTTTTATTGAGAACAGGCACATTATAAGAGTGGTTGCTCTTTGTGTCATCATACACCCTTGAGGGTGCACACAGGGTTTCTCTTGGTAGAGAAAGGAGGCAGTGGTGTTGAAAACTGCGTGGGACTCCAGCAATGCTTCCCTCTAATACACTGGCTGCTTTGTTGCTTCACAACAGTGTTGCTCACCCACCTCCAAAATGAGCAATGCCAGAGCTAAGAAAGAGGGCTGCAAGGAAAGAAAAGCTCATCAGTGCTCAGTCAGATGCTAACTATTGCTGGAGAGATGCCCTGAGATACACAAAAGGTGGCAGGTAACAGACCTCCTAAGACATGATGGTCTGATCCATTCCTGCAAGCTGACTATGAATGTGAATGGTGGTGGCTGTGGCTGAAGAACTGCAGCACCAGAGCACATTTGGCTCATTGGGAACACGCGAAGCATCACACCCTGAACAAAACAAGGAGTGTTGGTTGGGTTTTTACCCAGCTTCTTTCCAGGCAATTCAAGAATGGCATTTGCCAAAGGGAAAGAAGACAAGAGACCAAAAAGCAGAGAACGGAGAGAAGAATGAAACTGGGGCCAAGAGATAACACTTTCAGGAGGAAAAACCATTCTTCAGCAGGACACCCACTCTAAGCTCAGAGAAAACCAGCTGCTGAACAGAGATCTTCTGTAAGTCAGGAGGAAAATGATGAGTCTCAGCCAATTCTCTACACACCCTGAAGTTTAGTATATCCTGAAAACTCCCAAGAGAAGTGCTGAGATGGAGCATGGAATGAAGGTGTTTCTTCCATTGCATGACCTGTGTATTACAGGACTGGCCTGAAGAACCTCCTCTGGCAAAAGCACTGAAGGGCAAAAACTGAAGCAGAAGATAGAGGCTGTGCTCAATACTCTTCAGAATCAAGAAATCTTTAAAAAGATGGGGAACAAAAGACAGCAGCCCCAAAAGCCAATTTGAGGCACCTGTTCTGGACTGTCTGGAGATCTCACAAGGCCAAGCTCATACACAGGACCTTCTTGGGCTGCAACAGACACCAAAATGCATGAGACACCCTCAGCACTAACATACCCTTCCTATGCTGCAATACAAAACCTTACAGCCCAAAAAGTCTAAGGGAGGAGACAGCAGAACTCATGTCCCTGCTCTCACCCCTGTAATTACATATCTGTGCCTGAAATACTTTATCATTATTAACCACAGGATCAGCAGCCCCAGGGAGATGCCTTCAGAGATGCCCATCTCCGCTCTCCCCACCTCCTCCTCCCTTGGCCAAGCCCTCAGGCAGCAAGAGCAGGACGTGCAACCTCAGGCTGTGTAGGGCCATCTGCAGTCCCAAACAATACTGAGCTGAGCAAATCACTCACTGGTGCTCTTCTGGGTGCTGAGTAGGAAAGTGAAGTCTAGAGGCTCATCTGTGGTGCCGCCCCTCCCCTGCAAATGGCACAGCTGCTGCAATGCATTTGTTTTTAGAAAGCGGAGAGAAAAGAGTTTTTTCGGTCTCCAATTCACAGAGCTTTGCTTTTTCCTTTTTCTTTCTCCCAAATGTGCAAAGTGCTTTGTGAATGGGCCAGCTAAAATTATTTATAATGAGCTAATTTCCATAAAATTGGGCTAATTAATTTCCATGCTGCCTGATGAAAATTGCTAACATCGGCTTTTTACTGACAACCCAGGTCCTGCAGCAATCTCGCGCCCATCTGACTGGAAGGAGGTCCAGGCTGCATCCTCAGCTAGTGGAAATCAGCAGATACCTCCTAAACCAAACTGAGTAGCATGCTCATTTGCACAGGGAAAACACAGTTCGGGCCACTTCACAGTTTCTATGGGGGTAACTGTGTTAGCCACAGTTCAGTGCGTATATAAATAGGGAGGCACAACAGAAGTTTGCTCTTCAAGCTGCTGAAAGAGAAGCAGAGACTCAGCTCAACTAAAATGCATTTGTTTTCCATTGGATTTAGGGAAAATCTCCATCTTGGTGCAGCAGTCAACTGGGAAGTGACAGGAGGGGCAGCTCAGAGGGCCAATGAAGAATAACCTTATGGGACTGCTTCAGTGCCTTGAGGTTTCACTAACACCAAGGGATAGGTGTGCTCAAAGCTGCTTTGCTGATGAACATTGCCACTGAAGGGATTAATATTACCCTTTTTAAGACCATTTCACACAGTACCAGTGGATGTAAGTCCAGCTGTGGCTGAGGACAGTTGACTTTGCAATACGAAATGCTGATGTCCTACATCAGTGGGATGTCACAGGTATAATGAAAGCAGTATCTGGCTGGTCTCAAAAGCAGAAAAATGCTCCTTGTAGCACCCTTTGTGTTGTGGGTTACACTTTGACAACATTTTCTAAATCATGTTAAGCTTCTAGTCCCTAAGCCCACACACCACCAAAGGCAACTACTACTGGCATTTAGAAAGATATCACTGAGTTGTAACATGAGCTTCAGATGCTTCTTGGACTCCTAAGAAATATTCTATTGATACTCTCATATTGCTCCCATCTGTGCTTCCATCTGAACTCTTTGCTGTAAGCTTAGAGGTGTAAGTCTGTGACTGTCAATTTGGAATGTCGACATCCACATCTCCAGCCCTTCCTGACAACATGGACCATCTTTTCCAGCCAGAAAGATCTTGCAGGTTAATGTTCACAATCAACTTGTTTATTGTACCACGGTAAAGCTAACTAAGGCAAAATCAAATGACTTGGTTTTCATGTCTTAACACTGCTAAATGATACTGTATCAAGCTAATTTTGCCTCAGGCTTATTAAACACAAATTGAATTTGGTGCTCATCAGATACCAAGCTGGTATGCAACATGGAAATGGGTGATCTGCACTGACTGCTGTAAAATAAAGTAATTGTATTTGTGCAAGACATATCTTCTAAAAAGCCCCACAATTACTAGTAGTGACACAATAGCTGTAACTTACTGGATGCTGCCTAAGTAATTTATCTGCTCTTGGCCTCAGGCCTATACTTCCAAATGATCTACATAAATTAGAGGGCAAATGTTTCTGGTTTTGAACTTATACTGTGCTCCATCACCTTGCAGACATTGGGCTCTGCATGGGAATGTGCAGCTTCTAGGATACCTCTTTCCAGCAATACTGTTAGAAACATGTGGAGATCCAACGTGTACAGGACAGAATGATCTGCCCTACCACAGAGGCACCATCCTAGGCGAAGGCTGCCCCAGGTACTGGCAGTGCATGTCCCCTATAGAGCAACATCTGCCAGCAGCTACAACGTGATGCCCACCTCCAAAATCCAGATGGGCAGCAATGCAGGATGGTGTTGTAGCAGGGGAAGGGGTGAGGAATGTCATGCTGATACGTGGGAGCCTTTATGCACTTCCCTGTCTGAAACAGGCCCAGCTATGTGGTGCCTCCAAGGGCAATACTTACTTTAACCTGAGTGCTCAAGGCTGACATCTCTTCTTCGGCTTAGCCCACCATAAATACGGATACTGTTGTTATCGATATAAATGCCTGATCCTTTTCTGCAAAGAACAACCCTTTATAAGAGGAACAGACCTACCTATTTCATTGTGATGTGTACATATACTAATACATTGCATTTTTAATATGTTTAACAGCATTACATTAAAACACTCAGTTTGCAAATGTTTGCAGCGACCCCACAATAAGAAAATGCAATCTCACGACTCCTGCAACTTTGACATTCAAGACTTATCCCCATCTCTGACAATTAATGCAAACTCTTTAGGAACTCACTCAAAAGCTTCATTCCTACCCTGCTTTTATGCTATTAGGTGAACTTGCACACTAGGCACAACCACAGTATAGATTTATATGAATACATATGTGTATGATCTAGCTAAAACACTGATATATGTCAAACTAATATCTCTTTCTCCTTTTATTTCCACTCGTGTCCTTCTAAAGGCACTTTATTCTACTGAAGCATTAATTATGATTTTCCTGTCCCTGGATGTGCCTACATTTGTCTTGTGCTTCTATTTACTGCTTTGTGACAGCCCCTGACAAGACAGTCAATAACACTGGGGTCCACTCCCAAGCAATTTGAATGGATGACTTGCAAGAAAGGAAAAGAAATTAAGAAGGGTGGAGGGTGCTGAGGAGGAGGACACCAATACCAGGCATGGTTGTGCTCAATGACATTTTCCAAAGGAGCTCCTCTAATTGCTTTTCAAGTTTTTTATTCAGGAAGGCATAGTCTCAGCATGGCTTTGGTGTCAACAGTGGAATGAATGCTGTTTTAGAGAGGGAAATAAGGCCCACGGACGTGGTTGAATCTCTGCCTCAACATAAAACCTCCCCGGCTGAGCTTTGAAACTCCATGTATGGATCAATAGGGAGGAAGAATGGCTGGAATGTAGCAGGACTGGGAAAAAGAGGATGTTTTGATGGCTGTTACCCACAAAGATGCTGCAATGCACTACATGTATAGGCAGTCTGGGTCCATGTGAGACATGGTGTTCACAATGCTAGAAAGGACAAAGGCAAACTAAGCAAAGCCACAATAAAAGGGTGACCACTGAAAGGAAGAGGAGAGATGATAAAAACATTCCCAAGACTGTGTGTTGGGGAGGAGGCGGATGGCACAATTCTGTTCAGCCTCCCTCCAAACGTGGAACTACCACTGACAATGTGCAAAACCCACCAAATTTAAACCTGATAAATGGATTAATACCAATGCCCAAGCTGTGGCCCTCGTTACTTTAGGGTACCATTAAATTAATGCATTTAGAAAGGGATTTCATCGAGGATGCCTCAGCTGAAAAGATAACCAGAGCATCCTCAGCTATAAGAGGAGATCAAATACAGTTCCCTCAGGGCTGGAGCCCAGAGCTGTGCCCGTGGGGAAGGACTCACTGCCTGTATCAGCAGACCCATGGGCTCCTGCTCAGTCCAACCTCATAGGCTCTGCTCCACTGGGCTGGCAGCCCCCTGAGAGCCACCTTTCCTCTGTTGCTCCTCCAGCTCCCTGCAAGGAGCAGCCTGCAAACCACCTCTCCTACTGTCATGTCCACATCTCAATTGCTAGGTTTGGCCCCAAACTACAGATGCAGAGGTAAAGGAATGAATGATGAATATGTGAAAAACAAACAAGCTGAACCCTCCAGAAAGAATTCTCTCAAGTGCTGACAAACGACTCTGAGTGGATCAACAGGAATGCTTCACCCCAAGATTTTGGGAACCCCAGACTAAGAGCAGATCCTCAAGCTGAGATAAGCTGTGGGAGTTCTCGAGAGGCCTCATCCTGATCAGAGAACTGGACTGCTTGACTTGGAAACATTATCCTGTGTTAGTCCTGAGCTATATGCGCAGCATCAGCCGCAATCGAGCAGAAGACACTACAGCCATCTGTCACTACTGCATGCTCTCAGAGCAAGCTTTTCTATTTCACTTAAAGGAATTTTTCTAGAGTGCCACTGGTAAGACACATTGAAACCTAAACAGACATGTTAAAGATGGCATCTATGCCTGCAACAGAGGTGCTCACAGAAATACAATGAAATCCTTACAAGATGGAGATGTGCGCTTTACATCAGGAAGAAACTTCAAACAGGTGAAAGCCCAACCAAAAGAATACATCATTCGGCTCAATAAACCCTTCTCTTCCTGCAGACTGAGGCAAGTACATTCTAGACAAATACTAGAAAAGCATTAAAAGCCTTTGGTTTTTTATATGCAATAGCTTCGATCCATTTTGCCTACAATTTGTTGCATTTCATTGTATTTAAGGCTATTTTTTTGACAGATATGCAAAAGATGTAGGTGTCTGATTTTCATTCATTTCTAAGAGTAACTGAAACTACTCAGCCACGCTGGAACGCTCAGTCAGAAAGCACGCTGTGCTGGGTTAGTATAGATCCACTGAAACACAGCGTGCTGCTAATGCTTGAACACTGTGTCATTAAACAATAATGAATCGAGGTCCTAAACAATGGCATTGCAGATGAAGATACAAGAGACTTAAATCACATTTATCTACTTTACTCCCAACGCAAAGTCAGCTTAACACACCCGCACAACCCAATGCAGTCACTGCAAGTTGCAAGAGCTCCTCCAGCTCCTCTCTCTTGCCCCATCAAAAAACCACAAACATTGTCTACAGGGTGCATTTAGCCTGTGCTGGATCCAGGTGAAATAAGGTCCCTTGCAGGCAGGACCTGAAGGAGCTTCCTCTTGCTTGTATTAGAAGCATATAATCCCCACTGTAAATTTAACAACCTCCATCCTGAAACTTCACTCGCCATTATGATGAAAAGGATGTGCTTTGGGGCACATCAATATGAAAGCCTCTGATACTCAGGTGCCTTCTTTAATCATAGAATGGTTTGGAAGGGACCTTAAAGCTCATCCAGTTCCAATCCCTGTCACTGGCAGGGACACCTTCCACTCGAGCAGGGTGCTCCAAGCCCCTGTGTCCAACCTGGCCTTGAACACTGCCAGGGATGGGGCAGCCACAGCTTCTCTGGGCACCCTGTGCCAGCGCCTCAGCACCCTCATGATCAAGTATTTCTTCCTAATGTCTAATCTAAAATGACCATCCTTCAGTCTGAAGCCATTCCCTCTGGTCCTGTCACTGTAAGTCCTTTTAACCTAAACTCAGTCCATTCACCCTGATCACACTCTGTCCTTTCAGCCATCATACTTCTTTCTACACTGTTATGTTTCTGCCTTCCCCACCAGCAACCTTATTTTCTTCCAGCTCTCTCTTTACTATACTACAGTGACTTCAGCTCACCTAAACAGGTCCCCACCTTTATGGGCAAGCTCCAGCAGCTCAGCTCATCCAAATCTCACTTGCTTACACTGATCCCACTCTTCTGTTACCATAGGGTATTTATTCCCGCTTCCATTAAAAGTACAACATCCTCCTTTTGCTGTATGACATTTTTTTTGCCTTAAATGAACTTTTAAATATTTCATTCATTTCTTATTGACTCACTTTGGGGAAGTGGAGAGTGAGTGAGCAGCCGCCTAGTCCTTAGTTGCTGAGGTTGTCCTGATGGACCAAAGACAGGGGACAAACCTCCCTGTGCTATTAGCACATGTCACAGTTTGAGTTTAGACTTGACTGGGAGATACCTGGACAAAAATCACTGACTTCCACATCAAAATGGGAATACAGTCTTAGAGACACGGGTAAGAATATGTTTGTGGTTAAGCGCACCCACATGTTTACAGTGCACTGTGTAGCAGTAAACTAAAGCATCCCTCTGGGATGTGGGAGACAGGGAGAAACTCCTACTCTGGTATTTTGGGGGGGAACAGACACAAACTTGGATATTTAAAAGTAATGCTTACATTTCCATAACTTGTTACCCAAGACACAAGAGCTGTCGTATTCGTTTTGTACTAAGCAGGAACCAACACTCAGTCCATTTCACCAGCAAATGAAAAATCAAACCCAGATACATCAATCCCCTCACAAACACTGTTCCTTAATCCCAAGCAGCTTTTTACTACTCAAATTGCACAGGCAGGATAGATCTCACATCCCCTCTCTTTGGGGCACATCAATACAAAACCACTGCTCAGTCCTTAAACTGCACAGCAGCAGTTCCCCTCCTGCCTGTGGCCACAGCCTTGGATCAGGGTGAGTGATGCTGCTGTCTGCGGATGGGGGTCTCCAGTGGGAAGGGTGCTGAGCTGCTGCCTGGCACACCCCATTCCCAGGCACGGGGCAGATTTGATCAGATAAAGCAGAACTCCTAGCCTGGAAGCTTGGCAGCGAGGGCCAGGCTTGTGCTGCTGTTCCCAGGGGCCTTTGGGGACAGTGGGAGAGAGATGATGGCAGCGCAGCAGCAAAAGCGCAGGGCTCCAGCTCTCCATCTCCATTTGTGCCTGGCAGTGATGCCCTCAGCATCCTCCAGCACGCCAAAAGCAGCCACTTCAGCAGAGAGGAGAAGCTAAACTGCACTTTCGGCAGTGGTTTTGCTCCAGAACTTCTCCTGTGAATGAGTTCTGTCCATCCTGAATGGGTGCCTTTGCTCAGAGGTTAATTTGCAGGAGAATCCATTGTCCTTTATTCCAGATACCCATCCACAGATTGATTGCCTCTGCAGCAAGGCAGATCGGGCAGGGTCTTCAGGATAAATGGCTCAAAACAACGATTGCCACGCTGCCTATTTTGCTACACCCCCCCTGACAACTTTCCCCCACTCACTAAAAGATGCACAAGGAAATAGGAAAATAACAGTATCAATACAGCATACCCCTCCTGCAGCACACGCAGGAGATGGCCCCAGGGCGGGGAAGGCATGTCCTTCAATATTTAACTTCTTCACTCTTTGTTCTCCATCTCAAGTTGAACAATACGTTAATTACCTGATGAAGCGTTATAATTACTCTAACAGCTCTGCTCTTAGTTATAATTACTGCATCAACACTTTCTTTTTCATATGCTTCAATCTATACCTATTACATTGTCATGATGAAGACACATTAACATTATAATACCGTATAATTAGCTGATAAGCAATTAAATTATTCCACTGCTCTTGTTCCTCTTTGCCAAGAGGTTGCTTTCCAAGCGCTATTATCTTCCTTTTCTCTGGTCTGCTTCAGAGGTTGGGTGTTTTTTCCCTTCAGTTTCAAAAAGGACCTCATAGACTTTATTCCAACAATTTCATTGCGAATTCCAAGAGAGTACATAGCTGAGGTCCTGGGAGAAGCTAATTTGTTGCTAATACTTTACACTTCTTTCCTCTCGAGTTCAAACTGGTTTTGCTTTCCAAAAGCTGCTTGGAATAGGAAAGTGTCAGAGACATATTTGTGTAAGAAAATAAACGACTCCTTAATTGCTCCTTTCAAACACTTGGTGCCACATGGTGGGATGAATGTGAATAGGGAGGAAATGGGAGGAAAATGAGAAAAGCAAAACTGTTTTGGTTTTTATCCTCATATTTCTGTTACTTTATACCTCGAGGGAAGAGTTTGAAGTATTTTTTGCACCTTATTTTTTCACACCCTAAAGAAAATCATTGCTAATAAGCTCAGTGTAGCTATTTGAGAAGCCTGACTCAATCTCAACAGCAGCATTGGCAAATTCTCATGGCATACAGGCAACCTCTTAACAAACACCGTGCAATGCACAGTAAAGCTGTGTAGACTTTTTTATCTCCAGCACTTATGTGGATTATTAGCCTGCTTGTAGGTCTCGTGCTTTGTCCTCTCGCTTGATTTTTGTGGCTGGAAATTGCTCATTTGGCTTGCAGTCAGTGCAAGCCATTCACGTTATTGCATAGCCTTTCCCCTCTCCTGGCTATAATCCCTTTCATATGGTTGTAATAAGTCTACAGCACTGCAGCGATGGAAATAACTGGCTGCAGCAGTTTTAGGTGGCACAGGGCTGCCCAGTTTCCATGCTGGGATTATTTCCTTTCAGCCATGCTTTGCTGCCAATTGTTTTGATTTACTAACACAGGAATATGAGCAAAGCACCTTGGTACAATGACAGAGCAGACCTTGGTGATGCAGCCCCTATCCCAGACACCTGGGGAATAATCTATCACCAAACAGCACTGATTTACCCATCCACCTACCAAGCTATCCACACAGGGATTTCTCCATCTCTCAGTACCAGAGACGGAGACCAGATTCAAACCATCTCTTTTGGAAGAGAACAACAACTGCTTAAAATCACAGCCACTATTTGCTATGTTGATTAAACTCAATTTCAGATGTACCCAGTGAGTCTTCTGTCATCTACCACAGCAAAGCTGAATTTCTTGTCTTCGTGCTCAAGCTGTTACTGGGCAACATTCCTCATTTGCTGCAGGCACCAGCCCTTGAAGTACTCAAACCTGTGCTTGCCTTCATCTTTACCCAAGAAAACCCTGAAGGACCTCACTAAATTTGTCCCAGTGAGGATTACTAAAACTCCATAGCACCCGAACAAACATCCCGAGGATGGAAAGCTGGCATGAGGGATTTTTATGTGCACTTTACTGAAGACTCCCTGTCTCCGCAACACCTGCACCCACCTCATTACTAATAAAGCACTCAGTGGTGTTCAGCATCTATCCCCAAGTCTGCCTTGGTCCTGCTCACGTACATGCCTGACACCCCAGCTCTTCGCCCTCCAGTGCAGGGACAGATTTCCATGTCAGCAGTTTGCTCACATGAAGGGATAGCGTTTGCTCACCTCTTCCCTGTGTTCGGCCCAATGCTCCTGGGTGAAGTGTGAGACTTCGAAGGCTTTGTCAGACGGGAAAGCACCAGGAACACCAGCATTTATCCTCTCTGATGCTACTGCTGCTTCCTGCAGTGCTCAATACAAACTGTGCTAATCCTGGTCAGAGGGACTGATGGCTCAGCTCGTGTGGCCATTCAAACCTGTGATCAGTTTTGGATGCTTCTTTTCACCTACTGGCAACTATCTCGCATTTAAGTTAGTTTTGAATTGTATAGATCAAGGATGTGTTATTCACTTCATCACCTCCTTATTATCCATGAAAACTCCTATTTATTTATGGCAAAGTTCTTTGCAGAGATACTGTGAAAGCACAAAATGGTGCTGCAAGAATAAAGATTGCTGCTAAGAAGTGCACAGGGCTATTGCCTTCCTGTCCTCCTGCCTGCCCCATGGCCCCATATCCGCACATCCTGATCCCAGCACCGCTCCTGCACAGCCGCATCTCTCCCACCATGACCCTGGCAAGCTACACACTGGCCCCAAATGAGCCATGGACTGGTGTTCATAATGTCATAGAATGGTTTTGATGGGACCTTAAAGCTCATCCAGCTCCAACCCCTGCCACAGGCAGGGACACCTTCCACTGCAGCAGGGTGCTCCAAGCCCCTGTGTCCAACCTGGCCTTGAACACTGCCAGGGATGGGGCAGCCACAGCTTCTCTGGGCACCCTGTGCCAGCGCCTCAGCACCCTCACAGGGAACAGCTTCTGCCTAAGAGCTCATCTCAGTCTCCCCTGTTCTGGCAGGTTCAAGCCATTCCCCTTGTCCTGTCCCTACAGGCCCTTGTCCAAAGTCCCTCTCCAGATGAGCCTTTCTTCTCTCCCTGGAGCCTTCTCCAGGCTGAACCAGCCCAGCTCTCTCAGCCTGTCTCTACAAGGAGAGCTCCAGCCCTCTGATCATCATTGTGGCTTCTTCTGGACTCAACTGTGTTGCCATCTAGATGAGTGAATAAGGAAGAGTGGGACTATCACCAAGGGGCAGCAAGCAGCATGGTGCTTTTTCTTTCTTGATGTCTCTATCTGCTGGAGCAGGGGTATGAAGTTCAACATCTTGGCCACACACATTGCTGTTTCAGGCTTTTTTTTGGTAGCACTCTTTGCAAAACAAAAGCCATTTGGCAGATGTGGCACACACACACAGCCAGCTCATCTTTACTCATCCTCCAAGGACTTTGCATGAGCACCATACACAGCCAGGCTTCATTACTGCAACTTTACCGTTTAGCAGAGCTGCCAGAGACTGCCCTGGCACACAGAGCCGGCACAGGTACATCCTGAATACCAATGGAGCTGGTGCCTTCACACAAAGGCCTCCCCACTAGCTGCCTCCAGGAGAACAGCTGGGATTTGACGTGTTTTCCATCTGCCCCTGCAGTGAGCAGCACCCCAGCAATGCTGGGGTCCCAAAGGCTCAGGGATATGGCTTCTCTTATAGCATTGGCTACACACATAAAGAGATTTATAGGCATATCCTGGTGCCTGCAGCAGTCACCACCCATGGCTGAAGAGCTGAACTTCACACTTAGCTTCAGAAAGAAGGGTCAGCTTCAGCCTCTGCATCTACACTGGGCCGATCTGACCGCTCTCCCCTCCTTCCCAACAACAACATGCCTGTTTTCAGCACTCACAGCTTCCCAGCTTTAAAAACCCTCTCATCATTTTTGCCCGTGCTGTTTATTTCCTGATGTTGTTTTAAACTGTTTGCACATGGCCCCTGGTATCTCAGCGGGTGAGCACTTTACAAATAAAATGATGAGGAGGGTTAAAAGGATGCGACTTGATAATTCACGCTAGTAGCAGCCAGATGTCTTATTGCCTTAGAAAGAAGCAGAAAGGAGAAAGCAGATCATCCTCCTGTGGGTTTAGTTGTACATAGAACACTTTAAAAAATGAAAGCAAAATAATATAGCAGATGCAGAAACTGAAAAGCTTAACACAAGTGAGCTGAAAACCAAATGTACAAAGGAATGACAAAACATGTGCTTCCCCAAGCTATTCTCCATCATCAGTACCCTCAGTGAGGTTCTGATAGCCTAAAACCTCTCTTTAAGCTAACAGCTTCTGCAAACTTTTTTTGCTAGAACAAGATGGATTTTTCTAGTTGCTAATGAAAACCAGGATATGCACAACTTTGGGGTATGGGGTACAGGAACAGGGAGATGGAGAGGCAAGAGCAGGTCCTGCCTTACCGCACTTCACTGGTGCTCCTGCACTACACTTACTGAAAGAAGCTGGGTTTATAGCCTGTCTTTGCAAAGGAAAAGCAGAAAGAGCCATGGGCTGGGTAACACGGTGCTCCTCTGACAAAACAACACACTGCCATACTATGGTGCTTAAAAGAAAACTAGAGAATCACAGAATCTCATGCAGCAACAAGGTAAGTACAGCTCGGAGCAGGAAGGGAGATATAGACCCTAGCTCACCCACCCCACAGCAGGTGGGAGAAGCAGCAGGGACCCATGCTGGGGCTCCAGGCTCCAAAGAGGGCAACACCAGAGGGTCCTTTGCATTTTTACATAGTCCTCTGACAGTGAACTGACCTCGAGCAGCAAGAAGTCTCATCTTAAGCTCACATAATTCAGAATCCTTCGTTAAAAGGCAAACCAAGTGATTTTAAAGCATCACTCCCTGTTTCCAGACCCCAGCTGAGCTGCCATTTGGGTACACACCACACGATGCCTCATACCCAGGCTTTCCAGGCCCCTCCATTGGCAGCTTGAGAGAACTGTGGCCCCACTGTACTTTGAAGGACAGGATATAAACCACCACCTCTCCAAAGCCCCCCAGGGCAAAGCCAGAGCAGGCTGCAGAACTGGCCATCACCCTTCTGTGCTGGGTAAAACTACAGTGCCATCTCCCACTGGCAGGGGGGAGCCTGGGGGAGGCAAAAATCATGCCAAAGGCTTTGCAGAAAACGATCTTTTCCTTTACAGGAGCTTTGAAATGCCATCGAGCATTTCCAGGAGCATGCATCTGAGAGCACAGGGTTTAGCTGTAAAGGCATGGAGGGGGAAACAGCCATACACAAATCATGGGTCTGTAAATGTGATCCCCTTCTAAAAACCATCTGGAGCCTGGTATTAAGCCTAAATCTAGTTCTGCCTCAGTAACAATAAATATAACAGTAAAATACACCAGGTAGTGGCCAAGCTCAAACTTGTAGGGGAAATACAAAGATTACTTTAGTATCTAAAGGTGCTCTTTTATCTTCCTCACCACCACCACCTCTTAGTAAAGTGGAAAGACATTCCCTGAGAACCTGAGTTAATGCTCCTTGAAGCCAATTTTCCACTGAACTTCACAAAGCTGTGGATTTTGCTCCTGGTGAACCTGGTGGTAGTTTCCAGAATACCCAGCTTACAAGCTAAAATGGGCCTCTGTGTTTACTTAAGCCTTTGACAAAACACTTGGGGAAAACTAGAGGGGGGAAATGTCAGTACTCCCAGTTGCACAGGGACCAAGTTCCCTCTGAAATCACACTGAAGGTGATGTTTGTGGGGTCCCAACTCCAAGAAACCAGCTGCTTAGCAGGTAAAGCCTTGCACGGCACCACTGGCATCAGTAGAGCTCAGCTAACTTATACTGGCAGCAGACCCCACCCTTAGCATTTAAATGTATGTACTGAAATTCCATAGAGCTGTCTGTCCAATACTAATATTAGGATAGGGGTTGTAATACATCCAAAGAAAATCAGGACAGGTATTTTTGTAGTTCTAGAAATTATTCACACTGGACAGAGCTAAAATGTCTGGAATTGGGGCTGGGGTGGTTAGATGACCAAATTAAATTGGGAAACACTCAATTACTCTGACTCATACTAAAAGGATCTTGATCAAATAGGCATAATATAGCCACTAAAATTGGCTTTTGGGGCATTTCACCCCAGATCTGGCTGGGCCCCCATAGCCAGCAGGGCAGTCCTGGTTACTTCAGGCACATACAGATACAACACCAGACCTGGGTTTCAAGGTCTTTGTGCAGGAAGATCTCAGTGGGGCCATCTCTTGCTCTGTACTCCACAAACCCAAGGGTTTCAGTGAGTTTTATCACCACTACAGTTCTGTGACTCCATGCTGGGTCAGCAAGGCAGAAGCAAGCCCTATATGCACAGAGGGTCAGTGAAGAGTGGGGTGATCAGTGCTTCAGCTTGGCAGTTACACCAAGTGTGACAAGTGGCAACATGAAATGCATCCTTGTGCCAGTCCTTCCTCCTTTTATATCCCAGCTACAGCTCCTTCCTTATCCGAAAACAGTCTAAGTTTCTCACTATGTTTCTTGGTCATGGCACCATTGCTTCAACAAGGGCTATGGTCAAGCAAGAGAGCTCCACACCAGGCTCATTCCAAGATTAAATAAGTGAATCTATTTTTCATGGATAACATGTATATATCCATATACTCTGTCCTGAAAAAAAACAAGAGCAATGTTGAAATGACTTTTATCTTTTATTGCAAAGCTGGAACTGAGGAGTAGAAGTAAGTTAAACTGTCAACAGGGACCCTCTTTACTTCTTCATGCATTACTCCTTGTAATAACCACCATGGGAGAAACATTCCTTAAACATGTGCAGCAAAGGGAATGTTTTTCACAACATGCCAACACTTCCCACAGTACTATTAATTTTAAGCAGAAATCTCATCATTTATCGAAAAAAACCCAGAAAAATCTCAACTATCTTGACCCAGACACCTATGCTGACCATTAGCATGATTTCCATCAGTACCAGTGCGTCAGACATGGTTATTTTCCAAGGCAAAGGAATTCATTGCCCATTCAGTCAATGAGGTTGTGTAAAGAGCTGGAGAAAGATGCCTGCCAGGTATCTCTTTCCACCTCCACCACTTAATGCATGGCATCATGCCTTGGCCAGCACCACACCTTCCAGCTCCTGCCGTGGGGCAAGCAGGAGGCCCAGAGACAGTAAGTGCTGAAACCAATAGGCACAGATGCTGCCCCTCCTTTGGGATAAACAGGAAAAGAAACTGGGGCCAGTGAGCAAAGCACAGCAGATGCCACCGAAACAAAGGCATGTCCATATGCTGGCTGTGTGAGGGGAAGGTCTGTCAGTGTATGGTGGGAGATGGAAGACGCCAGAGAAACTGAGAGAGAAGCAGAAATACAAGGCAAAAGCCTCCGTAATTGGGGAAAGCCTGGCCCCATGCATGGACAGCAAGCACTGTGCTGAGCAGTGACTGCTGGGTGAAGCTTGGAAGAGTAACTAAAGCAATTACCTCCTCTGATTTCTGAATTCCTTCTGCGTTCAGAGCAAAAGGGCTTTGGGCAGTGACAGATGGTCCCTCGTGAGTCTTGCTGTGTTGGTTTGAGGCTTTGGCCGTGTCCAGCCAACCCGTCTGTGCTATGGCCCTGCAGCAATGGCGTCAGCAGAAGGTGACCAGGGGCCAATGCTTGCAACCCAGACACATCCCAGGTGGAGAACACAGGCTCCTGACTTAAGCTGCCAATGAAGGTGGGGTTTCACTCAAATGTTGGCCAACCAAGTGGAGTAGTTACAGCCTGAGCCTGCGGGGACTCTGCTGGTGGGACAGGCAGCTGGACGCAGACGTGTTTTATGCTAGCACACAGCAAAGTGACCATAACAGGGCTGCTTGAATCCTCAACGATCTCCATACAACTAAGGGTAACTGAGAAAAAAGCATTAAAAAGGACTGTCTTCAAAATCCACCCCTCTTCCTGGATAAGAATATTGCTAAGCAGAAGTTTGGACAATGGTTTAGATTAGTCAATAGAGGAAAACACAAGTCCAGAAAGGAGAAATCCCTGCATCGTGGCACAGCAGAGACTGTACTACACTACAAACATGGAAGTGAAACTAAAAGCAGCAGGGCCACCTTTTTTGTGGCACCCCCACATCTGAATTCCTACCTTTACCCACATCTCCTGGCTCAAGCTGCCTGCGTGCATGGATGCACAGAGCTGCGCACACACACAGCACTGCTTGCTTTAAACCTCAAAGCCTTTAGGCTATGCTATAAAGAAAACATTCCACTTAATAAAGCTAATAACCAGGTGCTTGGTGCCTATTTGAACCTGCCATGTCACTCCCTAGCCCAACGGTGTGTCCCTAATCAGCATTCTTCCTGATAGGTTTATACTGTAATTGATAAAATTAGACGAAGCACTACTGTGCCAAATGGCAGTATAATTTCAATTCCCTCTATTTAAACAACTGCTAGCTCTTACACAGAAAGTACTGTACTTGAGGGAAGCACGTTACTTTTAATTCCCTACTTTCCTATTGTGTCAAGTGTTTTCTTGTGGCTAAACTGATTCTGAGGTCTATTCTGCTCTGGAACCCTTCCATTCATCACCGTAAGTCTGAAATGAGGCCCTTGAATACTGTAACACTCAATACTGCATTTTAGTTTATGCCTGCTTATGTATAACCTGCAGCAACATGAAGAATAGCCCTCAAGCAGAATATACCAACACACACCTTTAATTGGAAATGCAATAGTAGGAAACAAAAAGAGAACTGACAGTGCTTGGTATCACAAAGCAATAGAAAAGAGCTAAAATGCTAAACTCTCTCCTTGAGAAGCATGGCAGAAACACTACCATTGCCATCAGTGGGGCTTGTAGCAAAAATGATGCTTGTGCCTTCTTGGGGACAAGGAGCAGCTCTGTAAGTAAAACTCTGCTATGACCATCAGCTCACCCATACTGTGAGGAAAATAAGTGGACTTGCACAGAAGCAGGGATTAACCAGATAGAAACACATACCATGGAGAAATGGCAGCCCATATTGACAGGTTTCTGTGGGAGATGCTGAGCAGGCAAACCCAGCCTTTCCCAGCGATTGCTGAAGTGTAAAGAAATCCCTAATTCACTATTTCACAGTGGGGGAAACAGAAAAAGCTCACTGGAATGGCAACAGCCTCCTGGGGGAAAAGCTGTTGGCATAGCACCCCAGGAAAGGGATTCCAAGCATGGGGGCTGGATTTAAGGAAATGGTGGAAAGGGAAGACCTTTGGAGGAGCCCCTTCCTTGGGGAAGGTCTACACTGTGCAGAAGTATCAAATACAGTCAGTGCAGCATGACTGGGAAGAATAAAACTCTTCCAGGTGCAGATGAGCAGTTGTCAAGATTCTGGTATGTGACTGATGACTGAAGGAGAGATGGGTGATCCTACAGGGATAGACAGAAAAGCTGCTTTCCAAAAGGATTCACATGTACGTACGCTACAAGCACATTAATATCCTCTTAGTTTTGCTTTTCCATGCAAACCACTGCTGTACATACCTCAGACACACATGTCTGTGAGCATGTATCGATGGTGTCAACCTCAGGATATAGACTAAACCTTCCACTATATTTAGCATAAAAGACTGGCAACTGTTAGAAAATCCCAGCATGGTTTGGGTTGGAAGGGACCTTAAAGCTCATCCAGTACCAACCCCTGCCACAGGCAGGGACACGTTCCACTGGAGCAGGGTGCTCCAAGCCCCTGTGTCCAACCTGGCCTTGAACATTGCCAGGGATGCAGCAATGCTCATTTTCAGTCTACTCACTGAAACAACAGTGTCTTTTCTCAAAGATATAGATAAAAAAGGGATTGAAAACTTAGCTCACAAAACTGTAATTAAACACCCTGTTGGGCCTCTCTCTACTATGCCTTAGCATCACCTTATTCAATTAAAAACAAAAGAGACTTTCCCTTTTAGACTACATCACAGATATGAAAACAGCCATTTGGCTGAAACAGCTGATTCTCTGAGATTTGTTGCTTCTTACTTATTCATATCTGGCTGATAATTTATCTAAATGAAATCTCTTTAAGACACTTGGCACTAATGGCAGGAATCGTGCATTACCATACATCTTAAACAGATCTGTGAGGATAAAGATTTCAACATGGGACCAGAGGCTGAGGAAGGGTAATGCATCACTGGATTGCAAGCGGAGCTCCTGGCCGTTATCTATCATGCAGCAGAGATGATCTAAATTACCATCTTTCATGAACCTGTGAGGAGTGGAGCCTGCAGATGATCAGCTGCAGCAAGTCCACGTGTTTTGAGGAAAACCAAGAAGCTGTGCTCACCCATAGCAGGTGAGGAGCTGCCCTTCTGACTTAGAATCATAGAACCATCAAATGGTTTGGATTGGAAGGGACCTTAAAGCTCATCCAGCTCCAACCCCTGCCACAGGCAGGGACACCTTCCACTGGAGCAGCTGCTCCAAGCCCCTGTGTCCAACCTGGCCTTGAACACTGCCAGGGATGGGGCAGCCACAGCTTCTCTGGGCACCCTGTGCCAGCACCTCAGCACCCTCACAGGGAACAGCTTCTGCCTAAGAGCTCAGCTCAATCTCTCCTCAGCCAGTTTAAACCCATCACTCCTTGGTCCTACCACTCCAGCCCCGAAGAAGAGCCCCTCTCTGCATCCTTGTAAACCCTGTCAGACACTGGAAGCTGCTATGAGGTCTCCATGCAGCTTCTCTTCTCCAGGCTGAACAGCCCCAGTGTTCTCAGCCTGTCTTCATATCCTGGCACAAATAAGTCAGGAGGACAAAGGTGGCCTGGCTTTGGCCACAGGAAAAAGCATCAAAACCAGCAGTTTGGATCCAAGGAAAGACAATTCTGTTCTTGACTCCCTGACGGTTGCCAGCTTGTATTTTAAGCACACACTACCTACACAAGCAGCACTTCCGTCCTACCCCTCTAATTGGTCTAATCATGCATTTCATTATTAAGGCGATTCCTAATGTTACACATTGCATTAACCAAGTCTTTCAATTCATTTTCTTCCCTACTTTTCTCAGCTAATAAAAGGAGAGCAGTGAAGAAGGGGAAAGAAAACTGCCATGTTCAACCCTTAACATTTAAATGAGCTCCAAGCAAGTTCACACCTTCCAGAACTAAGGAGCCTCAATTTCATTTTTACTGTGGCTATGGATTGGAAACAACTTCTCTAGAGGTGGGTTTACAGGGCAATGGGACACTGATTTCCAGCTGGATGGCTGTGATTAGGTTGCTCTGAAATGCCTACAGCCTCAGTAGCTCCTTGCAGCCTGGCTAGCTGCCATCCCTCCCCCTTTTAAAGCCCATCAGAAGCAGATGAGTAACTTGGTTGTCACTCATCATCAAGGAAGGGGATCCTAAGTCATGGAGCTGATCATATCCAGCTTGTAAATTCACTAGAAACACCTCCCTTGCCTTCCCCTTTATCGCAATCTCCACAGTTCACTTTTTTTAATGGATTTGCCTGTTTGTTAACTGCTACTAATCTTGTACCAAGACCTTAAATGAGCAGGAAGGCTTAACCATATCTGTTCCACTCTGGAATTGCCCAGTAAGCCCTTCTAAATCCTTGGCAAGCATCATAAGTAGCATAGGGGCATGCTGCAAAGGCAGGCCCAAGTGCAGAGCAGCAGCCACTGGCATGCAGAAGAAGATAAGACCTTGAGATGACTGAGCCCAAATCCCTGCAAGAGCATCCTGGCATCTGCAAGACAAAGAGCTGTCTGCATTGCTGTAGGTCTAGGCAACAAGGCTTTATCCTGACTTTCTTGTCTGGTGCTGACATACAAGCAGGGAAGAAAGCTGAAAACCAGCTAAGTGTTCTTTTGTAATCATGCTGTCTCACTAAGGACACTTCACTCTAAGTGATAAAACAAGATCAGTGGTGAAGGTATTCATAACTGAAACCAAACATCCATTATCTGGCTTTCAGTAACTTCCTTGCCATGGCTGTTATGTTCCCTAATACCTCTACAGAGCTCAGAGCAATTTAGACTGAAGATGCTATTTTAAGCAATTCAGTGTTAAACACGTTTTTGCCATCAACAGGAGTCTGACACCTCACAGCAGCTGTTAAAAGGTTTGTCCCTGTCTACCTTGACCATAAGACATACTGAAGAGCGACTCAGTTAACATGATGAAAAACACTCCTAATTTTCACTTATTGATTGCTAACAGAGCAGGTCCCTCTCCCACTGACTGGTGTCAGAAGGGACCATCAGCTATGCAGAGCCAAAGCCTTGGTGAGCTTTTGCTCCACAACCACGCCACAGCCCCAGCTGGGGATGGCTGCAACCCCTTCCATGTCAACACACCACAGCAGCAATGCACCATCCCACTGTCTCCCCAGGGCAATGCTATGCTGGGCTTAGTTTCCTAATGAAGTATGGTTTTCTGCTGAACAGGAGAGTGCAAGAGACAGGGAAATACCTAGAAAGGAAATGGCTGAGATCACTAATAGCAACTGCATTGAGGTGCTGGGCAGTGAAGACACCTCAGCAAGGAGACAGGGCAAGCTGGGAGAGCACCCAAACAGTAGCAACCAGCTGAGAGCCTCTGATGCTGAGCTGGGGTAAAACTATGCTCTGAAATACAGCAAAAGGTATACAGGTCTCCCAAGAGTGTCATATATGATTCCACAGTGCGACCCTGGCCACATACCTCCTTCCCAGGCCCTTGGTGCAATAAACCTTCCCCAGAAGTTAAATGTTGCCTAAACACAGCTAAATTTAGGTGCTAGGATTGACTGCTCTTTGCCACGGCATGACTGACAGCTTACAGAAGCTAGGGAGAGGATGAACGTGTTTGAAAGTGCCACAATAATCACAATATATTTACATTTTTCTGACACATTAGTCAAACATTTATCATTTCTTAAAATGCAGCTATGATACTTTGTCTAAACTGTCATGAGTCACAATGTAATTACATGGTAATCATATGGCAATTAATTTATATGATATTCATTTGAAACGGAGAAGAATTAGGCTTGTGATAGCGTGCAAAATTAACAGGCACACCAGACAAGGAATGGAAATCAAGCCACTGATAGAAAAAAACCACAAACTGCAGGAAAATAAATGTTAAAATCAATGTTTAAACAAATTGCTGCCAGCTTTGGGGAAAAGCTGTGAGACGAAACCATCCCATTTTGTGTTCCTGGATTTCCTCCTGAAACAGCCTCTCAAAAGCTGGCTTTTTTTCACTTCAGTTGAGCCCCTTCCATCCACCCAAAAGGACCATTTTAACCTTCCATCAACATGTATTTTAACACTTCCCAAACTGAACTACATAAGGAAAACAGACAAGAGGCCAAATGCTACTGCAGGGGACTCAGGAGCTTTTCTGTGCCCCATTTGGGGATTTCAGGTCTCCGGTTTGCTGACAACTGATGCTACAATAGGGCATGCACTGGTCATACCCACACACTAATAGAAAACCAATGGCAATAGTGGAGTTCTCCTTGTTTGAGAGACCTCTGGCCCTGCAATCTCTTTTTCTGATTTATGAGATAACTGCAGGTCACAGTTACTTGCTTTGGGCACTGAGCTCTGGTCACCAACCTGAATCCTGCAGTGATGGGAAACTCCAAGAGGGACGAGGCTGGAGGGAAGCAAAGATGGATTGGGCACAGCTATACCCAGAAGCAGGAAACCAGAGGACTGGGGAGCAAAAGAGAGAAGCTAAAGCACCTGGGCAGACCCACCAGAAAGAAGTTGTGAGCTTATGAAAGGCTTTTAACAGCAACTGAGAGTAATTAAAAACTGAAAGCTATTTTGCAGTGAAGAAAATTAAGATGCCTATATGGTGAACTATTCCATTTACAGCTTCCCTTTAAAAAGTCATACTAATTAATGACTCCAGCTCATCTCATTCTTATTCACAAGATATTCTGTATTTATTTTGCAGAGAAAATGTTTAACTGGAATAGCCTATTGAGGTCTTCCTAACTCATCTGCAGCAGTTGTCTTGGGAAACAGCACTGTAGTCATATTTAATACATGCACGCTGCACAGCAACTTTGATGAAAAGGGGAATAAAGTTATACAATTATTGCATTCATTATACATGATACATTTTTGTTCAGTGGCCCTTAGTGCTTTGCAGAATAGCTGGGTCACCTGGAGAAACACTGCACCAAAAAGCCTTCTCATTAACATTGCCAGGGGGATGCCTTGGACACTGCAAGCAGCTGGTAGGTATGAAACCCAATGTTCACCTGGTAACAAACCACATAAAGTGGGTGAGGTGGGGACAGGAGACACACAGGCAGCTGCAACATCATCTTCGCAGCAATCCCCTCAGCCTGTGGGGCTGAGGGTCTTAGAAAAGACTCTGAAACCCAAAGCCACCCTGGCCCCTCACCTTGAGATGCTCCTGAAGCACATCTAGAACTGCTGTTTTCTGTACAGCACTTTCAGTCAACCTAGCATAGTGTTGCTGTAATTTCATAGAATCATAGAATCAACCAGGTTGGAAAAGACACTTAAGATCATTGAGTCCCACCATTACCTCAGCACTGCCAAGACCACCACTACACAATGTCACCGAGGGCCTCAGCAAGGTCCTGGTTCAGTGTGAGCACATCCAGGGATGGTGATTCCACCACTTTCCTGAAAAGCCTGTTTCAATTTCCCTGTCCCATTTGTCCTCACCTCATTCAACCACAGGGTCTGATCCATGAGATCCCTCACACTGGGAAACGGGAAGCACCACTTGAACACAGGTGAAACAGGGCAAGAACCACCTCTGGTCATTGACCAGCACAGAGCAGAGGTGACCTCACTCAGGCCACAGATGACAAATGACACTTGACAGTGTCTCATCTCATTATATATCACAACTTCATTGCTGGTTGTCATGCTATGGAGACACCCCCAGGTCCTCCTCTGTGCTATCAGGAAGAAAAAGGATATTTCAAGCTCCTGATCCCATTTACTAGCAGCTTTTCTATTTGTGTGGAGTAAATACATGGAGGCTTAGGTAAATAATGAAAAAATAATAATTACCTAATGAATTCTCTGATTGATTTGATAAATGCTCTCCAAACAGAGTGGAAAATAGAATCATAAATAATGTACTCGTCCACTGATGGAAACAGCTTTGAATAAGCTTGCACATGTCTGGCAGTGTTTGCTGAGACAGCTCCAGTATGTCCACAGGTACCATGCCTGCCAGGAACCACTGACATGAGTTCTGGTGTGTGATACCTCCATCTGACACGGTGCCTGGTGGTTCACAAACAAGACGGAGGGTGTATAAAGATGCTGAGGGAAAGGGATCTCCTGGTCCAGAAAGGAGAGAGTTGCAGCTTATATCCATCAACCTCCACGGGTACAGCATGAACACAGAACCATAGCATCCAGTTCCAATCCCCTGCCACAGGCAGGGACACCTTCCACTAGAGCAGGGTGCTCCAAGCCCCTGTGTCCAACCTGGCCTTGAGCACTGCCAGGGATGGGGCAGCCACAGCTTCTCTGGGCACCCTGTGCCAGCGCCTCAGCACCCTCACAGAGAAGAACTTCTGCCTTATACCTAAGCTGAACTTTCCCTGTTTCAGTCTGAACCCATCACCCATCATTCTGTCACTAAAATCCCTGATGAAGAGTCCTTCTCCAGCATCCTTGTATGACCCCTTCAGACACTGGAAGCTGCTCTGAGGTCTCTGTGCAGCTTCTCTTCTCCAGGCTGAACAGCTCCAACTTTCTCAGTCTGTCTTCATATGGGATGTGCTCTAGCTCCTGATCACCCTCATGTCTTCCTCTGGACTTGCTCCAACAGCTCCACATCCTCCTTACATTGGGGACACCAGAACTGTACACAGTACTCCAAGTGGGGTCTTACATGTTAAATTGTACTGAGATTTTGTCTACAAATGGATGCAGAAAGACTAAATCATTTGGCCTTTTGTAAATTGTGAAGTCCCATCTGGTTCAAGTTCAAACACAACAGAAAGCTGCCATTTCCAGGCACAAGCTGGTAACCCTGCACAACACCACACAGGCACCTCTTACCCTAACAGGCCTCCCTGACAGCCAAAGCCTTCTCCAGGCTCTGCACCAGATCCATCCTCCTCTCCTTGGCATGTACCTGAGGCAGCTGAGCTCGCAAGGAAAGGCTGCAGCTGAACTTGGTGTTGGTTTCTTGCTGTCCTCCCTCTCTGCAAAGCTAACCTCTGAGAAGCCCAGGTGCAGCTTTCACATTGTACCTATGTGAGCTGCATACAGAACAGGCTGAGAAAACTGTCAGCAAATACATTATTTATGATATTATCGAGCGGGTTTCACTCAGATGATCAATATGAAGAAACCCCCAAATGCTCTGAAATGCTTAACAAGGCAAAATCCTTGGATCCACCAGATCACTATGCCAGGCTGTGCAAGGACTGGGTTCTTCTCCAGTATTTGGGAGAGTTCAGGTTGTAAGTAAATGATGCTTTCTGCCACTTCTCCTGCGTGGGCAACTTATCAGTGTCACATCAGCCTCGCAAGGGCCAGATGCCCCACACGCCTTCCTGCCTGCAGGCTCCTCTAGCAAAGCAACACCTCCCTGCTGAGTTCTGCAGCCCCCAGCTCCTTCACAGCTTCCTGACAGAAACCATAAAACAGCAATACGTATACATATATATATGGGTAGGTTTAGATTAGCTATTAGGAAAAGAATCCCTGTGAGGGTGCTGAGGCACTGGCACAGGGTACCCAGAGAAGCTGTGACTGCCCCATCCCTGGCAGTGTTCAAGGCCAGGTTGGACACAGGGGCTTGGAACACCCTGCTCCAGTGGAAGGGGTCCCTGCCTGTGGCAGGGGTTGGGAATGGATGAGCTTTAAGGTCCCTTCCAACCCAAACCAGGCTGGGATTCTACGATATATATATATATATACATATATATACGTATATATGTATATATGTACAAAACCCCTAACATTGCTGACTTCTTTTGCACATCTCCCCAGAATCTCCCCATGCTGGCTGGCTGTGGGCCAGAAGAAAAGTATTTTCAAGACTTACCAACATACATTTACCTAGTTCCTGCTTTATATGCCCAAGACCAGTGTTCACAGACAACACTTGATGGAAAATGCTCTAATGGACTATAAATTCAGCTCTCTCTTCTATGCCTGTTCTAGGCTCCACTTAAATATGGCAAAGAAGAACTATTTGCACGTACATAAATTATCCTTCTATGGATAAAACTAGTCGATGTGGGAGATTGGATCCAGTTCAATTAGTGTCTCCATGACAGTAATGGGGAAAATACTCTACCAAGACCTATTGTAAATCTAAGAGAAAAGGCTCCAGCAGGGACTTCACCATTCCTGGGCTAATTGTACATAATTAAACAATGTTACAGCACCATTTACAATCATTTCAATGAAGTTCAGTGATACACACATTTACTGACTTTATTACAACATCTGTGATCTTCATTTTGTTTCATTTATTGTATTCCTTTTGCAGGCGCGAGCTCTTTTCAGCTCTGTTCAGCACAACAAAAACTGACCTGCATCTTTATGAATAACTTGCTTTCATCAGATTTTAACCCAGCAAAGAGAAAACAGATTTGATAAAATACCATGGAAAAAAAAATCTATCCTTATCAGGTTGGAGCAAGTTCTCAAAGAACAACCGTATCAGCACAGGGGAAAAGAAGAAGATCAATATTTGTCTGACCAAAGTAAATTGAATATTAATCTTGAATGTGGCAAATAGCTCCAGCTGGGAAGGGGAGCAAAAAACACACTTGAAAAACTCCAGGTGCTCATTGCTTTGTAATGAACCAGAATGTGTCATTTGAAACAAATCAAGAACTTTGAGCTGAACAGTTAAAAATCAGTGGCCACAAAGCAGCGTTTTCCAGTGGTTATGTTTTGGTGGAGGGAAGAGAAAAGCAAACCAGACTTCCCACTTGGGTCAACCCCAAATGACTTCTCTAACTCTTTCCCAGTTCAGTCTCCAAGCTGAAGTGCCAAGTATTTGCATGGCCTGCCTTTTACTGAAGTTTGCTTCTGTTGGATTGCAAATCCTCCTCTCTCACACCTTCCCTCGGGTGACTGCTGCCACTATTCCATGTCTCATTTAGAAAACATCATCCATTACCTTCTTTTCCTTCACAAGCATTATAGCATGGTTAGAGACTTGGAAGGGACCTTAAAGATCATCTAGTTACAACATCCCTACCATGGTGTGGGGGTTATCATCTACAACAGGACAAATAACGACGAAAACATCCTCCCAATGCCACCAAAAGAGCACACACACCCCAAGCTCTGCCCCAACTGAACAAGATCAAATCACACCACAGAGATACCATGAGACCAGGAGCAGAAGTGCTTATTCTCATCGCTCTAGCATGTTTTTCCTCAGAGGTGCTGGGCTGGGTATCACCCCTCTTTAGCCTTGGTGATGACTTTCAGCTAACAGCTCCACAGGGGACAAGCCCCTGAAGCTCTGGCATATGCATAAGGAGAGCTCAGGTTTAAAGCTAAACTAGAATAACTAATTTGGCTTCTACTGGGGGGATAGGATTCCCCATTCACTGTGATACCTGGTTGCTGTATGGTGTGCATGTTCTAGCCTTCATCGGTGGTCCTCTGAGGTGCTAAAGACAAACACCCCCCTGGTTCCAGTGTGCCATTGCTGCAGTGAGTAAGTTTTAGAGGTCTCCTGAGGAAGACTTAAAAAGAAAAACAAGGTGGAAACCCCTGAATGAAACCAAAAATTAAATTAGGAATCTTAGAGGCAAGGATGATGATCATGCACCTTCTTCTATTTCTAGGATGAAAATCTCTGCTGGGCACCCAAGAAGGAACACAGGGCTTAATGTGAGATAAAACAATTGTGTGCTAAAGGTGAATGGACAGTTTGGGTGAGAGACAGAACGAGGCAGGGAGACCTGGATTTCTGCCTCTAAAAGGGCTTTCCAGACCCCAATCACAGGCAGGAGCAAAGCTGCCTGTTACACAAAGTCAGATATCAACTTTGCTGGCATCCCTGTGAGAAAAGTCTCTGGCCAGCCATCACTGCAATCCAGTAAATGCTCTTTGGCAGAAGGCAAAGGGGTTTCACACCAACAGCCCCAATATAAGGGATTGGGGTTTGTCCTCCCTTGTATTTAGGGAAACAGCATGTACATCCTACCTGTCCTACTGTTCCTCCTACCAGCCTTGTTCCGCAGCTTGCCCAGTTTATTGCCTCTCTTTGAAGAAGGCAGACCTCTGGGGAAGTCTACCAAAAGCAAATCACAATCAGTCTGCATTAAAACCAACAACAATAAAGCAAAACAGCAAGACTGCCTACAACAGCAGGCAGCTTTTCCTCCATTGCCCTCACCATGCAGATCTTCTCTCCGTACCTTGTGAAGCAAGCCAGGAAAATGAGGAGACATCATAAAGGAGGAAAGAGAAACTGAAGTTCAGAAATAATAGGTAATCAATCTGAAATTTGAAAACCAGCCCTTTTTCTTCCTGGTTGTATTGTTCCAAGCAGCATGGGCTTGTAAAAGTCTAATCACTTCCCATCCAGCTCATCAATCACACAAGGGAACTGGTCCCTCACACAACAGAGTAAGCCTCAAATCGGCTCCCACCAATAATAAAAGGTAGCAGAGGAGGACAATCCCTTCAGAGGGCTGTTTAATAAATCTTGTCTAGACAGGGCACACAAGAGAAATGGAAAAGCTTTCCTGGAAAACCATGGCCATTCAGTCCCATCCCGCTTACATTATTGATAGGTACTTGCTGCAACCAATACTTCTATGTGAATTTTCATCTTTTGATTCTCGTTATTGAGCGTCATCCAAAATGAAAACGTTCAAACTTTAAATATTTAAACCAGGCCAAGGCAGTACTTGAGGCTGATGGAAACTGCGCACTGGCACTATTCCTGCTGCCTCTGCTCGCCTGGCTGCAAGAACGCCAAAGAGAAGCTGCTGCCACCCCGCTATTTTCAGCAGTTGCTGACATTTTACTGTAATTTATTCCTGTTTTCTCCTCCTTTTCTTAAAAATAACACCACTTCTACTCTAATAATAAACCAAGAGCTCGCGCGTCCGAAGGACCTTTCAGCAAAGGACTATTTCTGCCAGCAAAAGGCACCTAAGCTCAGCGCGCACAGCCGGCTTGCGGAGCACATGCTGTATAAGACCCAAGCACTGATCACCACGTTACGTTCAGCCCTACTCTACCCTTTGATTTCTTAGTCCTAAGTTTTCCTTCCAGTAGCCTGTCCTTTCAAATAACAGAACCTAAACATCAGCTACCAGCAAAAATCCCATTCCAGGCCGTATCTGGTGTATTTTTGATGGCTTCCTCCTCCACTTTTATCTGTCAGAAGCACTAAAGACTCCCACAAGTAGTAAAGTGTTTCTGACACTCATGGCTTTTAGATCCTTGGTTTCAAAGTACTGCTGAAGGTTATGTTGATTAAGCCCAAAGATGTATTTCTAGAAAGCTGTAGCTTAAATAAAAAAGGTGCTTTGCTGTCACCGTGATCAGCCGCAACTGTTACTGAACCAGAGCATATGGGAGACAAAAGCCATCAGAGAAGCCTCGGCTGCTGCAGGCTGCTAAGATTTGCTCTCTCCAGCAGAGATCAGAGGCAGCAGGAAAGCAGAAGCAGCATTTAGCTCAATTAGAAAACAAACACATCAAAACAAAGGCTTGTATTGAGCGAGATGACGGACGATTATCCGCCAGTTAAGCGAGGGCTAAGAAAAATCACTGCCTCTTAAAAGTGCTACCAGACAAGAGCCCTGTTTGTTTTGTGAGAGCCCTAGAGGTGCCTCTGGAGCATGGAGCTGAAGATGTTTGTTTAAGGAAACAAGAGGAGCCTTTACTGGGGGCTTTCCTGAAAGCCAAGATGAAGCCTCCTTATTTCCTGCAGTCCCTGCTAACTGGACACAACAGGATTCATCCTTCCGGCAAAGTGACACCCAATGGACGCTGTCTGCAGCAGATCTGACAAGTATCTGTATCCGCTGTGAATTCATGGTATGATGCAGCATTAAAAATTGATGGAGAAAAGAATATTGGAAATGGCTTAAGGAGCTGTTGGGTCTGGTCTCCTCACAGTTACAGGGATTGTTACAGGCAGCAGACACTAGACAACTGCCAGTTGCTTCACCTAACAAAACTTCAGCCCTTATTAGACACAAAAAGATGGGTCATTTCCTTCCAGAGATCAGGATTAAACCCCAGCACTTGAGCTACAGAGGGTCAGCAAGGCCTTTAAGAACAACTAAGAAGTGAAAAGGAGCAAACCCAAAAGCCAGGCTGACATCTCAGGAGCTGAAGGCACATTTGGAGAAAGGTGACCTTCAGTGGGAGGACCTGAGGTGCAGAAATGCAACCAAAAATAGTTTCTTTTAAGCTGTAATCTCAAGGAGTGTAAGAACTCTATTCAAAGTCATTTAAATACACAGAACTTTTGTAACTCCTGGCTGCTGGCTTAGAATCACAGATTCACAGAATGGTTTGGGTTGGAAGGGACTTTAAAGCTCATCTGGTTCCAACCCCTGCCACTGGCAGGGGCACCTTCCAGCCTGATCTAGTTGGCCCTGTCCAACCTGGCTTTGATGAGAGAGATGGAGCATTCGTATCTTCATTGGGCAGCCCGTTCCAGTGTCTCACTAGCCTCAAAGTGAAGAATTTCTTCCTTGTATCTAACCTAAGTCTCCCCTGTTTAAGTCTGGTTTAGCAGGGTCCAACATGCTAGTGCAGGTGTGGGCAGATTACCTGATCAGAAAGGGTTTCTACTCAGTACTCATCTTTTGTTGCATTCCTACCATCAGGCAGATCAAGCTGAGGACATAGTCCCTGGAATAATCAGTGCCATAAGGCCTACTGGAAAGAGTTGTTCTGCACCTCCCAACATGGGGCCGTCAGAAACCACCTTTACAACCTTGCCCACTTTCACTGTTTTGCCAAAGGAGAGGGAGGAAACTGCCTAATACAGGTTGTTCCCAATGCCACCTGAAAAGTCCTTTTGCAGAAAATAATACACTTGTGGCTAGCTCACTCCTCTTTGGTGCATGAAAGCATGCAATCATCCACAGTGGGATCTCTCCAGCCCATTATCAGCTATCTCATACTGCTATAATGGAAAGCTAACAAGAGCAAGGAACAGTATCACAGCCATCAAATCAGGTGCAAAACAGCTGGAGGAAGGGGGATTTTTCCTGCCTCAAGCCATTCCCTCTCCATCCAGTGTTTGGGGCCCGGGTGTTTGCACTGCAGGATACAACATGCTCCCCCCCAGCATTAAACAGAGCCTGCATCCCAGCTTCCAGTGTACCTCCCTGTTCCAAACAGCACTCTTGGCTTCCCTCCCACACTTCTCCCACAAAACAATACATTTCTAACGGAAGATGGAAAAGACAAAGGTGACCAGAAATGCACAAAGCCAAGTGCAGAGAAAAGCCCTCACACCAGGAACCACAGGATTTAAATCTCTGCATACTGAAAGCATAACACTGAGGTAAATAACATAAACCCAGTATTGCCCATCGACCCTGAACAAGCATTTCACTCTGTCTCAGGAAGACCAAAGAACACACAAGCCTCAGATGTTTGTGGCAGGAAGAAGTATGATGATAACTGGCATGTGGTGCCTCCATCGCTGCGATCCATTAGGCGAAAAGCACACCTATAAATTACCATTTCCATTAAATAAAACCAGCACGGTTTGGTTGAACAACAGGATTACAAAGGCAAAGCAAGAGTATTTCAACATTTTCCCCAAATCTGCTTTTTGAATGTTTCCAGCCAGCTCTATTTAGCGCTACACTGCTGAGCCACACATCCAACACAAGCTGAATTGATCCCAAAGCAGGCGACAGCAGGGCTGCTGCAAAAGATGCAAACATATTGATGTTGGTATAGATTTAAATGTTCTAGACCTTCCCTGCCCAAGGAAATGCTGCCTTGCCTGCTAGGAACACCCATGGCGATGTCATTAGTCCATAATCTGGGGACTTTGTTGTTTCATGAGCTGAGCACGCACCAAATGGATTTCCAAGGTGAGGCATCCTCATTGCAAATGAAGCGAGATTTCTCAATTTCACTGGCCAGTAATGGAGAAAATTTGGTTCAAAAGGCCATAATGATGTCAAGAAACAGATGGCATGAAAACACTTGCTTTGCAATGACTGGATTTCCTTGCTCACAATACACAATGTTCCTGACAGTGTCTAACCATAAGTATTCGATTTTACATTTGATTGGTTTGAGTGATTTGGGTGTCACCCGATCATGGATACTTACAGGCAGGCTGAGAACTAAATGCCCTTTTAACTGCATTTTATTCTTATATATGCATTGTTCTGCTAAAATAATTCATTGTATCCTAATGAAAGGAGCATGACTCACTCCAGGAATGAATTTACACTCCCTGGTGATGGGTATTCAAGTGCATGGACAGAGGATCTGTAATGGAAGATCTATCATTAGTGCCTGAACCCGTTTTATCTTCATTTCACATGATAAGATTGAACTGAGTGTTGGTTTGGGGGTGTAATTGATCTATAGCTGAAACAAATCAGCTCCGCAGCTAAGTGAGGAGATGAAGTAGTGGATAATCTGTAGTTTAAAACCAGCTGTTCTGCTGAGATCAAATGATTACTTTGGCACTGAAAGGATGAGCTGACAAGGGAGCGTGCTTCAGCATCTGCCATCATTACTGGGCACTGCTGCTGTAACCTCCGGCCATGCTGATGCTGGGACTGGAGCTAATTGACAGCATGGCTGGGATCAGCTCCTGGTTTGCTAAATGGATGGACCTCATTTGGCCTCAATTACAAATATCAGCATTCTCAGGAAACAAACAACAGGCAGAGGAGGCGGGAAGGAGGATACTCACCACTGGTCAGATAACTCTGACTGCAACAAATGCCAGCAAAATGGTTTAGGTTTAAAGCTCTGTGGCTGTCTCTGCTCTTTATGAGAGTTTAAACATAGCACAAATATTTGCAAGCATTTTCCTCCTATTTCTCTCTGCTTGCACATCTCTGACAATCATTGAGAATGCAAATTCATCTCATCCCTTTCTGCAGTGCTCCCCCCCCCAGGATTCCTGCTGTGGCTGTTTGCAATGGGTTTCCCTATTTCAGGCAAGTTACCACCTGCTCATGGGAACATCACACAAACAGGACAAAAACATAAAGGAGGACACAGGTTTGCAGTTTCCTTTCCAGTCTTCTTAATCATCTTTTACGCTTTCAACTACATGAGCATTTGCCAAACCTGAAGATCACTGAGGCTGCACAGGAGATGAAACATAAACATGGTCACATACCAGGCTGCAGAGACTGCCTGCCACAGTAGCAGGGTTGGTCTGCACTGAGCTTGCTGGCTCAGAGAGTTCCCCTTCCACAGAGTGCACTTCCTTCTACCTACAAATTCACCAGACTCCAAAGAAATTGAAAGTGGTATTTCAAAACCGACAGCAATCCGTAAGACCAAACAGGTGAGGTTTTCCATACCTGTATCAAATGAAGACAGCTCCTTACATCTTCTAGTTTATCACCAGGAAAATCTTCAGCTTCCCAAAGAGGTTACTCCACACTTTTGCAGAGACAGCCATTAATTCCCTGATATTCATGATGGATTTTCCTTTCTTAGGCCTTCACTCTGCACTGTACTTGAGGGATGACCTGTCATTACTATTCCTAAGGTATGTATTACACAGGGTGGTCACTTTTCATTTACAGCAGCAATACAACATGTGCCTCACCATTCCTTTCACTCTCCCATACCCTTCAGCCCTTTCTGGAAGGGAAGCCAGTGAGTATGGAATGGGGGTGGTTTTCCGAAGCTTCTTTCCAAATTCAAGGCAGGAAGGATATGTATAAATCAGCAACACTGGTATGAAAAGGATTTAAAGCAATGATGTTCTGTATCTCAAGCTTCCCCATCTGAAGATGGCAATACACCTGCACGTAGCCATGGGTGTTGGTGGGTTTCCTTGTCATTGGTTCACAGGCTGTCCCCTGCAGCAAAATGCAGATGCTTCCCCCATCACCATGATTATCCAGAATTATAAACCAACTTATATTGTTTTACAGCTGCTTTTCTGGCACTTTAGGATCTAGATCAATCACAAAACATCAGGAATTGGAAAGAATGGCAATGGCAGCTCTGGCCACCATTCAAGCTCTTGGGCCACTTGGCTATGGCCCTTCCATTCTATTCAAACTAAACAGCATTTACTTTGAGGGTCTTATCTCCAGCTTGTGCTCACTGAATTTGTTTTCTTAAAGCATGAGCACAAACAAAATGTATTTTCAGTATAACCTCTCTCTCCAGTGAGCAACATTAAGCTATCCCCATTATTTTCCCAGCACAAAACAGTGCAGGTTTGTCAAAATCAGCATGATATTTCTACTTCGCCTTTTGACATTTCCAAGTTTATTACATTCAGACAGTACCTCAAAGCACTCTATTCTTCCTCCCTGGTAGGACTAATGACCACCAAAAGGGGGAATGGAACACTATGCACTATTCAATACAGCAGGCAGATGCTCCTACCCTTCTACTTAACTCCAAACACAAGTATCAGAAATCAATGAGACCAGTTGTGCTTAACCACCTGCAGAAGTAGTGCCTTGAACTAGGTCCTTGCTTCTTTAACCAAAACTTCCCAATTCCACCTTTCCACAATGATGTTTGACACTGGAGAGAGAGAACATCTCACCTGAGAAGTCAGTGGTACTTGACTTCATACCCCACAGGGTTGAGCACTCAGCCAGCTGGCACTGTACAGCAACACACACTGCACGTGGTTAAGAGATACCCCTGCTAGCTGCTTGTTGGGTTGGGCAAACTCATCCTCAACCCCAGACATGCCCATATCACCACCCTGGCCAGCTCCAATCCCCCTGGCCCCTCAGACAAGCTTTCCCTAGGACACATCCTTGTAGATGCTCCCTTGGCATGCCATCTACACAGGATGCTTGCAGGACACACACAGGGCTGTGATTAGGGGGCCCAGTGCTAGTACCAGGTTTAGGGTAGGAGCATTGCTGTTGCTAAATGCTGCGATCTGCACAATCGTGCTGACATTTCTGCACTCTAAACACCCTCCAGCAGGCATCTACAGAGGAAACCTTTACAATTGATCCAGTTTAGCAAGAAAACTGTTGGCTAAGCCTCCATTCATCCCTCTGCTCCCCCACCCCTTGACACAGCTTACGGCAAAAGACTTTGCTTCTCTTTTCATATGGATTTTAACAGTAATTCAAGTCCATTGATGCAGAACTCAGAGCCAGTGTATTACAATACAAGATTATTCAGCTCTCTGACAATCAGTTTGCTTAATTTCATCTTATTCCAGAGTAAAATGGGATTGAAGGGAGCGGGAGCAAGAGGAAAAATATACCTAAATGCCTAGGAAAAGAGAAGAATGGCACTCCAAGAAAGTATAAAATACTTCCAACTTGGTGCAGGCTGCTATACCACAGTTACAGATGTCTATATAGGCCTCACTAAACCTCATCTGTGCCTCCCAACTTCAATCTCTGTCCCACAGCCAGAGGGCAGGTGGATAAAGAGGAGAATAAAGCAGCCTTAACAACACCTGAGCAAAGCTTGGCAGTGAACGGCATGAGCTGATGTCATCTTCTCACACAGATGAAGACTAGGCTTGAAAACTCACTATGCTCACCATTTACACCAAATAGCCTTTCTTTTGATGCAAGAAAACTACTTCTTTGCCTTATAACTTTGTAAATCCATTTCTAATTTAAAAGCATTTGCAACTAGGTCTGTTTCTTTTCCTGTTGGTTGGTTTAACTTCACTCCCCTGCTTGCTTTAGGCCAGCTTCAATTAGGCCACCATTCCCAATCGCATCAGTAGGGGAGAGGTTTACATTTACAAGAGGAAGATCATTAACAGCATAAGGTGGTTGAAAGGTAGGGGATAATTGCTTTTACTCACATAGAGGGAAGAGCAGCTTCTAAGAGAAATAACACCTAATTAAGGAGGTTTGCACTGGTTTAGTTCTAATAATGTCCTCTCCTCCACCACCAGCTGCGTGATGCCCATCACAGCAGGGTCTGACGTCTGGTTTGGCCACACGTATTTTACAGACCATGGACAGACAGAAGGAAGAGTCTGATGAGATGCTAAATGATAAGGAATTAATGAATAGCCTGTAATTGATTAAAAAAATAAAACCAAACAAACCCAAGCCTAGACAGAGTCATGGATCTCAACATTTGTTGCTGTTCATGTTAAGAATTTGACTCCTGATCTGAACTTCTGCCAGTGGCCAAAGATTCAAGGTGCCAGGACCAGCTGAAAAGCACAACCAGTTTGTCACACACTTGGCTGGCTGTGCAGAGGCAAAGGTAGGTCATAGAGTGGACAAGCAAAGTGACAATGCTGGCCCATTGGCAATACCAAGCCCAACATGGGGCTGCATGGCAAAGGAGATTCACCTGCACCTCAAAGATCCCTGCCTGAGGAGTAACATGCTTCCACCAGCACACACTGATCATGAAGGGAAGGGCTGGGGTCAGCATGTGCCCCAGACACAGCCCCAGATAGCAGGGAACAAGATCTGTGTTAGGAGAGAGGTCTTCTGGGCTACTGCTGATGCTACACAACCGAAACACAAGAACAAATCCATTTCACAGACTGCTCAGCAGTTTAAACCAAGAGCCCCCAGACCTGTCTGTGACATTCCCAGGGTGAGGATACACTTGCCAGCTCCTCCACATGCTTTCCACTACCATTAACATCCTCCACAAGCTACCCAGGCTGACCTGCTGCCAGCTGGCACCCATCCACCACGTTAGCTCTGCCAAACCTGGAAAGCAATCTACCTGGAGTGGTGAACCCCACATCCTAAGGGTATTTTTGGTACTGGGCCCTATTTCACCTCATAATTTCCCAATAATTGGGCTGGGAATGGGGTAGCAATACTGTGGAATGGCAAACATCACCTGCAGCCAAAGCTGGCACCTCATCACAAGCAGGAAGGGTCCAACATCAACCTGGGCTTGCAGGCACTCCCTGCAGCACCCAGAAGCTGAGAAGGACAGATCCCACCTCACATCACAAGGAACAGCTCTTGAGCACTGGGGCAGCTCTGCTCTGCCTAACAAAGGGCAGCTTTACTTCAACCACAAGAGCAGGGAACAAGTGAAAAAGGCATTGCTGATCTCCAGCATGTGCATGGGTCTGGGTTACTCTGAATAATTTAAGTCAAGCTTCTTTCATCTCTCTCCTGCTGCAGAATTGCTACTGCTGCCATGCACATGAATCAGACAGGCTTCCCAGGTGGCTGGAGGTGGGGTGCTTCCCATACAATAGAAGCTGAAAGGGAAATGCTAAAAGACAATTTAAAGAGACTCCTTAATCATTCTGGGACTTCAAATCTTTACCTCTCATCTTTTCCACATGTGACACAACTGAAGGATGCTCCCCCCATCTGAAAGAAACATAGGCAAAGGCTGTGGGAGACCTGGGGGAGCTCTCAGCTGCTGCCAACCCAAGAGAAGGGGGAAACAAAGCCTGACATTGGAATCCATCCCCTCATCCTCCCAGAGCCCCACTGTGAGAGCCTCTCCCAACTCCCCATGGTGAGTGCATCTCTGTCAGCGAAGGGCCTATTCACACCACCGACTAGCTGCTCCACAGATGACAGCATGTGTTTTATACAGCAAATCTATCACAGGGATGTGGACACAAGGGAATGAAGCTTCTATTGCCCCCAACAGCTTTGGCAGCACCCAGGCTCCCCTGGAAAAGGGCATCATCTGCAGCCCTCCTCATACAAATGCTTCCTTGGGGGAGCTGTACAGCCCCTGGCACACACAGACACAAAGAGCCACTTCACAGTCCATCCCTGTGCCAAAACTGGAGCCTGCATTTGCGCAGCACGCGACTCTCCTCCTAAACCCAAGTGGTTCTTTCAAACTGTATCTTTTATACAGAGCCACCAAAAATAATTGCTAAATTAATGGGGCAATAGCTAATGTAGATATATTTGGTTACAGCTTGGCAAACCCAGCTTGAAGATTAATTGTGTATTAATTCTTTTCTATGTTTGTTTTACAGAAGCTAAAAATGTAATTCAAACAGAAGAGTACCAGCTTGCAGAGCCTTTAAGTTACTCTCAGTTGAAAGCAAAGCTCAAACTCCATTGCAAAGCTGATCCGGGCTGCTTGGTAGCGGTGCATTGCCAGTAGGGAAAGAAGGAGAGGGGAAAGAGAGGTTGCACAAGTGGGTTTTCCAGAGAGGAGGTTGGTGTTGTGTATGAGCGAGGAAGAAGCCTCCTAGCCAAGTCATTCTGCCTGTTGCAATGCCCAGGACAGCCATAAGAATAAGAGAGTAGGGCTGGAAGGAGTATAAAATCTGAGTCAGAATCTGGCTGTGGGGACCTAGGCAAAGCATTAGCTGCTTGGAGAGATTAAGCTGCTGGGTTTGTAAACACCATTAAAACAGGCTCTGCAAGAGCGGGACAGAACTAGCAGTGTGGGGAGCAGGGGTGTCATGGCACCTGAGGGCTCAGGGTCACCCCTCAATGCCCTGCAGCTCCAGCAGGGCCTTAGTGGGAAGGTGCCATGGCGTAGGGGCAGCACAGGGGGCACAGGGACCCGAAGTAGGCAAGGGGGAAGCCTTGGCAGAACAACAGGGATGGGTGCCTGGGGGCCACACAGGCAGCTTTTTGTGGGGGAAGGAAGGAGACGTGCGAGCAGGGACCTTGCGCTGCCACACTGCATCGAGTAGGGGAGCTGCACAGCAGCAGCTAGAGCCCTGCACCAGAGAGGTTCTGCAGAGACACGGATGGTCTATCAGTGTAACATGAGAGGGATCAGCAACTGAAGCACAATAATCATGTAACACTTCAAACACCTTCAGGCCAGAAAGCACTAGATGCCTTTTATGTACTAGCTAGGAGGCTCTGGGAGCAGTGAGGTCGGGATGAGATTATGTTTAGAGACTACGTGGCATGTGTTATTTGTCTTAAATAGTAGGGACCAGGCACCAACCACCCAAGTGCTGTCCCACACATCAGCGGATGAGGGCAATGGGAGCACCAACTATCCTAATAGGGCCTGTATTCAGCTACTCATAGGCATCCCATTTCACTACCTGCTTCCCAACACAGGACAACTCTGGAAGGTCCCACAAATTCGTGTCACTTCCTCACCTTGGCAATCAATATTCCCTGGCCATTTTGAGACCAGTCTAAACAACTGGTGTTACTTTCAGCAACTGTTTCTGCAAAAGCAATGGGAAATGACAGAAGAAGCTGTCCTGGAAGAGAGCTCCATCACATGTGCTTTCTGCAGTCAGACTTTGCTCCTCTCCACCCTCTGAGTCTGTGATCCAAATCACTTTGAACATGGCTCGGGTTCATCCAGCACAGTTGGCGCCTGATCACAGCCAGTGTAAAACATCCTGTCCACGCCAGAAGCATGGCCTGAATGCCACTGGTCTCTTGTAACCCACCCAGCACAGCACTTGCGTTTAGTGCTATGTGTACAGGATGCCCTCAACAGGTTTACACAGCCAGCTGGAGGTGTCCTCTTTCCACCTGGATCTGTGTGGCACACATAGCCCTGCCCCTCATGCCACTGCTGACACACCATTCACCTCTTTATGCTTCATTTTCTAACGAGGAAAGTCCTGGGAGGACAATTACAAATACAGAAATACATGTATTTGATTTCCAGGTCTAGAATTACCTGGAAATCTTTGCTTCTTGTCAGCCAAGGACAAAACACATGCGGCCGAGGCTCTCCTGATGCAACTCCAGGGACAAATAATGGCTAAATTAAATGCTACAGGACACAGGTTACTATCCTGCCCGCAAACATCCCTGCTCTGTAGGTTCAAGCTGCACTTTTGGGGAAATCCCCCCTCCACACAGGCACAGCCACTCCATAATCTGTCATTTGGAGGACAGGCACTCCACCTGTGAACTGGGACCTCACTGAAGCCTGTCAGTGGGGAATAAAGATACCATCTTGCTGCAGAAGAGGATGCAGAGCTGTGCTACCTTCGAGAGCCATCAGTATCATCAGTAAGCTGCTGACAAACTGGACAAGGCAATACCCTCCTGTACTTGGGCTCCCATTTCCAACACATCTATTCAGACTGCAGGCTCTCTCCGTGCCTGAATCTCTGCCAATAGAGCCTTCAGAAGGGTCTGCTTAGACCCATTTTGCTATAAAAGACCAAAAAGCTTTAAAAAGAATTCAAAATAGGTTCTTGTTTTTAATGCTCATGGCTGAGGGTGCTCCAGAGACACCATAGAGGTAAGTGAAACAAGGATGTATAAAGTGGTGGTAGATCATTTCTGAAGGCTGTTGATTGCACTTACAAGGAAGTTTCATAATCATCTGGAAGAATGACTGCAGGGAACAGAACGTAACTTTGATCATGTCTTCCAAAATAAATAATATGTATGGTTAAATAAAACCCAGGCACGAGGAGGTAATTTACTGACTGTGAATTGCTAAAAGGCTGGGGATTAGGCAAAGATAACTCCTGTTTCCCAAGTGTGCTTAACAGAACAAGAGTGTTTGCAGAGTATTGTGTTCCAGTGTACTAACTGTGTATTTCATTTCAAAAATGACTGTGGAGATGGCATTAAGAAATAAGAACTGTCCACAAGACAAACTGTCAGTGAAACTCAACTATGTTCCCACTTCTGCAACCAAACAGTTGTTTGCAATACGAACCAGTTCATGAGCTGAGTTTATATCAAGTTGTGTTCTTCCTGAAATCCAAAGCAGGGCAACAATAAATCTCAGCTCAAGACATGCACCAGCTCACTCAGCTTCTCTAGTTTCACAGAACAAGTCCTAGCACGAAAGCCTGGCCTGTGCAGTTAGTTGAAGGATGCCAGTGGGTCAGGAAGCAGTGGGAGATGAAGCCTGACCTCTTCCCACTGTCATTGCTGATTTGCTGGCTGAGCCTTGACATGAAAACTGTGATAAGGGAGCTCTTGAGGCCTGTTTTCCACCCAACTATTTGTCCTGCCCAGTACCATCATGCTCTTGCAAACAGTAAGTGCCTTTCCTCAATGCCAGTGGAGAGCCTGCCTTGGCCAGGACAAGCAGGTGCTACTCCAGCAGTGATGTGCTGCATTAACCCAAGCCTTATTTCGTTGCCAGAGCTTGCAGTGGTGGGACCCCAAAGAGAATTAACCCAGTGTACATTTTCTGTGGGGAGGTTGAGCCTCAGAAGAATAACAAAGAAAACCAGCAATCAGCCTGCTGTCAGAAACATCCTGCCTTTCCCAGCACTCAGGCTTAGACGTGTTTTTTCACAGAACCCCAGACTGATATGGGTTGGAACAGACATTATTGCTCACCCAGTTCCAACCCCCTGCCAAAAGCAGGGACCCCTTCCACTGGAGCAAGGTGCTCCAAGCCCCTGTGTCCAACCTGGCCTTGAGCACTGCCAGGGATGGGGCAGCCACAGCTTCTCTGGGCACCTTGTGCCAGCGCCTCAGCACCCTCACAGGGAACAGCTTCTGCCTTATGTACTCTAAATCTACCATCCTTCAGCTTGAAGCCATTCCTCCTTGTCCTGCACACATATGAACTAGGACAAAAACACTGGTACATGCAATCCCTTCTTACATAAATGAAGCTCCTCATGATCTCAAAGCCATGCAGTCACTTGCAGGCTTGGGGATTTAAGTGGCTGAGCACTTCATTCAGGTGATAGGCAGCCCTTCTTAATCTTAATCAGCAGATGCTAACTCACAGACATAAAGTAAATCTACTTAGGGAATAAACGTCTAAATAAATATGAGAAATGGGATGCTGATCTTTTAATGTTCCTCTGCAAGGTAAATAAAATTATGGTGGGCTTTTTTTCCACTTCAATTCATTTAGAGTATTCATTTACTATGGCATGATAAAAAGGCTCAGCATGCCTAGCTCATTAGGGCTTCCCTCTGTCTTGGGGTAAGAAGTTGCCCAGCTAAGCTGAGCACTAAGGAGAACGCAGGCAGGCTCACAAAGCCACAGTACTCACCAACTGGATGTACAGCTAAACCAGGGATGCTTCAGTTGCCCACCTGAGGTGGAGGAAGAGGGCAGGGTTTGCAACAGAGCCTAAGGAAAAGTGGAGCAGGCTGGAGGAGCCTTATCTTGCACAATGAGTTCATCACATTTAAGTCTGAGACACACAAATAGCCTTTCTTTTTGTTTTCTCCCATCTGCCACCTTCATTTGGTCACTAAAGCAATCTTTTAAATGATAAAACAAGTAACACTGCCTAATTAATGAACGTCAAATCATCAGTGTAAATAGGCTGGCATTATTTGTTTGCCTCCCCAAGAACACATTCTCCTCTCTTTGGTTTTCTGTTTTAATGGCTACAATTTACCACATTAACTAGACTTCCAGTTTGCTGGGGTTTGCTTCAAGTTCTGCTTTTTGCTGAGACATCTGTGAGAGGGCAGACACAGGGGAAAGAAGTAATAAAACTAATAAAGAAGTGACAGTAGCGATCACCAAAAAGCACAAGTGGCTGAGCCACCTTCATTTACTACACATGGTCCTTTCTTTTTGCCCTCATTTGCTGATTTTACTGCCCACTTTCCACTAATACTTTACTCTGCTTATGGCAGCTCTCTACAAGGAACGTGGCAGCGTAAGGAGGAAGGAAAGCCGAAGCAGGAGAACTGATAAGACGAATCCAAGCCATGGCCCACAATGGCTTCAGGAGGCATCTGAAACTCCAGCAATGCCTGAGCGTGGGGCTCCTGCCCTCACAGGAAGTATCTCTCTGCCGCCTGTCTAATACAGTGGGAAACGTTAGTCCAGCTGCACCAAGGCTATATCTATTTCAGAGCACAAGCATATGTGTTTTCCCCACCTGTTACAACTGTGAAATGTATAGATAGCATTTACTTCCTAGGCATTCGGCGCTCAAATTAACAGGCAACCTGTTAGTCTGAGTGCAATTAGCACCCCAAACTTTACTCCAGACATATCTGGTAGCTGAATTTTGCTTGCAGGGCTTTTCGCAGCCTGGTGCACTCTTGAGTAAACACAGGCCAACGTATAGAGTGGAAATCCTGTGAAATCCCTGACAAATTTAACATGAAGCAAAGCTAAACAGGCTGCTGGAGAATTGGCTCTGCCTTTGTTAGAACCCAGACTGGAAAGTTCATACTTTTACAAACTGAAATTGAGCATCAGGTTCACCCATGAACCAAGTGACTGAGTGTAACACAACCTGCTGGGCTGACTCCTGCCGCCCTCTTCCTGCTGCCGGGTTGCAACATCGCTGCTCCTGCTACGTGCCTGTTAGGAAAATGCCAGTTCCATACAGACATGCATCTTGGAACATAACATGGACATTCTGCAGAGGTACACATGAGCAGTACCATATGATACCAGCAATGTAAACCCTTATCTGTGTCACGGCTTGACTTCTGCTGGAAAGTACAATCATCACAGAATGCAATAGGCTGCCTTCTCTACCATGTTCTCCCTATGAGTTCCTTCAGTGTTGCAGCCACAATGTCTGCAGCATCATCAGATGCCCACCTAAGTGCACTGGATTACTCCTCTAACTGGGGTATTTCTTCCAATAGTTTCCAAACGTCAGATAAATGACGGGCTTAAATTCTTCCAATTCAGCATTCATAGTTCTCTCTTCCTGGTTGCCATGTTAACAGGGAACGTGCAAACCACACCAAAATGGTCCTTCATAAACCCAAAAGCATGATATTTACTCAGAATTTGATGTAAGGAGCACTGAGAGAGTGGTGCAACTGAGGGTCCACAGTGGCAGGAGAGCCTCCTTCTATTACAGACTACCCCTGGATACTGGAGATTCAATTAGGCTCACAATTCTAGTCTCTTACACAAAGAAGGTTTGATGTTCATTCAACAATCACCTTTTTCCCCCCCTTTTTCTTACAAGCTCCACAGATGTTACCCAGAGTCCTCCCCTTGCTTAGTTTATCAATCAGTCCATCTATAGCATTTTATTTGGATTAGCTTCTCCAAGCCTCCAGTGCTTATCTACATGACACTCAGAACTTCCTAAACCCTTCTGGGAACACACAGACCTGAAAGGCATCACTTTCCTATGTAGAGACATGGCTTTCCTCCCCTGAGTCCTGAATAAATCTAAACAACACATCTTCAGAGTATCTGTCACACCAATGACACTGCTCATTCACTGCACATGCTTAACATTTTATTACCCTCTTACACCACACTGGAGCTGGTGGGAAGGAGATCTGGCCTTCCCGATCCTTGAACACAGAAGACAAGCAAGGAATAAGGAAGGTTGCTTACCCTCAGAAAGGAGAGGTCTCGGTTGTGCTCGATGCTGGTGATTTCCAGGTTGCCCATCACTACCTCGCAGTTCTCATAGTACTTGCGCAGGGCCCGATACTGCTGCTCCAGGTCAGAGAGGGAGCTCAGCTTGTTCTCAGTGCCGGCACACACTGCAAGAAACCACAAGGCAAACAATCAGGATGAGTGGGGCAAGGAGCAGAGAAGGAAATAAAGTTTGCATACAGGCATACAGGTAATTGTAGCAAACTCCTGAATTATTCACAGGATTGGGTGCTGCAAAGAAACCCCAACAAGAGTTACTTAAATATCAGCAGTAGAGACAGGAAGGTACAAATATGCTCCATCTCAGCAATTGAAAGACATCAAATGGGATGAGATGCCCATTCACATCCAAAAACCTCCAAATGTTGAAAGGCTGAAAATGCACAAGAGCAGGCAAAATGTAAACCTAACTGACCCCAGCACCTAAACTGTCAAACCCAGCCCATGGCAAGGTCCCTACCAGTTCTGCCAGTGACAGAATCAGACACTGAACAGAGATGCTCCCATCACAGACTGAAAAACATATAGGCTGAAGAGACCCATGAACCCAAGCTAACCCGAGCAACCCAGTACTCTCCCTATTCACCTGATGCTCAGAAAGATCTGTTAGACAAGCCAAGAGCAACCTGACCAGAAGGCTCATACCCAACATGAGTTTTCCCATCACTTTCCTTAAGACCTCAGCTCTTCCCAGCTTTATGCAATTAAATACGGAAAAGGCAGGAGCAAAACCTACATCATAGAATCCCAGTCTGGTTTGTATTGGAAGGGAACTTAAAGCTCATCCAGATCCAACCCCAGCCACAGGCAGGGACACCATCCACTAGACGAGCTTGTTCCAAGCCCCTGTGTCCAACCTGGCCTTGAACACTGCCAGGGATGGGGCAGCCACAGCTTCTCTGGGCACCCTGTGCCAGTGCCTCAGCACCCTCACAGGGAACAGCTTCTGCCTAAGAGCTCAGCTCAGTCTCCCCTGTTCTGGCAGGTTCAAGCCTTTCCCCTTGGCCTGTCCCTACATCCCTTGTCCCAAGCCCCTCTCCAGGTTTCCTGCAGCCCCTTTAGGCACTGGAGCTGCTCTCAGGTCTCCCCTTCAGGAGCCTTCTCTTGTCCAGGCTGCCCCAGCCCAGCTCTCTCAGCCTGACTCCAGAGCAGAGCTGCTACAGCCCTTTGATCATCTTCATGACCCTCTTTCCAGATCCATACCCACATCTTCTTTCCACAAGTCACCAGACTACATTGGAGATGCCAGATGAGTTGGGAAACCCCATCCTAATACAGTTCATTTTCAGAAGATTCCCTTTAGTATTCTACTCTGTTCTCAACTCTGATGTCCAGTTCCAAGCCACAGCTCAGTTCATTTTATGAGCTTGCTATGCATCAAGCAATGACAAAAATCAGTGCAGAAAGAATCACTGAAGCAGCGTTTAACACCCACAGATTGTCACACAGCTCTCAACCTGCCAGGGCAGCAATGCTATTGAAATGGTCAAGTGTGGGGTTAGGCTTTCTTACTTTCATTTTTTATTTTCCCCTTTCACTCTTCAGTTTGTGGGTTGCTCTTATCTGTGACAAAATTAACCTGAATATAACCAAGCTTTTTTATATGAGCATTATATTATGCAAAACATGAGCTGGACCAGAATAGCATTTTGGGAGCCATTCCCACTCTTGGATGAGATCAATACAAACAAAACTCTCCATGACTGAAGGCATAATCACTAAAATTGGCTAAAATATGCCCTTTTGAATGTTGCAGGGCCTTTTTGAAATATCAAAAGCAATGAGCTTTTTGAGTACTATTATTGACTGTTTACTTACTACACCACCACCAGAAATGAGTAATAATTCTCATCACTTCATCAGGGACTGCAGCAATAGGACAAGGTGGAATGGGTTTAAACTGAAACAGGGGAAGTTCAGGTTGGATACAAGGCAGAAGCTGTTCCCTGTGAGGGTGCTGAGGCGCTGGCACAGGGTGCCCAGAGAAGCTGTGGCTGCCCCATCCCTGGCAGTGTTCAAGGCCAGGTTGGACACAGGGGCTTGGAGAACCCTGCTCCAGTGGAAGGGGTCCCTGCCTGTGGCAGGGGTTGGAACTGGATGATCTTATGGTCTTTTCCAACCCAAACCTAATGGGAGCAGAAATCTTGTCTTCCTGAACCACAGCAGGAAGGAGAGAAGGGGCTGGTTTCATTGCAAGCTGTGCACAGGATGAAGGCTTTATCATTTATCAGATCATTTTCAGGTTCTGCGTTTCATTTAGCATGGACCAAAGTGAACAGGCACTGTACAGGACTGTCTGAATACATTTGGTCTGGTTACCCCAGTTGGCAGGGGTTTGGACCTGGATTATCTTAAAGTCCTTTCCAACCCAAACCATTTTATGACTCTATTGTAAGGGAAGTAATTTTCTGATTTCTTTCTGTGACCTGGTAGAATTAAAATGTCAACATCCTCACTAAGTTTAAGAGCTTGACATGGTTGACATCTGTTCATTGCACTGGGCTGCAGAAACCCAGAACTGGCTGCTTTGCTCTGGTTCTAACAGAAAAACTACCATCTCATTTACAGGCTTAATTCAAGGCACAACTATCCCAGTTTGAAATTTTACTCACAAAAACCTACCCCTTCAAGTAAAACACACCACTGAGTATAACACATCTAAGCAAGGTTTTCATTGACAGTATTTTTAATAGCCATTTTGGGGGGTTCCCAAGAGGGAAAGAGATGGTCCCACTGGGACCACAGGTAGCTCTGCTGGACACCTGGAAGGATTAACCACTGCTGCTACTGATGGTGCATCTCTCTTGTTGAAATGCAAAGCTCTGTCCCAGCTCATCCTTAGGGCTTTATTTGGAACAACCCCAGGATGTAATGTACAAGCACCTCCACCTTCCATGCCTGTCCCTGCCAGAAGACTCCTAAAACTGCTACCAATTACAAAGCCGGCTTATTTGCTCCTTCCTTAAATGTGGCAGCATCTATAACAAAAAGATTGACTGTGTTTCCAGCTGAATAAGTATTATTCTGTCTTAAGGCTTCAGAGGACTAATAAATAATTTCTGTTCCATTTCACAATCAGCATTAAGGATCAACACAGCTCAGAAAACAATTCCAGCAGCTCAGCTAATAAAGCTATACACTGCAACATTGCTATTCCATGTTTCACACCCATTAAACGTTTCCTGAAAGCTAATTTAGCTCTTTGTTTTTGTAAGGAGGAAGAACACCTGGAGCCTGATCTTGCAAGAGGATTCAATGGGGGTGAAGCCGACCTAGATGTAAATCAGGGCTCCAAGTTTTATTCAAGCGAGGTTAATTTTGTACCACCAAACTATTGAAGTAACTCCTCTAGGCTTTGGATACTGCTGTTGGAAATCAATTCTTTCAGATAAATACAATCTTAAAAGCAAATTTAGAGGATCATGTCAATCCTTTGAATTTATCTCATCATTCCAAGCATTTTATTTGTGTCTTACAAAAAGAAATCCCTTCTGGTCCTCTGTTACACAAAACATCTTGTTCAAGATCCCTGGACCTGGCTGATACATGGCAAAAGGTCCATGCAACGTGCCTCCTCCCAGCCTGCTCTGCTGCAAAATCTGGGAAACCAGGGAATGTCAAGTATCCAGTGTCAATCGTCCCAGCCATGGCATGGCCCGGCTCAGCTTTTACAGCTCTGAGCTGTCCTGACAGGTCATCATCCCTCAACAAAAAAACCTGGTTACACATTACCTTAAAATCCTATACCAAAAGTAAGAGCATCCTACATCAAGGGGTACAGCACTGCCAAAGGTACCCAACCCAAACAGTATTCGGAGCAGGAGAGCGCCATGACCTGCAGAACAAGTTGAAGTCCCACTGTGACCTTGAATATAACCATGGATCCTCAATAATCCATTACTATACTAAGCCATTAATCTCTCCATGCCTCAGCTTTGCAGCACGGATTTTGAGCACGTACTTTTGATGCACCTAATAATTATGCCAGGTTCTAAATACACAAGAGAAAACTAGAGGAGTATTTAAGAGAAGGAGATGAGATCACAACTGTCACTCGCAGGAAGACAGAGCTGGGACAGCACCTCCATCCTTCCCAGAGAGTCTTTTAAAACAGAGAGATCAGATATATTGGTGGTGGTTTTGTAAAGGCAAAATAGAATTAATAGGGTAAAAAGCCATCCCTGCCATGAAAGAGAAACGCTGCTGCCATGTACAATTACAGAGGTGCCCACACACACCAGGGAGCCAAACCTGGGAGCGGAAAGCAGGCTGTGAACTGGGAGTTATTTAAGTTTTATCCCCCCATTTTCAGACATGGGAGGAAATCCCCAGCTCCTCCAGGGCAAAAACAATTTGGGTCTGACATGCCAAAATACTTCAGAAGCACTAAAGGGAGATGAGAGGGATGCCCAGATCCTCTGCCCTCGAGCCCAACACAGAGCACAAGCATATCCTCCTCATCCTCCTGATCCTTCCCTGGCATAGCAAAAAGGATCCATGTGCTGCAGGAGCTCTTTAAAACACCAAAATAACATAAACATATGAAAATATGTATTTTCAGGGATGCTCCAGCCGTATACAGGCATCAACATGAGCACAACAAAATGCATTTCCTTGTCATGCCATGCAAAACCAGTGTAATCTGTATTTCATGAACTCTCTTCACAGCACTTTGCTGTACATTATTTTAGATAGCCCCAGAAACCAATGAGCAGCAAGAAAAGCCAGGTTCCATGCTAAAATCAGTCCCTGCAGCACAACTTCTCCTGGTTAATTACAAATACTCATTCCCCAGCCTTTGACAGAGGTCGAAAATCAGCATCTTCTCTCACTGTTGAGCATCTCTGAGCACATTTGTTCTTGACTTACTCAGGAGGTCTTACAGGGATGTGTCAATGAGGGGAACCTTTCAGTGCTATTCCAATACATACCCAGGAAAATCTGACATTCCCTTACGTTTCCCCTGATGGAAACCCCAGCGAGCTGTTGACTGCCAGCCTCTACCAGGCTACCACCACACTATGAAGCTCTCTAACACATCTCCACCAACACAGCTTGGCCATTCCATCTCTTTCCACATTGTGGCAACAAGCCTCAGAGAGTATTGTTGTATATGCATGTGTTTGTGCAGAGAGATATCCACCCCTCATGCTATGCCAAAGATGAAGGATGTGCATCTTCCCCATCTGGGAAGCCCCAAGCTAGAGGTGAGAGCCAACAGCCAGGCTGCCAGCCCATAGCCACCCCAAGCACAGGGTGCTGGGGCAGAGCACTGCTTGGCCATCACAAAAGTGGATTTCAGGCATTACTCACACATTCACACTTCACTTTCAGTTGTTTGCTTATTATCAGCTACTGAAAATGACAGAGATGAGCTTCAGCTCCTAATGGCCCCAATTACAGCAGCAATAATCACGAGTATTGAATTGAATTTATGTTTTTCATCAATATTCATGCACATGACTTGGAAATTAATTTCCCATTGACATTATTTTTCATAACAAAGCCAAATCATTCGGATGCTCACTCAAAGGTAGAAAATACTGGAGGTATTTAAAAGTGTCCTTTAGCTTCTGCTTTTTAGGCTGTTATTTTGCTCTGCTCCCTTGGTGATAAATCTATACATTAAATTAGGAAATCACATTTGACTCCATCTCGTTCTGTTTCTAAAGGATTGTATAATCCTCCCAGCTCAGCTGAACTAACTTTTGGAAAGAGGTTAACTCATTTCCTTTCTTATTTAACCCCTCTCCAGATGTGGAGATTTGGGAAGCATGAATCCCATCATCTCTGGCATGGTCACCCCCACCTGAAGCACTGGTGTTTCACTCCTCTCCCACAGCACATTCAGACAAGCAGCAATGAGGCATCCTTTTTGCCAACACCAAGGGAGTTATCTCGAGCATCTGGATATATTCTCCTGAACCACAGAACATTTATTATTATCTCTTTGGCAAGGACACAGGAGAACGGCACATCTGCCCTGCACCATCTCCCACCTGAAAGCAGCACAACCTCCCTCCATCAATTGCTTTGCACATGGGCCAGAGGCACAAGAGGAGGCCTAACCTCTCAGACTGGTTTTAGCAACCTGTTTATGAAAGGAGAATCCACCTTCCTTCATCCCAGACAGGATAAGCCCACCAGCAGTGAGTATCTCTTTCTAACACATTCTCTTCCCATACTTCCTACTTATTTACTGAATTAGCAGCAGGTTTACAGGCATCAGGGTTTCTTGAAAGGCAGCTCATGTAACTATGTATTAATAACCACAAACACTTGTGGTAATCTGCTAAGACCCCCAGATGAGGGGAAATACTCAAGCCCCGTAAGGAACAACTAATTACCAGGAATGCCACAGCAATCCCTATTCATTTCATTATGCTCCACGCTCTCAGCAACAGCCTGGGCACCCTGTCACGTACACACGCAGAAGAACGGGGAAAACACACTTTTAATCCTTTCATTATTATTTTACAGCTTTCCTTGGATAAGCTGCCAAAGCCCTGAATTTCCTTGCAATTGGGCATGTCCTAACAAAGGGAGGGACCACCAGCACTTCCAGCCTTGCAGATGGCTCCCGCGAGAAGACAAAACACTCCTGGAGGTCACCAGCCACTTTCCTGTAAACCCAGTGGTTTTGGAGAGTGTTTGAAACCTGGAGGCTTGCTTTCCCTAGGTGAGAGACTGACATGAAGGAGAGCATCATTTTCTCTGTACTCCTAATTAAAAGCTCAGCTGGCACAAGTGTTTTCCTTCCGTGAGGTCTGCTCTCCACTAGAAATTACCATCGCGTTTGAATCCGGTTGCATGCAATCAACCTGAGTGCCATGAACCCCCTGGACAGCTGTGAGGCCCTCAGAAGCTCAGCACTGCCATCCAGCCACCATTCAGGCTGTCAGGGATGTCATCAGGATGAGGTGACACAGGACAGGGCGGCCCACGGTGCCCGTGAGTCACAATATCATGGCTTTAATCCCTTCTACCTGCAGGCAAATGTGCAAACAACCCAGAAACACAAGCCTGGGAGTGCTGTGAATTATATGGATTCCAAGTTAAGCTCTCCACATTCCTAAATAAAGTCAAATTAAAAATAGGAGCTATAATGACGAGGCTATACATGGCAAGGCACTGGAAGAGGGTGGTGAGGCACTGGCACAGGGTGCCCAGAGAAGATGTGGCTGCCCCATCCCTGGCAGTGTTCAAGGCCAGGTTGGACACAGGAGCTTGGAGCACCCTGCTCCAGTGGAAGGTGTCCCTGCCCATGGCAGGGGTTGGAACTGGATGAGCTTTAAGGTCCCTTCCAACCCGTTCTAGGATTGTCTGATTTTTATCCATATTACAAGGACACTCTGAAACACTTCTACAGCCTTTCTATTCTTTACCTAGAGGAGAGGTCCCTGGGTTGATAGCACCAGGGACCAAAAGCATTAATTCCCTAGAATGTGCTGAGTAAACTCCCAACTATCATTTCATATGCCATTGCAAAAGCTTCCCAGCACTTCCAGGGAAGTGGCAGGGATGTGTATTATCAGGGTAGTCCCACCTCCAGTAGAGGCTGATCAAATGCCACCTACAGAAGGAAGCTCTTTCCCAAACTCATGAACACAAATAGGCACAGGAAAGGCTGACAGTGATTGCAGCTTCATCAAGAAGGATTAGTTATGTGTGATAACACTTTTCGGTGCTGATGGCACCCTCTCCTTGCACCGAGCTCTTCAAAATCTCTTTGGTGGATGCTGCACAGTGTATTTTACCCATGTAGCATTCCTGTTCATAGCTACCAGATAACAGGATCAAACGTTGGCTAGATCTATACTGTGACATTTCAAGGATAATTACCTGTGCTGACCATGGCAAACCATTGTCATCTGCTTGCTTTATGCCAGTATTACCAGCATTGTTTCTCTTTTGGGCTTGTCATATCTATATTATGATACAGGAACTGGAAAGGACAAAATGGGAAAAATGTACTGCAGGACCTGTATCACACAGCTACCACTAAACAACAACAGAAATGAATACAAGAAGCTTTACCAATGGTTCTTCCCCCCAGGCCTTTGTACCAAGTTATTTTATCTGGGTACTTCTCCTTCCCTTTTTCTCCCTACTCTTCACAGACGTGCACACACACACACACACACACACTTTTTTCATTCTATTTTGAGGGTAAATAGTTGCTTCTTAACTATAATGTAGGTACTGGACATGACAAGCAATTAAAGCAAACAATTTCCACTCATCTAACTTTGCCAAATTAGTCATCTGCCATCTGCTCTATCATCTGGCTCTCCTTGAGGTCTTGCTGTGAATCTGGAAGCACTCGCTCCAACACAGAGGCACTGGATAAGCCTGCAAGCTGGCGGGGAACCCGAGGGATGGAGGTGACGGGGGTGCGACACGTGGCCCTGGCTGCTCATCCTCACCCCTACCAGGCAGCTCTGAGGAGCTGCTTGCTGGATCCCATAGTCAAACTGGCAAAAGACCAGCACACAAGTTGTGATAGAAAAGCATTTAAAGGTTTCTCTTCTGGCCACTTGTACACATGCTAGCTTAGAAGGATGCTGGATTTGTCTACTGGGTGCAGGATGCAAAAAATAACCCACCTTACTGAAATGCTTTCAGCATTTGCTATTGAGTTCTCAATGAAGTAGAGAACCTAAACAAGCAATTAATCAGTGTTATCTAAGATAGATTTGAGTGGTCTCTGCTTCCAGCGCCTGCCTTAGGTCAGTGAGGCCTAGGGGAGAATTAGTAAAGCCTCATTTTAAGACAGAGAAAAGGTTTTCAAATAGCTCTGAAATACAACATCAACTTCTGAGCACTGGCAGGACCTCTCTCTTTTACCAGCTTCCCAGTTTGGCCTCCTTACTGAGTCTCCCAGTATGATCATGAGCATCACCAGTGCCCCTTTTCCAGCTGACCGACATTAAACACCACTCCAGAGTGCAAGTTAGTTCATGAAGATGTTTGCTGCTGCTGCTCTGACCCAGCACATGGAGGAATCACTCACCCTGTTGCTGGTGAGGGCCACAATATACCAACTACTCCTGCACAACTCTCCAGTTCAGCTGCTTGAGTGCAGCACCCAAAATCAAGCTTGTGAATCTAACTCTTAATGCCAAGAACCAAAATCCTCCCCCCTGAAGTACCAGAGCATAGAACATCACCAACACCTCCCAAGATTAGTAAGTCTGCAGATCATGAGTAATACAAGGCCATGTGTTCCTGGGCAGCTAAACACAGAGCAAAGTGCCAAGCTGAAGGCTTAAGAGTTTGCAAATGTTGCTCTCCCTGCTTTCCAGCCCTCACCCTTCCCAAGTCCCATTCCAGCACAGCAGCAACGGCTCATACAACCCATTTCTCTCCATTCACAGTGTATCCTGGCTCTCTACCACGGCAAAGTGGTGGAAAACCCTACAGGTGTCAGCAGTGGGAAGGATTTAGGCTGGTTTTTCCATGCCAGGGAAAGAAGGGGGGGGGGGAAATGATGGAACACAAATCACAAGCACCAGGTGAACACATGCACAGGTGGGAGCAGGGGGAGTAGAGGGGAGCCAGGGTTTTGGACTGGGTTTTTGTACATGTGCCCTCAACACAAATCAATTTTGCAAGGGATGCCAGGAACATCTGCTGCATGGTTGATCCAACAATCATTTCCCAGCTCACAAACCAGGCTGCCTTACTGGGGACATGAAGGGCTCCTGTCTCCCTGCAGTGCTCTTTTGGGAGCCCAGGGGTGCTCAGCTTGCACAGCCTTGCCATGGTGCTGCAGCAACGGTTGCCTTCCCAGCAGTACTTATGCGGCCCCACAACAGAAGGGGCCCTTTGCCTGCCTGGCCTCCTTGCTTTTTCCTTCCTTCCCCAGAGGCCCCCTGAATACCACAGCATTCACTCAGCTTAAATGCATTTTAATTAACATTGTACAAACACCCTGAGTTTGTGCGTGCACAAGGGAGCGCGTTCATTCAGCCTCTGCTTGATTCTGAGCCCAAGAAATCCAGCGGGAGCTCTGGCAGCCGCTGCGATGGGAACGGGATCGCGGTCCTCCCTGCCTGCAGGACATTTAAAATGCACTTGGCAAAGTGCTCACAAGCCCTTGGATCCTACTTACTGGGATTTAAACGCAGCTTAGGTAAAAGATACAGCTCAGACATGGTAGGTGGGACAGGTGCTTTTGTATCTACTAATGCAAGTGCAAGTAATTAGTCACTGCTAAAGCACACAGCAACCACCACGTTGTTACAGGGTAAGCAAAAGGCACTTGTGACACTAAAAGAAAGAGGTATTTCCTTGAGATCTCTCACAGCACTTCTTCTCACACTACATTAGTAATTAGCATGTATTCCACCTAATCAGATGATTAAAATAACTATGAAATTTAAACACAAACAAATGGACTGCTTCGGATAGAAGAACCTCCTCTAATTCTGGACACCCTGTGAGACAAAACTGCAGAAGGGCTTATACAGAAAGTCAAGGGAAAAAAGATTCGGGTAATAAAGCAAACAAATGAGTAACAGCTCTGTTTTATCATTATTAATATTAATATTATTATTATTACTATTATTATAGCAACCTGCTCTAGAGGAAGGTGTCCTTGCCTGTGGCAGGGGGTTGGAACTGGATGAGCTTTAAGGTCCCTTCCAACCCAAACCATTCTATGAGATTCTATGACTCTATCTCACAGGCCATGCTGGCACGTGGGTGTTCTCATCACACAGCTAAAAGCAAACCCAACATTTTTGAACTGCTTTGCCCAGGTGCTTCAAGGTGACTGTGCAATGCAGGAGAACTATTTTAGCCAATATACACAGGTCTATTAAGTTGAAACTGCATGTGGGTTATTTTTCATTGATGAAAATAACAGGCTCTCAAGCAACATGAGAACCTTGTCAAGCAGACAGGAGAATTGAACCTGTGTAAGACAGCTGAAATGGTAATTATTTAAACTTACAAGTGCTGCAGATGAGGGGAATGACACTGCAGTTGCACAGTGAGAGAGGGGCCACGCTGAGGCTGGCTGGCCCCACAGGAGGACACTGCACTTCAGAGCTGAAACATGCTTAAGAGGGAACAGGGTCCACGTCCTGGGGTCAAACATGTTAAGGTCATCAAGTCAAAGAACTAACCTAAATGCTCTCTTACACAAGCCTCCCTTAAACTGATAGTTGCATTTTCCTATTTGCCCACTTCTAAAAGGAATAATACACCTGTATGTTATTAGACCAAATGCTTTCAGATACCAGTTTATAGGCAGAAAAAACAACCTTTCCATAACTAAAGTCTATGCAAGAACCTTTCTAACTGCTATACACTATGTATAAAAACCAGCCTAGTCTTAAATTAGTATGTTCTGCCACAGACAACCCTCCATCTCTTGCAATTCACACAGGTTTCACACAAATAGCTCCATACAGGTTACCAAGTATGCATGGCACTGCTGCTGGGCATAACAAGGGTGCAGGTCAACACCAAACTCCCACCTTCTCAAACCCACATGTTGTGAACCAAGTCCTGGATTGACCAATTTAAATGAAATAGAAATTAAAAGCTAATAAAAGCCTGAGCATCCAATAAATTCTTCTAAGGCCGCTGAGATCTTCAAGCTCTGGTGAGCAGCAGCACAGTGGCCATTCTGGGGTATGGTCATGCTGTATAAAACCATACCTCTACCACTGAGGTGTTTTTAAGTAAAGGAGCTACTTTTTAAACCTCACTGAGGCTGTGGGCATAAGGTGCTGCTATTAAATCTGCACAAAGGGGGCATACACAGGGCTTGCATTTGAATTGATAACCTCATTTTGCACAAGCAGCATACTCAGGGCAAGCACCCGCAGTGCTGATGCATCTGCCTTTTTACCTGGGAGGTGAGGACTGCATGTCTGCTTCTGATGAGCTTCTCATTGATTCTTTAACACTGAGCAAGGTGGTGGATGAAAGCACAGCCTGCCTTGCCCCTCTTCATGCCATCCCTACTGAACCTTTGTAAACAATGGCACTTCCCAAGGATGAAAGAGGGGATGGGGGAGAGCCAAAGCTGCTGTGAAACTGCTCCTTAAATGCACTTCCTCTGCAGTCAAATCTGGTACAGCAACTTCAAAATCCTTAACTGCTTTCCTCACCCAACCTATTGCTGTGAGGACTAACCATAGGCATATTTGTTATTTTTCTTTCCTTTACCTTCAGAAATCATCCCAAAAGGTAAGTTTTAAATAACCACACTTGTCACAACCGCATTATGAATTCCTTATAGAACACTTTGCTCAAATAGGCTTCCTGTTAATAGTTTCTTTCTGTTGGGCTTTTTAAGATGCATGCCATATATATTTTATGAATGTTTGGGTTTATTACCACATCCCTGCCCCAGAGACTGCCCTTAAACTTCTGTTCATTGATTGTGACGGTATCAATTTGTAAAGGTCAACAGAAAGCTTCTCTGACAGCTCAACTCAGAAAGCAATGTTTAAATGAGCTGTTTCTCTACAAAGCAAGATGCCAACAAAATCAAAACCCAAGGTCTTTATTTCACTGGCCTGACCAATGGCTTTGATAGGCTTTGGATCTCCTATAGTTGTTGAACCCTCCTTGGATACCTGAGCTTGTTTGAAGGTCTTGAATAACACGTGAACAAGCAGGGTTATGAACAGAAAGGTTTATCCCAACAAACATGAAGTTGGGCAAAAAGGCAGAAGGCCTGCAAGGATGAACAAGGGGCTCCTGAACAAAGTCCAACACACAAAGGAAGCCTACAGAGGGTGGAAGCAAGGACAAGTAGCCTGGGAAGAATAAAGAGAAATTGTCCAAGCCCCAGGGATCAGTTTAGGAAAGCTACAGCCCTGGTAGTATTAAATCCAGCAGGGACATCAAGGGCAACAAGAAAAGCTAGTCCAACAGCAGTGAAAGGAAGACTAGGGAAAACATGGGACCTCTTTGGAAGGAAACAGGCCACATGGTTACCCAGGACATGGAGAAGACTGTGATACTAAGTGACCTTTTTGTGTCTGTCTTGGCTGGCAAGTGGCTCCACCACACTGCCCAAGACACAGAAGGCCAGAGCAGGGAGTAGGAGAATGAAGAACAACCCACTGTAGGAGATCAGGTTGGAGACTATCTAAGGAACCAAAAGGTGCATAAGTCCATGGGACCAGATGATGGGGACTAAAAGACACCTGGAGAGGGACTTCTGACAAGGGCAGGTAGTGACAGGACAAGGGGGAATGGCTTTAACCTGCCAGAGAGATACAGATTAGGTACAATGAAACAAATCTTCACTATGAGATGGTGAAAACATTAATTTGCTCCTCCTTCTGAAAACCTCAGGTAACAGAGCTCCCAGGGATCACTATACAAATGTCACCCCTATGTGTGCTTGGTGTCATGCATTGTTTTGTCATACATAAATTACACTTATCACTAAAAAAACCCACAACCAACTGGCTAGTCAAGAAACAGACCACACCAACTTACTGTGATGCTTGCTTCAGCAAGCACTGTATTGAGAGAACAGCTTATTTTGTTTAGAGTTGTGATCAGAAGCCTCTTCAAGAGGCTTCTGCCCTTTCCCCCCATCCCAGAGTGTACTGAATACCTCAAATTCATAACCAATGAAAGCAGGGCTGCACAATTTACGACACTGTTACACCTAAAGAAAACCTGCCATAAATCAAAGAAAACAGTTATATAAATGAGTATAAAAGTGCAGGGAAATGTCACAAGATAGCAATAAAGTATCTTCCAAATGGTAAATCCCAGGAGCAGAAGTACCATTAGTTTTGAATCCTCCGCTCAACAACAGCAGGACAGGTTTATCACAGGAGTAACCAGTACCGGAGCTTGCCTCCCGGGAGAAACCGCACGCTCCTGGTGGGAATCAGGGAAGCAGGAGAAACACAGACAATGAATGCACCATCACACAGAGTGGTGCGAAGTAACACCGTGATCCCGTGAGTTTGCCCCTGCTGCTAACTGAATGGAACACAGGAGCACATCACATGTAGCTATTCCCACATATAACCTGAAATAGAGAAACCATGGAGGGCTGATTCTTGTTTCACCTGCAAGAAGAAAGAGATGCCCACCCCAGGGGCACCAGCCAGGTCTCCCCTGCAGGACTGCAAAGGAGGCTGCTTTAGCCAAAGGGCAGCAACACAATAGAAGAACACAATACAGCCTGGGAAGAATAAAGAGAAATTGTCCAAGCAGCCAGGGATCAGTTTAGGAAAGCTAAAGCCCTGATAGAATTAAATCTGTCAGGGATATCAAGGGCAACAAGAAAAGTTTGTCCAACAACGATGAAAAGAAGAAAAGGGAAAACATGGGACTTCTTTGGAAGGAAATGGGACACAAGGTTACCCAGGACATGGAGAGAAATGCAAACACCGGGAGGATCCATGGACAGATGAGAGCTTCAGCCAGTAGCACATGGAGAGGATGGCAGAAGAAGATCACTCTGAGACAGAGCATGGTACAGAGTACTCCCATTGCTGCCACCTGTGATGCTTCCCCAAGGGATTCCCTTTCCATGCTACTTGTGTGACCACTCTGGAGCAAGCACCAGCCTGTGCTCCAGGCTTATTTCTTACCTCTGTGCACAAACCCTTCCCTGATCCTTTTCAACTTGGAATTCCTAAGCCTATTCCTGACCTCTTCAGAACACATTTACATGCACCTTTATCCTGCAAACGGTAATCATTAGCTCACTGTTAAAATAACACTCATGTGCCAAAATCATCTGTTTTCTGGTTCTTAACCCAAGGCAAGGAAAAGACATAGCAGGTGCCTGGTTGCTTGTTCTGGAAACATGGATGACATTCCCACAGACCAAAAGAGGCTTTGTATTCCTGCCTCTCATAAGCAGATGACAGCATTTCTGCCCAAAGACCTCCCCACCTGATTTCATTTCCATAAACAAACAGGGAGGAAGGCGGATGAGTGACAGGCTCCTTGCTCCTGTCACTTGGTTTTGAGCAGCAGACATGTTATTAGAAGCCTCATTAAGAAGGAAAGGCCAAGAAGCAATTTTCCCAACACAAGCCCTCAGCAAGGAGGCTGCTCCTGGGGTCCCTGTTTCATTAATACCTTCCTCTTGCTCACTCCATTCCATGATCCGGTTCAGCTGAACCTGGGAAATGGGATGGAGGAGGGAGGGGGAGCCCTGCTGGGGGAGCACAGGGCACCCAGCATGTGATCCCGGCCAAACCTTGTGCCGTGGGCTTTGGCCACAGCTATGTGCTTAAGTGATGCAGGAGCACGTGCAGCTGGAACGGCTCAGTGCAAATTTACCCATTGCAGAACGTCCTTGAAGCCTGTGACGGGTAAATGGCAGCGAAGGTCAGTGAAGCTAATTTGGTGGCAAGGAGGCCTGGCTCTGCATCACTTGCCCATAAGGTGGCCCTATCCTTTAAAAGACTCAGCCTAAAACCATTGTGCAAGGCACAGAGGAGTCCCCAGGAGCAGGGTTCCTTGTTTTCCCTCGTTGAGGATGTGCTTACCAAACGCATTTGCTTTTTATTACAACCAACAAAAGAGCAGAGCCCAGCTAGAACGGCTTCATTAATAACAATTAGCCAGAGCACAGTTGTGATTCAGGTGGCGTTCTGGAGCATGAAGGAGAAACTTGACACTTTTGCTTGCATGCACGGACAGAAGAAATCCCAGGCAAAGTTAATGGAAACGGAGCGGCTGAGCGATGCCAAAATTCAAATGTACTGTAACATCACTAAACGATTTCAATGTCACAGGAAGGTGTCGCGCTGCTTCCAGGATTATTAGCCCTAGCAGAGTTTTAATAACATTTAGTGAAACACCTCAGCAGCACATCCCTGGGATGTGCTAAAATCATCAGGAGAATGCAAAAGATTCTCAGGTTTTAGGAAGTGGGGGAATAAAACCGCTGGTTATAGCAAAAGGAAGATGACAGCCTTGAAAATGCCCCTTATGGGGTGAGATGGCAGCAGGCTGGGGTGTGCTCCCTGCCTGGAGGGTCCCCTCCTCATCGAGGAAAAGGGGAAGGACACTGTGAAATTGCAGTTGTCTAAAGCGCTCCAAACACCTGCCAGTCACTGCAGGTTTATTGGCCCTGCTCCCCGCAAGGGGGGCTGCATCTGAGAGCCTCCACCTTAATTAGTGTCACTGCAGTCAGATGCAATTTATGTTTCAATATACGTGGGGAATATGAAGACAGACCCAGTAACTGCTTCCAGTCAGGAGGAAAAAGGTGGAGACTTCCAAACTTTTTTGATGGAGAAGGGAAGTTCTTTGCTGGAGAACAAATGGATCCTGCTATTAACGTAAGCGTAAATCCTGTCCCTGAAGGGACAGCCACAGCAGGCTTTGTCTTACTAAAACCAGATAATCTGACCCTACGGGACCACGTTTTGAAAGCATGGAAAAGCACAGGAATCCACATCCAGTCTGCATGCTAAACATGAACCAACGAAGGGAGGTTGTGCCAGGCAAGCTAGGCAGCTCCAGGTAAGCCTGCGAAACAGCATGAAAGCCGCATGCATGGGCTCAGTGTGGTTTCCATAAGGCTTCTTGTGGCTTTGCATGAAGCCATCACTCTGATCTCAGATGGAAATAAACATCCTGTACAGAACAGTAAAGTACATGTATTTAAAGGGAACATACCATAGCCATCTTGCAGGCAGAGGGAATTCCAGGTGGCCGTACTTGGCCAGGAGGAAGTATGTTCGGAGGTTGTAATTCAGGTGTAATGCAGCTAGAAAACCAAGTGTTTGAGGCTCCTTACCAACAGTTAAAATGACATCTTCTGAAGTAGGCAAACCCAGAACATGTGGGCTAAAACTCAAAGAGGGAGGCCCCAAAGCCATGCAAGAAATCCTACCTCAGCAGAGCACTGCAGCTCCTGCAGAAAGCTATCATCTGCTCAGTAACACACGCTTTCCTTATCGTTTAACAAATCCAAGCCATGTTGTTATAAATACGTGTCTTAATGTATGAAAACTGTTCCAGGGCTTCTGCCAAAGCCTGCACATAGACGGGCCAAAAATATGCCTCCTAGCAGCACGAATCCATCCTACTCATCCCCAGCATTTCCATCCCCAGAGCACACAGCTGGCTTGACATCACCGGCACTACCTAATGCTCATCAGCGAGGGAAACAGAACTCACCACGTCATGAACTTATGAGCTTATCTCTGCACCTCCTTTTGCCACGTGCAGCTAGAGTATGGCACTGATGTCTTTTATTTTCTGTTAGGTCTTTGCAAGAGCCTTCATTTTGCCGTGACAGATTCCCATCAGACTTAAGTATGACAAAATACATCATCAAGAGAACTAGCTGCGCATCAGTCTCCCTCCTGCTGGTAGGGCTGGATGAGAAAAACCAACATTTGTTAAAGAGCTTTGGATCCTCTTGTGTCACCTAACGTAAGGCTGAGAGGTTTGTGGCTCTCCACACCCAAGGAAAGGAAACAGTAGGTAAAAAATATACCTTACAGATCATTTGGACTTAAACAAAAACTCTCGGGCACCCTTCAAACTCAAACCAAGGCCTCCTGTGAACATCCTACTTGCATGTCTGTAATCATTAATGCAGTTAATATTCCTATTTAAGAAAAGCATCACTTTTGGTTTAGCTACCTTGCTTTGTCCTCAGACATACTCCTTCCCTAGGAAGGTAACATTAGCCTTGAACCTGAAAATAACTGTCCCTGTAGATTCGGTCTTTAATGCAACAAACCTAAGCTCAGAACTGGGTTTGATACTTGCTCAGTTTTAGCCTAATTAGCTCCTTCCTAACTGCAATGACAACTGTTTGTCATTACAGTGGCCCTATTCCTTCTGAGAAGTTGTAGGAATTACCCAATACAGACGCCACCATGCTCTGCAAGTTTGCCATGTGGGAACTACAAGCACTTCCTGAAATCAGTGGCTCTCCATTAGCATTGCCTCTAGAGGAAAGGAAGGAAATCCCCTCCAGTGGGCCTAGACATAGCATGAAGCACCCCCAGAAACCCATCTGAGAGCGGCACAGGCCCGGAAGGAGATGCAGAGGATGCACTCACTTACCAGGAATGGGATACTCATTCCCTGCTTCAGCAGAAAACACCTCACCTAAGACAGACATACACTGTGTTGAATCCTTCCTCTCTCTCTCCCCTTTCCTCCCGCTGGCACTATGTGATTAATATCGCATCAAATTTGTCTTTGGTACAATATCCCACCGATCTTTCTTTGTATAATGTTCGCTTTACATCAGGTGACAGTTTTAGTGATTCCTCTTTTATTTGCATGTCCCCTTGAAGAAGCTTCATTTCTCCTTCTAATCAAGTCATTAATTTTCACAGAAATCATTCCCACCCTGAGATGGCTGGATTCTAATTTGTCTCTGTCACCCAAATGACTGCTATCACCTCATTGCCATGCTGGGATATTCCTCCACATACCTGTACTGGAGTAGGAAAAGCACTAAGATTATTTTTCCACAGCTGTAACTGCTTTTCTTTGTGGCAGTTTAATTCTATCATGAGCCTTCCTTGAGGTACTTTGGAGTAGTATTATACAGCTGCTTGCTTTCTATTTCAAAGCAGATCGTGTTCATAACATAGGGGGGGTTTGTAATGGGAGAAGTGGAAATGATGGTACCCAGTTACTTTTCCTTTTTATCTTCTCTGCATCCTGTTTATCTTGTTTACCAACAGTGCTGCCCACCTGGGATGTCAGTGCATACACCCCTGCTGTCAGATTGATGCATCTTCCCAAAACCTCTTCTGCTTCTGTGGTGCTGTCAGAGCATGGGGTTTCACATGCTTTAGTCACACACACAGCCTTGTAACAAAAACTGAATGCATCACAATAAGACAGAGTTTATGCAGTCGGAAAAGCCACCTGGGCAGCTCCTCCCTTCCCAAATCTTCTTCCAATTATTTCCCTTGCTGCTTATTTCTTTGGATCCAAAACTGTCCTCCTTAAACCTGGGTTACCAGTCAGGGGAAGCATGAAATGCTTTCAGGAAAGCTAATATGAAGTGTGGCTATAAGGGCGATGCAGGGCTATAGAGTTTGCAACAGATTTCCTTTGGAACCTGTCTTTTGCCATCAAAACAGAAAACTACCAACTACATCTGTGACTTACACCTACACTTCTCAGTACTGAATGTACCAGGAATAAGCAGCAGAGAAACCCAAGACAAAGTCAGAGCTGCCAAGCTGCTGCACCTTGCTGTGGTCACTGGACCATCTTTGCTCTCATCCTGACCATGAAACTTGCTTCTGAACACAAATCACTCTGTCACCACCCACCCTGCCCAAGCAGTAACATGGACATTTCCAGGGGAAATACCTTGCTTCATCATTCAAGCAAATGGGCTTGTTCAGACTGGAGAAGAGAAGGCTTCTTAAGGGGAGACCTTAGAGCAGCTCCAGTGCCCAAAGGGGCTATAGGAAAACCTGAAGAGGGGCTCTGGAAAAGGGCCTGTAGGGACAGAACAAGGGGATTGGCTTTAACCTGCCAGAACAGGGGAGATGGAGATGAGCTCTTAGGCAGAAGCTTTTCCCTATGAGGGTGTTGAGGCGCTGGCACAGGGTGCCCAGAGAAGCTGTGGCTGCCCCATCCCTGGCAGTGTTCAAGGCCAGGTTGGACACAGGGGCTTAGAGCAGCTGCTCCAGTGGAAGGGGTCCCTGCCTGTGGCAGGGGTTGGGAATGGATGAGCTTTAAAGTCCCTTCCAACCCAAAGCATGATTCTAGGATACCTGTGATTTTCTTCTGCCATTTACTATAAGGCACTAACTTGATATTAACTTCAAAAACTGGCCTCTCATAGGCTTTGAGAACACTGATCAAATTCTTTCCCATCTCTTGCTTCTTCTCCTTGTGGAAATGTACTTGAGCTTCAAAATCACCCCCCATATTATATGTGGGAAACTAGCTGGGGCTGCAAATTCTTCACTGTCGCTCCCAAACACACAGGATATTAGATATCAACATGTTCCAGGCCAATATAATTGAATAAATCAAATCTTTCTCTTAAAGACAGATTACTTTTGCTTCATTAAAGTGTCAGGGTTGCATGCACACCCTTGAGGATTGTTCTGCCTTTCTGATTTCCCCTCTGTTGTGCCTACTGTATCAGCTTGTGCAGAACAATACCAAAAGTGATGGGAGAAGTGGAATTATTCACAGAGGATCTTAAGACCTTGCAAGGTGTTGGGTTTTTCTGTCAGTTCAGCAGATGATTTCCACCGATGGGCCTGGATTACCTGGTTATATATTCACACAGTGCCCAGGGTTCACGCTGGTGCTAAATGGTAACACTGAGTGCAGTGCTCCAGGGAGAGGATTATTCACCTGGTCCTTGCCCTCAAGGTTTTCCATGGCAATGCTTCTTTTCCTTTTCATCTCCCTTTCCCTTAGCATCCTGCCTTCTGCCCCACCTCTCCCATTGATGTCCCAACACTGGGTTTAGCTGCATTCCCAGCACAGCCTTCATCTGCAAGGGCATTCTCTTTGCTCTAAAAGCCCTCATCTCCTCCCACGTTGAGCCAAAACTACTCAAGAGAAACCTATTAAACAACAGCAACTGACCCAACACATCTGAACTACACAGTACCATCAGATGAGAGCACTCTGCCAGCAACCCCATTCCTTCAGAGGGTAATTCAAATCCCGTGCTGGGGCTAATTTTAATGCGGGCAGCAGCAAGCTCTAAGGCACCAATTCAGCAAATTACAGAAGCACATATTCAATTGCAACTGTTCAAGACTCAGTTAACAGGAGTGAACTGTGACCGAAATGATTGATGCTGTGCAATGCCATCTCCCCCCTTCTCCCGCTCTTACAGGCTGTTATTATGTTGTGTGCAAAGATTGGCCTCATTTTCCAACCTTGTAATTCCACAAAGCAATGAAATTCTCAGCTAGAACAAGTCTAAGTAGCAGAGGGCTTCTTAACATGCTCCATCATTGCTGAAGAACTCAAGAGTAGATGAAATGAATCACTGTATTTGAGCACCATTTCAAACCCCAACTTCAGGAAAGAAATTCATTTCTTTCTATTTTAAACTCAGAATTAAACTGACAACAAAGGTTGCGGCTTGCATTTCTACTGTGAAGACCTTCAAATGCATTTCACTGTTTGATCTGAGATGCAATGCAATAGATGTAGAACATGTGTGGAGGGGGAAAGCACAGGTACTTTTCTATCAGCCCAAAATCAAACCTCTAGAAGTGACAGCTCACAGAACAGCAAAGAAGAACCTATTTCTGTATCTGGAGCTAACACCATCATTTGTACAAGTTCAGTTGTCTTGGAGAAAAGTAAATGTATGAACTTCAGACAATCTCCTTTTTCCTTTCCCAGCTGGGAGAAATTGTTGCCATTCTGATAAAGTCTTGTAAGAATGAACATGAAACAAGAGAGAGCAACAGTACCTGGCAAAAATTCCCATTCACTTTGTGTGATGGATTTATCTTGTTGGTCCCCAGACTAAAAACTTTTCATTCAGTTCTCATTTACTCAGCCAGCCTCCTGATTTTATAGGCACAAAGCAAACTCGACACAGATAAATCACCTTGCAAAGAGCAGACCTGAAGTACAAGCAGACATTAAGCATTTGCTCTGCTGGAAAAGCAGGCATGAAGAGAGATTCCCATGCTTTGCAAGCCATTGCATTTAATAACAAAGTCTAATTGAAAACTAGGGTATTTTCTCTTTCTTTCCATCAGATCACAGAATCCCAGACTGGTTTGGGTTGGAAGGGACCTTAAAGTTCATGCAGTTCCAACCCCTGCCATGAGCAGGGAGGGACACCTTCCACTAGAGCAGGCTGCTCAAAGCCCCATCTAACCTGGAATCCTCATCTGGAAAGAGATCAGCGGGACAAACATCAGATTCTCAAGAGCAGTTAATCAAAGATGTGGTTATCTGCCAAACCAAGGAGGAAAATAAAAGCCAGTGGAGGAATACCTGATAAGAAAGCAAGCCAGATGGCAACACGGCTTTAAGGTCAGGAAGGTGCATGCCACCACTAAGTTTTAAAGCGTTTTCATGGTTTTGAAGCCTTTGATCCAGTAAGAGCAACAGGGTTTCTTGTCTTATTTTAATCAACATCAATGAAATTAACCTCCCTGTAAGAACTCACACCTGATTTTTCATGTTCTAAGCTCTTCTTTGGATACTTAAGGAGCAACCAGGCATTTAATCACTGCTTGGATTTCAAGGTAGTGCAAAGAGCCACAACTCATGGACTGAAGCATGGCTTTCTATGAAAACACACCTGGGCAGAAAACAACCCCAAATACAGGGTTTTATGTCTTGTATTTCAAGTATCTGCTCTCAGAGTGTTAGAACTTAAGGAGTTCTACAGGTACAAGCATTTTCCAAATGTGATGGAAAATCTCAGCAAAGGGAAGCAGACATTTGAAAGAATTTGGGGGTCAATCCTTTCCTGAAATTAAAACAAGATCCAACCCTAAAAAACATTAAGTCTTATAAAACTTCCCTCCCTTGGATCAGGTTTATAAGATGTTTCTTGGGGATTAATGTTAGACAGAAGCATAGAACGGTTTGGGTTGGAATGAACCTTCAGAGCTCATCTTCTCCAACCCCCTGCAATGAGCAGAGACATCTTCAACTAGATCAGGTTGCTCAGAACCACATCCAGCCCAGCCTTGAATGTCTCCAGGGATGAGGCATCCACCACCTCCCTGGGCAATCAGTGCCAGTGTCTTATCACCCTCATTGTAAACAATTTCTTCCTCACATCTAGCCTGAATCTCCCTCTTTTAGCTTAAAACCATCACCCCTCATCCTGCTGCAACAGCCCCTGATAACAAGTCCCTCCCCATCTTTCTTATAGGCCCCTTTTAAGTACTGAAAGGCCACAATAAGATTTTAGTTTGTGCTATGTGAATTCCCTGCTGTGTATCATATGCATAACATTGTCACAAACATCAGTATGTACGATCCCCTCTATCATATTTAACTTTGGTTCATCTGGTGAGTGGCAGAATAAGCAGTTTTTCATCCACTGAGGACAATAATAGGAAGAATACAAAGAAAAAGTCATTTTTGCTTGTGTCTGCATTTATGGTTTTCACTTGCTTTTGGGATCCCACAGCAGTAGTGTTACCCGAGATTTAAGTTGCAAACCCTTTGTTGCTGCTCTTCATTGATTTTTCACTCTACCACCTTTAAAATTCCCACATCCTAAAGCCACAGCTTTTATGTTTTCATCTCTTCCTCTGTGGAAGTTGTCTGGGGGAGAGAAGAAGGACAGGGCTGGATTGAGATTGATCATCCTCCCAGTGGCATTTGAAGATTCAAGCTGCGCCTTATCACCAGGCACAGCAGGGGGATGTGGCAGCAGCAGCTTTGCAGACATCAGCTCTGGCTACCTGTTCAGCTATTGAGTTTCCAGGGGGTTTAAATAGCTTCTGAGAAGTACCCAGCAGCAGGCCAGGTATCCTGCACTGCAGCCCCTCTGGAACCTAATAAAACACGTCTTAAAGAGATGCCAGAGATGTCTTTAAGACACCTGATTAAGAGATGTCTTAAAGACCACCTGGTTAGGAGGGGATGTAACAAGGAAAAGAACAGACAACTGTGACTGTTTTATTCCTCAGACAAGGTTACTAAAATGATCTCAGGACACTGATGATGCTACTATGATTTTTGGGCTTTAAAGGAAGACTGGAAAATGATGTCATAAGTAGGCTTTAAGAGTTATTCCCAAACATTTTCTGTTTCCAACTGAGGGAGAAAGGATCTTTTTCATTCAGTACTTTTACAAGTCCAACAAAGTCATAGGAATGGAGCAATGCCCAACACCAACAACACTGAAGTATGGTGTCAAATTTGGGTCATACACCTTTGACCACAGGTCACTTAGAGATGAGCTTCCCTCTCCAGATGCTGCTGAGAGTCTAAGGGGAAACCGACTGAGAACAAGAATGTGAAGTACATAAAACTTTCTGCTACTCAGACTATTTCCTAGTAAATCACAGCTCCCACTGCTTGTCCTGTAACTCCATTAAGCAAGAAGCTACATCTAGCTCAAAGGTGTCCATACTCAACTGCCAGACTCAGGGTTTCAACACTAGTTTTGAGTGAACTTCCCATCTTCCAAACCTGATACTTTAACACAAACCACTCCAATACTGTTTATAGTCGAGGATATAGTTTATAGTCAGCCACAATAATTCTATAGCCTCCAAGTCACAGATATGAGGAAATAATATCTCGCCCATCTCTGTATCAAGGACAGAAGTCAATTTGTTCTGGAACAGCATGTATTTTCATTCTGTGAACGTAACAAAGGTGAGTACCCTTGAACTGCTATGAGCAGAGCCTTTCTATTTTGAAGTTTAGATTCCAACAAAAACTAAAGTGCAAGATTGCTGTATCTTCTGACTGATCCTAAAGTTCAAGCTTACTTTTATAAGAGTATGAATGTCTCAGCCTGCGGTTCCGGAAGCTGGTATGTTGGTGAAATGAAGGATACACAGGCACTTAAATGAAGGATACACACTTAAAGAAGCTGTTTGGGTGGACACAGAAGTACATGGAAAGCAGCAAGGCAAGCAAAACCAGAGAATTGTACAGCAAAATAACTCTCAGGAACCTTTTAATCACAGAATCAGAAAATCAGGTCTAGAAGAGGCCCTGAGAGGTCACAGAGCCCTTCCCTCTGCCCAGGCACATAACCCTCCTTCATATAATCTAAAATTATCTGTGTACACTCACATGCAAGTAAAGATCAAGATGACCATCGGATGTAGTTCATTATTACAGCCAAACCATACGACTACCTGAGGCCAACTGCACTGTTCAAATGAACATATATGCCCATGCGTCTCTGCCACAGTCACACCTTCTGTTTCCATTTCATTTGTCTATTTACTTGTTCCTGTCCTAATTGCAGGGCTGCAAGATCTTAAGGACTTGGATGACTTTACATTACTTGTATAGCACTTGTGACACCGATTCCCTCAATCAGTTCTTTAACATAAAAGTCCGACAGTCAGGAGGAACATATGACATGTGACAGAGGAACAGTAACCAAACTAATTCTCTTCCTTCTACAACTGTGAAGGAGAATACACTGTCTGCTCTTCCCCACCTACCTTGCCTGCCCAACAGCTCTGGTTCTTCCTTTTTCACTCACTTAAAACCAGAAAGCTTAAATCCCAGGCATGAAACACTTGGGTGAAAGTAAGGATTGCCAAAATATCTCAGCATAGCTCAGTTTATCCTGGTGCAGCACCGACACAACTAATACCTTAAATCCTTTCATGCCAGGCCAGGACTTTTTCAGCCTTAAGCCTTTTTGAGGAGTAAGAGATACAGGGAATCTCACAGCTGACTGACATTTACCCAAACCACCTCTACCTATCCTTCACTGAAAAAAACCCTCACCCCAAATCACCTCTATTTAGTAGTCACTGAGCTAGAGGAAAACACACACACCAAAACCAAGTAACACGTTTCATTTGAGCAAATAACTGAGACAAAGGATGCAAAGGCATTGCTGGGAGAGCCTCTGGGAACTCCCTGACCACTGCTGGGAGGGAGCCAGAATCCAGTGCATCCATGAACAGAGGATGAAAGCTGTGCTCTGACTGACACAGTGTGAGTGGCTGTGTCTTCCCACGTTCATGGCAGCAGGAATGGCGCAGCCGAGAGAGCAGAAAGGTGTCTGAAGCCTTTCCCAGATAGCCGGGGAGATAAAAGACATCAACTACAAAGCATGCAGCCTGAACGGTGAAGGTTAAATATAGGCTCCCACTGCCATTATTTATCCCCTGAAACAGCTGGGAAACTTCCAAAGTAGTTAATATATCACAGGAGCAGAGGAAGCGAGACTGACTGTATAAACACACCTTGGGGCCTGCTACTGTTTCCATTAAGCGCCTGTCTCCAGAAAGGTCTACTATTAGCCAGCCTCCTGCTGCAGCCACTCTGATTGAACACTGCAGGTAGGGCAAGAAATTAGAGTGAAACACATCTCTAAAGATGACTCACAAGAAGTTTTTCAGATAAACAACACTGATGTGACAATTTGGGGAGGGGATGAGGTCATTCACACACTCAAACCCCCATTTTCTGCCTGTCCCCCTGCAAAGCTGCCTCCATCACAGCAGCTCTCAAGCAGGGAGTGATGTAGAAGAGCTGGGAAGAGGGGGAAATGTCAGCCTATTCCAGCAAGACTCAAGCTGCAAAGGGCAAAGTGGATGAAATCAAATGGAATGGACTGCATTTGAAGTCACAGGAAGCTGGTGAACCCTGAAAAATTACCAAGGGCTGATCTCAAAGGGGCCAGAATATGTCAGGGAGAAGTGTGCTGAGGCTAGGAGTTTTTAACAAAGAGGTTTTATGGGCGCAAGAATCTGAGACACCTGAAACACCTTTTCTTGGTGTTATCATCATACTGCCTACAACAAAAGGGGGGTGAAGCTGCAGAGCAGTTCTCCAATAGGCTTTGCAAGAGGTAAGGGGGAACACTCCTGCATGCTGGAGCTGTGAATTTGATCACAGAAGCAGGGTAAGGCGAAATAGCAAGTTTGACTTCCCTTGGGGAGGAAGCCTGGTAAGAATACTGTAAACTGTCTATCTCATACCATAGCCTACAGGAGGCACACAGCATCAGCACATCTCACCTTTTTTTTAGGCTTGGGTTTGCACCCCAAGTGCCATAATCTTTCTGTTGAGCAGTTTGAGAACAAGTGAGTCCATGGGCTCACTTGACCAAAGCACTTTACAGAGACAAAATGCATGGTGGTAACATATTTAAGAGGAGTAAAAGCAAATGTGAGGATGTCTGGAGATGCCAGAACTGTATGTCCCTGATGCCCCTTGCCATAGGCAGCTCCCAAGCAACAGACACCACACAGCCTTAAGCCAGCAGGTCTGCATCCGCTCCGCACCTCTCAAGGGCTTCACTTGCTCAGAAGAAATGTCTGAAACAATTCAAGCTAAGAGGAAAATGTTATGGCAAGGTTCAAAGCACCTGAACGCAGCTGAAACCTTCTTACAACCTTAACCATCACTGTCACTGCTGTTTTCAGGAACAAAATGTAATGTAAATGGTAATACAAAGCATCACAATTAGGGTACGTCAGGCAGATGCCTTTGAAATAAAGGAATGGTGATAATTACGGTCTATAAGCAAAAAATTTGGTTTTAGTGTTCAGAAATCTTTTTCCCTTTTATATGGGGGAATGTAGCATCTGCTACTAATATAATGCACCAATAATTGAGGCATATATAGTGTATACTCATGGGAACCATAAGGCTGTTTTATTTATTCTTGGCCAACTGCAAAGCTAAACAGATTTCACTGAAAGCGGTACATATGGAATCCTGTTTTCATGGAGAGCCTATGTGTTTCTGCAGGCAGACTGAAACACAGCAGTCTCAGTTGTGAATGCTAATGGAACTAGCTGAAAATGAGGTGGTACCATCAGGTCTGACCTTCAATCCTCCCCTCTGTGTGGAGGAGTGGCATCCAGGTTAGCCAACTATCTGTGGAGGAGACGATTTTAAGACTTCTGACTCAGGAGTCCAAGCTGACTGAAACAAAAGTGGAGCTGCAAAGTCCAAAACTACAGTAGGCACTTGCTCAAAATGCTAGTGGAGGGGTCTGGATTGAAAGTAAAGAAGTAAAGAGTGCATACCACTCCTGTTCCCTGTCAGGACAACCTTGAGCACAAAGACTATATCCATACACCGTTCAAAGTACATAGAGGCATAGACAAGTAAATGCAAGTTACAAAGCCTGGCAGGTGGTCAGCACCACAGATGACTAGGTAGCACTACTGTGCATGAATTTATCTTGCACACAGGTGTTTCATTTTGTGTTTGTCAGCCAGCCAAAAGTGGACATATTTTGGGGGGATCCCTCGCAGTTGTTGGCAGGGAGACTGGAGGGAGAGCTCTCCATGTCAACCTGCACTCATTACAATAATCTTCCTTCCTAATGACTGTAGTGCTGCAGCCAGATCTCTCATTTTGCTCTCTTGCAATGTGCTTATAAACAAATCTGTCTGCTGAGGTGCACAATCACTGGACAATAACCCTAACACAGTGTGTGCTCTTTCTCCTCTCTCTGCCAAGTTAAATGTGGCTGTCCTCCTCCTTTAGGAAGAGCTGAAGATGATGACAAGAACTCCATCAGGTCCTGCCTTCTGATTCACTCCAGCGTGTACCATTTATCTCCTGGTGTGGAGTGTAAGCAGAGAGAGAAAGGATGACTCTGCTTAAGAAGATGCTAGATAAAACAAGTCCTATAAACAACATTTCCATTGACTCTATAAAAGAGCTGTTTGGCTTTGCACAATCTCAAACTCCACTGAGTGCAGTGAATCGAAATCTGCGCTAGAAGCTTTCTAAGTACACCCAGGAGAATATCCATTTCTCTTCCTGGGTTGTAAGCAAAACATACACATCAGCTTTAAGAAGAAGAAACTGCATCTGCTTGTGAATGAGTACAGATTACAAGCAAGGTCTTTCTTTACAAAACCCTCACTAATAACTCAGCTTCTGCCACCAACTAGCTGAATGAGAAGCAAATCATGTCCCTAGAAATACTCATCAGCTACATCAGAACATTATCAGACTGTTACTAACCTGTGGTGACTCTTAAACTTTAAAATGATTACCAAGGAGTGTGCCTGAAGTGAGAGGGAGGTTTTTCTAACCCAGATGTTGCTCAGGTTACCTATAGCCATATCTTACCCACCTTCAACACTACAGGTTAATGACATTGACATCCTGTATCCAAGACACACAACCATATTTTGACCAGTTCTGTCCCAGGCATCTTCCAGTGACAGAGATCCCACAGTCTCTCCAGTTAATTTACTGCAATGTTTCACCATCCTCAACATTAGGACTCCCCCTAATACCTAGCTCCTTGTTGGTACTTAAGCCCGTGATTCATCCAATGTCCTCCTCTGCAGAATGCTTTCACATGATCCTAGCTGCCTCCCCAGGTCTCTTCTATACCAAACTTGTCATCCTTCTTCCCTTTTTTCTTTCAGTCTGCCCAATACTGGGTGCAATGCTACAGCTGAGGGGTGACTTCATATACCCCTCATGAGATGCTGTTTCTGACACCAAATGTGATGCTAGTTTTCTTTGAAGGAGATCCTGTCTACCTATTGACTTACTATTCCCTATAACCTCCATACGAATAACAGCTACTACAGGGAAAGTCTTTGCTTTTGCATCTGTTCCCACACAACGTGCTTTTACAGTCAGGTATTGCCACATACAGGATTAGCCTCCAGTTCTAAAATTTGCTCCACATAATGGCTTTTACATCTGAATACATTTGCTGTAGCAGTACCTGAATGAACCACTTCTATTAATACAACGGAGAAGACAGAGTTTACCAGCTGAATCCCCTCTGTGAATGCTTAGAGAAAACTATGAGTTTCAGCTACTCAGTTTAGAGATGATTCATTTGTTTCCTCCAGCCTCACCTAGAAGTCAACAAGCTTCCCCTTGACCACCAATTGCCATGCTCCCAGTGCTGCAGGAGCCCAGCAAAGCACCACTGCGATCACCCGCAGCCGCCAGCCCCTCTCTGCACTGCTCTTGCCTCAGCTCCATCCCTCTACCCCCACTGGCAGGTTTTATCTGATTTACTGATCTATTACCCCTTTATATTAGGAGCTTCTTCAGGGCAAAATTGAAGCCCGTGTCTCCATTAAAGGCTATAAAGAAACCCACACACATTCAAGAATCGTTACAGGGTGATATTTTACTCTGTTAGCCCATTAAACAACAGATGAAATACGAGGCTACTGAAATCACAGCAGCGGTGTGGTTTCTAAGACACAACCCTTAAAAGACCAAGTATCTTTTATTCTCAGGATTCTCAGAAACTCTATTTTATATATATTTTTTCCAGGAGCCATCATGTGCAGAAAAGATTTTATCTTATCACTTGTCAATGGCAAATGTATTTTCGGTATAAGAATGGGTGTTTAGAGGATACTCGTATCACTCACTACTGCTTGCAAATGCTGGTGTTACAACTCTAATTTCTTCTGAGGGGAAGGACGAATTACATTCAGGTTAATAACTAAGACTCAAAAAACCTTTAAAATGTATTTACCAGGTGTTAGTTCCAAGCTGCGACTGCAGCTTGGATCTGTTCTCCAGTCCCTGGAGTTGTACATTAAGGTCTGTCTATTCAGAGGAAGCGCTTCACACTAGAGTAGAAATAATTTAATGCAGCCTAATTGTTTCATGGAAGCATCTTTAAAATGATGCATAGTTTGTTTCCCAGAAGTCCCTGGAAAACAGCTCAAGATAAATTGCACTGCTCTTGTCAGCATAGCCCAGACAGGCCCTGTGCAATTCAGGCTTGTTTCCACCACTGCATTCCACATTCAGGGACTAGTGAGCCCATGAGCCCACAGTGTGCTACCCTCGGACACCTTGTTGTGTCCTCTGACATGGGGGACACTTTGATCAGCTCAGGGGGTCCTGTAGAAAAGAGTTTATGTAGCCTGTGAAAAGAAACAGCCCCAGGTCTCCAAGTTAACTCTTTAATCTCCCAAGTTAATCTCCCTCTGCAAGCCCCAGTAAATGCCAAGCCTTCAAGAAGCTGTATAGCTCCTCCAAGCTTCTACATCACCCTGGATGGTGATGCAGCAAGCCTGGAAATGGGATATCATTCCCATCAAAGGCAGAACTGGTTACATTTACAGTCAACCCGAACCATAAACGTATCATGTTCTTCACCAAGTTCCTGCTGGAGGGCCTGATGCTTTAGAGAAGCTTTTAAGCTGCTGGTTTTACACACCAAACAAGGTACCTCTGAGGAATTCCAGGCAGGATTTATTTAAAGGAGTTCTCATACAAGCGACCTTTCTGTATTTCCTCTCTGCCTGCCTCCTGGAAACTTTGGGCTGCTCAGATACGTTCCAGCAGTTATGTTTTGTGACTGACAATTATCTCATAATGAAAAACAAGTCACAATTAATAAAACTCAAAACTAATACCTGCTAAACTCATTTAATCATTTAATGAAGTAGGGGAGAGTCTTATGAAAAGATTTTAAAAGCAAGGGACTCAATTTCCAATTAGAGCCAACAATCATTTGAGAGCCTGCATGCTCCCAAGGTAAGAGATGAGGAAGAAAGGAAGGGGAGGGGAGGAAAAGCAACGAAACCCAAAGATTTTCTCATTGTTTTGACTCTGCAGGAGCAGGAAACACTGTACAAGTGAGTTGAAGGCAATTACAGGATCGCATAGAACTCCAAAAGCAACGCAAGTTCAATTTACAATCCTAAATTTGATTCTTGAATGATGATACACCTTTAAACGTTTTTGCACTCTACCAGCTCTGCTAATAAGCCTAAACCTAATTTAATGTTGTGCTATTCATTTATCACTATTATGGACGAGGAATGCTGAATGCAGGGAGTACCTGACAGAGGAGTTTTCAGTGTTAGAAGCGTGCCAAGCAAAACAGCCTGAGCATCACAAAAAACCCGTAATCACTGGTAAAAAAGCAGGGCTGAAGAAGCACAGAATCAGGTTGGAAAAGCTCTTTAAGCTCATCCAGTCCAACCATTCCCCAGCACTGCCAAGGCCACCACTAACCCATGGCACTGAGGCCTCATCTCCATGGTGTGTGAACACTTGCAGGGACAGTGACTCCAGCACTGCCCTGGGCAGCCTGTTCCAATGCCTGAGCATCCTTCTCTGTAAAGAAACTGTTCCTAATATCCAATCCAAACCTCCCCTGGCTCAGCTTGAGACTATTACCTTGTCTCCTATCGCTTGTTACTTAGGAGAAGGGAGCGTGTTCTTCACTTGCCTTACGTCCGGGTGAGCTCTCTGCCCATCAGATTATTATATTTATTAGCCATCTCTAAGGTATCTCTCATAAAATGAAAAACTCATTCAACACTCCTTCATTTTGAGCCTGTTAAAGGTCACCCTGCTTTGAGGGCTGAGAAAACCCTGGAAAGTGAAATAGAAATGGCACGTACAGTACAAGGTGCTCCCTGTTCCCTCCTGCCCATCCTCATTCACCTCCTCAAACCACAGAAAAGTTCAGAACTCCATGACAAATACAAGGACTCCAAGGCCAGAAAAAGAGCAGGAAGAAGAGCTGCCTGTTCTCCTGAAGTTATTATCAAGCTGCAGGAATGACAGTGGTTCTTACAGATCTGAGGGTATCAACTGGTGATTGAACCAAGCTGTAAATTGCTGAAACTCCATTTACTTTGATAGCTCACGTCTGGCTCAATGATGATTCACACCAGCTCCCATCTTGTCAAGGCTCTGTACTTTACTGGACCTACAGGAGTTTCACATGCTTAAAAGTGGTGCCATGATTTTGGCTGATGTCATGTATGTTCAGCTCCTGGACATATGTATCTCCAAGGCAAAGACAGCCTGCTTCCAACCATACACAAAACAAACTGTGAAACTGCAATGACTTCACCTATTCCTTCTTCTTACTGTATCATTATCATTATTTTCATGGCCAAGACTCTCACAAGGGTTTACAATGAGACAGAGCTGCCAAAAAAGCAGGTTTAATCTTTCCCAGTTTGTGGGTTCCAGAAATGTCATGGTGAAAGCCTGCAACCCCATACAGAAAATGGATGCCTGGTAACAGCATACCTCTTTCCTTCTTTGTGTTTCATGGGTCTCCTCACAAAGAGCAAATAGGCCCCTAGGATGAGAGATCACCATTTTAAATTCCTGTTCTAGAGGGATCCTGAGCTGTTCATGGGGACACTGTCTCTACACACTGCACACCTTATGTATGTAACCTTGATACCAAGTGCTTCCTTTAGAATATGAAGTGCCGAATTCCAATTTTCCCTCTGAAGCCGGATGTTCTCCAGAAGAAAAGAGCCACAAGGAAAGTAAAAGTGTTTTCCAAAACCCCCATGAGTTTTCTCAGCTGATTCAGAAAGTCAGCACTGGGCACTACCTTGGATGGTGGCATAGAATCCTGGAACGGTTTGGCTTGAAAAGGACCTTAAATATCATCTAGTTCCAACCCCCCTGCCTTGGGCAGAAAACCCTTCTACATCACGTACCTTGGACCATTCAGTTCCAAGGCAGAAATAATCTCCTCCTGCTCAGTTTATGACAAATAAGACTCCTAAAAGACTTTACATGGCTAAACCTCATCCTTATTCCACATGCAGAAGAAGAGCCACAAAACTGTACTTTGCAGGAAGTCAGGCAGTCAGAAGGAAACTCACAGCTCCCTGGTGCAACCTGGAGCATCTTACACTCCCTTTGCCAGTGAAGGCAGGCAGATGTGTTCAGCAAGTCAGAGCTCCAAGGGGCTTCCATCACAGCAAGTCAGTGCCACAGACTTCATGTGCAGGAGATCAGGGTTGCAAATACCCTTCCACCATACTCCAAGCTGCTTGCACAGGGGAACACCATGATTTTAAACTTCACTGCTGCAAGACACAGATGTAATTTACCTAGTGTTTAACTTCACAGCTTCATTGACTTGCTGAACCAGGATGCATTTAAGCCCTTGCTAGAGTGATCTTGCTTAATCAAGGTCTATATTGGATTGGAATTATTACAGAAGCACTTTCATGGTGCCCAAACCCCTTAAAACAAAACCAAGCACTGCCTGGATCTCCATGTCCTCTCTTCCATAGCCTGCCTGAGAAACACCAGGAAATATTTTAAGCAGTTATTCTCCTTCCCTTTTTAATAAAATGTTCTTTCCCTCTACCCCCTAATCAAATTTAAATACACAACAATAAAACACACATTAGTCTTCCTGTCAGAAATTGCAATCACATCTCAGGTAAAGAACACCAACTTAGCCCCAAGGCTGCAGTTAGGCAGGTTTCATTTGACTATTATGTTCTCTGGGAAAAACAGAAAGAAATCCATCTATGCTGACACAATCAAGATTGCAATAGCCAAAACACCACAGCTGTTCTTTGAATATCTCAGATAATGCTCTGCCATCACTGATAATATTAGGCCCGCCTGTCTATTCCAGTGCTGTGCTACAATAATCAACATGCCAATAGGAGTAGCTGCCACCCTCCCAGCTGCAGAAAAGCTTCTAAAGATTTAATTTGGGCTATTATTTCCTCTTTGTAACACTGGGTTTGCATCCCAGGCACTAGAAACAGAGGCTGTTCAAGAGAAGCGAATTTAGCTACTCCAATGTAACTGTAAAAGAGGACAGCTCTTGGACTTAGTACAGTAATCTCTAGACAGCAAAGGTGTTCCACCACGTATTCACATTAAAGCACGTAATTCCACCAACTTCAAAGTGACTTACAATGTGCTTTAAACTAGTTGCACACTGAGGTCCAGATCCACAGATGCCCTTCCTATTACTGCCCATGTAAAAACAGCTCTACAATGTAGGTGCCACGTTCGACCAGAAGATGGATGCAGGAGGTACCAGTTCACACACCTGTGGTTCAGATGCCATTATTAAAGCCAGTCATCTATTCAAAATGAAGCTTGTATTTTCAAACAAAACTGCAGGTGTGTTTACCTCAGTTAAAGCTTCAAAGGTCTTCAAGATGAGATGTGCTTACACCAAGCATTTTCAAAGGCCAAAATCTTTGGGATATCACTGATATTTACATACGCCCTATCTGATCTATGGCGTGTTATCTAATGGCATGCAAAACTTACCTGTGGAGCTTTCAGAGACTCAGAGAAGCCTGCATTTTTGTCTTGAAATACCATGTTGCAGTATTCAGAAGTGTGCTGACAGGATGGCCTGAACGCACACAAAAGGACATCTAAAGAAACAGTTGTGCAAGATGATGCCTTCTCCAGATGTAAACCCTGTCAGCTACCAGTGAATGATCCTAAAAAGCAACATAAGACCATTCCTCTCTGCTATTCTCTACTGCACAAATGCCAATGAGTTCTCTGAATACGTAACAAGAGATTAAGCTACAATATTTAACCAGGCCTTTTTAACCACAGAAACCCCATAGCATATTACCATCTATATAAAGTCTTCAGTAAAAAGGTTAATTACAGATTAAATGGTCATGCTTGCTTGTGTATCTTTAGGCTAGTGATTCTTAAAAAGCAGTAATGCAATCAGAGAGATCTTAATAATAGCAGAAGTGGGATTCCTCCTATGCATATCTCGCCATCCAAATGTGCAATACATTGCCTCTGGTAAGTTTTGCCTACAGTCTGGGAGAGAACATGATACTGAAAGGGGGCCATTCAACTCCAAATGATTGTTACAGTTGGGATAACATCACCCTCAGAGGTACCTACTGATGAGAGAGGGAGCCTGGTACACTATCTTAGTACTTAAAATGATATTTCACAGTGTCTTTTAAACCTAACTGAAGTCAATCTTTTGAGTTTCTGAATATACATTTGCTTAGATTCCAGTTCCTCCTTGAAAGGAATAGATTCTGCCCATGAAGTCTTGCTGTAATGCCACAGCATCACCATGCACCTGTTATTTAATTTCCCTCATCAAACTGCAAAATCATTTATAGAGAGGAGACTGGTTCAGCTGAAGGGAGGATGTTCTGCTGGGAATGCACCACCAGCTGAGCCCATGGGTCAGACTTTTACTGCATCCTGAGCTATTGAATACTTGAACTGGTGGGCACAGGAACATGAATACCATGGAAGTTAGGTTGCCTTAGTGAGCTGTTTTATAGTCATTTGTAATTGATTTCATACTCACTGGAAACCATTAATTAGTATCTTTCAAACAAAACTTTCCAAGTATCCAACTATAAGTGTCTGTACAGTTCAATAAGGATAGTTCCCCCCATCATTAAAGATGATTTAATGTATTGGTTTGATGTTCATTACCAGAGCAGAAGGAATCCTGCGTCCAGAGGACTGGCCACTGCTTCAGTAAATAAACTCTCTCAGACATGTGCTCAGCCCACAGAAATTTACTCTTTTAGTCCTGGGATGCTGCAGTTCCTTTCCTGGTCAAGACAAAGATGGCTTTCATCACCCTGCCATTTTAATTTGGGACTCGACTGGCAAGCTAAAATGTCACTTAAAATAGTTGTGGATTCAGTACTGGCAAGCCGAGATTGAAACAGCACAACTCAAATAGTCAAAAATCCCTCCCTGCCTGGAAGTAACATGGCACTTGGGAGAGAATCTTTGGTTTCAGTAAGTTACCATCAAGAAAATACAGGAGCCCAGTGCCATCCAGGTGACCCAAACTTCTTTAGAGACTTAAAGCTGGTCCCATTCATTGTCACAGAAGAAATCAATGCAGCAAAATCAGTGCTGCTGTTGTCCTGTACCCAGGATCCTGTACACTGCATTTTTCCTGAAAACTATCCCTGTGGGCTGGGAAGGAATGCAACATGATATGGAGTTAACAGTGGAGGACTAAGCACCCACTTCCATAAATCACTCCTGAATAAATACCAGAAACAAAGTCTACAGACCTTAATCCTTGAAAAGCCCAGCTAACGACATAGCTGTGATGTTAGGAAACTTCTTACCACACCGTGCGTGGAGAGTGCATGCAACAAATGTGGGTATCACAACAGATGCACAGAACAATTCCTTTGGACCTTCAAATGAACACTTCAGAATATCGTCAGATTTCTAATCTCTGAACACGAAACACAATTAAACACTAGCTTTCAACAGTGAGTAGTGAGAATGTGCTGACTGATACACTGAAGCCTACAGTCATTTGGGAGGCAAGCTTACAAGGAGAAAAAGGGAAACGTGCTTCGCAACGTAGAAGTCTAACCTTGAAGAGTAAATAAAGATGAAACTCACAGAGATTATTTCAGAAACCCCAAAGCAAACTACCTGGGGAACCCAGCCCCATACATGCATCTTATACATTCAGAATGACAGCTGCCCTCTCTTTCTCTCAGCATTCTGCTTGAGCTAGGGCTAGGCTACAAGTGTCTCATTTCAGTTGGGGTCTTTTCATGACTTCTGCTGCGTTTACAGGTGGATTCCTTGACATTGGCTTGTGACTTACCTGGGAAACTGTTCTCATCTGTGAGTGGGGAAAAGATGATAATAAAACATTAATAGGAAGAGAAATACAACAATGCTACCCTGGGAAAGGCATCCATTGGCTGGCATTAACTCCCTTCCTACTCCCCCGAAAGCAAGCGACTGTCTTATCCATGGAGGCTCCATCAGGGATGGCCCAGGAGGACTGAGCAGAATGCAGGCACTGCCCTGCAGAGCAGCTCTGTTTCTATTCCCAGCTAGCTCACCTGCGTGCTGCTAATGTTGCACTTACACTGCAGACAGATCAATCCTGCGATTTGCTTTCAGCCAGGTGGTGGGAACCCCCTCTGGCACTTCCTATTTTTAAACAACTCAACTTGTTTTGTCTTTCCAAACCCACATTGATCCACGAGGCTAATGATAGGCTTTATTAAAGCTCCCCTTTGTATGCTCCGTCACAGAGGAAGCCTGGAAAATTACAATTAGTGATATGGAAAACGTTTGAAATCTATTTTACTGCCCAATTCTGCTGCCAGCTCCTGCTATGTGCAAAGCAGAACAATAACCACAAATTCAGTTGCTCCCACTTGGAAGCACAGATGGATAACTGTACAAGCAATGGAGAGGGCTTCCATAGGGCACCACAGCTACCATACACCTTTAATTTACACTCCACTGTCAGTTACATGAATGAACGATAAAAATACTCCTACAGTTCAAATCTGTTGAAATAAATGTAATTTAATTTTCAGTTTGCAAATGGAATGAGAAAATGAGATTTATTTTAGAAGTAATTCTCCATCCTCAGGGGTGAAGAAGTCAAGATCAGTGCAAAACTCTTAACATAAGGGGCATTTGTCAAACTAAATGTATCAGTAAGAGACCTCACCTCTGACAGTCAAACCTATGTGAAAACAGAAAATCCTCACCCAATCCACGTGTGAATGGGGATAAGTTTGAAGGGAAACAGAGACAATGAGCAGGTTTGGGGCACCAAGAGGAATTCTGTCATTCGTTCCACAGCTCTGCATGACCCTGGGTGTCCACTCCTTGTCTGGCAACAGTACTAGTAACACCACGATAAAGCAGTCACGCTGGGGGAAGTGACTGCCTCCTCCATGTTTTCATCATGTGGATCTAAACGACTGTTTCTCCTCTAGAAATAAATAGAATATGCACTTCTGTGAAATGGCACTGCTGGGAATTAACAAGCTAATAAAAAGGACTTTCAGGATGCATTAAACTTGGTTTAGGGAACTCTCTGGCATTTGCACCATAAACGCTAATAAAATTATAGATCTGTTATTAACTTTTTATATCTCTGTCAAACTATACAGACTTGTACAAAAAAAATAACATCAAAAGGCTACAGATGGACATTTCAGTAGTCCAGACAATGCAAAAATGACTTACATCAGATGAATATTTCATACAGCCCCGAAAACTGCACACACTCATCTCCCCAGGGCAATATGGGCTTGATACCTTACACATTGTGAGGGCAAGGACAGAAAGAAAAAGGAAAGGAAAAGATTTTCATTTTTCCTTTAAAAGCTGATTAAAGCAGGATCCTACCAGCATGTGCCTCAGGGGTAAGGGCTTCCCCAGGCATCCCTCACCCGACAGTAAGCGGTTTCTATCAAGCCCTGGCTGACAATGTGCCATGTTCACCCATTAGAGCCTTACAACTTTCCTGCTGTACTTAACACACCAACCTATTCAGTGCACTTATTGTTTCAGGCACTAACAACCCCCAGCTAATTGCTACACGTGGAAGGGAAATTAAAAGGATGGTCCTTTGAGACCGTGATGTCTGTTTCCAGATGAATATAATTAGCAGAGGAAGGGAAAAGATTGTAATTGCTTCAGACTTAGTGGTATAGGAGGCATTTAGGGATTAACATTTCAGGGAACAACCACTCTGCTAGCTCGGTATTTGGGAATACAGAGAACCAACAGGCAAAGGACCTCACACCAAAACCTGCAATCCTTCAGCACAGAACAGTAAGGCAAATCTGCCAGCAATGGGACCAAAGAAGCTCAGTGGGGAGATGACCTCCTGCCATGTTCATCAATCAAACACATCAGAGGGAGGTGGTCCAGTCCTGAGCAGAAGCAGGTCCTGAGGTGCCATGTTCAATAGTGGGAGAATGTGTGTTTACAAGAGATGGGGGAGACTGCACGACCTTCTTTCCAGCATTGAAAGATCCCATGCTCACATTTGGTAGTGTAGGCAGCACAGAGACAGGCATGTTACAAAACACAAGACAAAGGCAGATCCAACAACAAAAGACCTCCTCTCTGCTGCAGGAGGTAACTGGTTTCAAGCACACTAAAGAGCCCTCTTTTACAGAGAAAGCATTTTTCTAATGCCCAGGTTGGCAATACTAGGCTGGTGGCTCCTCATCACCTTGTGCAGTCTCAGCTCCTGACAGGATCCCTCTTCACCAGCCAAGCAGAGCCACTCACCCACTCTAAGACACCATGAGTACAGACTTGTACTGTCTCCTATACCATGCTGCTGGGGAAAAACATTTCAGAACATGTTCTAGATGACATAAATGCCTCTTTAGGCACCAGAACAGAGAATTGTGGGGTTTCTTTTAAAATCCTTATTAGCAGAGAGCCATCTGAGGTCTGGGAAGTGCTGAGAGCTATGTCATTTTGAAAATTCAGCTCTTAAGTGAATTAATGGATGCCGAGTAGGTGTTAAGGCTAAACTCAGTACTGTGTGCTGAGACTTTCCGCTTCTGCCCAATAGTAAAAACAGTAATACCTTTAATGGACTGACCAATAATAGCAGGAAGAAGTAGACAACCAGTTGGGGAAAGGACAGAACAGCCCCAAACAACTGTGTCCATTTTCTTTATTCTGGCTACCTTGAGAATTTACTCTCTTCCACAAGAAGTGCTTTATTCATAGCCCTCAATCACTACTATTTGCTTTGTAATCTGCATTAGAAATAGCACTTTCATTAATTCACTACAAAACTTAGTTAAATGAGATTATTTTATTCAGCATTTCCCCTCTGGTATTGCTTCAACTAACAACCATAGCATGCTTCAGTTACTTTGACAGTATCTGTGTAAACCATATGCCTATCATGTAAATCTAGCTTAAAACCCAATTGTGCCTGAAGCTACCTTATTCTTTACAAGCTTCATGAAACCTGCTTCTTGCCCAGCCCCTTCCAGACACAACAGGTACCATTCCACTGCAGATCTCAAGCCACACAGGGCATGTTGCCACGGAAACATGAAACCAACTGGAACAGGCAATAAACGCTCACATGGTTACAAGTGCCCTGGTCCACTGGTCCTTCCTTCACCTTCCTCTCCTTTGGAAAAGAAGAGAAAATGTGCTGCTCGTATCATTCAGCCAGGCATGGATACCTAGAGCTATTCCTGCTCTTCAGAAAGCCTCCAACTTGCTTTGAGCCAAGCCCATGTCAAGAAGGCACAGGCAGCAGTGATGAAGGACATGATGAAATGCAGTCCATCATGACGTGCCTCCAGCCTTTCCTAAAGGCAGGACATACACCAAAGATAGGAGAGGTCACCAGCTCTCCATTTAAACACCTGACTGCCCAACACGGTATCTTCTGGGTGCTCAGTACTGTCACACAAACACAGAAATGGGAAAAACCCACCTGCTTTCATGAATTAAATTAACTGAAAAATCAGAGCTCTCTGCTGGTAAATACTAATTGCTCATACAGCCTTGGTGTTAAGGGGGATACTTTATCTGTAATACGAATTTCCAGGGTTGTATGTTTTTAATCCAATGTAATTTCATCTACAATGTTTATTTTACCCTGAAATAAGCAACCACAGGAAGCTGGAATTAAAACAAAGCAAAAAAGACAGACAAGAGGACTCTTGATCTTCCTCCGCAAGTCCTCTCTTCACTTGTCATAATGTTTAAGCACCTAATGTCTGTTGATTAATTCCCCTCTTTATTGTCAGCTAATCAACATGCAGCTCCTACTACATCAAATTACCTTAAAATGATAAAAAGCAATGGTGTGTGGTTTTTTTCCCCATGTTACAGCATACAAAACCCTACCTGAGAACGATACTAAAATAGCTCTGGGAGGCACAGGAGACAGTTACTCAGCACAGAGGTTCAGGCCATTCATCTTGATTCCAGCTCTGTTTTGAAAAGTCCTTTGACCAAACCTCTCAAGAACAAACAAGTAGTTTAGAGCAAGTTTTGTAGGCTGCCTTCCTTCTCTCTTTTGCTAAGCTCTGAAGCAAGATGGGCTCTGTTATTAGACATACCATTTAGATTTAAGTAATTCCATAAAGTAAATGAGAAATAAATATATTGATGTTAAGTAACTTGCAGCAAAACACACACCAACAAATTTTCCTGGTGTTGTTGCTGCAAAGCAGCTGCAGCATTGCAGAACTCATTTTGATAGCAGATAAACTGACCATAACTAATGTAGTTATTATGCTAACACTCCTCCATTTCAAGTAATTCACATGAACAGAAAAGTAACACAACTCAGATGAGGACTTTGTTGGCAGTGCCTTGTACTAAAACAAACTGGAAAGGAGCAATATTCACATTGATGGGATTTTATGACATCATGTTCTATATACATTTAGATAAATAGAGAGGCACATTTAAAGCTACATTAAGGTTATGCCAGAAGATACTCCAACTCTATCATGGGATTCAGCAATGCAGTGCACTGTGTGGATGCGGTTCTGGCGTGACAAAGGGATAGCTCTAGGAAACCCTTCTACCGATGATCTTCATGGCCAAAACAGAAGGCACTAAGCTGCAAACATTCACCCTTCCTGAAATGCGCAGCTTTTCTCTCTCAAGAGGGGGAACAGTAGCATTATGTCAGGTGAGGCCTGCATGCAACTGGCTCTGCCTTGTGCTCACCACTGCAGCAACGAGGCACACAGCCAGCATCAAACATACAACCTAGGACACAAACCCCTTCATTTCCTCAGTTCTTCTCTGCTTTTTTATTCCAGGGATGGCAATTAATCTTATAGATCAATAAATGGCATAGCACTGGATCACTGTTTCCTTCTGGCTGATCTGCAGAAACCTGCACAGATGCTTACCAAGTGTTTTTCCAAGATCGCTGATATTTAATCAGGACCAGAGGACAGTTCTTGCTCCATATTATATGTTTCTAAGCACAGTTGATGAAAAGAATATAACCAAGATGATTTTTTAATAGACCTTAACAGTGTACATTGTATCCCATTGCTGCAACAAAGCCACAGAGAAGCGTTGTGGACATGGCACAGAACACACTGGCACAATCCTAAGGTCTTGGGGCCAGCTACCTCTGTCTTCTTTTAATAAACACTGATTACCTTAGGAGAAGATTCTAAATTAACCTAAGATGTTGTTTGCAGGCAGCCATTACCTTTTTATTTCCCCAGGCTTAGGGCTTTAATCGACTGTCACCCATGGACCTCATTAGATAAGGCACACAAACCTCCAGCACACAGTTCCTGTGTTGTGATGCCACTTTTGCAACCGTCAGCTTATGTGCTGTGCTAAGATTTATCCAGAATCACTAAATCCGGGTCAGTCTTGCATCCGAGCCAGGGCAGAGTTACAGTACCTATATCATCAGAAGCAGTCTGAAAGGCTGGACAAAACTCCTCCTAGGAGCTCTACTGCTCCCAGACGTGCAGCTTGCTAAATCTGTCTGCCCAGTGTCTGGTCAGAGATTAATTTCCCCGGCTCATCTTGCCAAGTCCACCTCAGTCTCCGTAAGACCTTTGCCAAAAATTCAGAAGAAAACCAGAGTAATAGACACAAATAAGAGCACAGATGACATAGGAGCTCTAAATCATTGCCAAGATGCTTCCAGTCACATAGTCCTCATCATTTTACGATGGCGACTCTGAGCTGGTGCTTTCAGATATGCTGCGGGCCTTGCCTTTGGTGTCCTCGCCAGGTTATTTTGGCAGGACTGGGTCTGGCTCAAGGCCAAGGCATTACTCGGCCTCCAGATCAAGGCACAACAATATTTGTTTTTCTGCCATGTAGTACCAGCTTAAAAAAACAACCCAAAACACAGACATAATTTCTGCCTTCTTCCAATTACAAGAAAATGAGCAAAACCCCCACCTGGATCCCACAGGAGACTTTGCAGCTTATTAAAGACTTTGCCTTTTGTTTTGCTTCTTAAACTTCTTCTTCTTCCCTGTGAAAACATCATCTAGGGAAGCAGACTTTGGCCAAAGGCAACCAGCTGCAAAATCCTTACCAGTTTGTTTTTTCTTTCTTAAGCAACATTCTTCAGATGCTACCATGCTGAGTGGGACATTCAGATTTATTACAGTTAAAGAGCTGCTGAACTCGAGGCCCAGGGGTTAAATGTAACCCTTCTTGCCAAGGATAAATAACTCTTCCCCCACACCCCTCCAATGAAGGGTTCTAAGGTGCTACAATTTAGAGACACCAGCTTACACACTGGCAGCTTCTGCCCGATGCAGAGGGAAGTAAAAATAACTGGAACCCAGTAACAGATATGATGTGTTAGACACTAAAACGATTCCTGCAATGCCAGGCCTGGCATGCCAGCAAGGCAGAAAACCACACTGCTGGCTCCCGTCCTCCCAGTTTGCAAGCCTGGAATTTAATCAACAATGAACTGGGAAAGGTCATTAAAGAAGTCACTATAAATTCTTGTAAAAGACCTTAATAAACGTCCTGAAGCAGAAGCAGCCAGAAACTGTAAGTTAGGCAGTTGCTCTATTGGGATATAAAACTAAGGGGTGAGGGCAGAAGGTGAGAGATGGGGTCAGGATAAGCAATGGCAAGTGTGCTATTTGGTATTTAAAAAGTCTATTTCTAACCATTCCACTGATGCAGCTTTTGTGCACTAGCACTAAATACAGAGGACAGATTTCATCTGTGGGGCCCTGGAAAGCACTGGGTGGTCGAGGTCAGCACGTAAGGGTTGCTCACATGTTCGAGTCTTCCCATCAAAGGTCTTGAGCTCACTGCTTTCACCCTGGGTTTCCCCAAGGGACCATACACTCACCACTCCTTATTTCCTCCATATCAATCAATAACCCACTGCACAAAAACACTGGGAAAATTAACTACCCACTTGTAGACACTTTGGATTAGGGCTGGGCAGATTTACTTGAACAAAGACCTTTAACACTCCAAAGCCCAAACAATTCATTTGAAACATCACAGGTTGGATTACTGGCAGTTTCTTACAGAAAAATACAAGCTGTGTAGTCCCAGGGAAGAAAAACTCCATTAACAGCTGCCAAATCAGGCAAGCCAGAAAGTGGAAGTCTGGTCCCTTCTATTCCAGACCATTATTCCAGTTACAAAAGCACGTTTCCTTCTGAAAAGTTTTGTGGCAAGCTTGATGTCTCCATGAAGTGTTTAAGCTGAAACACAATGACAGATAAAGAGGCTTCTAACTACACAAACCTGAGGAGCTTTTGAAGGCCTTATGACTGTTTGTAACAAAGAAGAAAGTGTTATGGCTTTCTGATCTCTCAAGTACAAGATGAGATGTCCTTTCAGAAGTGACCAAATCAGCAGCTTAGCTTAACCAGAACCACCAGATTCCCAATTTCACAAAAGGCAATGCTTTATCTGAGTGACGTTACCTTTTACCACCTGATTTTGGCAGAACACAGATGAAATAAATCTTGACTCTCTTTTGAGTTCATTGCAGCTAATGACTTTGAACTTAAGGGTCTGTTAACACTAAATGGCTATCATCAGGCAAACATTACTGCAGGAAGTAGTAGGTACCTTGAAAGAAGGAAATGCACCCATTTATGCCAAGAAAACTGGACGTCAATCAATCTTGCTGGACTGTTCTCTGCAACACCAGGTTTCTGGCCCAAACATGCTTCTCATCTACAGTATTCATCTCCTGCCAATATAAATCCAGCCAAACTGGCTCCATCTAATTCTCACTCAATATGTCCTGCAGAAACTCACACATAAAAGAGAAGGCTTTATCGAAAAACAGTCCTCCATCATGCAGAGTAGCTCTCCTTCTGGCTTGCTCAAGGTAATTATCTCACCATTTTATACAGTTCCCTTTTATCATCAGCTTTAGAGGCACTGCTCAGAAAGGAAGGACTGATGAAATAAGGACTGCAACCTAACAGATAGCTAACATTCTCAAACACAGCCAAAATCACTCAGCATTTGCTGGAAGCTCTGGGTCATTCAAAGATAGCACAGAAAGTGGTCTCATTCAAGACAACTGGAATGGTGGCTTTTTCCACAGAGATGAAGGTTTCATGCCCACCTCTTAGAGGAAGTTGACAACCTCATGTATCAGGAGAGGGACACAGCCTGTTTTGCTCTCTGGTGACTTAGATCAGTGACTGCAGTTGGACAGAGAACACCACGCGTGCTACACAAAAACAGATGCGGTGAAAAACAATGCCGAAAAGAAACACTGTTGGTGGAAAAAGCTCAACCAATGTCTAAAATACATCTTCAGGACACTGGTTCAAATTGTATCTTGGTATTTACAAACCACTAAATGAAAGCAAATGTTTGGATCAGTTGCAAACCCATACATTACATGAGCATGGATGCACAGGAACGATGAAGTGTTAAGGCTGAGCTTTAGGTGAGATGTCAGAATTACTCCTCTCTCCAGCTCAGCTGTGCTTTCTTCAGTCTAAATCTCTGCATTCTGAGAAATTAAACAATACTGAAGCCCTGTCCATGCCACTGAACACTACAGTATTTATTTCTATTACACTTCATTAAACAGACTCTCACAACCAAGTGGTACAAACAACGTAACAAATGAATTCCTTGTAGATAAACAATTCAGCCACAGAACAGGTAAACAGAAACAGCAAGTTAAATAAAATCACTTTTTCCTGCTCTTCTAGAGCTATTTTTCCTTTAAAGTGTAAAAAAAAAGCATTAATTAGGCTGGACTTTTACCATCTTTGTCTTGTTAAATCCTCCCAGAGCAGCGCAGCAATAATCTCACATGAGGCAAAATTCCTTTGTCTTATTCCTTCAGTGACATTATACTCAAGATCATGCCAAGGGTTTGGGGACTCAGCACCCTTTTTCTGAAAACCACCATCCGTGTTAGTACTTTGAATTGACAAAGATCTCCCTAAGCCTGGGCAAAGTTACTAAGTATCTTGCTTCAAACTCCTTGGTAATGTATTGTCTACAGGTGTTTGCCTCTTCCTATAGGGATACATTTAGTGCGCTCTTTGCTGTGTTCTCACTAATGGATCCCTGAACGGCTTCAACTCCCCAGATGCGTGGGAAAGACTAGATCTCTATTTGTCTTTCATCAGCCATCCTTGCTAGCAAGAAGAGCCCAATGCTTCACTGGATATCTCTCAGCAGCAAACATAGTTAGAAAGCTGGTACTTACATACCTGCGCTGTCATCACATTTTAATCAACTGAAACACATCCCGTGATTTTATAACAGAGGTCACTCTTCATGGAGCAGCTTTGTACCACTGCTCTCCACCATCGTGCTTTACCACATCCTAGCTGTGAGCTTACAGTGAACTGTTAGTGGCTGCAACACATTCTGGGACACGTGCTATCGCTGCTTCTGTTTGTGGAGAGGCAAACAGGACTCTTCTGATGGAGTAATGCTTGGAAGACTTTCTGAAGAATCTTAACAGCAATTAAGCTGATTTACCCCTGCCAAGCAGATGCCAGAAATTAAAGCTTACAAGAATGACAGACTTGCATGATAGCTAAAGACAGAAGAAAATTGCAAGATCCAAGATTATAATTCTCTTGTCTGTATAGAAGTGATTGTAATTATTGTTTGGTTCTCAACTATTCTGGGGCAGGCACCAAGGAAAGATATCTATCAAGACACTGGATTCATTTAGGCACCCTGCTCAAAGTGGTAATAAACGCTGGGCTAAAAATACCACTGACATTTCAATATTAATAAAGATGTGTGCTCAAGTATCACTGTAGTGATCCTTCTGCAATAGCTTTGCTAAGTCTCTATTGACTCCTGCCTTGTGTTTACCTTCCAGCTTCCTGAAGGTGATCTGTACATTGGTGTAATCTTAGCCATGGGCTGCCCCAAAATCATCACTTGATGCAATTCCAGAGTATGTGTTTTATCTGCCTCCTCCCAATGCCTGTACTTTAGTAGTGTACAAGATTATAAGAAGTTAAAAACTGGTACAAGAAATTAAAGTGGCTGCTAGCAAGCTCAAGATTATTTCTTCAATCTTATAAAGCAAAGTAAGAGAAAACAAAATTCCTGCTATTATTTGGTGCTTAAAACCACTTCGAAAAACATCTGTAATTTATTCAGCTTGCCCTGAGCTTACAGAAAGCATTAGGAGGACACTACACAAACTAATTGGAACATATATTCCTTGAGCACTATATGCAACTATAGCCTCTATTTACAAAGAAAACCAAACCCCAACCCTCTCCTAACAGTTTAATTTCATCAGTTTCTCACAATATCACCCAGCACTCAGCAAATAACAAATAGATACCCATCCTCAACAGACCATCTTCAAACCTTTGCAATCTGCATTAAAAAGCAGCAAATGCACTCTCACAGCCTCTTCATCCTTGCCCATTCTACAAGGTCAGCACAGCCACAAGAGAACAAGGCAGACCCACCAGCGAGGGTGCACCTAGCAGTGCACCTCAGCACAACGCATCTCCTCTCAAGGTGACGCTGAACGGTTGGAGGTTAAACCCTGACACATCGAAGTACAACTCCCTCTTATCCCCTAGTGGACCTGAGCACATTTGGAATGGTAATGGTTAGGAAACAATCAGCATGGAGCTTGATGCTGTCACTGTCAGAGCATCACTCCTCCATGTAGAGTGGCACATTAACGAAGAAGCCCCTAGACCTGATGTAGATTGAAGAGTTTTTAGAGCATGGCTGACAAAAGCTTATTTATTCACCGCTGCCTTATTTTAATCTCTTCTTTTTGCACATGCTCTGTAATTATGGACGCGGGTTGGTTTCGGCTGTATCGCCCTTGCCCAGACTCATGAGCATATTAATAAAAATAAATAAGCCTGGCTTGCTAAAAGAGCTTTAAAGAGGTACATGTCCAATTAAATTCTCAGGCTCCTTTGAAAACCTGAGCATTTTTCACTGTCAGATGCCATTAGAATAAGAAAGGTCACAGCCAAAGAGAGATCTCGTCTAATTCCCTGGGAAGAACGAGGCCCGCAAGCAGACAGCATTAGGAGAAGTGGCAGTGAATGCTTCTCAGTAGAAATACAAAGTTTGCTTTGCAAATAATATACTCCACTGCTGAATTTATCCTGGACATAGCCAGGTGAGAACAAGCAAATTGTTTGGAGTGGTTTTGGAAACTTGTGCCTAAACACTGCTCCAAGACAGAGCAGCAAAGGTCTGTCTTTACCTCTTGTATTAAAAGACAGCACCAGCTCAGCACCTCTCGCACACTCGACAACCCAGACAATAAATTTAGATGGGAACAGTGACAGGAAGACAGATGCTTTGTGTTTTAACAACTCTGAGAGATGCTTCATGCAACCTGATCAACAAAGTCCTATAGGCTGCTTTTATAGCGTGGATCTATCTAGAAGGTTAAGTGAGAAAATTAGCTTTAGAAATATTACTTATCGGTGTACTGTCACAGCACAGCGACTGAGGAGGATTATCCAATGCCAAACAAACAAAACAAGCACCAGGAGAGAATCCCATTAGCAACTGAAAACCCACGGCCTTGTTGTGGGTGCCATTTGCATAAGATTACAATTGCACCACTGTTTAAAAACTGCAAATTGGATTTTGTTTTCCCCTGGCTACCTGCCCGTTTTGCTTTCAATTGATTTATTAATGTCCACTGTTGCTTTGCAGTTTTATCCTTTTAGCAGTAATAGATGTAATATATCACACACCAAAAAAAAGTTAAGAGTACATCATTAGAGTGATGTAGCACTGGTAATAAACCCCTTCACACTTGGATGAACTTAAATCAGTTTCTCTTTATTGATTTTTGGTCATAACATAATTTTAAAGTTCAACTCAGTTAATAAAAAAAAGATTTGCTCTGGTGTTGTCTGTAAAACACTTGTGCTTGAAGTTTGCACGTCACCCCTTGCAAAGGCTCTTATGGATTTATATTTCCCTCACACACTGGCTCATCATTATATAGCCTATCTTCTCTGATGATATCTCCACATTTATCCACCTATCTTTATGGCCACATGACTTAGTGAGCAATAGATCTTTACCCTGCGACCATCTATCCAAACACTCACACTCATTTTATCTTCCCAGCAGCATTTTGAGTAATGGTCATTTGCATTCTACCAAACTCTCTTACTTCACTGAGTGTTCTGCATTGACAAAACCATTTGCACGACCATGCTTTTTGTCTTCTTCCAGCAGAAAAAAACAATCATTCACCTTCTCCTCTTGGCCTTTTGGACAATGTATATTTAAAAATCTTCTGGAATATATGCATCCTTTTTTTCTTCCTAAATACACTTTATAATATTCCAGAGCACAGACCTAGTCTAAGTTAACAACAGGTGAGCTTAGGGATTTATTGATAGAAGCTGCTTGATAAGGAAGCATATGATTTAGATGAGTATGATCACTTCCGTCCACTTCTCTTGCCCCCCTGACAAAGTGTAATGATCATGGTACAGACTAAAGGAGCAGCTTCACTGTCATCATAGGCTCCAAAGGACAGTGAGTTAATCAGAGAGTTGGAGCCATCCCAGAGCTTACTATAACACTAGAAAAGCAACCTTACAGCCTGTGTGTTGCACCAAATACTATCCAAACTACTGATCTGCTTTTCATTTGCTCTCATTTTACACATCACAAAGCATCTCCAGAATGTCTCCTACAGATATAAAAAGAAGGAGACTGGTCCTGGCAAAAGTTTTTAACATTGGTAAAGTCTGATAAGATATGTAGTGGTTGGAAAGAAAGACAGGTCGCACTGTGACCCCAGCTTAGTTTAACAGATGCTGTACTATAAACTTTTCCATCCACAAGAAAAGTTGGATGGAAATCCAACACTTGCCCTTCAGATATCTTTCTTGGCTCACTCCAAGAACTTCAAAGAAGTGAACAACAATGACATCAGCTGGAACTGGTGGCACATAAGGAGACTTTATGACTAAGGAAGAGAAGGGTTTGCTTATATCCCAGACAGGGAATTACTCACATACGCATTCATTCAACAGGAAATTTAAGGCTACCAAGCTCTGTATTTACTGGCACACCACTTACAAAATTTGTGTTCTTAAAAAGCACAGAAATGAATCGGTGAATCACATCATAAACCTTACATGCCACCCACCAAAAGAAATCAGTCTCCTACTTCAATACATTATCACTGACTTTGACTCCAGAAGAATAATTCATTCCCCAGAAAGCACTTATTTCTGGGTTTGGTTTTTTTTGCCTAAAGGTTTGTTTGTGTATGGTCTTAATAAACACACCCCCATGCATTCATACACACTGAACAGCCATAGGTAGGACTTGGATTCATCTCTTGTCTACACAATGAACACAGTGACATGCAGGAAAACTCTGTGAAAGCAAAATAGCTTGTTATGACTAAATTCCCTTGACTGGTTAAACAAAGGCAACAACAAAAGGAAGAGGTATTAAGTTTTAGCATTTTGACTCCTAGTCTGCACTACCTTCTTTTTTCTTTTAGTGGATTAAAGACTCATCCCTCCCTAGCTTTGGCCTGAAAAATTTGCACCAGCAGCTACCTACAAGAAAGAAATTACCCTCTACCTGACACCTATTGTACAACAAGAAAAAGCACTTCAGGTTTGGCCTTGCAAAAGAAATACACAAGGCATCAACTCAGAGCACAACTAAACAGCCCTGGCTACACCTTGTGTCCGTAGAGAGCCTCACTTCTTGTTCTGTTCTATTACAAGCAAGCTGCTAATGAGGAAATCCATAACCTTTTCACAGCAGGTGCTGGGAAATAGTCTTTCTCAATACGTAATGGTGTATTGATTTTTAATTTCAAAATATGCAAACATGACATTTACAATCATGACTCCATAGACACAAAAGCTGTGGGTTTGGACTTTTTGATCTGAAGCCCATTTTGTAAGCATTTGCCCTCAATAAGTAGGCAAAAGAAACCCACCTCTAAATAGCATGCTCTAAAATAGAACATGCTATGGATTTCTCCCTGAATAAACTCTTGTACAAAAGCTGCTGTAAACAGCCTTGTGCAATGAACTTATCAAACCCCAAGGTTAATATAATGCCACAGTGACAGAAGTATTTCAGATGGGGACGTACCTCTGCCTTGGTTCCACAACTGCTCTACATTTTCTGTTACAAGACTGAATCCAACAGCACAGGCTCCCATCTCCATGGTTGGATGCATGCCTGGTTTTAATTTCTTTGAAAGGGTGATGCGGAAATCCCCAAACAGATTCAGCATTTGCACAAATGAGATTTAGGAAATATGTATTTTGCCTCTGTAAAAAAAAATTGTTATGACTGATTCACTGAAAAACAGAAAGGAATAAATAAATCAGCAGCACATCCATTTTCTGGCATAGGTCCTTAGAACTGGGGAAGAGGGAGACCAGAGAGGTCACGCTGCATCAGCAACATGCTTTCAACTGTGGTCATGCTGTGCAGCACAACCTATGCCCACACGAGATGACCTTTAATGTTCTTTCCAACCCAGACCACTCTATAATTCTGATTTGAAAGAAACCATTGAGAAGGTCACTCTGCACCACACTCACCCCACTCCTTGTTGCAGATGGGTTCCATCCCGGAGGGCAGTCAGGGTGGGAAACGAGGAGCACTACAGCTAGAGGGAGAAAGGCTGACAGGGGATGGTGGCAGGAGCTGAGGAAAAGCATTGAATCAGGGAAGACAAATCAGAGGCACCCAGCTGGCAAGGCAGGGAATGAACAGCACCACTGGAAGAAGAGATACTGGCTGGTTAAACCATTTACCAATTCACCAAAGGCCACTTTTGCCTAGGTACAGAAGGAGAGGTACAACCAATCCTCTCAAATAAAACTAACACAAGAGGCAATATAGGCCCACTGCTGTACAAGGTGGGTGCCCTGGAGACAGAGGATATAAAGAAGGCAGAGGTGCTGAATGCCTTCTTTGCCTCTGTCTTTGCTCCTGCAGACTCTCCCCAGGGGCCCCAGATTCCTATAGCCCTGAAAGGAGTCAGGACAAAGGAGGAGTTTGCTTTGGTAGATGAGGATTGGGTTAGGGATCAGTTAAGCAATCTGAACATATACAAATCAATGGGTCTGGATGGAATACACCCATGGGTGCTGAGGGAGCTGTCGGAGGTCATTGCTAGGCCACTCTCCATCATCTTTGGTAAGTTGTGGGAAATAGGAGAGGTGCCTGAGAACTGGAGAATGGCAAATGTCACACCGGTCTATAAGAAGGGCAAGAAGGAGGACCCGGGTAATTATAGACTGGTCAGCCTTACCTCCGTCCCTGGAAAGGTGATGGAACAACTTATTCTTGACACCATCTCTAGGCATATCAAGGATGAGGGGGTCATTAAGAACAGCCAACATGGTTTTATGAAGGGGAAGTCGTGTTTGACCAACCTTACAGCCTTCTATGAGGAAGTAACTAGGTGGAGGGATGATGGTAGAGTGGTATATGTGGTTTTTCCTGACTTAAGTAAGGCATTTGATACTGTCTCCCACAGCATTCTCATAGATAAGCTAAGGAAGTATGGACTTGATGATCAGGTAGTAAGGTGGATCAAGAACTGGTTGAAAGGAAGAAGGCAGAGAGTTGTGGTCAATGGCACAGAATCTAGCTGGAGGTCTGTGACTAGTGGAGTCCCTCAGGGGTTGGTGCTGGGACCAGTGCTGTTTAATAGTTTCATCAACAACCTGGATGAAGGAACTGAGTGTACCCTCAGCAAGTTCACTGATGACACTAAACTGGGAGGAGTGGCTGACACACCAGAAGGCTGTGTTGCCATTCAGCGAGACCTGGACAGGATGGAGAGCTGGGCAGGGAGAAACTTGATGAAATTCAACAAGGGCAAGTGTAGAGTCTTGCATCTGGGGAAGAACAACCCCATGTACCAGTACAGGTTGGGGGTTGACCTGCTGGAAAGCAGTGAAGGGGAAAGGGACCTGGGGGTCCTGGTGTATAGGAGGATGACCGGGAGCCAGCAATGTGCCCTTGTGGCCAAGAAGGCAAATGGCCTCCTAGGGTACATTAGAAAGGGTGTGGTTAGTAGGGCAAGAGAGGTTCTCCTCCCACTCTACTCTGCCTTGGTGAGGCCGCATCTGGAATATTGCATCCAGTTCTGGGCCCCCCAGTTCAAGAAGGACAGGGAATTGCTTGAAAGAGTCCAGTGCAGAGCCACAAAGATGATTAAGGGAGTGGAGCACCTCCCTTATGAGGAGAGGCTGAGGGAGCTGGGTCTCTTTAGCTTGGAGGAGAGGAGACTGAGGGGTGACTTCATCAGTGTTTACAAATATGTAAAGGGTGGGTGTCAGGATGATGGAGATAGGTTTTTTTCAGTGATATCCAGTGACAGGACAAGGGGCAATGGGTGTAAACTGGAGCATAGGAGGTTCCACGTTAACATCAGGAAGAACTTCTTTACTGTAAGAGTGACAGAGCACTGGAACAGGTTGCCAGGGGTGTTGTGGAGTCTCCTACATTGGAGATATTCAAGGCCAGCCTGGACAAGTTCCTGTGTGATGTATTCTAGGTTACCCTACTCTTGCAGGGAGGTTGGACTAGATGATCTTTTGAGGTTCCTTCCAACTCTTGGGATTCTGTGATTCTTCCCAGAAGATGACCAGCGGAATTAGAAATAGATCACTTTTTTCCATGGCAAGGTAAAACTTCTCTATTGCTGGTAAACCACTGAAGGAATACCCAATAAGTCCAGTTGTTAGATCATACCTCAGTATCTTATGAACAATCATTATTGGTTTAAGAGACAGACAGGATAAAAGAAGCAACTCCTTAGTGTAGCTCTTACCTCTGCCTACATTGAAAAGGCAAAGATTTAAATGGCTTTCTGAGTTCCCTTGCCAACTTAATTTACTGAGCCCCTCCTCTCTTCCTCAGATACACCCAAATTATACCTATGGCAGCAAAACCAGCTCTGCCCTATGGACAAATGGGAAAAATAACCAGACAGAACATCTCCAGCTGGGATAAACTGCCATGAGTTTGCCAACTTCAACAGAGTGACATTGATTTACACCAGCTGGGACTCTGGCCTTACATTTCTTTTCAATTCATTCCTAACATAGTTAAAGTATCTTCTTGGAATCGATGTCCTGTAATAAAATATCATCTCAGGAGTGCACACACTGAATGTCAAGAAGATGGGGGGGGGGGAAACAGGCACATCTTGTATAGACTTATGCCATGTTCATAACCATTCTCTTAATTTTTAAGCAATTCAAAAGGGAAAAAAAAAGAGCTGAATATTTCTTGGTATGTACCCTATAATCTTACAACATATTTAGAATAGGAAATCAAAGCTGAGCTAAACTACCAATTGTGTCAGCAAAAACAGCCTTTCATGGCAAAATGACAATTTGCTCTCTTTGAAAGCTGCCTTTCCCAGTTCAAATAAGAAAAAGCACACAGGAATGAAAAGTGCTTTGCCCTTTTATTGTGCAAACCGGCAAAAATACATTCTTCCCTGCAAGACTTTTCCAAATTAAATATGTATTTTTTTACTGTAAATCTCTTGGAGATCAGTTATTTGGTAGCATAAGATCTCGAAAAACAACATTTAAATAGACAAAGGCAAATAATCAAGCCATCAACATTTTGAACAGCTACAGGTTTATCCAAATATTCAGTGGGTTTATTTTTACCTTCTCCTAAAAGCTCTCACTATGTGCAATTTTGAGCCCATTGTGTAAAATAGCATGAGGCCATATGACTTTAGCCCAGGCTGCCTATTTGTAAGTCACAGACCCTCACCATAAGGCATGTTTAAGGACTTCTTTGAATGCTACAAACTGAAAAGCATCAGCATGGCACAGGCAATTTAAAAGGAACATCACATTATGCGACCCGGTAGATCCCTAATTCTCATCAATGCCCAAGCTCCTGGGGCACTACGAACATTTCAGTGCATGCCTTTTGGCTTTCATGATTTAGCAATCAGGAAATTGGTTTTCTTTTTCATTCCAAGATAATCTGAGTCATTCTGTAGGAAAGGAGCCCCTCAACTCTCACACTCCTCCAGGCACAGGACCCTCAACAGTGGCTGCAGGAAGCAGCAAAGCACCACTTTGATTAACTTACTATACAGCTGGACACAAACAATTCCCACTTTGGGTTCATGATGCTTTCTTAAGTGTTCAAGGCCAGGCTGGATGGGACTTGGAGCAACCTGCTCTAGTGAAAGGCATCCTTGCCCACTGCAGGGGGTTGGAACAGGGTGAACTTTAAAGTCCCTTCCAACCCCAACCTTTCACAGGATTCTATGATTCTATATATACACTGTCTGAACCAAAAGCCCTGTGAATGAGCAAGGTCTCTTACCAGCTTTGCATCTGTTGGCACTTTTTAACGCATCAGAGGCTTTAAGGCACCCTGTATGCAAGAAGTAAATGGGACATCCAATTATTTATCCTGTGCAGCTAAATGCTGCATTAGGCTCCTGTAATACCTGAGCAATAACGCTTCCAAGTTATTAGTCAATGAAAACAGAGAGTAACTTGATGAAGCTGAGGCTGTAGATATAAATAAAATGACCTCAAATCGCTAGCTCAGCACAGGAGGGCATAAAAACTGGGGAAAACAGAGCCTCAAGTGTTAGCCTCTGCCCAAGGAATAATACGGAAAAGAAAAGGCAAAATCAGCACTCAAATCTTGCTGGCCTGATAGGGCCCTGGCAAGTACCGCTAAGGGGCCAATTAAACCACAGCAGTGAGTGGTGAGGAGGCAGTGACCATGGCACACACACTGCTGGCTGGAGAGGTGTAATGTGAGGTGGCAGTGATGGATAGCCCATCCGCCTGCCTTTGAATGCCATGCAAATCCATTTACAAAGCAGAGGTGCTTCAGTGTTTCCCCTGTGTGCTGCACACTTGGTAGATTGAAACCAAAGCACTGGGTTCTTCTTTTATGCTTCCAACCTGGATTTTTAAGGTATACTACGGGAAGCCATGATCCTGTGCTTTATAGCAGTCTATTGGGTTTGCTATCCTGTGCCAGCAATGCTTCCATACCCAGTGGGCAAAGCAGGAAGGGAACAAGCTTTGCACCTGGTTCTGCATGGGTCCCCTCCAGCTTAATTCAGGGATGGGGAGGTCACACCCTAATAAAAGGAGATATTTCTTTGAGTGGCATTTATTATTCCCCTCTGTTGCTTTTTAATGAATGACAGTAGAGGCTGTGAAGCATTAGATGGGTCTGAGCACACTCTATGTCTGAACTCCTGGAAACCATAAGGAACAGCAATATAACTTCACCATTTGGGATGGGTTTTGCTCCCAGAGTTTTCCTCCCAACTGGACAGACACACAAGCTTTGTTTATTCTGCCAGCTGCACTTCAAGATTCAGACATCAGGAAAGCCACAGTGGCAGACAACAGAGGAAAAAGAAAAGCAGTATCAGGCTGTTGTGTCAGTAAGTGACGCCTGGATTTATCTTAATGACTTGCTGAAAACTGTAACACTGGGGAGAAAGTCACATCAAGGGAAAAAACCTACCAACCTACAACCCCAAAACTGCACATGTGAACCTTAGCTTCATTGTGCATTTATTAAAACCTAACCCAACCCAACCCACAAAACCCAGCTTCACTGATACTGACTTGAGAAGCGGAAAACCCATCAAATTCTCTGTTCACACTGAAGCCTCCTCATCCAGGCAAGGATGCAAGAACCCTCCTGTATGTTTACAAACCACAACCTCTCTCTAACCTGCCTCCTGCTAGCTGGAGAGGACAGCAGCTTTGCTGACCTGTGCAATTGATGCTGGTTGGGCTGCACCAGAAGGAATACCACTTCTGGAGCCTTTCTGTGCCACCCCAAGTGAGCACTCAGTTCTCCAGTAGTGTTTATAGAAGACCCTGAGGCTCAAGAGCAGCTCATGGAATGCATAGATAATCCAAAGACGTGTTTTCAATTGCAAAATGGGCCAAATGAGCCAAATGAAGGGCAAAAGAGTGCTCTCCAGAAGAACCCACCTCGACCATGGTCTGCCTTTTCTTCCTAGAAAGCCCTGTTACCCATTGCCCTCCTATTGGTACCTTCCCCATATGCAGCAAACCCCTGATCTCCGAGTTTCCTCACCTCAGCCTGAGCTTGCACAAGGTATCCAAATACATCCACACTGTACCTATGAAAGTACAAATTATACAGCAAAAGGTGATTCTGCTATATGGGATGGTAAAAAAATCCAACTTTCTCCACCATGTTTGAACCATCTTACTCGATAGTAAAGTTACTCAGGGTTCCTGTTCTGCTGAATACCTTGCATTCAAAGAGAGAGATTTGCTTCTGATTGGATTATGACATAAGTGAAAATTCATGCGTATTAGTGATAAAATCCATTATCCAGGGTAAAGATGAATGTATAGGCATGGGGAATATTTAGTTACTAACTTTTAAATGGAGATTATTGCTCCAAATGAAAAGGCAGAAATAATCCTCTCTAAACCTGCTTCACTTTTAATACTCGCTGCCAAGAGCTAGATCTGCTTGCTTCTATTCCTGATGTACCATAAAACCTTACAGCTTGTAATAAAACCAGTTCTGTGCACGTGGCACTTGACTTACCCAACAACAACAACAACAAGAGACTAAATCCCAGTCTGCAGAACTCAAAACTGTAAAATCAGCTGTGAAAAACTGGTGATCAGGGAAGGCCCCTGATGTGGGGAAGGGCTGATGGTGCCCTCGCCTGAAGGGAAGGGAGGGCTTGGGGAGCACTTGGTGAGTCCCTTGGCAAACCTTCATCCTGGCATCCATCTCCAAGCAGTGAAGGACAAGGAAGAAACTGAGTAATTTTGGGGCTATCAGCACTGGTGAGTGTTGATCTGAGCATGCCCTCCACAAATCTGCAGGTGATTTTATATCACGTGAGATGACAACTCAAGAAACAGCTAGAACCCAACACTAGAGGGACCCTGATAAACCTTAGATAGAGCTCATCGGAAACCTAATGTGGTTTGAGGAGGAAAAAGGCTAGTTTCTGTCTGGGGGTGCAGACTAACACCATGCAGTCACAGGTGGAACAGCAGCCACACAGGGAAGAGCCAGAGGGCCACCAGGGACACCGAGCTGTCTATGGGGCTCCTTATGCTGGTGAAGAGGAGGCAACCTGCTATCCATATCTATCTACACTACAGAAAGAGCCACCCCAGTTCCTGGATGCAGCAAAGCTCCTTGAACCAGCATTATTAGCCTGCTCCAGTGCTGGGAGCTCCACTGGAACAGGAGCTTGAGCTGCGTGACTTCCAAAGAGCTGCTCTGGTGGCATTTCTGTCATTCTGCAGCACAAAAACTACAGGGGTAAGGGCTTTAACAGCATCTTTGCACACTACTTATCTTACTTATTCTAGAACTTATGCTCTCTATCAGCCAGGCAATAGAATGCATAAACTTCCCTTCTGTCAGGCAGTATCGAATATATGAATAAAGCATTACAAGGGAATTTCTGCAACGCCAATCTTTGAACTGTGCTCTGCTTTCCCATCACTACGCCCCTAACCACAGCAGCAGAAGCAAAAAAAATCCCTATTCATCACACTGGGATCTCCTTTTGATATTGATGAGAGATGGAAGAGATCATGCTCAGACCCTATGGATCATATGGTCAGCATATAAAAAAAAGTAATTCCTTATGAAAGATGACTTCTGCCTGAAGAGCCACGCACAGAGGTGCAGGATAAACAGCAGCCAGATTTACAGCAATAAGCCACTGTGTCCTTTGACATTGCACTGTCAAAACAAAGCCAAGTGAGATTCAGCGGCTCCCTGCTAGCCTGCTCCAGCGACGGGCTGGGCCACACAGCCACATCCTTACACTGATGAAGAGCTTATAGAAGAAAAACAGGGGAAGTTGTCCATGACTTATTTCAATCTCTGCTTCACGTGATTTACTAGCCTTTGCTCTCTTTCTTCCTGGCTTTTCTTTCTTTCTCTTCCCTATCTCCCTTTTCTTTTAGATGCCATTTCCAGAAACTATTACTGACTTACAAGCCTTCGAAACACAAATGTTAACCTGAAGATTTAATTCACTGTACGCTCAGGGAAGGTCCAAGGTAGGAGCTATCCCAAATCAAAAGCTACCTTTGAGCACACCAGTCTGACTCTTTCCTCACAGAACCAGCAGCCTCAGATGCTTGTTTCACATTTAGACCAGGTTCTCTTTAAGGTCTCAGTGCTGTAAACACTCAGAGCACGTGAGCAATGTCCTTGCTTTCTGGGAGCTACTCACATGTTTAAAGATGTACAAATGCCCTGGAGCTGGCAGCACCAGACGTGCACAGGCATACAGCTAGCTTTTAAAAGTGGAGAAAACTGCTTGGTTAATAAATTACTTGTTAACTGATCCTCCAGCTCCAAAAAGAACAACTCCAGTGAAAACAACACAAGAAAACATGCATTTAGAGCCCAGCCCTGTAGGACCCCAGCTCCTTCCCTCTCCAGTGACTTCCAAGGCAGCTGCAAGAAGCACCAGGCTCAATGCATGAGCGGGCGTTTCATGCCAAACGGGATCATCTTTTCATTTCCCCAATTACCTCAGGAGCCAAAAGCACACATCTACAGAGCTGCCATATTCCTGGCAGTAACTAATGTTGTTTCTGCAATAAATCCAGTTAGTTGTTCTTCACAAAGGAGTTGTTCTTAAGCACATCCTGCTGCATCTTAACATCTTATTTGAAAGAGGAAAAGCACTTCTGTCCCAGAATTGTACTCAGTGAAATATCTGCAGGCATACAAGAGAATATGTTTGCTAATGCGAAGACATCTTTTTCAGCAAGTAGCATAATGGCATTTTATATGTGACCTTGTTATGCTTTTAATTTGAACACATCAGCATCCAAGACTGTGGCATTTCCTCCAAATCATGTATGTTATACACACACGCACACAGATATATCTCTATATAGATGTACAAAAAACCCTGGAGTTTTCCTTGGCTTGTTTTATACATTTAAAGTTTACATTTTCATGTTTCTCTTTGCTTTTCTTTTTATCAAAGCTGAAATTCTCATAAAAATCACACAGTTCCTGGAATTTGGGTTTCAGGAATGCAGAACAACACAAGACTGTTTTTAACAGGAAATAAAACTGCAGCTGGAGTTAGGGGCTCTGCAGATACTTGATATCTGGATATTAGACCTGATGCTTTGGGATGACAAAGCAGAAGCTTACACAGTAATTTTGCATAGTTAAAAAGGGAGCTCACATGTGGTACTTTAGAAAGAGATTTAAATAAACCAGCAGCCATTCTGCTTCATGATGGTTTAAAGTTGCAGGAACTTTTATCCTCAAAGCATCGAAACCCTTCCTCAAACAGAAGCTTTTCTGACCATGAAATGATGATGTCGGCTCTGCTCATACAATGGTAGGAACAGAAAACACCTTTTGTAGGAGCCAGATCCCCAACACGTAGCAAAGCAACCTGACCATCTCTGACAGTCAATATTTCTTTCCCATCTACTTGCCTTTCATGAGCATGCTTCCCAAAATGCTACATTTTCATTTCCCAATGACAACTTCACTCATCGGCAAGAGCTCCGGGCAAATTCCCTTTCATGGGAAGCCCTCAGCCCTGGTTTTAATAGCAGTTTTGATGAGCTGAAAGGTTTTCCTGAGGGAAGGGTGTGGTGGGAAAAACCAGCCCCACCAGCACCCATTATCTAATACAAGCATACACCAGCCACTGGGGGAAACGATAACAAAACGCTCTTGAGATTAAAGGCATAAACTCCGAGACACTGGTTTTCTGCCAGAAACCCATGCAAGAGCACAGTGTGGCATTACTTGGTCACTTGCTGATCTTCCGAGCACACAGGGCAGCACTGAAGTGCTGGCTGCCTCATTATCTTCCGATTTTGGGCATATCAGAGGAAAGAGCCCTTCACATCCAACCTCTGCTACGAGCAGGAACACACCCCCCAGATTCTCAGCTAGTTTCCCATCTGATGAGACGGGTTTAACATTGTCTGTTACCAGCAGGATTGTTCTGTCATGTCCTCTGTTTCTCAAGGGAGTGGATTTAATGGAAAGCCCTTCTTGTACTTTCCATGTTTTTATCCCTCACCCCAGCCCTGCAGTCCTGAGATACATTCTGATGAAAGAGCTAAAGTGTATCAATGTCTTTCATTAAAACCCTTATGACAACTTTCTTCTAAAACAACCCCCAAAAACCTTTACTTGCTTTTAGTAATTTATTTTTTACTTGGAAATAAATAAGTCAACTGTATACGAAATTAGTTCTTAAAGAAAAGTGAACTAAAAGAAACAAAAGCAACTTTGCAACATGGCAGGCAATAAGTGGGGTTAATCCTTTATACCAACACAACCGCTACCAAAGGAGGGCTCACATTTCACCTATCACACCACAAAGGGACAAGGCATCCCTAACACTAACAGGGCAACGCAGCAGAGAAATAACCTCATGACACAGGAGCACATCTTCTGAAGTTTCCTTTGTCAGAAAGGACAGTGGTTTCTAGTTGTACTTCTTTCTGTCCTCTGCAGCACCTTCCAGGCAGGGTGGTAAGTATGAAGTGACTCCCAACCTCTCTGTCTCTAACACCTGAAGAACAAAAACCTTACTCCTCTCTTTCTTTCGATTAAATAAAATGTTATTAAGGATAACACACACTCTCAGTGTCCAATTGCTAAGTATAAAAACATAACACTCAGCCTTACATAGCCACGCTCAGTCTGTAAAAAGCATTGCCAACAATAACCAGAAAGTTAAGTTTCCATTTTAGAGCAAGCACTCTTGGCAATTATTTGTGGTAATTGTGCCTCAAGCTGGTAGGATTTCATAAACAAGGAGCTCTCATGCAGAGCTAGGAATAACACTTTCCTTTTTTTCATGCCCCTCATGCAAACAAAGTGAAGAATTACAAACAGCCTCCGAGGGCTAAACTATGCAAGGGTAACACTAAGATGTTAGAATAGCAAAATATCTGTAAGTAAACCAAACACCTTTCTAGAGGAGCTACACAAAAGGCTCCAGTACCAAACCCCAAGAGCATGAGAGTTCTTGCTGCTGAGGGCTAAGGCTTCTGTTAAGACCTAAGCAACGGCACAATTGCCTAAAGAACGCAAAAACAGGTAAAATCAATGTGCAGCCATAAGGAATGTGTATAAGACCTTTTCTCTTCGTGGTATACTTAGGTCCACCACTGCATTTGAAGGCTGAAACCACAGTGAGAATCTAAGGGCCACAGAGCAGCAGCATGCAAGTCTCCCTCACTTCCCATACAGCCTCATTCATTTGATCATTTTAGCTTATCTGCTACAGATAAAGGAAACTATCCAGCAAGTTTCCTGCACCATCTCCCGATGACAGGGAACCATGTGGTCCCACTACAAGGCAGGATGCAGCACCCCAGGGGGTTGTTGCAGACACACTTGGGAACAGGGCTAGCACCCAGGGTACTTTAGGATCTGCCCTGCCACCATGGGTATAGGCCAAAATATCACCCAAGAACTGTTCTGGGGAGAAGAATACAGACTCTGTGTGTGCTCCCACCCCAACACAGACAAATACAACCCACCTTGGAGCTATGCAACCTAACCAGCTTTCCTGCTCTGCTTCAACACCTATTTTCAACTTAGCTACTTCATAAAAACAAAGAGGTAGCATTGTACACGAAGTCCTCCAGCTGCTTATCGAGCCCCCAGAGGAGCAGGTATTTTTGCAGGCATCTATAAAGCAATGCTAATTACATTACGCACAGTGGCAAATATGTATAGGGGACAACAGTATATCTTCTAATGAAATATTACTGCTACTTTCAGTCTGTTATTCTCAAAAAACCCCCACCATGCCATGTTAAGATTCCTGGGAATGGCTGGCTGTAAGACAACAGTCCTGAAGGGGAATAATCCTTGACCTGGTGTTGCTCATCTATGAATACTCTGGGATGCATCCACCTTAAAATGCACAGCAAGTTCACAGCCAACATCTCTACTCCCCTTTGCTGAGCTCAGCAGTTCTCATTCAGCTGATGGTGCCTTTAAATCATAAGCGTATTTACTTATGCAGCATTAAGTTGTAAGCACAACTTAAAGGATGTTAAACACAGTTAATTACTGAATATTGTAAATCCCACAGTGAATGTATGTAGTCATATATAAATTATACACAATCAAGAAAGTTTAGGGATAGAACAAGGGGGAATGGCTTTAACCTGCAAGAGGGGAGACTGAGATGACAGAAATTCTTCCCTGTGAGGGTGCTGAGGCGCTGGCACAGGGTGCCCAGAGAAGCTGTGGCTGCCCCATCCCTGGCAGTGTTCAAGGCCAGGTTGGACACAGGGGCTTGGAGCACCCTGCTCCAGTGGAAGGTGTCCCTGCCCATGACAGGCGGTTGGAACTGGACAATATTTAGGGCCCCTTCAACCCAAACCAGTCTGTGTTTAAATCAAGTGCCTGCAACAGATTATGGGGATGGGCTATAAAACCAAACTGAGGTAAATTTTACTAAAATTGGAATACTTTCACAGTCTCAGGGTGATTTCTGAGCTTCCACATTAGAGCCAAGTCCAGCTCCACATGGAGAGGGGAAGACACAGGAGTCCTGTTGCATAGCAGCATTCAGGATGGCAGAGCAGTGCTGGATCCTGGTCACAGGGCATCAGGAGCACCAACATTCCTCAATGATTTAGCTCTTCCACACTGAGAAGCTTGAAAAACTGTTCTCCATGCAGTTTATCTGAAACAGTTTTAGTCCAGACCACAGACATAACAGGCTGGTGAGTTCAAGTTAACCATCCTGTCTTAAAAAGCCTTGAATATCTAAGGACCAAACCTAACCATTACAATCATGTTTGAGCTGAGCAGGATAAGCACTCTTCTTCCAAGTAAAACACTATCCACCCTCCTTATTCATCATGTGTTTATGCAACCAATTCTGTCACGGAGAGCTTCACAGATCAAGAGGACACATACCATAGGACTGTTAATAACCATAATAGGCACTAGTGCATGTGTTAGGCTCAAAAAATCGAACCCTGCATCTCACCCAGGTCCAGGGGACCCACGTGGTTAAAAACCAGTTTAGGGTTTAGCATGCTGAAACTCAGCAGAGGGATTGCTTGAGCTGGTTGTCACAGCACACTGTTCTCCAACTAGTGGGAATGCTGGAAAACATGCCCAGTGTGCCATCATCCGATTTGCAGTGGAAATATTAAAACAAATTAATATCAGTAGAAGTCAATTTACATTTTCATATTTCAGAAGAAAACACCGGCTCATTTGTCTTCCTACTAATACAAAGGGAATCAAGCTTGCACGTAACTTCGTTAGTGCCTCTCCAGCTCTGCATGACAAACCCTAAGGTAGTCCATACAGCAAGCTCCGTCAGATCTAATTGATAGCAAGAGGAGAGGCAACGCGTAAGGTGCTGTAACACAAGCTGGTACTCCAACTCTTCTCCTCGCGTGCAATATGCATGTGTAGTTTGGGGGCAGTAGAGCCTGTTACTGCAAGACAAATTCAGAGCTAAAAGGATATGGCAGCCCTCCACACTGTAGTCTGATTGCATTAGACTGAGCACAGCACAAGAAATAAATATTTAGACAGGGTAGATGGCAGCCTGAACACATCGAAGTGTCAGTTCTGATCTGTGACAAGTGAAAAGCACCCTCCTCTTCCTGCGCTCACGTGAAGTTCACCATCTCTTGCTGTCTCATCCAGATGGTGTGCAGGCAGCACTCTTCTGTTCTGTTCCTAGACAGCTAAAAAACCACAGCCAATCTGCCATGCTATTGCTGTCTCTCCCCACACTGGTTCATCTATCACTGCCAGCACATCTACTGCAGTACACACTCCTGCTCTGCCTGTTTACGATTAAAAAGGAAAGGAAAAGAAATCTCCAAGCCCTAAATTACAATTGGGCTTCAGCTGCACAGTGGGTAATTAAGAAATTTGGGAGCTTGCAACTTCCCAGGAGGTAAGGGACTTAATTAAAACTAAAGCAGTTCATTTGAAGAGGCTGGTGTGACACTCTTTCTGCCAGACTCCAGGCCCATGGAAACCCCTCACTGTAAGCTCCGAGTATTAGGATAAATGTTTTCATATGTAAATTGAGCAAGCATTCCTCAGTGCCCTGCCTACAGAGCTGTTTTATTGCTTCTCCCATACAGTTGTGCCCAGCAAACAACAAAAGGCAACCTGTGTTTATAGGGCACTGGCCTGACATTCAAGAATCTGCACTCCAAATACTCAGCTGTGCCAAATGTCAGCAATGTGATGTGGGCAGGTCAAGCATTGCTCTGCCTCATAGTTCCCCCACCAGGAAAAATGGGAACAATTTGTACTTCTCACCCACTTAACCTGTATAAAGCCAGAAGCTTTTCAGAACAGGGATGGACTCCAACAACACAGCAGCACAGTAGCAATGGAGGAAGGCACCCTCTGCTCCTTGTCAGTGCCATCTCATACACAATGGAAAGAGCAAATAAAAAGCAGTGGACCACATGATCCATCTTCTATTCACGGTGGCTATGGCTGGTCAGTGCAACAAGCATTCCCAGTCCCATTTAGGCCCAGCAGCCATGGCACGGGTGCCTCTCCGAGCGGGATGCGGGGCCACTGTCCCCCCTGCTTTGTGGCACTTGACCCAATTACAGCTGCCGAGAGCAGAAAGAGGGAAGAAAAAGTTAAGCTGTAATTTGTGCCAGTAGAGCTTCTTCTGGATTCAAACTAATTGCCCACCATTAGCCGCAATTGGTGCATGTTCTCCAATGCCTGTGTTTGTTTTAAAAGGAGAAGCAACCATAGCTACAAGGGGTGAAGCAACCACAAGCACATTCCCTGTAGTAACATCAGTCAGGGCAAGCACAATGCCCTCAAGGATGCTACCTCAGTGCCAGCCACGTTCCTCTTCCTATCACCCTGTGGAGGGCTTCATCACATACCACAGAAGATGAAAGCAGTAAGCTGTACCTCCTAAAAAATATCAACAGGTAGAGCACTAAACTTACTGTCTAGCAACAACACAGGTGAAGCCCAGAGTACTTTAAGGTGATGGATTGCCTAAAAAAGCATCAGAGAAAGATGGCGAAGTGACCAGATGATGTCTTGTGCTAACAGGGTGTATTAAGATGATGCAATCAAAGAAATCCTAAGCTGCAAAGAAGGCTCACAAGGCACTTGGGCAAGGGTTTTCATGAGGCACATCCTACCTGCTTGGACAAGACACAGCCTGAAATGGAAGTTGACAGGATAAAGAGAGGAAAAATGTTGACAGTGACACAACCTGAAGTTGTGGCTGCCCTACTCCTGTTCTGACATCTAAAAGGCATTGGCACACAACAGTGAACCAAGACAACTTAATTACCCTTTCAGTGTAATTACTATTAGTTGGCTGCTCTTCCTTCAATACACATTAGCCCACCTGAGCTGGTTTAAGTCCCCATTTGAAGTCCTCCAGGCTCTTTAGCACTGCCTCATTACAGCTTAGCTTGAACAGGGTCATCTCAAACACCACAGCAAAACAACAGGATCAGCCAGTGCTGAAAACAGTGGAATGAAATACCCAACATCCACAATTATTTCTCCCATGCAGCTTTTGACCATCACTCAACTTCCCTAGCAACTGTTCAAGTGTTCTCTCAATTCAGCTATTGCTTGCAAGAGGCTGAGGCTCCGTGGTGGAAAGCAGAAAAGATTACAATTGCTGGAAAAGAGGACAGTAAAGTTTAACGTAAGTGCTCTAAACATCAAGAAATAAATAAAAGAAGTTGAAAAATCCCAAACCAACACCAGCGTGATTTGGAAATGTGAAGGAAAACTGTAACAGAAGTAAGGTCTTCTCCTAGATTAACAACACTGGCTCCTTGCATCTTGCAGAGTTGACTGCAGAGCCCCATCAGTTCATATCCATTCCCAGTACCAGCAGCATGGCACTACCAGCACCCTATTACACATTTTTGGGCAACCCAATACATCCTGTTCCTCCAGGACGTGGGGCGCTTACTTCCCTGGTCCATGTAAAAACCCTCTTTTAAGTATTTGGAGAGGGACAGAAAAGCTAGATCTATCTGGGTTGACCCACTACAGCTGCTCTTACTCCACACAACCAAAGCACAGCAAATGGGCACCACCAGTGATGAAGAGTCTCCAGACAGTCATTACTTGAGGGGTGCAGCTTCTGGGTACCATTACAGAAGTCAGTAAGTTAAGTTCTTGCTAGGAAAAGAGGAAAGTTGCCTTTGAAAACAAACTACAACTGGTTACTCAAGTTGACAAGAATCAAAGCAGATTCTATATACTCATTTTAATACACAAGAATGTATAAGAGGTTGTGCATAAACCTGTAACAACAGTGGAAGAAGCTGAAGGAAAAAACAACTATTTTACACCAATAAAATCATTCAGACCAAGCAAGTAGCTGCCAATTACTCTGTTTAAAAAGCCCCCAGGGAATGCAGCAATTTTTCATTTCAAGTGTTTTGATTGTGACTGTGTGTGCTGGCACCTACATGTCTGCAAAGATGAAACCACTGATTTTGCCAGTGTCTGCATGGGAGAGAAAGGAAAAGAAACCTTAGGTTTTCTTTCTTTCAATCTATTCCTACTCCACTAAGCACTTCACAAGTGTTTCAGAGCGCTCAAGTCCTCTTCAGTCTTAATTACACCATTTCTTCAGTGAAGTTCCCAGGATTTTTGGTGAGAACACTTTCCCTGCATCACATTCTGCTTCCCAAGGGTTGCACAACGCAGACACCATCTGAGAACATCTTCCAGTGGCCCTGCGAGCCACAGCGTGTGACGTGATGCCACTTCATTGCAGGGACAGCTCAATCCCACGTTTTCATGTGCTTAACTTAAGGAGGGTGCTTTCATGCTATGTTTTCCCTTCTCAACTGAGGTTGGAGGAAGCCCAGATTACAAAGCAAGTTGTCTGACAAGGCCACGTCTTCCACTTCAGTCTCAAAGCAATTCATGTAAAGTGAATTTGACAAAATTACAATGGGAAATTTGAAACTCATCCCACAGGTACATCACGGATGCAGGGAACATTCAAGGACAAACTTCTGACAAAACACTGCAGTTCTGCCCAGGGTTCAGCTGTAGATTTCAATAGTTTCCAGCAAAACTGCTGCAGGGCTGCTGGAGCAGGAGATTTCAAAGCTACCAAGTTAGAGCGAAGCCTGGATGTGTACCTGAATGGAAGGCAAGGGTTTATTCTTGCCTAAGGCCCACTTGAGCCCTCCAGCTGCCTTGTTTGTCCAGCTATTTGCCTCCTTTGAGACACTGGAGCCAGTGTGTGTCCCCATGGGGCTACAAGCATATTAAAGAGCAAGAGACAAATTACTAACTAGTGTTAACTCTCCTTACCTGCTTACAGTTAGGAGAGTTTGCTTTAGATGAAAAGAGTTCCTTTAAGCACATCTATGACAGAGACTTAGTGCCTCAGACCTGGTCTTGATGACCAAAATCCCTACAATGTAAGGACATGTTAGTGAGACAGAAATGCAAAACTTGGCCAGGGGCTCATTTACAAGGATGCTTATTTACTTCAAATCACTGGTGGCCTCAATTAGCCCAATAGGCTGAGGATGCATCTTTAGAGAGCAGATTTTTTTACCGTAGTCTCCAAAGGAGCACAATTAAAAGAGTTCAGGGCATCTTTGCCACAGTGGGAGCATCAAATCAAATGTGAAATAAGCAGGGAAGGCAACTGGATCACTTATTTCCCCTGAGAGGAAATGAAGCACGCTGTCAGGCTGCTAGAACCTCTAAAAGCTGATCCTACTAGTCACGTAATAAGGCCAAACAAATCTGATGCAAATCTCTTCAGTGTTTCCCACAGGTGTACAAAAGGCAAAGCAAGAGCAAAGATGAAATGAAGAGACCAACTTTCCAATACCACAGGAGCTGAATGCTGCAACATTTCAGAAGCCTTTGAAACACAGCTCCCCACCCAGGTCTTCAAAGCCAAAAATCCGCCTCCCAAGAAGCAAGCTCTGAAATACCACACAGGAATTCACAGGCTGAAGAAAGTCACCATCCACAAGGTCAGTGTGAAACATTAAATAAAGATGGAGCTCTGCAAAGGAAAGGCTCCACTGACCAGACTGAGCTTGCCCATGGCATCACCTTCGTGATTCTACTAATGGGAAGTAGGGAATAAGTATTTTGCTTTCCTTTGCTTTTACACACAGCCTTCACTTTTACTTTATTGAGCTACCTTTATCTTCACCCACAAGTTTTTTCCATCCTATTTTTGTCTCCCTCTCCCCCCGAGTGAGGGAGATCCTGCTGAGGAAAGCAGCAGTAGAGCAGGTTGGTGGGCACATAGCATCCGGTCTGCCTGTGATGTCAGGCAAACTGCCTGGACTCTGCCTCTAGGTTTTGGTTCACCTTCTGACTAGTCCACAGTGTGTCTGGGATTGAGAGCATCTCCTCGTGTGCAAGGAGCTCACATCTCAGAGTGCCTGTATGTTATTTTTAGAACAGGTAATAAATAGTATTTTGAATTCAGGCCATTTATCTTACCAGGTTTCCAAAACCCACCCTTGACTTGCTCATCTGGCAGGAACATGAACACTACAGACAGGCAGTGCAGTCACTCCCAACATCAGCTATTTGTGGGGCTTGGATCTGCAATGAAGAAACCCAGCCACTTTCCAAGTCCTGCTCCACAAGGAGCAGTGAGTATTTAATTTCTAGCACAGACCCCTGCAGCAAGCACACCTTGTCAGAAAGAAAACCTTGCAATGGAAGTCTCATGCCTGCTCTGTCAAAATCTGTGCTGTGAATGTGACACACACTCAATTTTCAAGGAACCAAATTGGCTGTGAAAACTGAAAGCCAGGGCCTGCAGCTCAGCTGGAAGGGCTGGAGCTGAATCATTCAGATGAAGAAGCCTCACATGCAGCCAAGGTTTCTTAGGACTATTCTCATTTTTCATTGTCAGACTGATGGGCAAACTGGACACTGTTGCCTTCTGTGGGAGCTGCCAGGGAGGCTGTGGGCTTGGGCTCAGCCAACTCCTCAGCACCAGCAAAATAGCACCGGCCAGGTGAGAAGCAAAGAAACACAATAGAAATGGATCCTTCCCTTCACTGCCCCAGGAACCTGAGCAGCCAGGCCTGTCCCATTTCCAAGTCTATCAACATGGCACACTCTCTCTTCTCCCTGTCAACTGGCCTTGTATGTAGACAGCAGCATCCTCCTTTGGTGGAGACATAAAGCTGCAGTACAGGACAAGAAAAAGCCTCTCCTGAGCTCTTTCTAGATGGTCCTATTAAATCCTTATCACTTCACCACACCTCCCTAAGACTCCAGCCAGCCTTTTAATCCACACACCCGGTGCTCTGTGGCAACACAGCACACAGCTAATAGAAAAAATGTTTCAATTAACTTTTTATAACTTCTTGAAAACCATCTGTGTAATTCTGCAGCACTTCCTTTTAATCCCACCGACAGAATTGTGCTCATCTGCCTGAAACGCTGCATTTCACTGTCACAAAACATCATTTGGTGGACATTACAGCCCATTACCTGTTCTACTCCATCTCTCCAGCTTGTGCGTGCTGCTGCACGTGGTGCTCTCCTGCAAGAGTCCAGAGCAATCTCATCCCCACAACTGCCCCACAGCCTTCTGCTCACTGGCACCAAGCAGCAGAGAATAATAAAGAGGTTTTGCTTGTACAGCTGGGTACAGGTGTTCTTAAGCTATGTACCTGTCTCCCATTGCTTTGTTCCTTTGAACAGCTGTTTATACCATGCAAAGAGTGTTTTCAGCATTTTACACCCATTTTCGACAAATGCTAAGCAGCACAGTTGGGAGCACAGCAGCCTGGCACACATCCAGACACATGCAGAGCCCTCTCAGCCTCACCAACATCCCACGGAACAGGGCAGGACCCCAGAGGAGGGCTGCAAGCAGGGAGCTTGCAAGATCACAGGCACTAGTGGGGCAGCCCATCAGCTCCTTCCCACATGCACTGGCACAGGGTCTCACTGCTCCCCACTGCCTTGATCCAGGAAGCTGGGATATCCCCTCACTCCGCTCCTCGTTCTGCTTTTCTCTTTTGTGTACTGAGCAGGCAAGTGCTCCCAGGCTGTATGTGCACAGCCCTCAGCACCATGCATCCTTGTAGCACAAGTCATCCTGTCATAAAAGTTGAAGAATGGGGCTGCCTCTGCTCCCTTCAACTCTCCTACTAAAAAGGCTTCATCCCCCTGATTTAGCAGAGATATCTTAAGGGGCTACTTTTAATTTTGCAGTCTTCTGGGGGTTTTTAGTCTTTACAAGAAATTAAGAGTAAGACAATAGTTTTGAAACCATATTAAAGGGGAACTGCACAGAACTGGTCCACCTGCCACTCCAGGAGGCATTCTGAGCATTGTTAAATAACAGGGATAGCACCACTGCTGAAAATCCAACCATCAGCCAAAAGAAAAAGACTGCTGTAGGCTCCAGAGGGTTATGCCTGTCCCCAGGCTCCCAGTCAGCTCCTCAGAGATGCCTGACACCTCCTGATATCTCTCTATCTGCCTGGCAGAGTAAATGTCAGGATGATTTTTGCAAGTAGCTGTCACACAAGGGAGTTACCCACCAACAATTTAGGTAGCAGCTGTAGTGTGTAAACCTTTGAAATGGAGATTTCATGGGAAAGTGAGGGGTTGGGTGCTTGTTTTATTTTTTGCTTCCTAGAAATCCAAATGCTGTTGGATTGGAATGTCAGAAAAAACAGTGATAAAAAATTCATAACAACCCCTCCAGGCTACAAGAGTGGCTGCTTATCGTGTTTACTTAGCCACTGTCTGGGAGCCTGAAGCCTGATTTCACCCCAATCCACTCATTAAACATCTACATCAACGTTGTACAGATTAGGGTGAAATACCAACAGCAACATGGATCTGCCTACAGAGATCATGGCATGAAGGAAACAAACCTCCCAGGTGTTCTTTCTTGAAGAAGCCACCCTTTCAGCAGTACCAATGTGCACTTTGCTGTGTTCTCTGTTACCTGCTCTGCTCAGTGCCCTCTGCTGAAGGATCAACAGCCCAAACGAAATCCTGCAGGTGACAGTGTCAGAGCTACCTGAGGACACTGCTGTGTGGCATGTGGCACTGATTTCTCGGGAATCCACAAACTCATTTATCCTGTAGTGCTCTCACAAGGGGCACTACAACATACTATTGACTGTGAAGTTAAGCTGTTACTCTTGCTAAAGAGGAAGGACTCCTCATTGGAAGAGGAGGATTGTGATTTCCCCTGTGTATGTTTCCTCCCTCCTGCTTATGCAGGAAAGGCTAAAGCTAATATCAGAGATACCAATTGCCCAAAATCATGACCTGATATAGAGAGATTATTACCCTGAAATGGCTCATTTAAAAGGAGGCAGCTAATAGCTATGCTTAAACCCTGGAAATTCCTTCACAATATACAGCATCCTTTTATTGGTAATGTGCTGCTCTGTATTTTCATTAACAAAACACCAACAGCCTCAGCTTGAAACTACTCAATTGGAGGTACCAAGGACTCAGTGCTTTGACTTTGGCATTCTGTGCTTTTAAAGTGTAGCATTCTTTTTTCCCCCCCCACCCTCTTCCATGTTGCTGTCTGGAAAACCACAAAACCAAATCCTAAAATAAACTATATTGGCAAACTGCTTACACAGAGAAGAGTGCAGCCTCTTACCCCCAAGGGTTTCCTGGACCAAAATAGGTTGTCCTATTTTGCATGGAGAGGAGACTCTTTGCAAACCACAACCGCAGTGGCAGAAAGGAGTCCAAGTGCTAAAACCTGAGAAAGGTCAATAAAATAAAACAATGTATCTAGAGCATATTTTTCTCATAAAGAGGCCCAGGTTTGTTTGGCAACCTGGTGTGTTCAGGGTGGTAACATATGCCCCACAAAGGGATCTCTGACTTGCCCACATCTCTGCTGTTCTAAGCAGCTGCAACACCAGCCCGTTCACAGAGCAACTTTCGTGCAGTATCCATCCACCTTCACTAATGCTCTTAAGCTTTCATTCCCACAGCAGCTCAAAAGCTCTATCTTTAAAGGCTGCCAAACCATCCCCTCTAGCACAGTGCAGGACTGCTGGTTCTTTTTGGGGTAACAAAGGCCCAGAAAGGCTTCCCAGCTTTCCTAAAATACCTCATCTGTCCCTCCAGCTTGCAAGCTGAAACCAGCTGAACGCTGTAAACAAGTGTGAGGGCCAATCCTCAGCCACTCGCAACCAGCAGTGCTCTCTCAAACCATTCTAAACAGGTCTCTTTATCAGGGACTGTAATGATAGGACAAGGGGTGATGGGATTAAACTTAAACAGAGGAAGTTCAGGTTAGATACAAGGAAGAAGTTCTTTACTGTGAGGGTCCTGAGGCTCAGGGAAGTAGTGAATGCTCCATCCCTGGCAGTGTTCAAGGCCAGACTGGGCAGAGCCTTGGGCAACATGGTCTAGTGAGACATCTCTGTCCATGGCATGGGGTTGGAACTAGTTTTAAGGTCCTTTCCAACCCAAATGATTCTATGATTCTATGGTATTTAATTATGCCAAGGACAGGGCACTTGGTGCCCAAGGTGCGAGAAGAGGCCCCCTCTGCTTAACTTGCCAGTTGCACACATCCGTGCTTGTGCAAGTGGAGAAAGAGAGCTGTGACTTCCACTGCAGTCTTTTGTGTCAAGTACACCTCGTTCAACCACACACACACAGTTCTTTCTTAAAGGGCTTTCAGTGTAGCTACAGGACTAATCGGCTATAAGCAAGACTTTGATATGAATGGAGTAGTCTCTCGAACAAAACTCTGCTGCAACAGGCACAAGCACCACAAGCTGCAACACAGCCCAACAGAGACAACGCAACAGAAATCTCCTGCCTTAAAAAAAACCAGATGAAGGAATGCTCCAATGGGCTCCATAAAAGCAGAATTGATAATCCATGTTTCCTACAAACCCATCTCCTACCCCAGCACTAGCAGAAGTGTTTCACTCAGCTGCACAGGAGCCCTGAGCTGAGCACCCTCCCAGGGAGTCACCTTGAGGGGCTGAATCCCCCTGCCTCTCTCAGGAGATGGGCTGGCAGCTGCCAGCAGCTTGCTGCAATGCCTCATCCAGAGGCTCCTGTCCTCAGGTGCTTCTGGTGAGGATTTTGGAAGAGACAGAACATACCATGAGTAAACAAGGGCTTTGTTCCAGCCCTTTTTGCCACTCTCTTCCATTACCAAATTCCTCTTTAGCTCAGGAGCAGCAGCTGTCCTCTGGAGATGCTCAGCAGCAATCTGTCTCGTTTCACAAAAAGGCCTTTCCATTTGCAGCACCTTCTGGGTATAAGCTAAAATATTTTACAGAGAATTTTCATTTTGCAGACTTGAGTTTCTAAAGTGCTCTAAGCATTGAAAAAACTCCAAACCAACCACACACCAACAAGACACCGACTGCATTAACTTTAAACTGTACAACGGAGGCTGTACCTGGAAGGAGAGAAAGATTCCACCTCTCTCGGGCACCACTCACACCACTCACAAAACAGATGAGTTTTGGTAAAGAACAGATCTACCCTTCCCACGTGTTTCACAGCCTTCAGGCTAGTGATGGACATCTGGTATTGTCTGAAAGAGCAGAAGAAGTACAAGATGCACCTCCTTGGTAGCAAGGCCTTCAGGTGCTTGCTAGGTATTAAAATCAAAGAAAGACTGTACTGCCTGAGGTAAAAACCCTATTAATTTGTTGGATACTTCAGCCTCCAAATCCTCCTCCTTTCTTAATGGTATTTGTTTCCACATTTGTGCTTGTCTGAGGAGGTGTGAAACAGAACTCATTATCAAGATAAATGACCTAAAACACAAGCCTCCACAAGTGACAAAAGCAAAGGTTACACAGCACTGTTTAGATCCAGAAACTCCACTGCACAAACCCAGGTTAATCTAACACATAAGGTAACCTGGTGGCAAACCAAGTCCCGTGTCATTACATCTCTAGTGCAGAAGACAAGTTGACGTGGAATCTTGACAGCCAGCTCCCAAGAAGCAGCCCTGCAACATGTCCATCAACCCTCCTCTTTCCAAACCATTACCAGCATGGATAAAAGCAGATGAGACTTCTGCTGAGGTTCATCTCCATCACATTCAGGTTCAGCAGAAGGGGCATTTAACCAGCCCAGCCCCAGGCTATCAAATTAAGCATGATCACATTCTGCTCCCAAGTCTCTGTTGTGCAACTTCAAGGAACACAGGACTGCCTGACTTTTGAGCATCTCACTTTGCAGATTTTTAGGAGAGCAGGCATATTATTGATTGTTATGTACCAAAACCCAGGAGTTTTTGGTGCCACTGCTGAGGTTTACTTTTGTTGGGCCCATGAATTGTACAGCAACACCACCAGAAGGAAAGAAGCTAAGTTCTCCCAGCTGCACAGCGAGAGAGACATTGAAAAAGCTTTATGTTGTACTCAAAGTGTCTGAAATTCTTCCTTCTCCATATTCCTACTCCTACAATTATACTTCAAGTCCAGAGCAAACTCTATCTGCAAACTTCCATATCATCCTTAAGCAATCCAAACTCAGCCTTTTTAGTGCAGGTAAAACCTCCCACCACACAGGCTTTGTTTCCCACTGCATCTGAAGGAGGGTGTTTTCCTTAGACACAGCAAAGGCCTGGCTTGCCTTCAAGTTTTGGGTAAAGACTGTTAAGTTAGTTCATATTTCCCCTGCACTGGCTCACTGTCCTTTAGTCATGGGAGGAATGAAATAAACTCAAATCACCGTTTTATCTTACAAGTCAATGGAGCTCTAAATTGCCTTTAAATCTGAGGTCTAGTCTACCCTCTGCACAGCAAGCAGCCTTCTCACAGCATCTGCAGGGGCTGGAGAGAAACTGCACTCTTGCTTGCTTCCCAGGGCAGACTACCAGTATTAATATCCCAACTACAGCTCAGCTTGGTCCCCTGTCAAGGGTCTCTCTTACCTCCTACTCATACAAGAGCTCAGAAACTTCCTCACTGATCTCTCTTCCTGAGGGCTCCCAACACCAGCAGCAGCAGAGAGAATAATCACTTCTTTCACAGTTCTTTGTTGCTGAACTATGAACCTTTGTGCTGAGGTCTCCCAGAGTGCATTTTGACAGACTGAAGAGAAAGGCTGGTTGTGCCTTGCACCATGGCCGCAGCATGGCCAGCCTTGAAAATCAGGCACACTCGCCCTTGTTTCTTCCAGCAGCCTTCTCCCTGTGACAGGCTTACGGGTGCAAGAGGCTCTCAGACAGCTTCCATCCAAAGGGAGATCAATAAAACCAGCAGCCACAGCCAAAGACACATAGAGAGTACGTACAACTTGCATGTATTTGTGATTTGCACGTCCCAGCAAAGGACATGGTCATGAGCAGTGACACATCACTTTATTTGAATACAAAACAGGATGCCACTCATGCATCTTTACTCTGAGGAAGTCACCCTTTGCCTGCACCCCCAGGAACAGAGGTGGTACCCCACCCTGAGGTGGTGGGAACTGCAATTTCCTGCTGTTAAACTGCAGCATGCAGAGAAGGGTAGCTCTGAGGACAGGTCTGCCTACCTTGACTGATTTCTGCATGTAAAGGTTTGCATAAGCTCAGAGTGAGCAATTCAAAGCCCCAATCTACAAATACCAGTTCAACTGGATGCCACTGGGTGTGGTGGAAGCAAAAGGTAAACAGGTGCTTACATGCACTAATGTAGTGGGAGAAAAGGGACTTGGACTACACATAAGCTTCTGGGGAGTATCCAGGAGGGTCCAGGGCTGATCCCCGCTGGTGACAGGCTGGATGGACTCAGCACAAAAAGTGATCTCTAGAAGGCAGTCCCTAAATCATGACAAAAATAGTTACATGCATAACTTAGGCCCTTCTTTTGGTTTTTCTCTGTGTGTGCCCTAATTTGGCATGAAGACAATGACATTCACCTACTCAAGTCCTGAAGGAATTGGGTAAATGCTAATCTTTCGGGTGGCTGGTTGTTGTAGTGAGTCAAAGCACCACTTATCACTGCTGGAACTCCACATGGTCCGCTGCCAGGTCTAGTTACTAAAGAAATTTTACACATTTGATGAAGGATTTCCTCCCCCAGAAAAGATGAAATCCTCTTTACAGCTCATGTTGTTTACATGTCTAAACTGTTCAGTTCTGCCCATCAGCTCTGCCCAGCATGCCCATTATAACTGAAACTCCTGGTCAGAACAGGCAGACAAAATACATTATTTATGATTTGGAAAACTCAGATTTCAAACCTATGTCTTTCCTCGAGACTCTTTCTTGCTTGTTTGGATACACTGTAAGACACAGCCCCAGTTTATATTTTGCTGTTCGCCATTTCTGGTTTTGTTGCAAAGAAAAAGGGCATTAAGAAAAATGGTGCTCAGTCCTTTTGGCTTAGATACAATTAAAACATTGGCTACAACAGTGCTGGGATGTGATTTTGCATTCTCTTTTTCTAATATGTATAAAAGGAAATGGTACTGCTGAAGGTAATCCATAGCATATGTGTTACTTACTGTTCTTTACCTATAGTGAAGAATGCTCATCATGGCAAAACGATGAGTGAAACCACCCTGAAAACTAGTTCACAGGTAACCTGAACAAGGCTTCCTGGTAAAACTCTGCAGATGTCTTCAGTCTGAGCTCAGTGAAGGATTAAGAATCACAGAATGGTTTGGGTTGGAAAGGACCTTACAATCATTCAGTTCCAACCGCCTGCCATGGGCAGGGATACCCCACACTAGACCATGTCAACCAAGGCTCTGTCCAACCTGGCCTTGAACACTGCCAGGGATGAGGCGTTTACCACTTTTCTGGGCAACCTGTGCCAGTGCCTCTGCACCCTCCCAGTAAAGAACTTCTTCCTTACATCTAACCTGAGCTTCTCTTGTTTTGGTTTGAAACCATCACCCCTTGTCCTATAGCTACAGTCCCTGATGGAGAGTCCCTCTCCAGCATCCTTGTAGCCCCCTTCAGATACTGGAAGGCTGCTATCATTATTTCAAAATATCTAATGGAAGAGTGTGTGTGTATAGAGAGCACGTGTAAATCAATGAGGAACCATGACCCTTATAGTGATGCTCTCCATCACAGGCCCTGTGTAAGTGTAAGGGCTGTGTGACACACCAGGATGGTCGTGTACCTATTTAAGGAACTGTATGCATACACTGAGGCCTAACCAGTGGGTTTGCCAACAACTTTAAATGTCTTACTGAATCAGAGTCTGCACAAGAAAGCAGTTTCTCAGGAGAAAAGAATTATGCAGGTGAAGACCGCCTCACACTGTATTGAAAACCATGCAAAATTTAAGCTCTGTGGTAAATGCAGTTCCTCAAATAGTTTCAAATTGCTCACCACTGTGACCCTAATGCTCTTTTAATAACATTTGTGGAGTGTATTTGTTCTATTATATATCCTCCATCTGCCCAGCAAACAGAATAATGCCCTGGCTTGATTTCTTGATTCATCATCCCTGCTTCAAACTGTTCAGTGAATGCTTTGGGAGCAACCAGATTAATACATCTTGCCTGCCTTTCCTCCAAGCAGGGAGGGATGCCCCCAGGAAGGCACTATGTCCATATGAAGAGTGCAGCAGAGCACTTTTATCCGTGCTGCACCTCTGGGAGCACCCAGCAGCCAGGGCAGTGCTATCCTACATTGAACAGAAGGTGAGACCATGCACAGCTCTCAGCTGGCAAATGCCTCAAAGCACGATCTCCTATGCTCCACATCCAAGCCTTCATTTAGTTCAACAGCACAAAGCTCTTCATCCTGTCCCTAAGGCAAGGATGGGGTACCAGATCTCAGCACATCAAGGTCTGTCCTTCAATCTTCTAGATCAGAAGCTTGAAGGAGAATACCTTAATGTTTCCAGATCTACCTGTCCCAGAGAAAATAATTCTAGAAGGTATATTGCAAAGGTTGTATCTTCAGGAAAAGAAGTACTGCCTTCTGGAATCAAATCCAACAATTCTGGTTACAGACTCACCACTAAACCACTGAAAGAGTGTCAGCCATTCTGGCCTTGTCCCGAGGGAGGTTCTAACAACAACTATTGGCATTTTACTGGAACATCATGTTTCAAGTATGGCAGCAGCGAGGAGGACTGGAGTCCTTCCATAAAACAGAAATAGTGCTTGTTTTCAGGAATTGTGACTTACCCAAATACCTCCTAAGCTATTAAAATTTCTTAGGCCCTGGAGCTTTCTACGGAGCTGTGGTGCTGCAATCATTTTCTTATACAGTTTTATTAATAATTAGCCATTTTGCTAAGTGACAGAAAACCATGTCCAAAACCTGACACTACCTTAAAATGCATAATTCTTACTCCAAGAGTAGCTGAGGTGAGTAACATGGGCAAAGCTGAGTTACAGAATAGGCTGATGAATGTCCCTTTTGAAACAGCCCCCAGAAATCCCACACCACTTTGGCTTTTCTGACAGCCCTCCTGCATCATCTGCTATCACCTGACAGACCTCACCTTCCAACAGCATCGGCTTTCCTGTTGTCAAGTGGAGCACCCAGCAGAGATGTGGCACGTGCACAGAGCTGCAGCAGGGCTAGTGCTGCTGTCCCTGCAGGGGAAGCTGCTGCTGAACACCCTTTCAGGTCCAGAAGGAGCCCAGCTCAACACCCTCAGGTAAACACACATCTAAAGTCCATCGAACACTGGGTGAAGCTTGGCCACGCACTAGCTACGAACAGCAAACCCGAGTTATGTTGCTTTGCATCAACGCCACATGCCTATTTGTTTTGTTGGATTTGTTTTGTTTGAATAAAAGCAATCAGAAATCAAGTGCCCAACTCCCACACTCACACACAGGCTGACCACCCTCATCCTCACATCAGAAACAACCTGGTAGCAACGGGGCTTATGCCATATTCCATCACACACAATTGAGAAACACTGTATTTTAAACAAAGTCACTTTTCTGACCATATTGGCAACTTTATGTTGCTATTACATTTGCAAACGTGGAAAAATGAAACCATATGAAGATGCCAGAGATGGAAACTGCTGAGGTTTTTGAGATTTTGTGTTTAGCAGAAGAAGGAACTAATACAATCACTGCCACCGTGGTACTGTGGAACAGTCTGACCCAAAGTTCCCCTCCTCCCGTATTGGTTCCTCATAGTATTAAAAACTTACACTGAAAAGCAGCTTGCTTAGTGTATCATTTTCTGTAATGATCAGACCAAGGTCTATAAATCACACAATCACAACAGAGATCAATAGGTCCATCAAGGTAGGGGAGTGGGAGGAGGAGGAGGACTTTCCCAACATATTACCAGTAGTCACTCAAATTAGCATCACATGCTTCAGTAGGACTGTCTCTATTTCAAAGAAGCAGAGTGTGACCCATTGATTTTGAAGCTCCTGGCCCAGCACAAAATAGGTCATGTCCACTTCTGGATGCATCTCTTCTCTACGCAGTGCAACAGGCAGAAAAACACATATATTGGTTGAATTAAATCAACTACAGCATTTGTGTAGCACTATCACAACTTGCTCTGGAAGGTTTGTAAAGGGCTAAATGTCAAAACCATCTCTGCTAGGAAATTAATATTCAAACAGGTATTAAAGCACACATTAGCCATAATACAGTGACACCCCCGGCACTTAGCCTTTATCACAAGGCAGGGATGAGAACAACTTCCCTGCAAACAAAGCAAAGGAAGCAGGGGCTGCTCATGATCCAATTTGTTTTGACACAACTGCACCGCTCAACAGTTGCCGTTGTGCTTTAGTATGAAGAGGCATTTAGCAGCCAGTGCAGTGAGCTCGTGTACCCTCGCCTGTCCCCTGCATTACGCTGCTGTTTGATGCCAAGCAAGCACTCTGAACAAAATGTTTAATTTGCAGGCATGTGTGATTCCCTTTTTGATTATCCATCTCCCCACACAATAAAATCCAGCTGATGCAGAACTCTACAAGAGCTGCCAAGTCAAACTGCAGGCAAAGGTTCATTTAGCAGCAGAGAAACACCTCTGAAATTCTCATTTATTGGATTCTGCTGCCAATCGCATTAATTCCAATACAAATGTCAAAATAAGATTAAAAAAAGAAGTTGCCTGATCAAAGCAGTGAGCAACAAAGAGGGCTCTTTACATGTAGTTGAAAACAAAAGGCCCGTTTAAATGAAACAACATAGTCTTCTGCATCTGCAGAAATGGAAACTCTTGAAATCAAGAGGCAGTTATTTAGCCTGGGTAAATCAGCAAGAACTCAGTACCACAATCAGCTGCTTTTGGTGTCTCCAGCCCCAGGTAAGAACTTCTCTGCAGTGTTTCATTCTGCCTTACTAAAATCAAAAGGAAACAAACATCTATCTTCTCAAGTAGAGATTCACCTTATCCACATCCCAAAGTCCACCATAGCAAAACCTTAAGCATTTACCACCCAGCTTTACTTTTGACACATATCTGGCCAACCAAGCATAAGCCAGTATTTTGCCAAATAGACAGTAACTGTACTCCTTAGCTTGGTGGAACAGCCACCTATCATGTAGCCCACTAAAGCACAAGAGGAAGAATACTTAAAGGGGATGAGTGTCTTTTGCTGGCAATTTACTGATTTCAGCATGCTCCACACAATACTTTACTTCTACCATCATTTTGTGTGGTACAGGGTTTTGTTAGTTTTTATACACATTGGGTCACTCTGTGATCTGGAAAATGAAAGAAAAATCTATTCCTGAGCAGAGACTGCTTGCCTCTATGCTGGTAAAATCTGCAAGAGACAACCAAAAAGCATAGCCTACCATGCATACCAAAAGTATGTATGCATGTATTCATATATTTATGTATTCTTCCAGATACATAAATATATATAATATGCTTTGTATTCTATTATGCATATCTTTTTATGCATGTGTTAATAGATATTCCCTCCTGAAAAAGACACTTTACTAAGGTCAAGCCAGGAAGCACTACAATTAAGATACATCTAGCCACAATCTCTTCTTCTGCATATATGTCCAGATGCCCTCTCTGCTAATAATATCAAACCCATTTTGAGGATTCATTTTTTTCTTCTCCAAGCAGGCTCTGCCTTAACCCAGGGCTGCTCAAGGAAATGATCCCCGGCTGCTCCATTTTCTCAGCTGTACATGACCTCACTGCACACACAGAAGTCCTCTTTTCATCTGCCAGCCTGCAGACAATAGCGGGTGGACACAAATCTCTCTAGCATATGGGAGTGCCTAACCAAGCACTTCTCTTGAAGTGACATCTCCCGGAGCCTCTGTGGGCCATCCACTGCACATCACATCCAACTTGGCTCCTGTTTCTCGCTCAGTCTTTCCATGCTTGCACCTCAGCTCAGGGATGTGAGAAGACAATGGAGGAGAAGAGGCTGAAACATTTGAACCTTGGTACCTTACACCAAAAATAACTCGCATGGCTAACCCACACAAATCAAAAACGACCTTCCCAGCTCTGAATAGTCGGTTCCAGCAGGGACTCTGGGAACGTCCCTGGTGTGGCAGATCATCAGGCCACACAATCTGCCTCACATTTTTCTAGCTCACATGGAAACCTGCCAGGACTCCTCTTTCCAGGGCTTCTAATGGGAAACTGTTCCAGAAATTTGCTCTCTAGCCAGGGGAAAGCTCTCCTCTATTTCCCAGGCCAAATCAAACTCTGAGTACTTTAAAGCATCCTGCACCCACATCTAGAACCCTCCTGCCCCTGCTCCTCTTCAGCCTGCTCAAAATTAGCCTCTTTACATCCCTCACCCATGTATGGCAAGGATCAAAGCAAACCACCACACAGACAGCTGTAACTAAATACATCTTCACAAGGCAAAACACAACTTCATGTGTCACAGCTGCATAAAAATGCTTTATGAAGTTATGAGCTATTCAACAAAGAAAACTGGACAATCCATCAATTGCTGTCTTTGCCAATTAAGTAAAACCAGAGCTCCTCTATCTTTTAATATAATAACTGTGAACCACAGGGGTTCGAGCAACTCTTGATTTCTCTCACCCTCATATCCTATCTCCCAGTAACCACTGAAGCAGCATTTACTATATAGGATACAAAGAGCAGTTGAGCTAGCCAGTCCCTGCAAACTTTATGGTGAGCTTTGCTCTTAAAGCAATCTCCATCTTTCAACTCCAACATACTCTAAGTGAACAAAGCATTTTCAAAATGCTCCCACAGCTCAAAAGACTTGGAGCTGGTGGCCCATTCACTTCCTTCCTTCTTCCACTGTTTTTTTCCATGAAGTGCTTACACTTCTCACCTCTTTCACTCCAAGAGTCGCCAATAAAGGCACTGTGGACTCCATCGAACATCTCACCAGTTTCCCTACTGACATAATCTCCTGGTCTCCTTTGTGAAATAAGAATGTGGCACCAGAATGTGGCCAATAGGGAAAGGTGAAAAAGCCAGACCCACCCAGTTTGCTCACAAGCTTTTTGACAGAGATAAGATTTTAGTTTCAAAACAATTTCCTTCTTTTAAATGTGGAATTACTGCACTCAATCAAAGCAGTAAATGAGTTGGATAAACACAGAACCCCACAAGACTTGAAGATGTTTAGTGAAAAATAGCAGTGTTTTAAAGCACATCTGTCCACACTGTTTTAAACATTTCCAATCCTACCACAACAAGGCACTATTCCCCTTCCATTTTATAACTACTTTGCAAGCTTTTTACCTCTCCCCATCACTTCACTTCTGAGAAAGGTAGGTCTGACAGTGAAGTCAATGGTTTTCTCCAGTCTCCCTCCAAGGGCCATCAGGATGGATATTCTCATGCTTATCATTAATCCTTGCAGTAAAGTCAAGAGTTATGGTGGGGACGATATATCCAGCCCAAACTTTTGGTAGCTAGGCACAGAGGTCTGGCTTCCTTGGAAATACTCAGCAGAGTATCAGCATCTATACCTCTCCCTAAATGTTCTTTCCAATAACATTACTCACAGAAACAAGAAGTGCCATTTCTCCTTGCCTAGCAGACAAGCAAAATAAAGCTGAAATTCAAGCTATGCAGGAGTATATTAATCTCACCTTAACAAATCTTCCCGCTAAGAGAAGCTGATGTCACAAGACTTTCCATGCTCTGAAATGTGCCATTAGGACTGGGTTTGTCACAGCCATGTTTATCTCAATAGAAATTTTAGAGAAAGTCATAGATGAGCTTCCTACTGCTGTGACAGGAGCTATTTCCACTATAATGCTGTGCTAATGCAACAGCACAGATCATTACTAGATACTACATTTCCAGTTATCACGTCTGGGAGCAACAAGTCAACTCTCGTGCAGACAGGCGCTTTCAGTGGAATTGTGCCGGCAGCAGACTGAACTGGAACAGAGTGGGAATATCGTTTTCAAAACAGTTTCAGTCAAGCTGCCTATTCACAAAATGCAGTTGGATTTAAAACAATATCTAAGGGTTAAAAAATAAGTGTTCCTTGGACAGGTAACTATAGGAAGTTTATTGGCCAAACAAAATCTTTTAAGTTATCTTTATCTGATGATAAAATAACAGCAATAATTTGTGTGTTTCTGGTAATTGCTAACATCTCCTGCCTACCTTATTGACCCAATGCTTAGATGCTAATGTGGCATAGCTGATCTGTGCCTTGGAGCCACTGACAGTTGATGGAGTAACTAGGAAGTGATTCGCAGTCTATACAGGGAAGTCTTTAGCAATTTTACTTTGAGACTGAATAGATTTGCTTTGGTATATTTAAAAAAAAACCTGAAGTTTTCCCTTCCTTTTTAAAAAGCCAGATCTTCTCCACCTGCCTTTCCCTCCTAGTAGAAAACCCCCATGTTATATGTGCAGTTGCACTGATTACCAACAGCAGGGAAATCAAGGCCGGGATCTGCATTGTGATGCCTGTGTACAAGTGATACAAGTGTAGCAGGGGTAGCTCAGGAAACCCAACCAGAGGGGATGATATTCATACTAAGGACTGCCTTCTCATAGCAATAGCAATACAGGGGAGAAGCCCCCATTAACACACCATGATTCTGCATTCTCTCCTGTTTGAACCTCAGCCACAAACAGATTCTCTCTTCTTCATGGAGGGCTTTGGCTGGCAGCACAAGCACAAGGGTGCTGTAAGTCAGTAGCTCTGTCTACAACACTGGAAAAAATCTAATTATTCTCATTACCTCTTCATCAGGTCCTTTGTCTTAGCTCAGTGGGCTTGGAGAGAGTGGGCCCTGTGTGTTATTCAGAGCATGACTGCTCTGCTCTGGCTGGTTTTCTGTGCCTCCCATAATGTCCTTTATGAATAATACTTTATAAACATTCTTACAAATACTAAGAAACAGAGGGAGGACAATCATCTCATTTAGCCCTGGTTGCAGAGACTGCTAAGACCGAACTGGTACTCAGAGCATGCAAGCAACAGATAAATTTATCTTATCTGCAATAACCATGTTAATTTTCATATACTGCTGGAGAAAGGAAAAGTAAAAAAAAAAGCTTAGCATACTTTGGTAGCTGCTACCAAACTGTACCAGGTACCTGGTTTCTCTTTTCTCATGGTAAAGTTTGAGACTCCTCATACAGCCAACAAACTCAACTGCTCCAACACAAGCCTTGTTCAATCCCTTCGGAGGTATTTGTATTTTTAATCAGTAGATACAAGTTAAAATCGGTGCATCAGTGAGTCTTATCTTGAAATCCTCCTGCCTGGAAAGCCTGCAGAGGATGCTCGGACAAGAAACAAAAGTCTTTTTCAGTGTGGCTATAGAGCACAAAATAAATACAATACACTCAAGGTCAGCCTTTATGCAGGCTGCTAAACTGAGCCTGCAGGATGGAGAGAAACAAACACCCAAAAATATTTCTCACGGTCTCAGAGATGTAGGAGCTGACAGTTCCCTGCCCCAACAGGAGCTTTACCTTGGCAGTATGTATAGCTATCACTGGCACACTGCCGCAGGACTCTGTACCCTCTCTTCCATTCCCAAAAGGAAAGAACATCCAAGGTTGGTTTGAGCCTCAGGGAACTCATGGGAGCACCTTGGCCACAGGTTCCCCAAACACTGGCTCTGCAGTAGAGGATTTTTAATTTCCAAGAGGAAAAAGTAAACTCAAAGCAAATCCCTAAGCTTGCAACCCTTTCCATCGCAGACCTTGTGACACATAAGAGGCATGTGCATTTATACCACTAAAAAGAAGCACCTGACAGCTGTGCAGTGCAGAGCATCCCGAAAATAACGGTCCTGCCAGCAAGCTCCCTCAAAGCCTACAGCACTGAAGAGCTACCCCAACCCCTTTGAAGCCCTCTCAGGTTACCCCTTCTGCTCTCGCCCTGGGGCAGGCTCCCTTTCTGCTTAATTTTTTTGTTTTCACTATTTGTTTAATTTAATTTCTTAGAAAAGCTAGGTCATAAGCCATCTGATGACTTTGTAAATGCAAAGGGCCAATGTTGTGGAACAGACAATCTAATGACATAGTGCTTAGTGTTCCCTAAAGCAGGAGACAGATGAAGAGAAACGGTGAACCGGCAACCTTAGCATAATTAAGACAAGCCTGAGTGCTTGCTGTAGTGCCATTACATTAATCTCACATCAGTGGCACCTGGCTAAAATTTATGAGATATGTAAAAAGGGCCTTTCTGACTGACCTTGATAAGACAGTGTTATTTATCACGTGAGGGAGCAGGCAAGGATGCTAGGTGGGAGGGGGAGAAACTAGCTAGGAGTGAGATGAGAAGCCATGGACCAAAATCTGCTTACACCTGAGATTTTAAACACTCTTGTGCTTGTACAGTAGTTGCATCTGGCAACTATAATCAATCAATATAATTTTGTATTACTAGAACACTACAAAGATACCAGTGGAGCAACCCAGGCATTCAGCACAGTACAGCCTTGTGAAGCTGAAACAAAACAGGTAGGTTTTTACATCCAAGAACTCACTCTTACTCTTCAAAATTCTCCTATCATGAAATAAAGTGAAACTTGTACATAAAATAGTGACCTTATGTTGGAAAAAATATCTCTGCACTAAAATTATATAGTGTATATAACAGCACAAAATTAATATATAATATGATGATTTGACACATTCCAAATATTCTAAAGGTACAAAAAGCTGAAGGAGATGAAACTTTAGGACAAGTATTTACTTCCTACAGAAAAAAAAAAATCCATATAAAACTTCAAAGCATTGTAATAAAACAACTCCCCTGAAGCCTGCAATAGCCAGTGACTGCGAGTGCAGACACCGACTGTATGGAAAGCTGGATCCAACATCTCAAAGCATGTCTCTGCAAAAATAATACCTATCTTTCCATTTCAGACTGAACTGAACCAGAGGTTACTTCAGTCCTGAAGGGTGTCCATCCAGAGCAGGACAAAGATTAGACATGTTTTTAGAGAAAACAATCTGCAAAACAACTGAAGATTTGGCCAAACTAGGCCAAACTTTTTCCTATACAGTAAACAGAGCTTTAAGGTTGGGTTCTGAAGGCAAAAAATCCACAAAACCACCATTCTTCATTTTGGCCAGTGCATCTTCAGCTTTCAGATAAGGATGCTTAAGTAAAGTCTTTCAGACAAGGCATTCATAAGTAACAGCACATGTTAAGAAGCTTATAGTAGGAGCTGCTCTTCATGTCTGGTCAGAAGCATTTGTGAGGTCTGCAGTATGCTCTTGTTTGGTCAAAGCATGGAGCAATCAATCCTATGCCAACACAGCAATGCTAGGAAAGGGCAAGCAAGACAAAGCATTCATTGCACCAACTAATTTCTTCTAAGAATTCATCACTGGACAATTCTGGCCCTTCCTAAAACCAGAAATGAAAACCACCCAGATGTATTTCTTAAGTACTAATATTTTTATCCACATTTTCCAGCAAACAAGATCTATTTGTTGGTGTGAAAAATGTAACTGTGGTGAAATATCCCGAGACATTCTGGGTTGCTTCTTTATGTTCTTCAGTTGAAACCCAAGAAATAAGAAAACAATTTGTCAAAGCCTCTACTAAGTCTAAACCAAAGTAAAAGGGGGGGGGGGCGGGGGTGAATTTTATCCTTCTGCAGTCAACCACAAGCTGGTGTCAGTTTTAAGGCTTCTGGCAAATTTAAACTGCACAAGTGATGTTACACACTTTTATAATCTGTTATTATTACAATAAGAGACCTGTCAGATTCACCACAAAACAAGTTTTGGCTTCTTACCTGCTGATTGTTTCTTGCCTGTCATTCAAGCCTGGGCAGCCTCTCCCAAGTAGTTTCTTCAGAGGATATTGTCCAAGGACTTGGAAAAAGTGAGCACATAACCACCATACCCCAGAGACCTTTCTCCACCAGTTTCTTCCCCTTGGTCACCACTCACACCCCAGCTGCTCCCTAATGAAAACCTGGACCCATCAAAGCCTCTCTGAAACACCCAAGCTCGCTTTTCTCTTGCCATTAGACACAAAAGTGAGGAGATCAGAAACATCCCTGTGCTTTCCTTGTCAGTGCTGAAATGCAGATCTTTCCTTTTTAAATCAAATGAACACAAAAGTCAATAGTTGCCCCCAGACCTCTTCAAATTCAAGGATGCTGCTCTCATGCAGCAAAGGCAAAGGAACTACCTGTGACCCATACTTGTAAAAATACTAAGCTGGAGAAAAGGAAGAGCATAATCCATTTCTGATGGGTAACTACCATACCCAGGCCATGTTACTCTCCCTAGGGAATGCCTTTTGCATAGATGAAATGAAAAAAGCCACAGAATTTTGACTGTTGTAGCAGTATTGCTTCAAGAAGAGCAGACTGTTGTAACACTTTGTGCAACTTGAGCCTCTAAGCAAATGGGTCTTTGGCATCACATAGCAGTACATACAAGCATCCTTGCCAGAAAATCACACTGCTTACAGCTGAGGGGTGTAGCTGACATCTAGAAGAAACTGAAGTGTCTACTTTAAATCAGTAAGATCTGGTAGCTAGGTGAGAGGTTGGGTCCTCTGGGACTGAAGTGCACTGTTCCTATGCTTTCTTCACACGTCTTTTAAGGGTAAAGGGAGGAAATGCAGGTTGATTTGCTGGAGTAGATTTGTAGGGATGATCTGCACCAGGCCACCTTCACTGTCTCACAGCTCTAGAACCTACCATGGGCTCCATTCTTCTGGCACAAACCTAGATTCTTCCATAAAATAACATTACCTGGGTGACAAGGTATTACTACCTACCAGTCATCATCTCTGAACATACAAGACAAGAATCTACAGCTGTTGAAACTAGAGTTATGTTGTCAAGACACTCCCATTTGATCTAGCTTTCAGAGCTGATAGACTTGGTTTCAGAAAGACATTTGTGCTCAGATTTCAGCGAAAAGCCTGAGACACGGCACTCCCTTCTCCCTGCTTCATCAACCCATCATAACAAGACTTCATAGCTCCCTCTGAAAAATGACACTTGCTGTCAGATAAACCAGCGCAGCTCCTGGTCCTAACTCTTACATGCTCATAATCCCAGCTCTGCTGTCGAAAGAGAAAGGACAAGTCTCCCATTTTAAATAGAACCTGGCAAGCACAAAGGTTTGTTTGATCCCCTCCAAGTACAAACATCACTGTGCAATACCCACCAGCAAAATTCAGCAAGACCCATCTATTCCCAGAACAAAGTAAGAAAACCAACAAAAATAACCCCAAATTGAGATTTGCCAAAGATGGTAACAACTGAAATGCTGTGGCCTGCCCTGAGCTAGCCTTCTAGGAATGTGAAATCACAACAAAACTACCATGTTATTTCTTATCCAGAATTTCTTCTTTCCATGGAACTACATAAGGTGCCTACAAAAGGCAGAAGCTGCACAAAACACAGCACTACTGGCAAAGATACCATAGCTGGTTGCATGACAGGCAAACAGGGTCTTTTAAATGCCAAGTTTATACTGTCTGCTCTTGTGCCACGGCATCATTTTCATCTGAGTGCTCTCCATAGGGGTGACTATGGGTAACAGGAAAGACGTAAACCTTCTCCACTTCCCTGGTGCTGCTCTCTAGGCTTCCTGAGGCTAATGGAAATATTTTGGCCAAAGTCTGTTTTTAAACTGGTGTCTGATAAAAAGGCTGGACAGCAAAATGGAAACATTATCCTGTGATGAAAAAGTGCATGAGAGGAAGATACCATGAATAGCAAACTGCAACAATAAAGAACTATTTACACACAGAAGGGGTTTATCAAAGTTGCCATTCAACTTGTGTTAATCACCAGGTTTGGATAAGACTAAGTCCTCATGGAATGGGCTCCATCAGACCTTCCCATTTAAATAACCTCATTTATAACTCCTTTTCATCACTGCACAAAGCCTCCATTTTCTCTCTTTTCTTGCTCTCCTTCCCTCTTTGTTGGTGCTGTTTACTCCCAAGTCTGTCTCTGAGCTCTCTGTCTAATTAGCTCTTGATAGATCTGCTGCCCTGTTTCCACAAACATTTAAGTCTGCCGTCAGTCCCATTTACATTCCAACATGTTGCATTGTCTTTTACCAACCTAATTTTGTTTGAGTGAATGTAAATCCCATTAAGCAGTCACTATATACCTATTAAACTGTGGCATATGAACTCAAAACCTCCTCTTCTTTAGAAAAGCAAACATAAGGCCCAATTCATAAAGGATTTCTATTTGTGCTTTCTCCCAAAGTACAGAAAATTCTTAAAGGCTGCAAAACTCTTTTCTTCAAGGTAGCATTGTTGAATTGCCCAAAACCTGACATGTTCCAACCACTGCATAACTGACAATAATGCTTTTATAATTCTAATGAGTCCCCAGGGAGCACTCACTAATTAGAGCAGTGATTTGAAGTTGTCATTATGAGTTGCTCTACGTCTACTCTGGATTTCACTTCATTTCTTTTTGTTGTGAGGAATACTTGGGTAAGCTGCCCAACTGTAGACTGCACCAAAGCAAACCCCAACACATCACCTTTTTCCTGCGCTAACTACCCTAACGCAAGGGCAGAAAAGTCGGGATGAAACACATGGAGGTGATCAATATGGTTTTGAAGTTTCACCTGGAGTGAACTTCCCCGCAAAACAGAGTCTCTGTTTGGTGAAAAATCCCCACAGCTCAGCCAGAGTCAACTCCTGTGTGAGTTTTTCCTCAGGAGGTGAAATGTTCCCTGCTCTATAACACAGGGCAACCCTGAACATTCCCAAATTGCCAGGACCACATCATTTCCTCTGTTGAGACCAAAACAGCAGCAATATGTTGCAATATGCTAGAGTCCACAACCTAAACAACCTCCAACCCCTGTGTTTGATACACCCTGGGCTGGCCTTGGGCAGAAAGGTGACAGAGAGTCCCTTTGTGGATGGTGCAAAGGGCATTCCCAGCCCTTCCAGTACAGGTGCGGTGCTGGCAGCCTAAAACTGCATTAAGTGAATGAGTGCTGCTCTTTAGTATCAGATGGATGCTTGGTGCTGGATGCCAGCAGCCATCCGGAGTCTCAAGCACTCCTCCAGCAACTATACAGCACTGTGTATTCAATAGCATGCCTAGAATAGAGCAAAACCTTGGCTGAGGTGAGAGGCACTTGCTATGAAGCTGCCACTCCACACTTGGAGAAGAATGGAAAGCACAGAAAATTACTAAATCTAATACTATACAAAAATAAAGTCCTCTGCAAGGACAGGTCAGTGTAATTTAATGGAACTACACCAATTTCTATAAAGATCTTGCTCAGCAAGTGCAAAGCCCAAACAGCAATAGCATTCCTGCCAGAGTAATCTGGGAGAACTGGTTTCGTCAATCGACACTCTTCTTGCACTGTCAAAAACCCTCCAAATCAAAACTCAGAAGCAGTTAGAGATAAAAATACTCACACAGGTGCTGAACAAACAAGTTCTAGGTACTAAGAAATTCAGTTGTGTCTCAAAGACAGCACAGGAAGGGTAAAGAACTGTAAAGCTTCACATAAATTACTGTTATTTTTCTAAATGCTGAAGCTTTAAGGTTTTTTTTAACTAATTGTTGGGTTGTTGGGTATTTTGTGATTTTGCTTTTCCTTTAGAAGCAGATGCATTTAACAAAAAGGTAAGATAAAAGCATGAAATAACTTCAGAATGAAATGGCATCAGAAAATAATGCATACTTGAAATTAAGTAAACTTTTCCTTGGGCACTGAATGGAAATTCCATTACTCGCCCACTTGTGTTCCAAAGCAAGAACAGTGAGTGTTTAGAACATTTAGGACACATGGTTCTTACAAACTTGCATTAAGAGTAAGAAGAATAAACTCCTTTCTGAATAAAAGCTTCTGACAAGTGCTTTCATGATCTGTGCCACCACTTACATGATCTGAAAGGATAATGATATGAGCTGATACAATAACTACCATGCCAGTAAGTATACAGGAGAAGCATATACGTTTGCTCATGATTTTGTCTGTCTTATGTGCAAACAGACGTACCATTATGTAATTAAACCAAATGCAATTTATAGCTTTTTATGTAGATAAAATATTTCATTTCAGCATTAGAAATAAGCAAACGAGCTCAAAAAGATATTTTGCCTCCTCGTCCACACTTATTTCAGGCTAGCTACTGCCTAATTTTGAAGCTGAGAACACAAAAAGCAAGACAACAACTCTGTGTGTATGGTACAAACCTGCATTTCCATGGTAGAACACTGGTTTTATTGCCACATATGCTCTAATTTTGGATAATGGCCTGACTTCAAATTATAGCTCACATTTGATGGATCTAGCTGAGCAGCATTTCTCCACTGTTTATACTGTGGGAAGCAGGCAGGAGTGAAACAGGAAACATCAATGGGAGGGAGGGTCATTTCACTTGCAGGATTCCCAGGTGACTCAAGCACACTCCCTCCCTTTTGCCCACCCCAGCTCCCTGCCTACCTACTCAGCTTGGGAACAGTATTTATCAACTCCTACCTGAAGTTGACAACTCCCTCCACTTCATGGAGACTACAGCAGGTTCCCATCCTCTGCTCCACAAAAGTCCTCATCTGCTCAATGCAATGCCAGGACTCAGAAGCACATCAGTGTCAATCCTAGAGCTAATCGTTTGCTAATGTCCAACCAGGTTGTTGATTGACACTAATTAGTTAGCTACAGATTACCAAATCCTTGGGCTACTTCATCAGTGTGATGTACTTCACTGTGCTACAACAGCACAAAGGCTTTAAAAGGTTACCTAACCCTGATGCAGCATTCAAAAATGTTATTCTTATGTAAAAGACAGTTGCTCAATCAAATTTTACACATGCAAGAGACATCTACTGGATATCTTGTAAAGAAATATATTTCAATGCCTCTAAAAGGAGATTTAAAAGCTAGTTTTTATCTGCAGCTGCAGCTCCCTCCCAGTGACTCAAATGCAAATTAGATTTGACACCATGGTCAAACCCATCTCTACACATCCCACATCGAAACATTCAAGAATCCATAAAAATTAAAGCCTGCAACTTCTACAGTAGTTCTACAGGGGCACATAACACTCAGCATAGCCCAGAGAGATGTCCTAAATCTGCTACCCCATCACCATAGAAAGGAACTTAGATGCTGCTTTCCCTTAAACCAGAGTTGAACTAGTGCTCTCTGCTTTCGTGTCATGTTAAATGAAGAACTTCGGAGGACATTCAGGTAGGATTTTCTCCACTAAACCTTTATCCAGACCAATATGATTCTCCCCTTTGGGGTCAATCCTGATGAAAACAGCAGCTAATACTAGAGGAAGCATCCAAATCAAGGCCTTTATCTATAGTCATAATTTGGAAAATAGCAGAACTTGAGTAGCTCTCTGTCTGCCTTTTGTTATCATTAACCTCAAAAAATATCATAAGATGTGTAAAGCAACACCTGAACAGTCTGGAGCTCAGGTAACTGAAAGCCTCTCAATTTTTTTACTACAAATCCATAATAAGAATTGATAAAGAAAAAAGCCAAAAGGAAAATTCCTTCAAAGCCCCTTTCCAACTCAACTGCATCTACATTCACTTGTGTATGAAGTCCGCAAGTCTGAACAGAAAATTTCCCCTGGGAATTATTATACCAATATCAGTGAACATTTTGGACAATGTTCACTGATACATGACGACAAAATCATTACTACACTTGACTGGTGCTTTTCAAAAGCCTGGGCTACATCATCTCCACTAGGAAAAGAAGTAAGTGATTTAAAGTTGTCATTACGAGTAGCTCTACATCTACGCTAGATTTTACTTCACTTCTTTTTGTTGTGAGGAATACCTGGGTAAGCTGCCCAGCTGTAACAAAGCAAACTCCAACACATCACTTTTTCCCTGAGCTAGCTACCATAGTGCAAGGACAGAAAAGTCTGGATGAAACTCATGGAGGTGATCAGTATGGGATGGGAGCAAGACACTCTGTCATCCCTTGACTAGCGTGAGCATCACGTTGCAATGCACACATCCACATGTATGCCACTCCAAGACAAAATGGGCTGCTCTCCAAATGGAGATAGGGAAGCTTTGCTCATAGAAGAGACAGGAGATAAGGCAAGTGAGTGTTTTCCCAGCACTTCCCTCAAAGGGTGATGTTTCCTCCCTCACAGTACTCATACATCCCCCGGCTAGTTTTACCTCCTCAGATCCAAGCACATTTTCCTACAGCAAACTGTTTTCTACCTCATTTAAATAATGGCTTTAAACACAAAATTCCAGTTTTTCTGGTCTAGTTGCTTGGTATCAAGAAAAGCCATTCCTAATCCCATCACCACTTCTTAGACTCTGTATCTGATGTCATAAACCAAAGTACATTTTAAAGGCTTTCTGCACAGCAGTTTGTTTGCAGCAAAGCCCATGAACCTCTGATAGAACAGAGAGAAATTATGAGCCTCATATTTCCTATGCTTTGGAAAAGAAAACTCTTGTATTTTTATTGGGATCATACCTTGAAATACTGTTTCTGAGGTGAAAAATGTGTTTCATCTACCAAAAAACATAGCTTTCAGCTTTCCACCTCAGACCTCTGCTGCCTGACTGCATTCCAGAAAACATTTGGGTTTGGTTTTGTTCTTCATAAAAGCATTTGAAGTTCTACTTCTCTGTTCTTTTATCCTTGCTATCATCTATGTATAATTTATACTGTCACTATACACCATCTCTCTACCATGTATTCTTTATTTTTTTCTGCTAAGTATTAAAGCCAAACCTTGCAAAATAGACACCTTTCAGTGATCCCTACTCATTCTCTAGCTTTAAAGAAAACCATGCTACATAGGTGTGTTTTGCCTCTTGCCTTTTTAAATCCACATTTGTACAGATGCAAAGTAGAGGACACTACAAGGAGAGAACCACACTCTGCAGGCTGCACATGTGCACATCACGCAACTAGGAAGAAACTCTTGGGTTACACTCGCACAGCTAGAAGAGAGAGGTCAGCAAGTGAACAGCCAGAAGGGCATAGTAGGATGCTAAGTCTTGGAAACCTCTTAGAGGCAGTCTTTTAGCAGATTGATTTTCATGTGCCTTCAGGCTGACACAAAGCCATGCGTGAGAACCCCTCTCAGTTACCCAGTGAAGTGGGTCGTGTGTGACAGTATTAGTTAGATGGTCCTAGGATGTGACAGCAGAGAGGGAACCAGCTGTCCAAGGCTAATGTGCCATCTGTGCCTAAAATATTCTGCCAATTGTGTTGGCAGAACATAAAAAGTGTGTCCCTTTATTGGGCGATAAATCACAAGCAGGTCTTATGCATTGTCAATTAAACACTGAAATACTGAGTAGCCCGGATGCTTCATTGACTTACAGCCTTTTAAGTGTGACATTTGGTGGCACGACCACTATGGAAGTCATTACCTACACACTTAAAGCACCAAAGCAGCGTGATCAGCTCCCCATGTGACAGATCCATGGTTTACTGCCATCTGGGAAAGCACTGAAAAGTCCCCTTAGACAATGTGTTTAACTTCCTGGGACAAAGAAAAACAGAACCAATCACAGCAAACAAATTATTATAGGTTTCATTATTATATTTACCTTACTCCTGAGAGATCAGGTTGGGTATTTTTCTATCTTTCTAGCCACAGCCATAGGCAAAGACACCCATTCTGTCTTCTCACAACTGGTGTTTTGGTGGAACAGCCATCAGCCCTGCAACTAGGGCCTTGAGCCTAAGTTGACTGGCATCTACCTACCTGAGTAAACCTCAGGTAGGCAGAGTTTCACGTATTTCATCACATTCTTCTACCAAAGCCTTACTAGTCCTAGGCCCACGCAGGTTAACATGCATATTACAAAACTCCATGGTACAGCTCAAAAAGCAGTGACAGCAGAGGTCAAGCACCACTACCACTTACTGAAGTTATGATTACACAGCAGCCTCTGTACTGGGTCAGGAGAAAGGGCCTGGCTAGCAAACAGCTCAAACACATACCTACAGAGAATTAAGAGTGTCAGAAGCAGAGACAGCTCTCCCTTCACAGCAGCCTCCCAACAAACCCCAGCTTCTGAAGCCAGATGTGGGTTTGTACACATCTTTCACTGCCATATTACAGTGTGTGATCATCACCTTCCACCCAACTCTCAGCACATAATTGGTATAATCTATAACACAATGCACAGATTTTTCAGAACAGAGAAATGCTGTAGCTATGGATCCACTTTGAGTTGCCAATGAAAACAAAAGAGAGGGAAGACTGAAAAATTAAATTGTTTTCTACAAGACAGCCTCCTAATAAATAGCTACTGACTGGGGCAAAGAAACAAGATACTGCTACCATTTCAGTTGCCAAACATAGCACATTACATAGATAACAAAATAACATGTAAATGTAGAACAGACTACATTTTATTCTACTGTCCCTGCAATGGACAGTACTATAAAACATAGGACAAAAATCACTGATCCTTAACTTGGAAGTACTGAGTATCTGACTGGTTGGGCAATGTGTCTTTTTAGAATTTATTTTCTGATAAGCAGTGCAATGTCATCTCTTTTCCCCCTTTTTTAAATACGGAAACAATGCAGAGTTGTTCAAAAGTATGTCTAACGTACCACTTTAGTCTTGCTTTTAATAGCAAGAAATAGTTTGATGGATTTTGCAACTCCCCTAATCCTCTTTGTCTTTCTGCATGCAGAAATGAGAAGTGATCCAACTCAAAGAAACACATTTTCTTTAGACCCTTAGAAACCAAACAGTTCAACAGTTCAACCACAGATAAATAAGGTACCACTTTTATATTGCTATGTCAGGAGCTACTGCTAAGAAGATACATAACCATCAGGGAGGTGCTCTACCACTCACGTGCACAGAATCTGCACAAGCACATCCAAACAGCTGCTGGTGCTGGTGTTTTATGGGGCAGGAGGGTGGAGGTGTGAGAAGAGCTCTGGAGAGAACTTTCACAGTGAAATCTCCATTTTTCGTTACAAATTCATAATAAGAACGGATGAAGAAAAAAACCAAAGGGAAAATTCCTTCAAAGCCCCTTTCCAGCTCAACTGCATCTACATTCACTTGTGTATGAAGTCCGCAAGTCTGAACAGAAATTTTCCCCATTATACCAATATCAATGAACATTTTGGACAATGTTCACTGATACATGACAACAAAATCATTATTACACTTCACTGGTGCTTTTCAAAACCCTGGCCTACATCATCCCCACTAGGAAAGGAAACAAGGGTAATTCTCCAGTTATCCATTGCATTTGTAATTCGCTGTTAACCTCCACTGCCTACCTATGAATGAAAGAACAAAACAGCACTTTAAAGCCTATGTGAAACTCTTCCCCAAAATAATTAAGCTACTTCGAAGTGATCTAGCTTTTCCTGAGGATTTTTTAATAGTAAAAAAGAACAGAAAACAACTGTATGTCACAGACTTGGGAGTAAAGGTAGGGAATTCAGTAAACATCTAGCCTTCAGAAGATTTCTTATCAAAAGGCAAGACTGAGGGAAATCCACAGCTAGAGATGTGAGCAGAACAAAACAAAGATCTATTAACTACTGATGGAAATGTCATAGCATTTATCTGTAATTGTATTCTCTGTGCCTGTGCTTGATCTATTCATATCAAAATCACAATACGCAGTTGGACTTGGTAGGGAACTCCTGAATGTCAACTTTCAATCCATCTTTCTCTTTTCCCGTGTGCTTTTTTTGCCAGCTTCCCAGATCTCCTCATCCTTTGCCAGCTAACATTAAAGTTGAAAACGAAGAAAATGAGAAGAACAGAATTAGGGATGAGTTTACAAAACGTAACAGCTCTATGGGCTTACAACACCTACTGCCAAAAATCACTCTAGAGAACTAACATTATGATGCCGCCTGGTATTTCCTAGCTAGCCCCTAGGCTAAGCACAAGGAAATCTGCAGTAACATCATCTGCTGGCAAACAAAAAAACCCCACCAAGTTTTTAATGAAGAACTAAATGTCACTGAGTACTCCAAAGGTTGTCCAGAGGTCAGCTCCATTTTCTGTGTTCCAGGAGGTGGAAGGAACCAGGTTCAGCCTGAAGCAGAAGATTTTCAAAGGCTCACTCACATGAGGTTAACATGTGCTTTCTGATTTTACCTTTCTAACTCAGCTAAGGAGAGGAAAAGGGGTGTGTTAATAGGTGGCTTTTCTAACACCAAAGCAGAAGCTGCAGTGCTTAATCGTGGGTAGTTTTGTTCTACTTTGGAAAGAAATATACATACATATAATTTTTATACACAAAATACATTTAACAGTGGCAAACAAAAATACTAGTGTTTACTAGTTACACCAGAAGACGGCATTGAAAAGAATTCTGATTACAGTTATTAACAGTGTTAGTCACCGAAATGGAAATAATCCCCAAAAGAGCTAAGCAAAAGATACTGAAAGTCATTAAAACAGTGTACTTTTTGAAACAGGTGATCATTTCAAGTTAGTAGCTCTCATTGGAGTATAGGCAATAATCCCAGGGAGATGTCTGCATTACTATGAATGGCATCTTTATAACCAGGAGGCACAGCAGTTTCTGACAAAACACTGTTCAAGGGCTGAGTTACACATTTCCATCAGGAGACTCAAGCACATCAGGTAATACTATACACTAGTTTTAGTCATTCAAGCCCAACTCTACTATTTAACAAAATCAGAATTATATGCCCAAATCATTACCTAAAGATTTGTTAAGAGGACAAACCAGACTATTCCTTCAGAGCAACCTTCAGTTGATCACATAAAAAGAAAAAATTAGATCAGTGTACTATTAAGTGCTGTTTCTATGGAAAGACTTCTTTGAAAAGCAGAGACAAACGGCAGCTGGGCACCGAGTTCCCCCTGATATACTCGAGCCTAACTCTCAGCAGGGCATATGGAAATCTCCCATATGACTTTTTATGCTGGACTGCCAACTACGCCTTTTGAGTTAATTTCCAGATGAGCACATGGTGGTTCTTGTATTCGTTACCAACAGAAACCCCACAATGTAAAAAGAAAGAAGCCATTTACAGACAGTTCACAATCACAGTTGGCTAGAAGTGCTATCATGTGCATTTCTACTTTCGTCAAGCATGAACAACCAATGGCACCTGCCTAAAACATGCTCTATGTTCACTGATTAATTGCATGCCCTTCGCAAGATACTGAGTGATTTCTCTGGAGAGCTCAAATCGCAGCTCATTATTGCCAGCTATGTGAGATGGTGTTTGATACACAGCAGTAATGACATTGCATTATTCAGAGATAACATCCCCAATAATGTCTGTGCCTGATCACTGTAGTAAGCCACAAGGCTGAACAGTGGGCTGTAGAAATCCCAGACTCCAAGCACAAATGAGCAGGGATAGCTGACAAACATTTCTGTTGTGTGAAGACATCAGGCAGGAGTTGCAGTAATTCTGTTCCTTCCCCCAGGAATATGCTGCTCTTCCAGTTGAGCTAGCTTTATTTACAGTAGTTTCTTTGCACACAGTATAACACATTTGGTTTTAGCCTCACAATTTCACTACAGTAGGTCCTACATTAGATCAGCCTGGTTGCTACTCACTGCTGATTTACAGACAACAGCTTTTCTCCCATGCACTGCATCATCTACATCAGCTCTGGAGCAAGTTGGGTGATGCCTTTACATCAGCAAATTGTTTCACCTAAGCAGCAGCCTCAAAAAGCAGGTTAATTTGCACTGTTCAAACATAATCACTTTAAAAGAGGAAAGGACTCATTACTTTAGTGATGTTTCCTGGTCCACTGCACCATTGTTGGAAACTCTGTCCATAAAAAAATTACAGCTAACACTGTGCCTTTCCGCTAAACAGATCTCCTGAGAATAAGTTGCTATGCAGAATGCTTTCATTCACACCTCTCTAGCTGGCAATAGAACGTGTCTCCACAAATGCTGGATACTTTCCTCCCATATTTTCCATCTAAAATAAAGTGGAGAATAACTAAAGCTCAATACTGAAATTTTGCTTACGAGCAATAATATTAAAGATTATTTTTTCCTATAGTAGCAGCCACTTTGGGTACATTAACCCACACAGAGAAAAAACAAATTCACTTCAGAAAGTGCTGAGGATTCCCTGCCTAAAAAACCAAATAAAGCAGATATTTTGTAGATGTCTCCATAATTGGGTGTTGTAGTATTTGCGAGTACTGATGCATTTCAGAATAACTAGATCAAACTACCAGGCTCACTTCAAGAGGAAGCTAAACCCCAATATTATGGGCAATTTTCCTGTTAACTGACAGGCAGGCCCACAGAAGCAGATATCCTTCTGGGAAGTCACCACTGCAATACTGTACTATTACAGGTTGAAGATGATTTTAAAGGACAGATGGAACTCGCAAAGCATGCTGAAAGCTTTGTTGGCAAAACAACAATTCCTGTGAATTAAATTCGTCACCAAGTTGAAGGCTTCCCTCCTCCAGTAAACCCTCCATTCACCAGGAGGTTTCAACAATTATTGCATTTGTTATACTACTTGGTGTATCAAAATTATAACAGTCAGGAAGAATTAAAAAGGTCAAATTTTGTTTCTTTCCACTCCAGTGGGCTTATACCATTGCTGCATTTTGGCTATTTAAACGGATTATCCCATGTGGAGTTTTACATAAATCACCCACCTCCCCAAATGTCACCAGACAGATGTTACACTGAGAGGTTTGCATACCCTACACCCAAGGTAATACCAGCAAGCCCTGGTGATCTTCCTGCCTAGCACAGCAGGGTTCACCCGTCCAGTGACCACAGTGTTCGCAACAGGAGCTGGGGGACATCAGGTGCTTTTAGACATTCCACCGTAACAACCATCTGTTAACCGTAAAGCACTTCAAAATGTGAACCTCAAAGAGTCTGTAAAACAAATGCTTAACAACACTTCCCAAGACAACAAAACCAAACATATCTGAAAACTCCCCTCCCCATTTATACAATATGCCTTGATTTCAAATTAATAGTATTTTGCCTGCAGCCACTGCTGCCATTACACAAAATACAGAACCAGACTGTATTCAAGCCACAGATGAAAGAAGATATCTCATGAGGAAAGATATCACACACTGAGGAACAAAATTATTGATGCAGGACCTGGGTAAGAAAGAACACTTATGAGGAAGAAAAATTACTGAACTACAGGATTTTCACTATATGATAAGAAAATGTTCCCATTACTTTGCTCCCCTCACCCATCCTTTGATTTTCAGAAGATGAACAGTGGGAAATGACATGGCACTACAGAAATCTCTGAGACCTTCAAGAAACAAGAAGGAGTTTGGAAACATTACAAGCAATTCTAGCCAGAATACCAGTGCAAAGAAAACATTTAATTTCACCTTGAGCCTTGCTTTGAGGGTTCAAGTGACACCAAACACTAGGTCTCAAGTATGAAGATGAACTCTGGCCACATTTACAGACTACCAGAGTTAGCTGTCTGCATTAGTAGCAAGGGATGATTTCAAACAGAGAACGAGTCACCAGGAAAAACACAAAAAGATCTGGAAAGGAGAACCAGGAAAGGAAGAACAGCAAAGGGGTGGTTGTGCTGCAGTAAAATTGCTTTGCCTTACTTAGCAAGTAGGACACTACTAGAAGGATACAGAGAGCGATGAGCACATCATGTGGCATCAAAATGCTCCTACTTAAAAAAGGAGGGACCAAATAAAACTTCAGCACAGGCAGAAGAGCCTGATCAAAAAGAAAGTTGGATTTAGCTCATATATAGGACTGTAAGTCAAAGTCATCAGTAAAACACCAGCAGGCCTTCATAAGTGTTTGGTTTGGGTTTGGGCCCCCTCCCACAGCTGAAGCTGCCAGCTAGCAAAGCATTCTTAGTGACCCTGTAGTCTGATGAAATCTCAGGGACAGCTTGTTTTCCAGCTATTCTTCAATATAGGAAGGGTAGCCTGGGGTAGACATCACAAATGCTGCACAATGTTAAACATCAGCAGGCCCAAAAACCTGGAAAAATCAGCACCAGTGGCAGGAACTGTCAAGACCCTCCAGCTCAGAGCCAGGCCAGCACAGAGCTGTTGAAATGAAAAGCGATGTTCACAAATCAGTGTGCAATCATCTGAGCACAATTTGTGCTGTGCTTTGTGAGGCAAGCCCGAGGCTGGGGAGAAAGTGAGCTGATAAACTGCATTATTACACCATGTATATTTTATAATAAACTGTTATAGGGCTTGGGAAAGAAAAAGAGATCAGATAGGACTGAGAGAGGAAGGATGGAATTATGCCCCAAAAAAGCATTTTCACATACAGTGTTCTGCCTCTAACCTTTGAAAATGAGAGTTTAGGTAATTAACAAGTTTTACAGCAAAACCCATTCATGCAAAATAAGGAAGGCGTTTCCTACCCACTGGTTTCAACTGGTTAGTTACAACATCAGAGACTATACTCTCAAAGCATGTCAAGACCCAGTCCAGAACTTGGGAGCATTGGGCTGACGTCCTGTTATGTCCTCTCTTTCCTTTTATTCTTGATGCCAGCAAACCTTGGTGGACTGCTGATTTTGCTGATGTAAGCTTCAGCTGAATGAACTTCTGGGAAAAATATCTTACCAGGTATTAAAGAAAAAAAAAACAAACAACAAAAACAGGATTGCAAGAAATGAGCATTTTGTGGCTGTGGGTGAGACAACATAGGATATGAATGCAGCACCATGCAAGTGTGGCTCAGTGGGTTCTTCATCATGATGACCAGCTTTGTTGAGCTACAAAAGGTGTGTTTTGGAGATAGCTATTTCAAGTCAGGCATCAATCATTTTTAATTGAGTCAAGATTATTTACTTACTTTCTTTGGGCAATACATAAGAAAAACTGAAAAATGCTGCCTTTCTGAGATGGTGGCTAATACTGCATATATTCATAATGTTATCCATCCAATTCTTCTGACAAGACACACTGACATGAGAGTAATCAAAACATACAACCATGTCCCTTAACCTCACTGACACTGGTCCTCAGTTACATCTCAGTATGTTGTGAGCTGAAAATGATGAATGCCAGAACCATGAATGCTGAACAGGGTAACTAACACTAGTAACGAAAAGCAAAACACATCTGAATATGAATTGGTATTCTCAAATTAAATAGCTGTGATTTTGATAGCTAGTAAACATATTTATAGTCATTCAGATGCTAAAATATGTGCTTCTAGTTCTTCGATGAATAAACATGAAAGCTGTGCCTGTTGATACATACTTACACATTCATTTCTTTAGTTGGGAATACAAATCATACTTACAACTTTTTTTCTGTTTTCTTCTTGGTTTTCCCCTTTTAAATTAAATGGGCATGGATTCTTTCAGCAGGTCCACGGCATTGTAACACCACCACTGACTATGAATGGCAGCTCTACACAATTCCACCAGTGCTCTGACAAAAGCCTTTCACACAGAGATAAACCCTCTTGCATATATTTACTACATGAGTTGATCAACAGCCTGGTTAGTTTCTTTATGGTTTATTATTTTTAATTCTCAACTCAGCATACTGTTTATGTACAAATAACAGATTTTGATTATATCCACAAAGAATAATATTAGTTCATGCAGATGGACACATGGGAAGAGGAGTGGAAAAAAAAGGGAGAAAAAACAAGCAAACAAACAAAAAGAACAAAATCAAAGAAAGAAGTGAGTAATTTTCATTTTTAAGGACATATTTTCAATGGTTAAATGGCAGAGCAGGAAAAAGGAAAGGGATGCAGCTCCTTTTAAACTTACAGGCAGTTGGAATAAGGATCACTTGGCATGAAACCACCTTTTTCTGAATCTGAGCAGGCTGAGTTTTACCTCCTGTGAGTTTTGGAAGAGGCAAAGCTGACAAGGGAGGCAAAGTATAGCAATCTAAGTACATATTTGGACACAATAATTTATCTAAGGAAAAGAGCATTAAAATGCAACTGTTCCCACAAGTGCTCCAAGATCTTCTATGTAGGCAAGCAAAGAAGCAAGATCTCCCAATGACACCCACTCCCCCAGCAGCACTTAGAAAGCTGACGGTTGCCATCCCAAGCACCATATCCTTGCTCCCAGAATCAGATCAGTGCATGAAAGAAAAGCTGGTGATCACTCACTGTCAAAAGGCCTGAAGGCAGAGAAGTGCTCTCACTGTCAAGAGGGGCACCTTACTCCAACATAAAAAGGAAAAATTCTGGAGGAGCCAAAAGGCAAAGTCAGTTCACAAAGCAGCCAAATGATGCTCTAACCACTGCAACATCCTCTTCTTCACTCTCATGAAAGCTTACATGCTTCACCCTCCCCCTCAGGCAAGTATTTCATTGGAATTATGGTACCTAAAATTGCCCCACAATACCTGACCCTGTCTGAATTATTGAATCTCTGTAAGAAGTGTGCATGTTGCTTGATACCACGCAGTAAGTATGATACTATTGAGAGGTTTCTAATGTCACAGTCTTACAAACAGGCACAGTACCCAAACCAAGAGTCAAACTGTTCAAAAATAAGTTTAAAAAAAAATCAAACTGACCCTAAAATGATAAAAAAACCCCTACAACCAAAAAAACCCAACACATTGAAATACTAGTCTTTTCATGGGTGTTTCTCTTTGCCATATGGTTTTGGAGCCTTTCAGTTGCACTTACATTATTTTTCCCATGAAGTCCAGGAATTACTTCCAAGGAAACTAAAAGAAAGAAAACTGAAAGAAGAAGGTGGCAGCAGAGATTGCTCTGTACATAAACAAATGCAAGAGCAAAGATTCTCAAAGAAAACCACATACCAAGAGATGTATGAAAAAATGCAAACACTAACAGCAATATCTACACATCATACTTAGTTAAAGCATTGCTAGCATGATGCTGGGATTTTCTCAATGATGCCAATCCCTCTTCCTCCACCTCCAAGTATTAAACCAACAGGAAGTCCAGAATTGATTCAGGCTTGTGTCACTCCCCCTTAAAAGTTCCTGGAGCTCACCAAACTCCACTGCTACTTTTTGTCCCTACAAATGTCACTTGACCCATTCACACAGCTGAAAAGCACAAGTACAAACAGCCCAACAGGGATGAGTATTTACTCCTCTCTGCTGTAAACAACCTCTCACTCCCAGTCCATACACAGCACCAGGCAGGAAATGCCACACCAGCCTCTGATTTGCCCCTGACAGATCTTTTTCCTTTAAAAAGAAGACAAGGATGTTTTGCAAACTGTTCTTCTTTCTTCAAATGGCATGATTAATATGAACGCAAATGCAAAACTTCACAATCTAAATTAATATTCAAGAGGAAGAGGGAAAAATGTGACACACTGCATCTTAAAGTATAATGTTATGCACAGACTGGACCGCTTTTACCAACCAAGCAAGACATGACATGAAGTTTAATAAATATTCAATAAAAAGGGGAAGAAATATGAATTTGATGAAGTTTGCAGGCAATTAGAGCAATTTATTTCACTATTAACATGACAGACTAAATGGAAAGCAGCTATGGGTGAAAATGCAGTTTCGGTGCCCACTTTCAGTGCAGTTTTAGCTTTTTGTAGCAATAAGACAAGAGGTAATGGGTTTAAACTGAAACAGGGCAAGTTCAGGTTAGATAGAAGGAAGAAGTTTTTTACTGTGAGCGTGGTGACGCACTTGAAAAGAAGTGGTAAATGCTCCATCCCTGGCAGTGTAAATGCTCCACCCCTGGCAGTGTTCAAGGGCAGGCTGGACAGATCCTTGGGCAACATGATCTAGCATGAGGTGTCTCTGCCCATGGCAGGAGAGTGAAACTGGATGAGCTTTAAAGTCCTTTCCAATGCAAACCATTCTAGGACTCTACGAAATGGGTGAGGGGTATCCATAACCAACTTCTCTAGCAAAGCAACCATCCATCACAGCCTTGCCTCCTGCCAGTGCAGCAGTGCTGAGACAGTATTTGTGGCGATGTATGTGCATCTGCCTGTGTGTAACACTGCAGCGGGGTTTCTCTCCACTATGCAAAGAACATTTTCCACATGGTTAGCTTATTCCTGCTTCTGCTGCACTAAAAATGCCAGCTGCATTCAGTCAGTCAACATCTTATCCAATTCCAAAGTCAAAAGCCATGCCATCCCTTTGCTCCTGATTGATATTCTTTAGGAAATCAGGACTCTTATATCAGACCCCACAGAAACAAGGGAAAAGAGTCTGTGCTTAACATAGCAAAAGTAACTCTTCTACCTTCTAGGAGGCTTAGAGCAAGGGTTGCAGATACGCACCAGAACACGAAGATTTCTGCCATTCTATGACCACATGTCCTCCAGAATTCCAAGATGAATTTCACTATTTATATATGTTAACCAGTACCTGCATATTTCCTTACCCTTTCAGTGACAGGTACGGCTCTGGACACGTTTATCAAGTTGATCTCAGTCAGTGAGTTACTGTTCCTGACAGACTCTCCAGCAACAGAGTTAACAGTCAGTTGTGTCTGACAGGTTGTAGATCTGTTTGATGTTAATAAAATGATCCCTTTCTAAAATAGCCATCTTAGCTGGCGGCACACACAGTGATAGATGTGCAAAATGCTTGCTCTAAGTAATTCCTTCTTTTGACTAACTTCCCCCAAACACTGCCTTTTTGCAGGAGGCTTTAAAAAATAATACATCAAACACATCTGCTTGCAAGCTTACATCATGTTTAAAAACTAAAAGAGACAAGTTTGGAAGGTCTGAATTTTAAGAAGCTCTAAAGGAATTTCCTTTCAGGAAACCTGCATAGTATCTAGGATCTTGCAAATAAAATCTCTTTACAGTGGCTCCAGCTGGTCACCTAAGAACTGCGGATATATCTGAAAATCTCTTATTCATCTATTCTATCTTGCAGCTGTAAAATACAACTTGGCTACTGATACTCAAAACTTCAGAGCTGGCCCATCCACTAATAGCCATCACCATGGGAACAAGGAAATAAGCACCAGTGAAAGGGAAAATACTTTCTTAATCCTTGAAAACCCAAAGATATGTGCCTATCTTTCCCCTCGCTTGCATTTGGGCCATCAACTTACTGCTGAGGGAACTGAAACTTTGCAATGCCAAAATCAATGGTATTCCATCTAAAATTAAGAACATTTTTATGGATCAGTTTCAGCTTGAATCCAGATATCAAACATGATAGGGAACACGCTTTTAACAGATCAATCTCAGACTGTTTCAAAGGGGGAAAAAAAGAGGGCCCTGAAAGCTTTGATCGGGGAGACCTTGAGAAAACAAGTATTCTATGGTATCAACATTGCCATCTATTTCACCATATGTCTACAGATTTTCAGGAAAGAAACCAAGAAAAGGAAGAAAAGAAGGATATCTACTCCAATTAAATATACCCCCATTAAATTAATTCCAGTTATGCATGAAACAAATTCACCTATATAGCAGATACTACAGCCAAGTCAATGCAGCATCAATTTCACCTTTAGAGCAGGCACAGTGCTGCAGCACTGATTTACAAGATATGACATGATTGACTCAATATGTGTATTAGCATATACAGTGGCAAAGAACATGCACATGATCAAAAAAAAGCAGCACATGGACACTTTAACAGCGTTGAGCTAGCTAACATCCCAGTTTGTACTAACAGGTTAAACAATGTCCTAGCCCTATCAAAATAAATGGAAAGCTTGCAATGGTCTTCAGCATGGCAAGAATTACAGCTTGGAAATGCTACAGAGGACAACACAGCACAAAAAACTCTATCACCTCCTGAAATTAGGCAGGCTCCTTAAAAGTCCACTTTAACTAAATCCACTAAACAAGCAAGAAAAGCATTTGATGTACAAACCAACTCACGAAGGACTCGTGATGCTGGTATTAGATATAAAGTTGTATTCTGTTTTTTTATGTGTGGCACCCATACACTAATTAAAGTAAAGAGAGAGAGAGAGATGGCCAGGCATCTTTTGGGGTTGTTCCCTTGTCAGGATATCAGAAGGCTGCCTGAGTAACAAGGAACCTGTGGCTATTAATTTTTCATAGGGAATACATATCGCCACAACATTGTGAGGAGTTATTGATAAGGAGAAATAAGAAATCAAAAAGAAAGCCAAGCAGCTTTAATCATCAAGTTTCCTACACACACACACCACCCACTCCCGGCTGAAAATGGAGAGCACCTCATTAAGACAAAGGTAACAGGGCACAGCATTGCCACAGGCAAGTCTCCCCGCTGGCACCCTGCAGACTCCACAGGCACAGCAGTGAGGGTAGCATTACACACAACACACGCACAGAACCCAGCACAGCACTAGGAGCAGCTATTAGTGGGAGGATAACGAAATGCTCTGCCTGCAGAAAAACAACAGACACCTGCTCTCTATGGTCTAACCAAACCCTTTGTCTGGTTACCAGCTATCTTAAAAGACTGCAAAGGAGCAGCACAACAAAATTACCCACACCATTCCTTTCCCTATTGACTACGTATGAGCAGAAGTCATTAGAACTCTCGGGAGTTGCCATCCCCTACTATTAACAGGATGTATTAATAATGACATTATTTTAATGTTTTTTCCATTTGCATTTACCCAAATGCCATCACGTTAAACAGCATTAATTACACGGTTCTGTCTGGGACATCAGGTTTATAGGAACATTTGTTGAGCTTACTGACATGCCAGACCTGCCACATTAGAATGTTTTCCTGTCAACCATCACATTGAAGAGCTTGGTGATGCTTCATCAGAACTTGCCTGAAGGTTCAGAGACACCGTGACTTCCATTCTCGCACATTTTTTTACAGTTTTTAGGGGGTTTTGGTGGGGTTTGTTGGACCTTTTCTTTTTTTGCTCCATCTATGCTCTCCTGTATGGATTTAAGATGTTTCTTGCCCCAATGGACAAACCTTCGTAGCTTTCTCAGTGGGCTCCAGCATCCTCTGTTGTAAATCCATTCCCCAATAGCTGCCCCAGCCCAGGGGCCCTCCCCACAGCCACCCTGTTTTCCTCAGGGCAGGAATGCCTCAAAAAGGCCCCCAAACCTCCCAGGGCCCTTTGGGGGGCATTAACACCCAGCCACAGCGATATTACCCCCAGGAAAAGGGAGCTGCAAGGCAACATTTGTGTGGCACATGGCCCTGGGGAGCCCTTCAGAGCAGCCTACCCCTGAGGAGGCCATTTCACCCCTGGGCCGCCATTTTCCTGACCAGCCCTTTCAGGAATAAAAGCAGAAGAAAAACTACCAGGGGAAGTACCTGAAATACACAGAAAACTCCACAGATGTTCCCAAAGCTGTTGGAGGGCCCTGGCCTGCCATGATGGTGCACAGATATTGTAGTGGTTTACGCTGAGGCAGCAGTGAGCACCCAGACGGACTGCCCATGTATCTGCCGCAGAACACAAATGAAGGATTCAACCCTCTCACTCACCATTTGGAGCTGAAAGTGGTTCCTGAGGAGAACCAGGCACCGTTCCCGAGGCAGAGCACCTCCTCCCTCCTCTCTCACAGCTCCTGGGTGAGGAGAGCACCTCGCTGTGCATCTCCGTCTCTCACAGCGGCCAGGTTCCTGTCAGGGGACCCCATAGCGACCAGGGGTGTTTTTGCAGGAGAAATACCAGAGAAGCTCAGTCTATCCAAAACAAGTTTGCAGGCAGCATGAGGCACGCAAGCGGGGTGGTATTCACCAGAGAGCAACAGAGGAACTGCATTGAGAAGCTGCAGATGAGCGCACCAAGTAGGACCTCGGCACCAGCAGCCGCTGCGGCACAAAATGGCGGCTGGACAGAGTCAGGCCCGTCCTCAAAATGGCCGCACAGGCAGCTGTGGGAGCTGGAGGCCACCAAGGCCAATGTCCAACCCTTCCAAGAGTTATTCTGAAGAACAAAGGCCCTTGTCACACACATATAAGTAAGGTTTTGCTGGGGAAGAACTGGTGTATCTTCTCTAAAGGGAAGCTCTGCCTCAATAACCTTGCGTGACACGAGGTGGTCAGCTGGGGTGTGAATGAAAGGGATTCCCAAAATAATTGGATTTTCAAAAAGCCTTTGACAAAGTCCCATGTAAAGGATGATTAAAGAAACTAAGCTGTCATGGGCCTGAAGGAAAACCTCTTATGAACCAAAAGCTGGTTAGGAAGCCAAAGGTTCTGGGATGAAGATGAGCTAGCGCTGTGGTCCCCCAGGGATACATGTTCATGAGGATTTCATTCATACCTTTATAACAAAGGTGGAGAAGGAAGAAACAATTGGATCTCAGAGCCTGCAGGTGGAACTAAACCATTTTGGGTAGTAATATGTCACAGCAATGGTGAAGAACATTAAAAAGCTGAATGGGCAAGGAGGCTGCAGATGAGCTACATTAGATAAGCTTAAAGGGTAATACATGCAGGGATAACAACCTAAACACACATGATGGGAGTCACAGTTTCAGATCTTGGGGTCATCAGCTCATTGGGCAGTGGCCTTCAAACAAAGAATCAACAGAGTTCTGTGAATCATTTGGAAGGAAACTGAAAGGGACAGATGCTCTTTTGCCACTTGACAAGCCCTTGGCATGTCCCTATCCTGTATGCGGTCCTGCTCTTGGGAAGGCTGCAGCAGTTAGGTGAGGGCAACCGATAGGATAAAGGGGATGAGGCTGCCCCTTGCACAAGGAGAGAATACAAAGTTTCAGACTACACAGCTTGGGGAAGAGAAAGCTGAAGAGGGCTTGTCATTTTGACGTTTACAAGAACATGGATGAGGTGGATAAGCCTCAGAAACGACATGATCTTTACGTTCTCTTGCAACCCAAAGCATTCTATGATTCTATGAACTGCAGTTTGCCAAGAGCTGCAGAATGAAAAGTAGTGGGATTTAGTAAAATTAGGAGATGGATTTAGAAGGGGTAACTTTGCACAGGAGGTGGTGAACACCTGGGACTTGCTGCCATACAGGGCTGGGGAGACCGGCACTGCCAGTGGACTCAGAAGGGGTTGGACAAACTCACAGACAATAGGTCCACAAACAGGTATTGGGATGGGAAGTGGGAACTTCAAATCCCCGAAACCATTGAGAGTGGTGGGAGTGCTGCAGGAGAGGCCAAACTTCCTCCTCTTCCTAAACACCAGTCCCTGTTGCCATGCAGAGAGGCAGAAGACTGCGCTGCCTCAACCACCCAACTGACCCAACAGGCACAGTGACAGAAACACAGAGTGCTATACAGAGGTAACTTGGGAGGTCCTTCAAATCACTAAACAAAACCCAACCCAAACAGACCAAAAAACCCTCAACAAACAACACAGACACTAAAATATTAATTCTTTACCTCTGAAAGACTTCCCTGATAACCAAACCACTGCAAAGCCCAGGAATGCTTTCCAGTGCTGATGTGTGAACAGTACACTCGTATACTTTCAAACGCTTTGGGGGTCACTGGTGGTGGTAGGTAAAAGAAAAACAAAAGGAAAAGAAGGAACAATGATATCCAGATCTGCTCAAATCATTAGATTATTCCCAATGTTCTCTGGCCAGGTCTTCAGTACCCAGAGGGCTTTCCCCATCCTTGGTGTGTCAGTATAAATTATCATCAACATTAATCCTTTTGTTTCTTCCTTTTCCTAACAGATGCAGTAATGGCACACTTGGATACTGGCTATATTTCTAATTGTGCAATAGGGGCAGAGATAGACTTAATTAAACACAAAATCTGAGTTAATTTCTTGCAGGTTTTTGAGGGGTTCCTTACAGCTGGAGGTGTTCTTGCAGGCTCCCAACTCTGTCACAGGACCCAGCCGTACATGCCAAAGAGAAAACAGGCACTTTGGAAAGGGAATAGGCTGGATATTGAAGGGCTCACTGCCACAGAAACTACTTTCTTAGTGGCAACAGGCCTGAGAGAGTAGCTGGAGTCAATGCAAAGCAATACTGCCAGGAATTAAATTTCCCTGCTGGGAGCACGGTAGAGTGATTCCATCCGAGTGCTTCTTCATCTCCCCCTACCACCATACCCTGGTTTTCCTTGTCTGTTCACCTATCTGACTGCTTCCTGCATATCAAAAGGCAGTCGCTTTCCACCAAGGAGAACAACATGAAGGAATCACACAGGCATAAAAGGACAGGATATTTCCAGGACAACAAAACCAATCCAGTCCTCAGGCAGCTGTGCAAGTGAACTGCTAACCGAGAGAGATGAGCTCTGATCAGATGCCCTGGGCCTGTGTGGGATGAGTATACAGCACAGATTATACACTTTGCCAGTGGGGAGGCAGTCACATAACACCTAGCTAATCTATACAAGCACACTGCTGGCTTTTACAGACGGCCACTCGCTGGAGGTATTGAAAACCACCACAAAAGAGCCTAGCACAAAGGAAAGGGAAGCAGAGCAAATACAAATAAAGCTTGTTCAGAGCCAGGACTGTAACTCCTGTTTTACTCTGGGAGTTTTGTTTAACTTGTTAAATTAATCCACTATAAATTATATGTACATAAGATTAAGTGTCTAGCAAAAACGAGACTAACTGCTAACAATGCACTCTTAGATTGAGGTTTTTAAGAGGCAGTGATTCTCCATGAGATGATTATGTTTCGCAGCATTTGAGATGAACAACACGACCTATGGTTTCAGTGTCTGGTTCTTTTGGGTGTTTTCAGTTTTGGGTATGAAACTAACCCAAAAGAGACAGTTTTCAGGAAAATGCTGTGTCTCATCTCTGAACTCCCAGTATCTAGTGTCCAAATTCACTAACAATCTCTTTTCAAATGCCTTCTGCTCTATTTCTGTATTGGTTTTGGTTGGTTTCTTTTAAATACCTACCTGAACCCCCTAGGAAGAGAAAGAGGCACACACATAAAATACTGCAGTGCATCTCTATGACTGTACATCTGTTGTAAAGCTGATCTGGTATAACGACAAGACTCTGTATGATCCATCATCATCACTGGAGCTGTAATTATGCAGCAGTCAAGAACACTTAAACAGATATGGGACAGCATAAGACCATCTCAAATGCCATTCTGCCCCGTGACCAACACAAGAAAGGGCTGCCCATAGTACCCAGTGCTCATAGAGCCCATGCTTGCAAGGTACAAACAAGAGAGACCAACCACAAGGCTTCTCCAACCAAAAGCAGAGAGCCTCTTGGCTAAGCTGGTGTCAGCTCTGCATCCTGGAACCGAATTGAGCTCAGGTCTGTACTTAGCCCTAGCACTGGAAAATAGCATCTAACGCTGCTAATGCATCACCAGTCATGTACACTCGTTAGTGACAAACTGAATCAACTCTGAACACGCACAAACCCACACAGGGCTCGGCTTCTCCGAGAGATGAAAGGCCCCCCGAGGCCTCTATGTATATTTTATTACCTAACTTCCCTAGTTCAGGTGTTGAATTCCTGTTGTTACTGTCATGACAATTCTTTAACTAAGCAAAAGCTGTTGACAAATGCTGCACTCACAGCCTTGCTCAGCACATTACTGCACTTCAATAACTTCCACCGTGCCTCAGCTATTGAGGAGAACACAACTCGGACACCACCACCTCTCCCAATGGAAATCAGCTGGCAGGCCTTTTGCTGTGACAAACATGCAGGCTCCACAAAGGTGCTTCTTCACCAGCTTCAATGATTGCATATTTGCAGCAAGCAAATACTTAGTCCAATTCCCACTTCATGCTGTTTCTTTTACCGTTCAATTTCTCCTACTTGGTGTATTACACAAGCTGCATGGTAACTCTCGCTCAGGCTGAAACAAGCTGTCAGGTGACTTTACCTTGGATCCCCAGTGACTACAAGCAAGTTCGCAATCACTCTCTCACAGAATAGCACCCACACTGCTCCTAGCATTTGGATAGAAGTGGGGTGTCAATAACGTGCTGAAAGAAACAGCCAGCTTGGAGTGTGTAGTGCCAGCTGATGGACAGGAACTGAGCAACCAGCTTATCCTGAAAACCAGTGCAGTTTTTAAGTGTCAGAAAGGAATTCAGGCCCAGTTTATGTTTTATAATACTCAGAAAAAAAAAACCCTTTCAATTTTTCATTCAGCATTCCAGCTTGGCCACTCTCTCTAAAAAGGACCAGGATATTTTCCTTTCTGGTTTGAAAGCACTTGTTGATGTTTAACAGGTTATATAGCTCCAGGCATTATTATTTTTCAAGCTCGTAACAGCTTGAATATGCCTTTTCTTTCACTGGGGCATTCCAGAAATTCCTAGCTCTAACCATATATACTGAGACAAAAGCCCTGTGTCTTTGCATTAACTCTCAGCTACAACTGCAGATCTATAGAGTCAAGGAGAGCTCAAAATTAAGGTTATCAAGTCTAATTAGGGACAGTGTATTGTAACTTTATAATTAGAGGTGCCTAGATGCCTTCCAAATCTGGGTTTTGGTTGAGTTCTTTTTTATTCAGCATTTCTTTTATCCTTTTATACACAACTATACATACATCAGCTCTATGCTTATATACATGCATATGTGCAAAGGTCCTCATGTCAGTATCGACATACCACAGCTAAGAGTCCTGTCAATACAGGGTGTCAGTGGTTTTAGGCACTTGCCACAGTGAGAAGGCAACTCTGAGACAAGCACCAGTTGTCTCAGGTGAGGCAGACAAACACTGGCAGAAATTCCCTCTTCAAAGCAGGGAAAAATGAATATACAACTACAAATCAAGCAAGACGTGACCGAAAGCATCAGCCCTCTACAGAACAGCTTGTAAAACACAAGGCAGGAGGTGGAAAATCTTCTCATACAAACAAAACCAACACGTATGAAATGAAGCTGATTTTAAAACCACCTGAGTTGCCTCAGATGTGAACAGGTTTAAGTCTGTGCACTTCACTCTAAGCAGCAGCACGAGGAAGGGCACAGTTCCTAGGGTTTATCTTCTCAAGCCCTGCGAGATTTATCCCACTAAACCCATTTAGCCAAAGCAAAACAAGTGAACTTCTAAGAGTAATGAAAACCTCTTTCCAAGCTCTGCCTCACTCTGCCCTTCAGTTTTACTGCTCTATTTCTTTCCATCACATTTATAGTGTTTACTGTTAGAATACAGAAAGTGAACAGTCAGCTAAATCAACGTCTACCTGTCCTTAGGGAGCTAGATGACACTCCTTGTCATACAAGAAGTAGGGAAGGTACATCTCGATGGCCGTCCTTCACCCCAGGAGATGCCAAAGTTGGCAGATGGTTGGAAGGCCAGTGACTCAATGCGCCTTTGATCACTGATCCAAGCTTGGAAGAACAGCTATGCCCCAGCACTCCTGCATTCAGATGTGGGAGCTTTGAACAGAAGAGGCACTTGGTGATTTGACAACACTCATATCTCTCTTTTCTAAAGGACATGAAAAGATGGATTAAGACAAACCTTGTGCCAAGCTTTCTAATGATGTATGCTAGAAATCAATGCTTCTCCAATGTCCTGCCATTTCCTTGGACTTGCCAGTGGAGTGGAAAGCAGATATTCAATACTTGACGCAAATTACTTCTGAATGCCAAAATATATTAACAAATACATTGCATTGGTGCAGGATACACAGTCAGGTCCCAGGGTTTGCTTTAAAAAATCCCCAAAACCACACCAGTGATTGAAGAAAAAAGAAAGGGAACAACAAAAAAACCAACAAAAGCAAACACCCAACTGAACTCCACAGCACATTACTAAGTTCAAGTGTTTTATGCAGGTCTGACACAACCATGGACAACACCAAGGAATTCTTGGATGGCCCGATTCATTTTGTTAGTCCCCTTCTTTCAGCACAGGTAATATAATCTCCCTCCCTGCCCCCCCAGTCATGCCCCTACCTTTATGGCATACACTGTCTAGCTTCTAAGAACAAGATAGTGTTTTTATTCTTTTAAGGAATGCTGCTGCCAGCCCTAAGGATAGAGTTCACCTTCTCTCTGAGGGTCAATACATTAGAGACAGGATGGAAGGAATGCAGTTTCCTTAACCTGTCATGATCCCTGAGTCTACAAATCCAGAATGTGCAAACCTTTTGTTCCGTTCATTAATTTGGGACAGAGTCACAGGAATCCATCACATCAAATCAAAGCCAGTTTCTCCAACGAGGATGCTAACTCCCATTTCAACATGAGGGCTGCAGCCGGAGAACTGCTCTGCACATGGGTTCTGAGACCACTACTATTGATCTTGCCATGCTTAACCTCCAGCATGAATCAAAGCACACCCATAAAGCAGACGTATGTTGCACAGAATGCACGTTATTGCAATCCACAGACAAACAGAATTAAACCATCCCAAAGGTTAATAGTCATTAAAGTAGTGACCAAGGAGCGGGTGTCGTGCTGCTGTGGACAAGGGGTTGGCAGTGCTGAGTCAGGTCAGCAGCCGGTGCGGAAGAGAGCAGCCAAGCAGCCCAGATGTCTCCTGCGGAAGGAGGAAGGCAACTGCAGGGAAGGAGCGGAGCCAGCTGCCTCGGATGGCTCCTGCTGTCATACGGGAAGGTTCCCGGGTGTTTCAGCACAATGCTGAAGCTGAGCTGGGCTTCCCAAGCTGGGCTCGCAAGGTGGAAAGGGCACAAAGAACCAGGAGAGACCTCAAGATCACTGTCACCTTCAAAGCCCTCTGCAAGGCAAGTGATGCTTCTGTGCAACAAAATAAAGACCATAAAAGCTCCCACAAAACCATTTGTAAAGATTGGTAGCACTGGATCACATACACCAGCATTGCTGACAGGAAGAACTAGGGAAAACCCACTGGCAATAGCAGCAGCTTGGCTTTTGCAGCTTACCCTCTGCTTTACATAAAATGCTACTTTTGATATTGGTTAAATATGTATGATTCCACATCTATACCCACACCTGCACGGAGATGGGGAGAGCTTGTGCTGCCATCCAATAAAGTGAGACAGGAAACCGAACATAAAGATGCCAGGGACGGGTTGTATTTTGGATATGTAATAAATGTGATTTTGCCAAGGACATTTATGACTAACAGAGGGAAGGTATTGCAGAGGGGACTGAAAGCGACTTCACTGATAGAAGCAGAAGAAAGTGCCTCAATATTCAGGCTCTCATCATTGTATCACATTAAGGCAAGCCAGCAAGTGGAAATGTAATAGCAAAGCTGGGGCTATGTATGTACACTCGATTTCCCTTGGTTTTATTTATTCGTATCTGACAAAAATTATTTGTCCTTTGATTCTAGCCTCTAGTCCTGATGCACTGTGGTACCTAAATGGGAGTACCAGGCAGCAGCATTAGCTATACAAGCATATCTTTGCCACGGCATTAAATCAAATTTGTACCCGAGTTAGTAACAGAGATCTCTTACACTTCCCAGAGGGAAATTGACCCTTTGAGCTACACAGCCTGACATTCCCATCTGCTTTATTGACATCTGAAGAAAGCCATTTTATGTAACAGGGTGAAGCACTGTTATTAACACAGAATGGTGTGGGTTGGAAGGGACCTTAAAGCTCATCCAGTCCCAACCCCTGCCACAGGCAGGGACACCTTCCACTGGAGCAGGGTGCTCCAAGCCCCTGTGTCCAACCTGTGTTGAACACTGCCAGGGATGGGGCAGCCACAGCTTCTCTGGGCACCCTGTGCCAGCGCCTCAGCACCCTCACAGGGTGCTTGTCCGAAACCCCTCTCCATGTTTCTTGCAGCCCCCTTTATGTATTGGAAGGCTGCCATAAGTCTGGCTTGGAGAAGGCTCCATGCAAACAAACCCTATCCCTTTTATGCAGGAACTCAAGAAGTGGGGACTCGAACCCTACATCCTCCATCCTAGGAATCACAGACAGAATTTTCCACAGGGAAACTGCAGTGCCTTTAATACCATGCTTCAACTTCTGGGCAGCCCTGAAATGCTCAGACAACTGGACTAGATAATCACTGCAGGGCCTTTCCAACTGGGATATTCTATTCCACAGACTTCTGGTCAGTCTAAGGCATTTCCTTGCCCATGCCCTAGGTGTCAATAAGTGGTGAGGAAGACGTTTCTCTGGTGCTGCTTAATATATTTACCATGAAAGTAAGACTCTTTGAAACGTTGGAGCTGATCAACATTAGTGGCAGAGCAAAGGAGAGGTCCTGAGCAGGAGTTTGCAAATCCAGATTTCCTTTGAGAATCTGACATCCAAGACATCACTCATCTGATTGCCAGGAAGGGAAAAATTGTGCATGAAATGCTCCAGCTACTGGATTACGGTGCAAAACACCTATAGGAGCTACTTGTAAATAACAAAGAGCTAAAACCACTGTGCTGCTGACATACAGTGAATGTCTATGGAGGCATTTATCTACACATTGCAATATCTTTTATGGGAAGTGGGAGTTGCAGCAAATCTGAAATGGACAAATCCTTTATCCCTAACTAGCTCTATATCCCTAGAGTACTTTGGCTCCACTGTGGGCCATATTTCTGATGTCTTTTCTCTTACGTTGATTCAAGACATTTGACTTCCATTTCATCCTTGGCTCTCATTAAGTCCATCAAACTACAGAACACACATAAGAAAATGGGTCCAAAATGCCTTAGGGATCTCAAGAGACTGAGATTCATACAGTCCAGTCAACTTCAATGGGAGCTGGCCATCCAGCTCTTCTGAAAATGCAAGTGATGCCACTTGACTTTGTTTGAGAGATAGAAACATCCCTATCTAGAAATGTAAGAGAAGCACCAACTCCATCTCCCTATCAGGGGTACCCCCCCTAATTGCCTCATTCATAGGCAACCCCTGCCCTACCCCAGGAGTACAAAGGGCATTTGGTAGCACCCTAAACAGAGTATTATCACAGTCATGATGAATCAAGGTTTATACTCGCTGTTACCAAACACCAACAACAGCGACCCAGACAGCTGAGGCTCAACCACCAGCCTGCTGCATGCCCCTCTGAACCTCCGCTTTCCCCTCTCCTTTGTCACACTGCTGAGCTTTGTAAAGGCTTCTGGTCCCCTACTGATTGCCCTACATCTGGTAGCAGACAACCTTAACTTCATTTGGAGACTGGAATGTAATTTTCATTCCAATGTTTGTAAGTGTGTACTATGTATGTATAAATCCTGCAGCAAAGTATCACTTTTCCTCTCACCCCCCCCCTTTCTCACCCAAAATTCATTCAGAATGGTAAATGTTTAAAAAATAGATCTTTAAACACTTATTAACAAACTAAGGAAGAGGTCTCAATGTTAAGATTCAAGCGAGTTGGACATACAAACACACAGGCACACTTTAGAGCTCTATCATATTCATGGCATGCAGCGTAACCACCAGGGAAAGCTTTATTAGACAAAAATAAAGCTGTTGTAAAAGATTTCCTTGCAGTTATTCTGCTGCCATTATCCTGGCCAGGCATTCATGCAGCTTTTCAATTTAATATGCTTAGTTTTCTGAGCAGGAGATCAGAATAGTGGAATTCTATAGGGAACTCAATTACCAAAGAAAACGACTGCTTGAGCATTCAAGAAATTGGAACGACATCTAATTGTGAAGAGTAGATTATTATCTGCATTATGGAAGACACTTTCAAATGAGCTCGGACATACAGCTACATAGGTCTTGAGGATGGTATCTGCTAAGGTTTCTAGGGCACCTCTCAGGCACGGAAGGGCTTGCTCTCACACAGAAAACAGGCTACCAATGTGGCTTCATTGGGTTTCAGGCAGGAATGCAGGAAGCCAGAAGCCCTGCTGAGAAGCTAAAAAGCAGAGAACAACAAAATCACCAAGGGAGTTCGCTTGGGACTTGTTCCTTTCCCGTTCTGTATTCCTTGGTGTGGTGAACATTAGCATGTTGCTCTATGGTTGGCTTTTTTGCTGCTTGAAGACTGTACTGTCTGGCTGTAGGTTGCTGGTGCATTCAGTAGTGGCTATACACAGCGTAGCTTAGGTCATAAATGAAGGCATCCTTTGAGCTCTGATTAGCAGAGAGATGAGCTTAAACAGTGGAACAGGAGGGCAAGAAGAAAGGGGTTTAAACCCAAGAAGTTCAGGATTTTTCAGAGCACAAAACAGGACACTTTGTAAGAGAAAGGGTTTGAAGGATTCTGTTCCATTTCTCTGTGAAGATAAGCAAGCACTACAGGGGAAAAAAGATTATAGTACTGAGAAAACATCTGAGAATAACAACAAACATGAAAGGATACAGGCTCTATAGGGTGCAGACTGAGTAACTCTGTCAGAAATGATGCACAAAGTATACCTTGCAGATTGGCATCAAAATGGTACCCAGACTAGAGGAGGAGCTGGGAATGCTGCTGAAGCTCAGACATTAGGTATAAGGATATAACAGCAGAGAGGCCATGTGGACAATTCAAGACCTGCTGCACATAAGAGCACACTGAGAAACAGAAGACAAAACCTAAAGGAAGAACTCAAGAGGAAGGGGGTTGGTTGGGGGTTCTCTTTTTCCCCACAAACCAAACTATGAGGCAGTATCACAAGCAGGGGCTCCCCAGAGATGGAGAAAGATCAGTGTTAGTGCCTGGTGAACTTCCTCTGTACAGATGATTTCGAGCAGAAAGAGGCTGAGACACAGCCATGTAGGGTATTAAGGGAGCCCACTTTCAGAAGGCAGACTCAGACATGGAACTTACTTAGACTCAGAAAATCAAGGTTAAGAGGGCATTTACTTGTTTACTACACATACATTACCAAGGAGATATAGAATACCTTTCCACAAACCAAACAAACACAATAAACCCCAAATCAAACTTGTTTAATACAATGCTGGCACCAGAACAAACATGTGTAATGCAGGCAGGGTAGACCCAGGTTATCAATAAGAGTTTCATAACATACTGGGAATCTCAGAACCACCCTCCCAGAGCAAAAGCAACAGCAAAAAATGACAACTTAACACATTAAGGTGGGGCAAGATGAATTTTCCAGAGGGATTATATGATACAACAGTTTGCCAGAACTGAGGACTAACATGGACAGCTTTCTGCTCCCACTCAGATCTTTCCAAGGGTAAACACACAGCCCCAGCTTCATTCAAAGCAAAGGACAAACACTGCCTCATGAAATGGAAGCCTTCAATTTACTACTCACAACCAAGCTCATTCTCCTTACAAATTCAGGATGACCTTTTCTACATCACACTTCCCATATATGGCTGAGTATGTGTTCGTTCACAGCTGGTCAAAACACAAACACATTTCACTACAGACTCATTGCCATGGCTTAACCCAGTAGGTAGCTGAACACCACACAGCTGCTCCCTTACCCCCTTCTCCTTCCCCGCTGGGGTAGGGGAGAGAATTAGGAGGAAAATTAAAGTAGTAAAATTCATGGATTGAGATAAAGACCATTCATGGACAGAAATGGAAGGGGAAATCATACCAGAATTAGAATACACAAAACAAGTGAGGCACAACGCCATTGCTCACCACCTGCCAAGTGATGCCCAGCCAGCTTTCCACCTAGTTTCTATACCAAGCAGGATGTTCTATGGCAGAGAATATCCCTTTGGCCATTTGGGTCAGCTGTCCTGGCTGCATCTCCTCCCAGCTTCTTCTACACTTCAGCCTACTCAGTGGTAGGGTGATCAAAGAAACCAAAGAGGCCTTGACTTAGTGTAAATGTGGCTTAGCAACAGCTAAAACATCAGTGTGTTATCATCAATCTCATTCTAAACCCAAGACACAGCGCTACACCAGCTAGCACGAAGAAAATGAACTCTTTTCCCAGCTGAAGGCAGGACCTCACCCTTTCCAGACCCAGCTCTGTAACTCACACGACCAGCCTTTAAAACCTATCGGAGAGCGGTCCATTCTTTTTACACACCCATAAAACTTGAGTTGTGACCATGTGCATTTTGTCTGCGCTCTGACTCCAGGTAGTTTGGCCAAGCCATTGCAGCTATACAGCCCTCTGACAAAGAGCTGGTGTTACTCATACATTTGGAGAGTTACTGCACTGCCTGCCATCTCTTACTGCAGGAAAAACGAGCTGAGCCTTGAGACTTCAAACCGAGTGCCAGAGAGGGATCTTGGAGAAGCTGAATGCAGGGGCCAGTCCAGAGGGAGAGAAAACCCTGTTCATGAAGTTACTCAACAGTAAACGTGTACTTTGAGACAAGTCTGGGGTCTGGTTCCTATTTAACTGCTGCCAGATAGCAAAGCTAGAGACCAGAAACAGGATTCCTTAAGGGCTGCTTTCATTTCTACCACTGCCCCCAGTTTCATCATCTCCTGAGCCAGAGCCCAGGTAAGTTTTCTGTCACCATACCATGAAACACATATATAGTCCACAAACCATCTCCCACCTGCCCATAGAGCTCCTTGTTCCATAGCTGTTGGGACTTACCCCCAAGCCAAGCAAATCTGCTTCCCATTTCACCCTTCCCTACTTTCCAGGACAATTTTCCTTCGCTTCAAAGCACAGAGCAACTTAATGAAGCTTTCCCATGCTTTTAGGGAACATCTCCTGACCTGCTCCCAACCTGAGAACTAAGGTTTCCTGGTACAATGGGTTGACTCAGATGCTCTTCAGCCTCACCAGCAATGATGGAAGTTGCCCCCAGCTGCAGCTGAACATGAATTCTCCTCCTGAAGAGCCCATCACCCCTGTTGATAAGAACACTATTTCTCCAGCCTTTTCCCTTACACAAGGAAGATGAACTGACTGCAAAAAGGAGCTTGGCATGGAAAATGCATCCCATTAATTATATAACTATCAGGACCATAACCATATAACTACCAGGATAAGTCAGAGCAGTCTGTCTGCTCAGCCCTGCTCTCCCTTGAATTTCTAGCCACGCAACAGCCACCCACTGCAAAAACACCAGGCAAATCCCACCCACAGACAGTGCTTTACACACACCAGTGCTAACCTCTTACTTTGCCTCAAAGACTTGCATCAGCAAGTCCACAGGACACATGCACACAAGAGCCTGAATCCAGAATAAACACAGCATTTTCCAGACCTTGCTAGCAGCATCCTGAGGATGTACCATTAAATATTCATTTTAGAGTGGGTATCAGACACACATGACTCCCATAACTGAACACTGCCTCTTCCTTCCATTAGCTTTGTATCTCTTCATGAGAACACTGCAGTTTCCTCAGTCCAGCTCCAGGAGATCTGAACCAAATATGTATGTGTGCTAGTCAGCTCTCCATCTAACAGTAACGGCAAAATCACACTTAAAGTGGAAACTGACTGTCCACAGTGTATTATCATTATAGCAGAAATACAAGAAGGATCAAAAGACAGAGATGAGACAGTCATGACATGGTTAGGAGTGTGACATCTTTCTCAGATCTCCCGGTGACTTAAGACGATGCAGTGCTAACACTGCACAGGCACATCAACTCCAAGCTACTGATGAGAATTTAAACCATCATGTTGTTAGCCGTTTCAATTCTGATTGTTTCAGTGGAAAATAACCAGCTCATGGTGTTGTCCCATAGTTGTGAGGCAAGGAGAAATGTAAGCACTGTCACAGCATCAGCTTGTGTCTCAAGGTGGGCAGGACCAGTTTCCAGCTCACCCAATGCCTTCACCACCTAGGCAAGCACTTGGCTTGTGCTTTGCTCCTCTACCTGTTAACTTACATTTTAACTATTGGGAGATATTAAGATGCTTCTGGAAATATGTTTTTCTGTTTAAAAGCCACAACCAGCTTTTAAATGAGCATCTCCACTTTCAGGCTTCTCCATTTTTGTTGAAGGTGCAAAGCTGCTCCGCAGGGATCCCTCATTTACACCACCCCTTCCCAAGACACCCAAACACGGAATGAAAGGAGGAAGAAAGGCTTTCAGGAGATGAGTAACCAGCTGTATGGCTTAGAAGCATTCCCAGTGGAGCACCACACATCTCAAATCCAACATGGCTCTTTCTATTCCACACTCGATTTAAAAAAACCCTATAAAAATGCCCTTGTCTGGCTAGAGATTTAGGGAAACACAAAGGATCTCATAGGCAATAAAGCACCAGCTGCTTCCCTGTAGCTAAGATTATCACAGTTTAACAAACACTTTTTATATCATTTATAGCCTCTGCATGTTAAGACTCTGCAAGTAGATACCTGTTGGGAGTGAACAATCCTAGCTCATGTGTGTATCAAAGAAATGCTGTTCACCAAGTAACAACACTACTACATACACATACAAGGATATATAGATATTTGTGTATGCTTATGTACATGTTTATATATTAATATGTAAATGAAAATATGTGTATCTATATACATCTGTATACACACCCAAAACTAAGGATAACCTCCTTTGTCTTCAAAGACCATAACCTATATGAGCTAATAAGAAGAAATAAGGTTCCTCTGGATCAAGACTGATAGACCTATTATTGGGATATAGGGCATTTGCTGTGGATAGCAAAGAAAGACATAACATCACCGCAGCTGACCAGACATGGAAAACCTGCGGGTCAAGAAGGATGGCCCTTGAACCAAGGTCTCACCTGAGCACAGCAGTTAAGCAATGTTTTGTTCAGTCAGGTTTGCAAATGTGTCCAAAACACAAGCCTAAGTGTATCCCTGTGTAGGAACAGCAGATAATCTGCTATGGAAAGGTAAATGTGAGGTTTAAGGCAGATATAAATGTGAGATGCAACAGTAAGACCATGCAAGGAGAAGCAATTTCAAACCTGTTTTCTCCACCTAAATGACTCGATCCTTGCTCTTACTCTTCTTGTAATCAAGGAGATTGAATGGAGATGGGAGATTTGTAATGTGGGCTTCACAGAAACAGAAAACACTGCTCCATAATACTCTATGACCCTTCTCCTTCTGTTCTTTGATGTAACCAGTGGGTCAGCAAAGCCTACAATGGGTGAAATGTACCCAGGCCCTTATGAAGGAAATTGTCTACTGAGATCATAGAACAAGGTGTGAAAGACAACCCAAGGAGCCAGCAACATCAATTTTCATGGCACTATGATAGAATATAGAGAGCTCACAGAAGCTTCGCACCCCCCAAAACAAATTAAGTAGCATCTACTAAACATAGTACAGTTTCCCCCAAGTTTACTAATCCTGAGTAGGCTCTACTCAGCTTTTCAGGTGCATCACAGGGTAGCAGTGCAGGAGAAATGATGGAGGTCTGCCTCACCTCGCTATGGCTGACAGAGCAGGAGAATTAATGCACTGAAGTACCGCAAGCTCTGCGATGCCATGAAACTTCTGGTTTGCAGCCTATAAACATTCTGAGCCCTCAGAGTGTCCTTAAGATAGAACAAGACACAGGATTTACTTCCAAAGTCATGGCTAATGACAGCACATCTCAGAAGCAATATTAAACTGTAAACCTTGGTTGAAAAGGCAGTCTCTCGCTATTAGAGATGAGGGTGAAGCCTATGGCCATATTACATTGTACGTCAGCTTCACAGGCTTAACACTTTCCTCCAAGCCTCTGGTGGTGTGGCTCTGAGAGACACAAACTGGGGATTTAATAGACTGAAATGTGAAACAGGCTGGTAAATAACCTAATTTCCTTCTTCATAAAAGAAAAACAATCATAAATCTGATCCTTGACATCAGTCTTCGAGGAAGATGCTAACAATGATGATGGTCAATGAGAAAATGAACATGAGCCAGCTTCAGTGTGCGCTCACAGCCCAGAAAGCCAACTGTATCCTGGGCTGCATCAAAAGGAGCGTGACCAGCAGGTGAAAGGAGGTGATCCTGCCCCTCTACTCTGCTCTTGTGAGACCTCACCTGGAGCATTGTGTGCAGTTCTGGTGTCCTCAACATAAAAAGGACATGGAGCTGTTGGAACAAGTCCAGAGGAGGCCACGAGGATGATCAGGGACTGGAGCACCTCCCGTATGGAGACAGGCTGGGAAAGTTGGGGCTGTTCAGCCTGGAGAAGAGAAGCTGCGTGGAGACCTCAGAGCAGCCTTCCAGTGTCTGAAGGGGGCTATAGAGATGCTGGGGATGGACTATTCATTAGGGACTGTAGTGACAGGACAAGGGGTAATGGGTTAAAACTGAAACAGGGGAAGTTTAGATTGGATATAAGGAGGAAGTTCTTTACAGTGAGGGTGCTGAGGCACTGGAATGGGTTGCCCAAAGAAGCTGTGAATGCTCCATCCCTGGTGGTGCTCAAGGACAGGCTGAACAGAGCCTTGGGTGCCATGGTTTAGTGTGAGGTGTCCCTGCCCATGGCAGGAGGGATTGGAACTGGATGATCTTAAGGTCCTTTCCAACCCTGACTGTTCTATGATTCTATAACAATGCCAGGTTATTCCCAAAAAACAATTACAATCTCAAGGAGATCCACAGAACAGTGCCCTTCTATTTATAATCAGTATTCCTTTCGTCTACAAATGCATGCCCCTAAACAGATTTCAAACCCAATATTACAAATCCTCCCTATTAAAACATTAACCGAGTCCACAGCTGTGATTAACTAACAGAGGATTCAGGAGTATACGGAGCAGCACAGCAACCACACAGCTTCCAGTGAGCTGAAAGAAAACCAGCCAGAAATAACTGACACTGCTACTAATGTTCCTGTTTGGAAAACAGTCCAGAGCACGGTTCATGGGAGAAGGGCTGGCTTTTCACTTAGCTGCTTGTTCATCCCCATTTCTCAGTCCTCCCACTCCAACAGATTTAACTAGCAACCTTTATAAATCGGCCAATAAATTACTGTAGAAGGAGAATATACTTCCTGTCTAAATAAATGATAGCTGCAAAGTTCCTAATGGGCCTTGTACGTGGGAAGAGGCTGGCTTTGTTCACCACGCTGCATGGTTTCTTCATGACAAACAGAGGCTTCATTCACTCAGCCTCCTTATCTGCACCTGTCCTCGCTGCAGCTTGGCAGCTTTTCCACAGCGGTGTGCCGTACGTTATTGTCTCTGGCAAACCGGAGCTCAAGCCTGCCTATGGGCTGTCAATGGGAGGTGGCCATGGCTGCATCTCAGCATCACTCCCCTGATCTGGCACTGCATCCCCTGGCCCCCACTGAGCACAAGCAGCCACTTGTCCCCCCCACTCCACATGCCTGCACCTTGCATCTGGGTGCAAGTAAAGCCTGACACCGACCCCTATAGTCCCCACAACCACAGCTTAGCTCACCCTCCTCCCTCAGTGATGCAACTATTTGCACTGTTTAAAGCCTTCTCCTCCAGACAGTTACATTACCTACTGCTTCTGCATCTTAGAAACAGCCCCAGAGGGCAAATACGCCCAAAAAATAATGGGAACGTACATGGTTGCTTTAACTTCCCCAGTTCCCTGGAGAGAAAGTGGGAATTAATCTTGCAAATGCTTTCACACGAGTTACCTTATCCTGACAGGGATGCGTTCACCAAGCTGAGCAAAGCCTTTGATGAGTAAGAGAGACTAAGAAAAGGAAACTATTGGCAATTAGCTGCCTTTATTTTCTATCAGCAGACCAGATACTGCTCTCATTAGAGCACGCTCGACTTTGCACCAGCATGGCCCCTTAAAAACCTCGGCCTTTCCCACATCATTAATATCGCTCATGTCATGTGCCAACACAGGGCTACCACTGCAACATAAACAACATTAATGCAACGCAACAGCTACACTTAAAATACACATTCATTGTCACATTAGCCCCGCTCCCCGCTTGAGTAGCACATGCTCTAATCTACTACAGCAGTTACAGGCAGTGCAAACGCCAAAGGAGCCTAAGTGGAGCATGTCAGAGAGCACTGACTTTTCTACTTTCAACAGGTACAGACACTGAAGTTTGCTTGAAAAGTGGTCAGACATCCATATGATTGACACAACATATGGCTCCTGTGACTACCTCACCAACCCTACGGTCTCTATCATCAATGAACTAAAACGTGCCATTTTTGACTAGGCAAGCAGGATTTAGCAGGCTCTACAGAGCACACAGGGGTAGTAAAGGAAACCTACAGCTTCGGAGCTTCCTACCAGGAGCAGATGTCACCCACAGGAGATTTGCAAATACCTTCATCAAGACCTCTCAAAAAGCATCTGCAATTAGGAGAAGGGATGAGATGAACTACCATATCCCTCCCATTAAGATCAGCTGGAGTCATCCTCATCTCCATGCATGGTCTTCAAGAGCTACTCCCACAATTCTTACTGAGCTTATGATTGCCTATTGCTTATGGGTATTTGTTTGCAAGCAGCAGCAACTCTGGCTTTGTATGCACACTGAGGTTACAAAAACACGGGATGTATTCACTCAGGCACGGATAACATAACATCACCTTGTCCCACTTCCACCTTACATTGAGTATGACAGTATGATCACAGACCCCCAACCTGAAACCATCACATCCTAGTGCCAAGCACTCTCAACACCACATTTCAGCTCTCGGTAATGTTTGAAAGCAACATGTCACTATACTCCAAGCTCCTTTATTGTTCAGCATATCACCTGGCATGAACAGCTTCTCCTCTCAGCCTTGCTCTCGAGCCTTCACAAACGCTTCATTAGCTGTTCTGAAACAGGAATTTGCACAGTGATACAGCTGTTCCCCCAGCCATCAAGCTCTGTCGACCTTCGATGGTACACAGCCCCTACCTGCACTGCATCAGCTGCTAACAGAGCACATAACACACAAGGTGATTCAAGCCTGGCTGGGAATGTACTTGAAAGAAGACAAGGGATTGTGGCTCAGGTAACTCCACTTCTCCTCCACACCTTTGAGCCTGTTCTTGGCTTTCCCCCCCCCCAATCCAACCTACTTTGTTCCTGAGATGCCTCTTCTCTGACTTTCTACTCCCTTTGGTCCTTATGAAGCCTTTGGAGCATCCCTAAGATAACTATTATCTTTTGAGGTGGGCTGCCAGAGAAAGATGAGAAAATAGGTTTTGGAAGGAAGAAATCCCTGCATACAACTCTATCATTGCTTAGTGAAGTACAGTAACAACCACAGAGCACTGGGAAAGGAGAATAAACTCCTGCCAGATTCCCTAATTCAGCAGGAAGCCTGTCTTGCCTTAAGTGTAAAGACAAATAGCTTGTCAAAACCTGGAATTTATGCCTAAAATCCTATTTTGGAACTTCATGAATTAGAAACTCCAGTGTTCCCTGGGAAGAAAGAGGAATGAGCCCCATCCTGAAACAGTGTTAATGCCCCCACTTTGCTCCCGCATTCACCACTGCCCTGGCTCCATCCTGTCTTCAACTTTCCCTCTTCAGCACTGTTCTGAAATACATTTACAACGGGACACTCCAATTCCATGTTCTTTCACTATGAGGCAGGAAGTGACAACAATTAAAATGACTGTGCCATGAATAATACTTAAAAGGTCTAAAAAGTTATTTCATTTTCCACTGGAAGTGATGGGTGAATTTCAAAGCAAGCGAGAAGGATATTGCGCTGCCTGCAGCCACTCCACAAACGATTGCTGCCTCCAAACCTCTCACCAAAAGTCACCATTTAATCTGTTAATCACATCTGAAAATGAATGTGTGTGTCAAAAGGAAACAAAACAACTGGCTCAATGGCATTTGGGCTAATCAAAAAACCCCTTTCAGACATCGCTGTTCGACCCTCTAATCCAATTGATGTCATTAGACACTGCTCGCATCGGGCTCTGCTTAGAGGATGGCACGACTATGAGAGGAAGTGATCTGCATTAGAACAAACAAACACACCTGGTGTGAAAGCAGTGAACTTTAAAAGCCTAGCAGAAAATCAGAGTATTATTTAGTCAATCATATACCAGAGAGCTACCCCAGAGCTCTGTGTCATTTTGATAAATTAACTTGGAAAACCAGGAGCATAATAAAGTCAAACCCAGAGCCCAGACTATGGCAATCATGCTTGAACGCCGCGTAAAAGGCTTCCCACAATACAAGTCACGCTTGCCACTGCTTAATGTTTAAGGCAATTTTGAACCTGAGCAAGGTCACTGGTTGCATAATGTGTTTTGGCTTTGCTGGTTTGCTGTGTATTTAGGTGCCCTTGGGAGGAGTGACAGTAAAAATGTCAACCGGTGGGCAATACCTGTCTCACCCACAAACACTGCTTAGGACTCCGTATCCCTGCAAGGCAGCTTGACAAAAAACAATTAAATACACACATATATATATACATACATATACATACATATATATACATATATATATATATACAAAAAAAACCCCATATAGATATAAAAAACAGGGGTATTTTTCAAGGAGAATCGTTAAGAATATAGCACTTTCCCCCCTTGAATTCCTCCATAGCCCACAAGAGATCAAGCCATGCTGCAGACAGGATGGTACTCATTTAACATGGGGAAGAAAGGAAGATTGCTGAGAAACGAGCATGTACTTGAAGTACAAATACCCGCTGTGGTGGGGAGCACCTCATTTCTCCCCAAGACCCACTGAGTTTGAAACGATTTGGGAGACCAGAGCTCCATGAGCCCCCCAGCCCTTGCTGGGGCACTACGCCCTTGTTCTGACTTCATTTCTTGGCTCAGTTCTGATGCTGCCCCTCATTTTGAGCATCAGTTGAGCCCAACTTGCCAGATGTTGCTGATGCTTGTCAACTTACAAAGTCCTTTCCATGTCTGTCTACTACTTCTGACTACTTCTATTCCAAACTCAGTAAATAAAGCACATCACTCAAAGCCTAACCACAGCCTCCATAGCCAATAGTTACTCTTTCCATCACTATTTCCCCACTCCACTGCTGGTGGGCACATTCCCATGCTCAGGGCTAGGAGCTGCAGCAGAAGTAAGTAATGCTCACCCATGGGCAAAAGCATAACCTCAGGGAGGGGAATAAAGAGCATTCCCTTTCACATAGTGAAATGTTGTCACTAAGTTTTCCAGGCATCCCAGCTAATTCAGTGCCGAAGGAAGAAAACAGCAAGTTTTTCCTACCAACATATCTAAAAGAATCTAGTATTGGACCTGCCAAGTTTTCTTCACCTAGGTAATACCTCCAGCACCAGATCAGAGTTAATCTTACATGAGCCCAGCAGCTCTCATAAGGAAAGGATGCAGCACTCTACCCATCACCCTAACAAGCAGCTGGACCTCGGACACTTCAGGCACATTCAGAACTGGAGTCTCAGTTACCTCATTTTTCCACTTGGCACAGTCAAAACCTGCTCTGTTTTATACTGCGTTAAACTTTGGGCATTGCTTCCCTGCTTCTGGAATGACAGAAAACAGAGTGGGAAAATAAGCATTGCTACTCTCTGCAGAGCACTTATAGCAGACGGCTGTTAGTAGTCATTGAGTTTTATACTCCTGATGCTCACTTCTCTTCTTCCCAAAGCCCTCAAACACTGTGCATTGCTCTGCCTTACAGAGAACCCTCATGAGAGTGCTGCCTCCCTCCACTACAGGGAGAGCACACAGGGTCTCTGGGCTGCCCTAGGTGGAAAAGACCCTTCCCAGCCTCCACATTTTAATCACTGTTGGCTTAATTTACACCAGGGTGAACCTGCTTGTTCTTTGGCCTTGAATGCTGTGCATGGCAAGCACCTTCCAGAGCTGATCCTGTGCATCGTTTCTACAGGTGGAAACATGGTCTATATCTTCCTCAGGTGGCACCTTCTCTCCATTCCCCATCACCCTCAGGCAGCAAAACAGACCCTTCCCACACATGTATAGAACATGTACCCAGCCTCCAATTTCCCTCTTCTTACACCAGAATTAATCCCAGATCACTGTGGCTGTGGGTTACCTACGAACATTTGAAGACCATTTAAAATAGTTCTATTATCTTCTTTTATAAAGATCCTGTTTTGGCCACAAGAGCCTTATGTGTAAGGAATATTAACTTGACATAAATAGGCAACCAAAGGAAAAAACAACAGGATTTCATAAAAGCAACACACGCATCCAACTGCTCCTCCACCCGCACGTCAAAGCGCCTAGGAAATGAGATAGATTGATTTATCTAGGCTTCCTGATGTTATTTGTGGCTAAAACAAACAACTACATGGGATTATTTACTTGAAAGTGCCTACCCTTGGGAGATGCCATTAGTCTCTGCATACAGGGGGTGCTTTGCCCAGTTCTGATTTTCACAGCTACTCCTGGTCACAACTGGGGCCCTTTCAGTATCTGATGCAGCATGACCACATCCAGCGGCTTCTTGCATTTTGATTTAGCTTTGCTAAATGCACGAGTCAGAAGGGGGAGGAAAAGTGAAATTAATCTGCCCAGAGCCACAGAAATCCTCTTCTTGCACACTTTTACAACAAAACAACCTCCATACTTGGGTTTCTGTTTCCCTGCCCTTCAGCTGGGCTTTGGTAGACAAATGCCTCTTCCCTGTGAATCGGCATCTGTGCTGGCCAAATCAATAGCGGTCTGTGTGCAGACAGAGCCTGTGTCAGTCCAAACAGAGCCAGCAGTGGTGGTTCTCTGCTGCACTGCAATCAGGACTGGTTTCTGCTCACTACTGAACCCTGACTAGGTTAAAAGAAACCATGGTTAAGTGGGGAGAAGGGTGGAAGGCGCTACACAAATATATGCATTGCCCTGAGCATCCTCATGCTGTGGCAAGGGATGCTTGTCTCCCCTCCCCGGGAGATCAGAGCTGGAGGCCAGTCTGTTGTTCCAGGTTTTATCTCCATTAGAGAAGACTGGTTTGCAAAGGGCCTTGGATAGCATCATCAGCAAGCTATGTCTAATACCACAGATCTGAATCCGTGCTTGTATTTAAGACAGGTTAGTGCTACATGGCATAGCACAATAAGCTTATTGTTCTTGCTAGTGAGCAGGGACCACATCTTAATTTTGCTCCCGATGAAACGACGAAAGGGCTGTTTCCATAGGAAGTCACAAGAATTAATTAACCAGAACACAGGGACCCTCATATCCTGCTTTCAAGCACGGATTTCACTTTGAACTCAAGGACGTCCTGATTCCCATACCTCGAGCACCACATCTCAAAGAAACAACCCTATTTTGGGTTTGCATGCAGAGACAGAGGCTGTGATGCTCGGCATGCATACTGCTGTGCGTGAACTCACCCACTGAAGTCATGTTTATTTATTAACATGCATCCCTTCCCAGAGCACACTTGCTCAAGGTTTTCCAGCTACTCGTTGTACTTAATGTGTCTTATCTTTGCTACCTGCCTGGTGGATTAGGCACCAACTTTTCAGTTCCACAGAAGCCAAGTAACCATGACTACACTTCAAACCAGGTCCGCAGCTTCCAGACCTTTCCACCAAGCTTGAAAAGCTGCTCTGGTTTCCATTGCATTGCACTGGACCTCTCAAGTGCAATTCATTTACAGAAATGACCCTGATTTCACCTAACAATAGTTTTTAGAGACAATTCTAAGGCACTGGAGCTTTGGGACACGAGGACATCCCAGCCCATCTCCCTGGGAAAGCAGAAGGACTAAACACAGCTCTCAGCTTTGCTTTCAGAGATCACATCCCCTTACATGATAACTACTGCCCCAAGGCTCCTCTGTGTTGGACATGATGAACAGAGTGTCAGGAACAGCCAGACTACCTCAGTGGCAAGCAGAACCTCTTGGGGCTCCCAAAACCAGAGGGGAAGCCTTCGAGAGCTCTATAGGCAAAACATATTCATGCAATGGAATCCAGAATGAGATGGAGATAATTTCTGCTTGTTCCAAGTAACATAACAGGCTGGGTGCTGTGCTGCTGGAACTACCCACAAAATAAGGTGTAAGACTTAGGTTTTTAAGGCTGGCTTGGCTTAAGCATGATTTATGCTACTGAATAGGAAAATACTACTATTAATAGGCTTTACTGAATCCCAGCAGCACTATTCGCCCATAGATTAGGGGTATTGAACAGTTCACAGCTCTAAACCTCTTTAAAGGCAGCAAGATCCTTGTATTTGCGCAACAGCTTTAAAAAGCCAACATTTGTTTGAGCTTACAAACATACTTAAGTCTGTTCTTCAAACAGCAGCTGATGAAAACAGCACTTCTCAATTAAACTAGCATATATTAACATCCATTAATTTCCTCTCACCCTTTTGTTTTAGCCTCGGGGTGACAAACAGGCCACACAGACATCAGCCAGCTCCTGATGCCATGGCCACAGAGGAAGCCAGGAGGTCCACGCAAGCACCTGTCTTCTGCTGGTGTCATAAACACATGTGTTTTGAAGTAAAGTTCAACCAGGATGGAGATGATTCCTTGTGCCCCTGACAGTGGGATGCTGTGTGTCTTAGCTCAGGATAGGACAAAGCTTTGGAAAAGCTGCTTCAGGTTCAGACTGCATTCACACCATGGTTCTGATTCTGCGGCCACATCATCTCCAGCAGCAGGGCAAAGCAAGTACCCATGGCTGCAGCTCATTGCTCTTCCTCCACAACACAACCCCTCTTCCAGCTGGTAACCCATGTCTCTTCTGCAGCAGTTCAGTCGGCATTTGCTTCTGTGGGGACAACAGCACTTCCTCCAGCAAGACATCCAATCCGTGCTGTAACTGCACACACCATTTCTTTTACATTCAGAACAGACACAAGCAAAACCAAAGCACAGACAGAAATACATTTGTATTTTGGCAGCAACACCTTGGAACAATCAAAATGACTTTTCCATAGCACAGTCTGAATCTACAGCACAAAGAGGTAAGTGTTCCCATACTCAGGTGGGCTGCCTGCTTGGTGGATGCTGTGCCATAGGGTACCACCCCAAGCCACTCATTTTGACTCCTCAAGGCAGCAAAGGCAAGCTCAGACTAACCTGTGATGCCCTGAAATCCAGAAATCTGGTCAATACACCTGGAAACCCACAAGCAGCACAAAAAGAAGTGATAAGACATTCCTGGTAGGTGATGAGGTGCTACAGCAAAAGCTCTTCCCATACACACAACTTACCCATTTCTACTCCATCAGCTCATGGAAACATGACCAAGCCAGGAAGCATGACGGAAAACCAAACAAAACTCCAGCCTGCAATGTGCTTTTAGATCATGACTCACGCACTAACACGCAAAGGTGAAGTTTCCCCTTTCCTCTTTACAGTGAAGGGTTTCAAATCCAGCTCCAGCTTTGCTGGAGTTCACTGCTGTTTGTAGAACAAAGATGCTGCAGTGTGCAGTGCCAGAAACACTTCCACAACAGCAAGTGACTGAAAGGAAAAGGTGTTTCAGGAGCAAAAGGGAATAACATGTTTACTGTATAATGACACGGTGTATATGCTGAAGAGGAAAAGAGAACTGAAGAGCTGTTTCTTTTCTTTACTCTTAAGTCAGAAAGGATGGAAACCCTCTCTCTATCAAAATAAGGAGCTTTGCTTGCCAGACAGCACCAAAAACTGCAGTCACTGAAAAAAGTACACTTGTAGATGACCAGAATATATCTTGTCCTGAGGGAAAAGAGAGTGCCAGAGAGTTTTAAGGTCTTGTTGAGAGTCAGGAGAGCATCTTCTCCCTTTCCTTTAAACTACCAGGAGAACTGTAAAACTGATGGATAGCACCATCTACAAAACCGAAGGCTTCCAGCCATCAGGAGTACTGCAATGTAAACTTAAATATTTGATTCCTAGAAGCAGCCATATAACAAGATAAGGGAACATACCTACGAGTGCCAAGTCATCTCATAACCACATCATTTACAATTCTGCCCCCAAGCTCCTCTATTTCAATACAGAACACAGAAAGCTCATCTCCATGTGGCTTTCGCTTTAGAACTTCAACAAAAACATGCCAGAGCCAAATGAATGCATTTTATACCCACTCGGCATGTTATTTCCTACCTCATATTGCAGAGCTTCTTTTGATTTCCCCAGTGGAGGTGCTACCCCTCTGTAACAGCCTAACCAAGGAGGCTGCTGGCCTATGGCCACAAAACCTCCTTCACAATTAGACCAATAAAGAGGGAAGATTTTGGCCAACCGGCATAACTGCTCCCCATAGAAATTGGGAAACCCAAGTTATTAATGTTAATAAAGCAGCAACACGAAATGAGGGGGAGCATTGCCTTGTTCCCAATTAAGCCAATAGCCCTTTTATCACTGCCCATGATGGGGTAAGGACGTGGGTCATTGTAATGATATTCTTTCTTCCTTTTTTGAAGTTTGGGCTGCAATATATTCATTTACTGTTCGTCTGACAGGACATTCTGGCTGCAATTTATTTAATGAGGAGAATTAGAGGAAGAAACAAATGAGGCAGGACAGCAACAGAAAATTCATGGTGGGTTGAAAAGAGAAGAGGAAGGCAGAGATGTGATTACCTCCCTACGTGCCTCTAATAAGAACTGCAAACCTGAGCTAAAAGACAGACTTCATGAAACTGGAAGATGGAGCTGTAAGATGGGAATCAGTCTGCTTACCCCAAACAAAATCAGGTCAGGTGGATTTATTATAGAGGCTTTCTTAGGATCTCGGGAAGTAGCAATGAGCAGAGAGGACAACAAGCAGTAAAAGGCTGCCTGGAGTGAATAGACAGCATGCAAGGAGATGCCCTCTAACACTGTTATACTGTGTTGGATGGAAATATCCTGGTGCAGGAAAGGCAGAGACAACCAGAGCCACTCCTTTTGCCCCACTGGACATACGGCATGTCCTGGGGTGCACGTACACCATCCACATCCATGCACTTTCCCTCGTGCCTGTGTTAAGTAATGGACTTCAGGCAATGCCAAGGGACCTGGAAAATGAAGCAGCAGCCCTGACCCAACACTCACAGCACATATGCTTGGGGAATGTTAATGCAGACTGCATCCAACCCAGTTCTGTAGGCTAAATGCTTGTGAGCAACCAGAGAGCCTTAACATGGATTCAGAGCACATCACCTACTAGTTTTTCATAGAACCATAGAATAGTTAGGGTTGGAAAGGACCTTAAGATCATCCAGCTCCAACCCCCTGCCATGGGCAGAGACACCTCACACTAAACCATATCACCCAAGGCTTCATCCAATCTGGCCTTGAACACCACCAGGGATGGAGCATTCACAGCTTCCCTGGGCAACCCATTCCAGTGCCTCAGTGTTCCAGTTTCAGCCCAAAGAAGTTGAGCACAGGCATCCTCAGGCAGCTCCACAGCATGCACCCAAGCACAGTAAGTGGGGACAGCGAGGAAATGCACTTAAAAACACAATCCAGATGTGACCAGGAATAGTAACATGAAAAAACATTTCCCTAGGAAAAAAAACATGCACATATTCCAAGGAGACATAACTGATGGGTGCTGCCCGAGGCTGACCTGTCCCAAAACAGAATGCAGCCACTTCAAATTGGCTGTCATCTTTAATTACAATGAAGAATGCCCTATCCACAGCCATGTAAACAGGGCCAGCCTGGGCAGACGATGGCATGGCTCAACTACCATAGTAGCCATTCAACAGACGATGTGATGTCTGTGCAAGCAATCACAGTAATTTACCAGCTTGACACTGCAGTGGTGAGCTCTTTGCATTTAGGAGTCTGTTATAGGCCAAAATGTGTTCCTTTATACTGCAGCATTGGTCTGTAGTTACAGTAACAGAGTCAGAGCCTCTGCACCAACTCCTTTCACCCTCAGACAACACGCACGGCTCTGTTGCAGAAGAAATGGATGTGCTCTGCAGCGCTTTGATTTATTCAGGTAATATCAATTCAGGCTGATTGCAGCCTACTGAAATGGCAAGTACCAGACCCACACTGAAATTTAACTATCTATTGTGACACAGTGATAAATTCAGAGTGGCCCCAGGACCACTGTTTGTCTCTATATGTCACTTCACAGCAAGGCTCTACACCACCCAACACCCCCGGCAGTCCTTCAATTGCTGCCGTGTCACCTTTTCCCAAACTTAGCCTTTTGAAGAGCACTGGAAAATCCTATGGGAATGAGGGAAAGTGTTACTTACACTGCCAGGACAGGGACAGCCATCACTGCTGGCTTCCCTCCCTGTTAGGCATCCACCTTGCCTGCAACACTAAACCATCTCCATTGTTTTCCTATAACTCACACAAAGTAACTAAACCAAAGGAAAAAAGATCATCTAATGCTACAAAACCAGTACCTACAATAAGTCTACATGCTTGCAAGGCTGCTCACTGAGTAAAATGGGGCTTGTGTAGCACCAGGGGCTCAAGGATGTGTAAAGTGCTGCTTCGTCCCCTCCCAGCAGCACCAGGCTGGTGATTCCCACATATGCCATCCCACAGGCTTAGAGTGCACCTCACAGAGCAATCAGAACACACCACAAACAAGTGCTCTCTATTGTAAGGGTAGATAACCTCATTGAAAAACCTTAGGGTTTTTCACACAAACCTTACACCTCACATCTCCTGCATGTGTTTTCACATATGCTACTGTTCTACATGCTTAAGCAGCAAATAAATCGGTTCCTCTCACAAAGGTTTCAATATGGCAAATACCAATAGTGAATTTACTCAGTATGTGGCCTGCACAGTCAATGAGCTGTAAGAAAAGCTTAGATTTCATAGAATCCCAGCCTGGTTTGCGTTGGAAGGGACCTTAAAGCTCCTCCAATTCCAACCCCTGCCACAGGCAGGGACACCTTCCACTGGAGCAGCTGCTCCAAGCCCCTGTGTCCAACCTGGCCTTGAACACTGCCAGGGATGGGGCAGCCACAGCTTCTCTGGGCACCCTGTGCCAGCGCCTCAGCACCCTCACAGGGAAGAGCTTCTGCCTGTTCTGGCAGGTTCAAGCGATTCCCCTTGGCCTGTCCCTACAGGCTCTTGTTCCAAGCCCCTCTCCAGGTTTCCTGCAGCCCCTTTAGGCACTGGAGCTGCTCTCAGGTCTCCCCTTCAGGAGCCTTCTCTTGTCCAGGCTGCCCCAGCCCAGCTCTCTCAGCCTGGCTCAGATTTGCTCCTCATGGGAACCGGTACTACACAGCAGTGAGACACACGGTACCCAGGAACACAAGGATGCTCTCTGGCAGTGTGGTTTTTGTGTTAGTAAGGTGAACACCAATACCTTTACTTGCTCCTGCCCTGCTCTGCCTGTTGCTCCTGCATCAATCAGTCTGCGCAGCTCTTACATGTACAAAACCACAAATGCATAGGAGGAAAATGAAAGACCTTATGAATTTCTCCATCTCACACTAACTCAGGATCAGTGGACAAGACTCAACATTCTCTACAAAACATTTTGGGTGATAGTAGGATGCTTGGGTTTTTTTTGGTGTGAGTCATTTTGCTTTTCATACTAGAAGTTCACAGTAGAGTTTTGCTATAAAGATTTCTGTGTGTTGTACTGCACTGCTGTTGTGGGGAGCCTATACATCAGTGCAATACCCGTGGACCAGCAGATCCCTATGTGCAACCAGACCCACAAAAATTACAGCAACATAAAATAGAGAAAGTAAAGAAACAGAATACCTTAGGTTGCACTGAAACTATTTGGCAGTAGGGCATTTGATGCAAAAGATCTTCCTTAGAGCAGAATATATGAAGTGCTTGTGTAGTAATGTATAAAAGATAAGGGTAGTTAAGTTATTGCCTGGTTTCCACAAACCAGAGTGTTCATAATGGCACTACCACCTCACCCAAACTGCCCCCACCATGGTTTTTCACTAAGAGGTCTGTAAGAAGTCACCACAGATCCTTTTGCAGATGTTCCTTACTTACTGTACAGGAACAGGACCAACCCACATTCACACTTCTATCTGCTGTTAGTTGGTTGCAGTGGGTAAAGAAAACAGATAAGCAATTCCCCTCATGTTGCACCTCCACGTGTCAGCCTCTCCATGCTCTACCTCTCCACACCAATGTGATGAATGGTCCTTCAGCAGCAAGGGCTGCCTCTTCTGGGAACACGAGGAGATGTGCTGATGCCAGAACAAAGTAAGTTACTGCTGGGTTTAATTCCTACTGGGTACAACACTAGAGACAACAAGGATCGCACAGGCAGTGCAAGGCAAACAGATGTAGGGTTTATTATCTCAGCAGAGGGTTTCCAAACCATGCCTGAAAAATTATCCATGGGATCATCTGCCCCAACAGGATCTCCAGGTCTGTTGTTCTGCCAAAATAGTCCAGGTCTGCAATGGAGCAAGAAGATGATGCCCCAAAAACATCCTGGAAAAGTATGGATTCACCCTTGGAGATGAAAAAAATGCACCTTTAGCAATGCCAGAAAGTAACCACCACTGAGTACATCTTCAAAATGAACACTCAGATAAGTTACAGAAGAAAAAGAACCCCATTGTAATGAGGTAAACCTCAGACAGCAACACCCAGGACACATCAGGGCCAGGATATTCATACAGCCGAGCCCTGGGGATGAAACCCTACAGAAGCATCCTCCTGAAGCTACGCTGGCTTTGTTATGGAGCTAAGGGGGCACCTTCTTCCTATGGCATTAGACAATAGCAGTGCTTGAGCTATGCCCATGGGAAAAAGACACCTTCAGGAGATGATAGCTCAAGGTTACCACTACCTCCACCCTGGTCCTTTGCTGGAAGGGTTGGGAAAGCCCTTCCACAGCTTCCCCATCAGACTACTCAAACATTGTGGCTTGCAAAGAGCAGGTGAGCTGAGCCTGCTCTCAGCTACTCCTGTGAGCAGTTTGTCTCTAACTAAATACAACAACTTTGCACATGTCTGTTGACAGTTGGCTTTCCACTCTCCAAACTTATTCCAACAGTAAAAGGAAAAAGCCAATCACTTAGGAAGAAAAATGCCTTTTACACAGTCATTTAGGGAGAAAAAACAACCTCTGAGCAACACAGCTACAAGCCCCACAAGACAGCACCCTACTGGTTTTGAGGGACTACCTGGGTCTATTGCTATTATCACAGCCCCACCACCAGCTACCTCCACCACCACCATCTGCTTCTGGCAGCAAACAGCCTCTGGGCATCACAGAATAACAGACTGGTTTGGGTTGGAAGGGACCTTCAAGCTCATCCAGTTCCAACCCCCTGCCATAGGCAGGGACACCTCGCACCAGACCATGTCACTCTGTCCATCCTAGCCTTGAACACTGCCAGGGATGGAGCATTTACCATTATCATGTAGCTCCAGGCTCTGGTGCAGAGGCATCTCTCATCTCCCTCTTGCACCCTGCTCTCTTGTTTCCCTCCCCAGCTTTCCTTCGCTCTTTCCTTCTTCCTCCCCTCCACCACCTAATGTATTTCCCTCACCCCAAACCAACTTTCTGCTCATTAGGAGGCTGGGATTTGGTCCCTGTTATGCTGTATTTACTTTAATTATATTATTTAGCAACCAGATGTCTTTGTAAGCTGTGAATTCTTCCATGCCGAATACATTCCTTGATAATCAAGGGAGAAAAAGTTGCAACTCCAGCTGTGACTCAAGGCACTTAATTTGTTTCCATTGGTAGGTGCTTATTAAACACCTCCTCACTAAAGAAACCTCGGAAGAAACATATCAGTACATTTATTTTCATTGCTTATGGGGGTGTCTCTGCAAAAACAGGATTTGGATGTCAACAACAGCCTAAGATTCCAGTGCTGCACCAACAGGATGCCGTGGCCAATGATGCTAACAGAGAGCAGCTAAATGTAATCAAACATTGCAACTGAATACTGAAGCCAACTGAATATTGATCACGTTTAAGCTTCTTGAGGATATTGTAATATCATTCCTGAGCTCCTGGAGAGAACCCACTGCCAGGGAGGCGATGCGTGGCAGTGATTATCCACATGACAAGCACATAGTGGGTTCAGACAGATGACTGCTTGCTTATCCCCTCCTCATAGGGGCAAGAGGCTGCTAAGCACAGCAGGGAGAAGAGCCCCTCTTCTGCTAAGTGCTAATTTGGGTAATGGATACAGACCTTGGAGGCTACAGAAGCCGATTCCACCTGATGCACTCTGTGGCTTCACACAGGATGACTTTTTGGATGCTCCCATTCCATTACTGCTTTCAGAACCAATAGTCTTATTTTTATCCAGAGGTCAGACCCCAATGGCCATAGTTCAGTTTCTTTAATAGCTATTCCATGCTTCCAGGGTTAAAAAATGAAGCTAAGTCCTAGGAAAATGACGCTAAGTCCTAGGATCCAGCCTCAGACAGGGCCAAGAGCAGCACCTCCCATCTCCTGCCCAGAACCCTGCACCAAGCACTGCTGGTACTGTATGGTTCTGAGCAGGGATCTGCCCATGCCATGGGCAGATGAAGGGATCAATGAGACATCCTCATGGACCACAACACAGCTGCAGATGGGGCAATGCTGAGGCCATCCTTGCTCTCCTGCAGAAACAGGCAATGCAGGACCATAAGAGATAATTAGACTTGGAATAAGCTGGAAAGAGAGAAGGAAACCGACTTAAGAGATGGCAAAAGGAAAAGACACTTCCCCCTCATTTCATAAATCAACACGCAGGGGGTTTATGTTGATTCAATTACATCACGTAATGATGCACTTTGATTTCAGCACAGAAGGGGAAAAGAAATAGGACCTACAACTGTCAGGCAATTCTCTCCCCTACCTGGAGGACTTTACAAGCAAGGTACCTGCACCCAGCAGCGAGGATGTGCTAACAAGCCAAAGAAATAATACACACCAAACTGCTGAACGTGGGTTTCCTGTTGGCTAGCACAATCCTGTTCCACACTTCCCAGCAATTCCACCAAGAGCAGAGGGCCGGAAAGCATTGCTTTAATTATCACCATCAGTCTCCCAGACAAGGCACTTAGGAGCTTTAGCTGCTGTAAACACTCCCTTGATAGGGGATAAAGAATCTGCTGAAAGAGGGTTTTCCATGAGGAAACCTCAGGGGTGTAAGGGTTGGCCTGAGGAACATGCAGCTCCAGAAACAGAGTGAGGGCATGTGGAAAACCTCAGCTGCCTTCACCCTCTTGTGCTGCCTCTGATGCTGTGAAGGTTCCAATCCTGCTCTAAACCAGGCACACGTTTGGAGCAGGCACCATCATTCATCCCTCTGTGTTTCTCAGAATCCTTCTTGGTCCCCAGCGGCTCATGGTGAGGGACCCCTGTGCCACCGGTTATTTCTCTGCATCTCATAGCCCTCTATGGATTTCTCGTCTATGAATGTGCTCCTCGCTGTATTTCAAAACATGTCATCGATTTGAGTGGTGTTTAAATGAACTCGGGAGCTCCGGCTTAAAGCTGTCACCGCCATAAAGAAGTGATTGATACCAGCGATGAGTTGTGCCTCCTCCTGTTAGAGATTAATTTGGCCATTCACTGCAGACAGACAAGGCAGCTTTCCTTGGTGTCTTCCCATGTTCAGGGACAATTCCCATCTCTGGCAAAAGCACTGCAGCAGAACCCAACCTCCTCCAGCTCTTCATCCCAGCAAAGCTATGGGGATATGGCTTTCCCAGGGTGAGATGGGGAGGTGGGAAAGGAGCCCTATTCCCTGCATGTGCTCCACTGAAAAGCCTTTGTCTCGGAGGGACCTACATGGGTACATCCATGCACCTCAATACGTGGCTGATACAAACAAACATCCCATTACAAGACAGGCAACGATGAGCCCCACTTTGTCCATACTCCTGAATCCCACCTTCATCTGTTTCAGTACAACTCAAGGACCATAGCGCAAAACTCACCAGGTTTCTTCAGAAAGCCATTGGTAAATCTCTTCTTCTCTGCCCACTTCCCTTGTTATTCACCTTTGCTTGAATAACTTCAAGATATTCACTTCCCCAGTTAAAGAGTTAAGCAAGAGAAATAGTCACACATCAGCACTAGGGACGTTTGACAACCTGTAACCACAGTCCACAGCCTGCCAGCTTCTATGTATGTGCCAACCATGAGCAGCTTTTCACTGGGTGAACACCACAATGCTTCAGAGCCTCTAAATCTTGTCCATCTACAGACTGTACTGCTGTGGTCTTGGTACTGGTGAATCCTGCCCTGAAGCCACGTGAGCACATGTGCATTTTCACCCCTCCTGCAGCACAGCAGCACCTATCTGCATGCCCGTATAGCATGTGTCATAAAACCAGCTATAACAGCTTTACTCTGAAGGCAAGCAGGTGAAGATGAATGCTGATAAACAGAAAGAGGGGAGCAGAAACAGGGATTCCCAGCTCTTGCTGCTGCTAAACTTCCCAGTGACCTGTTCTTAATGAGGAGAGCATCATGCAAAGAGCTTGACTTTAAAACAGTTAAACCAGACTCTAAAGCAAAGGAGTCAAAACACCACCGAGCATCCTGAAAGGGGGCTAAGACATCAGCACCTGAGCTGGAGCTGCCACAGCAGTCCCCCAAAGGCATCCCCAGCACTGCTGCCTCTGCTGCACACTGTTCCCAGGTACAGTGTGTTGTGCCAAAGATGCTCCTTCCCAGGTGTTTGCAAGCAGAGCTCCTACTTTTATCCATTTTACCCACTAAAAACAACAGTATGCATTTCTGCCTCGTGCCTCTGTCACCTCCTGTTATTAAAGCAGCCTCGATCAGCATCCTCACAGGCTGCTTTTGTGGAGTGGGTTAAAAAAGACACTGCAGAGAGGAACTAAAAAGGCTGATGAACAAATTCACATTCTCCCTTGAGATTTCTATGGTTTTCACTTTAAAAAACAGAAGAAAATAAAAGAACCAACAAAATCCTTTTTCTTCTCTTCCTGCAAAGCCAGCTGCATCAGCACCTCCAGCACCACTGCATCACCCCCATTTACTACAGCAAAATTATGCTGTAGCCATTTAACATAGGGACAGAAACAGTGTATGGCTTCTTCCAGGGTGGAAATGGTGCCAAGACCACAAAGACAAGGCTGGGAGCAGACCATGCAACCAGGACACATCAGTCCAGAACGGCATGGAGAGGCCAGAACTCCTGGGACAGTTGCTGTGTTGAAGTGTTGCTATAGTTGCTATAGCTGAAGTGTTCAAAGCCAGGTTGGACACAGGGGCTTGGAGCACCCTGCTCTAGTGGAAGGTGTCCCTGCCTGTGGCAGGGGGGTGGGAATTGATGGGCTTGAGATCCTTCCCAAGCCATGCTATGATTCTATGCCCCGCTGCTCCAGGGGCAGTTTTATGGGCACAGGTTGCTCCATAAAGCCACCAGGACAAACATGCTGAAGCCCATCCTCCTGCCCACAGCTCTGTCCCAGGCACCAGCACGCTGCCAGGCACACAGCACTGCCATAAACCTTCAAGCAAAGCAATTATCTACCTCTGATGTAAAACACCTTCCCTCCTTCCTCCCCTTGCTGTGATAATTTGCTGCCGCACCATCAAACCAAAGTGTCCCAGGATTTTATAGGGAAGCATAAAACTTTATGAGTGGGGGGGAAAAAACCCAACAAACCACCTTGGTAGCACAGAGAGACACCTCCAGTTCAACAAGACCACTCGAACGTTTCCATGCTTCTCCATCACACCGCATCACCTCTCTTCCTTATTGAAATGCCCCCACCATTTCATGCTCTAAGGACTATGACAAGGTGGAGAGCTCATCCCTTTCACAAGCACCTTGATGCTCCATCTGGGTAGAGCAAGGCTGGAAGTGTGTCTTGCAGGAGTAATTTAATCGCTTTTGTAAAGGTTAGGACAAAATTAAGATCAAGCTTTCATGTTCTCGCCACTTCCTTTCTTTCCTCTTTTAAAGGGATTTGGAAGGAATTATTGCTGCCATAAAGGAAAGGACAAATACCTGTCAGTAATAGAAAACAAATTTATACTCCTGCTGTGACAAATGGGCCGTGCCACACTGCGGCCCTTGGTGGAGGGGAAGCCCCATCCTGGCCCTGCTTAATAGCGACTTCACATCCTCTCCTGCCAGGCCAAGTTTCCACCTGGAGATTTGATATTTGCCTTCATGGCCGGTTCTTAATCAAATAGGGCACTTTTAGACTGAAATTATAGCGGCTGTGTTACGGATGTGAGCCATCTTGCTTCAAGGGCATAAGCCAACCATTCAAGAACGGACATTAGAAAGAAACTTTCCTTGCGAGCAAGTTATTACATCCCAACAGTGCCACTCACGTTTCTGCTCGGAGCACGACACTGCAGTGTCCATCTTTTCCCATGCACCTACATCCTCTGCATCCTACCTGGCACAGGGGACTTGATCTTTCTACAGAGTCCTTTCCTGTGGAGGACATACCTGCAAGCCCCAAGCACCTGACCCCCCGCAGAAAAGCAAATGGGGGTCACAACAAGGACCAGGGTAGAGGACAAGAGTGTTCATATTTAGCAGCTCAGACCTCCCTGCCCAAAGAAGCAGGGGTTCTCCAGCCATGATCACATACTGAGGAAGCCCCAAGAGCTTTGACATTGCCTTCAGACACATCATGATAAAGCTCCATGCTGGTTTCTGGCCCGAGAGGCATCTGATTTCTATTCTCAGGGACATGCTGTGATGTGGGAGGGCTCCCCTCCTTGGAAACCACCACTTTAACCACATGCCGCCATGGCTCTTCCTTGCTAAAGCCATTTTTCTGGCTTGTGAAACCTACCAAAACTTGCCAGCAGTGGCTGCCCACCAGTCTGTGCGCCCATCACAGGTCAGATGTGCTGCTCAGCACCAACATTTGCTGTTTGTAGGGAAGATCTGCTGAGATCAGAGGAAGGAGAGTCCCCTTCCACAGCGCTAACTTCATCCAAGCTACCTTTAAACCTGCACACTATGGCAGGCTCCATACAAATAACACCCCTTACATGCACAGGTAAAGCAAGTGGTTCAGCTGAGAAGGCAGGGATTGAGCTACAAGTTACGGGCCACTGTTTTTAGTGGTATTTCTAGGTAGTTACTTCCAAATTACCCATTATCCCAAGTTGTTGTGGTGTTCTTCTCCCAGCTTGAGGGTAATTCAAGAGTAACCTGATTCCATACGCTTCCCATCAGCAGCAACAGTAGTGAAGGAAAGGAAAGGTTTTCCTTGTTATTGCCTAGCGCTCAGCTTCCTGATTTGATTTTCTCACGCGTTTACTACAGCTTGTTAAGTAGCAATATAATACAGAACGGCAAGTACAAAGCCCAGTTTTACAGCGATTAAATCATCTCTAAAGCAACACGCAATAAAAGAGTCAGAAAGAAAATCTGATCCTGCTGGAAATCCATTCCTTTTAACCAGGACAGCTTGCGAGAAAGGGCACTGAATACATCAGCTGAGGCACTACATAAAATAACTGGGTCTGGGGGAAGAGGCTGCTTAAGTGTTATGCTCCAAACATTATTATTGCAAACCTAAGTGTTTGCAGAGCTTACAGTCAGGTGTGTGTGTTGCCAGTGATGAACCAGCGAGTTTTGTGTCTCCAACAGCAGGTGTATGTAACACAGACACACTGTACAGAACATACAGTAATTAAAGCAACAGCAAACCCAAATCCAAGGATAATGCCTCCCAGCAGCTATTGCCATGAAGACAGATGCAACGCGCACAGAAAACAACCTCTTGGTGCCTGCACACAGAGCACAGCCCATGGTGGGAAGCAGAGGGGCAGATTCCCTTCTCCGACGCTTTCCATCTGCAAATAGGGTAAGAACACTGGTATTTCCTCTTCCTGGTGAAGCTCCTGGAGATCCACACATCAGGAAGCACAAGCAAGGCACCTGCAGGGCTACTGATACTCTTTCCTCCACCCACATCATTGTTTTTAATTAACAATGGTTGGAGTATCTACATTATAAATGTGAGCATGAGGGATAATGGCATTATTTGCATGAAAATGCTGCTTTCTAAAGGTTCTAAAGTAGACTAGAGCTAGGCAAGTACATGCTTCATGTGCATTGAGTTCTTCAACCTTGCAAAATTCACACTCTTACAACCCATCTCTTGTATTCCCTTTCATTTTATGAAGAGTTTACTATACTGTTTGGTTATAAATACAGCCTACACACCACTGGTAGACAGCACTTCAAATTACAGAGGTTAATCTGTGTACACACCCCCCTTGAGACAGACAGAGAGCCACTTCCATACCACGGAATCACAGAATAGAAAGAGCACCTGATCAGCAATAGATGTGTAGGGAAACTATTTTGACTGGCCAGATTATGTGTGCTTATGTCTATACATAGATAAATGCATACACACACACATGTATACATGTTTAGGCACATAGATACTGAATTGTCGCGTTAATTTTAGGGATGTTAAAAACAAGGAAAACATAAGGATGCAGACTTGGAAAATCATAGATGACACAGGAAAAGCTGACAGGAAAGGGATGCCATTCTTCCTTATGTTTTGCATGAAACTGCCAGTTCTGCAATCCCTCATGTGCCTTCAGCAAGGGGAGAAGCTACAAAATGGGAAGGAGGAAAAGGCATCCCAGTACAAACCTTAGCAAACAGAGCAAGAAAAACCATCTAAACAAAATAGAATAGCAGGATGGTTAGGGAAGCAATGAAAAATTGCCATGTTCCCAGGCCTTCCTACAGCTGCTCTTCTTTCTGGAATTGCTCTAGAAAACAAATAGCATCTTTTCATAACATTAGCATTGCTTTTATAACATCCCATCCTATCTTGGTCTTCTGGAATGCAACACCTTTCCCAAGGCACTCCAGGACATTAACAACCTAGAAGCTAGAGTGCCAACACGCAGGAAGGCATTCCTCCAAAGGGATTAGAAGTTAACCTGCTGGACACAACCATAGGCTTTCCTGTTTCCATTCAACACATGGAAAACTGTAACAGTAACAGCAAAATGATCACTTCTTTAGTAAAACATAATATAGATACCTGTGTGTGCCCCTAAGTACACACAGTCCAGGGTAGCCCATATGCCAGTGACTCCCTGTCTAGTGATGGAGTGAGCACAGTGGCCCTCAGCATCCCTCCACAAGGACCAGGCAGGGATGCTCCCCTGCTTGGTGGGGATGGAGAGGGTACCGAGCCTGTGGCTCAGACCTGCCTTCAACAAGTTGTCATTAGCACCCTACTCCTGTTTTCCTCTGTTTTCTGTCTATCTGGGTCATTAGCTTAAGAAAAACTGCAGGGAGGATAGGAAAAAGGCTTATAAGAAAAATAAACACATCTCTGTTTGTTCTGAAAATGGAAACTATAGGATTAAAAGTATCTGTATGAAAACTAATATCACAGATGAGCTGGAAGCTGTTTTGTTTTTTAAATCAAGGCAGTGAAGATCCAAAGGTATGCTCTGTGCCCTGTTAATCCACCAGCTATTTGAATATCCTAATCCTTTACTTTGTTCACTACCTTTCTTTTATTTTCCTACCCTGACTACTTTGCTGTGTCTTCATACGCAGCAATCTTTACCTGTAGCACAGATTTCCTTCCCCATTGTTAGAAATACTTTACAACTTCATGCTGCTCCCGATTAGCTGCAAAGATGCTTCTAGGCCTAAAATCTGGATAACTGCAGAAGACCAAAGTGAATGAGCAAACACTGCCCTGTATTATAGAAACAGACTCATCCTCAGACATCCTGAAATCCAGCAGTGCCTGGGAGCCTATGGCAAACTTCCTTGAGCCACAATCACAATTTGACTGGCATAGTGTTATCTACAAGGGCATTAAGCTCTGTTACTGATCCAGGGGAAGGAAATAAGAGTCACAGGTTCAAAGGTAGTAGGCTATGAAGTCGTTATTGCAATTTGGTGATCCTGCCTTCTTCCCCTCTCCTTGTTATTTTGGTTATTCCCCCTTCAGACATGTCACAGTGAGATGCTAACAGGCTGCCAAATAAACCCTTTGGAGAACATAAGGACGTTACACGCTTCATGATTCCTAAAGAGAACATCTAGTACTGTATTAAGGATTTTACATAGTTCCATTTAACTCTTGGGTACTAGCATTAGGGCTCCCATGAACGACTCCCTGCAAAGCTGTGCCCTCTGCTTGCTTTCTGCACCCTCCACTCATTCTCTGCTTCTCCTTCCATGCCTGGGGTGGCTGCAGCAGCACAAAGGCCAAGAGCAGCCTGGGATGCCCACAGTGGTCAGGCTGCCTGACCCTCCAAGGATGCTCAGATTCCTGCCTCAACAGCAGCACGTTGCTTTGGGAGCAGTGCATGTAAATGCCACAGGAAAAAAAAGCCCTTTCCCATCTCAGAAACGATGCTTTTCAACTGCTTCTATTACATTTAATAAACTACACTTGTCCAAAATGGCAGAGTATTTAAGAGAAAATGACACTAATTTATGCAGAAGTAAATGATGTAATTGCAATATTCATTTCCACCTCAAGTCAATTTTCAAGGTGGTAACAAACCAATATGGCTTGAATGGGAAACATCTGGCAGGCAAATCCAAGGAGAGAGGCTCAGAAAACACCATGTCTACAAAGATACTGCTGTAGTACTGCTGCAGAGCAGAAGGCACACACCATCACCACCCTCTGCATAGGCTGTCCGGAAAAGAAGGCTTGCTTTCCCGACCCAAATAAAACCCAAGGAGGAGAGAAACTCAGAGTGCTGCTGATGTGGCACCCCAAACAAGAGTGATGCTTGACTTGGGCGGCAGGAGAAACCATCTCCCCACAAGCTATTTTGCATCGTGTCACATTAACCACCACTGCATTCACTCCCTCTTCCCCATCCCCTTCTGACACCAATGTGTATCCTCGTGCCCTGGATAAAACCTCCCACCACAGAACTAGCAACCAACTATAGTTTCCTTGAAGCACCTACCAATTACTCACTTGAAGCAAAGAAACAGAACAAATCACAGTTTATGTGTGTTTCTGCTGTAGAAACACACAATTCCTTCAGCTGTAGATGAAAAGCAGTATGGAATTGTAGAGCAATTTTGACCCAAACAACTTACTCAGTTACCTCTTTTTACACTAAAACACTGAGAGAATCCCTTGTATGAGAAATCATAAGGTACAAACCTAAAACCTGGAAGAGGGAAATTTCTGCCCTGCTTCAGGGGAAAAACTGCTTTCCTGCATTATCTGTGAGATGCAGTCAAGGCATAAATAAACTTCACAAAAGCATCCTGTGATGATGCTCGTCTCTTCTTGGAGGAAATTAATGAAAGCAGCTCTTTCTTATGTACATAAAACCAAATTCATCTAAATTATAGTATAGTCACATAATAGCAGCTATTATGGAGAAGACAGACAGCAACAGTTTACATTAGCATTCCAGATGGTTTTTCCTCTCTTTTCTAAGAGAAGGACCCCATGTAACCAAATAAACAGCACTGGACAGAACCAGAGCACAGAAAGGGCCTCGAGCCTGGCCATAAGGAAGGAAGATTCCTACATTCCTATCTTAATAAGAAAAGGGTGCTGGAAAGAGAAGTCCTAAAGCCTTTTGTTGAGGCAAAGCCAGTCTGTGGCTTTAGGACCTTGAAGAACGCTTGGTCCATTTGAAATTCTGGGCTGAAGTGTTCTATTACCCAGGCTAGGGAAAGCTTGGATGAATCAGTATTCCTTGTGCATCCACTGCACAGTTCAAAGCTGCCCATCTGGATTCCATGGCTGCACACACGCCTGTCAAGGACTCAAGAAGCTAGATGGAGAAAACAATGGAAAAAGTTTAAAGTCTGTATTAGATTATCTTTTCTCCCCACACTTATTTCTCCCTTTTCTCCACCATCCTGACCATCCCTACAGCACTCTCTCAATGTATCTAACAGTTTCTATAGCTTACTTCCTGATAAAACAGAGTATTATGGAATCAGAGAATAGTTAGGATTGGAAAGGACCTTAAGATCACGTAGTTCCAACCCCCCTGCCATGCTCAACCCATATTGAGCACATCTCACTTGTTTCAGGCAGCAAAACTGAGTCCCACAAAAGTCCTATGTAGAGCACTTCTGGCATTAACAGCAGCACAAAGACCTTTGCTGGTAGATTCCTTTGAATCATCAATATCTTTTATGCCTAACTCTCACTTGATCTTGATCTGGAGCATCCCCTCAAAGCCCTCTGACAGTTGTTCTAAGTTAACCTCCCCAGGTTAAAAACTAATGCGGCACAGGGTTCATACGTGCATGGAAATTTAAGGTCAAGAATGACCGCACCTAACATAAAACATGGGATTTTGGGATTCCTTGCAACCTGAGAGGAGAAAGCACATCCTGTGGATGACAGAATGGTAAGATTATGACACTTGCAGCAGTAACAAAATGGGCAATTAAATGAGCTTTAACCCTTGCAAGAGAACTGTGGAAATGGCACACTGGCATTTAGCTCAGCAACTGCACCAGCAAAACATGGGTTGGATTCATTATGGGAATGAGTTCATCAATCTGGTGTTGTTCCTGAAGAGAAAATGGGCACAGAAACATAGAGGTATACTCCAATCTGGAGCATTACCAGGACAGCTCCGCTCTACAACAACCTCCTACAACCCAGTCTTGCTGGCAAAGCCAATGTGAGCCCAGCAACCTCCAAAAAAAGCTTCCTTTTCCTGATCCCAAGTACATGGTATAATCCTGACAATTTCCACACCTTGAAAATCATGAGGGTTATGAACTTGCATCACAAAACAAGCATTAACATTCAGAGTTTCTGACTTTCTTGTTTCCTCTGGTGAAGTCTGAACCTCAGACTCAGCCTTTCACTCAAGCTGGACAGAACTGTATTAAAACAAAGCAGCAAACACACTGCTTTTACTCCACTTTCCTTAACAAAGCACAGGAGCTAATGAGTGTGCTTACAATACACTAAAAAGAAGCTGACTTGTTTAGGTAAACAGAAGACTTAACTCAAGAGAGTTTAGAAAGGATACAGTCAGCAGTTCAGCACCTCAAGACTGTTACAAAAGCCCTACGGTCATCACTAGGATGCTACAGCAGAGGCTGGAGCTGCAGTGTTTCCTGTTTTCAGCTAGTTTCTAATTGCACAAATAGACACTGTAAACGTTTCACTACCTGAGTATGCCCCTGGTGAAGTACACGGGAGCTGGGAATGTGTCTTTGCTTATTGACAACATCAGTGCATGGTCTGGGACCAAGCCAGTGGTCCCCACTGACAGCTCAGCCGACAACCCTAAAGGCATTGGTCAGTTACAACAGAGTAACATAGTGGTCACGTTCATATTATAGTTTCTAAGGAGTCATTCTGACCTGGGCACATCCCTAGGTCCTCCTTCATCACAGTTACCCAGGGAGCAGCAGGACCCTGAGCAACTTGATGCAAAGTCCATGCTGGCCCCAACCTTGGGCCAGAGTTGGACCATTTGACACCTGTGGTCCCATCCAACCTAAGTTGGCCATCTCATTGGTTTAAGGCTAGAGAGAAGGAAGGATGGAGACGATACCTGAAGACCCACACACAGTCCAGGAAGAAGCCACAGCTGAAATGGCTGTGACTTGAATGCTCAGGCTACTCTCCACATCATACAGTGCTTGTGCTAACTGCAGCCTCAATCAAGTGCTGTTTTGACAGCTTAAAATGAAGGAGACCGTTCTTCATGAAGGAATTCAAGCTGTACCCACTGAATTGAAAACTACCTTGTTCACACTCTGCATCTGCCAATCTTACCAGTGAGCCTAAACCTTGGAAAGAAAGGAGAAAATGAAGGTAGTGTGATGTGACAGGATATTTTTTCTCATATTAAATGTGTGTCACGTTGTTGATTCATTTATAATTCATTACAAATTGCAATGCAAGTATTTGGCTAAAGTGCCACAACACTGGGAAATACAACTTCCCTTTATTTATTGTCTTCTTGCCTTTAAACAAACTGAGACCAGAAATATCACACTTAGGCCAGAGATGAATCCTGGATCCATGGAATCAATGAGGTTCGAAAAGACCTTTAAGATTGAGTCCAACCATTACCCCATGATGGCCAAGACCACCACTAAACATGAACTATGAGTTCATCTCGGGATAGACATGAAGGACGGACAACTACCAAACCCTGTAGGCTTGGGGTGAGAAACAGAGGTCAAGGAACTCTCCCAAGCTGGGGGGATAACCTGCTGAACATACATGCAACTGGTGTGTGCCATTACACACTGGCAAATGCCTTCACGCGTTCCTGCATGCCATTAGAAAGATGAACTCACTGGACTGTCCTACAAAATTGGTATATAACTAAGCAAGGTGAGCTCAAACAAATGCATACTGCTATTTCCTTCATTATATTACCACTAAATTCCCTCCAGACATTCAAGCAGATGGGTTTCCAAGAAGCTCAGGCTTGAATAAAGACGGGAAGCTTGTCCAGAACGTAGCAGAAAGTCATTTCCCAGACTACAGGGGCTCAAAGGTGGGCAGAGATCTCTTGCTTTCTGCCTTGAGAGATCCACATCTGCCAGCAAAATATGTGACATTATTATCTGCAGCCTACAGAGACCTCCAGCAACACCAACTACCAAGGCAGAACAGAGCCAGTTATAATCCCTTGTCCCCTGGGGAACAGTATCCTTTGGTTCTTAAGCTCTTCTAAGTTAGATTTTGTTTAATTATGATTATTATCACTCTCTGTATGCTTTGGCTCCGGTGGGGTGAGGCAAAGAAAGAACAGGCACGACTTGAAAACCAGATAACACCTCAAAACGTCTGGTTTAGACGTCTGGGGTTTACTTGCAAGTCCAACTGCACTGGGTAAGAAAATCCATGGAACAAAGCCCAAGGCAAACATATATACATTTTTTCATATGAGAAGAAATTAAAACTTGTATACACACCAATCTTGCAACCTGAAGCAGTTGTCACAGCTTGAAAATCTTACAGCTGAGACAAAGAAGATATTTAGGGATGCTATTATTAAGCAGTTGAAGAAATGACTATGCAATTGCTAGACATCAGTCACGCTAAGTTCTTCTTTCCAGACATCTAAGAGGAAATCTCCCTCCATCAACAGCCTAAAGCAGATTCAGACAACACTGGCAAGAGGCAGCCGCAGCTGGGAGATTTCACTTGTGTCCTCAGACTGCAAGGGCAAATCAATGGCCAATGCCAAAGAACAGAGAGCTGACACCATCCGGGCTGGATGTGGCTGCAGGAGCTGCTGTTCAAATCGCTTCTGGACATCAGGGGGGTTTTGCCACCGAAACTTTGGTGATGGGAGGAAGGAGGCTCCTCCAGGCAGCAGGAAAAGGCAAAGAGAGAGAGGAAAGAGGAGCCCTCATGGATGTTTAAAGTCTTCCCCAGAAAGACCAAGAAGAAACCATCCCAACTCACCCTTTATTTTACCATGTGCAGTTAAACAAACAAAACCCTATTCAACAAAATCAGTTTCAGACACTGAGGAAATACTCCTTCACTCCCTGAACACAAGAGATTAAAGCTCCACTGATCCCATTGGAAAAAAGCTCCCATGACTTTACCAGGGCCAGGATTTCCCCCGTCTTTCAACCACCACCGCATTACTGTGGTGTGCAGAATGGATTACACCAGCCTTGCTAATTCAGGCAAGCTCTGAATAGCAGCAAAGCCAGGCTGACAAGTCAGTGCCTTTTACTATTCCCCCTTCACTGCTTCCTTAGTATGCAACCGAGCGCCTGTGGCAGAAAGCATCGGTCTTTTCTTCCCACTTCCGCACGGGGCAGCTCTGTTGTGGTAACCCCGGCAGCATTCCTCCCAAAGGGAAAGCTGCCTTCATTCAGAGGGGCATGCAGGTGGTCCTCCCTCCTCGCCAGCAAGGGCGGCAGCTGGACCAGCATCAGCCAAAAACACACAGTCCCCAATTGGGCATCCTCATCCCTGCTCGGCACTGCCAGAGCCCAACACCTTGCCAAACCCCAAAACTGCATCCAGCACTCGGAGATGGTCAGGAGAGACCTGGCACTGGCTGGATGCTGACAGAGGACAATGATCTGTGTGTGTGTGTGTGTGTGTGTGTGTGCATCTCACACCCTGTGATTATGAGAGCAGCACTCAGGGATGATTTTGGTCGTCTTGGGATAGAAATAGTTAACCCAATCCACTCAATGGAAGTTATCACATTATATAGGGTGTTCCTGACTTAGGGGTAGTTTTCTCAGGATGGACTGAAACCAAAAATAATCTGATTCCTCCCATTTATTATCTAACTCAGCTCAATTTTATTCTCATAAGCATCTTAGCTGCTGGAGCCAAATACCTCCTATTTCCCCCAGTGCTCTTCCACAGTTTAGTCTTCTGCATGGTCAAAGTCTACTTCTGCAAGATAAATGTATGTGCTGGCACACACATACTTAGACATGCTCAGACTGTACCAGTGCCCCTTTGCAGAAGAGCTCTGCTAAGAAGATAAGGCATTTAATAGGTAATGGCCCAACAGCCCAGATAGCTCCTCCAGAAACCATACAGAACATAAACCATGTGCTTGCTCAAAAAAAAAGCATTACCTTCTTTTCTATATATATATATATATTAAATATATATATATATAATATGCTTCTGGCTGTATAAATATTACTCTCATTTTTAAACTACAGCTCAAATAAGGAATATTTGCTTTTGCCTATGATTATATTGGGGTTTTGTTTCTTCCTGCAGAATGACAGATGATACTGTCTTTCCAAAGTGACAGAGCAAAAGAGATTACAGGGGTAATAAGGTTACCTGAGATAGAAAGAAACGTGAGCTTCAGACATACTCTTCTGCCCAACAATCCTCAGACTTAATATTTTCATCTGCTGGCTGAGCACTATCTCTGTGAGGTTTATTTGAACATATCACTTTTGCACTAAGGCATTTTCTGGCCTCTTATACTTTCTCTAAGGATTCTGGGCTAAAAATAGGTTATAGTTTCAAAGCATGGACCGAACAGAAATTGGAGGAGATAGATCATGGGAATTGTGTTTACCTCCTAATAACAGAAAATGAGGAATATTCCACCTACTTGAAGCAGGATTAAAAAGATTCAAAAGCACACCCCACACGAAACCAAACTGAACCAATGCCAGTCCATGCACAACAAGCCTATAGCCAATCACTGCATTAATCAGCAAGACACAAAGTCAGCAGCAGAGATTCATGTGTCATACAGAGTCAGAGGACCTTCGAGCCATGTCCAGTGGAATCAAACACGATGGATGACCCATCTCCAGTCCCATAGTCACAGTTCAGCTTTCCTTTCCCACGTTCCCAAATGTGGGATTTCCCATTCCCAAACCTCCAAGCCTGGAAGCTTCACCCAACTGGGCTTCCTCCCCCCTGCAGTTTTTCATGTTCAGCATGGAAGACAAACTATGGCTGGTGCCACAAGGCCCTGCCTAATATGCATTTGAGGATAAGAGGGCAATGATGGAGCAGCATTAATAGTCCTCTAGGACTGGGTTAAGTCCCAGAGGACAAAGAGGGCTGAAACAAAAGCATGTACCCACCCCACAGCCCACAAGCCTTTCAGTCAGTGTGTCTGACAAAATGCTTTCACAGATCCCAAAGAAAACATATAGCAAGGAGAAGATCCTAGCTCTCATCTTTCCAGGCTCAGCAACTCACATCTGGATTTAACATGAAACCAGCATCAATTTCAGTCTGGGAAGGGATCTGGCTTTTTCAGATTCAATTTCTTCACCAGCTCAGCCACAGTGCTCAGCAGATAGCAAATGCATTGCTAAAGTGAGAGTTCTGCTACCAGCCAGTTAAAAATACAATCAGGCAACAGGGGAGCTGCCCATGAGCATCTTCATCTGTGGCAATCAGCAAAATCTTAGGTCCTTTCCCAAGGAACACCGATGGACCTCATGAAGCTTGCTCACCTACACGGTACTTTTGACTTTGAAAAGGGCACATCCTCACAGGTGTATTCCTAGGACATGTCACACCATCTCCAGGACCAGGAACCATAATAAGGCTTTGCACATTCAAGATCCAAGTTAAATCTGCCTCTCAAAAATGCACTTTTTCTGCAGCACCAAAATCCACAAGAACAACAGGCTTACCATGTGTGACAGTTAACAAACGGGTAGTGTTTATCAATGATAGGCATGTAAATCTCAGCATTGTGGGGCTGATTTAAAACACTGACTAAATTAGTAACAATAATCATGCAAATTACAACCATTTAGAAATGAATACCTTAAAAAATAAGTAATATTAAAATGGGTAAGTATCAAGTTAGCAATCTTGAAAATGGGGTAGAAGCAACCTGATGGCAAAATACCAAGCCAGAGCCCTGAGCCGACATTAGAACACATGCAGGCAAACCTCAGTATGTCTCTCTTTTGCCCAGTAGAAAAAACAGCCCTTCAGTTCACCTTTTATTCTCCTTTTTCTCTCCAAGACATATGACAGCCTCATCAGCTTTGTTTCCCTTTTACTGCTTTTATGAGCACATTATTTGTATTCATAAAGGCAGCAGGAGTGTCAGCATTAGAAACGTAACTCTATTTATGGAAAGGGCTAGTCTAAAACCACCTTCAAGCAAAGCATCCCAGGCCTGCCCAGCATAAACCCGCAGCTCTAAATTAGATCAAGCCAGGAACCTTGTTTTGACAAAACATTTTCCTTTCCTTTGCTGAAAATGCTGATTCCTCCAAACCCAAACAACTGGGTTTGAGGAAGACTTTGTTAGAGAAAGCTCATGATTTCTGGTCAAAACCTGAGCAAAGATGAAAAGGCCTCTGAAAGCCAAGAACTGTTGTGGGATACATCAAGCATTGCTTGCTGCAGAGGAAACTCAGCACAGGCAACAGGCATGAGCCCCAGACCAAGGACAAGGCAGGTAAGGCAACCCTAAATGCACACGCTCCTTGTGGTGCTGCTTGGGTACTCATTCCCAAATCCTGGAGATTTAACAGATCTGAGTGCTGGAATTACAAGCACACTGCTGCTCTGGAAGTTGAGCTTTCTGCTTTAATAATACCTCTCTTCTTCACACAGTAGCTGCTTTTGAAGCCTTCAATGAGCCATGGGTAGTGTAACTCTAAAGGTGAAGCAGTGATTTCCAAACAAAAGATACAACTGATGGAGTCAGCACTGACTCCATCACCTGAAAAACACTGTATCAGATGAAGCCAAATGACCAAAAAATGATTTCCTATTGAATTTCATTTTACATTTCTTCACATGGTAATTAAAAAGCTTACAACTAAAGATATAGGAAGCACTAAAAATGATGCATACGGAAAGACCTTACTGAACTTAATGCAGCATGAAATTATTCCATGGGACGGTTTAAATACTTTGCTGTAAAAAATACACAGCATAAAAGCATATTTCACTGCTCTTTGTTTAAGAGTTGAGATGATGGGGGAAAAATGAGTATTTCCAAATATTAAAGGAAAAAACAACCCAAACCTGAAGTATTTCTGTTCTCAGAGCTCCTAGAAGTACAGCTCACTCACTGCAGCAGCACTAGGCACAGATGGAAAAGGCCACGGACTCACTTCTCTCTCTTAATTCTCTGAAACCATCTATTTCAAAGCAATATAAAACACCACAGAAGTCATATTTCTATTCTGATTGACTCTTCATTTCACCGGGCTCGACGTGTTTAAACCACTGCCTGGCGTGACCTGAAACAGTTCAGGGTTATGGTTATTTTACAAATGATTATCAAGAGCAAACTTACAAATTAATCCTGAAGTAGCAAAGAAAAGAAAAGGGCCTAATGAATAATTTCAGTGATGCTCCCTGATGTTTGCACAATCCTCTGCTTAATTCCCACTAGCTCAATGCTCCTGCTGGCACGGAGAGCTGAGACATAGCACAGGCTGCATCTACACTGTGTCTTCTGGCCAAATAAAGAGGGGTTTGGAGGGGTTTTTTGGGGGGTTGTAGATTAAGTTTCAATCAATTCTTAACTCTTCCAGTGCTGACACAAAACCACATATTCCCATTAAACTTTCCTCATTAAAGGTTAATGGGACCTTCTTCAAACAACCCACTGACAAACCAGTGCATTCAGGGAAGGATGCAGAGCAAACATCGACACGGAACCATGTGTATTTATACAGCAATCCACTTCCTACCTCTCACCATGTCATTCTCTACCACTTGAAATGCTTCCCCTGCCTCTTCCCAATGTGATCAGCCACAGGAACATTGAAGGGGAAGCGAATGATGCTTCTGGAATGCAGCAGGAGCAAAGTGCATACAAGATAATTATTAAGAACCCCAATTAAGGAGTTTTGCCCATGGAGCTCTCCAACAGCAATTTTACACGTGGTAAAAGCTGTCACATAGTACAAGAAGCTTAATTTCTTTTCATCACCTTCCAGTTGATAGAATACCATAAAGGGGATTTGTTAAATGCTGTCGGGATCACTCCATTGTATGCAAAACCTACCTGCGGGGGTTGTTAGCAACCATGCTTCTGTGTGCTTTCCTGTATCCTCTCCCCTTCTAGGACAGGCAGAGGAAATAATGCTGAGGATACTTATTTTCCAACATACCCTAATGAAGTCAGCGGAGGCTCCAGGAGCTCAGTACCATAAATAGAGAACAGAAACAGAACATATCAATCAGACCAACTCAGTTGCATCTATAACAAAGGAGAAAAGAAGGAAGCAACAACCTATTCAGCAGGGGAATAGTGAAGAAAATACTGATGAGTTAAAGAGAAGCTCCGGATGCATTCTGAGCTCTGAGGTGGTTGTAATGGTTTCTAAATAAAGCTAGAAGTCCAACTGCATGGTCAGCCCCCTCCTGAAAGCATTCATGTTGTTCATCTACAAACAATAGGTGGGATTTTATCATTGCTCCTCTGAATTCTTTTCTTGGAACAAAAATCCCAATTCCTACGTTTCAAAAGGAAACACAAGGCGTGCATGCTCGTACCATTCTACTGGCCACTGAAATAGTGCTGTATTTATACTGCATGTTGTCTCTGCTTTTATGGACCTTTCGGGTGGCCTTAAATGAGTCTGAAGTGTAACTATAGCCATGCACAACCCCACAATGGTTTCCAATGCCCCAAAGTCCCTCCCAAGCCAAGCTTCAGTATGAGCTCAAGTAGAGGAACACCATGAAGACCCCACAGGGAGCATCCCAGGCAGCACTGCACCACTGGGGAAGATAGATACTCGCTGCTTTCATGGTACTTACACATGAACCATTCACAACTGCCTCTCTAAATGAGTTTAGGTTAGTTGCTGGCACAGAATACTACTAATTACTGGTAGGACAAGCACCACGGTCCTTCCTTCCCTCCCCGATGCCATCCCTCCTGCTCAGCACTGGGCTCCAGCAGCCGCATGCTGGCTGAGAGGCAGAGAATCCTCTCCTGTTTCGAGTGGCAATGCAATTCTCCTTGTGCCAATAAAACCTTTCCTGTGATTAAACTTCAATCTGAGCGGGCTCATTTCCTCATTTGCAGAGATTTTATTAGTTTGTGGGAATTTCTGCTTCCCTCCTTTGAATTTAGTCTTAAATTACTCTTCCTTTTTGCCTTTTTTTCCCCTCCAAAATCCCTCTCTTTCAAGTGACATTTGCCAACATTAGTCTGATTTAAGACCTTTTATCCAATCCATTGCCTTTTACTTAACTATATTGCTTCCAAGACCACTGGGATCTCCGGGCATTAACCATCAGCATTCAGGCTGAAGCTGGCTTTAGGCAGTTTCTATGGGGAACACCGTGCACCATAAGCTGACATGCTCCCAACAGGTTGCTCTGGTAAATTAACCCTAAAAGCAAACCCTTTCCCCATGCCCATCAATGCCCCTCTTCTTAAAACACCTCAGACTGACTCCACAACTAAGACTGGCATACCCCATACCCAACCTTATCTAACAGAATGGTTTGGGTTGGAAGGAACCTTAAAGCTCATCTGGTTCCAACTCTCTTGCCATGCACAGGGACATGTTCCACTAAACCAGGCTGAATTCTGGGTCTTCTCTGCAACACATTGGGAAACTGTAGGCTGAAGTGAAGGTAAGCCCATGGTCCACACTATGTCTTGGAGCAACAGGCCAAACCCATTCAGCTTGGCCACATCAGTTAATGGCATGGTCTCACATCCACCAGCAGAGCTAAAGCTGGATCATCTTGGTTAGAGCACACTCTGAAGCCAGTGAGATGTGAAAGCCCACAACCCTCAGCTCAGAAGGGCAATGTGCTGCTGGGGTCTGATAAATCTGTAGCAATCCCTTCCTCAGGGACTGCAGCGATAGGACAATGGGTAATGGGCTCAAACTGAAACATAGGAGATTTAGATTAGATAAAAAGAAGAGATTCTTATTCTCTTACCACTGTGAGGGTGCTGAGGCTCTGGCACAGGGTGCCCAGAGAAGCTGTGGCTGCCCCATCCCTGGCAGTGTTCAAGGCCAGGTTGGACACAGGGGCTTGGAGCAACTGCTCCAGTGGAAGGTGTCCCTGCCCGTGGCAGGGGTTGGGACTGGATGAGCTTTAAGGTCCCTTCCAACACAAACTAGGCTGGGATTGTGTGATTCTAAAAAGACATCACAAGCTCAAGGCCACTCAGCCTGGCAGCAAGGGGACAGGGATCAGCACTGCCAAGCAAGCACAAGGCAGGCAGCACAGCAGCTCTGAATGCTGAGAAACTCCAGCAGGTACCAAGCACCCTGTCTGCATAAAAACCAAAGAGAAAACCCCAAACAAACCCACACCACACCAAAAACTACCTTGGTTTCAGTGTTAGGTTACTACCGCAGCACAACCTCCATGCAGTGGGGAGCAGAGCCCAGCTCTTGCTGTTACTGAACACTCCGATCACTCTGCCACATCCAAAGCCATTGCTGCATCAGAGTGGCAGCTACACACCTATAAACTACTGTCATCCAGAACCTGCAAAGAAAACAGCCAGAGGTGTCCCCTTCCACTGGTCTGAGCTCAAATCCATCTTCCATCATCGTGGCTGTTTAAATCAAGGGGTGTGGGGAGGGTTGCATTTTGCAGAACCATCTCAACTCCACCACCTTGCACAACTCAGGGGGCACTGATTATAGACACCATGTATTAAAATCCCCCATCATTAGTTATGTTAAGCACATGGGAATTTCCTAGCTGCTTCTGATTACATTGGATAGCACTAGGAAATACAATAGGAGCAAGATATTTCAACATTAGCCTCACTTAAATTCTATGACATTCCCCCCAAAGGAGCCATGTCCTTGCTTTCAGTTTTAAGCTGCATTTTGCATAAGTCCCAACCATAGAGGCTGTGTAAGCCTTAGGCTCCCAAAGATGCCCCCTGATCCCAAAGTCCTTGTTCTTGTGAACATACAGAAACATCTTGCATTGGTTTTACTTGTTCTCTTGGTGCTTATTATTACAGACCTGAGGTCACATTCCCAGTCAGAATAAATCAGTGGCAGCACACACATTTAAAGCAGGCGAGCACCAAAGGTTGTGTTTCCAAAGGCATCAGGTACAGGGGGTGCCAGCATATGCCCAGCAAGGCTTTCCAAACGGCATGAGCAGGTCTGGAGCCTGACCCCCATCATCTCTCATTGGGATGGAGGGCTGGTCTACAAGGTGAGATCCACGCTAAATAAGCCAGAGCGTGAATTTAACATGCATTTGGAATTCCCTGCAAATTCCCTACGTGAACTGATTTAATCTGCATTACAAATGTCTTTTCTTGGCTGAAGTCAACTCCGAGCTCTTCTTTCAAGGGTAGGGGAAAGCTGAGGCTCTGTTGCACATTTCAGCTCCAGTTTCTGGCTCTAGGAATCTGGACTTAGAGCATACTCCTATTTCTGCAAATCTAAAGCAATAACATACGTAACTAATATCCTCAGGCATCTAATAATATAACTCAGACATGCTACTTACACATGTGTATATATATACACCTATACATAATGCTACTTCTTCAAAATGCCATTAGCAGGCTTTGAACTTAATAGCCATGTGTATAAGTTTTTGTGTTTCCCTTATTACAGGGTAAGGTTTAAAGCAGCTCTCAGCACATTCAGCTACTTCAAGAACAGCAGCTGTACAGGCCAAATAGCCAAACATCCCCATACACACACACACACACAATTAAAATCAAATACTTTGATGATCATTTCAGCTTTAATTAGATTTTACCAGCCCTATGAGTTAAGTCAAGGCTGGAGGCTGAGATGTTGATTTAAAGCTGTAGCTAATGTGTTTTACTGCCAGATTTGCTCATAGTCAAAGCTAATTATCCCTATTATGCCTACATGATCTTTCAAACAACAACAAAAAAGAGGCATCACAAAAAGGCGAGCGTGTAGAAAGCAGACTGGCACATTAGCGTCTATGGGGGTGCACATGCCTCTGTGTATTTACCGCTTAAAACATAGATCTTCAGTCATACAGGGGAAAAAAACACCCCAGGCAATTAGCAAATGAAGGAAGTGTGGCAAAGTTAAACAAACATCTCATTTCAAAGACCCATCAGGAAGCATTAACCGCAATGAGAAGTTCCTGTGCTACTCCTAAATATGGCAATACTGCGGAAAGGATGATCCCTTTTACAAGGCGAAGACATGCTGAGTAGCTTTTTGCCATCACATCTTAGCAATAAGGGGTGTTAAAAGATAATTTTGTGGGTTTCTATGTGGAGACTCAAATATTGGTTTGGTTTTCTTAATGCTTCTCACTATTAATATTTCTTTCTTAATTTCATCTCTGGGAAAATGAAGATGGGGAAATGCTGAAGATGGGGAAAAGAATAAGAAAGCCTTAAGTTTGAAGCTTTTTTTACATTTTTAGTTCTAAAGAATCCCAAAGATTCCAAAGAGACAGGAATTGGCAAAAAACAACCCCTCACTACTCAGTTTGAAGTGAAGCCAAGCTTCTTTTACTCAGAAAGAGTTTAGGTACATCTTGAAGAAGCCTTCATCATTGCTCTTCCTTCCTCCTTGAGCAAGGACCCAGGAGCATTCACTCTTGGTTTCATCTCTCTATCCATCGCCTCAACCTTGAATGGGTCCCTGGGGTTCTGCCATCCGCCTCCTTCACCAGGGATGCACAAGGCTTCTCAAAGACTCCCAGAAACTCCTCTTCCATGAGATAAACCAAAGATAGCATGCAGACAGTCAGCCAACACTGCTGGGTTTGGGTTTTTCTCCCTCCTGTCAGAACAGATTTTGTTTTGTTTCTGGTTCGATTTCCAATGGAAAACATTCTGGAGAGGGGGAAAACCCCCCAAAAAGCATGCTTCCCAAATGGAAAATATCAGGTTTTGGCAAAAAAAGCAATGAAAACACCCAAAAACCCAACTGTTGAGATCCTGACGCAGGGCTGCAATGCCTCATTGGTTTCTTCTTGGAGCATCCCCAATGCAGGCAGGACAAGCAGAGGACAAGTCTGGGTGAGTGGGACACACACTGGTTCTTCTGAGGCAATAAATGCTCAGTTTGCAAGAGTTTTGTCTGCCCACTGGAGCTGCTCCTCACTTCTCCTGCATAACTGACACTGCTTTCCTTGATGCTTTGCAGGACTGCAACATGGGTCTCTGAGCTCCTGCAATGAAGGCTCCTGAAGTGGTTGTGAAGCTGTAGCACAGGTGGAAAGCCCACATAAACAGTGTGGTTCAGGGCAAAAAGCCAGAAAGAGATGTTTCATCTCTCCTGAACATAATGCTGCATTGCTAAATATGCAGATGGGTTTCAGTACTCACCTGCAGACAGGTTGTCTCCTATTTATAACTCCTGCTTGCTGGTAGTTACACCACCACATACAGAGGCATTGTTCTTTCCTAATCCTTTCTGTTCAAGGAGAGACCTGAACTTCCCCTGTTTCAGTCTGAACCCATCACCCCTTGTCCTATCACTGCAGTCCCTGATGAAGAGCCCCTCTCTGCATCCTTGTAGCCCCCTTCAGACACTAGAAGCTGCTCTGAGGTCTCCATGCAGCTCCTCCTCTCCAGGCTGAACAGCCCCAGTGTTCTCAGTCTGTCTTTTTATTGGGGGTAAACATGAGCCATGCCACAGAGCTCATCACACACGCTCAGGAACATCAACCCCAATGCAGGTACATCTGTGGAAGGACCTTCCCTCAAGTAAAGAGACAACTGCAGACAGGCTGACTGCTCACTCCCTAACCAAGCAGCCATGACCCTGTCACTTAAATGCCTCTAAGGAACAGTTTGCTGTCATAAGCAAATCATCTTCTCAACATTATTAATAGAATAGCAAAGCACGGTCTGCCTGTACCTCACATACATCACATACATAGCATTAAAGGACATCCAGCGAGTATGACAGAAGTGGACTACATAAAACCTTGTTGAAAGGTTAAACAACAAGAAAGCTGCCTTAAATATTAAGTGCCCCCATATCAGACTATTTTAGGCTTTGGCTAGAAAGAGGACCCCACATATATTCCTGCTATTAACTGCTTTGGGGCTCACAGTCATCATCCTAACCATTTTTATGAGCAATACTTCAAAATAGCTCCAGATTTTCTGACTTTCACCTTTGTTTAAAAACAAAACAACATAAAAGGGTAAGAAAGCACTCAAAACACATCCGTGTCTTGCTAAAACCAACTCCTGCACTGTTTCAGGTCAGCCACACTGCTGTTCCAGACCCAACAACAGAGCGGAGCGCAGCCTCCTTGCCACTAATGTTAATGACCATGGGAGTCCCGACACACACAGCACAGCCCACCTGGCTTCAAGGCATGCCCAGAAAATGCTTTCTGCTTCTTTCCCCAAGGTGTTCAAGCCTGCCCTATGGTCTCAGCAGATTTTGGGCTGATATGACTATCACAGGCACATTTGGAGCTGTGTGCTCATACCTGCATGCTGCAGCTCACCAGTTAGCTTTCTTTCCTGATCCTACCATCACTTGCTCAAAGGGAACAGATGGGCTTGCTTCTTTGGTGTGCCTATTTCCAAGCAAATCAGCCAAGAGCAGCCTGTGAATACAGCAAAGAAAGACCCCTCTTGGAGAGCCTCTCCTTGGGCATGCAACAAAAGAGAAAATGAAGAGCTAACACTGGACGAGACCCAAGGGCTCTTCACGTGAATGACTGTGAATGGGAAAGAGATGCCCCCGAGAGACAGACTTGGAGGCAAGTTGGGACAATGGCTAATAATTCCTGAGACCGGCAGGGCTGGGGATTATTTAAGAGCCCAGCACCGGGTGGACACCATTGCCTATTGAAATCCTGAAGGATTTGGTTTAGTCTGTTTATAAATGACATCTCTGGATGAAGACAGAGCTTTTTGTTTTCCCAGCATCACTCAAAATGTCTTTTCAGCAACACCTGGCCAGGGTTTCTGCTTATGCCTCACGCTTCTGATACCTTCTTGGTCAAACTGAATCCCGCAATCCCTTTAGCTTTCAATCCGCAACAGGAAGGTCAGACCCTGTGGACAGAGGCCAAAGCCTTTGTTTGCAGCCCCAAATAGGACTGCATTAGCTAAGCCTTAGCTGCCGTCCCCTATTTTCTTCATTCACACTACACACTGGCCACCGATTCGGTTGAAAGAAGTTTGGCAAATGCTCTTGGACCTTCATCCTCCACTGTTCCTTTCCCCCCCAAAGTTAATCCAACTGTTTTCCTTTGCTATTAATGACAGATCCTAAAGCACCTCAACTAGTGCCTAAGCAAACAAATGCATGTCTGTTCAGGAACGACTTGGTTCAAACCACGAGGATCTGATGGCAATAAATGCCTACGAACAGAGACTTTTTTCTTTGTATCTCAGTGTTTTCATAGAGCACATCACCATCCAGCATGTAAAAAGTGACAAAGTACACAGGATTATGTATCTATTAAACTAAATAACACAGGAATTCAGTCCCCAGGGGGCTGCAGAGGGACAGGAGAGCATAATGATTGGCATGACAAAATCCTTTAGCCCTCTGCATGTCTGGTGGATTTTCTCTACTGATCAAGCTGATATTACATCTGTAGGGGGTTTTATGCGATGGCCTCAAATACATACCATTATCAGTTCAATTTAGGAGGGACTAAGAGCATCAAGACCTTACCACTTCAAAAGCCGCCTTGAAATACTGCTTTTCATTTAACACAGCCAACGTGACCTGGCCTAATACTGATCAGGATAGACCTGAACTCCAGCATCACCAGATCTCCTGAGCAAGGGAAAAAAGCACCTCTCTGAAGATGCATGGCAGGTATTTCTGGCACACACACCCTGCAGTCATAGGTGCCTTTGGAAGGCAGAAAGCAGGTCTGCATCACAGCCTCTGCCGCCCCGAGCTCAAGGAAAGGTAAAGTGCTTTACACACAGGTATATTCAATGCAATCGTAGGAATACCATTTAAAGACCACAGGGTGAAAATAGATGGGTAAGAAGCACTTAAGGACACTTTACTCTGGAGGAGACCTTTCCTTTCTGGAAGGGAGGTTATAAGCCTCCTGCTTACTATGGCCTTGCTGTTTTATACAGGACAAAAGCCCAGCAACAGTGGAGTGCCTTGACCAAGCACATCCAACTGCTCCCCCTCCAGACCTCAGGTCACACAGCAGAGGAAGCACTCAGAGGCAGAAAGCTTGTGAGAGGATAAAGAGCTTTTATCCCAGGCAGGTCACACCTTTCCCTGGATAGATTCACTCAGTGTCATGCAAGTCATTGCAAAGGTATGGTATCAATGTAAGAAGCAATGGACATATCATCCAGACTGCATCACCAGCATGCACTTCATTACTAATACTTGTTTCTAATGAATAAGTAGAACCTGCATGAATTGGCATAACACACTTAAGGTGGCAATCCCATGGATTTCAGCCCTGTGAAAGGTGCATGCATGGAAAAACATTCCTATGTTTGAGTCCTCCAATGGTTCTTTCCTAAAATGAGTGGTCATGAAAGGCAAATGGCTTTGAATGGGTTGCCCAGGGAAGCTGTGAATGCTCCATCCCTGGCAGTGTTCAAGGCCAGGTTGGACAAAGCCTTGGGTGCCATGGCAGAGCTTTAATTTACTATATTCCAGTCAAACGCTGCCTTGAGTTGTGTTAATCAGAGTCACTCTGCCTGCATTGTTTTGTACATTCCTGCTGTTTTATTTACCTCTCTTCCATGTTAGGAGAAAAAGACAGTGGGTTATCCATGGGTAAATAAACACCAATACATGTCAGGGCTGCAAGCTGTGCTGTTCCCTCAGCCCAGTGATGTTTGTAACAGGATCATTCAATGCTGGCACCATTTATTGGCTTTGTAAAGCAACGAGCTTTTTAACTCACCATCATTGACTGAACCCATGGAAGTCAAGCCTAAAAGAAAGACCCATCCTAAGAGCACAGCAAGGTTTCCCACTGCAGCTCTCTGAGGGACTATCAGGTGAGTTACAGTACCAGACACTCACAGGTTATCCTGCACAGGTTTATTCTGCCTATGGCAGAACTTTTAACATCCCCAAAGTGTTTAAAATCCTACTGGCATTTCTGGATTACTTCAATAGGAATTGCATCCAGTACAAAACCCACCTTCACCAAAATAGGAATATTTCAATGGAATATATGCATTTTTAGCAAAACCATAATGGGTACAATTCCAAGAGCACTGTTTCTGCTTTTTCACTGGAACACTGTCAAAACATGCCTGTTCAGTAAGAACAGAGTAGCTGTGTTTCAACTTTCTCATTTTAGATGTGTATATTAATTGAGCTATATTTTCATCTGTGTTACTCAATATCCTTGTGTTTAAACACACCCAATGATTTCCAAACTATTTTCATTCCTATTATATACTGTACAATTTTAAAGACTCCATTTCCTTTCCAACTTTGAAGCCTTGCTCAATGTCTCAAGACAAGCTGCAGAAGAGAAAGCCCATTCCTCTGCCAGTCCCAGCTCCTAAGCTTTATACACTATGGGTTTTGGAATCAGTATAACTGGGGGTTTGAGCCAGGAAAAAATACAGCCCTGCTCTGTATGTGACAAGCACTGAAGATACAGGCTACCAGAAGGAAGAATTATGGAAAAAGCAACAACAAAGGACCTAAAGACCTTTTTAAGGATCTGAAGAGTGAAACACAGTGCAGTGCTCCCTTGATATGTCCTGCACCCCAAATAGTGTCCTCTCCTCAATGGGCAGCCAGATTCTGTATCTGAAGACACATCCCAGTGGGTTCTCCACACCAGTGGTGCAACTGCAGCCTCATGCAAAAGGATTTCTCCCTGTAATGCTTCCCAGCACCAGGCTGGGATCATAAGTCCCAGCCCAAGGGCATTTGCTCATTTTAACTGAGTGCACTGTGCTCCTTCCCTCCTTACCTGGAAAGCTGGACAGGAGATTTATGTTGAAGGAGGAGGGAAGTTAACGCCTGAATGACTTAGCAAGGTCGTTAAAGAGATTAACCTTGACACAGGCCAAATTGTGCTGAAATCAGAGGGAGAGGAAGGGTTTGGGCCAACGCTGGAAAATAAACAGAGAAATCAGACTCAGAGAAGACTGTAACAAGTGTAAAGCCATGGGAAGCAGTGGGTCACCCCCAAACATCCCCAGGTGGGAGAAGAAAGAACCTTCCTCCTCAGGTACCCATTACCCAAAACTCAAGCCTCTCTCCCCTCAACAAGTCCTCTGTGCTCCACTATAGTCTGCACCTCATATTGGTGCCTGACCCCATACAGAAACAGGTATCTTAAAGCACATAGGATGCTTTAGTCTCAGGACAGAGTTGTTCTTGCCCACAGGTGGGGCCTTGCTGATGGGTTTAGATCCGAGACAGAATTCTGGACTCTGAAATGAGACAGATCTCATTTGAGACAAGTGACCTGAGCTCTTCCAACCAGAGTGCACCACAGCAGCTCAGAACACAGCACACAAACAATGAGCACTGACTGCACTTACATACTTGTGCTGTTGCTACCAACACCTCCCAGCAGCTTTGCCAGCAGGTTTCCTCATTTTAAACAGTATTTTCCCAGGAATTGCCCTTCAGTTTGGAAAACACAACAGGTTAATGCTGAACCCACCAAAACCTTAGCTTTTACAAAGCCATAAAACACCCTTCTGCTTATTGGGTGACATAAACTTCTAACCCTCGAGCAGTAAGTATACCTAGCATTCAAAATCTGACATATATAGAGAAAGCCTTTGTATTTTTCCTTGGATAGAAAGCGTCAGAAACAGGTATGGACTCACAGAATGGTTAGGACAGGACCTTAAGATCACCTAGTTCCAACCCCCTGCCATGTGTGGCTGTTCTTCTACATTAAAATCATTTTATAAATGCTTTGCAAGTTCCTGAAGTCACTTGTACTGTAGAAATACATTCCTATCATTTTTCTTTGACCACCAAAAGCAAAGGCTGTGTGCAAAGGAAGAAGAGATGTCCATAATATCAACCACAGCACTGAAATAAGGTCCTTCAGAAACAGTATGATGCAATGAGGCACCTTCCTGACTACTCCTGTAGATGTCAGGTGTAATTCAGAGTTGACATCCTCCACTGTGCGCAAGGCAGCCACCAGGTATCTTCATCCATACCAAAACACAAACCACACGGCTTCAATCTCCCCATATAGAAACACTAAGAGGATGGGTAAATGGGATCATAAATGCAGTGCTCTCAGACTCCAGTGCTGCAGCCAGGCAGGCAGCCACAGGGCATATATCCTGGCTCGAGATAGCAATGTCAAATTACCCTAATTATTTTCTTGGAAGCAAAGTTGTAAAGAGTTTTGGTTATTAAATGCTGGTCTGTTCCGTCTCCCTTTGACAGCTCACTGGCCCAGTGCCTCCTGAGAGAGAGTGAAGGCTTCTCCATAGCAAACCTTGCTCGCTTCTAAATGCTTTGCTATGTTTGTATTCAGAAAAATACCAAAGATTCCAACAGCACATACAGGCACTTCTGCCTTATAAAACAGAGATGAGACGTGACAGAAGGAGATCAATAGTTGAAAACCACCTAACACCACAATTGCTTAGAGGAGGAGGGCTCAGAGTGGTCCATGAGCCCACCAGCCTGACTCCATGGGTGGGCTAAAGGTGCCTGCAGGACTGGTTTAGACTCATAAAGCAGGGAGTGCATTTGGCACTAGCCTGAAGTGAAGCATCAGACTTGGTTTCATACAAAGGAAGTTTAGGATACCTGTACCAAAGACACACAGCGCACCAGTTTGGATCACAGTAAGTGATGGTGCTGGAAGGATCCGTCCTAAAACTGCGCTCCTGCTCTGAACCTAAATGCTCCCCTACATGCGACTGGAATATGAACTAGAGGGAAGGCGTAACAGCATTGTGCTTGCCGAAAGCTATGGCGTAGCAGGAAAACCAAGCCTGCTGATGGGCTACATTGAGGAGACAGATTTATTGCTGCACATAGGCTTGCAAAGTCATTAGAGACCTAAATGCATTTACAAAACACAATGATAGAGTCAAAGCGATCCTTTGGGCTGAGAGGGTATCTTGGCTTTTTTGCTTTATTAAAAACATATTTCAGCTGCTGATTCTTTCTTTCAGATTTGATTATTGGCTTTTCCATCCTATAGAGGAAAAAATTCCCTCTGGATACACATACACCTGTGGGAAGAAGCTCACACATGAGCTTGGGTCTTCACTGCATTTATTCGCTGTTCTGCTCCCCATGAAGCCCAACCAAAGGATGCGACTGATGTGTTCGATTCATTTGTTTTCCATCAACAGAGCCCTGGCTTCATGGAGGGGGTTGTCAATTTACAAAGACCTTAAATTACTTGCAAGAAACAAAAAGACAACTGAATCTGAAGGTTTCTCTTCGTGTTTACCCACAGACATGAAGACATTCTTTGGTGCCGAGATCTGCCCTGGTACCTCCCAGGCAGCCAATGTCAATTCTAATCCTGAGCGCAAGTTTCAGCCTGCAGCGCTGGGCAGGATGCCCGAGACAGGAGAGTGATTGGCAACTTCAGAGTGTTCCATAAGGGGAAAGAAGAAGAAAGAAGAAAATAGCAGTTAAAGGTAATACCCATAAAAGAATCACCAAGTAGTATCTTCAGTGGTGGGATAAAGAGACACCCAGCTCTTCACATCCTGCTTTCCTGCACTCATTCCTAAGTAATAAGAGAGGAAGATGCAAGGAGGGGGAAAATGCCAACAACCTGTGAAACTCAGCTCTACGTAGAACACAGTTTTCCCCATCAAGCTCGCTGATGATATCTGCTCCCATAAAACATCACTGACACAACTCCCTTTCTTTAGGTGATGTTATGTAAAACTGCACAAGAGACAGGTTCATGGTCCTGTTCACAGAAGGTCATAAAAGCCTGTATTCTCATTTCCCACTGCTCTAGCCAATAGCTGTGATTTAGAGCCCGCAGTTTGGTGGCATGATTGCTGCCACACTGAGGAAGAGGCTCCATGCATACCGATCCCGCTGCTCCAATTTGGCAGGCTAAAAAAGACTCCTAAAACTGTGAAGTGCTGCCATAACTTTATATGACTTCCTTCCAAAAGCTCAGCTATAGCTAAAATAAAGTGCTTAAAGGAATTTCAGGGCTCCAATTATGGTATTTAAAAGGAAATGTACTGCTGGAGACCTTGCGGCGCTCGGCCTCGGATCATCCTCCTACAAATGTGCACTCAAATGCTTCCAAATTGGTTCCCGCAGAGTAAAGTTACTAGAAATCCAGGCAGCCTTTTTCACTTCATTTCCCAACGGCTTTATAAAGCTGGGAAGCAAGAAGCACAGGGCATGGATTTATGATGATGCCCAGGGATGCTGTGATCCAGGTTTTGTGGCTGTCCTGCTGCAGGTAAACCTTCCCCATCCTTGGCCAAATCTATCACAGGCCTCTTTGATTCCATTTTAGAGAAACAGGTGGAAGAGAGTAAATAAATAAGAACAAATACAAGAAGCTACAGCCCAAAGGAGGCTCCACAAGCTGGGAGTGACCCCTTGCTCTGCCTGAACACAGTCAAGTGTCCTGAGCAAAACCCTTTGCTGAGGGTCAGGCTCCTGCAAACCCTCTGCCAAAGTAACACTCCTCTTGAGCCTTCATCAATCTATCCGAATCCCCTATCAGAAATAGCTGCATGCACAAAGCTCAAAGGAGGAAGAACAGCTGAAATCCTTTGTTGACAAAGATTACATAAATACGTACACGAAACATAGAGCAAGTATTAAATTTACCATAAAAGACAGGGATTTGATGAACAGAAAAGCTTCCATCGAGCCTTTCATGCTGGAAAGGAGCTCTTACAACAAAATAGAGGGGAAAAAACATTCTGGTTTGGTTTAGAGTGCTTGGTTCCTAGAAAGGGAGAATAACAAGCCCTAAACTAAAGGCACTGAATGTTCTGACATGGAAAAGCCAAAAACCCCAGGAAAGTTATTTGTTGGGGGTGCCTGCAATAGAATAGAAGGGAATATTTTGGGTTGAATATTTGTTTTTCCAATTTAGTGCCTCTCAGATGTGGTCAGCAATCAATATTTGCTGTTACACTGGCAAATACAAACGCATGTAACGCTAGGAAAACACCTACAGGATGCAATACGCAATGCACTTAACATTATCCTGCTAAGCCCATCACCACACTGCTTTCCAGTGCTGGGCAAGCGCAAACTTGTATCCAAAGGGATAGGTCCTGACAGTCCATTTGGATATCAGCACCTGAAGTGAAACCATTGAGTTCGGATACCCCCTGGCATTATGCTTCTGGCACTAAAGCCCAGGGGCCCTCCATCCCTTGGAGTTGGGCTGATACTGAAGAACACTATCCCTAAACAGACAGCCGCCCTTCCCAGACTGCTCAAGTCAGGATGCACAGTTGCAGTGGAAATAAAGGTGATTCCGAAATGATGGCTGGAGAAAACTGCTTCCCAGCAGCATTTCCCAGTTCCTTTAACACACAAGATAAATATCGGCATATTGGCATTCTGCACTTCGCTGACTCCAACCCAAAAGCGATAAGCTGGATTCACTTCAGGTTCCTTTGGTCCACACAATGCTTGGAATAGCTCCAGTAAGATTTACCACAGATTATTTTTCCTGCAGGGAAAGAAAGGCTGCAGGAGTACAATATAGAACTGTCTGTGCTAAGAGGAAGATTCAAACAACTTGCTATTATCACAAGGTAATGTTGAGGGGACTTGGACACACAAAGAGCTATTGGTCATCTTGGGAGCTCTGCTTTTGTGGCTGAAAGGTTATCTAAGCCCAAGTAACCCCAAGTGTACCTCTTTGTCTCCATTCTTCCATAGCTCTGAAAAAGTCAGAGGCATGGGTTGTACCTGGTCCCGTCTGCTGGCGCATCTCTGATGTCAAGCATCACATAGCACATCACCTAACCTGACCTTCTGCAGTGCCAACCACTGCAGACAGCATAGCAAGCAACTCAAAGGCATAATCAACACTGTGACAAGGTAGATATTATTGAACCTAATTCAGTCTCAGGAGTATCTGACAGGACTGAACACAATATGCTCATACTTACTGTCTGCAGAAGGGTTACAGAAGTAGAAGCCAATAATTAGTATTAGATACACTTTATAAAGGTGTTTCTATGAATATCTAATAAAGTGCAGAAACCCATACAAGCTGGCCCATAACAAGTTCCATGGGGTTGCCCATAACAAGCTCCATGTCTTACAAGTGCCTGATCATTTACATTGAAATGAGGTGTCTTTGCAGAGCACTGCATTTGGCTTCTGCAGATGATGGTGAGGAAAACACACATGAAAGAGTGAGTCATAGAATCATAGAATAGTTAGGGTTGGAAAGGACCTTAAGATCATCCAGTTCCAACCCCCCTGCCATGGGCAGGGACACCTCACACTAAACCATGGCACCCAAGGCTCTGTCCAACCTGGCCTTCAACACCACCAGGGATGGAGAATTCACTACCTCCCTGGGCAACCCATTCCAGTGTCTCACCACCCTCACAGCAGAAAACTTCTTCCTTATATCCAATCTAAACTGTTCAAGTTTTAATCCATCACCACCTGTCCTATCACTACAGTCCCTAGTAAAGAGTCCCTCTCCAGCATCCTTGTAGGCCCCCTTCAGATACTGGAAGGCTGCTATGAGGTCTCCATGCAGCCTTCTAGTCCTTGTCCTGAGTTCAGCTGTAACAGTTATTTCACTCATTCCTAGTAGCTAGTACACTGCTGTGTTTACAACTTTAGCCCAAAAACAATGCTGATAACACACCTATGTTTCAGTTGTTGCTCAGTAGCACTTCTCGTGATCAAGGACTATTCAGTCCATCATGCTCTGCCAGTGAGGAGGGGCAGGGGAAGCCAGGAGGAAGCAGAGATAGGACTGCTGACCCAAACTAGTCAAAGGGGTATTCCATACCACAGCACATCATGCCCAGTACATAAACTGGCAGGAGTCACCCAGAAGGGACCCATCGCTGCTTGGGTCAGGCTGGGCATTAGTCAGTGGATGGTGAGCACTTCATTGTGCATCACTTGGTTTCATTGGTCTTCCTTTCCCTTTTTAGTTGTGTTATCTCCCCTTGTTATTTCCCTTATCAGCAGTAGTAATAGTAGCACTTCTATATTTAGTTATTGGACTGTTCTTATCTCAACCTGTTGGGTTTACATTCTTTTGAGTCTCCTCTCCATGCCACCCAGAGATGGGGGAAAAGGGGGAAGGAGCAAAAGGCTGCCTGGTTCCTAGTCAAGCTAGGCTTAAACCATGACAGTCCTTCCTGTGAGACTGTTCCTGAGGACTTAGCTGAGAGAAGATAAAGGAATACGTAGGTTTTGTATACACACATTGTGTATATACATATAAATGTATACTGCATTTTCCCATTGAGATGCAGAAGTCTCTCTTTTACTGCATATTTTCCACTGTATAACCTGCATGTTTCAAGAACATTCAGGAAAACAGCTTCTTTGAAGCTTCATAGCTTTAAGTTCTTTAGAATCGGCCACTTTTTACAAGGAGCTGCTGGAAAAAGGTTTCTCTGAAACAGGTAAGTTTACCACTAACTATGGGAAAGCTTCTAGTGACAGAGTTGAGAAAGGGATGAAGGTAAAGTGAAAGCTGTCAGTCTAAACCCAAGGTGAAACGCCTTAGTGCATCTTCATGCTGTAAGTTAGCCGCAGATGCTCATGCTTCCATTTTTGTCTTTTTCATTATTTGTCTTTATTTCTACTAAATGCTGCAATCTGCCTTTTGTTCTTTGGCTCAACACTTAATTTACTCTCCCCACCATACCCCCTATCACAGAGCGCTGCCCAAATGCTCCTAGAAGCAAGTTTTCATCTGCCTTTTTTCTACTAAAAACAGTACATTTGAGGGTAGAAAAAATACTTCTTAGAACAATTAACCAACTATCCCAGCTCCTTCTGATTCCCATTTTAAGGAATGCATTTACTCCCCCCCACACTCCTGTTTTAGACCTTACATTTATGGTGAAATGCAGCAGAAGCATCTGCAGGTTGGATGTTTGCCTAATTTAGCTGTAGTTAATGGAACCTTTTGTATAAAGCCCAATTCTGGTCCTTCCCCAAGACATCCTTCAAATGCAGCTGTTTAAGAGGAGATAAAACCAACACAGAGAAGCTGCAATGCTTCACCCAGCACCACATCACCCTTGCCAGAGCAACCTCCTAAGCATCAAACCTCAACCTTCCCCAAACTATGCTACAAACAGCAGATGACTTTAAGGTCTGCCACCTTCACATCAGACACAACAGCTCCTCATCAGGTATCATCCAAAACCAGAACATGTTAATGTCCAAAAGCAACATGTTACGCACTTGTGTACCTTGAGCTAAGCCTCCTACAGATATGCTATCACAGAAGATCCACTGATGGATGCTGCATATCTTGGAGCGCTTAACAAAATCAAACCTGCAATGCCAAGCAGCATTTCTGCACGTCTTATAAAGTACAGCCCTGTGTCATTATGCCACAGGACTTGTGTTTATCAATGTTTCAACTGTGTTTTATTGGAGCTCCTTAATAACCAAGTGTCTTTATTCCATTCACAGTAATGTTCAGTCAGAGTCATTGTCTTCCATTCCTGAAAATAGCTGTGAAGCCAAATAGGAAAGGAAAGGTAAAAGCTCCGCACAGCACAGTACAATAATTGTAATAGTTGTCATCTGTTATTTGCTCTGTCTTGTTTCTCTCCTAGATAATTTTCACTTCAAAATTAATTCACCCATCACATTTAGGATAGAACTTTGTAATTTCTGTGTTTTGCATGTAAAACATGTAACAAATATTACCTGCAGACAGCCCTGGGATCTTCAGGAAACTAAACGTACTAGAAAGCTACAGCAACAACTTCTCTCTTGTACCTTGCCAAGCAGTAGGACTGCCCCTTGTCTCTGAACACTGAGTTGCACGTTCAGTTTATGGGTTGGGGTGCCCATTTTGTTACTCTTTGCTTCTTTATTTAATAGCAATCAGTTGTAAATTAAATCAGCATGAAGGCCCCTGAACCTCATCGGCTTCAATGACCAAGATGTGAGTAGGTTCCCATGCAGCAGCTCTTGGACAAACAAGAACATGATGTCCCATGCACGAAGTGCTGCAAAATTCCACGTGGCTGTTTGCTCAGTGAAAGCCAGGATGTGTGTTGCTCCCTGGCTCTATTCCCCTTTCCCTACTGCTCATGCTGGGATCCCTTTCCTGGTTTGCTACCAACGTACCCTTCCAGTGCTCTCTCACTTCTCACCTGCCAGAAGCACATAGAACCTGTGCCAGCGCCTCACCACCTTCATAGCAAAGAGCTTCTTCCTCCCATCTAACCTGAACATCCCTGTGAATTCAACCATTTCAAAAGCAGCTATTTCCATTCCGATGACAAACTCTTGTTGACTACCAAACAGGGAGCAGGATCTCAGCTTCTCCTGCTATACTTACAATGCAAATGATCCTGGTGCTTGTGCAGATATACAACTGGTATGAATCACTGCCACTCCAGGGAAGTCGAGAGGCCAGAACCCCTGTTCACATTAAAAATATATAGATCCCCAGAGTCCCCTGCTGGCTTTCATCTGCAGGAGATCTAGAACAGTAGTTCCTGAATAATCCTTCAAAGTCCTTGTTTTTTCCAGCCTCATCAAATTCCTCAGATCCACTGTGCCTGCTGGGACTCTAACTCACCCTAAGTCTTCATTCCTTCTATACATGATTCATCTGTAAGGCCATTTTCTCCCTTTGTCTGCTTCCCCAAGTAGTACCCAAGATAAACACAAAGCTCTTCCATTAACTGCTTTGGGGAAGTACTGTCCTGCCATAAGTTTTTTAAGGCATTGGTCTAGCTGGACCAATTGATATGGAAATGAGTGCAATTACCAGCGTAAACAGTCTGTTATTATCCATACAAGTCAGAGCCCTAAATCACCAATGGTCCACTACATTACCATCTGAATAGGAGGAGGTAGCTAATGGGCCATATGTTAAAAAGCAGGTTACTTGCATCTTCATTTGCAAATGAAAAGCAAGAATGACAGCTGGATAGTAAAGATATGACCATCGATCATATTGCCATTCCCAGGGTCCCCATGCAGAAAACGTGTATCAACCAACCAAGGAAGTTTTCCAGCTCTGAATGCTGTCCACTCCAAGACAAGGCTCCAAAACTGACTTCTGATATACCATATCCACCTCCATCACAACACAGGAAGCTTCCCAACTAATTTGATGTATCTCAAGAAAGTACTTGAGAAACTACACTGCAAAAGGTACACATCTGCCTTCCCAAGTGGTGATATACACTAAGGACCAAAGTTTCCCAACAACGCTGGAGAGAGGAAACAAAACTAACACAGAGCATCAGCAGCTCATACAAGCCATCAGCTACATGACAAATACACCAAACACTGCCCCATCTCCAGTACTCCATCCCCAAACCCTACCCATGAGCTAACATGATGCCTTCAGAAGATCAGCTTGGCACAGCTAACAGGCTGAAAGAAGTACTGCAGACAGCAGGAAAGGCACCATAGAGTCCTTGCTTAAGTAGAAATTAATCACCAAGTTCAGCTGGATGGGAAGTGTTTAACGGCAAAGCTGAATTAAGGAGTTATCCCTCCCTACCCTTAGCTGCTTGGTCATAATACCTGTGGTCAAAAAAGAAGGGAAAAACAAAAACATTGGTTTTAAGCCCAATTAGTTCACCCACCAAGTTTCCAGAGCAGCCCTATAAAGAGCTTAACGGACACAATGACAAGGACATGCAATTGATAGCTAAAGACCTGAACTGCCACCAAATCAAAGTATCAACCCCCAAACAGCATATTTTGATGCTGCAGTGACTGAGGTTTCATCTTTATCTACACTTCTGCAACACCAACACCAGGCAAAAACCAGGAGGCCAATTCCCAACTCAAAGAGCAGCAGCACATCTGGTCTGTGAACTAGCCTGGAGGCAGGGCTGTTTGCTCAAGGAACATCCCTTCCAGCAAGGACAACTGCATGCCACAGGGATGAGGGGACACTTAAACTCCCTGACTGATGTCCAGCCAGAGTGATAATAGCACTGTGTTCTGCCTCAATAGGCTGCAGCTATTAGCAGTGTTTACCTATCCTTGCAAAGGTGCTGCTTTGTTCTTTAGGAACACGACTTTCTGCCTCCATGTCCTGGTTTCCCCCTGTCTTCCTATGTATATTCTTGACTTTGTGGTTAAAATAAACTAGAGTTCAAGCTACTCTTAAATGCATATTCATTAGAGCTTCCAGAAAGCAAACTAATTACACTGAAAATGATGAGCTCAACAGAACCAGTGTGACACCAAAAATGACCATTCACCATGTGCTAATAGGCTTCAATGTATACACTATTTCTCACTCAAAATAAGACTAGAAAGCTTTAAAAATCAGGTTTCTTCCTGCAAATATAATCCTGCCAATGATGGTATTTATAAGGCAATATATAAGTGAAACTCTGGCAGGCCTGGTTTGTTTGGCTTGGCTCCCTCACTCCATCATCCCCATGGGAAACCCCAAGGGATGCACACACACAGCACTGTGGGATGCTCCAGAGACACACCAGTCCCTCCCCAGAGGCAAACTTAACTGGTAACCCTGGGTGAAAACTAGAACTACCTACACACTCAATTATCCCTTTTCCCACAGGAAGTTTTTCCTCATTTTTTACTGACTTCAAGCATTATCTAATACATCCTATTTCAGCAAGGAAGAACAAGGCAGTCAAATCACAACATCCTGGCATTTGTAGCGACTAATGGGTATAAACAGCACTTTCAAGCCTGTCAAAATAATGTACAACCTCTCCCAAAGTTTCCTTTCAGTACGTGCGGTTGAGGAGTTAAAGGGTTTTACAACTGCAAATCATTTTGGGGAACAGGGGAAAGAATGAGAGTATCCATCAATGGCTTTATTAATATGGAGAGAAAGAGTAATGGATGCAATATCTGCTAAGGAGGCATCACATTATGATACATGCTTTAACTAATTTGCAATCTAACAAAGCCAAAGAGTACATTGTATCCCAGGGAGGCTCTTATTTGCCTCCTGCTCTCTCTGGAGGCACTTTTAGCACCCGATGAATTAATAATTGTTGCCTGGGTTATGCTGCTCAGCAACTTACGCACCCTGGCTGTGAATCATCATCTGGCACTAAAAACGTAATAGGGGTATTGCAGCACTGTGCGAGATGCACCCCATTGAGTGTTAAATAACTTAGGTTTTGTAAATATAGGGTTTTTGCCACCTGAAAGCAGCATTAGGCTTTGCTAACTCTACCTGTCACCAACAGCAGCAATTAGCACTTGTGTGGCTTCACTGAGAGATTACCTGATAGAATCCAATTAGGAATTCCTCCCCCTTCTCCTTGTTGTTTTCCTAAAGCCATCACCACACTTGGCTGAGCTGCATTTTCATGCTGTGCAACCAAGTTCATTAAACACAAGTGGTGGACTGAGAGGTGGCTTTTTGGTGCCGTTTGTAAAGGCTGAGCCCTGGGAAGCCAGTGCTGCCACCATAGACAAGAAAGCTTCCAAGGTTTTCCCCACAAGAACCATATGAATACCGAGTTTCTGGGACAAACAACAACAGAGACAGACCTGCTGTATCATCACAACAAGCAAATAACAGCAGCAGCAATAAAAGCAAAGCATCCATCCTTCCAACACCAAGTCCCCAGACAATCACAGGGATCCAAATAACGGGATGAACAATAGGTTATTTCAGTACTAAAACCTGCCCTGGCCAAACTCTTCAGTGTGAAAGACACAGTGAGAGTCAGACTAAGATGAGACAAGTGCAGGAGTGCCACCATCATTAACACAAGGCAAGGACATACACAGCGACCTATTGTGGGACGATCACCCAAGGATACAGATACCTAGCAGTTACCTGCAGCCCACCAGGACAGCATCCTGTGGCCCTGGGAGGGTCCATCCATCACCAGGGCTGCCCATGGGGACTGAGCAGAGCCGGTCAATGATCACCTTCCCTCACCACGGAGGATGGCAGTGACAAACGAGGTAAATCCTGACCTTGGAGCAGCAATCCCACTGAGCCCAGCAGCTTCCCAGTGCCTGCACAAGGACATCAGACAGCATCCACTGGCTCAACTGAAACAGGCAGGGAGAGCTGAGGGCCACAGCAGGCTCAGGAAGTCATTCAAAACTGTATGTTTGTCCCTGCTCTCTGGGAAAAGAATCCTTAGTGCCCTCCAGCAACCACCACCAGCTCCTGGGCACCATTTGTGGTCCCTGCCCTGCGGTTCAGCAGCAGTGGTAGGAGCAGCAGCTCTTTAAGGTGGAAGAGGGTAAATATATGTTGGAAACTTGGGAAATAATAGCAAAATAACTTGATATTAGGAGACATTAGGCAGGAGCTCTTCCCTGTGAGGGTGCTGAGGCGCTGGCACAGGGTGCCCAGAGAAGCTGTGGCTGCCCCATCCCTGGCAGTGCTCAAGGCCAGGTTGGACACAGGGGCTTGGAGCACCCTGCTCCAGTGGAAGGTGTCCCTGCCTGTGGCAGGGGTTGGAACAGGATGAGCTTTAAGGTCCCTTCCAACACAAACCGGTCTATAATACTATTTGCCTCACTGAGTAAATGCCCCTAAGCTCCAGGAAAAGGGGCAAGCATTTAGAAGGACCTTGCAAAAGGGGGATTCTAGAAGCCTCAGCCTGGCTGAGCTCTCCAGAGCCAGTTCCCTGACCAGACTGGACCACTGTGTCCTCCAACTTCAAAAGTCATTTGCTTTCTGAATCAGCGCCCTATTTTTGTAATACATGCAAAGTAATTTCTGCAACAGGAGGGTTAAAGCAGGACATCCTATGAAGGATGAGTTTCAATTCCAACCTCCTGAAAGCAGATGGAGAGGAGCAAGTGGCTGTGTAGTGCCCAAAGGTTCTGCCATCCCACTAAAATAACCATAACAACAAATTCCTTAATAACCTCAACCCCCTCCCTCCACTTGGCACAGGCACCATTTGCCAACAGCTTGTGTGGGCAGAGCTGAGCACTTGAGAAGCACAGGCTTTTGGGACCATAAAGAATCCTGGAGATGCCGACAAGCTGTGCCAGGAGGTCCGAAGAACAGCACCTTCATAGAGCATTCAAGATCCCAAACATTTGCCTTGCTATCACTATGATGGAAAGGGAATAGGAAAGAGTAATAAAGCTTTTAGTAGAACTAATTAAAATTAACTTCCTCACAATTTACAACCTACTCCTTCTCTACCCCTAAAATTAACACCAATAAAAAGACAGACATTCTGAACTCTATTAAGGAAAAAAAAGGCTTGCCTTTCCCTTGCTTTTATATGTCAGCCAAAATATAAAGCACTGCCCTTGTGCCTGCATCTTCACCAGCAATAACTGGACTAAACTATTAATCATGAAAAATCCATTCAACACATTTTGCCTTTTCTCCTATGTGCAAATAACCCACAAAATGAAAGGAGACCAAGTTGGGTTACCACTGCCATGATTAAAAGCTTTGGAAGTAATACAAATGCTTGCGTTTCAGGGCATGTGCTGACCTCTAGTTAAGAGCAGCTGGGAAGAGCTGAAGCAAGGCTGCAGCAAGCACAACCACAAGTGCCTTCAGGAGAAAGGCTTCCCCAAACAGCCACCAGCACTGCCCCTTGCCAGAGATGGACCACAGACCTGTGAGCTACTCAAGCACACTTGAAACCCCTTCTGTACCACTTGCTGTTTCATGTACTATGATTCCCTAACCCCAGAGCAGCACTATTGCTCTCAGAGTGCTGGATGGGAAGAAGCTTACAGGCTAGTAGGTCTAGGAGTTATCACAAAGGTTTCTAGACAGGCTTTTACACAGGGTCCTGCAAACTTGCACATCACCACCTATTTCGTATGTACATACCCAAACCAACCACTACTTGCATACACACATGCAACAGAACCCAGTCCATCCACAAGGTCTTTCCCAGCCCAGACAATTCCCTACCTCAGCTTCATTATAGACCAGGCTGTCACAGAGATGACACTGGAGATGCCTCATCTACAGGTGACAAGGTAAGTGTGAATTCTGGGTAATTACCCTTCTTTTTCCAGCCAGAGGAGAGTGGGAGGATGGAGTCAACTACTCCACAAAAATGCTTCTTGCTGCATCTGGGAGACAGTAAACTGGTGAAAAAGTGAACTCTCATCATCCCCAGGAACATTTCTCTGACTTCCAGCCAAAAACCCATAGTCTGTGATGCATGAAAACCTCCTAGAACACATAATTCAAACAGCAGCACAAAGACAGAAAAATCCCTGTGATTTTGGGAGTGCTTTTCAAGCTGGCAACGGAGCAAGTAACAAGTATGTGAAATGAGATAGAGCTGAAATGAACTTATGACAAATGTTAAGCATGGAGGTAACAACTGAGGACCAAAGCAGAAATGAAAAGGATGTCTGATTAACAGCCCTCCATTACCCACTCAGACAATCCCGTTAATGCTGCAAACATCATCATGTCCCTTTTGAGGAATGAAGAGGAGAGGTGCAAGCTCCTTTCTGCAGGCACAGCAGCAGCACATTGGGTTACATTTACAAGAGGACATAGCTCAGCTCCCCAGTGGTGCAGTCGGGTATCACCTCAGTTCTTTATAGAAAGGCTTGCAAAGCACACAGCATGAAGAAGCCTGTAGAGGTTTACAGATGGGGAAACTGAGGCACTCTTGCTTGTAACAGTAAAACAGATCTCAGACCTTGGGCTTTTCTTCTTTAAATGCTTCTCCTTGATGGAAAATATGAATACCCCCATCTATCATTGCTACACCTCTCCCCTGTCTCATCTCTGCAGCTCTAATACATGGAGTCCTAGGACAAACCAAGGAACCCAAATTACAGTGTCAGAAAACAAGGGATTGCTCATCACAGATTTAAAGCAGACGTTGCCTGACCTCTTCAGCAGCATGGGAGTATTTTATCTCTTCTGTTGTATTTGCTACACTGTTATTATCTTCCCATTTATTTTCAGCCCTGCTAAGCCCAGTGGGGAGGGTTTGCAGTTCATACTGCGCTACCGGGATCTTCCTCCTGCTTGTTCTTTGTAGCATATGGCCATTGAGGTTATAGCCTCTCTTTCACTTTGGTGTCTAGCATTATTACCTTAATGCTGGTTTAATACCAAAATCTATATGACATTTCTCTCTGCAGGCACCTCTTCTGCCTGAACTCTGATTTTATCGCCACCTTTTTTCCCCTAACTCCTCTGGATGTCTGCAACACACCAGTGCAAAGCCTGTACCACCACCAGAGGGTTCAGATGACAGGAGCAGAAATCAGTGCTTGCACTCTGATTTTCCATTGTTATTTAATAGCAACTTCTTAGCAATAAGATTAACCCTATTTGTTAACTGCTAATAATAAGCTAATGGTAAACCTTAGTAATAACAGCTATCTTATTTTACCTCCACTCTGTATCTTGTCACCTAAAAACAGAATTCCACCCAATTTTCCACTGTTATTTCCTGTTGCAGGCAACTTCTTGGTTTGTCCACAGATAATTCATGACAGCTCTTCCTGGTGTGTCAGACACCCGTTCCTCCCACACACCAGTCATCCTCAGAGAGAACCATGTCTTCAGTGAAAGGAGGACCAGTTTCACCTGTTAAAATCATTTTGACCAGAAATGTATCCTAACATATCAACCTCTCAAACTGGAATGATGAGCATCAGCAAAGAACTCATTCAGTTGTGCTTTAGATGCTACTGAGCGCTCTACCGTTTATGCAGACATGGTCATACCAGTTTCATGGTTAGCCTCAGAGCAGTGTGATCTGAGCAGACACAGTGCCAACCACCTACCTCACACCTCAAGACAGAGATGGGACCTGTAACAACTGGGAATTTAGTACCGAGTGCTATTTCTTAACAGAACTAATGGAGTTAAACAAACAGTTAAGGCTTGATCTTCAGGTAATGTAAATCAGAATAGCTCCATCAAAGTAAAATGTATTTATACCACCTGCAGTCCTTGTATCATAATTTCAAAGCATTCTTGTCATTTACTACTAACTTTACAAGGAGCAGAAGGCAGAAAATTTACCAAAAGCCAAAAGAAAAAGATAGTAATAGAGATGTCTCAGTGCTGATTGCAGAATCGATACAACAACAGAGATTAAATGACTATGAATCATCTTGTTAGTTCTAACTGATTTGCAGGACTGCCCTACAACAGCAAGCACGCAACAAAACCAACCCTAGCTGGTGCCCTGCAGCTACTAAACCTGTGCAGAGGATGCGGTGCCGTCCCAAATGCCACATCACTGGGATGGCAAGGGACACAGCAGCTTTGCAAGCCCCCAGCTGGCACAGCGTGCCATGCCCTCATGCCTGCCCTGTGTCCCTAGGATGGAGCCAGGCTTCCGGGGCCAGGCGAGCTGCAGATACCCAAAAGGGAGAAGGAAACAAGGGTGACATTGTTCCCTGTGCATTACCCGGGTCGCTGGAGTTCACATGGCTTTTTTTTCCCCAAAACTTGTTTATAGGAGGCAGTTACCATCATTCATTTCGACTTCAGAGTATAATAATAGTAGTAATACAATGTGGGGGAGCAAGGGAGGGTGCCCGAAGATGACATGGGCACAAAGGTATGCAGAGAATGAGGAGGAGGGAAGCTGCCCAACTGCCCAGGGCCTATGAATCACACCGGTTGGACGATGACCTTTCATGTGCTGCCCGCTGCTAAAGGTTTCCGACAGGCAAAATCCTCCTCCTTGCTTTGAAGGGACAACTGGGGCTCACAAGTTATTAAAACAGGGCCTGATGGTGAGTCAGAATGAATAAAGCTGTTTGGGAAAGAGGGAGGTACCCTACATAAGCAAGGATGCAGGTCAGAAATCCCCTGAAGAGATGGGTGTTTTGGGGCATGTCTATTTTTGCCTTTGTGGGTGATGCTGCTGCAAAGAAGGGCTGTTAACATCAGCTGTGATGCTCACGCTAAGACCCAGAGAGGGCAACAGCTCTTGGCTGGATACTGGTTTGTGAGAAAGAAAGCAATGGGAATTTCATTGTCACTTTATAGGACATCCCTTCTGATCCAAAGGAGAGGTGAAGCAGTGACTTTCTTCTCATCCTTTGTCACCATCACCCCCAATTGTTCTAATCTGTGTTTCAAAGAATATGAAACCCTGAGACCACTGAACCACAAAGCTAATTGTGCTGTTTCTCTGCATACATAATCAAGCATCTTTGGTGCCCAAGCAGAGTAACTCAACAGGACAAACCGAAGTTTCTTGTGCATATAAACTACATATAACTCGTGTGTAAACAGTTATAGTTACAGTATATATACAGTTCTAGCCTGAAAGGTCACACTTTCATTTCACTTTAGGCAAAACCAATTTTCCTGGCTTCTTAATTTTATCCTTGCAAAAGGGACCTTTTCTACAGGGACTTGCATCTGCCTGATGATTTCCCAACGGGAAGGCCTGGGTGCCTGTGTAACAAACAGATGGGCAGCATTTTCTGCTTGGACCTTGTTTATAAACGTGACAGGTCCATCACGATGTTCTATGGCAATTGTCACACCACGAATTCTTTGCCTGCCACAGAGCAGGAACTGCAAATAAGCTCCTAAGGCAACAGATATCCTAGTGCAGGCTTTAATCTATCAAATATGGTAATTGTTAGCACAGTCTAAAAACTCACTGGCTTGCAAATTAATCACTCTGTGTTAGCAGCAAGGTGCATCTTTTTATAACTAATGCTTGGCATATGAAGTGTAGCTAATAAGATGCCTCTAATTTAAGAGTCTCACAACATCCCCCTTAAGGAGATAATTGCTCATATTGAAGGCCTCAGTTGTGAAAAGGCTGCGGAGAACACCCACCACCACTCATCAACTGCTCCCTACCACCAGAGGGGAGGGCAGAGCATCTCCAAGAAGGACATCACAGGCTATGAAAGAACCAGTATGGGATTGCAGCTCATCAATACATATGACATACTGGATCAGAAAAGTCATGGTCATGTAATGTAAGCTCTGATCCAGAAACAGACAACACATCATGAAAGACTTTTAAACAATTATGACCTAATAAATTTGAACAATACATTTTGAACAACGCTTCCTTCTTGTATCTTACAGTTCCTTCCTTCTAGTGTAACCATACCCCTGCTGCTGTCCAGACTTAATGTAACATCAAAGCCCTATCCTCACACAGTCATCTTCTACCACTTCAACCACTGTTCATCTCTGTCTACCTGGTCCAGCTTACTTCTCCAGCTAGTCCCCATTCATGGGCTTCTAAAGGAGGCACCCAAGGTCTCATGGCTTCTCCTAGACCTTTTTACCTGCATTACTGAAAAGATTTAACCATCCCTTCCTGGTCCCTCCTGTGACCCATGTCAGATATGAATTAGTTTAAAAGACAACAAGTTTCAGGCAGATAACTCCTCTTAGTTGAAGGGTGAAGAACTCACCCATGTTTTAGGGCACCACAGTGTTATAAATGCCACCAAGTAGGGTTTATGCCTTTCCTACATTATGTCTTCACAGTCTGCACTCTTCAAATAGGGTAGTGAGAAATTTGAAGAACAATTCATTACAGAATACTAACACCAAAAATACAGGTTCTGATGCACTTGGGGCCTCTCCCAAAGCAAGCTGGGGAGAAAGGCAATTTACTGCATACCTCTGAAATTACAATTGGCCAGTAAATGCACCAGCACAGTTAATGTGATGACCACCTGCTTATTTGCATGAGGTCATTCTGATGACAAAATGAATGTATTTGTTAGGAACAATTCCCTCCAACATCACAAAGGTGTGATGGTGTACCCTGTAAGTCAGTGATGTGACCCCAGCTAAGGCAGGTTGAGTCCCCCGAAGCACAACATGAATTGAACAGTTCAGAGATCCCATCTGCCAACCACTATTATCACTGAAGTTGGTGAAGAGCACAGACACTCATTGCCTCTCCATTATTTGTTAGTAACTGGACTTGAAGACCACCCAGACTCGCTCAAAGCTCAGGCTGGGTTCTGGATAAAATGCTGAGTACCTGTAAATCGTCAAGGAGCTAAACTCAGGTCCTTTTGCTCCTGATTTACTACACCCAGCAATATAACAAATCTAATTCTCCACTTCTCTGAGTCTCTGTGAACACAAGGGCATCCAAACCTCAGCATGGGAATGGCACATCCCTTCCACTCTCAGGTCACACAAGTGGCTAGAAGCTTATGAACAGCTTCATGTACAAATCACAGTTTAAGAAAACAAGAGGAGGATCATCCAAGGCTATGGTGGGTGTCCCAAACATTGCCTCAGGGCAACTTGAGCACTTCTGAGAACTAAACCACAGCCCAAACCATACAGTAGTGACCAGCACCACTAAAACCGGCCCATACAACACTGACTTCTTCCTGTTTGTTCTGTTTTTACTGGAAGTCATCAATCCCCTTTGAGCATGACAGCAGATCATTGCCAACCTGGTGAGACTGAGCTGCTTCTAAATCAGGCACTGCAACAGAAGAACAGCACAGCATTAAAACTCATCTGAGGAAATGATTAAATCCTACTAAATTCCACAGCTTCTTCTCTCATTGAAGAAATTGATAAACTAATTAACACAATCATTATCAGCAGGTTTATAGAACTGTAACCTAGATATCACTATATAAAGTTAAATAACTGATATGCAGAATCAAGCTCCACTATACTTGCTTCTTTCAGTATATAACTGCCTAAGGAAAGAAGAGTGGACTGATTAATCAATTAAAAGTTCAAGGGACTTGTGGTTTTGATTTAGTATTCCATTTCTTGGTTAAACTTCATTGGCTACCTTATTTGTATCAACCTTTTATCTCCTTGAGAAGCAGGAGGTATGTCTTCAGTCAGATTTACTGCTAGAATGATATCCCCCTTACTTTTCTTTGCATCCTTCCTTCTGACACCAGTGTGCTCCAAACCTCTCTCCCTGCTGCAGCTGCTGAGTAGTAGCACAAAAAGGTGTACAACTGCTTAGCACACGCTCTCCATGGGGAGCCATTAAAAAATGGGAAGGAGACCTGGATGTTCCCATTGGACAAATCTGCTTCACTCTTTTCAACCCATGTTACAAGGAGAGGCGTGCAATGGTTTCTCCTCTGCAGCTCATAACAACAGCACAGTAAATAAGCTTAGAAGCAGGATGGTCAGAAATTGCAATGTCTGGGTAGAAACAGCCAGGCAAAATCAGCTCCAAGTCCTCAGTCCTACAGATGCATGGATTCAAATACATCCCCTCTGCATACCCTTCTGCAAGTGTTTAACTAAATGAGTTTCATTCACTCCTAACTCTTTACCAGGAGATAAGGTTTTTACAGGCTTTGGGAGCAAGGGAAAAGAACACAGGCACAGTTTAGGAACTGAAGGATGGTGAGGCTGCAGGCACTTGCCTTGGCATCCTGGGAAACAAGCTCTGTTAAGGCCATACACTAATGACACCTCAAACTGGAGGCAGCAGCAGTGTGTCCCATACGAGGCAATGTGTAAATTGGTGACAAAGTGGGTGAGACAGCACCCAGCTCTGCCCCAGGACAAGCGCAGCCCCATGCCACTTACTGGTACTGACAGGACCAGGCAGCGTGCCACCCAAGTGCACAGCCAAGATGTCTTATGTGACCTCCTTGTTCCAGAAATGTTGCTCCAGGTAAATCTGACAGAGGAAAGAGCTGTAGTTTGTGCAAGGGGAGGATTCCACCAAGTCAGTGACCTTTCCAGAAGCACAGGCAATAAAACAAAGCAGCCCTCTCCTGTTAGCAGCCCAGTGCCATAAAGCTCTTACACTTCAGATCATCTTTCTGCATAAAAGCTCTTATGATGCGCCATGGAAGCTTTGCAAAGTGCCTCTTAGAGAACTTGGTCTTTGACTGCTTGCTGAACTGGGTGAGCTAGACACTAAAAATGGCCATGGCCACCCCAGAAGGTCTGCCACAAAGTGAAGCATCAAACCCCCCCTAAACACATCAGATCCGATGCTCTAGGATCAGGTACAAATGTCTCCCTAAATAAACTTCCCAAGTCTAATCCCAATACCCTTCCATCAACTTCTAGCATGACTGTAACAGAGTGCTAGCACCACACAGGCTTTTCTCTCTTTCTCTCTTTCTCTCTTTCTTCATTATAGCTGATTTCCTTCTCTTGGGGGATGCTTCCAGAAAGCTTTGCCATTTGTCTTGACAAGTCATTTCACAGCTAGCTAATTTTAAACATTAAAAGCCTAACCTCATGCATCCCACTGTCATGGACAACGGTGCAAAATCCATCCACTGGAGAGGGTAGGACCATGGAGCAATCAACTGAAGACACCCCAACATGGGTTGCCCATGGGTATATGCTCATCTCACACTCTGAAATCAGGTTCCTCCCCTCCACGCAAGGCTGTGGCACAGCACTACTACATGATAAAGTAGTAACAGAGCCACTTATTGCTCTAATTCATTACTGCTGCACCAGCTGATTCAAAATATCATCTAAACCCAAGTTAGGAGCTAGGTTGCTAAATATGCTTTAATCATAATATTCTTCAAAGAACGAAAGGCAGGGAGACAGCAACCATTTTGCCTTCATCTGTCTTCTCTTGGCACCAAAGCCCTCTCGGATGCTCCCCCATTTATCACTTCGATAGCAATCGTTAGGTCTTTTCATCCCACCTCCTACAGACTGATGATGGCTGTTAGACTTTTTATTTACTTCTCTTCTCTAACTACAGGCAGAGTAATGCTGTAATAACTTCTGTACTTTATTAAATTCCTCATTCAAAGGAGGAGCACTTGAATACCATATACTATCCTATGCAGGCTGTATGGAGACACGCTCCTGGGTAATGAACACACAGGGTGATTTTAGAGGAAAAGGTAAGCAGTGCAATACTGCAAGTCCACGCTGTTTACAGAAGCTGGGTTTCATTCACCTGGCATTTTAACGATCTTAGCAAATAAACACCTCCAAACAAGTCATCCTGGGTTAGCTGTAGATGTTTGCTCAAACTTATGAAGCAATTAAACTCCAAGAGGATAGGAAATGTGGAATCTGAACCACTAACTACTTGGGCTATCCCCACTCAATGACGTTGATGCATTCACCTTTTCAGCCCAGACTTCATGGGCCCAGCACCAGGTCCAGGCAGAAGAGAGGAGCCACCAGCAGTATTCCCACAGCAGTGTCTGCTGGGGCAGTCTGAAAACCCAACTGTTTGGGAAAGAACACAAAGAAGGAAACCCAAGAAGTGGTTTTCTTCCAGAAAACTTTGATTTCAACCAACCCAAATCTTCTGGGGAAGTTATTCATGTGAAAAAGCTTGACCTGCTTTAGGAGTAACTGAGATATCATCACAAGCCACTAAAGGGAATGAACAAGGCAACCAGCGTTGTTTAAATACACATCTGTGGACCTTAATACATTCAAGGCCAGGAAAACACATGAGCTGAATGCCCATCCCTTTTAGCATCCAATCCACTACCTCTCAGCCCAGTTTCCCATATTAACCCAATAGCAAATGGTCCTTCAAGGCCAGGCTGGATGGGGCTTGGAGCAACCTGCTTTAGTGGAAGGTGTCCCTGCCCATAGCAGGGGTTGGAACTGGATGAGCTTTAAGGTCCCTTCCAACCCAAACCAGGCTGGGATTTGGGAGTACACCAGGGAATCCTGTACCTCATTTTCCACCACTCTTCATCTGCATCATCAGATCTCTCATCCCACCACATGAGGCTCAAACCTACGGTGCAAAGACTCAGACAGCAGTTTAGGCATTCATTGGGAACAGTGGATCCCTGCAGAGAGTCCATTTCTGGGGTATGACAATGGGAAGCAGATTAGGAAAAATTACCCAAATCTCTCAGCCAAAAAAGCATCTCATCTGTCAAAAAAAAGAATAAAGAAATCAAATTGCTCTCTAGGCTGAGAACTGCTGACTTACATCTGCTCAGCTAATGTCCAATTACTGTTACATGAAGTTCTACATAGCAAAAAAAGGGACTCTAATACAAAAGTTAATGAAAACGAAGTATATTACAAGAAAGTTACCTAAGCATAAAGTCAGATTCCACACTGGGTTTCAAATCCAGGGACAAAGCTGGACACATGGGCAAAGCTGGCATTCATACAGGAACGAGTCCTCAGACATGGAAGAAATGGAGCGAGGCAAAAACTTCCAGAAGCCCAGTCTCATGATGCTACCCCCCTTGGCCCCCCTAAGCACACATTTTAATACAACCTGGAGCTTTCCACACTGTATTTGAAACCAGTTCTCTGTGCAACATTGAGAACTGAAGCTTCTTTCCTCATTGGCAAAGAGGTTTGCAGGGAGGGGGTTCCAAAGCAGAACAAGCTGCAGCCTCCCCCCTTGCAGCTCCAGATTGCTGAGGGTTACAGATGCATGACAGGAGACAGGGTTCAACCTCTTTGCAGCCCCCTGTCCTGCATCAATGAAACGGGGAGCAAATGGTGACATTGCCTGCAATTCACTTTGGTTTTCGCTTTGATTTTTTCCCCTCTATTATAAGCTTAATAAAGGCTTTGCTGCGCTTCAGTGCGGACAGATTTCATTGCTACTCTCTTCACCAACTTCAGCCATAAAGCCACGCTAATTACTCTGAAAGGCTAATGGGAGGAAAAAAGAAAGAGATACACGCAAGCAAACACATATTCCTAGTGAGCCGTCACGGGTAAAAGAGGGCTACAGCCCCCCGGCTTGGCCAGCCCTATTGACAGAACAAAGGGGCTTCTGGCCTGGCAGCAGAGAGCAAAGACTGTGGATGCAGAGAGCAGAACGGGGAGAAAAAAGGAAGAAAGAAAAGGAAGTAACACTCATTCTTGTGTTGTGAGGTCCTTACTATGCAAAGCTTTCACGCTGCAAAGAAAAGTGCTATTGAGAGAAGGTGGAGGGGACAGAAACGCTGGGAGGCAAAGGAGCAAACGCACTGCTGTGCCCTTTGCAAGGGGCCCAGGACCCTTCAGCAGCACTGGCACCAAACACAGAGACCAATTGGGAAGTCAGATGATGGGATAGGCACCTGCTATAGAATGAATAATGCTTTCTTGGCAGATTTACTCTCTTATGCTTGTGAACACCACCTCCAAGCATCTTGCACAGCAGACACATACTGCAAGCCACCACAAGATGGATCATCTATTCACCTGTCCTGCATGCACATGCACTATTTGGAGTAGCCACCAGAATTACATCTATTTTTCCATAAGGAAAGGAGGAGAAAAACTGAATTCTCAACAAATACACTTCAATATAAAGGGCAGAAATGCCAGGGCAGCCCTAAGTTGTCAGAGCAGCCCTGCTGAGCAGCCTGCAGGCTTGCAACAAGAGGATTTACCTCCTCACTGGCTCACAGACAGAAACCTGCCTCTTGCCAGTCATGTTTAATTGCATACTCCAAGCACTGCAGTTTTCCACAGGCATTGATAACCACAGGCTCTCTGCTTGCATGGAATAAACGACAAGCTTAAAACTCCCTCTCCTCACCATTGATCCTTCTTTTCCAAAGAAAAGGCCTCCAAACTTACATTTACAGCCCACCAGTAGAGATGGAAACGTTTCACGTTAAACAAGAGCATTTTAACCAAGTAATGACCACCTTAGATCACCTTTTATAACAATTACTACTTGAGTTAGGATGATTCTCACCCACAGCCTCAGAACATGAGGAAACCTTATTTGTATCACCACCCTGTTTGGCAGAAAACAAGTGGGAAAGTGCATGAGATATTCCTTTTGGAGAGGGGGAATCCTTTGCCAACAGCCAAGACATGGGACAGAAGTGTAACCCAGGTCCCCCACCTTGCTACACTTTGAAGCCTCACCAGTCAAAGTGTGATTTGAAGAGGAACCACTCGCCTTCGGATGACTCTGGAAGTGCATTTGGGAAGTCCTCCATGAGATGTGCAGTATTTACCTCCCTGTTCTTAAACCTTGTTATCTTGACAAGTAACAAGCAGCCATTTTCTGGCTCTCTGTATTAATTATACTTCTAAAACATCTAAACTGTAGTCATAGGAGGAAAAAGAAAAGAGGGCTGTCCCCGCTACAGTAGCCACACATTGACAACCTAACAGGCACCAGCTAATTATTTTGTGTCTTTCCCAGCAAGTTCCATTCAATTAGCTGCACCACTGGGCTCAAAGGGTGATTAATTGAGGCCTATTCTGGTTTATGGAATTACAGTCCCCAGTGATGTATGCAGACATGGGGAAATCTTAGATTTAAGCTGAGCTGCCTAAATACTGAACGAACAGTGGATAGGTGGGGGAATTTGGCATTCACATCTTGTCTGCAGTGGAACAATTAATTTCCCACTCCACAGTAAGATGACCAATGCAGTGCTATAGCACACACACATGTATCAGCACTCAAAACCTAAGGCAGGGGAGCACCAAAACCACTCCTCGATGATGCACTGTCCCAGATGGTCACTCACTAGCACATCCAAACGCTGATCCTTTCAACCATGTTTTATAATTACTTCCCCCTCCCAGACTAATGACTTCTTTTCCTGCACTAAATGCTTTTCTCATGATTTTGTTACATTCTTAAGCAACTTCTTTATCTTCCTCCTTTGCTCATCCATCATGATGGGGGGAAAACATAGACATCGGGGTGATTTTCAACCAATAAGTCGCTTAGGATGCTCAGGGCACAGCTTCATCCTGGGCTGAGGATTAGAAGGGCAATAAAGAGAAACATAAAATGAACTTAAGAGTGAAGATCCCCATCTTTTCACTGACACCTCACAGGAGGCTTGCTCTGCTGGCCCACACTGCACGTGACCCAGCCAGATGTGTACCAATACCTGCTTCCAGCATCACCTTGAAGTCTCCAGCTCTTTGCTTGCATTAAGACACATTTCCAAGGACTGAGGAACCAGGACACATTCAAGGGCTCCTTTGGTCTTAAATACCACTGAAAACCCATCCACTTTGGAAAGGGACGTCTACATTTTCAACTTGCCATATGTTTACCCATAGAAGCTCATAGCTGTGGGATGGCACTGAGACCATGCACACAGCATCAAAAAATTACTCCCTCAATCTATACTAGCAGAGGTGAATGTTACTTTCATCTTGATTCTTCCCCTCAAGAAGGCATGACAAGCACACAGGTATGCAAAGGACCAGCTGTGTTTCAGATAGCCTCTGGTTCAGAATACGTAACTACTACTACTATAAAGTGCAGGTGTATTGCTCTAACATATTACTTAAAGCCCAAACAGCTCTTAACAAACATAACAGTCTGGACTCAATGGCAGATGCATTTTTAATTTACTCATTTCTGTTAAAGCAGATGCAAGGTTAAAAGAAACAGAATTAAACAGATGAGAGTAACATGAGGTTAAAAGGTGCCACTTAATGTACAAGTAATTAAAATGATCATTCCATTGTTCTTGTTTTATCTGTATCGTTCTTTGCCTTTGGAGTTTCTGCCTTCAATAGCTTAGTATCTGTTTGCTTCTACCTTCTTTGTTCAAGCATAAGAAATTCAGTATCATATCATCAGAGGAGACGATAGCTTGGAAAATCCATCTGCAAAAAGGATGCTTATAGATAATGTGACTGGTACCTGAGCCCACTTCTTTCCCCCTGGAGGGTTTATGCTCAAGTAAAATGGAATAAAGGCATCTAATTTTTATTAATGTATTTTTAAATCACGAGGTAGTGAATAAACCCCACCAAGATAACAGACATGCTGGGATTCTTACCATGGCAAATCACACTACAGCCAAAATAGCCCTTCTAATGATGCCAGCCCTTGTCTTTCTTTACAACAGGGTTCACTTTGATGGGCAAATTCACACTGCACTGGGGCTTTCCAGATTAAACTGGCCCATTATTGAGATAAGAGGGGCAGCAGAGAAGCCCTGTGCCCAGTACCCAGGCAAGAGCAGTGGAGCAAGCCATTTCAGCTGCCAGGACATGCAGCATGCCACGCTGCAGAGAAAAGGAACATTTACTGCCAAGGACCCATAAGAAAACATGGGTGCAGTTAAGTGTGCAAATATTTTGCTGTTGACAAAGGAAATAATAGGGTATTTTAAAGTCATTTTTCTCTTTGGTAAGAAGGGGCTCCATTTCTCTCTGCAAAGGAATCAAATCGCAGCATCATGAGCCTCACCATCACCCTTGCATCTGACACTTCATAAGCGTACAGAAACCCAGGTATAGATCCCAAAATACCTTCCCCCTTTCCAGACATGAAGTACCACTTTTAAATATTTCCACTTTACTTGCTTTGAATTGCCCGAGATCAAATGAGTCAATTAAGTGCTGTGTCTTTTTTGTTCAGAGGCGAGATGAAGGTAATTTGCTGCTCAGTGCATCTGTTTCCTCATCAGCACAGTAAGGACCAGGCTAATTAGGGGAGGAAAACAATATGGTCATATGGATAGGCCAGATTGCCTGTCACTCAGTTATTCAGCAGGCAGGTTGTGCTAGGAGGACAGCAAACAGATGAGGAGCCTTCATCTCCTTTTTCACTGTGCTCACAAAAAGAAGAAAGGACTTCAAGCACTCAGATGGTTACCTGGGTATTTTTAGCATTAATCCCAAAAGGTTCCTCCCCAAGTCCTGCCTCATGCTGCAGAAAGCACAGGCAAGCTGCAGCACTGGCACGTGGACTTTATTACCCATTAAATGCATGATGCTAACCAAGGTATTGCATTCCCTCTTCTGCTGACCTTAAATCCACAGTGCAAGGCATGGCTCTGCTCTCTGGCGATGCAAGCAACTGCCTGCACTCCCTGCTCCAAGACCCCCCCTACGCAGCCAAGAGGAAGGCACCCATCTGGAGAATGGCTGTTTTTTACTGCAACCAAATCTTGACAATCTCTGCCTCCTTAATGCCTCCCACACGAAGAGTTTGATTTTCAGTACATCTGAGAACGATAGAAACTTGCAAACAGGCAGTGCATGACCAAGGCCCATGTGCATCCATTGCTGAGGCTTCCTTCCCTCTCCAGCACTGAAAATCCCCTATTATTCCTCATCATTTCTAGTGTCAGTCGATTCAATTAGGCAGATGAATTTGTTCTCAAACACCTCTGAGGCCGCAGCACTGCAGAATCACAGACCCCGACTCAACAATCATGTGGGTGAGTGCCCAGATTCAGCTTGAAATCCCTAAATCTGATGCCAAAATTATTTCCTTGGTAAACTGCAAACATGCAAGTGCAGGAGAAAAACAACTTCCAGAAGAGGAGCTGGAGATAAGTGATTCCCAGTCACTCACATGCAATCCCACTGCAGCATTTCTGTTTATTAGGAGAAGATATGGAATATCAGAGGAAGTTCATTTATTCACTGGCCTGTAAAATCAAGCAGCAGTAGACATTACATTTAGTACGTCTAAGCTTTATTTGCTATGAGAAAATGAAATGGTATAAGGTACAGAAAACAAGTTAACTCATAGAGCATATCATGAAGGCAATCAACCTAAACAAGGGCTTTCACATCCTCCTGTCAGCCACAAGACACAGACCGAGTGCTAGATGCTGCAAAAACAGCTCCAGTTTCTTCATATTGAAAGAGAACATTCCCAGCACATCTCTGGTTTTACATTGATCAGAAACATACTCAAGCAGGGAGTAGTTTTGCAGGGCTTGCTAAAAACCAACCCAAACCCCATGAAAGCCAGAACAGATTGGCTTTCAATGGAGCCCACCTTCTTGGCACACCAGGGAGGACAGGTTCACTCACAAGCCATTTAAAAATCCACCATTGAGCATCTTAGTATGCCTCAGCCCAAAATAAGACAAGTTCTGTCCCAGATTTTGGCACACTCCCACACCGGCCTTGACCCAATGGCTTTGCTTAAGCTGAATCAGCTCTTTGCTCCCATTCCCAAAGTCTGGGCTGGGTCACCATTTAATCCAAATCCATAAACATCCAAAACCATGGATCAGACTGCAGAGCTCCCTCTGAACTCGTATTTACCCTTGCACCCTCATCAAAGAACCTGCATTTCTTCCTTACCAGCTCTTTACATCATTATTTACTCAAGACCCACAGCACATCCAACCCCTCAAACAAGTGAATATTATCTGATGATGCACATCAAGAGACAGGAGCCTGTATTTGAGAGCAGCTATGGTTACAGCAGCATAGGTGAGAATAAGTGATGTCATTCAATATGCCATGTATTGAGTAGGAGTGTATATAAACTCCTTTAAACACAGCTTTGTTGCCCCAGTATCCCACAGAATTAAGGGCAGAAAATACAACTCAGATTTTCCCACTTCTTAAAGCCGGTTAAATGGTTCCTGTTAACAGTGTGTAAATATTAAAACTTGTCCAAATGGCATAATCAAATTTAGCAAACTATGCAGAAAACGCTAGTGGCTGGAATAGCAAACCAGGCTATTTGCTCCATTAAGCAAATCCAGGCAATAAACCGTGTCCTCTCCAAGGAAAAACACTGGATGGGGCTGGCCCTGAGTCAGACAAAGGGCAGCACGGGGCAATGAGGGGGTCTGGCTCATGAGCAGCAACCCATGCTCTGTTCAGGTGCCCTGCTAAAGCTTTGCAGAGAGAGAACAAGTTGCAGGAGATCTGGTTTGTGTAGTATGCACACTATACCGATAACTACATGCTAGCAACTTTATGGCCACTGTAAACACGGAGGCTTTAACAGCAATGAGCTAAACTGCAACAGGTCTCCGAGGGCTCTGCAAAACCCCTTTAACAGTGTCTTAAACGATGAGAGCAAGGGGGAGCGTTGGGAAACGGCACATAAAGCACAATGCATGCGAAACGCCGGCTTGCAGGGTGCTGTGGATGCCAGCGTTTGCATGGGTTTGAAAAAGCAAACAAATTCTCAGCTGAAAAGCCTCCATTGAGTGCAATTCAATGCAGGTCTCCACCTCCCGCTCGGGGTCTGAGCCAGAAATCAGTGCGAGCCCAGTAAAGTCTTCTGGGGAGAGTTTTATATGCAGGTCTTGCTCTTAGAGCCCAAAAAGACAAGAGGTGTCCACTCGCAGAGCCAGGTTACTGGAAGAGGAGGACTGTGGCTTGACCCAGTCAAGCTGTATGTTCCGATTTGGGCCATTATACCTTGCTTTATGCTCTCATTCCGCACAGGTTGATCCCACCCCATCGCTCACCACTTCCTCATTAAGGACCAACAAAAGCTGACCCACTGCAAAGGAGCACACTTATTTCCCAGCAAGAAGTGTGGAAGAAAGGTTAAACAGGGGGCTAGCACTTCAGCTTTGTCACTGTAATTGTACCTAGACAGAGCGGAGCTAGCCTCTGCAGTAAGCATAAAGAATACTCAGCTCCAACCTGGCAAACCACTGCATCCGAAAAGCCAGAGATGGACACGCCACTTGATTTTGGCAAAGGAAACTGAGAGCTCTAAAAGACTGAGTGCAAACCTCGGCAATTTTAGCAATGATGTGCATTAATCAAAACCCCAAACCACAAATAGCAACCAACCAAAGGCAGCGCTCGAGTTTTTAAGAGACGCCTTAAGTCTGGCCAACACTGCAAGCATTTAAATGCTGGCAGCTTCAGAAGCAAGTGCCAGCATGAATTTAGATACTTGGACACATTCAAAGTCTTCCAGTCGCAGTTTCACTAGGAAATAATGAAAGCATACACAAATCATTATAAATAAAGTTTGGGGAGCCCAGTAGAAGATAACACTGATGGATTCACGATCTGTGCTGCTGTAATAAAGCTGCTACTAATTGTGATGCATTGATTCAGGTTTTGTCCTTAAAAAAGAAATCATAAAGTCTGGATTCCTGCAAGGAATGCATGCTCAGGAATTTCAACCAAGCTGAACACTGTATGATGCTGACATTGTCACTATGCTTTAAGTCAATTAGGGAGATTGGAGCCAGATGGCTGAAAACGACCAAAATTACACAGTACATTCTGTTTATTAGTTAGGATTATTATTCAGGCCATAATTGCTTTTAACAGATTATTTATCATTATTAAGATTACACTGATGAACAAGAGCAGTATCCAAGTTATGAAAAACATGATTTTTCAATTGTATCTGTCCCTACTCTGTTCAAAACGTCTCTTAAATGTCTGAACTAATGAATTTAAACCAAAAAAGACAGACAGGAACCCATCCTACTAACCAGATACACTGACTTCAGGATGGGACCAGATACTACAGAAAGATGCCAGCAATAAGGAATTTCCTGAGCCTCTCACAGGAATGGGAGGATGCTCAACTCCTCCAAGGCTGCCTGAACCTCATTATAAACGCAACTAAACCTCCTTTGGAAAGTCCTGCTTCTAAAAGTATCCAACCAAATGAGCTCCAACCAAATGAGCAAACATAGGAAAGACAAGTTTCACAAGGACTAACAACAGAACACTGGGAGAGGCAATCTGGATCCCATTTAAAGCAGTGACAAGCACTCCACTCCACAAAGGAGCTGGCCCAATGGATTAATCCATCTTGTACATGACAGATATTAGCCTATCATCCCCCTCCTTCAGCAGCTGAGATGGTTCATATCTGATGAGATGGCATATATATGTGGTAATCTATATGTATTACCTAATATATATTTAGTTACTCAAAAACCATCATGTCGAGATAAAGATGGTCAAATGCTTCCACCCATAAGGCATCTGCCACTCAGGAAAACGTTCTTCCAAACTGCCTCCAGTATCACCAGCTTTGGTAATCTGTGTCCTATAGCTCTGAACCCTCAACAGGATAAATCCAAGTGTCAACAGCTGGAGATCAGTGATACAGTACAACTGGGAGAAAAAGACATGTACTCATATCAGAGCCTACCCTGGAAGGGAAAAGCACACAGCAAACACACTGGTGGACAACAGCCTCACACAGCCAAAAGCCTTACTCCTTTGATGCTGCTAATACTAAGTTAAAGAAAAAAACTATACAATATAGGTCTTTTTTCTCTGCCAGAGGGCTTAAGAAGTCAAGCAACAATGAGGACAATTTAAGTTGTGTGAATCCAAGCCTCTTAAGCTTTTAACTTTATATATACACCACAATTGCATCAAGATTTATCGTTATCGTACAGCCTTTGGGGAGCAGTTAGGTTTAGCCACCCACCAAAATCCCACAATGCAGTGTGCCACATTGCAGCTACAGTTCAGCTTTGAAGCACAGTCCTTTTGATTCAGAAACATACACTTTGACACTATTTGTGGTTAATCCTGTATTAACACTTGGGCCAACCTCTGGGTTAGACAGTATCAGCACTCTTCTCCCTCCTATTTACACAGACAACTTAAAATCTCATCCCATCAAGCCATTGTATTCTCAACGCTTTTGGTTGCTGCTAGGTTGGGGTTTTAAAACTTGTAAAAGGAGAGGAAAAGAAAGAGCATTAGTAACATGCATAAAGAGTCCTCTAAAGTGGACAAAATACACAGCACCATTAAGAAAAAGGGCACCAGACAAGAAAAGCATCATCCTTTCTCACCGTGATCCTCGCCATTAAGTTTTGGCCAGAACAGTGAGGAATGAAGGGAAGAAGCAGACTGGCTAATCAACAAGTACATCATACAGCTACTCATTAAAACCATATTGCACTTGCTCAAAATCCATGGACTTCCCCACGTTATTCCATCTCCCCCCACACCTACCTCCTCATTGCCCTCAATTCCTAATAGCAGTAATGCCCTTGGCACATGGCATTTCCTTAGAATTAATAGTTGGCTGGTGTTAATGGCCCTTGGCTACACCTTGGGCCATCAACTCCTCCCAGACAGTCATTAATCCCAAGGAAACCTCAATCGTTCTTACTTAATTAGCTCCACACAATCTGTGGAGCTGTAACACCACACCAAAGGCTTGTCTCGTAAGTTAGGAGCGAGAAAACTTCCAAGTCAAAAGACTGGAGATAACTGCACCAGAACCTAATTAAAGGCATTTTAACGTCCTAATAAATAAAGGATAATTATTTGGGGGCTGAATCAGCTCCTTGAGTAAGCAAAGCAACTGCTTTGACTCAGCGGAGAGTTAGAGGAGCTCCTTTATTTTTCAGTGCTACAGTGCACACCACAGCAGCCAGTTAAAGCACAGACCCAAGCTTGTACTTCAGTGACAAAGTGATGCTCTTTAATATGCCATGAACTGCATCGAGAAACACTTTTTGCTTCACTTTGAGGAGGCTGCACACAAACAGGATTCGGGACCTCTGCAACACAATCCTGTCATTAAAGGCTGTGGTGAATACCCTACACAAGTAGCCTGGGCTGCTGCAGTTCCTATTGCTGTTTCATTGCTCCTCTCACATACTCCTGACACCTTTAGGGCAGGTTTTCTTCCCAGATTACACAGGCTCCACAAAGCCAAATATGATTAATTACAATCTTCAATTATCAGAGTCACCCAGAGTGAAGACAGGCCTCGTATTTCATGAGGCTGCATTAATATCCCCATCCCAAAGGGGACCCAACCTCATCACTGGCTAATTCAAGCCCAAAGCCTCTTCCATCTCCTTCCCCGCTCCTGGAGGACAACAGGGGACCAAGCTTTTGGTAGCAGCAGAGCCAAGGGAAGATGAACAGTCTCATCAAAGTAAAACACAATAAAAGACTGATTCTCAGAGGAAGATAAGCTTGAGGAAACAATTCAGATTCAGAGGATGTCAGATGATTTAAACGTGAGGCTCAAAGGGAAAACGAGATGCCTACGATTACAAAAGCAGTATCTTCTCATCGCCTGGACTGTTATTAGCTGGGATAGCAAACAAGATGACAGCAGAGACTTCATAAATCAGCCAACACCGCGTGTTGCCGCTCCTTGGCATTAAGCAAACATCTGCCTGCTCCTGCACAGGCAGTCGGGAGGATCCTGCAGTTAGCTTGAGGGCTGGCTTTCCTTCCTAGCTTGTCTCCTTCCAATGGTGAGCTCCACTGAGCTAAGAATAAGCATATACAGCCAGCAGACCACCAAACCAGAGCATCTTCCAGTGCTCACCTTCCCTCCCCTGTGCTACAATCACCTACCTGCCAAACAGGCATTCTAAAGCTATTTATCAATGCTCACACCAGCAGAAAGAGGGCTTGTGCATCCTGCTGCCCCGCTGTGCATCTCCTCCCCTTTCCCATCACATTGCTTCTCATTTTTGGTTTGGTTTTATGGGTTTTCCTAATAAGGATTCATTTGCCCATGCCACTGAGCATTCTCTCTCCTCCTCCCCCCAGGCTGGCTACCTACCTGCCATAATAACTGCATAATTAAAAGGAAAACCACTCCAGGTAATTGGCAGGCTCTGCTAATTGAAAACTGGGGAGGTAATCATTTGGCCCAGGGAAAAGCCCCACTCATCACATGCTGTAATATGGACCACCATCTGTTTGCTAAATTAGCTGCAGTGAAACATTAACATAAAAATGACTGACACCGATTATTTTCTGATGGAGTTTGCCTTAACACAAAGGACATTTCATCACCTCCATGGAGCTCCTCCTGAAACAGAAAGCAATTTCCTCTCCAAAGGGCTAAGATATAGATGTAGTCAAACTCAACTGAGCATAAAGCCATTAGCTTACCAGTGATGGACCCTCCCACTAGCATCAACTTGATGGGTCAAGCATCCTCAGCTCTCGCTGCCTTGGGCTCGCATTCACCCATCCCATGCTGGTCCTTATCTCTAGGGAGAAGATGTGCAGACCTATACAGGACAAGGGCAGCCCCACATCCAGGGTCAGTTGATTCACTGTGATTAACCAGACTTTGGGTGATTGAGGTCTCAGAAGCTCTGGCTGGCTCAGGTAAAATGGGATAGAAACACTACTCCTGCTCTGTCTCAGATCACAAGGCTGGATCAGGAGTGACCATCTGCTTCTCTTCACAATTCCCTCTCAAGCCAAATCCTCCACCATGTGGGGTAGAAACTTGTCCCACTCAGCAGCTTGCATTCAAACCCCAGCCTCTGGAAGCACACACTGATGAGGAGATGGGCACATGGATGATGGGCACACACATCACATTGCCCAGAAGAAAACAGCAAAAACTGCTAAGATACAGGTAAAAAGAGCAGTTGACCTCAACTCCATGGGGTTTATCCTTATATTGCCATCATGGCAACCATCTCCCTAATGCTCTCACCACAAGCCAAAATCCACATGGCACCATGCACAACAACACATGGGGAAAAACAAACACCAAAAAGCCTGGATCTGGAGCTGCAGTGAGAAACTGCATCTGAGGAAGAGTAGGGCCTTTCTTCCTCTCAAACCTTCACACACCAAGTGGAAGGTGCACCACGGTAAATTAAAACAAGGATGCTGTTCAAGCAAGGAATCCAAGCTCGCGGATTAAACTTGCAGCAACAGCTGTCAAACAAAACATTAAAGCACACAATATATTTGCCATTACAAGTTCCTATCCTATACCTTCCCCAGCACTGCTTATTTACCTAGGGGAAAGAAAATACACAAATATGCTTCTTTTTCTCCTAAGCCTGTTTTTTTCCAGTGAACACACAGCCTTTGTAGCATAACAATAGCAAAGTGCATCCAAAATACAAACCCCATCACTTGCCATACTGATACACAGCATCAGCATGCTGCATAAACACATACATGTGTATGTATAAAAGCATACGTAGCAGGACATAGGAAAATGCAGACACACTTATGCATCTTATAAGCCCAACTAAAGCTGCACCACTGAAGTAGGAGTCAGAGGGGCCCCTCAGTGTGCCCAAAGGTGCTTTTTGCCTTTAGCAGTGAAGGTCTCAATACTGCCTGCACCTCTGCTAGCCCATACAGCCATCAGGTGATAGAAGACTGAAGGCACCAAAACCACCTCCCAGAACCACACAAGCATTCAAACTCACAGCAAGTGCACTTGGAGGAACTTGGAGTCACTTTAATTCTTTAATTGACACATGATAATGTTGGCAATCGGTACTGTGCACAAACTGCTTCCCTCCAGCTCTCTGCACTGATTGTTTTGCTGAGAGAGGAATTTGGATTCTCTGTTGTCCTTCAGGGATGATGAAGGGCTCAATGTAAAGAAAGCACACAAAAAACCACACAAAAGTGTTTGAAAACATCACCCATGATACTGACAGTTAAACCTGAAATCCTTTACATGAAATATCACAATTCACATCACAGTCCTTTCCCCCCCACACCCCTTCTGCAAGAGCTCTATTTTTACTTCTGCTTAAGCATCAGAAGTGATGGAGAAAAGTTTGAGGAGAAGCCATAGGAAGTTCCTGAGGCAAGAGCTCATTAGTGACTCACTGCTATAATTAACAGTTAAGCTGACCCCATCAGGAGTCAAAATGCATTTTTCTGATGGAAATGGAACGGGTCTCTAGAAGCCTCATGGCAGCAGTTGAACACACACATACACACACACACACAGCTGGCACCCTCAAGAAACACAGTTTAATCACTATGGACTGGTTTCTATATTAAAGACATAAGTAAACGACAGCAAATAAAGCAAATGTTTGTGCAATGTCTTGATACATTTCCCTCAGTCATCCTCAGGTGTCAGCTGTAATAAATGAAGCATTTACTGGGTGCAGGCTTCACTTTAAACAAATCAGCGCAAGTCCCTAAAGGAAACAAGCAGCAGCATATTCATAGTAGCATTTCATCATTCCGGAGCCAGCAGAACGGAGCTGACAAGTACACAAGATAAATACTTTGTTCTGTCATGCTGTGTCATGTCGGGGGAAAACAAAGTGTTAGATGACCTTTGGAGGCACAGCCCACAGAAGCCTCCCTTCTCGCTTCCAAACTGCTGTCGAAAGGATGGGGAAAAGGAAGATAAAATAGGAACACCCCTCCAAGGCACTGCTTCACAGCAGCTGGAACTCAAGGGGTCTCACAGCCACCTTCCTGGCAGAGCTTTTGCTGCTGGAGCCTGAAAAGCCATCAGAGCAGGAGGCAACACCGCTGCACCTCCGGCAGCACCGCGGTAACAGCACCACACTCCTCAGAGGGGAAGGAATTAGAACTGTGCAAGTTAATTACTATTGATCACTGGTTCCCACCAGCAGAATGAGTGTTCACTTTCTGTGTTTCTTTAACAATAAATGGAATTACACTTTTGTTCTTGGTGGGATTTAAAAGGCACAAATCTGGCTGAACAGAAACCAGCCCCGCTGCTCTCTGCAGAGGATGGCTCCAGCACAGCAGCACAACCCAAGGACCTGCACCAAAATCACTCCACTGGGCCAGACAAAATCATGCCAGGACACTTCCCCCCTTCAACAGGACCATGGTGTGCCCCAGTTCCGTGGCACATCCAGTTGTAATGCAGATAGACATGCAAGTAAAGCATGATGCACTGATGATGCACTGAAAAACCAATGTACACCAAATGCCCATTAAGACCCTTGGTAATTTTCTGTTCATTCCAGCCACTTCAAAATTCTACTTGTATTTTAGTTTATTGTCCTTTATTCTTTTCCCTGATGTTTCCCTGATGTTTTCCCCATGCTCCCTATCCACAACAAACAACACTGGGAAACACAAACACACCATCTCCATCACATTTTCACATGGCAAATAGCCTCTGTGTGAGTACTTTGAGACCAGGGAAAGGTGAATACTGAAGTACATTGGATGGGAGAGTGACTATTAACAAACACCTCTGAATCATGAAGAACTGGTACAATCAGTGTTTTAACTGGTAAAGGCATCTGATGGGACACACTGTCCTGCCTCACCTTCCCAGGATGTGCCTGCTACCCTCCCACATGCCACTGCTGAATCTCACAACAGCACAAGAACTCTTTTATTGCTATTTTCTTGCCTAAGAGTTTCCATTTTTAAAGTGCCAGGTAAGCAACAAAACTAATTCAATAAAACAAAGATGATTGCAAAGGCCCAAGGAACAGAGCGAAGAAGACTCAGAGCTGGCTTGAACAAAACTAATCCGAGGCATTTTGTATTAAAGCTAAGCATCAAATACATACTTTCACTTAAAATAAATCACTTTGTGTTCTCAAATAACTGCAATAACTAACCATAGATATTGTATTAATTGTAAGCGTGGGAATAGTTGACATTTTCCCCCTCCCTCTTCTCCCATGAGAGATGGCAAGCAGCAGACCATCCTCATTAATTACACTGTCACTTCCCTATAACAACCCGCAGTTACAGAATCTCCATAATAAATTATATATATTTACATCAACTTCCCAGCTTTCACACTCGTGTATCTAATTACTGTGAAAGAGACAAATAGGTAATTAAGCTATTTGCAGCTATAGAAGTCTGGAATTATCAATGTAAAAAGATAGGTACCGGAAAGCTGGCCCTCTAGTATACACAGTAAAAAGCAATAATGCTAAAAGCAGATAAGGTAAAAGTGCATCTGTAATTATTAACAATATGCCTAACATTTAAGTGTCACATTATTATGAATTAATTTAACATTCATTAGAGTTGCTCTGATAATACTGGATCCATTTGCCAAATGCCTTCAGATAAGACTCCTGCAGTTCCATCATAACCCAGTTGTTAAGTATTAATTAACAAATGCTTAAGAGTGAAAGGCTGGAAAGAGTCGCTAGATAACAAAGTGGTTTGATACATCAAACACACTGTATGGAAATAATAATGGATAGACATACAGAGCCTCTTCTATTAATTTTTAGCCAGTTTCCTTTAGCAAGTAGGTTTTTGGATGGTTGCAGAGTGTGGCATCTACCCAAGTGCTCCAAATCCTTGCACTTCTGGGCCAGCTTCAACTGCCGTAACCTCTGAAGGTACCACAGGTCTAACTAGGCAGAAGAGAAGAGCTACCTAGACAAGCTGCCCACCAGAGCCAGCTACAAAGCAAGGACAGAGAAGCACCCATCTGCATGCCCAGATGTGCTCAGCACAACCCAGGCAACACCCAGCCATGCCCCAAGGCAAACTGTGGTGGAGAGCAACACCCACCTCCTCGCCCCAAGCCAAACCCAGTCATGGAGATGTGACAGCATCACTCCAGTAGCACCTCTATGTGTTTATCCTTCTTTCTCTGCAAATTACCACCCCAGGATGTCTTAAGCATCATACGGACTAAACCATAATATTACTCTTCATTAAAGAAGAAAAATACCCAGCTGAAAGACACGAGAGGAAGCCCAAGTGGTAACGTTTTATTATAAGAGTTCCTTAACTAAAGCTGAACCACAATGAAATACTTTCAGAAACACACGTGGCCTCCCCAGGAATACTAAGTGGCTTCATTATTTTTTCTGATTATAGACTGAATAGCAAATGAGTTTATAATAGAAACTGCTGCAGGAATATTTTACCCCACCAAGAAATAGAAGCACTACTGAGAACTACACATCTTCCCATCCCCAGGATCTGGGAAAGTGCAAGAAGAAAGCATTATGCATCCCACTTCTATCATAATGAGACTTAAAAGAAAAATCATTTTCATATATATATATATATATATGTGTATTTATATATATATATACACACATATACATACACTCTTTCCCCCCCCTGCATTTCTGTCCCAAAGCTTTCCTCGGGACATGTTACCAGCATGCCTCACATCCCACTCCCTTGCTTTTTGGGGGACCACCCTGTACAGCTGCTTTGTTTGCAGGATGCTGACTCCCCACAGAGCACCTCTATTCCTCACTGATGGGAAAGGATGAGCCTGGGCAGTGGACACAACAGCCCAATAGAGGTTTCTGTGTGGTTTTTGGGGAGGTGACCGAGTGAACAAGATACGCTTCAGAGGGATGCAGCCACTGATAGGATGCTCCTATCTATTTCTTCTAAGAAGCTTTTGGGAAGCAGAGCCCTTCCCAGCAGTGGGAAGCAAGGTTTCCCACTGCAAAACCTGCATTTTCTTACAATGAGGAGCCTTGACCAGGCATGCTGCTGGGGGAAGATAACCAAGAGCAATTTCATGGACACCAGGCAGGCACACTTCCTCTGCTCAGCAAGGAGCGGGGCCAATAACTGTATTTACTTCAGGATGACCCGAGCTGATGATGCTGCTCAGCAAGCAAAGCTCGCCTGACAGGGCTTGTAAAGAAACCCAAACCCCGACCAAGCAGCAACAATGACAGAAAACACACTGAAACCACCCAAACCTTAAACTGGTTTGTGTTTTCTCTCCCCTACTGCTTTCTTGCCACTGCACCCTTCCACCCTTCTCACCCTGCCAGGGGCAACCACAGGCAAGAGCTACTCTCCCTTGTCTCCAACACACACCCATGCAGTTGTACACAGACAAGAGGCAGGCACCCACTAAAAATAACACAGCACTGCGCTTCAGAAGTAACCTGATGCTAAAACAACATGACAGCTGCCATTCGCCTTTCCCAGGCGAACCCAAGGCAGGGTTTAGTCATCCCGACCTGCTGGATGCCGCAACAAGTGCTGGGCTATTCCTGGGGGCTCAGCAGCTCCCACTGAAGGTTATCAGAAGGGGGGCACAGGGGTTCAGCACAGGGCTGGATCCAGACCCACAGGGGGAAATGCAAAAGCAATAATGACAGTGGTTCTTCTCCTCCTGTCTCCCCATTTCCAGTGCCTGGAAGCTTCCCTGCTATCCCAGCTGAGGGGGGAAGAGGCACAGTCCACACAGGGAAAGCAGAGGCACCCACTGATACAAAACCAATACATAATATCCCTAACAGTGTAACATTCTTAGCAGTGCTTCCTACAAACTGCAGAAACCAAACACCCCAAGGAGAAAGCAATAAAGCAAAACGATCCACATATTTCACAGGAAATGTTACAAACTGAAAGATACACATTCCCATCAGCCTGCCTTCCACCAGCTCTCAAAGCCCTTTTGCTCCCCCCCCCTTCTATTTAGCATCTACTTTAACTTGCAAGAAAGCTTCCAAATTACCTTCATACCAAACTGTGACAAATCAAGGGCATAAAACCCAACAGACTGCAGGGAAGCAGCCTGACTACACTGCACCTCTTTACTGTATAAAAGTTCCCCTCTTTTCTTCCTTCCCATTTAAGGATTAAGCCTTCCAAAGCTGTGTCTTTTGCCAATTCAGAGCTCAGCTAACTACACTTGAAGGCAGCAAGAGAGAGACGCGGACCATACTTCATGCACCCGGGGCTGAATAGCTTGCAGTAACACAGGCAATACGCTGCCTGCAATAACAGCCAGTAAAGCTTCAATCTCTTGCTGGTAGACTGTTCCCTCATAGTACAGGAGCGACTGCAAGCCAAGGTCAACCCTTTCCTTTAATTCTCTTCTTTATCCCTTCTCCCCCCCTTTCCCAAGGCATGGGAAGAGAGCTTAGTTATTTCTGCATGGATGCAAGGTGAATGAGGCTGTCGCTTCTCATTGCAGTGCTATTTATTACAGGTCGCTGACATAATACAACTTCCCCACACACAATGGAAGAAAAAGCAGTGGGGGAAGGAGTTCTTCAGCATTGTCTCACTTCTTTGAAGGGAATAAAAACCAGGCTTTATTTATTTATATAGTGAACTGACAACAGAGGTGCATCAGCTTGTTTTCAGAGGCTGCCTGCTGACAGAAGGCAACTTACCCTGTTATTTGGTGGTTTAAGAACACGCACACACAACAGAGGAGTACACATCGGGAGAAGAAACTACAAGCTTAACCAGACACACCAATGAAGAAGGAAGAAATGATACTGAAATCAAGAGTGGGGGAGTATCACAGGCTTGCTCCTGCACAAGCTAGATTCACAGCAAGGAGAGAAATAGGGTAATAAGAAATTAAGCTTCACATCCTCAGCTGGTGTAAATCAGCATCACCCCTCTAACTCCCCTTGCTGCAGCAGGAGACCCATTCCAGAACGCCTGTCTGGTTTAGGGGTTGGTTCTGGTCTCTCATCAGCAGTTCCTCCCAATTTAATTCCTAGTTTCAGATGAAAAGATTTTATAGACCTCTGTTCTGTCTTGAGATGGGTTTGCCTAGAGCTCCAAGCAATAAATTGATGAGAAATCAATTTTCCTGCACTGTGCTTTGTAGTCCTGCTTTTTCTCTTTTCCCAAAGAGCACTGAGAGCTGTTTATGAAATATCACATTCCTTCCTTGTTTTCTAAAGGTAAACTAATGCATTTAAAGATCAAGAATATCCACATCCTATTTTTAGGTTGCTAATGGTAAACCAGAACTGCCTTAATAAAAGGATCTTTTAATTCACCTCTCATTTTGTTTCATGCCCAGATTAAGAGATAAATGAGCCTGTACCAAAGGCAGTGGAAGTTGCAGCAGTGACTCTGGAGGATGCAGAGTGACCCATATGTGACTGCAAGAAGGCTTTTGCAAGTTTCCCATGGGGCTGGCTTTCACCCACAGACCCCACAGTGTTTCTAAGTCACACAGGCAGCTCTCACCCATATGAACACATGATGTGGAAGAGTGGCCCTGTGTCCTCCTGTACATCAGTTATCACTGAATTACACACTTAAACCCCATCATCTGCATTCTCTCACAGCAGCATCTGTAACGGAGCATGGCAGTTGCTATGCAGCAAGGGCAGCTATTAGCTCTTCTGCTGATAATATAATTAGTATTATAATTTAAGCAGCACTTTTTTTATCCTTTCCTATCCCCAAATGCTTTATGGATTAATACCCCTACTCAGAAGGCTGTCCATTTCATGAGCCTGAACTGAGACCATGGACCACAAATTCATGCCTCTGGAGACCTCAAGTCTTAAAGACCATGTTTCTCAATCCTCAGGGTGCCAACTGCAGCAAGGTGAGCTGGCAGTCCCCAACGGCCACAAAAGCCTTTCCAGCAGCATCCAAAGAGAATCCAACACCACCAACCCCTGGAATGTGGAAAGACTGCCTGCACGAACTGCAAAGAGTCAAAGGGGTTTTAGCTTATCAAACTGTGCCAACACAGAGTTCAACAAGCCTCATGTGCTCCAGCACTGCTCCCGGCTGCCTCATTTAAGCATCATTTCAGGGGTGACCCTCCACCTGTATTTTTGGCTACAGCTCAGCTACAGACTGTGCTTTGCTGTCACCATCTCCTTCACCCTCTGTGGATGTTTAATCCTCATCAAAGCTACTGGGAAGGCACAAGGAAGAGTTCTGCAAGCTCTGGATTACATGTAAATGTAACACAACCCTGTCCTTCCTCCCCATAACCTCACCTCCCACAGACACCAACCAAATGAATTAAATGCTACACAAGCATAAGCAGAATGAAAATACAATGTTGGAGTTTGGGGTTTGGATCCTTTCACCCTTTTTACAGCAGCTCGGCTTCTGCAGCATGGAGGGAACGGTGGCTTGTTAGCCTGAGCTGGCTCCTTCAGTTCCATTGCCAAGGCTATCCAACACACTAGCACTCTTATTTGCTCTCCTTTCTACTGTGTCCCAAGCTGTGAAATTAATATGCATAGAGGACATAAACCTCTCACTCAGGAATAAAAAGTGACCTTAATATGCTCCTGCTTAATCCTTCCCAGGCTCATCGCTCTGGGAAGACAACCCAGCAGGAAACTAAAGTGCCACTTTGCCCTCTGGTGAAAGCATCCATTCCATGTGTGACTCCTTGTGGGAAATCCCTTGCTGGGAGGGAGCACCACAGGAGCAGAGGTACCACATAGGGCTGCTAACTAACCCCTATCCACACCAGCTACATCCATGCCTGGACAATACAGTGCAGGAAAGCACAGAGCACAGACCTGATGTGCACATAACTACTCAACACAGCTGGCTCTCAGGGAAAGTAGGGGGGTTGGACCAAAAGGGACAGGCTTTAATGAGGAGGCACACATGACAAACTGCTTCTCAATCCACCTATGCAGGAGCAATGTGCACTTTGCACAGGAGCACCCATCCTGCCATAGACACACACAGGGGCATGGCTGCTGCTGAAGCTGCAAGGGAAAACTCCATCCAAAGCTTATTTAGGATATATTTAATTTATGCCCATCTACACTCACCCCACTGTCTCAGATGATGCTTTAGATGGGAATGTAGCACCCTGCTCTGTAGGGAAAACATAGGATGACACTATTTCCTTCATCCCAGTCTGGAGAGATGCATAAGTGCACTCCCTCCCCTAAAGGGACGAAAGAAGCAGCACCAAGTTTTGATTACAGAGCCCTCAACACAAGCCAGTTACACAGTAATTCTAAGGGCTTTATGGGGATTATCTTAATTCTCCTTTTCCTAACATACAGTGGCAATTGCTAGAGACCAAAACCTTGCTTATGTGGGCACCCAGGCAAACAAGAGCTTGCATCAACTGCAAAGTGGTGAACACAAGGAATTCCACAGATTCTTCAGCTATGGGTTTGAATTCATTCTTTGGAAAATAAATATTTTGACAGAATATTCAGATAAAAGAAAAAAGTATTAATATATATAAATATACAAATTAAACACATTTTGCATTGCCAAAAGCATCATATTACATTTTCAAAGCAATAAATTCCAGAGCAATGAGGCTGCATCCATGTTAGTAGGTCTTGAATTTAATACACATACACACACACACACTGGTGTAACACACACATACCTATCCCCAGCCTTTTCAACAACTGTCAGAGACCCAGAGCACAAGGCCACAGCAAAAGCAAAACCTAAACACACTGGAGTCATTCAGGAGAGCCCAATGCTGCTTCTGGCTCAATCCTCAACTTGTACAAGCATGGATCTGTCACATCACTCCTCAGCATTGCATCCTTTTCTCTCCATCTTTGGCCTTAAATCAGTAAGCCTTTGGCACATGGGTTACCCCCTGTATTCCCCCACACTGCTTTGCTTGCATGCCCTACACCAATTGCATTACCAGCCTTCTGCAATGTTATTGAAATCCATTATACTCACATCCACAGCTCCACTGTTCAACCTGCCGCCTGCTCACTGAACACCTCCACATAGCTTCAAGTGGCTTCTGGTTTTCCCTGTTTTATTTATCTGGTGCTTACCCATATCAATCAGGCAAAGCCTCTAGCATGCCTCCTGCACAGTAATGAACTACTGTGCCGTAATCTGTATTTTGGGAGTATTTCTCAACAGACACTCATCATTTTTTACCCATTGAAAATGTACCAACAAGTATTTATTTTCAAGAAGGAAAAGACTCTTCCTTCAGAGGAACAGAGATATGTTAGCAACATTAAAGCAAAGACAAGAAACCTGGAAAGGGACTTTTTACACATGCATGTAAGTGACAGAGGGAATGGCTTTAAACTGACAGAAGATAGATTGAGATGAGCTCTTAGGCAGAAGCTCTTCCCTGTGAGGGTGCTGAGGCGCTGGCACAGGGTGCCCAGAGAAGCTGTGGCTGCCCCATCCCTGGCAGTGCTCAAGGCCAGGTTGGACACAGGGCTTGGAGCAGCTGCTCCAGTGGAAGGTGTCCCTGCCTGTGGCAGGGGTTGGAGCTGGGTGAGCTTTAAGGTCCCTTCCAACCCAAACCAGTCTGGAATTCTGCAACAAAACACACAAGGAGAACACCAATGGGAAGAAGGGGAAGCTGTGACAAAACTCAGCCATCTCCAGAAAGCTGTGTTTTCTACTATGAATATTCAGAACACAATCTGCAGAATTGGTTAATTTTACACACAAATGGCCAGTTACACATCTAACTGACCATTTGCGCAAGCAATTACACCCACGATTACCTGACTGCATAATTGCCTGGGCCTAGTTTTGAAATAGGGTCTTCCATTTTCTGTTGAACACAAGCGCTGTGTTTAACAAATAGGTATCGAGTAGTTCTGAGGCAAAGTCATCCAAACCTACTGACTCAAAACCAGATATCGACAAAAGATGCCGAAATGAGTATTTACCCCAAAAGAGCATCACGTAACCCTGGCCATAAAGCTGCATGTGCCCAAACTGAGCCATAAGTTTCCTTGCTGAAACTTCTAGTGCTTTGAATCGCGACTCACAGCAAAATACATACTCAATATAGGCACAAGTATCTGTACAAACAGACCAGACAGACAAAAACTATCAAGTTCCTTATTGTCGGTTTTTCTTCAGAGGGAGACTTGTTCTGGAGCATTCTTGCTGCTTAAGTTGTATTTTAGGGAGGAAAATCAAAGTAAAAGCACATTAAAAGATGCCTACTCTTAAGCAAGCCGGTCAGCAGTTTGTGAACTCAGCTTCATCAGGCAAACCCTGAAGATCAGGCAAAACTCAGGCTCTGAATGATGAGGTGATGCGAGCTCTTTGCGTGTGATCTAAGTGATTAATGTCCCAGGTCTTTGCCTTGCTGACCTCTAAGGAGAGGTTTCCTTGTAAACTTCATCATCTTCAAGCAGTTTCAGCCAATGGTAAGGAGTATAATTCTTCTATGGAAAAATCCTAAAGACCATCAATTTTCCTGTGAATGTCAACCACAAACCTCTATTTTACATGTCAACCAAACACACTTTCAGATTAGCTGTCAGAGTCCGTGAGTTTTGGCCAGATATCAATTTTCTGTGTGGATGATGCGTTAAATTTAAGATGCCTGTTGCTACGGCGGGCAGAGCAATATAGCAATTACCAGGCTATTTCTGACTTTACAAATCCATAAGTAATCATATTGTTGGGAACCCAAACTTGGTGGGAAAGAAATGAAGCAGTGTTAAAAGCAGAGGCTGTCACTGAGACACTAACTGCCAGCTCGCCCAGGATGTGTGTTGGTGGAAAGACCTGATATCACAGTCCCTGAGCCATAAGTACAGCTGCAGAGGTGCAGGGAAAAGCTACTCCAATGCCCTCAAGCCTGCATTTCATCCATGACACCTATACTTAGACCACAAAGAAGATCTGAAGTGGTGCTTGCTTCTCTCTCCCCCATTCCCTGATACTTTGGTACCTGCTGCTTATGTTTGTTTCTACCATATGCTACTAAGGCCCTATATTACTTGCCCAGAGACACCCTTTTCACTATTACTAAGTCAGGCTTGTGTAATTGGAGAAGCGATGCTGCTCCAGCACTTCATACTGCTGACTCGCAAGGAAAGCCTTATTTTAGCTGGTAAAACAAGCCCCTGAGCCTGTGCCATCAAACAAAGAGGTTTTATTCCAGATATTCCTAGAAACACAGGTATGCTCCAGTTCATACGAGTTGTGAGACAATTTAGTCAACAACTGGTCTAAGAACAAAGATGAGCTCCAGTGATCTTAGGTTAGAGTTAGCAGGGATCCCCCCAAAACACTAGCACTTTGGTTCACATCAGCACTATCCGAATCAAAAAGCAACAATCCAAGTAGCACTGCATCCACCCTCCTTGCCTGGCCTTGTTCCAGCACTCATCCTCCAAGAGTATGCAACAGTACTGCCTCCATAAACTGCTCTAAACACCATCCATGCCCAAGGGAGACACTGGCATCATTAACAGGGCAAAGCATAAAAACCTCACACTGCCCATAGAAGGCAACACAAATCTAACCCTGACAGAGGCTACCCAATACCAAAGCTTCCCATAGTGCAGATAGAAAGTGTTTGGAGCAGAAGCTTTCTGCCCAAATGGACAGGATCCATCTGGGATAGACAGGACCTACAGAAACCACACACCCTTATATGGCATTTACTTGGAGAAAGCTATTACTCACAATGCTTTTTCCTCATTTCTATGGGCCTTCAGTGAGACTGAGATTATTCAAGTTGACAGTGAAAGTTTGGCAAGATCATTTTCCAGTATCAAAGGACACCTACTCAGTAATTGCTCTGCTGTAGCATGAAGCATAGCACATATATTTTAATGCCTTAACCACATGTCATGGCAGCAACTGGACTAAAGCTATCAAGAGTCTTAATAAACCCATGTTTCCATCCCCAAAGTCACCAGCAATACTTGCCATAAGTCAATCAGCCCCTCCATAAAATCTTACAAATGAGTTATAAATCAAGGCTTATAAAAGCAATTCTTGCATTTTTATCCCGTTTCTTCAGCTACAGGAGCTTTCACTTTTCTCTGCACACAGAGGAGCCAAAGAAGCTTTTCTTTCTTTACGCAAAGACTGAGATTCTCACAACTCCAAGATACCAGGATAAAATGAAATGAACACAAAGGAATTTGCAGCCAGTAACGCTGTGTGAAATCTATTTGTAAATCTTACAAACAAGAGGAAAAAAAAGCATCTTCCTTCTGTCCCCAGTCCTTAGTTATTCCAAAAAGTAAATGCTATTAAGAGGCTATTTAAAAAGCTATTGTATTAAAGGCTTGAGCTGCGCACCAAAACTCACGGGCAACCAGAAACAGGCAGCACAGCCCTGATATTACCTCCTTTATGAGAAGCTGGACCAAGACACAGAAAACAAAGCACCACTACAGAAAGACACCCCCTTCGACCTGTGCCACAGGCAGCGCATTATCAACCCAGCAGCTGCTTGTTATATCATAATGTAGAGACAGTGACACGTGAAGCAACACTAGAAGCAAGCCTCACCCATGACTTCAGTGTTATGCAGCAACGTAAATGCTATAAAAGTTATCACTACTATTTATAGACTGATGGTTTTGAATAAGGTCTTCCCAATGCACAGAGGAGCCCTGGGTGACACCGGCTGCGTGAGCTGGCAGCAGTTCTAAACACCTTGCACGACAGGACCTAAACATGCGTGATTCTAACTCCAGGAGATAAAAAGAAATCCTCTGCATTGAAGAATCAGGGAGAAACTTGCAGGAACATCCAGCACAAAAGCCCTGCTCTGGCTCAAGGAAGGGACGAGAGGGAAAGGCTGCCATGGCTTCACGTTTGCTTTGAAGAATTCCATCTCTTGTTAATGGGATATTAACTCCCTCATTCCTTCGAGCTCCGCTGGCTCTGGGGGCAACGATTCCCACCTTACACATCACCAAAGCCCCAGGCAGCTCGCCGGGACGCTGTGCCGAGCGACTGAGTCAGCTCGCACAGAGGGCGTGAAATAGCAGGGATCAGATCTCAGTTTGCTAAACAGAATTAGCTGCACACTATTCTGTTTGCCTATCAGTTTCTGCTGCTCACGATGCGCTAATTCAGGCTGCAGTACACACAGATAGGGTAACAAAGGTGGCTTTCAAATGAAGCAAGCCGTACACATCATTTTCTGCCTCCTTCCTCCACAATTCCGTGGCTTTTTCCATACACTCCATTGCATATGTCCTCTGAGCATTATTAATAGCTACTAAAGAATATTATCTGCCTACCAATCACTTCAGCTTCCTACTTAATGACAAGTACATTTTTAGAGCATCAAATATATCAACAGAGACAATGGTTGCTAAATTTGAAGTCAACAACAACTGGAAAACGTTTGCTACTGCACTGGTATTTTTACGCGCTACAGAAATCTCTCTGGAAATAAATGAGCCCTTTTTTATCCTTTCAAAGAGACAATAACATAATAGTGACTTCTAAATACTGTCACATATCCTCAGCAACAGCAATTTAAATTTAGAGATATACATTTTTAGTGCCAAAGATAATGAGCAAAAATATCCACAATTCAACTCTGCATAGTGGATGGATAAAAAAGGACCTATCCTGAAACGATAGCTGGATGGCAGCCACAGTGCAGCCGATGAGCGGTCGCCAGGACGTGGACACTGTTAGAAAAGGGGTTAAAGCAAAATAAGTCCTAAGAACAAATGCTTATCGCTGCATCTGGCTGCGATGCTAGCCTTAAAAGATTACTAGAATATTCCATTAGCATACTAACCATGGTACATAAACTTTTATGCTTAAGATGTTCAATATTTCAACGTAATTTCAATTAATGGAAATTGGACATTAGGATATGCATCAAGTTCAGTGGGATGATTTTTCTCCCTGTCCTTGCACCAAAGCAGCTCCATCCTGCCAGTGCTGCAGCTCCATCCACGGAAGAAGGTCCTCAGCAACGAACTCGCGTTCAAGCGAGCAAAACGGCACCGCAAATCTCTCCCTGATACATCCAGCTCTGCACACAGAGGTTATTTAAGCACATACAAGCACAGGCAAGAGATGCTTTCTTGGGAAGCACCCTTTGGAGAGGCTCAGGGGAGCAGCAGGAGCTAAGCCATGCCAGAAGTCCATAGGACAGGGACATGTTTCAGAGCTTTACCTGGCATACCACCAGCCCCCTGGACGCAAGAGCAGTGTGCTGTCTCGCAGCCATACTACAGCCAGGGTGTGATGGCATTTCAGAGAGATTTGGGCTTTCCAATGTACTCAAAAATCTAATTTTGCAGCTTTGTTCGGGGGGGGGGAGGGGGGAGAATGGGTTTGGGGTTTTTTGTTTTGTTTGGGGTTATTTGTACAGTGTGCAAGCTTTTTCCTTCAACCTCCCTCTGACTTGACCGTTTCCTTCCATGAATCACAATGCCGCAAAACTCAGGGGAGGGCTGAAAACAGAGAGAGGTCAGGTATCACAACTCTTAATAGACATTTATTAGGCAATTTAGTGGAGCAGCTGCAGGCAGAGGGTCAGATAATGTCCTGCAGCTCCACAGTAGCTTCCCCACATGAATTTAAACCCTGTCAGCAGCATGTGCCACAGCTCAGCATCCTCCCCAGCCACGCTAGGGGTACCGCAGCACAGGGCTCAGCTCTGCTGCACTGGTTTGCTGCACACCCCAAAAAGCAGAGGCACTGACGTTTATGGCACCACCCTACATACTATCAGGGGGACAAAAGGTTCTCCCCATTCAGCAGTCAATGCTTCAGCATCACCCTGGCATGGCTTGAAGTGTTTCACCCCTCCCTGGCATCAGCTATAGGCTGGTCCTGGAGACCAATGCCACCCAGACAGGTACTTTTGGAAGGCTTCTATGAGCCCAACACCAGTTTGTGACGAGATACAGGAGTCATGTCACCATATGGCAAGAGCCCATGCTACAACACCAATTTATTAGGGAAAGATTAAGAAAGATCAAGTGCCCATTCAGTCAGCATATGCCTAGCTACACAGACATCAGGAGAAAGAGGAGCCAAACACTAAGTGAATATATCTGAGGAATCTCTAAAAAGGACTCCACAGAAACAATATACAATGACTAATCATTTCTTACAGCTCAAAAAACTGCATTCCCCAAGAGCCTGGGGCTTACTTTCCCATTTACTTTATTTTCCCACCTCCTCCTTTGCCAGGAGCTAGTTTTTTATAGGCTTGGAAACAAAAAGCAGGAAAACAAATACTTCTCAATACTCCTACAACATGAATTCCTCGTATCTATTTATACTCTCTGTATTTTTACAGTACAAGCTTACAGTGTGACTAGTATGGTCTCTTCTCATTTGAGTTACAGGCTTTGCTGTCCAAAAGTCTGCCAGTGTCAGACCCTCAGGTATCCCTGATGCACAAGCACATCCTGGATTTTGCATCCCTTTTTATGCAAAGTGGGAAGAAGGATGAGTTTCCCTGGCAGGCTATGGAGAAAATAAAAAAAGCAGATACATATACATATATATACATATATACATATATATATATATATATATATATAAAACAGCATCTGATCAAAGGCTTCATGAAGCTTGGCATCTGCCCGTATGCCCAGCAGATGTAGTGGACAGTGCAGAAATGAGACCATGGACACACAGCTCAACACAAGGAAGCTGCCACTAAGCATAGCTTAAAGTGCCCATCCAGAGCAAGAAGTCGCTAAACAAACATTAACTAAAGTTGCTGAAATGATGGATCTTTCTGGCAGACTCCAGTGCTCCCATGGGATAACTCAGCTTTGGCTACGTGGGGACACATAAAATCCACCAGCAGCCTGGGCTTGTTTGCCAAAGGAAAACCTTTAGGTCAGTGAAAACAAGAGCCTGCTGCACACACCAAGGACTTGTCAGCACACATGTGTACACATGGGAAACAGCCCAGACGCAGTCACCTCCTGCCTCAGGTCATGCCACAGCATAAAGTAAAGCCCAGGAACAAGCCCCTACTCCTTGCCCAGCAAAACAGCCTCAGCACACTGAGAACATGCAGTCAATGGGGAAAGACCTGGGTTAGCTGTTCCTACAGAGCTGCCATTGCTTACCAGCAGTCTTAAGAACCTAAATGTCTGCATGCACAGTGTTAAACCCTCATCGGTTCAGGCAGGGCACAAAGTTCAGAAGCTTCCAGGGAATCAATCATCACATTGCCCTGTACCAACTCGCCCTAAAGAAATCGGGAGAGGGCTCACTGTGATGCTAAAGCACTATGAGAAAAGGACCAGAATGAACATTAAGACAAAGGAGAAAAGGAAAAATAAAAACCTATGGGCTATACAGTCCTTCTGAGCAACTATATGTATTTTAGAAGGACCATCTGATCTGAGTTAATGATAACAACTAACAGGGTTATCTTCTTACTCTCTCAACTTGCCACAACAGTTACTACATTAAGAGCATGCACTTCATAGTTGGAACTTGCTCACCTTCAGCACCCAGTCATCAGCTTGGTCCTGACCTACTGATTTAACAAGTCCTCTATAAACCCAGAAACTTCCCCCCAGTTTTAAGCACCTCCAAATATGATCAAATCATCCTTAACTCCTTCAAAGCCACCTGAGCTCTTTTTGGTCACTCATTTGAAGAACTTTATAGTGTTTGAGTTACCCTCCCAGTCCATTATTACACCTCCCCAATTCTGCAAGCGAGGGCATGGGAGGGGGGAACAGGACCCCAAGGATGACCAATTCCCTGCATCCCCACCCTCCCCTCCAGGCATCCCAGTGGCCTGGGAGAGGGATACTGAGCAGCAGGACCACAGCCTGGGAAACCACATCTCCAGCTCCGGGCTGCGAGTCCTGCTGCCTGGGAGCTCCTGGGGGCTGCTGCCACCTAGAGATGCTCACACAGCAAGGCTGCGGGCAAGCCGCCTCGCACACCCCACTGTGCCCCATAGCAAAGGCACACAACCCATTCGAACAGCTCACCGGCTCTGGCAGTGGCTCGCATAAAGATGTTTTTCCATCTAGCCTCTGAACAGGGGCATGCCCCTGATGATGGGCTGTGCTTTAAACACAGTGTGAGTGAACTTGCTGCAGCTTTCTTAAATCTATTTTCATTTCAAAATTAAAATAAAAAATAGTAGTAAAAAAACTAACATCCCCAGAAAACTAGAATTAAACATTTAGTTACATTAAGGGCTGTGGCTAATTCTCTGCTAGAGAGCTGAAGGCACATTTCAGATCAACTCAACATCACAAACTAAGGTCAGGAGTGCAAAGCAGCACTTGCATCCCAGCTCAAGTGCACCCCACAGGGTGCTGGGCCCTCGGCTGCCATCCTCCAAAGGGAGTGAGCATGGCTTTCCCTGCTACCCGTACCACTGTGCTCCTGTGCAGCTTCAGAGGGCTTTTTCCTTTGTGAGCTGCTAATGCCAAGTCTCATTCAGTTTACTCACAGGCATGTATTTCAGGTCGTACTATTAGTGTTTTCATGTTAATCACAAGCACAGCTCTTCCTGCCAGAATCCATACACATACACATCAATTACCACCTCTTTAAAAGGAGACAAGAGTCACAGCTCAGTCACTGGGACATTATGCAGTGCCGTTTTCAGCAGGCGGGTGCACACACATAGGCTGCCTACTGCAAACCCAGCGCCGAAGCTGCTCCCTGGGAATGCCCCAACAGCAGAGCCAGATCCCGTCTCTTCTGCCCTGCAGCAGCACTGGGGACACACGGGGACAGTGGCAGCCTGCCCTGTTTCCCATGCAGAGACATCCCCACACCACAGCCCTGAAGCATGGAGGGCAGCAGGACTCCCAAGAGGGATGCAGGGTCCATGACAGCACCCGCTCCCCTTCGGTAAGAGGAGCTGGGACAGGACATCCCCTTTGCAGGGTCTGAGTCATTCGACAGCAGTTCCAGGCTGAAACTCCCAGTCAATATTTATCGTGCCTTTGCAAAGGCACTCGGAGCTCAGCCTAATTTTAACCATCAAATAGACATCGTGGCGGAATAAACGGGAGAGGTGCCAAGGAGGGCTGCTGCAAAAGAGAGGAGCTGCATCTCTCTGAAGGCGTGTGGCATGTCCCATCTGACACGGCCGGGAGAAGAGCAGTGCCATGACATTAACGCCTGCCCCTACATCAGCCTGAACACACTCTTCACTGAAAGAGGAAAAAATGAACGTAAAAAGCTGTGAGAATATCTGAAGTACAATTAATTTCTCGGAGCAGTTTGAATACTTCAAACAGCGCTAAGTTAATTTGGCTGTAATTATTTAACAACTCACCAGCCCCATATATCAGAAAAGGGAGTTAATTTATCAGCTATTCCCAAGCAGAACAAAGACTTGCCAGCTTCCAGGTAACAGCCCAAGCTGTTTGGCTCACGTGACCCCAGCTGAGCTGTGTACTGCAAACATTATATGCCCAAGCATGGAGACAGAAGAAATCAAAACCCCCAATGTATTCACGTATTTACATCTTAACCAACTGATAATGAAATCAAAAGTTTCGCCAAGAGCATGAGCAAGGGCATCACCATCTCCCTTCATGCTGCTGCCTTTGTTTTCAGCACCAGAGCCCCATCCTGATGCCCCTGAAAGCCAGGGGAGCCCAAATCCTTGAGGGACCCAAATACTTGCAAATCAAGGCTCCCCTATCCAACCTGCTTCACTATTTCAGCGAGCACCAAGTCAATCATTAATAGCTGCCATTACCCAGAGCTGAGCCCAAACCCTTACAAATAGAAAACATTACTCCACGCCTGTTAGTTTAATAAACGGGTTTGGTTTTTTGCACCCTGCAGGGCACTGAGGCTTTTCTGCAACGCAGATCCAGGAGGATTCCCCAGAGGCAGCGAGAAGGAGGGAGAGCAACCCTGGACCGATGGTTTTCACTGGGATATAAATCCAGCAAGGGAGCATCTTTGTGACTGTCCACTCCAAAAGCCATGCCCGAGCAACGGGGAAGGAGGGCTGGAGAGCACGGAAGCAGCCCGGTGGGGATGGCTGCTGCCCTTACCAAGGGGCAGACTACGGGGAAAGTCTCAGACAGGAAAGTACCAAGTCAAAGGAAGAGACAGGCTGCATGTCAGCACGGAGACAAGCAAAAAAGTCCAGCAAAGCAGAGCCTGCAAAACAAGGCTCCTCCAACTGGGATTTACCGATTCCAACTGTACCAGAAGAACGGATGGGACCAAGCAGCGGCAGCCGCGCAGCGTTTCACCCCTCCCGATTCCAAGGAATAGAAAACAACCACAATAGAAAAAGTAAACTGAGCACCAAGATCAAAAACTGCCTCGCAAAGCCTAACGTGGCAAGCAAAGCCGGGACACGCTTCTTGTGCTGCTCATCAAACGTTATCATCATCTCAGTTACATAAAGCCCCAAAATACAACCCGAATTGTGAGAATGAGGAGCTGTTGCACCAGTGCCGCCCAAACATCATGAATTTTGCATCACCGGGGAGGGAAAAGGGGGAAGAAAAGTTACAAGGATTGAAGAGATTTCCTTTTAATGTTTTATTCACAGCAAAACGCTCCCGAGCAGCGCGATGCAGCGGGAGGCGATCCCGGTGCCCTCCCGGGGAGGCTACCCCGGCGCAGCCCGTACTACGGCGGCGGAGAGCGCTGCTCCGATGCTATAGAGCGTAAAATACCCCGAGTCCAAGCCGCAAGTTTCTCTCCATAAAGTTAAAAACCGGGATAAAGGAAAATGCGCTTTTACCGGCTTTAATTTCCAAGCCGCCCGCTCCTTCCCTGCCCCCCCCGTACGCCAACACCCTCAGCCCTGTGTTTATGTTGTGAGTGTTTGGACACACCTTGTAGACACATCGTCTACAGCTGAGCAGGGCAGCGCAAGCTTCCTCCTCTGCCCGGTGCAACGCGAAGCCACGGAGGACACAGCCCCGTCGGGGCGGCAGCGGCACCTGCGGGGGGCAGCGCCCGGCGGGGACGGAGCCGCTGCCGCACGGGAGGCTCCCGGCCCCGCTCATTCGTAGCGATAATACCCACACCAACAGAGAGCCGCGAGTACCGGGCAGCAGCGAGGGCTCCGCGGCCGCACAGCGCTTCCCACACGGGCTTGTCGCCCTCTGGCCGCCGGCTCTAACGGGACCGAACAAACTCCAGCACCCCCCGCGCAGAGCACCGGGACCCACATCCCCCCCGAGGTCCTGAAGGAAAAGTTATGGGGACGGCTCCGCTCGCACCCCCGCTCCCCGCCCCTCACCGCGAACCGGGCCGCTCACCCACCTGCCTGCGCCGCCGCGGCGGCCCTCGGGGCTCCGGCCGCCACCACCACCAGCACGGACCAGCTCCACCACAGCAGCCCCCCGGCCGCCGCCGGCATCGCGTCTCCTCCGCCGCTGTCCTCAGCGCCTCCGCCTCAGCGCCGCCGCCATCCCCCGCGCAGCCTCCGCCGGCTCCCAAAAGTTGCCGCCGCGGAGCCGCCGCCCCCAGCGCCGCCCCTCCGCGGGCGCGCCGCGGCGCCGACGGGGCGGCCGCCGCTCGAGCCCGGCCGTGGGGCGCTGCGAGGAACGGAGCGGACCGGAGGAGGAGGAGGAGGAGGAGGAGGAGGGTTTGAACGGGAGGGGGGGGGAGGAGCGGCGGGACCGAGCGAAGGGGCGGGCGGGGGCCGAGCGCCGTGCGGGACCGCCCCGTGCGCTGCCCCCCCCCCCCTCCCTCCCGTACCTCACCTCAGCCCCTCCGCACCTGCGGAGACGCGCGGTGCGCGCGTGCGCGCGGGCTCGCGCTTCCCTCCTCTCCCTCCGCCCCCCCCCCCACCCGTTTCTCCTCACGAACGAGGGGCAGGTGCGTGAGTCCTTTTCCCTCTTCCCCTTTATCCAAACGGGGAAAGTTTGTCCCGTTCCCGTTCCCGATCCCGATCCCGTTGGCACCACGCGGGCCCCGTCCCTTGTGAAGCAGAAAGGACGCAGCTCCCGATAGAGCCAGGGGAGGGAGGGGACACCACAGCCGAATGGCGGAGACAGGGGTCTGAGGTGATCGCCGCCATGCCGGCCCCAGCGCAGCCCCTGGTGCGTTTGGGGGTGCTGGCAAGGGGGTTAGGGTGACGAGGGAAGGGGTGGTGGCAGCCCGGGGATCGCTCACCGCTGTGGTGGGTGCACGGAGGGGATGGTGAGGGGGTTTCCAGCCCCCCTTGCAGAGCTGTGGGGCACGGAGGTGCCATCTTGGAGAGTCGGGGTGGGGAAGACCTTTAAGCTCATCCAGTCCATCCGTTACCACAGCACTGCCAAGGCCACTGTGTGTGCGCGCCCTCAATTGACGTGTCCAGATGCTCAGTGAGGATGTTAAACAACACTGGCCCTAATACCGAGCCCTGAGGGACATCTCTCACCGGTGTGTTCAGTACCCACCATCTTGATGCCCTTTGCCAGCCCCTTGGCACCTTATGGCTGCACCCAGATGTGAGCGATCCCCCTCGCTGTCCCCTGCCCTGGTACAGGGGTGAGATGCTGACCCAGACATCCTCCCTAGCATCCAGGGGATGGCATTTGGGGAAGGCTTGTGCTGGCAAGGTAGAAACTGCAAATCTCAGTATCTCATTGCAGCCTTGAGACAGTGTCTGCCATTTGACATTTGCCTGTAGTGACAGGACAAAGGCAAATGGCTTTAAACTGACAGAGGGAAGATTTAGATTGGATAATAGGATGAAATTCTTCCCTGTGAGGGTGCTGAGGCGCTGGCACAGGGTGCCCAGAGAAGCTGTGGCTGCCCCATCCCTGGCAGTTCAAGGCCAGGTTGGACACAGGGGCTTGGAGCAGCTGCTCCAGTGGAAGGTGTCCCTGCCTGTGGCAGGGGTTGGAACTGGATGAGTTCTAAGGTCCCTTCCATCCCAAACCATTCTAGGACCCTATGATTAATCTCTCTTGACAAGTTGATTGGCATCCTCAGAGCCTCTGTCAGAGCTGAACTGCAAATATGCAAGAGAACATAGAAACATCTTTGTTCCTTCTTTCCCTGAAATATGTGCTCTGAGGTAAGTTTTTGCTGCCTTCTCACCCCAGCCCAGCCTCTGTGGATCTCAACATGAAGGCCCTCTCCTTACCCCTTTATCTGATCTACAGGATGCTTCCTGGAGCCCTCCTCTTCCCACTGACCCTGGCAGCTTTCCCCTGCACCCGGAGCAGATTTAGTGGAAGAGAGGAGCAATGAGCATCTTCCCTCCAGCCGGCTCCAACCAAGGTGTTTTCCCAGCTCAACCTCATCCCCTCCCACCAAACTGCCTGTTTTCCAGCTAAGCTGGAGGCTTGCTTGTCTTTAGAAGCCAAACAAGATATCCCCAGATCAGGACAGTATTACAGGTTGAATTACAACTCTTTCTCCAAAGGGCCAAAAGTTTTAGCTGAAAAGAGTTAGCTGGGCTCTGCAAAAGGGAGGCTGTAAAGGAGGTTTTACTGCTGCATCTCACTGCATACATCAAGTGGTGGCAAAGTGGCAATGCCACCCAACAGGAGAACGAAGAGGCAGTGGGGAAGCAGAGCCCTGACACATGGAGTATTCTGCATCTTCCTTAGGGTATCCCATGAAAGCATCACTTGGGTGAGGCCAGCCGGGAGCCAGCCCTTGTCCTTGCCAGCGTGATTAACGGCAATGCTAATCATCCCCCATTGCCCCTAGGAAAGAAGCGTAATTCCTTCCTTTTTCAGGAATGGATCCAGCGGGAGGCTGTGAGACAAAACTCACTCAAATATTGAAGTAGAGAATTTCTGCTCTATCTGCCTTTCAGTAAACAGTGACTAATTGCTCTGGCTGGAGCTGCCGTACCTTCAAGATTGGAAGGTGCAGATGGAGCGGCGATAGCGGAGGCTCCTTACCTAATGTTGGCTGTACATTAATCACAAATGTTTGCTATGCAAATCTTGTCATACAAAGCAATTATTGCTGTTCCCATACTGACCTCATGTTTATTTATTACATGAGCTCTCTATTTGAACCTTGTCTGGTCTTCTCTTCCCTTATAAGCGTATTAACGTGTGGCTTCCAAAGGCACCCAGCTGAGAAATTGTAGATTTATTTGTGGCGTGGAGGCATGGTGAGCACCACACTGCCTGCAATGCAGAGCCGACAGCCTCGGCTCTTCATGCAAAACATTCTCACCTTGAGGTCTTTTGCTGGGATGAAGGATGCTTTCCCATAGCGCAGGGCCATGACACTGGGGTTGCTCTGACTCGGCACTATTAGCTGATGGTTAATGACGCTGTCAGTGCAAGGAGCTGGGCAATAAAACTCCTGTTGGGCTTTTTTAGGGCCCTCTTAGTAAAAGCAGAGTTTTACACAGTCCTTTGTCCTTGCCTTTGCCACCTTTGCCTGCATCCAAGATGAGGAGTTGCAAGAAGATTTAACTTCGCCACTGAATAAGTTGCATTTGTGTTGCTGAAAGAGCCGGCATTTGTGTGACTGAAGCACGGGGTGTTCTTAAGCACCAACTATGCTCTTGCCACAGTTTTCTCCATGTGATTTAATGTTGAGCAACAGTGGCATCCGGTGGGCAGAGGGTTTCCTCCCTGACAGCTCACATCAGCTCGCTCCCTTCCTTTTATCTTATGGTTTCTATAGGTTATCATTAAATATGACTTATAAATGTAGCTGGACTTAGGTTCTTGTTTCCTCCCCCTCTTTCTTCAGTTGGGCTGCACAGCAGGCAACCCCATGTGTTAACTATTGCAGCATTACAGGGTTCTTCCAAACACGCTAGAAGATGCTGTGCTCTGTAAAGCAGGAGTAGGCAGACTGAGTAGTGACTAGTGAGTAGGGAGCAGTGACTTCTGAAATCAGCTGCCCCTCCAAGCCTATCAGTCTGCTTCTGCAGGAACCCTGCCTGTCTGATACCACAGGCATCCTTCCATGAAGGTGGTGGGAAGGGTTCTCTTATGTGCCTGCTTCAGACCAGACCCTCCTGTCTGACCTCTCATCAGCTCTCTCCCCATCCACACTCTGTTGGTGTGGTTTTATCCCTCAGAGCCTGAATCCAATGGAATCCTCTGCTGTATCCCTCAGCCCTCCCTGCAGCCTCCCTGCAGCCTTCCCCTTGCTGCTCTTTCTTCTGCTCTCACTGCTAGTTTCAGTTCTTCCCAATGTAGTGTCCTTTTCCAGTGTGGTTAAAACAACATTTCCCATTGCTTCCACATCATTAATAAAGCCAGTAATTAACAGCAGGCCTGACAACGAACCCTGCATTGCCATGCTGTATCCTTTCCCCTGCCCAAATTAGCCCTCTCCAGCATCACCCTTTCATCTCAGCTGGCTTCCTATCCATCTGGCAACTCACGTTGATCTGGAACATCTCTTCCCCCTCCCCAGGTATTTCTGTTTCATGGCACAGCTGTAGCTTTTGCTAATTGTTCATGAAATGGCTTTTTTATATATTTTTTTTCTAAGGTAATATTTTTTTGAGACATTCAATTAAAAAGGGGCCATAAATGACTAATGGTAATTAATAAAAATGAAGAAATAATTGGGCAATATCTTTAAACATATATGCCTGGAGTCAAACTCCTAAATCCCCTTTCCAGTCAGAGCAGCCTGGCTTGGTGTTTTTTAATCCCCCTGAAGGAGCAGCAGTTCCCGTGACTCAGGGAATACTCCAAGTGATGGAATAACCCACTGACAACCCCAGGAAGCTGGGAGAGAGTGCTGGCCCATGCTGGGAGCAGTCAGCTCGCTGCTGCCTTCCTTTCTTCTCCAAGAGGAAAAGGAGGAGTGCCTGTAACAGCAAGCAGGGATTTGGGGAGCTGGTGAACGTCTTGATCCTATTGGAAAACAGCATCTTTAACCCGTGGAGAACTCTGCCGCTTCCACAGGACTGTTAGAAAAGGATCAGACATTTAAGGGGAAGACAGTTACATTGAAGAAAAACCAGGAGCTATTAAAGGCTTTTGTGGTTCAAAGCGTAAATCAGCCTTTTACTGCTTCCCCTTGCAGGGAGTGCCGTCGTGAACGTCCAGCTTAGGGAGTTTTGTATCTCCTTGTGGAATAACTGGGGGAGAGCAGTGCCAGGGAGCTGGCATGGGACAATCCACCTGCATCAGTGCTGCCAATACAAGGATGCTGCAGCATCCTGATGGCTTTGGGAGGGAGGCTGAGCCTGCTGGCATGGAGAGCAGCACTTGGGTGTGCACAGAGCTGGTTTCAGTGGTTGCTTCACCCCTGCTCCCCTCTCCTGGTGATAATTTATCGCTGGTGTTTTCCCTTTGCTAGTGCAGAAACTCGGATCCAGTGCCCAGATCTAAACCTGAGCTCATTAAAAGGTCACGTTTTCCACAGCAGCGCAGCCACCCTAACCAAATGAGTGCCTGGCTAATTGCCTTCCGTGTGAAAGTGGGTTTGTGGTTTCCCTGGGGCCAAGTGTGGTTTCCTCTTCTCCTCCCCCAGCTCTTTGGTTATCTTCCCAGTCTCTGATGAGCATTTGAGTAGCAGAAAATACTGCGGTTTGTGGTCACAAATGTGCTTTCCAAACCTCTGGGTTTCCTTATGTCATAGCTGGTGCTGAGGCAGGAGGGTTGTAGAAACTTCAATGTAGCAGAGCAACCAAAGCCACACTGAGCTAAACCTCAGCAGGCAGTTTGGGAGTGCAAACACCTCCTGAGATGCCACACAGGGTAGGTTTGAATCATACGTGTAAGGCTTTAGGTCAGATCATCACTTTGTTTTCACCGCTTCTTGCAGTGTCAAGTGGAACAGAGCTGGCCAAGCTGGCACATGTATAACAAGCACTGGGTTACACCTGCTTGCTGGGCTAGAGGAGGATAGATATACATCACAGTAGTAAATTGTTCAGCTGAAAGCATGGGAGAACCTGTGCCTTGCACAGCAGCATCTTGTGTCATTTAACAAAGCAAGCGTGTGTCAGCTGTGGTGACAGAGATGCTCCTTGTCAGCCACACTGAACAAGAAGCCCTGGTCATTAGGCAACACGTGCCAGAGCACATGAAGCTGGAAGCGAGCATCCCTGCACAGGCTGGGTCAGCAAATCCTTGTAAGCAGCCCTGAAACACATCACATGAGAGAAATACTGAGGCAGGTACCTCATCTTCTATCAGCACAGCCTTGCCTTATGCGTGATGAGCAGCCAAAAGCTAGTGCAAAAAGAAAGCTTGTGCAGGAAGAAGATGGATTCTCAGCTGGTACCCTTGGAAATGCTGACCAGCCCACCTCAAAGAGATGCTGAGGCAGTTATACGTGGAGGATTTTTTATAGGTGCAGGCTTTTCACTTCATGCATGGACAAACAGGATAATAAATATAGGATCTATGTGTGCATTCCCATGTGAGCAGTATTTTGGAAGCATGTTGCCTTTGTGGATAACAGTGGTGGGGAGAGAGTGGCATGGAAGCATCCCTACCTCCTCCTGCGGAGAAGATGCTCTGCTGTTTGGCTGCGGTCCCCAGCTCCACGTTTAGAGGAGTGGGATCTACAATGGGAGCAGTGTGGAGCTCAGCTGTGTTTGCAGGACTTGAGAGATGATATCATAACCCCAGAGGCAGAGCAGAGGAGAGCTCCGAGCAGCCTGTGAGATATGAGCTCAGCCATTCACCGGGGCCAGTTAACCCAGCATCAACAGTGGGCCTATTGTAGCATGGTGCAATGCACTAGTTTGTCTTCTTTTGTATCCTCAAAATTATTGTTTGGGGAGTAACAAAAATTCCCCTGGAGCACAAAGGAGGGTATTCTGGGAACCTGGAAGAGGTCAGCCAATTCCATCATATTAAAACTAAGTTGTAAACACAAAGTTTCAGGAGTAACAGGTAGTCGATGTAACACAGGCTTCATAACTGTGTTATCTGGAACTAACAACCGATCTCAAGGAAGCATCTTATGTTGTGCCTGGTTCTAGCAGTGTTTGTGTCTCATTCATAGCAAAAGGATTTAAGTGCACTCCCAATTTAAGGAGACCTAACCCAGGTTTATAAAGTCTCTTCTGAACTAGGGCATCATATTTATTTTGGGGTTTTTGTGGTCCTCCTGTGTCTATCAATGTCCTTGGTAAGCTGCCTTTCCAAGGACCTGCCTCACATTCCACAGCTCCTTTTAAACCAGTCTGGTTCTCAGCCCAGTACAAAACACAGCATTTGTTATCCCCTTGCCCCAAAGCAAAGTTGTGTGTGTTTGTGTTTTCTTCCTATGAGAATCGTATATTACATCCAAATACAGCATCCTTTTCCCTTGACCTCTCTCATCTTTCTTTCCCACCTCTCCCCTACCTTCCTCATGATCCTAAAAAGAGGATAAAGGAGACAAAAGAATTTCTTCCCAACTGGTGTCGAGCAGAGGGCAGTAAAGACAATGTCGAGGTCACTTGCTTGGTATCAGAAGAGTTTCTCCTTGTTGGTGGTTCATCATACTTCAGTCTGGTCCTGATACATCACTCTCAAGCTCTACAATGCCAGCACATCAACATACTAACAACGTTTGCATTTGCTCATGGGGGACTCAGTTTTGCAAGATGACTGAAAGGCAATACAACCTGTGGGTCAGCATTTAGCAAGCCTTGTGCTACAGACTGACAACAGTAGAGCTGGGATTCCTCCTCCTGGGTTAAAGTACCCCATTGGTTGCAACACATTCAGGGTTGCATCTGGAACATCTTCATGGTGCCTACAGGATTTCCCCCCATTCCCCAAAGCATGTTTGAAGCTGCCAGTCACGATTGTGAAGCAGTTTCTGATGCCTTTTTCTTATACAAAGTTTTCCAATGAAAAATTCATTTACACAGCCCAGGATGTGTCTATAAATAATGGACACTCCAGCGCACCTGCTTCTGTACCTTTCTATAAGTGATGTAAGCTCTACTTACAGCAAAATAGAGAAAATTAACTCCACCATGTTATCAGCACATAATCCCCAGCCTGGAACAATTTGCTGCATGGTCCCATTTGCCCAATAATTCATTGTTTCTATAGCAATCCCTCTGAGAAGAGTTTCCTGTTGTGCTCAAGAAGGGCACTCCCAGCACTGCGATAGCTTTATTAGCTGCAAATACCTTAAAACAGAGCCTCATTATCAAAATCAGCTTCCAAAAATCACTGTTATTTATATATATATTATTTATACCGTAAGTTCTTCCCTGTAGGTGCTGGCACAGGGTGCCCAGAGAAGCTGTGGCTGCCCCATCCCTGGCAGTGTTCAAGGCCAGGTTGGACACAGGGGCTTGGAGCACCCTGCTCCAGTGGAAGGGGTCCCTGCCTGTGGAACTGGATGATCTTAAGGTCCTTTCCAACCCAAACCAGCCTGCGATTCTATGTTTGGTCACTTTTAGCTTATAAGTGCCTGAGTGGGGGTTCATACTGACTTTATTTGTAGGAATGACTGCACCAGTTAGATTCTTTCAAGCTGTTGTTCTTATGTTTAATAGTTCTATTAGTCCTTAATTTTCTGTATAGCTGGAGAAGTCACACAGCTATCGATGTGAGGGAAGCACTCGATACCTTCACAAACTGCACCAAAGGTGATTTAAACCCTAACTTGTTATAAGTATGACTGATGAAATCACTTGTCCAAGAGGCAAAAGCAGAGGGGAAGGGGCTGTGCTGACCGATGCTGAGGCGTTGGTACCTGCTGCTTGGCAGGCACCTCACACGCAGATGCTTTCACACGCAGGGCACCCACCTCCTCCCACCACCATTGCCCACCGGGAAGCACAGCACAAAGCCAAGCAGGGCTTAAGGCTCTGCTGCCAAGGCAAGGGCAGAACTTCCGCTGGCAGGCCAGGAGCAGGCAGCAGGCCAGCGGGTCGCCTTGTCTGCAGGCAGCAGTGCAAATCTCCGCCCAAATTTTCCCTCTTTTGCCTTTTTATTCCTTTGCTTTTTCCCTGGAATCCAGCCATTCGCGAGGGGAATGCTCTCTTCTTGCACTGCTTTTTCTTCCTTTCTAACAGATGCTCCAGAAAAATCAACTTCCAGCAAGTACAAGGCACTAAATAAATCTGATTTGATTTTAAATGTTATTTTCTGATTTATTGCTAACCTCTGTTACTGCTTCTCTCTATCTTTGGCAGTCCAGAAGCAAAACAAGAGGTGCTACTTGAAGTTATGACAAAGGTCCCAGCACCCTGACAACACTGAAGCGGAGAATAGATTTGGCATGAACAGTCACAGGAATGAATTCCCCTTCTTTGTGGGCCTTATTCCATGTGTGTGTTCCTCAGAGAGACGTTGCTTGATGGCACTGAAAAAGGGGAATGGAAAGCATGGGAGAGATCGCAGCCCCTCCATGTTTCCTCACGACTTCCCGGCTCACAGAAGAACTTGCATAAGGAAATATAAGGTCCTTTTTAATTAACCTTTCTCTCTCCATGTTTTTCCTCTGCACCATCTTGGAAGTTTATCTCAAGTCCCAGAGGAGTAGTTTATTTTATCTCGATAGATTGACTGAATTATCCAAATTCAGAAGCTTTTTTCCTTTCTTAGGTAAAATCAGCAATGCTGTTGTTGGGAGATTTCCCAAGGGAAAAACAAACCACCCCAAAGCACTCCATCCTGATTTAGAGTAACCCTTGTAGGAAGGGAAAACCCTTTCCTTTCAACCCATCAAGCCTTCCAGCCCTCTCATATCACCCTCTTAGTTTCCTGATCAGCCTGCTTTGATCACACAGAGGTGATTCGAATCCAGATCTTGTCCCACATGATACAACCACTTGACCACTTACTGTGGTCACTTCAGGTGTCCTCATTTGAGTAGTTTTCTGTATAAAAACCCATCTCAAACCGCATCCATCCTTATGAGAGGGAACGGTTGCACACCTCTCTCCTAAGGTTTAAATTAGGATTTAATGAAGACTCAGAATTCAAGATTAAATGCTCATCCCCTGGCTAATTCTGTTCAATTTGCTTGGCAAGCATCTGAGGTAAAACAATGAAACGAACCCAAAAGAATCCCCAAACAATATTTACATGCTAGAGAACACAGTGAAATGGCAAAAGAAATCCCCGTCAAGCTCTGCTAGCTTTCAGGCAGCCTCCTTTTATTGTAAAATCATCCAATTTCCTGAAAAGAAAGGAAAATAACTCCAAGCTCACTCTGTTTGTGATTGAAAAATAGTGAAATATCTCAAATATTTGTGCTTGTCTCTTCTAGCAGCTCCCAGGTGCATTCCAGCTATGCATCTAGCTACGCTTCTATTCCACACCTCGACATGGGTGAAGATGTGGAGTACAGGTCCCCTTTGCAGCTATTATGCATCACTTTTCCAGAGTTACATTTAAGGAATGACATTAAGCTAATGTTTGCCTTCCATTTAGGTCTTTCATTACAATTCCAGCCATTGGCTGCATCAAGTTTTCATGTAAAATTTCTCTTCCCTGTAGCGATGTCTTGTAAACATCCTACTTACTGATGACTATGAATGAGATGGAAAAGCCAGGAAGTATCTCGCAGTATTAAGATTAAAAAAGGTAGCTGTGTTTGCTGCCTTACACAGTGCACTTGCTGAATGTGAATAATCTGAGGTTTTATTGCAGCAGTCTGTGAAATAAAGAGCTACAATTCCCTTTTTTCTCTTCTTTTAAATAATGCACAGAAGTTCTAATAAACAATTTCATCTGAATCACAGGGAGAAGTGAATGAAAGGCTGTTGGGATGTAGTGACTCACTGGATTATTGAAAACTCCATGGCTGCAACTGTTTTGACTTGCCAATATATCTTTTCCCTCTGTTTTTAATAACAGGATCACTGTAGTGCTGTTATGAAAAATGCAATTTCTTTCTTTTCCCATTTTTGTAGGGGTTGGAGAAACACGGCAAAAATGATGAGACCTTTAACGCAGCTGAAGCCTGCCAGGCACAGATTTTTACCTATGTGAGTTGTAGAACCCTGTCTGCCCATCTTAATTCTCATGGCTTATCCCCTAGTGTCCTTTTTCCCTTTCCTCCTTTGTTATGAATATACCCCCCTCAGAAATCAAACACAAGGCTTGTAATATCTAGGGGAACCTTTGCTGCCACTGTGTGTAAAAGATGTGAATTGAAAGGCTGTTCTGATGTAGAACATGAAGTAGATGATGTCTCTTGCCATGCCAAAAAGTGATGTTGTCAACACTGAACCAACTTGTTCATAGCCAGCTACCTCCTCCCTCCCCTTTTTAAAGTGTATCAACACTTAACTGCAAGAGACACCAAACATGCCAAGAAAGGTTCCCCTCTTAAGTGGTGGCACCTAAGTAGATGCTCTGAACGTCTCATCTCTCCATAGGTACACAGACGCATGGCAGTGTCATCAGATCTCCAACACCATTGCTGACACCACCCAATGTTTAAATGAATGAATGAATGAATGATGAGCTGTGGGATTCAGAAGGAGATTGTGTGTTTTGTTGGTGCTTGACACGCTGACAAGCAGGTGAAAAACGTTGCCCTGTAAACATAGTTTTCTCTGCTGATGGAGAGATGCGCTACGGAAAGGTATTAGTCATTGTAAACCCCGAGATACCCAACAAAGATGGATTTCAATGAAAACAGAGAGTCATTGAACTAAACCATCGTCTCTTCACAGGCTCAGGCATAAAGGTAAATGTTATATACTCACTTCTGTTGATCTCCATGCTTAAAGCCACAGGCACATGAAGCAAGTAGCATTTCTGATACCACCACGTTCCTTTTAGCTGCTCTGGAAAACCTGTGCAGGGTTTGAGTCCCTCTCCCACTGAAACACCACTTTAGCATCACTGAGACAGGCAGATGGATATTCCCTCCATCATGTTTTGGGTGGGTGTTTGTTTTAGCTGAGGGTGCTAAGGGAGCAGAGCCTGCAGTGCATCAATCAATTCAAAAGCAAGATTCAGTCCCAGAGATAATCCTTATCCTCTCAAAACTTGAACCTAAGGGAGCCCAAGGGGAAAAATAAGAAGTCATCTTCTGTTGGTCATTGGTCATTTGCTTTACTTGGCCTGACAAGCATAGCAGAAAAGGTGGCCTACAGCAGAGTATGCTTCAGATAAAGAATAACTCTTGATCTACTCATTGCCAGGGCTATTTAATCCTTCGAGTTTTGGACATACTAAGGAAAGCCTCCACAGTGCACACAACTGCAATGAAATTAAATGTTGGCCGGAACATTAAGGATCCACTTAGTCAATGTGAGCACAGAGAGATGATCGTACTGTCTGCCTTGGCAAGACCTGTCTTTCCATCCCACTTGGTGCGCATCCATCAACTGCAAGGTGCAGAACTGGTCCCTCAAAACTTTGTCTTTCCCTCCCACTCTGAATATTCTTGTCATACAGAGTAGGAATCAAATGAGATTCCTACAGAGTAGGAATGAAAATGAGCTGGTGGCTTCTTAACAGAAGAAAAAACATCATCTCCTCGTTGTTTGACCTTGTGACAGAAAGGCAGAGAACCTGGAACTCCTCTTTTCCCATCTTGAGATGCCATTTATGCCTTTATTTCCACAAAGGAAAGGTAATTATCTGGGAGTGCTCTGCTGTAATGTGGATTCATCTGTGTACAGCACCAGGTAAAGGTGAAGGCAGCTCACCACCATGTGTGCTCAGGCACAATAGTTTGCATCTGTTTGCGTGGGATATGGTGGGGCCTTGTGGGCATCCTGGCTGGGGAATAACATCATAGAATAAACCAGGTTGGGAAAGCCCTTTAAGCTCATCAACCCCAATCGTTCCCCACCACTAACCCATGGCACTGAGGGCCTCATCTACATTGTGTGTGAACACTTCCAGGGCATCTGCCCACTGAACCTGGGCATGTTCACCTGATACAGTCACCCATCACCCTCGGGTGCTCTATAGGCGCTGCTAAAAAGCCCGGGTGCTCCCAAAAGCTTTTGCAACAGGGAGTCTATTGAAAGTATCACAGCTCGACACTGCAAAAACACAGTTAAAACGCTCCTGCAGTACAACACTGCCCTCTCACGGCTCATCTGCTGCTGAAATATAACATCTACGGGAGCATACAGGCATCCCCTGCCAAAACCCCTTTCGTTACAATCCCCTATAGCTCTAGTATCGCTGGAGGGTGCACTCCATTATATAGAACTGCAGGGATTCCTCCACCTGCATCCCTCATCTGCACCTCAGGCTGAAGGTGGGATGGGTGGGTTTGACACCTCCTCAATGATATGGGGGAGCTGAAACCAAGGGGAGAGCTGAGCCACCAGTGCCTGGCATGTTCCAACACCCTGCTTATACATCAAACTGAGCAATGCCACCTTCTCCCCAGGTTTACACACCTCCAAACCCAAACCCCATCAACTGCTGCTGACACACGTACTCCTTGCTTTCACTGTGCCATGCAATCAGAAGAGAAGCAATTTTCCTTCTTAACATGGGAAAATCTTCCCTTGGTCATCAGTCAGGTAGAGGAGATATTTGCCTGGAGTGGGTGTCCTGGATAGGTGACAGGACAGCAGGATTTACCACTGTGGATGCCTGGGAAAGCCAAGCTGGGTCCTGTCCCAAGCCCCTGAAGGATGGCTCAGGGTGTCAGCAGCAGACACAGTTGAGATGAAGGGGTAAAGAACCAATGTAGCACATTGCATGGTCTCCCTGCCCCTTCACTCTGGATCCAAGAAGGGTTAAGAGGCCCCCATGGCATTGCCCATCCTTCTCCCCCCATATGACCTCTCCCCAACACTGATCACAGGGACTGTGCCACAAAGGGTTGCTCTCTGCTCAGTCTCATTCCCACCAGCTCATGCACATTACTTTGGCCCAAGCATATCAATGCTGTCAATACCCAATAGTGTGCAACCTACCTGAGCTGGCAATCAAATGCTTGCATCCCCAGCAGGTAGCTGAGCTCCCTGAGCTCTGTGTTGCAGCTCCCTTCTCTATAAGCTATTCCTGGATTCACTTTTCAAGCAAATAACTCCCTGTGCATCTCAGGGACTTTTCCCAAATACAAAGAGTGTAAGATGCAACTAAAAACTCACCATAGAGCCATCTCTGTGTGATGCTCTCACAGTGGACAGTAAATAGATGATGGCCTAAACTATGGGCGATAAATAGTCCATTACTGAATATATACTTCACAAATTAGTCACTGACATCAGCTAATGACATAGTGTCAAAGAGGCCTGAATCAGTTTTACAGAGGCAACCAATCTTGATCTCTGCCATCTGCAGAGTCCTCCCACTCTTGTTCCTTCCAATAAAACCTATTTTGCAGGTGCAATTATTCAATGGCTGGGGTTAACCCGATGCTCTGAAGGATGAAAGTAAGATAATCAGCTGTATTCATCTTAGTATGTCTTTTGAGAGCTCTGGGGTTATAAATACAAGATAAAACATTATTGCAGGAGGCAAATATTTGACAAGGTATCAGCCAAAGGGACAGGCCTTCTAAATGCATGAGGATGCTGTTGCTGAGAGTGGGACTAGTCAGGAACACCATCATGCACATCAAGGCTAATAATAGGTAATTTCATCACCTCTGCCAAAATGTGACACATCCCTGGCTGCTAGCATCATTCCCAGCACTGCAGGGTTTTCCTTTCTCCTGCAGGATGGAAAGGAGACATCCCTTCTTTTCACTCTCTTCCTGCCCTTGATCTGATCCAGAGCCCATGGGTCCTGCTAACAAGAGAGCTCAGAAATCCAATGGGAATCTGGGCACTACTTACAGCATGGGGATGCAGCTAGTCTCAGATGAGCCTGTGCATCCTTACTGCAGGCCTTCTGAGGATTTGTTTTCAGGCACCAAATTCCCTTTTGTGTTCAAGAATGATGGCTTGAACAGCCACATCCCAATGAATTGAGTGTTTCCCTACCCCTGGTAATGCACAGGTACTGCAGTCCCATCAAATGAGAGCCCCTCTTTAGTTGTACTGCCCCATATCATCCCTCAGGTCGGATTTAGCTGCCTGCCCTGCTGCTTACCTCTTGGTTTGATATTGCCCTTTGCCTCCTGCACAATCACAACCAGGCAAAGTTTCTGATGTCTTGTGTCTCTCAAACTAATTACTCAGTAACAAGGGGCCACATCCCCTTGTTGGATGGCTCAGGACACAGCGCTGAGCTCCATGGGGACCAGCAGAACAAATGTCAGCACAGAGCCATAAGACCAGCATGGAAATAGAGAGCATTTGTAAGGTTCAGGTAAGAGTCCATACATGCAGTATCTGCAGTCATCGTATGGACATCATATGTATCCTTTACACAGTGATGAAGTGGGTCTAAAGGAAAAATGGCAATGCTGGACTTTCCCACTAGCAGGGGAAATTGGCTGCACCCCTAGGAGATTTCCACTGGGAAAGGAAGGTTTAGCAATGCTTTAGAAGTACAAAAAGGGATTACAGCATCCAATCTTTGCATTGAATGGAAGTAGCTCTTTGGCTTAATACTCATTACCTGCTCTTTGTAAAATACTTGGCATTCCCAGAGTCTTCTTTTTCCTACAGCTCCATTCATATAGATCCATATAGATCTATATGAATGGATTTATATAGATTCGTATAGATCCATAAAAGCTCAGAGCCATTTCTAAACCAAGAGACACCAGAGCACACTAATGGAAACCAATGGAGTGCTGTGCTCCAAGGTTTCCTCAGCGGGTTCTCTCCTGGCAAATCAATCTGAGCCTTCAGCTAACCCAGCAAAAGGTCAGCCAAGCCATCAACCATTTCAAAGCACAATTAAGACCCCAAATGAGAGAAGTTACAGTTTAATGCTGAAGCTTCACTGCCAGTTGATGCTCATCAATTACAAGGGTCAGCAGGAACACTGCATGTGTCACAAACCTGTCGTTGCTGATGGGCATTAGGAAATGGTTTTGGTGAGCAAATAACCTTGTTATTTGCTGCTGCTGTTAATAAAGAATAGACTACTACTACTAACAATAGACTATATAACAAGAATAGACTAATAATAGACTGCTGCTATTAGGACAGAAAGAGGGGGAAGTTAAAGAAAAAGTGATTCAGGCTGTAGCTGAGGAAGACAGAAGCTGCTTTGAGTCTGAAGAACTTGAAGTTCATATGTTTTGAGGCCCTTCAAACAATTCAGCTCCCATGCAGGTATGGCTGTCCAGAAGTCAGGAGTTAACTCTCCATCCTGGGAATACAGCACTTAAGGATAAATCAAAGACCCAAAGGAAAGAAAAATAGTCCATGTTGTAGTCTAATGCAAAAATACCAAGTCATTTCTTTCTAATAAAGCTGAAATCTTATACAGACAATCAAATTTCCCCATCTTATGAATTCTTTGGTGCAACATCCTGTGCTTAAGCTCCAAACAAAAAGAAGCACAAAGTCACAACTAAAGAAGGTTCAAGCAAAGCATTTCAGCATCAACATGAGCAGGCAACAAGGACTTTGTGTTTCTCATTCTCATGTGCACCACGGAGTACACCTAACATTACTGCAGTGTGTGATTTGACCAAACCCAGTCTTTTCCAACAGCAAAATGTTTCCTGGGAAGCTGTCTTCACTGCTGTGCTACCCATGCCTTAGGATTTATGTCAGAAGAATGACACTGAAATATCATGGTGCTGATATGAACTCCATACCAGTGACTTTATTACCAGCAACAAAAGGGAGAGGGGAAGTATCTGAGCTCCATTATCTTTCCTGCCAAGCTGCCACAGCAAGGACTGTCACTAAAACCCAAGGGTTTGCCAGGATAAGCCTCTCCCTGTTTCAGCCACGGAGGATATTTCAGGATATCAGATGCTGAGGAGAGGGAGAGGTTGTAGCACATGGTGTTCTTCCTTGCATCCTCTCCAGTCCTTGTGGGTGGCTTGGGAAGGGAAGGGGAGGGGAAAGGGGAAGGCGAAGTGGAAGGGGAAGGGGAAAGGCAAGGGGAAGGGAATGAGAGGGGAGGGAAGGAGAGGAAAGGGAAAGGAAAGTAAAGGGAAAGACAGACATTAAACTGGGGACTCATAATAGAAGGACAAATTCAACTTTTGGCTTTTTATCTCCTGCCTAAAGAAATGGCATAAGGAAAACCAACAGCAGCTATGTCAAATGAAATCTAACTGAAGAACCAACAGTGAAGCCAAAAGCAAAGCTGAGATTTGCTGACACCATTTCTATTGATGGAAAACAGGTGAAACACCATTGGAGATAGGTGAGTTTGGCTCCTTTTTTTGGCACGACAAAAATCTGGCTCATTTATTTCATGTTCTCAGATATAGTGTATAAAACCCCAACAGATTCCAGGCTGAAATGCCACCTCCACATGTTAGCAATCTACTTTCATTATATTCATCTTCATTTTTGGTGTAGGTTATGAATGTATAATGTAAGTCATAACATAAAGGTTTCTCCATTATAAGGTGACATATCAGGCATTACACTACAGTTTATAATGCCAGTGGAATAGCTCTGAATCAAGGGTTACAACAAAATTCTTGATAGAGAATGGGATGTGATGGGAAGTAAGTGCTTTCCATATGGAAGTAACTACTTCCAGACCAAGCTATTAAGCTTCAATAACTCAGATATGACTTTAGGTTTCCTAAAAGGCTGGCTGACACAGGTTTCTGTCATTCATGTATTTTAATAACCAGAACAAAAGTATCTAAAACATATTTGCTATTTCCTTTAAACAACAAGAGGTACAAAATAAATACAAAATGGGTTATTGGTGGCAAACTGAAAGAAATCCTTGCTCCTGAGCTTAGACTCCAGATACCAAATCTCATCAGCCTGCCTGCTGCCTAATCCCTTAAATATACTTCTTTAGGCTAGAAACTGCAAATGACATAGCAGAAATAGGAAGATAAATTGAGGATATACTTAATGGATTATATAGAAAATGAGCAAGAAATGCCCTATAATTATTCCAGGCTGTTGAGCTGGTTTCCTAGCTGATTTAAAAGACTTAGCTACCTCCTCTGGAGCAGTAACTATAGACAACTATTGGTATATGTGTGTGTATATATACATGTGTGTATATATATGTGTATATATATAGCGAATTCAGTGTGGCCCCCAGCACATGCTCCAGGCTTGCCTTTCTCCTTCTGTCAACTTATCAGTACCATACAGCATGGGCAAGGTAAGGGCCTCTGAGAAGCCAAATAAACCTCCTTTAGGCAAGCATCTCCGCCAAAGCCATTTGTCTTCATTCATTATTGTACCTGGAAACACCAGAGTTGCCTGTAGAAATAACACATGAGTTCATGTTTGCCTTAATTGCTTCAGCACATGGAACAGTTTTTGTCTGTTTGGGTTCTTTGTGTTTAAAGACGTTGAGGTCAATACAACTTAACATGGTTTCAAATGCTGTGTTATGATGTGGGGGTTTGTAGGGGCAGAAGAACTTGTGCTTTTATGTAGTTTAGCCACTGAAGAGCTACAAGAAAAGGCCTTGCAAACCCCTCTGCACTTCTGTGCTCCCTTGGTGGACTGAGCTGTGCGTGTCTGCACCATTAAGCATAGAATCATAGAATAGTTAGGGTTGGAAAGGACCTTAAGATCATCCAGTTCCAACCCCCCTGCCATGGGCAGGGACACCTCACACTAAACCATGGCACCCAAGGCTTCATCCAACCTGGCCTTGAACACTGTCATGGATGGAGATAAGCATAAAGAGATAAGCATAAAGATAAGGGAACTACCACATTAAGCATAAAGGGAAAAGGGAGTAAAGGCATGAAGTGGTACCAAAGCAAACCAGAGGTTACTTCTGCCATTTCCACAATGGTCTTGAAACGCCCATTAAATAATGCCGATATTAAAACGCTAGTTAAAAACCAGTAGGCAGCTCCAATTTAAAAACTATTTGAAGACCTCGTGATGCCTGGTAATAAAAAGCACCATGCGAATCAGGAAAGGAAGGCATTGTAATGATTCACTTGACAAGAAAGCTATTGCCTTAGGGTTGGGGTTCCAGCTGTCAGACCTGTCCCTCAATGGCCACTTTATGGACTTTAGCCATTTCTTGGTTAACAGCTTTACCTCCACAGATCTGAGGAACAACCTGACCCTGCAACTCCCTTCCATCTGCATCTGTAAGGTTCATACAATCACAGAAAAAAACCTTCCCCCTTTTTATATTCTGTATTTAAATGTGCTGTATTACTACATATTAACATATTCCTCTTAAAATCCTCATGCATTCAAAACAATAAGAGGTAATGCATAGATGTGTTTTTCCTGGTGTTTGATCACCACTACTCTGGCATCCCAGTGCAACCAGCTCCTACTAGACAGAGGCCTTCATCTTCCACCCTGTTTCACCACCTGCATATTGTAACCAACAGCTTCCTTGCATTGAACCAGGGATAAAACACGATATTAATATCCATAACATATTCCATAATATTAATGGACAGGCAACATCCAGCCTAGAGGCCCAAGCATCGCAGAGCACATTGGGATGCTTTGTTCTAGGCACTAGATGTCAGTGTTTTACTTACTCTTACATTGCCAGCCACTATGGATGAAGTTATCAATAGCTAAAGATGTAAAGCATCCTTAGTTTAAAGAAGAGGAGCCAGTCACACAGATGCATGACACCAAAGGTACCTGCCAATGTTATCTAGAGTGGACAAATACACCTAAGGGCTTAAGAGACCTAGCCAGGAGTTTTTAGTAGAAGGAAAGAAATGTGTATTTCTTCAAAACCTTTTTTCTACATTGCACAACATTCATCAAGGTTTTGACCTGGAAAAAGAAATTGGATAGTTTCTTAGCTCTATGGAAAAGTTTTGTTGGAAGCAGTTCTACTCAGGACTTAAACTGGTTTTAAGTCCAGGTAATAAAATGGGTTCAAATACATTGACAATGTGTTTGAAGCTGGTATCTTCAATGTGTGGCTCATGTAACTAGGACGGCCACCTGAACTAGAAAATAGAAGAATTTTCAAATCAAGTTATTAAAACCATTTTAGCCAGGTGCATTGTATCCCATCATAACCTTGATATCAGATGAGCAATATGTTACCTAGTTCAAAACACAATCCTACCCCTTCTCCTCATGCATACAGTCTGTTTATAGGATCATAGAATGATTTGGGTTGCAGAGGACCTTAAAGCTCATCCAGATCCAACCCCTGCCACAGGCAGGGACACCTTCCACTGGAGCAGGATGCTCCAAGCCCCTGTGTCCAACCTGGCCTTGAACACTGCCAGGGATGGGGCAGCCACAGCTTCTCTGGGCACCCTGTGCCAGCGCCTCAGCACCCTCACAGGGAACAGCTTCTGCCTTGTATCCAACCTGAACTTCCCCTGTTTCAGTCTGAATCCATCACCCCTTGTCTTATCACTGCAGTCCCTGATGAATAGTCCCTCCCCAGCATCCTTGTAGCCCCCTTCAGACACTGGAAGCTGCTCTGAGGTCTCCACGCAGCTTCTCTTCTCCAGGCTGAACAGCCCCAATGTTCTCAGCCTGTTTTTTATGCAAAACTTCTTTTAAAAGAACTTGGATTTTAAACATTTGGGGAAAAATAGGTGAGGGAAGGAAAACAGCTCATAAGTGAGCTTTCTGCTTCTGTCCCAACACAAAGGAAATGACTCCAGCTTTCCAAATGTGCAGTGTTAACTCAAACACTAACGACTCCTTACCTTTTTAGTTAATATATCAGTGTACCTCCCACATGCTCGGTGACATGAACCATCTTCACTTGGCTCAGGTGCTGGCTGGGATTTATAACCATTACAGCTAGGTGAGGGACTGCATTAACCCTGCTGCTTGCCTGCCTGCCTAGAGCTATGGCCTCAGCATAAACCCCCAGGTAAAGGAAACACCTTCTCTGGTTTACTGGAAGCTCAGGCAGGGATCTGAAGCTGATGTGAGCTTCAATTGTGAGCTTTATGTGTTCACAGACAAAGCAGCAGCCGGTGCCACCATGATCCATACAGAGCTGAGATGTGGATCTTTTCCCATACAGCAGGGGCCCCAGGGAGACTTGCACAGCCTTGTGTTTCCTGCTAAGCATGTTGCTGTTAGCCAGCATCAGCAATGGTGTGCAGGGTCCAAAAGTGGTATGACTGCATATATTTGGATTATGGGCTTTTTAATTCCAAAGCTGAAAAGTCTTATTAAAGAGAAGCTGTCGGCTACTGATGCACACTCACTGTGAGGTTACTACTTAATCTGAGCTTCCTTGCAGATCATCCCATGCACGGCTGCCCCTGCACCGGTTACAGTGATATCCTTCTGAAATCAAGTTTTCCAGTCCTTGAATAAGAGCATTCTGAAATAAAGACTATAGCAAATTACCATGAGGACTATTGGCTTGATGGGGGATGGACATCAGCACCAACACAGCTTAAATTAATCTGTGCAACCTCCCAAGACACCAGTGCCTGCAGGAATGACTAGATCTCCTTCCTTCCAGGTGGTCCTGTCTCTGATGCATCTTGTTTCTGCTCCTCTCACTAAATCCTTGTTGTTCCCACTGACCTCTCAGGTCCCTTTCTGACCATTGGAGGTGTTCCATACTGGACAGCCACAACAGAGTGCTGTTTGCCCTTCGGAGAACTCAGATAATAGAACAAAAAGGCAACTATAATGACATTCAAAGAGAGAATACTTCAAGATGAACACCATCTGCAAGTTTTCAAGGTAGTTTTTGTGTTCTCTTTTGTCCATTAATATACCTATGCTCTATCTTATTTTGCACATCTTCAGAGTGTGAAATATGAATTCACTTCTCTAAACAAGATAGGGGGGACAAAGTCAGTAAAGCAAAAGCAAACAGCGCTGGGAGCATGACCGTAGCCAGAGGTGCAAATGATTAGTATTTGTTATAGGTTTATATACTTTCACAATTCCATTAGTCACATGCATATTCATAATTCCTGCGTATAGGCAGGGAACATTATAACTAAGTCCAGTAATTTATTATCATAAGTCTCCTCTTCTTGGTGTCTGGGCACTGCTCTTCAATGATTGTGGGCAGGGGTCTTGAGGATGAAGTAAGCAGTCTTCCTCACAGTGTACTTTTCACCCTTGGCACAGTTGAATGCCCCAGCAATCACACAACGAGTTAAAATCAGCCCTATCTGTAATGATTCTGATAACTAGCAAAGATTTAAAACAGTGTGACCTTCCTGCACAATTTATAGGAGGATGGGCAGACAAGGAGTATCCCAAGGTGTTGTATGGATTCAGTTAGCATGAGTTGGGTTAGCATGAGTTGGGCTTGTCTAGGAGTGGAAACCTACCAGGCCTTGAGGAAGTAGATAAAAACGGCTGTGGGGAAGTGAAAACTGTAGAGCTAAGGCAAAAGGCAGGATGCAGAACTGCAGTGCAAGGATGTTGAGGTTAAAGCTAGACAGAAATAAATGTGATGGTTAGTATTAGGAAATGTTGTGTGATGCCCAATCACAAGCTTGTTGGTAAGGATTGTTAACCCATTATCATGTAACCAGAGTGCAGATTTATGTATAAAAGGCTATGTCTGATGCTCCATAAATGACAATCGCTTGATCACATTGATCGTCTCTGCCTTGTCCGTGACTCCCGCATCAACACCAAGGGAGCAGATGGTTGGGAGGCTCTGTCTCTAAACTAACTGATAAGGAGAAGGATGGTGTGAAATAACTCATTCATGTTTACTGGGGTCACTAAATCTTGTTATCTCACCCCAGACTTACAACACAAACATTGTTCTTTAAAACTAAAGATACTTTAGAGGACCAGTGTGAAACGATTAACTCACATTTAGTGGGGCCACTGAATTCCACAGCCTAACAATGTAAACATTGTCTCTCTACAACCTAAGTTAAGCTAAAAAGTACTTTAACTCTATATTTTACAGGCACTAGCTTTTCTTCTATCAAGCATGCAACCCTCCCCCCTTCTCTTTACCTTTACAGATTCTTCTACTATGCGACTCCATTCTGCTCATCTTGTGTCTTTATCGAGCTTTGTTTTTGTTACTATAAACTTGTATAGTTATATCCACATAACCACACCTATGATTTGCGAAAGCCAATACATTGATGTGTTTATCACAAGAGCATGAGAAATTGGCCTCCATAAAGCAGATATAATAAGTAAATCCACCTATCTTTTCTTCTCCTTTTTTTCCAGCCTACTTACACATTAAGCCCAAAATGGAATCTGAAGTATGTGCTGCTAGTTGTATTCAACAGCAGCCTATGGGCATTGGGGAAAGGGAGGGAGTATATTTGCTGCAGAAATGTTCATGTTCACCTTGTTATGTCACTCCTTGTAACTGAAGTGTTGCAAAGGTCCAACATGTAAGGTGCAAAGACATAAAGGTCTTGCTGGGCATCATCTACACATGGTGAGCTCTGGAGCAGTGCCACCAACATGGATATCCACGAATGCTTTTCCACCTAAGATTCCATGGCAGGAGCCAGCGGGTGAAACAACAGCCTGTATGGCCCAGGTTATAGCAGGTGACCTTTGTATGTTCCTGCATGGCCAGGAGCAGGGTCTGGACTTTTGTGCACAAGAAGCTTTCCCCCATCTCCGCTTGTTGTGCCCGGGAGGAAGCAGGAGGGAGAGATCAGAGGCTCAGATGGGTACGGGGGTGGCGGCTGCGGATGATGGGGCTGTGGGGACACCGCGGTCGGGGGAGCAGCAGGCGGGCGATAGGACCCGGGCGGCATCGCCGAGAGGGGCGGGGCCTGACTAATTAGGGGGCGGGGCTACGTTGGTTGTGGGCGGGGTCACGGGGGCGCACGCGCCATCTCTATAAAAGGCGAGCAGCGGCTAAGCCGGGGCGTGGCTCCGGCGGCTCCTCCATTGCGGTGAGTGTGGGGTCCTGGTGCATCCGGTTCTCCGTGTCCCGGGGCCATCCCCGGCCCCTTCCCGAGAGCTCCCGGCGGCTCCAGCGGGCGCTGCTGCTCCGCAGAGCCGGGACCGACACCGGGGAGGGGCCCCGGGCTCCGGCGGCCGAGTGCTGGGAGCGGAGCCCGAGGGCTGAGCCTGGGCTGGGGCCGTGCTCGGAGCTGGGCAATGGAGTCCTGAGCGTTGGAGTCTGGAAACCAAGCGGGGCCGGTTCGGGGTCAGAACCAGAGACCGAGTCCTGCGGGCCGGGGGCAGGACCCGGGGTCACTAAAACCGGGTTTGGGGCTCGGCAATGGAGACCAAGCCCCACGTGTTGGAGTCTGGAGCCCGGCTCACGGGGTCAGTTGGGGGGCTCAGAGAGAGCCCGAGCTGCCCAAAGCAGGTTCCGAGCTTAGAACCAGAGCCCCGTACATGGAAGTCTCCTCATGAGCCCTCCCTGTGCTGCTGCCGGGGCTCAGGCACAGAGCGGCTCCTGCCTTCTGCCGCTGAGCCCCGGCCCCGGCTGCACCGGGCTCCGGCTGCCGCTGAGGCCGTTCTGCGTCCCGGGGAGAAGGCTCTGCCGGAGCCGCAGGCGGCGTTAACCGGGAAGGGAGGAGCGGTGCGGGGGGGAACCGGGTGGAACCGGCGCTGGGGCTGCGGCTGCAGGGGGGAAGGGAGAGGAGAGAGGCGCGGGCGGGCACGGGAGCAGCAGCTGCGGATGCCGCGGGCGGGCGGTGGGAGCCGGGGCGGCCCCGGCGGCTCCGTTCGCACACAGGGAGCGGGTTCCTGGGGCCCTGAGAGCGCTCAGTGCGGCCGTACGGAGATGGACTCGGATGCTGCGGGCACCGTTCCGGAGGGCCCCGTGTGCAGGAGTTGGTGTTTGCATTGGGTCCTCATGAACCCACTGGGTTGTTGGTGCTGGCTTCAGGTCCAGAGTGAGCAGTGAGGTGAGTGGGAGCAGTGTGCTCCCAGGTGGGCTTGGTTACCCTCGGCAGCACCAGCAGGTTCTGTTGATTGTCCTGGGAGGGCTGTGCTTGCAGAGGAAGGTGTGCAGGAGCTGGGTTCATTGCGTTGTGTTTTCCTGAGATGGGAAGGATGAGTTTGGCTTTGCTTTGGGAAGAAGCAGGTCTGGTTTTGTTGGGGTGCTGGCGTCTGCTGATGTCTGTGGGCTTCTCTTTGACTTTTGCACCTGCTGCCTTGAGCCTTCTGTGTGCTTTTGAGGCAGAGTTTAGTGCTGCCTTCTTCCTTGAGGACTTGGAACTCTTGTTGCATGGATCAGAAACCCTTTGGACAGAGTGGATGAGGCAAGGCTGGTTGGCTGAGCATGGCCCTCACTGCCTCAGCAGGGGCAGTGCTGCAAACCCTGGGTCTTTTCCCAGCTCCCATCTCTGTCCTTGGAGCATTCCTGGAATGAATTCAGTGGTCGGTGCCTCAGTCTGGGGGAAACAACAAAGCCTGGAGCCATTTTTCAGGGCTCCAGCACATCCTCCAACACGTTTGCATCTTTTGGGCGCTCCCTGATGCTTCCAAGAGCTTTGGTGATGCTGAATTGTACCTGCAAATAGGTTTAGAGCACTCCAGCAAGGCTTTTGCTGGGCTAATGCTGTCAATGCTTGTTTGTGTTCCCTCAGCCTTGATGCTGCTCCTGTCTGCACGTGATCCTCCAGAGCAAGACCAGAGGAAATCCAGGGAAGACTGCTGGGATACCTTCCATCCTCTCTTGGAAATGGGATTGTCTGACAGTAAGTGACCCCTCTATGCGTTTTCACATCATCCATAAGTGTAAAATTGCTTTAGTTCCAAGTTACCGCCATGTATTACCCAGAAGCAGCTGAGAAATTGTGGTTTAGCTCCATATGTAGGTATTGGTGAGAGACCTGAGGCATGTTTCTCTCTAGAAAATGCCTGTGTTCGTATCAGCCTCAGCTCTGTCTGCAGAGGATGCTGTTCCTTATGCTGCTGCTGAAGTGTGTTTGGGAGAGCTCCCAAGCAAGGCTGGCTCTGTCTAAATAACAAGCAGAATTTGTCTGGGACCATTTTATTCACTGGAAAGGCTCCTGGAGAAAGATCTGGGTGTATTGGGAATGTGATGGGACATGTAAAGGGCTTTGCTGATGTTTACTGGGGCTCGGATGTGTGTGGTAGAAGGAGAGCAGGAAGAAGTCCTGTAGTGGTGTGAGCTGAAGCAAGGGAGATGGGTGCTTGGTGACTTGGAAATGACTTGGAGTTCTTCAGGCTTGTTCTGAAGGAGGTCTCATTGCTCTCTTTGGTTAAGGAAGGGGTTTCTGTCAGCCTGGGAAGAACATTTCTAACCCTGGCAGGAGCTGGTAACCCCTGATGTCAAGTGTGGCACCTCCCTGTCCACCTTCCCTTTGCTGGCGGTTCAGTGGCCAGTGCAGGCTGTAAGGGTTGTGTTGGTCAGGGACACGTTTTGTGCTGGTTCAGCTGCAGGCTGAGTTGGGAGGAGGCAAATGGATGGAGGGAGTGCTCATGAGCAAGCAAAGGGCTGATGCCCTCTCCTGTTAGGGATGGTGCAAACAAGGTGAGGAATGGTGTTTGATGGCAGATTGTTGTGTGGCTTTGGGTTTGATGCTCTGTGTTTGGAGGCTTCCTCTACTCTGGTTCTAGCAGTTTGTGTAATGCTGTTTCCAGGGGAACATGGAGGGTTATGCTCTTCCCCAACCTTTAAATGACTTAACTTGGGGTTTTACTGAGCACATCAGGGTTGGAATCACACCATGAGGGGGAGCTAGAATGTAGTAGGAAGGAATATACCTTTCTTGTTGAGTAGTCAGGCTGTGAGAGTAAAACCAATGTTGTTGAGAACAGAGGAATGAATGGAGGCAATGGGGAAGGAAATTAGAACTTTCTTGTTCTTCCCCCTCCCTTTAAAAAGAGAAAAGAACATAAAACCCCTTAAAATTCATCCCAGAACTTGAAATTTCACAGCAATATTCAAATGCCATGATCAGGTTTGCAAAGATTAAATGGAATAACCAAGTGGAAGGTGATGGCAATGGATGGATGCTGTGATGGTGTAGTGTGGAGAGGGAGTGTCAGCTGGGTTGAGGTGCCTGTAACCCTAAAGCACATTGATGGGGCACATAAATGTGTCCTCTGAGCCATGGCAGTTCCCAGAGTGCTTCCCTTGAAGTGGAAGTGATTGAATCTTTAAAGGTAATAATGAAAGAGCCAAGTGTCAATGAGAGCTTCTGGCAGAGAGTGATGGGGCTGTGGTCCCGGGGGGAGATGCTCATGCAGCATCTGAGGTGACTGAAGTCAAGAGTGCCAACTGAGTGTGGGCAGTGGGCAGGAGCCCTTGTTATGGTGGAAGGCCTTGATATGGGAAGGAAAAAGGGGATGGAAGAATTCACTGGTGAGGAGGGGATGTGGGGCGTATGAGCAGTGTTTTGTAGCTGTTCCAGCTGTGTGCTTGGTTGCAGGGCAATGAGCCCATTCAGTTTAGCAGGGTCTTCAGCAATTGATAAATTCATGTGGTTTGGATTAGGGTTAGGGTTTCACTTTTCACCTTTGTGCTGTCAAAGTCTGTGCCAGAGCCAGGTTATTCTGTGTACACCTCAAGCTTGTATCAGAGATCAGAGCTGCTTGGGGTTGGGCTGTGTATGAAGGTGCTGTGAATGCTGGTGGAGCTGTTCCAGTGCAAGCCATGTGTAGGTGCTGCCCAGCACCAGGTTTCTGTCCTGAAGGGGAGGCAGAGCCAGCCCCGCTCCTCTGCTCCCTCTCCCAGTGCTGCACCATTCAGTAGCTGGTGCTCGAGGGGCATTTGGTGGATGAGCCCTGCCCTGATCCCCTGGCTGTCAGGGGCAGGATGAAGCTGGTGCCTCAGTGCTGAGGCCATAAGAGCAGGCCTGAGGCTCAGGGAATGGTGTCAGTGTCACAGCTGTGAGCTGAGCCAGCTCAGCTGCCTGAGCAGGGCTGCTATTGCAGAGATTGCCACTGTTGGAGGGCTGTTGGCATCCCCATTTCTCACAGCAATCAATGGAGGCCCAGGGAGAAAACAAGCCCTGGGAGCCCCAAACTGGCCACATGTGCTGGTGCTGAGCCCTGGGCTTGTGCTCTTGTGACTGGGATGCCCCTTTGAGGTGATGGCCGAAGGTACCTCCTTTCTCCCTGCCCTATGTCCAGTCCCTAATGGCCTTCACTCACTGTCCCTTGAGGTTCAGTGCCTTCAGTGGAGTCTCCGTGTGATTTGCCCACAGTGTTCCAGCAGTTACATCCTCCCCTAGGTGTAAGGTTGCATTTTGGCTTCAGTTGTGGTCTCCTTCCACCTTATGGGACATTTCCTTTTGCAATCCCTGCAGGTGATTTCCTCCTGTTAATGGCAGTTTCCATCACTGTGCCATAGATGTGCAAGGCTGGGTGAGCACCAGACCGGTGTGCTGGGATAGCCCGGAGGATGCGCTCTCTCTTGTGCTTGAGCACAGGAAGAGCCGTGGGAAGCCTGAAGAAATCTGGGATTAGATCTTGGAGGAAAACTTCCTTCCCGGCAGCTTTTCCCTGCAGAAAGAGGAGGCTTTTGGCAAGAGACCCTGACGTGTGATGCATCAGTGCAGTGCTAAAGAAAAGGGGGAAAAGACGCTACGTTATTCCCCCCTCCTTCCCTCTGCCTCTTCCCAGCAAATTGGGAATCTATGGAATTGTGAGCATGTGGGATGAAAACTAATAAAAGGATGAATAAAGTGAAATGAATTTCTGGCTGGGCACCTGTTTTGTTGGTGTTGGTTTCATGTGTGCGTGTTGGAATTGGGATGGGGGGAATAACGTAGCATCTGGGCTGGTGTAATGACAGTAAAGCAGGCAAGGATGGCCCAATGAGATGGGATTTATGGCAGCTCCATAGGCTGGACGGGGAAATAACACCATGTTCCAGGGAGTGAATGGGAGAGGGGTGGCACTGCCTGACCTGCCAGGTGCATGCAACCCCAAATAACCCCTTTGTGTAAAGGGGATCATCTCCCCATGGCTCTGCTGAGCTCCTTCCCCAGGGCTGAGGCTGCATCGTGTGCATGGGCTGTGGGGTGCTTGGCAGAAGTGAGGACAAGCACTGGGTTTCTCCAGTGCAGGGCTCAGCACTGATGGTGCTGCTGCACCTCTTTGTCCCTGTCCCTCCTCCTGCTGACAGTGTGGTCCTTATGTTTCAGTCAGAGGAGGAATCTGCATAGCTTGAGAGGGGAGAGGGAAACAGATCTGAGCTTGCAGAATAGAGGTGGGATGTGTCAGGGCCTCCTGAATCCCAGTGTCAGCCGTTAGAGAGGGGCTTTGCTAACTGGTAGCTGAACCTCCATCATGTCTGTCCTGTGTGCTGATCCTGGAAGCCATCCCTTGGGTCACGCTGTGTGCCCACATCTCATGTGGGTCCTTCTGAAGGCCTCCTTGGAGGAGCAGAAAGCAGCAGGGGCTTGAGTGCAGCTGAGGGCAGCAGCCCCTTAGTGTCTGTATGAGCCAGAGCACCCTGGCTGTGCTGCCCTGCTTGCACCCGAGGGTGCTGTGGTGGCCCAAGGCCCACGTGTGTGAGCAGAGCTGCTCTGCAGTGCCTGTGATGATGAAGCCTGGGCACTGCTCACAACCCTGGCTCTTAGATCCCAGTCTCCAAACCCCAGGAGCAACATCCCAGCTTCTCCTCATGCCTCAGCATCCCTGCAGGCGAGCTCTCCTTCCCATAGCCGCTGTGCTCCATGTCCCAGCTCAATTCTTGGCTCTGTGAGGGTCTTGTTGGGATCACAGGGATACTCTGCTTCCCTGCAGGCTGGACACTTGCCTGTGGCCCCTGTTGCCTCTGGAGGTGCAGCTTCTGCTGCTCATTAGCTCAGTGGGAATATGGATGAGCAGTGTTCAGTGCTAATGGATGTTGTGAACTGAACCAGGCTGAAGATGAGAACACATCCTCACTTGTAGGCACAGGGAACCCCTCCAACCAGTGCAGGTTGGGAGCTGACAGAGACCCTCAGCACAGGCCCTGTTTAGAATGAATGGCTCAGACCGTTAAAGGAACCCTTCACCGCATCCCTTTCCTTGCGGTGCTCTGTGAAGGGAGTCCCTGCAGGCCTGAGGGCAGAGTTTGCCGTCCCTGGGCTGGGCTTGGATGGCGGATCCGAGCTGGGGCTGTGGCGTTTTCCTGCTGTCTGAGGAAGCAAAGCGGGGCCCGAGGGAGCGGCAGAGGGGGCAGAGCGGCCGGGGCAGGAGGGAGCTCCGGGCTCAGGAGCAGTCGAGAGCAGCACGGGAGGGAGTGGAGGAGAGCCGGGAATGCTGTGGCTCCAGAGCCGGGAATGCTGCGGCTCCAGAGCAGGGAATGCTGTGGCTCCAGAGCAGGGAATGCTGTGGCTCCAGAGCAGGGAATGCTGCGGCTCTAGAGCAGGGAATGCTGTGGCTCCAGAGCAGGGAATGCTGCGGCTCCAGAGCAGGGAATGCTGAGCTCCAGAGCAGGGAATGCTGCGGCTCCAGAGCAGGGAATGCTGTGGCTCCAGAGCAGGGAATGCTGCGGCTCCAGAGCAGGGAATGCTGTGGCTCCAGAGCAGGGAATGCTGCGGCTCCAGAGCAGGGAATGCTGAGCTCCAGAGCAGGGAATGCTGCGGCTCCAGAGCAGGGAATGCTGCGGCTCCAGAGCAGGGAATGCTGTGGCTCCAGAGCAGGGAATGCTGTGGCTGCAGAGCCGGGAATGCTGCGGCTCCAGAGCCGGGAATGCTGCGGCTCCAGAGCAGGGAATGCTGCGGCTGCAGAGCCGGGAATGCTGCGGCTCTAGAGCAGGGAATGCTGTGGCTCCAGAGCCGGGAATGCTGTGGCTCCAGAGCAGGGAATGCTGCGGCTCCAGAGCAGGAAGGGTCCGAGCGGGTGGGAAGGGAGCAGGCGGGGCAGGAGCCGGTGCTGGGGGCGGGAGGTGTCCGAGGAGCTGTCACCTTTGGACAGTGCTCCAGGTGGGATCGTCCCTCCTGTGGGCAGCGCCCGTCTCTATGGGGCCGTGTCCCTGGAGCAGGGGTGGGCGAGTGCCTCTCATCCGCCGCTCTGTAGCCCGCAGGGAGCCCCGTGTCAGCTCAGCCTAGCGAGGGTGTCGGGAGAGGTGTCCCCATCTCAAGGCACAGCAGCTCTGCGGGATGTGCCTGTCAGGGCAGGTCCGGGAGTGCTTTATGTGCAGGCAGCTCATGGTATGTGCAGGGCACCGCAGGTTGGCTTGAGCTGCACGGATGTGTTTGGGGCTGGCTCCATCCCTCCTGCCTGCGCTGCATGTGCCTGGCTCCCACCCGCTCATCCCATGGGATTAAACCTGCTGAAGGGAAAGCCAATGCACCCTCGAGATGCTGTTGTCCTCGACAGCCTGGCTGGTAGGATCTGTACTAATGTACCCAAGGCCTTTAGGTGCTCTTCTGCAAGCCCTGGTAACGCCAGAGGCAACAGTGGCTGTTGAGGCAGGTTATGGGGCTGCATCTGCCCCCTGTGTCAGCATCCTTTGCTAAGGAAGGGTTTAGAGCTGCTGAATGTATTGGTGTGGATGGTGTTTGCTGACTGGGAACACTGTGGCCAAAGTGGAGTTTTCCTGTGCGGGAGCCAAAGCGTTTCTGTGCCTGGGGGCAGCAGAGGCTCATGTCTGTGTCCAGGGCTCTTGTCTTTGCATCTCCCTTTGTACGTGTGGGTGAGGAGTTAGGGCCGGTGCCGGTCCTGGGGCCAGGCTGGATGGGGCCAGTCCTGGCTCTGCTCTGAGCAGGAGCACCCTGAATGTCTGGGGTTGTTTGAGCTGTGCTGAGCCCCCTCCTTTCCTGGCAGTGCTGCCTTGGGCTGGGAGCACGTGTGTGAGGTGAGGGTGTGAGAAGAGGGGAACGTCTGTGCTGTCTATGGGGTTTTATTCCCTGCCATCCAAGGCTGGCGTAGGCTCTCAGGGAGCAGCATGAGGTGTGGAGCAGGGCTTATCCCGCAGGGCACCCAGGGAGAGGGGCACGGCTGTGATGTTGCTGGTCCTGCATCACTCTCCTCCTGCCCCACAGCTTCCGTAGGCAGCAGCACCCCTAGGACAGGCAGGCTCCCTCTGGAGCAGGGCTGCACATCCCGGGTCCCCACAGATGCTGCCCTTTAGGTCCAGCTCCGCTTTGTGAGGAGCGCTGGTTTGCAGGCCTGTGAGTGAGTGTCAAGTGCCCGGCAGTGGAGGGGTTTTCTGGGATGACTTTGCTGGTTTCAGGTGTTCTGGTACCTGCTGAGGTGCTGTCACTGACAGGGCGAGGTGCAGGGATGCTGGCAATAGGGGATAACGTCATCCCCTGGTCCCAGGCAGGAAGGGCCATCAGAGCTCCTTGGAGTCAAGTGGCACCGCTCTGAGCATTAAATACATATCCAGCAGCGCACACTTCCCATGCATCCCCTCATGAAGGACTTACTTAACCAGGCTCCCTGCTGTGTCAGTCTGTGTGCTTCTGTACCCGTGTGTCAAGGGGCTGGGCTCTTTACTGCCTTGCAGGCTGCATCTGGCTGCAGAGACCGTTCTGTGTCCCCACTGTGCCCTGTCCCAGTGAGCCAGGGAGGGAGGCGGTTGGGAATGCAGGTGGGTGATGGACTGGTTTAGGCTGGGATAGAGCTCGTTTGCTTCCCATGAGCTGGCTGAGTGCTGTGCTTTGGGTTTAGTGTGAGACTGATGCTGATAACGTCAGACTGATACTGATAACATCAGATAGAGCTCGTTTACTTCCCCCGAGCTGGCTCAGTGCTGCGCTTCCGGTGTAGTCTGAGACTGATGCTGATAACATCAGCAGTGAGATTTTAGCTCTTCCTGTGTGGTACTTAGCCCAATCCGAGGACGTGTCACACTCTTGTGCTGTGCCAGTGAGGAGGGGCACTGGAAGCTGGGAGGGAGCAGAGCCAGGACACCTGACTCAAAGGAGCCAAAGGATCATCCCATCCCACAGCACGTCCTGCCCAGGATAGGAACTGGGGGGAGTTACCTGGAAGGCAGCGATTGCTGCTTGGGTCGGGCTGGGTATCGATTGGTGGCTGCTGAGCCATTGCACTGTGCATCACTTGTGTTTATTGGTTTTAACCTTCTTTTAGCTTTATATTCTGTCCCCTTGTTACTTCCCTTATCATTATTAGTATTAGGACTAGTGTTATCATGTATTTAATTTATATTATACATTTTCTAAAGTATATTGTTAAGTTCTGGGCCCCTCACTACAAGGGAGATGTGGAGGGGACTTGGCTGGTGGGAAGGGCAGGGGCACAGCACGTTGCACTCTAAGCATCATCTTGTGCCTTTGAACCCTGCAGGTGCCCAATGGGCTGGAGGCTGTGAGCATCGAGAGCAGGGGCTGCCTGTCCACGCTGACCTTCTGCAGCATCTCAAAGGACTATGGCAACTCCATGCGTATGGCCAGGAGCAAGCTGGGCATCACCAGTGCCAGCAGCATCCTGTAGGGCAGGTGCCCTGTTCCCTGTTCAAGGAGGAAGAGGAAGAAGGATGAAGAAGAAGTGAATGGCTGGCCAGCAATAGAAGGGAGTGGGTTTTCTTTAGCAATGCCAGCCCATGGAGGTGCAGAACAGCCGAGCTCTGAGTGCCGAGGATGCATCAGAGGATGCTGAGGAGCTGTGCATGGGCCCATGCAGGAGGGCCCTGCTTGGTGGTGGTCATGGTGCGTGTTTAGGGATGAGCAGCGGACGGTGAAGAGACAGATGGGACATCGTTGGAACACAGGCCCAAGGAGAGGCCCCGTTCAGGTAAGGACACACTGGGGACACAGTGTAGGGTATCTGCAGGTTGTCCTCTTGGCAGGGATACAGGCAGTAGTTAAGGGGTGCAGGCAGTGGCAGGAGGGGAAGTGTAGGTGTCAGGCTGGGTAGCTGCAGGTGCAATTTGCCTGTTGCAGGTTTCAGGTTGGGAAGCATAGGGGTTAGATGGTATAACAAAGGTGTTAGTTTGGGTAGTGCTGGTGTCACTTTGGGTATTACAGGTGTTAGGTTGGATCCTGTAGGTGGCACTTTGGGAACCAGAGGTGTTAGGTTGTGTAGCATAGGTGGCACTTGAGGTGGCGTTAGGTTGGCTGCATTGGTGTTAGATTGGGTAGTGTCAGTGTTACTTTGGGTGTCATAAGTGTTACTTTGGCTGTCACAGGTGTTAGGTTGGGTATTGTAGGTGGCACTTTGTGTATTACAGTTGTCAGGGTGGATCCTGTGGTAGGTGGCACATTGGGAACCGCAGGTGTTAGGTTGGGCAGCAGAGGTGGTACATTGGGCATTGGAGGTGTCAGGCTGCGTAGAGTAGGTGGCACTTGAAGTGGTGTTAGGTTGGATATCATTGGTGTTAGCTTGGCTACTGTGGGTGGCACTTTGGGAACCAGAGGGGTTAGGTTGGGTGTTGCAGGTGGCACTTGGGGTACTGTAGCTGTTAGGCTGGGTATCATAAGCGACACTTTGGGTAGTGTAGGTATCAGGCTTAGTATTATAGTGGCACTTTGGGAACCATTGGTGTTAATTTGGGTAGCAAAGGTGGCACTTTTGACTCAGGTTTAGCACAGCTTTATTAGACTGGTTCCATCTGAGGTGCTTGGAAGTTGGACAACTCCTGCTCAGCACTAAAGGCTGACATGGGAGATGGCATCATCCAGGTGTGTGGACTGCCAGGTGCATGGCCATGTTTTGTGCTCATGGTGTGAGAGGGTTCTTAGGAGGAGGAGGACAAAGAAGATGCAGGAGGCAGCCATTGAAGTCTGTGTGTGGAAAGGAGGTTTGTTCCATCTCACAGGATGAAGGCTGTTATTTGGGAAGGATCTGCACAGCTGTGTACATGTGGGTGCCAGCTGGGAAAAGCCAGGGAAGCAAAGGCCTGGAGGAGGGACCAGGCACAGTCTGCCCATGCTCCACGTACCAGTGGAGAAGCAGAAGATGATACAGGACAGATAGAAGGATGCAGCATGGCCACAGTGTGGGGCTAGGAGTGCCACAAGGCCAAGATGTGTGGGGAGGAAGCAGGTTGGGCTGGTGGTGGGTAGGAAAGGTGGCCAGTGGCAGACGCATGAAGAGATTGGTGGTGATGGGTGTTCTTCTTGCAGGGACAGGTCGAGCACCCCGGGATGGTCCCTGAAGAGAGCTGCGATTCCAGAAGGGATACGACGTTTGGGATGGACTCTGGACAGGTATAAGAACCCCCTCCCTCCCCCTAGCCCCTCCCCTCCAGAGCAGAGGGAAGGGGTTGGGGGGACGGAAGGGGTTAGGGGAGGGGATGGGGGAGGGCTTAGGGGGGGCAGGGAGGGGCTTAGGGGAGGGGCTTACTCCTCCCTTAAGCCTCTCCCTGCCCTCCCTAAGCCCTCTGGGGAGGGAGGGAGGGAGTTAGGGGGGGAGGGAGGCCTCCCTCCCCCCCTAACTCCCTCCTGGGGGGGTGGGGGGAGGGAGAGGGTGGGGGGGAGGGGGGGTGAAGGAGGGGACTGCTGTACTGCTGTCTTTGTATATATAGAGATGTCTTATCTGGAGAACAGAGCGTCCGGGTCCCCCCTGGTTCCCCCCCCCCCCCCCCCCCCCCCCCCCCCCCCCTCCCCCACCCGCCCCCCCCCCCTCCCACCCGCCCCTCCCCCCCCCACCCGCCCCCCTCCCACCCTCCCCCCACCCTCCCCCTCCATCCCACCCACCCTCCCATCCCACCCCTCCCACCCTCTCCCTCCCCACCCACCCTCCCACCCCTCCGCCCCCCCCGCCCCACCCCCCCAGCCTAACACCTACAGTACACAAAGTGCAACCCAAGTTGTCCAACTTCCAAGCATCTCAGATAGAACCAGTCTAATAAAGCTGTGCTAACCTTGAGTCAAAAGTGCCACCTTTGCTACCCAAATTAACTCCATTGGTACCCAAAGTGCCACCTATAGTACCAAGCCTGATACCTACACTACCCAAAGTGCCGCTTATGATACCCAGCCTAACAGCTACAGTACCCCAAGTGCCACCTACAATACACAACCTAACCCCTCTGGTTCCCAAAGTGCCACCCACAGTAGCCAAGCTAACACCAATGATATCCAACCTAACACCACTTGAAGTGCCACCTACTCTACCCAGCCTGACACCTCCAATGCCCAATGTACCACCTATGCTGCCCAACCTAACACCTGCGGTTCCTAGCACACAGAAGGCTCAAGGCAGCAGGTGCAGAAGTCAAGGAGAAGCCCATGGACATCAGATGCCAGCACCCCAACAAAACCAGACCTGCTTCTACCCAAAGCAAAGCCAAACTCATCCTTCCCATCTCAGGAAAACACGATGCAATGAACCCAGCTCCTGCACACCTTCCTCTGCAAGCACAGCCCTCCCAGCACAATCAACAGAACCTGCTGGTGCTGCCGAGGGTAACCAAGCCCACCCGGGAGCACACTGCTCCCACTCACCTCACTGCTCACTCTGGACCTGAAGCCAGCACCAACAACCCAGTGGGTTCATGAGGACCCAATGCAAACACCAACTCCTGCACACGGGGCCCTCCGGAACGGTGCCCGCAGCATCCGAGTCCATCTCCGTACGGCCGCACTGAGCGCTCTCAGGGCCCCAGAACCCGCTCCCTGTGTGCGAACGGAGCCGCCGGGGCCGCCCCGGCTCCCACCGCCCGCCCGCGGCATCCGCAGCCGCTGCTCCCGTGCCCGCCCGCGCCTCTCTCCTCTCCCTTCCCCCCTGCAGCCGCAGCCCCAGCGCCGGTTCCACCCGGTTCCCCCCGCACCGCTCCTCCCTTCCCGGTTAACGCCGCCTGCGGCTCCGGCAGAGCCTTCTCCCCGGGACGCAGAACGGCCTCAGCGGCAGCCGGAGCCCGGTGCAGCCGGGGCTGGGGCTCAGCGGCAGAAGGCAGGAGCCGCTCTGTGCCTGAGCCCCGGCAGCAGCCCAGGGAGGGCTCATGCGGAGACTTCCATGCACGGGGCTCTGGGTCTAAGCTCGGAACCTGCTTTGGGCAGCTCGAGCTCTCTCTGAGCCCCCCAACTGACCCCGTGAGCAGGGCTCCAGACTCCAACACGTGGGGCTTGGTCTCCATTACCGAGCCCCAAACCCGGTTTTAGTGACCCCGGGTCCTGCCCCCGGCCCGCAGGACTCGGTCTCTGGTTCTGACCCCAACCGGCCCCGCTTGGTTTCCAGACTCCAACGCTCAGGACTCCATTGCCCAGCTCCGAGTGCGGCCCCAGCCCAGGCTCAGCCCTCGGGCTCCGCTCCCAGCACTCGGCCGCGTGTGCCGGAGCCCGGGGCCCCTCCCCGGTGTCGGTCCCGGCTCTGCGGAGCAGCAGCGCCCGCTGGAGCCGCCGGGAGCTCTCGGGAAGGGGCCGGGGATGGCCCCGGGACACGGAGAACCGGATGCACCAGGACCCCACACTCACCTCAATGGAGGAGCCGCCGGAGCCACGCCCCGGCTTAGCCGCTGCTCGCCTTTTATACAGGTGGCGCGTGCGTCACCCCGTGACTCCGCCCACAACCAACATACCCCGCCCCCTAATTAGCCAGGCCCCGCCCCTCACGACGGGGCCGCCCCGGGTCCTATCTCCCGCCTGCTGCTCCCCCGACCGCGGCGTCCCCACAGCCCCATCATCCGCAGCCGCCACCCCCGTACCCATCTGAGCCTCTGATCTCTCCCTCCTGCTTCCTCCCGGGCACAACACGCGGAGCTTGGGGAAAGCTGCAGCCAAACCCCCACAACTCCAGCTCCACCCGGTTCCCACCGCACCGCTCCTCTCTTCCCGTTTAACCCCACCTGTGGCTCTCGGCAGCGGCTTCTCCCTTCCACCTGGACCCATCCGCGCCCCACGCGTCAGCCAGAGCCCCACGGGGCCGCTTTTGGGCAATGACCCCCGTACGGAGCGCCCCGAGCAGCAAAGCAGGGACAGCACCAGCCCCGGCACCGACGGCAGCCCCGAGGTTCCCGGCTCCTGGTGGGGTCTGTGTGCCCGGAGCTGGTGCCGCTGCAGCACGGAGCAGGCTGTGCATGGACAGCCTGGAAACGCGATCCCTGCTCTCAGGAAGGACCGGGCCGGGCTTCATCCCCTAGGGGGGTCTCGGGTGACCCAAACACCAGCTCTTTAAGTCCCAGTGTCCCTAAGCCTAAGGTGCCAGGACAGAAAGCTGGTGCTGGGCATCAGCTACACGTGGTGTCCTCCATAACACTGCCACCAACATGGATATCCTCACTTACTTACTGACATCAAAGTCCATCTGCGTACTGCATACACTGGCAGGTGCTCCAGAAAGCAGCTCCCAAAGTGCAAACATCCATCCCCAGACATGCATTGTCAGAAAGCTTGTGCTGGTTGTTAGAAGTGCTTAAAATCAAAGACAAACCACAGAATAAAGAGGCTTTTTTCAGGGTAGGGTGAAAAGAGATTGTTTATTTTTGCAGACAGCAAAATTCAAGTTCAAATCTGGGCACTGCTCAGCAGGTACTGGTGGGAAGAAGGCACTTGATTACTTTGAACACATTGGGATGACAGGGAGGCAGCTCCCAGTGGTTGGTGAGATGCTGGAGGGCACAATGCTCCTCTCAGCCAGGAGTTTGGGCACAGTAACATATGAACAGGTTCTGGTGAAGGTCGAAATGAAAGAAGGGAACAAGTGGGATATGGTCCCTCTGTGACATTTAGCATAGCAGAACCCCAAAGAGAGCATCTGCAGACAACTGTAGAAGGCAGCAAAGCTGCTCACCATCCTGTTGCTCCTAGGAAAGGGGAGCGTGCCATCAAGGGCCATGCAAAAGGAAAGCAAGTTGCTGAGCATTTGAATGTGTCATAAACTCACTCAGTCCCCTCAGGACAGAAGTACCAAGAGAAGTAAAGAGATGGGATAATGTGGAAGAAGGTTTGCTAAAGAACAGGGGATGTTGTAGCCACAAAACTCCTCATAGGACACTGAGGGATACTGAGGGGGTTTGAGAACTAGAGATATCCATTTGTCCTGCCACACTGGAAGGGTTTCTTGCTTCTCTGATAAGCCCTCCTAGGATTACAGTATGTACACAAGTCATGGCTTGGTGTGTGTAAAGCTTTACAGAAGCACATCGTATGGCTCTGTGTCCTGCTTTGCTCTTGGCTTTAATTAGCACCATAAATGTAAGATACACAACTTTTCATCATGAAAATCACAAAGGAGCTCTGGATTTTGGCTAGAAAGGAGGACCCAGTGGCAGCTGTTCTGGGCCAACTCATTGTTGCTAGCAACCATACAGGGGGAAGAAATAAAACGGGATCTCAGGGGGTGTATAGTGCTGAGGGTGAGACGTGCATCCCTTCATTCAACATATCCACCTAATGAACCTGTCGAAGAAGCTGGGCTGAGAGAGGCTGTCATAGTCCTTCTCCCGGAAGATGGCTGCCCGGTCCCCAAGGCCAAGCTTCAGCAGGACATCCATGTCTACATCGCTCCCAAGAGCCACCACGGTGGGCATGACGTCTTGCTTCTTCATGGAGTTGATGGCCTCTTCCAGGTTCTTGCTTCCTGTGATGCCATCAGTGATGAAGACGAAGGAGAGCTCTGCATTGCGCCGCGCGAGTCGCTGCCCATCTCCTGGGCTGAGCACGATGTTGTTGATGGCGTGTATGATGGCTGACCCGATGTTGGAGGAGGAGTCCAGGTACTTGATCTGCGCCAGGGCGTTGGAGATTTCCGTCAGGTTGTAGGTCAATGGGAAGACCACGTTCTGGTCCCTCTCACTGCCGTACTGCAGCAGTGCGACCCGGGCGTTCATGTTGTCACTGTTGCTGTTGGCCAATGTAAGCTGTCGGGCTACATCCTCCACAAAGCGATGGGCCCTGTGGAAGTTCTGCTCCCCAATCCTTTCAGAGCCGTCCAGCAAGAAGACAACGTCAACAGGGCGCTGTGTGCACTGGGCCACTGCAAGCTCTGCAGGAGAAAGAAGACAAGAGTTGGGAGCACAAAGCCTACAGGCTAAGGTTGAGGCTTGCCTTGGCCAGTTTGGGCTTGGAGATGCCTCCATGCAGCTTTGGCCAGCCCCGCTCTGCTGCCAAAGCCTGTCTTTGCAGCTGGTAATGCAGGCTTTCCTGTGATGCCCTCAGCTTCTGGGCATTAGGTCTTAATGAACGTTAATTCTGGGGCCTCTGACAGACCTCAATGATATTAGACAGGTCTGTGCATCTCAGTCCCTGAGTTACATCCACCTTCATACAGCAGTTCCCATCTGTGAGAGGAACATCCAGAGATTAATGGCAGCACTGTCTGCAAACCTCTTGGGTGGTTTACCTTCAGAGGTCCTCTTCACACACAGATTTGGAGGGTGAAAGCCGTTTCCATACCTTTCACCCAGATTAGTTTAACCGGGAATTACTAATTCTAGAAGAGCTCATAAAGGTTGGGTTATATGGCTGAAAACAAGACTATCTTTGTCAGTGTGCCTGGTCATATCAAAGCAGCTTTTGCAATATATAACAGATGAGTGGTTGAGTGAACCACAGGGGACCATTATTGTTCTGTCACTCAGAACAGGACCTGTCCACGAAGCTGGCATGTGGACATATGTATAGACACAGTGCATGAACTCAGAAAAAGAAGAAGAAAACAGAGTCAGCTATTAGGGACCATTATTTCATCCCTTTGCAGTAGTTATGTGTATTGCATTTAGTGTTCCTCTGCATGCTTGCTTCTCCAAGAAACACTTCCACTTCCTTCTTTTGAGTTTCCTCCTCTGCTGAAAGCATCACTTAGGAACACAAGTGCAACAGCAGCATTGATTTGTGATGTACCTACTGTGGCTGGCCACCCTCTGAACTGGCAGCAGGGCAAGCACTGCCAAGCAGTTCGGTGGCTTCAAGAATGAATCTCAAAGTCCTGGAGTCAATGTTGTGTTGTTTTGCATGACTAGCAAAGAACAGGAGACTGGAACAGCCCCAGCTGGAGCACCCATTTCTAGCAACAAGGAGTAACTTTTGGGATAGGAGTATCACATTGAGTTGAGTATCTGCTTGACAAAGTGCTTCCTCAGTGCTCAACACTGCTATGCTTGGATTCAGCATGAGGGGTGCTGAACCAGTGTCATTCCTTCTATGAGCTGAGCAACAAATGGTTTAGTACATGAGTACTATGTGTGCAGTCAACGTTATCAAAGGCACATTTTAAGCTAGATACATGTGCTCTTGAAACTACAGAGACAGCATCCAACATGAATCCAACAGCACAAGCCAGTGTAGCAGAAGCTCTGATAGTCACATCATTCAGCTCATAGATGATTTGCACCACTTCCATCCATGAGAAAAGTCAAACCTGATGCAGGAACCTGCTGGTATATGTGGTTTAACCTACCTGGCTGGACATAGTAAAAGTGGTTGTTTCTGTATCATGTTCCCTGACCTTGTAGACGTGCATTGCTCCATAGCCCACACTGTATTACATATCTACAATGGCATGTCTTGAATGGTGCTTACTGTACATTGTCTTACTGTGGACGACAGGCTTGGCTCTGACTGCTGTAGGAACAAATCTCCAAGCAATGCTTTTCCTCCCAGCCCTTTTTGAACATCCAAATTCATCTGCAATGCTCCACTCCTTCAAAGCAATAAAGGTGCATACTCACCTCTGCCCAACCTTCCTTAAGAAATGGGATCTAAAGGTACATTGGTGCTGCAGTTCCCTGTATGCAGGCGCTGCTGCCATAAGGATACTTGGCCTTGGAAGTGCCTGACCTCGTGGTCCTCACCTGATCTGTGCAGCCGTGGGAGGGGAAAGGCAGACAAGAAGGCATGGCCCTTCTGACTACACAGTCTGATACCTGCATAGGGGTCTGCAAAAGCCAGTGAAAGCAAGCGGGTGGGAGTGAGGGCTGCATATAATGCTGGAGAAGTGTTACACCAGTCTGTACCCCCAGTGCTTGTCTACATGTAGTTATGTTTCTGGAGGACACAAGCCTCCTACATGCCCTGAAGCAGGCCTTATAAGCTCCTAGTTAAGCTGACTGCAGCTGCGAGCAGCATCACTCCATGGAGTGATGGGACACCTTCCACTAGAGCAGGGTGCTCCAAGCTGTGCTGGGTGACACAAGCACTTCCCTGCGTCCCACACAGCTTCAAGCAAGGCCCAGATGTTGAAGCAGAGGTGGAAGAAAACTGCAGGAAGTTCAAAGTGGGCAAGTTCCTCCTTCCATGGGCTCCAAGGAAGCATCCCACATTTCTGAAGACCATACATCTCCCTTCTGCCCATTAAATATGACGTTTGCTCAGTATACTTTATTGCAATAATACCATGCCACTTAAAGAGGCTGCAAAATCCACTTGCTGGCAATAAACACTTCTACTTTTGTGCCTGCACACAAGATGCTGCTCTCTCATGGATTAAGAGGGCAGTAGTTATGCTGGAGGCAGGAATGGTTGATACCTGACTGACTTCCTGTGAGTACTAGGAGCATCTGAGCTTACAGAAATAGCACCCCTCATCTAAATGCACATACCCATAGCACAAGTGGTGTCTCTGAACCAGACTAGCACTTGGTATGGATTGAATCAAGTTGAAATACTTGCTTTTAAATAGCTCACATCATAGGGGTTTGACTGCGCATAACCTCTATCTCTTGGCTACCAACAGGTACATGTTGCAAACTAAGACAGAAGAAACACAAATATAGAAGCAGATTAAAAGGCAGAGGGAGCTCATACAGCTTCAGAGAGAAGCACTCCCCAGGTTTTGGTGCTCTCAATGGAAAGCCAGGCTTGCCCCTCTCCCATACCTCTTGCTTCTTCCCTTCAACATCCCCCACTGCCCCTTTGATGGTTGCACAGAGACAGTCACTGTGGCAGGATGAGATGCACCTTGCTTTGTCAGTCTTGCCACACAAGACCAGAAGAAAGCCCTCATGGTAACGCAGTGAGAGGATGCAGAGGATGCAGAAGATGCTTCAGATGCAGTTAGCAAATACAGATGTAGGAAGGCATGGAGAAAGCGCATCGCTGGTCCCTCTGCATATGAAGCCTCCTTGGTAGACCCTGGTGCTTGCCTATGGCCGAGGGCTGGGACACGCAGCTCCTCTGCGGAAAAGCAATAGGCAAAGCAAAAGCATCTCTTGCCATCACTGAAGAAAGCTGCCATGCTCATCATTCAGCCAAGAATGCCCCTCGTGTCCCATCCTTCACTGAGTGCAACCAAGAACTAGAAGCATCTACCAGTCTATCTGCCCCCTCTGCCCTGCAGGCACATGGGGAAAGGCCATTACCACCTCCTGTCAACCTCTGCCTCCGCTCTCTTCACATTGATCCCTAACAGAGATGTCAGCAAAGCCCTAGCACAGTTTCTGGGTCCCCCACAATCTCGCTGTGCACCATTTTGAAGGTGTCAATGAACAAGTCCATCCACTCTTGCCGCTCATTTCCAGTGGCAAACTTGGCTTTTTCGGCGGTAAAGGCCAAAGTGGCCACCAGCTGGGTGTACATGCTGGGGTCCTGGGATTCCCGCGTGGAGTTTAGGAACTGGGCGATGGAATGTATGGTGCTGGGGAAATCTATGTTGACTCCCTCTTCCATGGGGCGGAAAATAAGTGGATTTACGTTGCCAGGGTTCCTGTCATCTGCAAGTGAGCGTCAAAAGAATATTTTCAGGGCTTGCTGGCAATGGCTCTGAAGCTGCCTGGCTTCCCTAGGTGCACTGCACCAGCACAACAGAGCTATTGAGGACAGGGAAGTAAAGACCAAAGCCACGGTTTACATCTTTCTGCCCCATTTTATGTCTAAGGGACCGTGGGATTTGGGCTGAAATCACTCACACATCAACTGATGCCATGGAAACTGGACTGCCCAGTTCCTTCCTATTCATCTGGCATAGAGGCACAACGGAGGAAGGGGGGCCAGCTTCTTTCTGCCTATGGGATTCAGCCATCATGTAGCTTTGAACTCGCCTCTGAGTAAACTATACACATGATGCTGTACAGCCAGAAACACATCTAAGGGACAGCACAATGTGAACTCCTTGCCTGGCACTCAGCTTGCTGCTGTGTGCAGTGCTCCTTTGTGGTGTCTGGGCTAATCAGGACCCCAAAGCCTCCATCTCCACCTGGCTGTGCTGAACTTCAATGGGAATAAACCCCCCCAAAGCTCAAAGCAAAGCCTTTGGCATAGGTTAGAAAGAGCCTCACAGAGCATCATGCGGTTTCTATCAAAGCAAGTGGTCAGTTCAGATTTGCTGAGCATTCAACACATTTGACAACCCCATTAGCACCACAGCAACTGATGGGCAGTGACACGGGGACAAGGGTCTGCCCTAAAAACAGGATTTCCTTAGGCAAAACACGAAGGCAGATGTGAACCCAAAGTGGCAACGTGCCTGTCTCTGCAAGTAGGAAGCCAAGGTGTATGTAATACCTGCCCCTCTCTGTGCTCTTCTGTCAATACCCAGGCTGGGGTATGTGGCATGAGCAATAGATCTGCTTCCTGAAGTGCCAGGACTGCAGCTCTGGGGGTAAGAACAGAGCTGGATGTAGCTGCCTTCCTGACCTGAACCTGTCTGGCCTGTCTCTCACTGGACACACGCACTGGATATGCATGAAGCTCACTCACACCCCATGTGAATGCACCATCTCCATCCAAAGGGTTTGCACATGAATTGCCACCAGCTATTGAGATGCTTTTGGAGAGCCAGAGGGAGTTGAGCACTGAGAAGAGAAGCCCCAGGCTCCCTCACATGCCTTAGGTCACATCCCATCCAATACGTTTCCATTGCCATTAACAAGTGTGGTCATTGCAGATCCTTCTAAATGATGCCAGGGATGCATCACACACCACCCAGTGTGGTGGATGGAAAGTGGTTTGCCCAGAGGCCCCTGAATCCCTGACCATCACCGAACACCTAGCACAGATCCTTGCACACCAAGACAACTTTTGCCCATGCCAGGATAGGAGCAATGGCACTTTGACAGAGGCCCACACCTACCCATCCATACCACCTATACCTATGTGCTCTGGGGCACAGGTATAGGGCCTGCCTACAGCATGGCTGGAGGGATTCCCAAGAGGGAACACCCTCAGATGCCTCTTCAAGCCATTTCTGTTCTGGTCCCCAGGACAGGTACCAGTGAACTATTCTCACCTTGCATCAGGAACAGAGACACCCAAGTGCACTACAGAACCACCAACTTCACCTTGCTTTGAAGGGCTTCAATGGCCCAAGACCAGTGCTTGGGTCAGCCTCTCTCCTGCAGTGTTCTTCTGAAACAGGGAGGCTGCAGGGACCAAAACCTTTGACAACACCAGTGTGGCATGGGGAAGTCACCTCCTTGTGCACGGACCTGCAGGACAAAGCTCCTCAGGGGATATGGCAGAGGAGCCTGTGTGGGTAGCTCAGCATCACGGTTGGACGCTGTGTTCTCTGCATGGCCAATCCGCAGAGATTTTAGACAGGAGTAACTGTGGCTTTTCTGTCTTCAGATTTCTGAGCATCCTGGGACCAGTTTTCCTTTGCTTTGCATGGAAATGAAGGGACTTCTTTGCCAGTCGAGGATCTGGGCAATACTGAGTCAAAGCTGGGGACTTGCACAGGAACATTCACGGCAAGAGGAGAGACAAAAACTGCAAGAAGTGGCAAAACTTTGTTCCCTGTAAGCTGTGTGCAGACCAGCCAATAGTGCATCTATTGCCTTTAAATGGGCGCAGAGACGCAGACAGGATCTACAGCAGTTCAAGTTGCAGATCTGCCCCTTAAGGTGAAAACCATGACCAAGTGAAGCTACCTGCAGTGAGCAGCAGCCGTCTCCTTTGTACCACAGGATCCTCACAGCCTCTTCCCTTTAATCCAACACCCCCAGTAAATGGTTAATTAAATACAGCCAGCGTTAGAGAAGCCAAAGCCTTGGATCCACTATGGTGTCATTTTCCATATGCTCCCTGCTCTGCTCTTGTCACTCCTGAGGAGCATCCTGCCCAGTGCTGCGGGTTGGGTTCTGCATCCCAAAGGTCAGCATGGGTGGGAGAGTTTAGCGAGGGGGTTTTGGCTTGATGCATGATGGAGACATGGAACAAGTGAGCAATGGATTGCTGAGTTTGGAGGCCAAAACCTGCTCAAAACCTCCAAGGAACTGGGTTAGGGCTAAGCCATGCTGGTGCACTAACACAGTGCACTCGTACCTACCTGTGCAGAGAACTTGGAGAGGTAGGAAAAGAGCAGGAGGTGAAACCCTGGAGCCTCTTCTCATTTAACTTAACACTACTTCCCTTGCCACCCAGAGCAAATGAATGGGGTTGCACATCCCATTCCCACTCCTGGCCCTACCACTGTGTGCAGATAGCATGAAGGTGTTTGTCATGTTTACCTGTCTGACAAGGCAGCTCAGGGCAGACGACCTGTGGATCTGGAAGGGAAAGAAACAAGGAAAACATGAGTGATGTGCTGCCATCCCCCCTTCCCCCAGATGGGGTGGCAGGGCAAGGGCTCTTAGTGGAGAAAGGATTCCAATGGACTACCCCTGCTATGTGAGGAAGGACTGCTCATCCAGGCCTACATAAGGGTATAACCCAGCTTATGAGCTACTGGCCAACCTGCTGGGACACGGTGTCTCTGCAACTGCTGCAATGCACCGTATATACCCCCAACCCCAAACCCTGGGGCTGAAAAGCCCAGTTCCAGTCAGAACAGTGCAAGGAGAGGTACAGACCTGGGCAGAGGACATCTTCCATCTTGTCAATGAATTCCTCTGCCACCAGGTCTGAGAAGAGCCTCATCTTCTGGACGCGTTGGGGCTCATTGCAGGCGATGGAGACCAGAGTCTCACTCTGTTCTGGCTGGTCAAACATGTCTCCAATGCCAATGGTGTTGACAACCACATCTCTACCGCAAAGAGCCCCAAGGTTCTTGTCGTCATCCCGGGGATCGTAGCGCCCGTCTGTGATCACCACAGCAAACACCTGGGCTTTCTCTCGCCTGCTTTCCTTGATGAGCTTGTTATAGGCAAACTGAAGGGCAGAAGGTGTCCAGGTGCCTCCAGCAATCCATTCCAGGCGCTTCACTGCTTCCTTGAAGCTCGACAGTGAATCAATGCGCTCGTCATCAAGCTTGATGGCTTCAAAGGTCCCCTCGTGGCTGTACTGCACCACCCCAACACGGGCACCTGCAATGAAGCACCAGGTCACTTGGCTTTGCATCCTCAGTGAAAAGAGAGGGGTCAGCAAACTTTCATACCAGCAAAGAGCTGCTCGATCAGCCTAAAGAGTTGGGAAGGGAATAGGGAAGAGCTGCGGAAGTGCTGGATTGGTGGATCACAGCCCAGGGCAGCTACAAACATAGAAGCTGGAGGAATCCCAACCCCTTTTCTGTTCCCTGTGCCCCACACAGTCCAGACCTGTCTGGGACTTGGGGTCCTTGGCAATAGAGCCCAGGCGGCTGACCACATTGACCACAAAGTTCTTCTCCAGGGTGAAGTTGGTGTAGCCAATGCTCTCTGAGCTGTCTATGACGAACATGATGTCCAGGGCACCGCAGCGCTTCTCGCAGTCTGGGGAGGAGGAAGACACAAAGGTCAGTGATGGTGGGAACAAGAGACCATCTATGGGAAGATGAGACAGCATCACACCAAGCACCCACAGGGCTTGTGGATTGGATAGGGAGGGCTTTGCATGCATCGTTCTGTCGATGTATTTGATGCCCCCAATACATTAAATCTGTGCACTGCACTCTATTCTATCATCTGGACCATGCAGCTCTGTATTACAGCTCATTGCTCCTAAAACAATCAGGAGGTGAGCAGGGAATGAGTTTCCATGAAGGAGGCAGCCCCTGATGACCCCCTTTCCCCATCCCTCCATTGCTCTTCCCTGAGGAAAGGCAATGGTCTGCTCACCACAGCATCCGCATGTCTCCCGCACGTAGGTCATGACGTCGCAGTCCTGCCAGCAAAGGGATGCAGGGTGAATGCCTCCCTCCCTTTACACAGCATCCATCCTCTCTAAGGGAAAGGTTCCCTTTTCCCTTCCCACCCCTCTTTCCTTGGGAAGCCACAGGCCACCTTTGCCAGGCAGCATCAGGATGGGATTCTCTTTCATTCTCAGGCTATGCATGGCAAAGCCATGGCTGCCCCAGGAGGAAGAGCACTGGGGGATGCAGAGAAGTGCTACTTACAGTCAGGCCAGGATCTCCTGGTGGGCCAGGGGTCCCCTGTAAGAAGAGCATAGGGATTTCAGGCACAGTTTTCCCATGAGCTCCCTTTGTGGGAACTACACATCAGAACCATCAAAATCATGGCTTTTTGCAGAGGGAAAGGCAGGAATGCCTTGTCTGTCAGCTCCTCCACCAAGCCCTGCTGCAGGGAGACCCATTGGGGTCCTCTGGGCTTTAGAGCTTCAAGAAGAGGGGAGGAAGAGGAGGGAGCTGCAGCATCTGCTCACACACAGTGTCCTGGTACTGTACCTCAGGGCCTGCTTCACCAGTGGGACCGCGGGGTCCGGGCTCACCTCCTGGACCAGGATCACCCTGGGCAAGAAGCAAAGAAGGGTCAGATATTATCCCAGCAAGGCTGGTGATGCAGGGACAGTCCTGCTGAGCATGGTCCCACAGCAGGAGGGCAGGCAGTGCTGTCTCCAGCACGTCTATCAGAGGTGTGGAAGGGGGACACTGACCCACAGGAGGTCTGCTTACCGGTTCCCCCTTCTCTCCTTTGGTCCCTTGCACTCCTTTTGGTCCAAGCTCTCCTCTTGCTCCCTGCTCAAAGGAAAGAGAACCAGATCCAGCACAGAGCACATCTGGATGTGCTCAGGCAGTAGTGTTACTGCTAGAAGCCTATCAAGAATACTTGCCTGGCCCAGGAGAGCACCCTCTAAACCAGCACAGAGCAAACAGTGTTTACTGAAGCATTAACTAAGAACAAGGAGGGTTTGCACAGCATGTTTCAGACAGTGTTATAAGGAAATATGGGCTTGGGAGATTCACCCCAGCTCTGCAGCTGCAGGGAATGGCTGTTGGCAGGACAGGCTCCTTGGCCACACATGTGGAGAGCAGGGCAGCCACTGCTGTGCATTACAGTCCCTACTGAACGTAGGTGATGGAGACAAACACACTCACCTTGGGTCCTGGCTGCCCCTTCTCACCCTTGTCACCCTGTGAAGGGAGAGACGTGGACGTCAGCACCCAAGCAGCACTGGTCCTGCAGTGTACATCTGCAGTGTGATGGCAGGAGTGGTGGGCACAGCCACCTCCCCATCACCACTGCTGAGGCTGGGGTCCACAACCCCTCTGCTGTGAAACTGAAAGGACTGTGGCCAGGTACAGTCCTGGTGTTAACCCCTTTGCAGGCTCCATGTTTTGGGGCCCTGGTCACTTTTATTCCTCCTTCCCTCTTCTCCCAGCCTCCAACAGCAGCCACCACTGATACAGGCTTCCTTGTGGCACATACGTCTGATGGGTGAGGGATACATACCTGTGGTCCTCTGGGTCCAGGGTAGCTAAAGCCAGGTCTGCCTCTGTCACCCTTTGGGAGGAAAACATAGGATCTGTCAGGAGCTAAACCTGGCCATGACAGTGACAGTCATAGAATCATTATCTATCTATCTATCTATCTATCTATCTATCCATCCATCCATCCATCCCTATCTATCTATTCCACAAAAGCACACAGCAATACCCTTTCAAACACAGGGCTGCATTCAAAGACCTTACCTTTGGTCCTGGTGGTCCGGCCTCACCTCTTGGGCCCAAGTCACCAGGGTCCCCTCTCGATCCCTGCAGGACAGTGAAGGGAGTGGGTGAGGATGTTCCCTGCAGCTCCCTACCTGCACATGGGACCGTGCTGGAGAAACCAGCTCTTGAGAGGATGCTGCAGGATCATCTTCCCTCCCCATGGGGTCACTGTGATAGGGTCTGATTCAGCACTTGGGTCCCTGTGTCCCATGGAGACACACTGATGTCCTGATACTACTGCATTAACCACAGACCCAGGATGAAGACCAGGCCTGGGGAGACCTTTCCCTTCGCTCCATATTGTCATGGGAACATGTGGGACCAGGAGCAATGGAAGAGCAGGGATTCCTAGGTCTTGCCATTTCTCCTTGCCCCATGGGCTAGCTGGGGCCTTTGGAATAGATTTTATACTCCTTGGGAGGGACAGTGCAGCCAGCTTATGTCAATGGGACAAGCTCTCACTTGAGAGGGAGGACACGGTCATACAGTTGACTTACAATCCTGCCTGGCTCTCCCACAGGACCTGAAGGGCCTCGGGGTCCTGGTATTCCTTGCTCTCCCTGCAAAACAAGACACAAGAACATGGAGAGGAAGGCACAGCAAGGTGTGCATGAGGAGGAAAGAGCGAGCTGCCCTGCATGGCAACAGCGCTCTCCTCTGTGTGCTTACCCTTGCTCCTTTGCTTCCAACCTCCCCAGGCAGCCCACGAGAACCCTCTGGACCAGGATCTCCCTGTGAGGAGGGTAAAGACATTCCCAGTCAGGGATGTCTCCAATGCATGGAAGAGGAGGCTGTACGTGATGCCAACAGGACACATGCACGGTAGCACATCACTCACACCACTCCTGTGCCTCTTGGCCTCACTTGCTATGGTCCTGGGGCAGGTGCTTTACTCACCCTTTCTCCTTTGGCCCCAGGAGTGCCTTTGCTGCCTTTTGTCCCGGGATCTCCACGTCGACCCTTGGCAGACACAAGAAAGGCACATAAATGGGATGTGAAGATGGATGCTACCCAAGCAGTCATAGGTGCCTACCCTGCCTTCTGCTTCCTTGCCCCCTTAGTGCCTGTCAGGAGGGAGCAGGGATGCCTGTGCTGGCTCTGCCTGGGGGATCTTGCCTTTGGCTTTTGGGATGCCACAGCCAGACTATTGTGTCAGGAGGTGGTCACAGCTGCAGCCATAAACACTCATGGTTCATTCCCTGAGGGTTCCCCATGGTGGCCACCAGATCTCCCCTGCAAGAAGCCAGCAATGTGGGGAACTTGCTAGAGTACAGCCCGAGGGTCCCTGGGTATCCACAGAGGCATCCCAGGGAATACAGGATGCTTTTCTGGGGTGGAATGGTTAACATCACACTTATGGATTATGGAAGTACTGCTCTGGGAAGATGGAGGAGACATCCTCCATCAGGAGATCAGCACCTGCACAGTTTTGGAGCATGCAGGCTAAGGAAGGGGAGTTTCTCAGCACTCATCCATGAAACTGCATCAGGATGCTGTGGTGTTCCCACCGTGCACAGACCTATTCAGACACTTACAGGCTCTCCTTTGGGTCCGGGAGGTCCTGGTTCACCCTTTCCTCCCTTTCTCCCAGCAGGCCCTTGAGCACCAGGGTTGCCTGGAAGTCCCTTGGAGGGGAAAAAGCAACACAATTTGTTGGAAGAGAGGTGAGGGTGCACACATCCCCCTCTTGTCCTGTACAGAGCACATACACCCTTGAGCAGAGGTGCGTATGAGCACATAGCTCATGATTCCACATACCCACCATGCCTACACAGCAATGCTATGTGCATAGACTCCAGCCTCAGAGCAGCATGATGCTGTGTCACCCTTCTTCTATCAACCAGTGCAAAGGCTGGTCAGCTTGTATGGTCAGCTTATGTTTCTTATAGCATCTATCCAGCCCTGCTTAAAGCTGGAGGGTTATTTCAGCATCCTCCACTGTGTCTGAAGTAACTGGCCAGGAGAAGATGGGAAGAGAAGGAAGGATACAGTGCAAGCAATCCCCTTTGTGCTGGAGCTGCTCCATGACCAGCACTTTGTACCATTCCATGCCACGAGGAGCAGACCCTACTTAGACACTGGATACACTGGAATGCTGCATGGACCTACCAGGTTTCCTTTTTCTCCTGGAGGTCCCGGTGGTCCACTGCGACCAGGCCGGCCAGGATCTCCCTGAAAGAGCCATAGAGCAATGGTCACTACCAGCATCACCAGCACGTTGCTGTGCTCCAGCAATGTACACCATGAGGAGCACAAGGACACTGTTATAATGTCTGAGCCTTCACTTGTACCTTTATGCCTTCATCTCCTCTTTCTCCTTGGTCTCCTGCATCTCCTGGGTAGCCATCAGGGCCCTAGGGAGAGAAAGCACAAAGAACCACATGTTTTGCAGTGGCAACAACGTGCACTTTCCCTGCAGAATGCATCAACTGGCTTAGAAAGTTGCTGTAGAGACTACAATAGTTCTTGCTTGTTGGTTGGGAAGGGCCTTGAGGATCATTTGGTTCCAACCCCCTTGCATCATGCAGTCTGTGGGGACTGGGCCAGTTGGGTCCCATTGGCCATCTTTGTACTATGTGCAACTGCATGAGAGAGTAAAGCATTCCTACCTTGTCACCAGGGTCTCCCTTGCAGCCTGGTGGTCCAATTCTGCCCAGCTTGCCCTGGAGAGATAGAATTCCAAAGAGAAAGCAGAGAAGCTGTAGGTGTCCCAAAGGAACATGCAGCTTTCCTTCGCTAACCTTTAGCATCATCTGCTGACCATGCATGTCCCCAGCTAGAGAACGACTAGTGAGTGTATTCCTTAAACAGGAGTGTGGTGTGCAGATACAAATGGAGGAGGAAAAAATAGTCAAAGACCCCCAACTCGATAGTAATTCAGGCATGCACATCCTGCACATGTGCCCTGAGTGATGGGCACATCCCTTGAGGCTGGATTTGGAGGTCACTCATGTTGTGTTGGTCCTCTGTCCTGCCTCTTGGGTTGGAACAGGTCTGCAGCCTATGTGAGCAGTGATGCTTTGTTCTGAATCCCAAAATGGCTTTGCTGGACAATGCTTAGACAGTTTGTCCTGGCGTTTGAGGAGTGGAAAGAACTGGGTGTATGAGGAAGTGCAGAGCAAACCCATTGTGTGCTGGCCAGTGGACAAACCCATCTGAAATCAACTCAAATTAGGCTGTTCTGCTGTGCTACATCTGCATGGCAAGCAGACCTAAGAGAGGTCATGGTCCTCTATGCTCACTATAGAGGTTTGGGTTGGAAGGGACCTTAAAGCTCATCCAGTTCCAACCCCTGCCACAGGCAGGGACCCCTTCCACTGGAGCAGCTGCTTCAAGCCCCTGTGTCCAACCTGGCCTTGGGATGGGGCAGCCACAGCTTCTCTGGGCACCCTGTGCCAGTGCCTCAGCACCCTCACAGGGAACAGCTTCTGCCTAAGAGCTCAGCTCAGTCTCCCCTGTTCTGGCAGGTTAAAGCCATTCCCCTTGGCCTGTCCCTACAGGCCCTTGTCCCAAGCCCCTCTCCAGGTTTCCTGCAGCCCCTTTAGGCACTGGAGCTGCTCTCAGGTCTCCCCTTCAGGAGCCTTCTCTTGTCCAGGCTGCCCCAGCTCAGCTCTAGGCTCAACTCTTTGAACCTGGCTTTAGGGCTTCAATATCAAGAGCAAGCAGCAGCTGAAAGCTGAGATTTCAGATTTTTGACGAACTGCCTCAAAACCCGAATTTCTGCCGAACTTCCTGTTTCCTTTAGGGGTCACTAACGCTCCAGATGAGGTATCTCCAACCCCGCATCGCCTCCTGTATCAGGAGCACAGCCTGGGTTGCACATCCATTTCCCTGCTTGCTGATGAAGGGATAGCTCTCCCTATGTCATCTGAATAACTTCATCTCCAACCTTCTCAGGTATTCCTACACTCCATGCGGAACAACGTGTAAATAACCTCATAGAAACCTCAGGCAGAGCAAAAAGCATTTGGGAGGAGAAATGCAACCAGTGGAGACAAGGGTGGGTAAAGAAATGGAACAGCAGCAGCTACATTACTAAGTCGTGTTACCTTCTGTCCATCGGTGCCATCCCTGCCGGCCAGACCAGCGGCACCCTGGGATCAAGGGGGAAAACAGAAGGATCAGTGATGTGTTAACGCACACGCAAGGGTTGGGAGCTGGGATAAGGTGTAAATGTGCTTTCTCACCCGCCGCCCATCGGATCCAATCTCACCCTGGGGGAAGAAGAGGACAAGAGTCAGGCACTGAGTACATCCATCACTCATTTACCTCCCACAAACATCTCCGCTTCAGGACACAAGGCCTGAAGGAAGGAGATGTCCCTGGAAATCCTTGCCTGTGTCTGCATTTACATATGAATAGGGTTGGTATTGTCCCCATTACAGCTTAACTCTTTGCCACAGAAAGGTGCCCACCCCATCCCACAAGTGCCCAGAGGTGCCATTTGGTCTCTCCTTTCTCACCTTCTCTCCTTTCAGCCCTGGGACACCCTAGAAGGAAAGGACATCACTGTGTTAGTGCCTGGGATGAGCAGGAGCTGGGGTCTCAGCTGGGAAACAGAGAGGTGGGAGGGAGAAGAAGAGCTCCCCACTGCTTTCTCATAACCCAGTGACTGCAAGAGCTCAGTCACTGGCTATGGGATACTTACCTTGGGACCAGGGTATCCAATGGGACCTTCGATACCTGGGTCACCCTTGAGGGAGGAAGACACCAAGTGTTAGCTCCAGTGTGGCAGGGGTGCAGCCCCAGCTAACACAGGGGCAGCACTGCTGGCTGTGATGGTGGGGGGCTTACCACCACTTACCTGTCTTCCTTTCAGCCCAGGGGAGCCTGGCTCTCCCATGTTCCCCTTTGCACCCTAAGGAAAGAAAAACCCCAATGTTAAGTCTAAGTTTGATGCAGCCTGTGAGAGAATGGCAATTTCTGGGAGCATCAGAAGTGGGCGTCAAGTCCTGGGGTAAAGGTTGGGATTGATGATCTTAAAGGTCTTTTCCAACCATGTTGATGCTATGGTTCTGTGCTAGTTCTGCATCACCAGATGCTTGGTGCAGCAGGACCTGCTTTATTCCAGGGAAAGGCTCCATGGGGAGAGGAGTACACTGGGCTAGGGGCAGGAGAGTGGGACACTGGTGTCAATGCATCATCCTCAGCACACACATGGGGAGACACTGGTGCTGGATGTGTGCTCCATTCACTCCATCACAGCAGTCTCCCAAGGCCAAGGCAGAGGTTGGGGAGCCGGTTTCCACCTTGGTGAATGCTGCCTGCAGCTGAGGGGGGTTTATGGCATCCTGAACTGTCTGCATTATTCTCTTCCCGCAGGCTCAGGGTGACTTACCTTCTGCCCTCGGTACCCCTTGGGACCTGGTGGACCTGCAATCTCCAGGCAGCTCATCTTGTAGCACTGAAATACAAGGGATGGAACAGGAGGTGTAAGCACTGTAGCTCTCCACGCACCTCTCCCTGTGGACATGGTGCTAAAAACAACCCCAACTCCAGCTGTGGGCATAAAGTTGCCACAAGCACATTCATTATGGCTTGAGACTGGGGCCAAACTGCAAGAACAAGACTGTTCAATGTCAGATGAGGTGGGGTGGGCTTGCTCTTCTGGGGCTATCAAGGGATGTGCCCTTTGGAGCATCACTCTGCTCACTGTGTATGCCAAAACATGTCCGCATGGTACCAGCAGGACTTCAGCTTGTGCAGCACCTACAGAACTACCCAAAGTGATGAAATGAGTCTATTGTCAGAAGGCAGAGAGTGAAGAGTCCATTATGCATTTCAGACATGGGATAAAGGGACAGGTCCTCAGGCTGTTGTAGTGATCAGAGTACAGAGAGCTGTCCTGTGCAATCTGTCCTGCTACTTTTGAGGTAGGAGCTGGTTTTCTCTAAGTGAGACAACTTAAACATATGTTACCTGGCAATGGCATAAAGTTGCTGCTCACTCACCTCTCCATAGGCTTCATGTTTCTGCAAAGGAGAAAACAGGATGGACAGAATCAGTGAAGGTCAACCCCAAAGCAGAACCAGCATCACAAGCCTAGAGGTCCATGTGATAGTAAGGGAGAGGAGGTGGCAAAGGCCCCATGGCTTTAAAGAAGTTCTCAGAGCAAACAGTGCCTCACAGGTGGGACCTCAAGGGCCATGCTGAAGGTGAGTGCATATCTCAGTACATGTCTTAAGCTCACCATATACATGTACACATCTCAGTACATGTGCTCCATGCACTCCTGGATGGGGAGCAGGCTGGGTACGGGTCTGGCTTTCAGCAAAAGCCAGGGCTAGGGTGGCAGCCTGCCCATAAATCATAAGCACACACCAAGGAGTCCTGGTTTAGCACTTAAGCAGACAAATCCAAGATGCTCAAGATTCCATTTGCCCCCTAAGTGCTGGAAGGCCATGAGAAAGGAAGAACAACAACGTGAAGGCTTTTCCCTGGCTCAGCAGAGCCCTGCCAAATCCCATAGCTGGGCCACTCAGAAAGCATCCCCACCACCCATATACTGCTTCTCTCTGCCTGTTCTCCTCCCATATCATACCATAGCTTGGATTATCCTGTCGATGGTGTTCACATCAATCTCCAAGGTGTCCTTTTTTGTGATGGCGTAGTTGTTGCGGTACAGCTCGTGGGGCAGGTTGGCGATCTCCCGCAGCCCTTGCTCATACACATTCTCACTGGGGGCCACTGCAAAGAGCTTGATGCCCATGTCTCGTGCCTTCTCTGCCTGCACCTTCATCCCCCCGCAGGGGCTGCCAGTGACGTGGCCATCGGTGATGACTACAGCGAAGTTCACGCCTGAGGCCATCTGGGTCTGGATCTGCTCTGTCATGTTGGAGATGGCACAGTCTGTGAAGGTGCCCCGGCCAAGGTAGTTAATAGCATTCAGCCTGGGGAGGTAAATGTCTTTGCTGCTGGTTAAAGGGCTGTATATCTCCACCACATCCGAGTAATGGAGCCCACCAAACTGCCAGGTGATGTAGACTTGGTTCTGGTAGAGCTCGTTCTCCAGCTTGTCGATGAACACAGGGATGAACCGCTTGATTTGGTCCACGAGGCTCTGGATGGGCACAGTCTGCAGAGCTACACTCTCCGAGGTGTCAATGATGAAGTACACGTTGATGGGGCAGTTCCTCTTTTCTGCATGGAGATGATGAGGCAGAACACGTCAGAGCACTCCAGAAACCTGGACTGAGAAGCTTATCTATTCAGCACATAGAGGACAGCACATAGAGTTGTGAAGAGAGCAAACAACAGAGCAAGGCTTAAGGTCCAGCTTCCTGTGAGGGTGTGGAAGCTCTTGATAATTAGGAATTAATTCCACCTGGGTTGGAGGAACTGAGGGAGCTGAGGATTTAGGCTCAGGGTTGAATGAAGGAGGGTGAATGTTTGACTTCTGCTCTTCTGCACTACATGGATGCTCTGCCTGCCAGGCTGCTGGTTGCTCCCTGGTTTATAATCATTGTCAAGAAGACCATACCTAAGCATGACACTGGAAGAAGTCCCCCCTAGCTTGAGCACCTCACCATCCTCAAAGGGAAGAGCTTCTCCCTTATATCCAACCTGAACTTCCCTTGTTTAAGCTTCAACACATCACCCCTTGTCCTACCAAATCCAGAGCTTGTAACTCCCTTACTTATGGATACAGAGAAAGCACCACTGGCAGACCCCAGCTCTTCAATCCCTACCTCTCTGCACTTCAATGCAAGCCCAGAAATGGGAGGTTTGGTGGACAGTGTTCCTTGGAGATGAACCACTACCACAGGACCTGGGACTGCAAAGGGGCAGGAGAGGTTTAATGTGCCACTATTCCTTATGAGCAGGCTCTCCAGCTAAGCATGGCTATTGCTTTTGGTGAAGTTAATGCCTACAAAGGAAAGAGGCACCTATTTATTGGGTTAATACCTGCACAGGAGGTAGGGCTGACATCTTCAGGATCCCCATTAGGCTGAGCATGGAGAGAAACCAGAGCCACACAAAGGAGTGTGGTAAAAAAGGTTCGTCGGAACATCTCAGCAGTTCCTCTGGATATTGAGATGCCTGTGGGAAAACACAAGTTAGATGTTAAGCACCATATACAGCCTCCCAGTGCTGCTGGGGAAGCACAAAGCCAGCCAAGGGAGGGATCAGGTGATGGAGCTATAGACATTGCATCTTGATTGTCTGGTTTCATAGCTTCTCCTTATGGCCAGCCCATGCCCACATTGATTCCATCACTCCCAATCCACACAGACATAAGCATCCATGCTTCTCTTTGCCCACTTGGCCACAGCATCAGTGAAGGTGTGCAGTGGGTCCTTCCATCTCACCATGGGAGTACGCAGCATCCCTTGCTCAGCAGCACTGCTTTGTAGCCTGCACAACCCATGGAGTGAGGGGATGAATAAGCAAGCACTTGAAGAAGTGCACATCCTTAGCAATGGACCCATCACACTGGGCCTACAAGGTATGCACACAGGAGCATACTTTGTGTAGGGTTACAATAAGTAGCAGCAGAGTTGGAGATCTCGTCTGATGAGCTCTTGGGAATGTATAATGGTGTTCACAGTCAAAATCCAGGCAGTGCTTTTCAACAGCAACATCACAGAATCATAGCATCAACCAAGCCCTTTAAGCTCACCCATTCCAACCATTCCCAGCACTGCCAAGGCCACCACTAACCCATGGCACTGAGGCCTTGTCTCCACGCTGTGTGCACACTTGCAGGGCCGGTGCCTGCAGCCCTGCCCTGGGCAGCCTGTTCCAATGCCTGAGCACCCTGTGGGGCAGGAATTGTTCCTCAGCTCCATCTAAACCTGCCCTGGTGCAGCTTGAGGCTGTTACACAGAAGAAGAGGTGATGCTGGACTTTATACCTTGAGGACAATAGCTCTAACCCACATGGCCCCTTGAGGGCACACAGACCATAAATGAGGCATATGTGATCTCCATTATGAAAAGGAGGCCTGAGCCCAGTTCAGAAAGAAATCTTCTTCCTTGAAAGGGTTTTTTGGGTATCTCTTGGAAGAGTCCAAGTCTTGAATGGACACTGAGAGTGTGTTTGGTTACATTGGTAGTGCAGGGGGAAAGCAAGTTATGCAGCTGAGCTGACTATGTCCTAGTGATGCCCCTGCATAGGACAGTGTGGCTCAGTTTTCATTGCACTGCAGAGAACAGAAGGGCTATCTGAGGATGAAATACTTTAATGCTGAAAGAGTGTTTTAGTCAAGATCAAGACTTCCTCCTTGTGCCCTTGCTGCAGGCTTCCCTCATCTTGTCTGACCACAAAGCAGGATCCTGATCCCGGGTAGGACACAACAGCTTTGTGCCTTGAGACAACACCATTTTAGAGCCAGCCTTTACTAAGGAAGCTGGAGGCATTAGCTTTTGGAGAGGCTGGGAGCACTGGAGGCTTTGGCCAAGTGTCTGACTCACTCACAGATCAGCACTTCCCGAGTTTAACCATATCCCTGCCTCTGGCCATGTGTGCACAAGAGCTGCTCTCGACAGAGGGGCATGAAGCAGTTAAACTGCATAGATAACCAGGGGCAGCTATGACATAGAACTGCCTCTACCTGCAGTCCTGGGGCCTTTGAAATGGGTCAATGAAACAGAGAATCCCATTCCATAGACTGGTTTGTGTTGGAAGGGACCTATTCTGTCATCCTCAGAGTGCTATCAGCTGTTGAGACGCTGTAGTAAATCTCATATCATCTACTATTTCCCTTCCAGCCCCATCTCCTGCTGTGAAACCTCAGGTTTTGCCAGCAGAAGAGTGTATTTCTGACACATGGTCACATATACAAAAGCATATGGGGTTATCTACACAGAGGTCTTTGAGGAGGACCCGAGTCCTCTGTTTGTGGGTATCCCTTCCCACCCCGAGCAACTGAACCAAAGGTAATATTAGGGCAAAGAAATGACTTGCAGTGATTCTTTCCAATGTGTATCTCACATCTGATTATCCCACACAAGTTCCTCCCGGTGCACTGTGTACTTCCCCTTCAATCCCACAAGACCTCTTATAGCTGAGCAAATTGGTCCCACATTCCCACAAATTCAGGTGCTCTGCTCTCTAAGCAAACACTGCCTGCAACGAGCTTATTTCAAGCCACAAACATTACACTGCCCTCAAGCAAAGAGGACTATTCTAGCTATGGCATATACAGAATGAAGTCAGAAACTCCATTGCTGTTCTGACATGGACCCAGACCCAACTTTATTCATGCCCAGTGGGCAGTGCCTGCTTGTATGGCACTCCAATGTTCGCTAAGTAAAACCAGGGGGGGAAAATCACCCCAAAAGCATCCTATTTGGTACAAAAGCTCTCATAAATGCACCTCCTTGTCCTCCTTTGCGTGTGGGAACAATGTCAGTGTTGGTCACAAACGTGACCACAAGGAGCCCTGTACTTTAGCTCCTGGGCACATCACCCAAAGGGGAAGGTTTCCCAACATCAGCAGGGATCCCAGCCCTTCTCCAGCTCTCCTATTGCAGCTCCACTGGGAATTTAGCCAGGGAAAGCCCAGGAATGCTGGATGGAGCAGACAGACCCCAGCGACTAAATAATAGAGGAGCCTGTGCTGATGAAACCCAGCAAAACTTGGAGGCATGAATCCCAGGTTCATTTAATCCATATCTTCTGGAATCCCAAAATCAAAGAGGAACCATGCAGCACATCGGTTGCTCTGCTGCACATCAGTATAGCTGAACTCAGCTTAGTTGTCCCAGGGATTTGGTTCAATAGTACCCCCCCCTCCAATAGATTCTCTAGGCCTTTGGCTAGAGAATGAGAGTACATGAGAGTAAATGAGAATCTGTGGGTCACACTACCCACAGTGGACAAAAAGCTTATGGAAAAACACCCAAACAAGCCAAAAGCAACAGGAAAACATATATTCTCCTATAGTAGGTACTGCCTAAACATGATGTGCCTGAATGGAGCGCCTTGCTGGTGAGCCCATAAGCAGCACACTAACTGCAGCCGGCAGCTGGGGTTTTAGAGGGTAGCTTTTCTATTCCCCCTTGGAGACCCATCAGAGAACAGCCACACACCACCCGTTGTAAGGAGAGGAAAACTGCCTACCTGGAAAACGAAGTCATCCAAATCCCCTCCAAAAGAGCCTCCCAAGAGCCAGGAAGAAGACTTGGTCGAGTTCTCGTATCACGAAGGCTCCCGCATCCCAGGCTCTGCGTGCTCGGGGGGTCTGGGGAGGAGCAGCAAAGGCGTCTCCAGCCCAGTCCCTTCTATCCCTGGAACTGCCCCTTCTCTCTTCCTCCTCCTTCGCAATCCTCATGTGTAGTAGCTGCAGACATCCACCGAGAGTCACTGTGGGTCCACCAGCACCTCGGGATGGTCTCCTCCCATCGCTCCCCTCCCAAGGCTGTCATCTTTGGACCTGAAGGCATCTTTCTTCTAAACAGGCTGGAAGAAGTCTCGTTTTTCCATGATGAGAGGCCCCATTTTCGCGGTTGGCATCGCTGCCCCACATATTTATACCATCAAATAGTGTTCCTCTTACTTTCCCCCTCCTGGTAACGTGTCCTGAGCGGAACAAATAAAACAAGAACAGCTCAAAAAGGAGCAATTTACATCTTTGGCTTTTGCAGATATCCAAGTCTTGCTCAGAGTCATCCAAGTCTGAGTAGTACCTGTTACTATTGATAGCTTTGGGTGTTTCGTTGCTGGGTTGGGCCTTGATGGGGGACTGGTTTTCCTTTTCTGTTTGATTTTTATACTCACAGGCAATTTTTAGCTCTGATGAATCAAAAATAGTGGGAAATGTCCCAATAAAATATAGGGAACAGCAATGACTTCCATGTACATGGCCTGTTATCCATTGAGTTATCACTTTCTGCATGCCAGAGAGTGAGCAGCAGGTCAAGGGAGGGGATTCTCCCCCTCTGCTGTACTCTGGGGACACCTTAGAGCAGCTCCAGTGCCTAAAGGGGCAACAGGAAACCTGGAGAGGGGCTTTGGACAAGGACCTGTATGTCCACAACAATGTAGGGTCTCTGGGATGTCATCATCTCCTATGGATCTAGGGAAGAAACACAAGGTCATAGATAGGGGCCTGCACTTGGCAAGGCTTCAATAATGCTGTAGGTTGGGAAATCCTTGGGGTTGTTTAAAATAGAACCTTAGAAACTCCAAACAGTGCTTCCTTATGTGGTAGCAAACAGCACTTTATGAGCACGCAAATGCTGTATATATATATATATATAAGAACGGAATTCTAAGTAAATAAGAACTGCAATAGCAAAGGGGACTGAAAAGATAACACCAGAATGTTAACAATGGACAAAGCACGCGGAGCCCTCGATCGCCCTTGTGTGTTCATGATGACTCTCTAAACATCCTGGAGCAGTTGACTTTAATGGCCTAAATCCCAGGAAATGCTGCTAAAATATGGGATCAAATGAACATTTGCTTTGTTTCCATCAGAAAGATTCGCCTTTGTGTCTCATTTTACCACAATTCAAGAATGTTAAACACCGTGGGGGCTGTTTGGAAGTACATGACCTGAGCTAAGCTAGAAAAGAAATGGGTTTGCTTCTTTCGTTTCTTTAATAGCTGTTTTAATAGATCTATTTGAAAGATGTCGTAATAGATGTATTTAATAGATGTTTTAGTAGATCTATTTAATAGATGTTTTAATGCATGTCTTCTCTTTAGCATCAGTGACAATGAGCAGGACCTGCCAGGGATGTCTCAGAGCCAGCTGAACCTGCACCCAGTGTGTACACAAAGGATAGTGAGGATCAGTGTGTGGACCAGTACATGCACTGGGGTTGTATGGTTCTGCTGCAGACCTCCTTATATACATACAGCAAGCACTATGTGTAAAAGAGGATCAGCTGCACACAGAAAGAAATGTCTTTGCCCATTTGATGAGATTATTGCTCTTCTGATGAAGAGGAAGAGGTGGATGAAGGCACTTGAAGGAATCCTTACAGCCACAGACCTGGGTACTCAGGAAAGGATTTAACCATCTCATTGTCTGCTAGGAGATAGCAGATCATGGTCATCACCACCAAAAGAGGTTTCTGGAATGGTCTGAAGGCAAGTTTGTGATGGAGGTGATGAATGAACTGACTGGGGGAGATGGTCTTTTGGACCTGCAACTCAAACACAGGGAAGAATGGCTGAAAATAGGAAGTCCACAGGGACTACAAAACTGCAAGCAGCAGAATTACAATCCTAAACCTCAGAGGAGCAAGAGTTTACCTGCTGGGGGGGAAGAATACAAAGGCATTGTATGAATTGAGTTAGGAAGCAAGCATTTCAGAAATCAGAGTATAAAAAGCCATCCTTCTGTTTGTCATCAGTGAAAGGGCAGAGATTTATCAACTGCTTACATACAAAGATATGAAAACCAACAGGCATTGTTTTCACTAAGCACTGTCTTGGCCTTGGTTTTGGTTCTCCTTGCATATTTAGAAAGCAAGACGCTTGGAGACCACTGTATCATCTTAGAAACACATGGGGGGTGGATACAATTGCAGGCAGACCCAAAGGAAGTGCAGTAGCTCTTATCTGGAGAAGCACAGCAGTCCCATAAAGCTGTTTCAGATGGATGTGATTTAAAACCAGGAGACTGAGTTTTAGTGGGAGCTACAAGTGAGATGTAAGAAGGAAAAGGAGCAGCTACACAGTTTACAAAGAAACAGCTGAACATCCCATAAAGCACACTTAAGTCTACAGGGGGGTGTAAATAAAACAGTAACCATCTATACCTGACTGACTCCCTTGCTTCAGGCTATACAGGGTTACAAAGGGGAGCAGAAAATCAAGCAGGTTTTTCCTTCTTTCTTCCTACTCTTGACCTTCCTTCATTTCCTCTCCATTAAATGTATTCAAATATTAAATAGCTGTTCATTATATAGGGTGTTCTGTGGGCAGCAATAATAGTACTTGGCTCAGATACATAGGGAATGAGCAACTAATCCATGTCCATGCTCCTTCCCTGCAAATACCTCTCCATGAGACTATCAGTTTCAGGAGGGAGGAAAAAAGGATTCAAGGATTAGGAAGAGGAGCCAAAGAGAGGATAGAGACAGTGGATGAGGCTCCCATGAATGTCTCCTCACCTGGACAGACTTCCTTATATGCATATAACAAGCACTATGTATAAGGGGATTAGCTGCCCACAGAAAGAAATGTCTTGGTCCATTTGATTCCCTTTACAAAGAAGGAAGAAGATGCTACATAAGATTTTAGTACCATCATCAAAGGTTTCTGCCCCACATCCATTTTCCTCTAGAGCTTCCTACATTCTCATCCCAATCACAAGAACTCCATTACAAACAAGTAGCTCAGGACTTTAATGCTGTCAGTTATAAAAAACAGACCGTAAACAGCCCAATAAATTCAGGAAAGAAAACATCATCTTGTTTTTGGGTTATTTTTGCTGATTTTGTGTGAACAAGACATCCTACCAATGTAGAATGCCTGTTTCTCAGACCACCCCAATGTAAGGCATGAACTTGCGAGATGCGGCTGCATATGATAGAGGTGTGAAGGTGATAGTCCTACTAATGTAATGAAAATAGGTACTGGGTAGGTGAGAAAGGCCCAAGTAGCCTTTTTTATTGAGGACAAGGATGCAAAAGGGGGCTGTTCTGTAGAATATGTAAGAATCCTCATGGAGCAATGCATTGTGTCATGTCAAGCTGCAGGAAGGACATGGGGAAGATCAAGAAGCACAAACAAAGTTAAGAGTCTGTAGGGCCTTTGGGCAAGAAACTGCAGACAAAAGACAGCATTCACTAACCTGTAAGGAGGAAAAGGGTATGGAAGTGTTGGCCTATGCTCTCCTCCATTCTACCCTTTGGGCACTCACCGGATACGTAGGGGACAGATGTGGTTTTCACTTGCTGGTTGTGGTTTTCATCTTGCTGGACAAATAGCTTCTGCAGGGCCAGATTCACCTGGAAATAGACCAGTTGAATGTGGATTAGAAGCAGCATTGATGGGTACTTATAGACACAACAGAGCTTGGACACAGCAGCAAGGTAGAAAAAAGGAATGGGCTGGTATGTGGTTGTTCCCTGCATTACTGCAAGGTGAATGCTTTGTTTAGACAGAGAATCACAGCCTGGTTTGGGTTGAATGTGTGGCAGGTTCAAGCCATTCCCCTTGGCCTGTCCCTACAGGCCCTTGTCCCAAGCTCCTCTCCAGGTTTCCTGCAGCCCCTTTAGGCACTGGAGCTGCTCTCAGGTCTCCCCTTCTCTTGTCCAGGCTGCCCCAGCCCAGCTCTCTCAGCCTGGCTCCTCCTGAAGCACTCATTTAGGACCTCACTTGCATGAGAACCCTTTACCCAAGTTTTATTTCCCCTCTGCTCAGGATCTGCCTTCCCAGGATCAGTCTGAGTACATTGGCTTGGTGGAAAGCTCCAGGGCTCCTGTGCCAAGCTGCTCTTGCTGCATGATTTCTGTGAGCCATTGAGGTTTGCCTTTGGAAACTGAGGCCTTACTTATGGACTTAGTATTTTACACCTTTGCTTGCTCAGTCCAGGTTTATTGTCTAGAGCCAGCTTTGCTGCAGTGCTCTGATGGTTTAGTGCATCTGGAGATGGTCCCTCCAAACAGGCAAAACCTAAGGGCTTCCAGAGACCATTCCTACATCTTCTTACTACTGGAAGAGCCACACTGAGCATGTCAATACGAGGGGAAGCGATGGTGTCTGAAAGCAGGTCATACGTGAACCCAGCAAGCCAAGAATGGGAACAGAGATTGCGGAGACAGTGAGGAAAGGATGGGCTGAAACACTCTCTCCCCAGATCGATCCCCTTTTCCCAGTTTCACAATCCTTGCTTTTGATGCATTCGGCTCTTGCAGCACATTTTTTCCATGCAGCCAGTCAGGACAGCTGAGTCCCAAACCTCTGGCTCATTGGGAAGAGCCTTTGCGTAGTGAAGCAACTGCATTCCAGCTCCTTGGCAAGGCAGGAGCTCGGGGAGACGGCTGATGTGCTTCACAGTACTGGATAACCCTGGAGCCCAGGGTAAGGAAACAGTTAAAAGGCACAGTTTGTGTCTTTGGGGCTTGGAGGTGAAACACAGCAAGCGCAGAATGACCCAGCTGCATTTGTTTTATTTTCTTGTCACCAGAGAAACGAGAAGGAAAAACTTGCAGTGGTGTTTCCATGCGATCCAGAGAGAAAACCGCCAGTCCCACATAGTTTCTAGAGGAAACCTCACTCCCCTCCCTGCTCTTTTACCAGTAATGGTTAAAAGAACCATGTACATTTTGGAGCTTAGTCACATCCCGCCTCACCCACGGTCCTTGATGCCATGTACAGACCCAGAAGAGATGCAGTTCCCTTCTTCTGCCAAGCAGCTTCTAAGCTAAACATTTGCTTTCTTCACTGCTGGAGCCTGGAGGTGCTGCCCCCCCCTTGCAATGACTCCTCTGGCTAAGGTTACAAACGAAATATAGACTTTCTCTGTTAGCTTTCGGCTCACTATGAATAATATTCCCTCAAGACATACTCATTGTATTGAACCATGAACCTACTGGGAGACACTTTCGCAATGACTAATGGTATAATTAGAAAGGAAAGGGATTAATTAGTGCCTCATCCTGGGAAAAGAGGGGGCTGAAAGGGATCAGATGGGGGGAAAGCCTTTATCTCTCAATGTGAGGGTACAGCAGTGGGGCTGCTGGGCTGCGGAGGGGCTGGCCTGCTTGGAGTGACTTCCCTTAAGAGCTTGGTGGCCTGGCAAGGATATGTTAGGGCTCAGGAATGGAGGTGATTTGTTTGAAATGCTAATCTTGCCTTTAATCCCAGCTTTGTGTCTGTGACCACATTGTTCTCCTGCCCTCGGGTCTTCAAGAGATGTTGCCAACATCAAGCCTTGTATGGAGCTGAATGCTTGGGATGGATTAGGTGGAATTCCCATTTCCACTGGATTGCTAAAAAAGAATTAGAAAGGAAATATGAAAGAAAGAACCGCCCCACCTTGAAGCCAATGAGAGGCTTTTTACTGGTTTAGGGACCTGTGATTCAGACCCTAAATGGGAACCTATGACTTCAAGGTTGCATCTTGTAACCAAAGATGCTCACCAAGGGAAAGCATGAAGCTGAGCTTCCCGAAACACTCACAACATCCCAGGAGGTGGGGGGGAGTCTTGGAAGTGAGCTTGGCACAGCAGTCATATATGAGCCCAGCTCAATACTGAAGGTAAAACCTGCCAGCATAGAACCATGCTGGTACACCAGTAGCAGTAGCTCCAACACAGCCTTGCCTTCCTGAAGCACAAAAAGTCTTCACTTGAGTCTCTCCCAAACTACATAGTAAGGTTTTAACTTTCACCTTACAGACTTCCAAGGACAATATAATCACTCCCTCCCCAAATGACAGGACCTTTTGGATGCTGGTATCAAGGAAGTCAGTAAGGGTCTAGATGAAGATCTGATTGATGCTTGCGTGAGTAAGTGGATTGATGGGCAAAAGATACTGCACAGGTAAACATCAGCGATGAGTAAGAGTGAACAGCAATATCTTCTGGAGTTTCTGCAGTGGTAAGAACTGTATCTACCTACTCACTAACTACTACTACTACTAAAAGACTGTGAGGGTGCTGAGGCACTGGCACAGGGTGCCCAGAGAAGCTGTGGCTGCCCCATCCCTGGCAGTGTTCAAGGCCAGGTTGGACACAGGGGCTTGGAGCACCCTGCTCCAGTGGAAGGGGTCCCTGCCTGTGGCAGGGGTTGGAGCTGGATGAGCTTTAAGGTCCCTTCAACCCAAGCTGTTCTATGACTACATTGCCACCAAAGTCTCTGGAAGATGAGTGCAGTCCTGGAACAAGGAGTTCCATCATGACCCCTTCAGCTACACGAATATGGGGCCAAATTTGCCACAGGTTAATCTGACAGTAATTTACAAACCCCTGCATCCATTTACAGTCATCACAATTCACAAGCTAATGAACAACCCCAGCTGTGGCACTGAATTCAAGTCCTGCTAACAGTGTGTGCCACAGGCAAATAGAGACCACTGGAATCTGCACCCACTCCAGCCACCAAGTCATGAAGCAAAAGCTCCCAAAGTGTCTTCAGCCCTCCTTGCACTGACTTTACGTGCTGAGGCCTCTCAGGATGTGCTTTAATCCCTCTGTTGGGGTAAAGGCTATGGGGAGAGGCTGCTTTCCTGACATCCCTATTCCGGGAGCATGGTGGGCAGCCACCCAGCTGCTGTTCCTTGGGCTGCAGAACTTTCCTACTGCTCCATGGCTTCTGCTTCCCACGTATTTGATGTGAATCCAGGGAACCCTGTGCAGCTCTTTGGCCCAGCTTCCCAGGTCACGTACAGCAGAGCATTGCTTGTCTGGCTTTGGCACGAATCTTAACACCTCCCTTTCCCTTACACACATGCTCAAGCTTTTGCTCTAACATAAAATGCTAGAGGCCCTCCTTTCATTTGTAGCTGTAGGTTGATATATACAAGAATATTTTATATCTATAGGTATCTATCTCATATATATATTATAGGCATATTATATTGTGTAAGAAATGTGTATTTCTGTAATGAAGTGTCCTCCTGGCCAAATACAACATCGCAATAGAATTCCCTTCTGCCATCAGATGAACTTGCTACTACTGACAAGGAAAATGGTATTTGCACTGAGTGTCATGAAAATCTGAGCAGGAGTTTGATACATGTGAGATATGTAAAAGAATTAACACTTACTAGGTTTATATATGTAAGCAAAGTAATCAAGTTAACACTAAGTTTATATATGTAAGAAATGTAATAGAATTAGCCCTTATTAACATTATATATGTAAGAAATGTAATAGAATTAACACTTATTAACTTTATACCTGTAAGAAATGTGATAGAATTAACATATAAGAGAATTAACATTCCATATAATAATGTGTCCACATTATCAATGTTAAGCTAAAGATTCTTACCTGAGCTGGTTTCAAAGGTCCCCCTATAAAGAAAATAAAAACAACCCCTGCAAACCCCATTATTAACGTGTGTTTCTCTGAGACAAAACCAGCAAATACCTAGCAGAGCAAGTTAGCAATACAGGGGTACAGCACAACAGCAACATCACATCCTTCCTTGGGTTCTTATGGTACCTTCAATCAGCCCAAGCAATCAGGGTCACAAGGAAGTTAAAATACATGTCATACCCTTTTACCAGGTTATCTGACTGTCTGTGCTCCCTGTTTGAGCACTAATGTGAGGCCAGCCACCAACAGCAAATGAGATCATTATAATCACATCCACACAGCATCTTATATCTATACTAGTTTTGTGCAAGATTGAGAGTCTCAATGCTCACTGCTCACTGTCAGTCAACCCAAATGCTTACTGCCAGTCCAAAGAGGCTTGAGACTTTCCAGCTTCACTGTGTGATAAACAAGATTAACAGTGGGGAGGTGAAAGTGCAGGCATGCACTCATTGTCTTCACATACATTTCTGTCCCTTGTTCATCCAGCCTCTGACAGCCTCCATCTACAAAGAGAAACACAAAGAGAGAAGCAAAAATGAGCAAGAAACCATCCAGGACTTGTTCCTCTCGCAATGATCTTCCTGGGCACAGAACCCAGGGTTTCATTTTACACTGAGATTTCCCCTGCACCACTCAAGCAGTCTGAAAGGGCCTGAAATGTTTGACACAGCACCACAACTATCATAACAGCACTAAAAACATGCCCTGCCATGGAAGTCACAAAGTAAATTGCTTGTGCCTACCCTAGAATGGTGCTAGCATTTGTGGCAGGCTCAGAAGTCTGCTCACAGGAGGAGCTTCAAGGCTTAAGAGCTGACCCATGTATGAAATCAGGCAAATGTGAGCATCGTTAAGAGCAGCCTGCTCCTGTTTGCACACCTCACTGCCTCACAAAGGCAGAATCAATGTCCTCTCTACTTAACACATCTCTACAAGCCATGATAAGGACACGATCGAGCATAGCCCATCCTCAGGGATGCACAGTGGGAAAGGGTGAAGGCTGCTGGGAAAGAGAAAAGGGGGAAGGAAGGAGCTGTGGGAGCTGCTGGGAACCCTGTGGGGAAATCAGCCTCCACATCCCTTGTGGGGAATGCAGATAATTGAAGGCTGTAGGAGTGCTTGATAGAAAACCCCAGGCCAGGGACCATTAAGTTCTCCAGTCCTCTCATCAGGAACACATGGATCTCATTGAGAGACCACATCTTGGCCAGCAGTGAACTTAATGTCTCTTTGGGGGAGGAATGGGGATGGGCAGTGCCTGGCAACAGGAGGCAGCAGCAGCAGTTGTCTTTGGCAAAGCTCTGCTGTGTTTCATGTCCAGGAGCAGAGAACCCTCCTCTGTTGTGGGGTTTTGCTCTTGACACCTTTGGGGAAGAGGTGTGGGAGCATGGAAGGTGTCAGGTCCATGCGTGCCCCTCTGCAGCATGGGTTGTAGGTGAAGAGGAAACCTGTGTGGGCTCCCTGCCCTGAGAGCAGGGGCTGGTGCTGGCCATGAGGGAGCACTCTGGAGAGGACCTGAACTAGAAATGCCAGTAAGGATTACAGCCAGGGCTTGCTGAAGTGTCAGGAGCATCATGCTTCACTGAAGAGTCCTGCTTCCAGGGAAAACCTAATTCCAGAACCAGGAGCAGCCCAACGTCCACATTCCAGGGGAACGAGCTGTCATTTAAATACATTCATTACTAAGTCTTTCAATGTGTGTGCTACAAGGTCTTGTCTTTCCTCCTAGACAATTTGGATGGACATGATAACAGCATGTCCAAGTACTCAGTAACTCCTCTCTCATCCTGCTAAGAGAAGTTAAGGTTACAAGTTTAAGCACATATACACAGCAATCTCAACCTCCCTCTATAAAGGTTACCTCTATAAAGGTAACCTTTATACCTCTATAAAGGATTGACACTGTAAAAACCTCCATTCTTTGCCCATGCAGAACAGAGAGCGCAGACCATGAGAGACATCTGAACATTCACCTATTGCTGACTCCTTTGGGAGGGCTGATCCACTGCCCCACGTATCCCTCCATTCGTGTTTCCCAAAGACTTTCCCCCTGTGCAGAGCAACCTGGGGTCCATTAGTCTGCTCTCATGAGCCAACAAGCTGCATCCCACCAGCTCTAGTGTCCCAGCACCCCTATAGCCACTGCAGGAGCATCTCCCGATTTCCCAGTCCCAAGTGTTGTGGTCCTCTCCCCCCTCTCCATCTGGTCCTGCAGCAGCTCTGGGGTCAGCTTCAGTGCTGGCTTCCAACCAGGAGCCCCCACTGCAGCTTATGGGATGGTGTATCTGGATCCTGCACGTGGTGAAGGTCCCAAAGCAGGGGCTTGGAGCAGGAACCATCCCAGGTCTGGCTCCTTTCTATGGTGTCACACATCCCTGAGCTACTCCTTCATTCTTCTCCATGCCTCGGCAAAGAAAGGACTCAAGCTCTTAAGAAAGGGATAAGGCACATACTCTGTATAGGGTGAGGGATACAGTGCCACGATGTGATGGTTTTCAATGGCTCCCATCTTCTTTGCTTGAATCCTCGTCATAACACAGGCCAGAAAGCCAAGAGCTGTAGACAGGGCTTCATCAGCAGGGCCTGGCAGGAACAACATAACTGTTCTTCCCACGGTAGCTCTGTGTTCAAAGGAGCTGAATGATTTGATTGGAGAGGAATCGGCTCTGGCAAAGATTAGGGCTTATTTGTTCTGTCTGGAAAAACCAATGCTCTGTTTCCAAAAGGTTTCTCCAGAAATCACATGTTTCCTCAGGACACCCGGAACCAAGCCAGACGGTTGCAAGGAAACAGTTCACACACAGAGGTTATCCATAACCTGACCAAGAGGCACTGGCCTTTGTACCCTATCTGCCTCCCCAAGGAGGGGACCCCCATTCACCTCTGGCCAGTCAGTCCAGGTTTCAGAGGGGCACAGACACTAAAGCAAAACTTCGCAGTGTTTTGCTGAAATCTGGCCTTAAATGAAAGGTTTTCCCCATGCAGTTCCCTGGATGAGGAATTCTGTGGGTTGTCTTTTTCCCTCCTTCAATTGCTTTCATCCTGCTGCTCCATGTGAGCGGGATACTGGGCACCAGGAAGCCAGACAAGATACGAGAGCACTGAAGGGGTGCAGCATCCAAAAGCCATTCCCCCAGAGGCTCCAGCTCTAGCCTCAGCAGTAAGCTCACAGCAGGCACATCACTTTATCAGCTCAGGTCATGACTCTGCTTTATCTGCCCTAAAGCTCTTCATAAGTTGGGAATGCTTTTTCCATAGGCTGGGGAAGAGTGCAGTTAAGCCTGCACATCTGTAACGCATGGGTACAAGCTGCATCCCACATGCTGTTCTTCTCTATAATGGGATCCTCTTTTCCTGGAGCAAGGAGCATCCAGGAGCTACAAGCTATGGGAAGAGGATGAGCACAGCCCCAAAGGGTTTCCTGTTCATGTGTCCTCATGCCAGTGTCCCAGCAGGGGTAACCAAATGGGTGCAGCATATCTGAGCCCTGGGCAAGGAAAGTATTGACAACCACAATGACATCAGACAGCACCCAGTACTGACCTGAATGATTCCTAATGAGCCCCTGGAGTGCCCTGGGTGGTGTAAGAGTGCAAGGTATGGATGTACACAGGCTCGTTTCTCCCAGTGTAAACCTATGGCCTCCCCCTTTGGAGGCTTTCCATCCCTATGGCGATCGGGGGCAGAAGGAAATGCAAATCCCAGACCTTAAATGGAAACGTTTGCAAGGATCTGGATAATTCCAGCTGCCAAGTTACAGTCCCTGCAGTATGACTAAGCTCAAAATCACCACAAGATACGGTACTCCCTGCGAGCTGCTGCTCTTTCACACAGACAAAAGCCATGCATCTGCTCTCCCCCTGCTTCCACACTATCCCCAGCTTGGGGACCAGGAACACAAAGACACTGGGAGCCCAGCTCCTGAAGCCTGGCTCTGGATGATCCAGAGCAGGGTTGGTCCCAAGTCCAGCAGGATTTACCTGGACATAACAAGTCAGGAGCTGTTTCAGTGTTTATACAGCTTACCCCACTCTGTCTGAGTCCTTTCTGAGCTGACAGGAGATGGGACTTAAAGGGGAGAAGACCCCTCTTTAATGTTCTGAGCTCTCAAAGCCTCTCCCTGTATGAGAGATGCTCCAATACCTTCATCATCTTCATGGCCCTTTGTTGGATGTTCTCACCTATCACAGAATGGGGTTGGGTTGGAAGGGTCCTCAAAGCTCATCCAGTTCCATGGACAGGGACACCTTCCACTAGAGCAGCTTGCTCCAAGCCCCTTCCAACCTGGTTTGAGCACCCATCCGATCTTGAACACATGTGGCCTCAGAGCAATATTGCCATCTTTGCATGCAGGCTTCCTCCTGCAGAATGGGGAGCATCCAGCATCCACCACAGGTCTTCCCATGGGATGGGACCTGCGAGATACAGGAACATTGCAGAGATTTAGACAAGCCTAATCCTCCTCCTGCCTTGCATTTGCCCTGGGGGCAGCATTTGTGTCTCATCCCAAGCTGCTGTTGCCATGGCTGGTTTTGTGTGCAGGAATCTGCCACATGTTCTCCTTTCCCCTGCGTGCCAGACCCCTTTTGACACACTTTCCAAAGGAGCTCTGGAGCTCCAGATGGGGCTCATCCAGCTGCCCTTGGTGTCTTGCTTAGTACAAGCACATGTGAGGCTCTTGGGGCCAGGAAATACTGCATTCTATTGCTCATGGCCTGAGCTTTATCTTGGGACAGGCTTGCCCTAGGAAAGCAACACGCTGGTTTTACAGTCTCAAGTGCAGAAAGCACCATATGCCACTGTGTTTAGCTCTCACATTAACCAAAACATAACTGGATATGCAGGGATAACTTTATCTATTAGAAGTCACTATTAGAATCCCAAAATCCTCAGAAAACCCCCCATTTGTATAGAAATAAACACAACTCAGACAAAGGAGCAACCACTTTGTGGCTCCTGAGGGTTTGGATTCTTCTAGGCCAAGAGAGGGATTTGCAGGGATTTCTGAATCTATAGTGGAGCACTTTGGGATAATACCCATGTTTATGAAGGTCTGAACTGCTTTCTAGTGCTGAGCCAGGAAAGAAATTGAGCCAGGGTCTGATGGATATGCCTTTTCCCCATGCTTTCTGTTGGCTCAGGGTAGCAGCACAGGCAAGGGGGCTGCAGGCTCCTTCCTTGCTGCAACATCTATTGCAGGACGTACCTTGAAAACGCTGGCTGATGCCCATGGGCAAGGACCTCCTGCTGCAATGGATCTGCCTTGAGCTCAACACAAGGTAGTGCAACGTGGGGCATCGGGTGTCTGGTTTGGTTCAGTCTGACTGCAAGAGGTGCATCTGTGACATGGCAGAAATCCTCTAGTTCAATACGCCAGTCCTAACACCAGGAAAGCTCATTTCTGGAAAGCAGGAAGAACATCAAAGAGCCATTACCCCTCCACAGTCCAAAGGGCAAGGAGAGATTAACAACAACAATACCTACTTCTAGTGATATACAACCCATCAGCCAACAGGGAGCATCATAGGATCCCAGACTGGTTTAGGTTGGAAGGGACCTTAAAGCTCATCCAGTTCCATGGGCACCTTCCACTAGAGCAGGTTGCTCTGAGCTCCATCCAGCCTGGCCTTGAACACTGCATTTCAAGGAGCAGTGCATCCATCTCCCAAGACCTCTGGAGGAATCCAGAACAAAATGCCATAACCAAAAGTGAAAAGAACAATGATTTCCCTCCAGAAGCATAACGTAAGCATGATCTGCCTGCACTGCCTCCAGCTCCTGCTATGTCATTCCAGTTTTCCTTTTCATATATCACTATCAAGAAGAGATCCCCCAGCTGTGTTTTTGTTTGTTTCATTGCCTTGGATATGGAATTCTAGCATTTTCACAGGGATGAAATGGTTGACAAAGCTGAGAAGCGTCTTCTGTGGGTGTCTGGAGCAATGGATAGGACCAGGAGCACTGCTTTGCTGAGGTGAGGTGGTGGGCAGGTGGAATAGAGCTGCAGCTCTATTTCATGGGGATAAATCACCCCATATATTCCCAGTCTTTGCTGTTGCTTCAGGGTGCTCCTACAAGCATGTGACAGGGATGACAACGTGTGTATGGAATAGATGCTTTCTGCATGGGAAGCAACCACTGTGGAGCCAGACCAATCTTCCAACAGGTAAACCAGGAGAAATATGAAGGGGAAGGACCCTGTCTGAGCATGCTTGCTGCCTGTGAGCTTAGTTATGGGCAACCAAGGAAGGCACTGCTAAAGGTAGCTGTAAGAATTCATTGTTTGCCCAGTTAACATCTTCTCATCCTCACCACAATACAGCTTATTCAGTCCAGTCATTAATCTAAACGACCTAATTATTGATAGGAATTAATAAACCCTGAAGCTGGTACATGCAAGCCTCCAACAGCGGCACCACGCTTTGGTGATGCTTCCCCATCCTATGCAACTTTATAGGAAGCCATCAGCTTCTGAAATCCTTTACCTGGAGAAATATGGTGATGATAGGATGGGGTGTGGGGGAATGGCCTTACTCTGTGGTCTTGAGTTTGCTCAGAGTTCCTTCTGTGTGTTGGCACCATATTTCTCCATGGGTTACAGTCTTTCCTGTGCTGTTTGCCCACAAGCTTAAACATATCATGATCCATTCTCCTTAGACAAAATTACTTCTTTTAAGGGGGAAAACCATGGAACTGGACAAAATAATGGAAACTGTAAATCAAAACACATTTGGGAATTGCAGAATTCAAACAAACCCCAAACCACAGGGCAGAAAGAGGCATTTGAGCATCCAGTTATTCCACTGTTACAGCTAAGAAAGGCTAGGCAATGGACCTCTGCTCCTTGGGAAAGTCGTAGGCACAGGAAAGGCCCTTAAATACACAGTTCAGAATCACCCTAGAGCAGTTTGAGGTTTAGCATTAGCATCATCAACAGCAATTGGCTGGGCTACAGGCCTGCAGGCTAGGGAAGAGTTGCCCTGATAGCCCTGTGGTCTTCAGGAGTCCCATGGGTGCAGAGGGAGCATGCTACCATGCCTTCCTAGGGCTGTATATAGGAATACTGCATAGTGCTGGTCAGGACCCTATCCAATACCTGATGCCCATGGAGAAACAATGAGTAGGGCAATCAACCAAGCAAGCAGTCTTAGGTCTCATTGACAAGAGCTAACTGGGCAGGATATTTCTCTCCCACTTATCAGTTTCTCTCTTTCACATCACTTTTTGCTCCATCCTTTAGGACTGCAGTCCCTCAGTACTGTCACAGCTTGTTGTATTGCTTGTAGGGTACGTATCCTAGGAGTCCTACTACACTGGTAGTGGTCTCAGCCATTCCCTCCTTTCCCAGCCATTCCCTTCCCATGAAGAACTATGAATCAGCATTGCCTCAGATGAAGAGAACTTAGAGGAAAGCAGAGGAATGTGGCCCAAATTCTGTCATTACATAAAAACCTCCTTGCTGAACATCTGGAGAACATCTGAAGTTTAACCACGCAGGCCTGCAGGCAGAGGCATTTTTGACCTTCCCTGTAATGGAAGCAGAAGAGTCGAGACTGAAATATAACCAGAAATGGAAGACAAAGAGTCCTGCATATTTGGCTCAAGCACCTGATAAAGGCTTCTGTCATCCTGCCTGCAAAGAAGAGGTTAGAGGCAAGGCAACGTGCCTGAACACAAGGTGCTGGACACTGTTTGCCACCAGGCTCTGTCTAAAACCCTTTTTCTCTGGATAAACTGGATTTTAAAGGAAATATTTGGCTTTTCCTCATGGTAAAAACAACAAACACTCCAGAATGGAGGCTTGGGAACTGACATTCGTGGTGGGTTGGGTTTTCTTCCTCTTTCAATAGAGGGAAAAAGCAAGGGAATGGTTGCAGGGGGGATGAAAGGAAGCAGTAAAAAGCCCTTCTGCCGCTTGCTTTTTCAGCTGAAAAGCTGCAAACCAGCCCAAAGGCTCAGAGAACCTTCCCTGGGTGTCTTTTCTATCTCTGCATTTGACATGCTCTAGCTGGGGGGTGAAGCATGCAGCCTCCTTCTCTGACCCCTGCCTTGCTGACAGCATCGCATCCCACTGCCTGGGCAGCCCTTACTGCTCTGTGTAACCCAGGGGCTTGTCCATGTCATGTTCCCTTCCCTGATGGATGACTCATGCCGAGGAGTGTGGCAGGCCATGAAGAACTATTTCATGAGCTGTAACAATAACCATCTTTATGAGGGCAGTTTTTCCTCATGACAGGAGAGCAGATGGGATATAAACTGCAGGCCCCCACAGAGGTACTCCTCAAACTTTCCATCTGGGAGTGAGGTGTTCCCAGGGATGCGGGATGGCCACGGAGCCTTGACTGAGATGCCTGGCCCAGGAGACAGCATGACTAAGAGGAGGACATGAGACATGTTACAGAAACAGGACATGAATGTGGGCTTCTGTCTGGGGAACAAGTGACTTTGCGTGCATTGACAGTGGCAGTTTGGCCTGGGAGCTTCGCCAAACTGGATCATGGAATAATAGAATGGTTAAAGACCATATAGGAATGGTTAAAGTTGGAAGGGACCTTAAATACCATATAGATCCCATAGGCAAGGACACCTTCTGCTAGACCAAGGGATGTTTGACATCTCCATCATGAGCCCTCTCTGCAGAGCAGCATCCTTATGTGCTTGGGAAATAAAGTATTAAGGAGAGATGCTGAACATAAGTAGAAAGCAAACGCAGCTTACCTCTTCACCTGATGCTCACTAACCCTCCCTCTGCACATGGTCTTCTGAAACGATACTTATGTGTGTATGTATGGAGGCAAACAGAAGCTGTGCAAGTCATTTCCCATCCTTTGAGAGTTCAGTGCTCTTCTCATCGATTCATTACACACTATTTAACAGATGCAGAGAATTCACAGTATATTTCTCAAATCAGGGCATTTGATAATAGCCACATTTGCAATACAAAAGCACTAGATCTCTTGTTCTATCCCTTACAGTACCATGGGAGAAGTTCTGCTGGAATCCCTGCAGATCCCAATAAGCTGTATTTTAGTGTGGCTTTTGGAACATTCAGAACCCTGGCAATTAAAAGTCAAACAAACTTCCAAAGGGGTAGTGGAAAACAATTTATTTGACAAATCTCCAAAGTGGACCATTTTAGTAAAACACAGGCATAACATAAAACTAACCCATACAATGGGGTTTGGGATACAAAGTGGGATGCTGATACCTGGCAATCACTGTTGCTGTCTCAGAAGCACATGGATTCATAGCAAGAGCACCAATGGAAGCGCTGAAACAACATCTCACCCAGACAAACCACATCTTCAGCGTGGTCCTGGAAACAACTGTGTAAACACCAGGGGCCCACATCACCCAGGCAGTGATAGCACCTTTGTCAGTATACCTGTAGGGTTGGAGCCAAAGACCCTGGCAGATAGCGGCAGCCTTTCCCTTGGCTGGGTTGCGGATGAGGCTCTCATTCAATGTATAGTACAGTTAGTGGGTTTCCCTAGGTGCCTAACTCCTGGATGGTCCTATGGAAACCTGGGAATTAGACACTTCTGGAAAATAAAATAATTACGAAATCCCAATAACTGGGCTCAGAGAGGTTTTCCAGAATCTTGGACCTTGGACCATAGCACAAGTCATCAGGTTATTCACGAGGTTCCTGGTTCCACTGTAAGACAGTGAGATCAGTGAAGGAGTGCAGTTACATGGCTTCTTGTAGGGTTTCCCCCCTCCCCAGTGGCTGATGTCCAGCTTTCCTTTGGTCAGCTCCCAGCCTCCCTGCTCTGAATGGGAATGTCAGTGCTGAGGGATGCTCCACAACCCGCCTCTTCCTCAGCTTGAGAACTCAGTGCTCCATCTCACGGCTCTGGAGGCCAGAGAAGCTTCCACCCCAGTCTGAGTAATGCAATCTAGCCCTCACCACCATATCATATCACCATGGGAGATATGAACCAAACATGCCAGCCATGACAAAAATCCCCTCTCAAAGCCTATTGAAGTGTTGAACATTCCACTTGAAGCACAGCATTAGGTTCAGGCCATTGTGAGCTGGGCAAGTGCTCAGCTGATGAAAGAAAGAAGGAAATGAACAAACCCTCTGTATCTGTAAAGAGCATCATCAGCCTTATGAGACCAGGTTAGTTCTTAATGCTACAAAATTCCTCATCCCAATTCTCTATTTTTTAGGCCAAAAACCAGTGGGATGAGGTTGATCCTGCTGTTCTAGTGTTTTACTGCTAGGAGTACTTGTGTTACCCACTGTGGGGAGAGGGGGAGGCAGCCATGGGCAGGAAGGGAGGTCTGAGGCTAAGAGAGTAGAGATGCAGATGACGAAGCAGGGGGAGAAAGCAGGGAACTGTGGACAGCCAGGCTGTGGCACTGTGGCCATCTGCATAGACACGAATTCCTGAAGTTGTTGAAAATACTGGATTTGGGGTTTTTCTTTGGTTGTTTGCTTTCATTTTTTGGTGAGACAGAAGCAGGCAATGGCCTTGGCAGGACACCCACCCGGATGCTCAGTCAACAGCTATTTTCCTGGACACAGTTTGGTAGAAGACCCCCCGCAGCAACGAGGAGTAGTCGGGCACACGGAAGAGGTGACGCTCCCCATAGACCACATCGTAATCCGCGCTCTTCCCCGTGACCAGGACACGGATGTTGGGCTCATTGGCTTGGCTGCCCACCGCCAGCACATAGATCTCAATGCCAGCCTGCTGAGCCTCCTGCACAGCCCTTTCAATGGCCCTGGCAGTGATGCCTTGAGAGTTGCCATCAGAGAACACCAGCACCCTCTTCTTGGCCGCGGCGCGGGACGAGCGCTGGTACAGCCCCGTCACATACCGCAGGGCAGCATTGACATCGGTGGCATCGTTGATGAACTCCATGTTGTCAATGGCTTTGGCGATGACCGTGTAGTTGTGCTGGAACTGAGCTTCCACCTTCTGCTGGTTCCGGCCACTGTACTGGACCACGGAGACACGCACGGAGTCATCGGCAGGTTTCCCGGCCTCCAGGAACCGCTCTGCCAGCCGCTTCACAAACTTCTTGGTGGTCTCAAAGTTCTTGCTCCCGACGCTGGTGGAGCTGTCCACCAGCAGAGTGATGTCTGCCAGCCCGGAGAAGGTGACTGCAAGGGGAAAGCACTGTTAATGTTGGGCTTCTCCTGCTCCTTCCCTGGGAAGCTTCCTAAGGAATCGCCACTCTCTGGGTGTTTGCTAGCTTGGTTTGCCCTATCCCAGCACTGTCCTGTGCTTTTACCCTTTCATTCCTTATTTGCTGCATTCCCAGGTTCTTATCTGGGTTAGTTCATCTAGTGGCTCTTGTTGCTTCAATGCATGTTGCCATTGCATGGCTGGGAAACCCACTTCATCTCTCTTGGCTGGCTTTTTTCCCATGATGAGTCTAAGGATTGTATACATTCCTTTCTAAGGATGTATCCCACCAAATTCCTCTCCATTCTCACTTTTCAAGAACCTTTCCTAAATACCTCTGCCTCAATACTGACTTTTCCTCATGCTCCCATCACTAACAACAGTTGATCTCATTACCTGCCTCAGCTAAAATTAAGGTTAAAACATGGCACAGCCTCCTCTCCCAAGGTTTGAGGTGCCAGAAAAGCAACTATCCAGGCTTTTCCCCCATATGCTTTGGGTTGGTTTGGTGTTGCCTCCCTTCTCCAGCCCAGAAGCCTCCCTGTTGCAAGAGGTATCCAAGGTAGGCATTCCCACAAACACAAGCTCCCATTCCCCCCCTGCACAGCACCCACAACCCTTGTGTGTGGAACAGAGTCAATACTCACTTGGGCAGGTATAGTCTGGACATTTTTTCTCTGTTAAAGGAAATGGGAAAGAGTAATTTTCACCAGCTCACCCTGGAAAACCTCTTTTCCTACAGCTTCCCACAAAGCCACAAGAGGGACAACCACTTCATTCACAGCTATGCTGTGAAAGGTGCTGTGGAAAGCCTAAAGGGGCATCAGAGCATAGAGAAAGGCTGTGGACGGAGATGCCTTGCAGCAGAAGAGGAGCTGCACCCAATTACAAAGTGTCCCAAGGTACGAGATGTCCTTATTCCTTATTTAATTCAGCCTTGAAGGCCGTTCTCTTCCTGCAATCACTGCTGAAGAGCATCACTGGGGAAAGGCAAGGCAGTGCAGCCTGCATCCCTCCCCTTTAGGCTGAGGCAATCCTCACTACCTCCACAGCCAATCTCTCACCCACCTTGGCAGACGTAGGAGGTGATGTTCTGCAAGAAGGTGTCATCTAGGAGCTCGGCGTAGTTGTCCCTTTGAATGGACAGTCCTGGCCTGGTTGGTCTGCTCAAGCAGGCGATGTCATTGAGGTGATCGGGATTCGGAGGGTTCCGGAAAATGTCACCAATCCCAAGGGAAACCACCTGCAGGAAGAGAAGAGTCCACATCTTATCATAGAATCACAGCCTGGTTTGGGTTGGAAGGGACCTTGAACACTGCCAGGGATGGGGCAGCCACAGCTTCTCTGGGCACCCTGTGCCAGCGCCTCAGCACCCTCACAGGGAACAGCTTCTGCCTAAGAGCTCATCTCAGTCTCCCCTGTTCTGGCAGGTTCAAGCCATTCCCCTTGGCCTGTCCCTACAGGCCCTTGGGTAGCAAACACATGGAGACCCTCAGAGAGCCCCCTCTAGCTCCCAGTGCTGCATAGCAGGACCCCCTGCACTTACTGGGGTGACATCGCACAGGGAACTGAGCGGGGTAGGGTCCCGCAGTGTGTCGGAGCGTCCGTCTGTGATGACAATGGCAACGCGCTTGTCTGAGGTGAACCTCTGCAGCAGGTTATCCCTGGTGAACTGCAGAGCTTCTCCAGTGTAGGTGCCCCCAGCTATCCAGTTCAGGTTCTTGATTGCCCTGCAAGCACAGACACCAGTGAGCCTGCACGTGGTCCCTGCATGGGGCTTTGGGTGGAAAAGCAGCAAGCTCTTGGCCTCAGTACCACCTACAACTGCTACTTTCAACTCAAGAACACACAGCATCCTTGCAGTTGTAGGAGCTTATGGCCTGGAGATGGAGGATGGGAGGGAAATAAGTGTCCTTGGATCTGGTCCCTGCACGATGTACCAAGACCCCACAGACTCACTGTTTGAGTGCGCCGATGTTGTCTATGTTGGCATCCCCCATGGCCACCAGCTCCTGCGTGTTGTCATGGCTGTACTGCACAACACCCACACGGGACTCTGTAGGTTCAAACTGTTAGGGGAAAAAGAGGTGGGAGTTTGGGTCAGGTACATCAGGGAGTCCTGGAGGCTCAGGAATCCTGCTGATGGTTTGTACTGAACCCCTTCAGTTCAAGCCCTTCAGGCTCTGCTGCCTCTTCTCTGCCTTACTCCAGGCAGAAGAAGTTCCGACAGGAGTGGATGCACATGGGTAAAACAAGACCCAAACCCAGGTTCCTGGTTCAGTGGTCCCAACACAAGCCATTGGCCATGGTGAGTGGCTTGGAATAGATCTTTCTTCAAAGCTTGCTTTTGTTCCAACACAGTGGTTTTGGTGCCCAACTCTACCCTTCCAGCCAAAGAGACCCATGCATGCCCACACAAGCATCCAGCAGCAGCATATTGTGACTTTGCAGCCCACGTACCTGGTTATATATATGTTATTTATATGTCTGGCTATGCCTTAAGACTAGATCCCAAACATCCTAGCCAAATCACAGAGCAAATGACATTTCCCATGCACAGTAGGTTACTAGGCGAGAGTTAGGAGCAAGCATTTGTGCCCCTCCTCAAACTGAAAGGCTTAATATAGGGATAATATTGCTGGTTTGGGCTGAAAAGGTCCTTTTTAGCAGTGTGCTTAACTGATAACCTAAGCCTGGGGAGGGGAACAAGAGTTCCTGGGGGGTTGGCCGTTAGAGTTGTAACGCACAATGTGTTATCTACTCCAGCCAGAAATGCTCAGTGGGACGAGGAAGAGACTGATTGATCAGGCAAATGCCTTATGAGCTATTTACTCTGGGACATGGAGGAAGAGCTCACACACAGCAGGAAGAGTCCCTTTGTCCAGGATGAGTGAAACGACTGTATGTTGGGACAACAAACCGATCTCTATCTCTTCATGAAGCTAGCAAGACCCAAGACCCAATCCCAGCTGTACACTTGAAGCTAAGCCTTGCGGAGGGTCTTTGGAGGAGGCACATCCCCACTGTCCTGCTTGATAACATGAATACACACAAGTGTGCATCCATGCAGGCGGTGGGAACCTCACCTTCACGCGCTCATCCTTGCTCAGGCGGTCGATGACTTTGATGATGAAGTCCTTGGCAATCTGGAAGTTCTGCAGGCCGATGCTTTCCGAGCTGTCCAACACGAAGAGGAGGTCGATGGGCCCGCAGGTGCACTCTGCAGCAGGGCACAGGACTTAAACCTCCTCTTTCATGTGTGTTTTCTATGTGAGCAGCATGTTTTGCCAGGGAGCCATGCCAAAGCGAGCAGCTGGTGGCTGCTGTTAGCAGTGTGTGCCCTATCTACCTGCAAAGCAGGGGGTAAAAGCAGCAAAATAGCCACATAGGAGACTTAAGAGTCACTTTACTAACTCCTATGTAGCACTTCCACACTGTAAGTACCTTCCAAACACCCCATAATTGTCCCAAAACCCAGTAAAAGCCTTTTCACTTCTTCCATTCACCCAGCCCAGGAGGACAGAGATGATGCTGGTGTGCTGGAGGAGGCTAACTCAGCTTGTTCCCCCCTCTTTGCCATGGCTAAATAGCATCATGAGCCCTTGGCTCTTCCTTCAACTTTTGGCCTGCAAACCCAACCTGCTGGGACAGCATTAGGGAAAACACACCCAGCACATTCCATTGCACCCTGAATCCTGCATCTGCATCCATGCAGCATCCTCAGGAAGAGCTCACTGCCCTTCCCTGCCTTGCTCGAGCTCTGTCCTCCCTCCTGGGCTCTCAGCACATCCCCATAGCAGAAAGCAAGGAGAAGGGGAAAGGAGGGGTGCAAGCAAGGAGAAGGGCTAGCAAATGTTTGCAGAGCAGCCTTGCCAAGTAACACTCACCACAGCAAGCTGGAGGAGAAGGGAGAGAAAGAGAGAACGTTAAAATGCTGGTCACAAGGCTTTTTGTGTTTCTGCAAACCCAAAGAAACCTCATTGGGACAACTGAAGCTCAGAGAGGTTTCCTTCCCGTTGGAAATACCCATCCTTCTTTCCTGTTTCACACTGGGATGCTCCAACCTGGAGCAGGAGAGCTCGGTTTGTGCACACACTGATGTGTTCTTATTTAAGTGAGAATCAAAGCTGATCCTGGAGGAATTAAGTAAATCACCGGAGTATGGAGCTCACACTCAGCTCCCTACATATCCTGTGTCCACCAGCACTTCATTACTAGCTAGAAACCCCTTGCAGCACATGTACTGCTGCTCCGCATGGCAGGACACCAGAGAACAGGTCTTCCCATTCCCAAGAGGAAAGCCAGGCCTTGCTCTTTATGATCAAAACCCATTGTAAAATGGTCCACACAAAGGGTTTACACCACTGGGTCAAGAGAAGGTACAACCAAGTGCAAATGATTTGCCTCTTTTGGGTTGCTATGAAGGGGATCTCCCCTCCTTCAGCTCATTGACTTAGTAATAACTAGTGGAAGAGGAGGACTGCCCATAAGCATCCTTCTGCATGCCACCCCCTGAGCAGGGTAGGAGGTATGGGGATACTCACAGCACATCTTCATGATTATGTCCAAGATTTCACATTCCTGCAAACAGAGGTAAAGATTTGATGCAAGAACAGCAAAGGCAGCCCCCAAGTGCTGCCCACCACCTCCATCTGCTGCTCTGTGCCCTCAAAGCACAGGTCCTGATCTGGACATGAGGGATGGGCTGGCATGAAGGCAATCTGACCAGTGAGAGTTGCTGGGATGGTAACGGGGAGCAGCATGAGGCTCCCCCAGCATTAATCCCCTCCTAGGAGCCATTGTGTGGGGCAGGCGAAGCACAGACCAAGCAAAGCAAGCAGCACCCCAATCCCATCCTACTCACATCTGGTCCTGGAGGTCCCACAGGTCCTGCTGGTCCCTGTCAGATAGAGAAAGCAGTTATAAGAGCAGCCAGTTCCTATCTGTGGCCTTCTCTGCTAACACCTTGCTAAACAATAGAGAGCCTGGAAATGCCTTTTTGGCTTCCCACTTGCTGACCACTGGGCTTTGGGCAGGTACATCTGCTTGCCTGCATGATGCCCTAGGGATGCACTGGGGTGAAGGGCAAGGAGACCCACTTCCACACGTGCCATGGCCACCAAGGCTTGGCAATGACCCCACAACACCCAGGTGATGGGTGGATGGATTCCACTTGCCTGTCTTGTAGCCTCCAGGCCAATGTGAAGCAATGCAAACAAGTGGTGACTCAAGAGGAACTGGAATGCTTTCAGGATGGTCACTCCAAAAGGCTGCTTTCCCCTTATTGAACCTGATTATGTGAGGACACTTGGCACATAAGTGTCTGCACTTTCTGCCCTGATTTTGGGATGAACATGGTGTTTCAGAGTCCTCTGTACTAGGCTGTAGCAGCAGGTTTGAAGAGCAGGTCTGTGGTGAACCCTGCTGTTGGGAACCCCATCAGCCCCACACATTGGTGCAGACCCTGCCAGGGTCCTTACTTACTGGGCGGCCTTCTGGTCCCCGGTGGCCCTTTGCTCCTTTGATGCCCATGGGGCCAGGGTTTGGGTTCTGGAATGAAAACAAGACCGAAATCCATCAATCTGTGTGTGTCAGTTCTGCACCTTCCCCTCCTTGGGTCTGCTGAACCCCTAACACGTTATCTGAGGCTGCTGGATCCAACCAGAAGAGTTAGGGCTTCAGCTTCATACACATCACTCACATCATTGCCAGGGTCTCCAGCTTCTCCTTCATCACCCTTAGGACCGACATAGCCTTTTGTTCCCTGAAAAACAGCACAGACAAGACTCTTGCATGGAGAACTATTGTTATATCATGGAAAGTTTGGTGCTGTGTGCAGTGACCTTGTGAGAAATGCCTTGGGAAAGGGATGGAGAGCAAAGTATAAGCTCCCCAGCACCAAACTGCAGTGCTATTGAAGGAAAGAGCTTCTTAGGTGTCTTTTAGTGTTATAGCATCATCCCTGGGTGATGCTATCAACCCCAGACTCTGGCTCTACTGAAAGCACTCATCCCAAGCTGCTGTCCTTAGGGGATCACATAGGCAGGATACTTCCACCAGAAGTATTCAGTTCAAGGAGAGGTGGACAGAAGGAAAAGAGGGTTTGGGAGGTGGAGGATGCTTCAGGGAGCCCATTTCACCATTCAGCAAAGGGAGAGGCTTTAAGGAGCCAAATAAGTTTCTGTTGGGTGTAAGGGGAAGCAGCACACTTACATTGATGCCAGGGTCACCTCTGTCTCCTTGCTGACCCTGGGGATGAAGGGAAGGAAGTACGTTAGATGAGACAAGCATCAATAATGGGCTTAGAGCTTCAGAACAGCACAAAACAACTTACTGGGGCTCCTGTGAATCCAATTGTGCCATTCCCAGGAGGGCCATCTTCCCCCTGGGAAGGAAGGGAGCAATAGGTGAGATAATGAAAAGCAGATCCATTAGACAGCACAGCACCTTGGGCAATTGATCTCCAGTAAAATGGGCAGGAAATGTGGTACTGGTGGGTTGGACACTGGTCCAGGCAGGTAAAAGGACCACTTTGCTTGTGTGTGACTTGCACAGCCACTGAGAGGTAAGTGGCACTGTCCCTCTCAGCAACTGGGGCTGGGAACAGACAGAGGATGACTCTTGGAGCCTGCAGATGTGATGTATATTCCAAAGCAGGCTGCTTGCAAGTTTTCCAGGCATCTCCTCCGTGTATGGACAGAGTTACTTCACTTTCTGAGCTGGATGATGCTGTGTGTCCTGTTGGACACCCTTCCCAGTGTGGCATACAACCCCCTCTGTGCAAACCCCACTCACCCTTTCTCCCATCAGGCCAGGGTCTCCAGGCAGCCCAGGTGCTCCAGGCAATCCCTTTGGACCCTGGAAGGAGCAGAAGCAGCAATCAGTGCACACACCATCCTTTGAGCTGGGAAGGTGATGCCCATCATGGAAGGTATTTTTACTTACACAAGAGCAATGCAAAGCCCACAGATGGTTTTGTGATGGGAAGCTCATGGTGTGGCTATACCTTCTACATGGAATGGCTTTTGGTAGGTAGGGAATAAAGGCAGCCATGGCCTTAAGAACCCATATGTCTGAAAGGAAACTAGCATCCAAGTTTGTACCTACAAGTTTCCAAGATCCCAGGGATTTAGGGGCAATCCTAATGGACATCCTCTCCTGGTCTTCTCTTCATTCCCTCCCCTCAGAAGATGCAGTGATGAAAAAGCACTCACCTCATTGCCACGGGGGCCATCATCTCCCCTGTAGCCCTTGGGTCCTGGGGGTCCAGCCTCACCCTAAGGAAACACAAAGAGATCTCACAATGGGGATTTGAGGTTGATTAACATGGGGTTAATGCAGATGGGGAGATGCTTCAGAAGCACAGCTGGGTTGCACGGTGGCATCACATCGGCTGTGCCAGAGGTGCCACTGGGCAGAGAATGGTCCTTGGAGATGCAAGTCACCCTAAAGGTGACACAGACATCCCTTCCATCTTCTGCTTATTGCCAACAACCTTCTGCAGGGTTTATTTGCCAGAGGATTGGTAATGATGGTAGGTAACAACCATGTAATGATGCTCTTCCCATGCGGATGCAGGCTCCTGGAAGCACTTGCTCAGTGGTACCCGGGCTTCAGCATTGCAGCGGTGGCTGCCCCATCCCTGGCAGTGTTCAAGGTCAGGTTGGACACAGGGGCTTGGAGCAGCTGCTCCAGTGGAAGGTGTCCCTGCCCATGGAACTGGATGAACTTTAAGGTCTCTTCCATCCCAAACCAGGCTGGGATTCTATGTGGGTGACAGAGGACTTGGCATTACACAGTACAGAGCCCTGAACTGTGCAAGGCACGTGAGCCTCTCTCTGCACAAAATCCCATAAGAGACAAAGCTTGGAAGGAGGGACAGGACCTCATGACTGCTCACATCAGCCAAAGCTGGATCCACAGCACCCTTGCCTCACACAGTGCAATTCCCTCATGGCCCTGCAGGAGTTTATGAAGATGCAGGATTTGGGGTCAAAGAATCTTGAGCAGTTCCATGTCCATTACCTTTCTGGGTGTGACAAGAACCATGTGAGGGATGGGGCACCATGGCCAGGATGAGAGAGAGGCCACCAAACCTGCCCATGAGCATCATGCTGACCTTTAGCTTCTCTTGGATGGAAAGAGGATGACAGAGAGTCACAGGTTAGTGGGACTCCTTTCCCCTTGCCAAGACAAACAGGCTCTGAGAGCCAGAGCTTGCAGATCGCATGGCTTGAAACACACTCATGGTTGCCAAAGCCCCGCACTTGCCCAAGCCCAATTACTCATTCAGTTCTAATCTGGCCAAGCAAAAGCATTCTTTCAGAGCTGATGGAAAGAAAACTCTTGCTTTGCAACTGCTTTTGAAATCCCCTTGGAGCACTGGGGCAAGTCCCTGGCCTGGGGAAGCATTGGAGCTGCTTCTGTAATGCTTCCTCCTCTGATGGGGTTTGTCCCAGGTTTGGTGCTGGGGAGGTTAAAACCATATCCCACAGGCTCAGGAACAGCAGGGAGACTGCTCCTTCTCCTTTGTCCTCCTCCCCAAGGGAAGGCTGGGTGGAAGCAGGATCTATCCCAGCCTCCATGCTTGCACACACACATCTCCCAGGCTTGCGTCTGGCATCTTCTGTGCAGTCCTTCTGCCTTGAACCAAGGATGAGCCTCTACCACTTGGAGAGCAGCTCCAGCCCTCCTTCCTCTGCTGGTGTCCACCTGCAGCACTGGTCCATCACACAAACACATTCTTCCTCTTATGGCCACCTCCCACCGTGGCAGCATCCCCATATGGCCCATGCTGGGGACGACATGAACGCAACAGTGGCTGTCCCATGCTTCACATCTCCTTCATGGCTCTTGGTCGACCATAGAGGAGTTCAAAACTGCCTTGTCTTTATCCTCACGCTGGTGTCCATGTTTCCACCTTCATGGAAGTCCTGCTCCACCAGGGAATGTTTGTGTCAGTCACTTCCCTGTATCTTGGGCTCCATCACAACTGATGGTGTATGGGGAGAAGCTGTCCCACAGAGCCCTGTCCAAGGGTGCTGTCAAAGGATGCTTGCCTAGCTGCAAGGACCGTTGGCCATTGCAAATCAGTGCTATCGCCATGGAGGATTAACCCAGCAACACCTCCAGACCCAGACTCTGGGAAGAAAGAGCCTGTAACTGAAAGCATGGGATGCTTTCCTCAGGCTGGAGGTAGTCCAGAAAGCCCTTGGGGTCTAAGATCTGTTCCTTGAGGCACACAAGGACAAGCAGAGCCCAGAGCAGGAGGGCCAGGCCTTGTAGCAAGCAGACTTGAGGAGAGCTGGCTTTGCAACAGATGTCTCTGCAGATGCCAAGGGTGTCAGGGACACTGCTGGGGCCCTGTCAGGCTTATCCTCACTGACACAAGATGTCCCATTGACTCCCTTGACCTATGTGACATTTTGTGCATCACTGCCGCTTGTGCTTGCCTGTTTCCAAATCTGTCAGACAAGTTGGCATGTGTTCCTATGGGATTGGGAAATGGCATGGAGGTTGCTCCATCTCCATTCTTACAGCCTTGTTCATATCCCCACCTCTCTGAGAAATCCCTGTCTCTTTCCTCCAGGTTTGCTATCCAGTCTGGAAGATGCTGTGGCATCAGCCCCACTCTTCCCAACGGTTCCAACCACTTCCACTTGGAATCCAGAAGGTTAAACCAAGATCTTACCTGGTCTCCAGGTGGTCCGAGTGGTCCTTCCCGTCCTTGATCACCTGGTGGTCCAGGCTCTCCCTGAGGATGCACACAGAGGGTATGAGGAACCCAAAGAGAGAAAGGTGTAGGATACAAAGGGCCCTGCATGTAATGGGGAGCAGGGATGCAGCACTGATGGCACATGCTGGATATGAACTGGGAGAGAAAGCTATTGGAGGTATTGGGAGAACAAAGACAGGCTGGCTTGGCCAGCTTGAAACCAAGGCAGCCTCAAGAGGAAGACCTGGAGGGTGGGAGTGCTTCCCTCTAGGCAATAGGTTTCAACCCATTTTGTGCCAGGAAAGCAAATCCATGCAGAGTCCACCTTGCAAAGCTCCTGCAGATACACAGAGAGGATCCCAAAGCCACAGAGTGGCTCTTCCCAACCACATTCTGCATAGGTGTGCTGCTGTCCCCATGCACAGGCAGAGACTCCTGTCTAGCATCCTGCTTCCTCCACCCCACTGTCCCTCTGGAGCTAAGGGAGTTTCCAAAGGGATGAGCTGGTAGATGGGGAAGGACATTCCCACCTCTCACCGCTGATGTTCTCCCCTCTCCTTCCCCAACACTCAGCATCCTGGATTGGCTCCGGGCACCTTTCCCATCTAAACTCACAACCATGAGCCTTGGGCATTACCAGGGATGGGGCAGCTTCTCTGGCCACCACCTCACCCCCCTCATAGGGAAGAATGTCCTTAATCACACCTGACTTAAAGCTTATTGACCCCAAAGCTGTTCTTTGCATGCCAGAGGCTTGCGGATGCCTAGAGCCAAACAGTAAATACAAAACACAACTTCCAAAGGGCCCCGAGCGTCAGGGAAGGACGTTCCTGGCGAGGTTACACAGCCTCGTGCTTGGACTGGAACTTGGAAGGAAGCAGCCCATGGTCTGCTGAACAGTTTAACTGCAGGACACTGGCGTGCTCCATCTCCTGCTCACATCTGCCCCGCACACCATGGGGAGCAGCAAGTGCTAAACACCAAGGGGGAAGCTGCCATAAGTGGATCTTTACCCCAGTAAATGGGCAGAAGACCTGTGCTGGTGGTACTGGGACACCCATTGGGATGCTACTGCTGCCTCCCACTGCCCCAGCCCCCTTGGTCCCTCACCACATGTTTGTCCTGGCCTGCTGAGTGCTCCTCTGCCTGTCCCTCCCAGGCTCGTGTTCAGTGACTCATGCCCTGACAGCAGGAAAAATACTTTCCTAGTGATTCCCACCCAAAACGGGGACGGGTGTTCCTGCACACACTGCCCGGTGGCATCCATACCAGTGGTACCCCACACAGAGCACCACAGGACACCTCGTCCTCCTTGCTCTCCATCAACTGATGCACTGGGCACTCTCCTCTGTTCTGGCTGCTTGGTGATTGCTGTGGGGACACCATCAGGTCCCCCCCTTGGCTGGCAGGAGAAGGCACCGAGCTCGCCTGTTCGCCCACATGCTGATGGAGCCCCTGGCTGCTGAGTGTGACCCTGCTTGCAAGCACAAAAGCTGCCCCATGGATGCAGTTACCGGCTCTCCTCTTGGCCCACGGTCACCCGGTGAGCCCAGGGCTCCTCTTTCCCCATTGCTGCCCTGCAAAGAGATGGAGGACAACAAATCAGGACCCTCCTCTCATTGCCCACCCCTGAGCGGGCTCATCCTTAGCCCTCCTCATCCTTATCCATGCCCTGCCAATGTGGTGTCCTCACTTACCCGTTCTCCAGGAGGACCATCCGGGCCTGGAGCACCCTATGGAAGAGCAAGAGGGGAGGTCAATATGTGGTGGGAAGATGCACGGATGGGGGGCATGGTGGGCAGAGGACTCACCTCATCACCCGTTTCTCCTGCTGGTCCAGGCTCACCCCGGTTCCCAGCAGCACCCTGTATGAGCAAGCCACAAGCAATTAGGATCAGTGATGAGGTTTTGGACAAGCTCTGCTTCAAAGCCAAGGATGAAGCAGAGGATGCTCATACATGGGTGCTTCACCCACCTTCTCTCCAGGGCTGCCGGGAATTCCCTGCCGGCCAGGTTTTCCATCATTGCCAGGCTCTCCCTTCACAAGGACACAAGGCACAGTCAGCATCCAGCAGTGGATTTCGGCTCCCACAGAGGCCATCAGGAGCCTTTAGTGTTCTCCAAGCCCCCTATTCCCAGTGGATCCCCCCCAGCCTGCCCATACAAGCCACCCCCCCCCCCCCCCCCAATATCTCAGGGGTGTTGTGGGAACCATGGGAGCTACATAATGTGATGGCCACAGGCTTGCTCCATAGGCAAGGATGCCAGCAATGGGTAAGTCACCACCTCTCCTTGCAGGAGAGGGATTCCCAGCATCCCTCCTTCCACATGAGGATGGGCAGAGTGGCTCACCTTTCCTCCCTTGGGTCCATAAGCACCAGGATCTCCCTTTGGTCCAGGTGGGCCTTGAGCTCCCTGTTGAAAAAAGGCAGCATCACTGAGAACAAAACCAGCATTACCATCTGTGGGGAAGTGGGCATGGAGCGAGCATCCCAGCATCCAACATCACTATCTGTGGGGAAAATGGGCATGGAGCAAGCATCTCAGCATCCAACATCACTATCTGTGAGGAACTGGGCATGGAGCAAGCATCCCAGCATCCAACATCACTACCTGTTGGAAACTGGGTATGGAGCAAGCATCCCAGCATCACTATCTGTGAGGAACTGGGCATGGAGCAAGCATCCTGGCTCTTAGCTCCCCAGCAGAATGGGAATGTGGACTCCAACGTGACGCAGGGATGGCATGGTACTCATGAAGCCATGCAAGCATCACTGTTGACTACAGTGCTCAAACACTGAGCAGCTCAGGTTGAAACAGCAGCAAAGGTGGTTGTTGGGCTGCTGAGGATAGGCTGCAGTGATTATGGGTACCACTATGGATGTGTCATCCTGGGAGCACAGAACCAAGGAGGGAAACTGGAGAAACACAGTGCCCAGAGAAGCTGTGGCTGCCTCATCCCTAGTACTGGTCAAGGCCAAGTTCCAACCACAGCAACTACCTCCCAACAGGTCCCCTTCTTGGGGATCTCCCCATTTCCATGCACTATCCATGCACTGTGGTTTGTTCTCATGCAAGGGGCACCCACAGTACATACATCAAATCCAGGTGAGCCTTTGCAACCTGGTAACCCGGGGTATCCAGCTTCACCCTGTCAGACAAAGAAGGAATCTCCATGAGCAATGTGTCCATAGGAAGACACTTCCCCACTTCATCCCATACCTCCCAGATACCCAAAAGGGACATCCCAACCATGTCCCTGGCTTGCAGGTGAACCAGAACTCCATTGCCCAGTGTGGGCCACCTTGTTCCCAGATCCCACAATGGATTTGGAGGGTCCTCTGGCTAAGCAGAGTGCCCCAGGCTGGAGATTTACCTTCATGCCATCGATGCCATCGATTCCACGCCTGCCCTTCTCACCCTGAAATGAAGAACAGCTTCCATGAACACCCTTCATGGGGCTTCATCTGGTTGATGCCCTCAGGCATCATCCACAAGGAACAGATGGTGCAAAACCAGAGACTGACCTTGGCTCCTTTGGCTCCTCTTGAGCCCTGCAAAGGGAAGGAGAGAGACATCAGGCCCTGTGCAGAGCAGATCTGTCCCCTCACTGTGCTGCAGCCCCCACATTATCATGGGCTGATGGTGCAGGTATTCACCCTGAGCACCACTTCCTGTTGTGTCTGCCTTGTGCCCACTACATGGTGCTTGTCTAATCCCTAAGGCTGTGTTGGTTCCAAACTGGCTGATCCACTCAGATCCCTGCTCCTGGCATGAGGGATGGATGCGCGGGCACACAGCAGACCCCAACACCATGCAGCTGGGGTAACCAAGCACGGGACATGAATGCTCCCTCAGCATCCTTGCTGTCCTCACCTTTTCTCCTCGACTTCCTTTGTCACCCTGGAGATGGAAAGAGAGAGGAAAACGGGATGATGAGAATGCAGCACAAAGCCTGTGGCCCATCTAGAACCACTCCTGTGACCCTGCAACCCCATGTACCTTCATTCCTTGGTAGCCAACAGGTCCCATGTCCCCTGGCCTGCCCTAGACAATAGAAACATAGTGTTAGGGATGCAAACATCATCACCACAGGGCAGTTTCACCCTGACCACCATAGAAGAGGCTCTCCCATGTCCTCCTATGTGGAAGCATGGGACCATTGTGGAGGGCAGAGAGGACCTGCCTTCACCTCCACCATCTCCAGCCCTTGCTGAGGGTGATGGGAAATGGGTTCTCTGGGACACACATGGATGAAGGGAAGGAAAAAGGCCTGGCAATGGGGGTTTCCAACTTGGGAATGCGTGGGATGAGTAAGTGCCCACTCACGTGTGTGGGAGAAACACACCTCCTAAAATAAGTGTACCTAACGAAAGAAGGAAGGGAGGAGAAGGGAAATAGTTCCCTCATGCTATTAGCTTACTATTTACCAAAGGCTCCCCTGTAACACTGCTGTGCTTGTGTCAGAGGGAGCCCAGAGTCCACCCCTGGGCTGGCACACATGAGTCAGAGCCGTGTCCTCCAGGCTATATTGGGTGAGGAACAAGGAAGCCTTGTAGCAAGAGGAGGGGCCACTGCTTGGCAGGGTGGCTGTGGAAGGAGACACTGGACTGTGACCATGGAGACAGGATGATGCAGGAGATGGTGAGAATGTGCCCAAGAGGTCAGGCCCAAAGTGGCCAATAGAGTCACCAGTGCTGGTTCTTTACTTACTGGGTCTCCAGCCACTCCTTTCTGCCCAGGCAGACCTGGTTTGCCCCTTTCTCCCTGCAATACAGGACAGAAATAGAGTTAGCTCCTCATCCTCTGGAACAGAACAATGACCTGTTGAAAGGAGAACAAGAAGGACAGTAGCAGCAATGCCCCATGGATGTGGGGAGCAGAGGATGCCATGATGGGAGCATGGTGCAGGTCCTTATCCTGCCCATGGAAGTGGTTTGGAGCTAGATGATCTTTAAGGCCCCTTCCAACCCAAACCATGCTATGGTCCTATGATCCATCTCTCCATAGGTCAGTGCTAAGGTACCAAAGACCCCATGGGTATCCAAGTATCCCACCTTATGGCCACAGTCAACCCCTCACCTCATGGCCTGCATCACCAGGAGGTCCAGGAGGCCCTCGGGGAGGCTGTGGAAGGGAGATGTGGGTTAGACCAGCCACCAAGGCACAGCCTGGGGCTATGGGGATGCGAGGGGAAGGGAATAGGGGGTCCCATAAGCCCAAACTCACCTGACACTCGAAGGAGCAGCACTGCCCAAAGAGGAGAAAACAGCATTATAGACACAGCAGGCAGCACCCAGGGCTGTGCCATTGAGCCCCTGCTTGCCTGCAGTGACCCACAGAGGACCGGCTCAGGGTTAGGGCTGGGGAAGGACACTCACCGATTGCTCCGTGTTAACCTTCTGCAAGACAAGAGAGCAAAGGGAAGGTGTTTGATAGGGATGGGCGAGCCCAATGGGAAGGGACAGGCTGGGGAAGGGGGTGCTGGGTGCTCACAATCATGTCGATGATGGTGTTGATGGTCTCCTCCACGTCGAGCTCCCGTGTTGGCTTCAGGCTGGTGGCAGTGAAGTTGCGGCGATAGGCAGGGTCCGTGGCGATGATGTTGAGCCGCTGGTCCTGCAGTGGGGAGGGCACAATGACACCTGCAGGTACCCATGCAGGACCCAGCCCCACAGGGGACCTGCATCCTTCCCTCCCACAGCATCCTTTGTCACACTGGGGTCTTTGGGGTTCCCAGGGAGCATCACTGCTGCATGGTCCCTACCAGGTGGTTGGGGGAGATGGCGACGGAGAACACTTTGATTCCCAGATGTTTGGCTTCGTTGGCAGCATCATCCAGGCCTCCACAAGGCTCCTTGTACCCTTCCAAGGGGTGTCCATCAGTCACCACGATGAGGTATTTATTCTCCTTGTGATGGGAGCCACTGCAAGGGTTTAAAACACCAGATTTAACTGATTCAGCTGGAGAAGAGTGGCTTGGGCACCTCTGGACACACTGCAGCCTATAGCCAAGGGATGCCCTCATTCCACAAAAGCAGGAGTGCTAGAAACCTGTCAGCCCCACGACCATTCCGTGCTTAGGTGACCTCCTGTCCCATCCTGGGATAGAGATAGGAGCTCCCAATGCCCATCCACCATGGCCACACCACCAGCATCACCCGCTGCCTTACCCGATGAGCAGCTCCTCGATGCCCCGCTTGATGGCACAGTCGGTGTAGGTGCCCTTCCCAATGTAGTTCACAGCTGAGACACGGTTCTTCAGCTCGCTCTGCCCGCTGGGCATCGAGGTGAGGCTCTTGATGAGCACAACCTCATCACTGTAGTGCAGTGCTCCAGCATTCCACACCAGGTTGCGGTCGCAGCGGTAGTACCTGCCCGGATACACCAGCACATTAGAACCTTCATCTGCACCCTGCCATCACCTCCACTGCATCTTCATTGGTCCACCATGTCAACACTGCAGGCCTTTATTAGGGCTGCTGCTCTCCTGCAAGCAGGGATGTGCTTCACATGCAAAGCCCAGCCACAGAACCATGTGAGCAGGGCAGTTTGGAAGGGCAAAGGGGTGCCCCAAGGTCAGATAGTTGGGTACAGAGGCTTCCTGAATAGGTACCAGGCTGCAATGGCTGGATCTGAGCAGGAGAAGCTGAGCCAGACAGGGAAACACCACACACAGGACTGTGATGAGGTTTCCACAGCTGGATGTGTTAAAATCAAAGCATCAGAGATTGGTTAAGGTTGGAAAGAACCTTAAGATCATTTAGTTCATCTCAATCTCTCCCCCGTTTCAATTTGAACCCATCACCCCTCGTCCTATCACTACAGTCCCTGATGAAGAGTCCCTCTCCAGCATCCCTGTAGGCCCCTTCCCTACTGGAAGGCTTCTGTGCCTCCTGCAGGATGCTCTGATGGATCAGGGTGTCCTGTGCACTGACACAGCCTGCATCCGAGTGCTGGGTTTAACATCAGAAGTACCCTGCTTCCCCCCACCAAGCACCCAGGTTGTGGTGGGCCTGAGCAGCCAGTACTATGGGGATCAGCATCATTTTGGCACTACAGAATAACCACCCATATCTGTCAGTGCAGGAAGCTGGTGCCTTCCAGAGGGTGAGTGCAGGCAGCCCTGCTAAAGGCCAGAAGGGAATGGCTGTGGACTGGGATAGGGAAGAGACCTGCACCCCCCATCATTAACATCCCTGCTTTTCCCGTCTCCCTCCACAACTGGCCAGCATCAGCATCCCACCCAGCACCAGGCTCAGTCCCTGGAGCATCCTGATCAAACCCCTGTGGGATGTACCTGCTTGTCAGCTTATCAATGAACCGGTTGGTGAAATCTTTCACTTGGGAAACCAAGTCCCCAAAGGGCTTCACCCTAAGGGCAACACTCTCCGAGGTGTCCAGCACGAAGAACAGGTCCACAGGACAGTCTGGGAAGAAGCGGAGAGGCAGGATTGGGATGGTGGCCCTGCTGTATTGCCTCCCTGAGCTGTGTGAAGGGGGTTGCGCTCACATCCCAACCCCACACAAGCACAGACACGGCTGAGATTGCTCATTTTGGCATCAAAGATAAACCAGATATGGAAGCATCAGTTTGGGAAAGCATTTAACAGCTTTCCTCTCTGTGTTTAGCCATTTACATTCAAAGAGTGTCTTTGGAAGACACTGGTTATATAAAATAACATGCAGACGCAGCTTACAAAGCCATAAACCCAACAGCAATGAATGCAACGAGAAACAAGGGGTTTTCTGACACATCCTGGCACAGATACCACTTTAGGAGAGAGCAAAACTGAAAACACTTCTTAACAACCAAACAACAATGTCAAACCAAAACTGGTTCAGAAAGCTAAACCGGTATCAGTGTTATTCCCTCTCCTACATCCTACGGCTACTGGCAACACTTCCCAAGGCAGAGCCAAGGAGAAAGAGCCTAAAAAGCATTAGAAGTGGGTACTTGCTACAGATCCCTCTCCTCAGCAAACACAAAGTCCCAACACAGCTGTGTGCTGCAGCAGAGGCATCCACCCAAGAGGGAACAAGCAAGCGGACTCCTCTGCTGATCCCGAAAGGAGTAAAGCACACAGGGAGCAGCAGCCTGGACTTACCTTCGGTGCTTGCGACCCGGGTGGTGATTTCTGGGCGCTGAGCCTGCAATTCCCCCCCCAGGAAGCCGACCAGGAGCAGCAAAGTGAATACAAAGTCTTGCAGGATCATTGTGCTCGGCTCAGACTCCCATCAAGCTGGAATGAAGCAGGAAATGAAAGGCAGGGAAGAAGCCGGCAGCCGGGATATGCCGTGATCCGGAGGCAGGAGTCGCTGAAGATGTATTTTTCCCACTTTTCCCCCTTGTTTCCGTAGGAGGAAGGGCAGGCGAAGGGTGAGGAGGAGACTTCCCAGCCCCAGCACTGAGGGAGGGATCAGGGGATGTCAGCTCTGAGTCAGGAACGCATGAGGCACCTCTCCTCACCCTATCTGTGGATGTCGCTGTACCTGCAGTGGTACCCTAGCCACCAGCGCCTCATATGCAGGGAGCCCAGCATCAGCATCCACATCCCCACTCCATGGGGTTTATCCTGCTCTATGGAGTGGAAGAGGGCTCAGGGCACCAGCCACACTGCTCCCTGAGCAAGGAAACTGAGGCAGGGGGACAGGCATTCCCATTGCATCCCCACCTGCATGGGAGCTGGCTGGTGTTGTCCTGATAAACAGGGGAGTCCCAGCAAAGGGAAGAGATGGAGCTGTCCCACCCAGGGATGGGGGCATTATGGAAGCAATGCATTTTAGGAGAAGAACCTCCCTAAATTCAGGGCTTTCTACTCAACCCAGCCATAAACCTGAGGGATAAGCTGAGAAAGGAGGGTGGAAAAGTGTTACCCTGCCCATGGCTTGGAACTGGATGTTCTTTATGGTCCCTTCCAAACCAGACTGTGCTTCTACAGGAAACCCCACAGACTGGAAATAACTCCCTTTCCCCAAAGGCCATGCCTAGGGCCAAGAGCAAGGATGGGGTTCAAGTTGTCAAGCCCAGGAGGTAGAAGCCCTTAGGTAGAAGCACAAGCCCTTAGGGATGCTCGAGAATGCATCTTCCCATCCTGTAGGGTGGCAGGACCTGCATCTCCATGGCCAGTACTGGAGATGAGTGCTATCCTGCTGAACTCAGACCTGGAAGCAGTACAGCCAAAGCCCTCATCCACACCAACATAAGTTTGGGATCATCTGCAGAAGCTGGCATTAAAACCAAGGTAACAGGAGAAAGATGAGCACCCCTGCACCCTTTTAGGTCCTTCTGAGCTTTGGAGAGCCTCAGGGTGCCATGTGCTTTGGCTGAGGGGCAGCCAGACTAACTTCCCTGATGGAAGGAGGCTGGGAAGCATCAGGGTTGACCCATCTCCATGCATCAGCTCAGCAGAGGCATCCTATGAATCGGCACACTGGAGACATTCCTTTATCTCTTCCTCTCTTTGGGAATTACCCTGAACAACCAGCATGGAGATGGAAGCCTGGGACTGGGTCTTTCCCTGCTTTCCACATCCCCCTTTGGTCTGCTGGTGTGTTCAATCCTGACTCTTCCCATGGGAATTCATTTCAGCTCATTTCCATGTTTCCTATGGAAGCAATGCTTTCCAGTTCAAAGTGGAACTGATGAAAGCTAAGGAAAGGTCATGTGAAAGAGTTAATAGCAGAAAAAGGGAACCAAAGTATTCCTTTCCCAATCCCTGGGAGGAGAACAAGCAAAGACTCTTTGTCCCAAATGCACTTTACTCTTTTTCCTGCACCCAACTTGGTCTGGAATTGTACTGGAAGTTTGCTGCTTGCTGTGCAAAGCAGTGCTGTGGTGGGACTTGGGATGGAGCACTGAGGATGGGTTACCCTTATCACCTGTATGGCACTCTGGAGGGATGCTTGGACATGGAAGGGGACCTGGTGTGGCAGAGCCATAGGGCTCAGCTTTTCTGGCCTCCTGAAGAAGAAGGGAAGGGGGATGGCTTAGGTTTCGGGATGTGATGGTTTGCTGTGAGGCTCAGTGACTGTGACACCCCTGGGGTCACCCTGCAAACTGCTGCCCAGCTGCCATAGAATCCCAGCCTGGTTTGGGTTGGAAGGGACCTGAAAGCTCATCCAGTTGCAACCTCTGCCACAGGCAGGGACACCTTCCACTGGAGCAGGATGCTCCAAGCCCCTGTGTCCAACCTGGCCTTGAGCACTGCCAGGGATGGGGCAGCCACAGCTTCTCTGGGCACCCTGTGCCAGCGCCTCAGCACCCTCACAGGGAACAGCTTCTGCCTTATCTCCAACCTGAACTTCCCCTGTTTCAGTCTGAACCCATCACCCCTTGTCCTATCACTGCAGTCCCTGATGAAGAGCCCCTCTCTGCATCCTTGTAGCCCCCTTCAGACACTGGAAGCTGCTCTGAGGTCTCCAAGCAGCTTCTCTTCTCCAGGCTGAACAGCCCCAATGTTCTCAGCCTGGCTCCATACAGGAGCTGCTCCAGCCCTTGCTCATCCTCGTGGCCTCCTCTGGACTTGTTCCAACAGCTCCATGTGCTTCTTATGCTGAGGACACAGCACTGCACACAGTGCTGCAAGGGGGGGTCTCACCACAGCAGAGGGGCAGGATCCCTTCTCTCAACCTGCAATCCCAAACTGGTCACCCTGTTTCCGTGCTCAGAGCTGCAGGATGGGAGCAGCTGTGAGCATCGCTCCAACCACAAACCCCTCTGGAAAACGTGTGGCTTGTGGTGTTTCTGCACATGGTGATTCAGCTTCCCATAGGGGAGCCCTGCAGGAGGAGGCAGCACAGAACCCCCTCCGAGCAGGAAAGCATCCCCTCTCCCAGCTCAGGCTGGGAGCATCACACAGCATCCTCCCAAGGGCAGAGAGCAGTAGAGGAAGGTCTCACACCCATCCAACCACAAAGACTCCAATGGAAGAACCAATCTGTGCATGCAGCATCTATCCAACCCCCTTGACATCCCTGCTCTGGGTTGCTTCGTGCTCATGGTGAGCAGCAGGACGGACAGGACGTGGTGTTTCTCCTCCACTCACATCACTGGCTCATATGACCTGGCCTGAACTCCTCTGCTGTGCTTTATGCCAACTGGGCTGGCCTAGAGGAGGAGGAGAAGGAAGAGGGGGGGGGGGAGAAGAGCCCTTCCCTCCCTTCCTGCACCATTTGGGGACATGCTCTTCCCTTCCCAAATCACTGCCAGCCCAAGGAGGGGAGGTTTCCAGCCACGCTGCCAGCACAGTGCATATGGGGTGGTGGTGGTGGTGTCCCCCATCCAACCACTCTGCAGACCCCATATGTGCCAGCACAGCTCCATCAGGAACACCACAGCCAGGCTGGTGTGGGGTGGGTTAATGTTTTTCCCCGTTACCTCACACTGGCCTCTGGTGCTATGGAAAAAACAAACCATCTGGTACTAATATTTCCCTAAGAGCTGTCTGGGTCTGTGGGAAAGCTTGGCTCAGCTTCTTAGGGAAGAGGAGTTGAGCTAAAGGCGAGGTTGCAGATGCGGAGGAGAGGGGATAACGCTTTGGGGGCTCCTTTGTTCTAGCCCCTTCCCAGCACTTTATGGGGGACCTTCTCCTCTGCAGTACATGGGATGTCAGAGCATCACATATTCAGGATGCTGGGAAGGTGAAAGAGTCCCATTCTCTTCCCCTGCGCCACAGCAGAGGCTTGAAAGTGAGCAAAGCCAAACTCACTTCCACAGCCGTTCTTTCCTCCTTTTCTCCAGGGAAAAATGTACATTTCACATTGAGAAAACAGGAATAACCCAAAGCGCTGCCTTTGGGGAGGGGTTTGGGAGCATCGTAGTTTGAGGATAAACTGGCCCAAAGCAGAAAGATCAGCAGGACGTGCAGCATCCTCCTCCGCTTTGTAGGGAGAACAGAAGTGTGTGTGTGCACGCACATTCCTAGCCCTAGAGACACCACTGCAGGGCAGGGGGACAGAGCACATCCAGGCAGGCACAGCACGAAAGCTGGGTGGAAAGCACACGCTAACCCCTCTGGCTCTTGGGTGGGGAATAGTTTCCATCCTCTGCTATAAAACACGTCGCTTTGGGGCCATTCCCAAGGAACGGAGCACACTTTGCCAGGCTGGGCACGTCTTCCTGGGGAAGGGAGGCACCAGGCGCTCTAGGAACAGCCCTGGCTCTGGGCATACACCATGGGGTGGCACAGGGCTGCTTTGCCTTGGGTTCATAGCGGTTGGACCAGCCAGCACCACCAAACTGCAAGGGGATGATGCTACCCAGCATCACCAAACTGCAAGGGGATGATGCCACCCGGCATCACCAAGCTGAAAGGGGATGATGCCACCCGGCATCACCAAGCTGAAAGGGGATGATGCTACCCAGAAATACCAGACTGAAAGGGGATGATGCTACCCAGCATCACCAAGCTGAAAGGGGATGCTACCCAGGTAGAAACCCTTGGGTTTCCCCTGCCGTGGATCACAGCATCACTTCTAAGCTCCCTTCCCTTGCATCCATGCAGATGCTCAACAGCTTCTTGGCCCATGGCAGCGCCCAGCACTGGTTCCAGTGAGCCCAGGTGGAAGAGGTGGCACAAAGCTGGAAGTGCTCTCCATCCTCTTCCTGTATCCCCATCCATGCCCAATGTGATGTTGTGCTTCTCTCTGCACCCCTGGCCTGCTTCCCACCAGCTTGTCCTGTCCTTCAAGTGCTGCAGCCCAGCTCATCTCTTCTGCAGGGCCAGACCACCTCTAATGACTCCCATTTAATCTCCTCCTGCTCTCAGGTGCCCTCCACTCCTCTGGATGTGCTTTCATTCCCCCCTGTGTAGGCAGCAAGCACTGGGAAGTGCAGGGATCTATCTAGCTTGTTGGATGCCCTCCATGGATGTGCTCCCTGGCACAGCACAGAGCCAGCCCAACTCCTTCCCGTGCTATTCCAGGAGGGATGAGCTACCCCAGGACAGGAGCAAACTCCCTGAGGTCCCTGTTAGCTCATTCCCAGGCTGTTTCTGCTCCCAGTCTTTTATACACTGCTTATACTCATTCTTTTCACCACTCCAACACCCATCACATCCCCTTTGAGGATGCAGCTTTACACCAGAGCCAGATCCAGCCTGCAGCCTTTCCTAGAAGTCTAAACCCAGTCAGCTACCCTTGCTGGCAAGGATGCCTTCCCAGCCTTCCTAAGCCGTGCCAAGCATCCTCCTCTTGCAGACAGTGAGGAAGAGAAGTAAATCATCCCACTATTCCCCTGTCCTCAAGCCTGTTCCTCCTGCTCATTGCCCAGCGGTGGCTGAGGCAGCAGTGATGATGCTGAGCTGGAAGAGAAGCAGGGAGGACAGCTATCCCTTAGGATACAAAGGGGCCTTTTGAAAGATACCAGGGGACATGAGCACAAGGCACACAAGAAGAGGCTGAGCAGCTCCATGCTAAAGCAGGAGCAAACAGAGGAGATAGCATTCCAGGTGCACCACAAAGGAAATCCCAGAGGTCATAAAGAAAAGCATTTCCTTTTCTCTGCTTTATCCTTTAAGAGGAACCACCAAAAGCAAAGGGGCTGCTGTAATAACCAAACACTCACCCTTGCAGGAGGGATGCATCGAGGTCTGCAGCCAACTGCCCTGTGTCTGAGAACTGGAGATGGGGAGGAGCATGGGGCAGCTGCATCCCTTAATGCCTTCCCAGGGGCACATGTGCTGTGTGGTTCAGCTGATGAGTCCTGCATAGGAAAAGCCAATGCATGCAGGTGAAGGACATTAACATCCCTTCGCATCCCATCTTCCCATTGTGGGCAGGGGTTCAAGCTGTGTCAGGCACCCATCCTGGCTGGGTACCAACATGCCATGGTGTGCATCTTCAGTCCATGGCAAGTGTGGTCCTTTGCTGTGTTTCCTCATCCAAATAAAGAGAGTTGTGAAGGAAAGCAGCAGCAAAATGATGTTTTTCTGAGTGCATTCCCATCCCAGGCATGATAACAGTGTGTGTTAAGGATGCTGCCATGGATGCTTCCTGCAAGCTGGAAAAGGTGGCTTTTCCTCCCTGGGATACTCTGGGATACACATCATAAGATCACTGAATAGTTTGGATTGGAAGAGACCTTAAAGCTCATCTACTTGTGCCCCCAGCATGGCTTTTGTCTTTGCTTCCCTATGGGGCAGAGGTCCAGGCAGCCAGTGCTGGCTTCCCCTGGCTGTGTTTGAGCCCTAGGGATAGACCATTTGGGGATGGAGACCCCCCCACTGCACCAGGACAACATGCAGAGATAGGGTCAAAGCTGACTTATCATCATCATCATGGGGGGGAAATCCCTCCTGTCCTGGTTTTACCCAAGGGCACGGGCAGGAATGGAGGTGCTGGTTTGGGAGCTGCCATTGCGTGGGGCTGGATGGGCACATCCCATAGCCCATCTGTATTCCTGGTGGCCCCTGCTTCCATCCGGGGGCCCAGCAGTGACTCACGCTTGCTATAAACACATCTCCCAACAGATAATGAATCCCGGCCCTCGCTGCCTTCGGGGAAAGCTCTGGATTCTCTTCCCAGCGCTCTCCCTCCTCCCCTCCTGGCAGTCCCGCTCCGATGTGGGATTGTTTCCTGATGCTGAGTGGAGCCAGGCTTCTGAGGCCCTTTTTTCCAGCCCATTGTGGTTTGCTTCGTGGGCTGAGTTTCCCCATTAACCCTTCTTGGATGGGACCAGTGCAGCATCCCACCCCCCTACCCTGTCGATGCCGAGCAGCGTGCGCACCCATAGGGGAACCCCTTTTTGCTCTCTAACCACATTAAGCATCCAAAGCTTTATTGCAGTTACACAAGCAACCCACCAAGTACATTGCAAAGCAGCAGGGGAATAGAGGGGATAAAGAAGCAGAGAGAAGGGAGATGCTTGCTTGCAGAAGCAAGTACTGCAGCACGGAGGAGGGGGAGAACCTCATGGAAAGCTGACAGCATCTTCAGGGGGTCTTCAAGCATCAGCCACGGGCACCGCATCCGCTGCATCCCTCCAGTCAAGCAGTGAAGGTGTTCTTCCCATGGGGATCAGGGTCTGGAGAGCTAGGAGGTCAATCAAGGGAGATGGTCAGGGCGCAGCTGAGGCTCCAACATGGATGCTTCCCCCTCCCAGCCCCTTGGTTATGGGGATGCATAGAATCATAGGATCAAACAGGCTGGAAAAGCCCTTTAAGCTCATCCAGTCCAACCATTCCCCAGCACTGCCAAGGCCATCACTGCCCCATGGCACTGAGGCCTCGTCTCCAGGGTGTGTGAACACTTCCCTGGGTGCTGAGAGCACTGGGGAACAGTGCACAGCCCGGCCTGTGCACAGCAGGAAGCCTGTGAGCAGGATTTGGGCTTGGTGCTGCACTAAGCGGAAGCAAAAAGCCTGCTCTGCCCATGTTCTGGCTGCCAAGGAGCCATGGTCACAGCATGGGGGATCAAGCATCACAGGCTGAATCTGCACTTCAAGATGCGCTGCACCATCCTGCGCATCTTGAACTCATTGCATTCCAGCCTGAAGTAGTTGGAGAGGAAATAGACTTGAGGCAAGGAAAGTAGTATCAGTATGTGACAGAAGAGTGGTTCTAAAGGCAGTTAGTCTGGGGTGTGTGGGTTGCATCTTTAGCTGCCTGTTTGTAGGCACTCCTGAAAGAGATATGGGAGCATCGCTGCTGGAGAAGAGCACACAGCAATGGCCATTGGGAAAACCCCAGCACTGGCTGCAGCAGTAGCCTCTGGTTAGGTCATTGCAATAAGGATGGGAGCTCTTCCCTCAAGAATCCCACCAAATGAACCCCAAATCCTACATCCCTAAATGAGAGATTTTGGATGTGTATAATCACAGAACCATGGAATAGTTTGGGTTGGAAGGGATCTTAAAGCTCATCCAGCTCCAACCCCTGCCACGGGCAGGGACACCTTTCACTAGAGCAGGGTGCTCCAAGCCCTATCCAACACTGCCAGGAATGGGGCAGCCACAGCATCCCTGGCAACAGCCTGCTGCCATTGTGCTCATGCTTCCCAGGAGCATCCCTCATGCTGGAACCTCATCTGAAGCCCTCTTTTTGGTCCAGATGCTGTTAGGCACAGGCTTTCCTCCAGGAATAACTAATGCCACTGAAAAGGCTGCCTGCTGGGAATCAGAGCCCAGCGGTCCAGGAGTGCCTCAAATACTTGCACACGCCAGCTTTCCCTTCTGGGATCAAAGCAGCTCCTTCCAGAAGCAGCAGGCATGTTTTAAATCAGCACTGTTGAGAATGGGGCTCACAAATGGAGCTTCACTGCTCCATTCTCCTCTTGTTCCCTGTGTGCGGAGCATCGTTGCTGGGAAGCGACATTCCCTGTGGTTAAGCTGCCTACGCAGGGCTGTGGGAATCCAGAGCCAGCCTGGGTTTGCACTTGGCTGGGTTTTGTCTGTGGGATGCTTTCCGAGTGATCTGGTGTCTCCTGTTCCTCTTTGCAGGACAACTGTGCTGAGGCTGAGTGAGAAGGGGGCGGCTGCACATCTGGAGTCAAAGAGGTTGCACATCTGGTACATTCAGTACTTCCTCAAAGTCACTGACTGCCACGTTAGCCTTTGGATGGAGGCCTGGTGCTCGACACGGAGCACGGAGGATTAGGATCCGCAGCTGGGTTTCCTTCTCTTTCTGAAGGGAAAGCAGAATTTAACCTTCCCAGCAGAACCCCAGCTCCTTACAGTAACCAACATGGGAGCAGGGGAATCGCATGGAGAACATCACCTTTCTGCAAGTCATTCCACCCTGGGCTGCAGTCGCTCCTACCAAGAGCTGAGGCATAGAATCATAGAATGGTTTGGGTTGGAAAGGACCTGAAGATCATCCAGTTCCAACCCCATGCCATAGGCAGTGAGACCAACGGGTCTTGTGCTGCCAAACTCATCCCATGATGCTACCGGTACAAGCAGAGAGCATGGGGACACCCATGGCCAAGGGTGCTTACCCAGATGGGCTGGGGTGTCCCCATGAAGGCCCCAGCACTGATGGGACCCTTCTCGTGGAGTCCTTTATCCAGCTCTGGGGGCAGCAGCACAAGAGGGATGTGGAGCTGTTAGAGGCCATGGAGATGCTGCGAGGGCTGGAGCAGCTCTGCTCTGGAGCCAGGCTGAGAGAGCTGGGCTGGGGCAGCCTGGACAAGAGAAGGCTCCTGAAGGGGAGACCTGAGAGCAGCTCCAGTGCCTAAAGGGGCTGCAGGAAACCTGGAGAGGGGCTTGGGACAAGGGCCTGTAGGGACAGGACAAGGGGAATGGCTTGAACCTGCCAGAACAGGGGAGACTGAGCTGAGCTCTTAGGCAGAAGCTGTTCCCTGTGAGGGTGCTGAGGCGCTGGCACAGGGTGCCCAGAGAAGCTGTGGCTGCCCCATCCCTGGCAGTGTTCAAGGTCCCTTCCAACCCAAACCATTCCTTGATTCTCTCTTCTGCAAGCAGATGCAGCAGAGGATGATGCCCTCAGTGCCATGGGTCAGTGATGGCCTCGGCACTGCTGGGGTAAAGGTTGGACTGGCTGAGCTTAAAGGGCTTTTCCCACCTCCTTGATTCTGGTCCTATGGCATCCATGCGCTGCCCACATCCCGACTGGAGTGGGATGCATGCAAAAACCTGGTCAATGGGGACACCTAGTGACCTCCCTGAGGCTGGGGCTGCAGCCCGCCTGGGTCGGGGGACACGGGCTCCCATAGACCCGGCATCACAAAGGGGTCAGAAAGGGTTTGCCCGAGTCCCCCACCATCCTTCCACCCCTATGGCCAAGGATGAAATGAGGCTCTGGATTCATCCCATCCACAGCACAGAGACGTCCCCCCAAAACCCTTCCTCTGCCAGCACTGGAGGGGTGACATTACCATTGCTGATGGCCCATAAGCTTGAAATTAGCATAATTGGAAGTGACTAGCATGAATACATGGGTAAAAAACCTGGATTACGGCTCAAAAGTGTATGAAATTTAAAGAGAGTCCCTGGTTAAAGTCACTTTCCCTCAGGGGAAACAGTCTCTTTGTTTTTCAACTCCATCATGCATTAGATTTGCAAATAGGATCCAGAGGAGAAAATGCACATAACAATAGACCAAACACTGGATTATGGGAGCGTGACCTGGGAAGGACATGAGGGGGAGTGGAGACCTTCATCTGAGGCCCAAAGGGCTGAGCAAAGACCTCAGCTGGCCCCTCTCTGATGGAAATCCACTATGTTCCATGGGCCAGGGGAAGCATCAGACCAATGCTTTCCTGCCAAAGTAACCATTTCCCACAAAAGAATGGGTTCCCAATGTGTTTGAACTGAGTAACAGAGTTGGTTCCTTCCAGGAATGTTGACTCATTCCATCTGGATTAAATGTGTCACTTTGAGAGGGAAAAGCCATGCATTCAAGCTGCTCTGTTAATCAATCGGGATGTTCACCTTATGATGGATATTAGAGATGGGCATATGTTTTTTCCCAGTGGCATGGCTATGGATGCATCCCTGGAGAATTCTAAGTCCACCTAAATGCAAACCCAAGATGTAGCACAAGTAAAAGCAAAATGCAGAGGCCTCCTTCCAAATAAAACAGCAAATTTCCTTCTAAGACATTCCAAAGAAATCAAAGCCCAGTCTGATACATTCCTTGGGATTTTGTTATCGCCGTTGTCATCATGTTCCCAAGAGATACTGCAGTTGTTTGAACACCTCTTTCTCACACACGTCTTTAGAATCATTGAATGGTTTGGGTTGGAAGGGACCTCAAAGCTCATCCAGCTTCAACCCCTGCCACAGGCAGGGACACCTTCCACTGGAGCAGCTGCTCCAAGCCCCTGTGTCCAACCTGGCCTTGAGCACTGCCAGGGATGGGGCAGCCACAGCTTCTCTGGGCACCCTGTGCCAGCGCCTCAGCACCCTCACAGGGAACAGCTTCTGCCTTAGATCCAACCTGAACTTGCCCTGTTTCAGTCTGAACCCATCACCCCTTGTCCTATCACTGCAGTCCCTGATAAAGAGCCGCTCTCTGCATCTTTGTAGCCCCCTTCAGACACTGGAAGGTCTTGGTTACCATGTGCCTCCATCACCTGCACTGTGCTCTGGCATACAGCCTCATGCTCCCTACAATTACCTGAGAGGAGGATGGAGCCAGGAGGGGCTGGGCTCTGCTCCCAAGGAACAAGGGATGGGACAAGAGGAAACGGCCTCAAGCTGCACCAGGGCAGGTTTAGATGGAGCTGAGGAACAATTCCTGCCCCACAGGGTGCTCAGGCATTGGAACAGGCTGCCCAGGGCAGGGCTGCAGGCACCGGCCCTGCAAGTGTTCACACAGCGTGGAGACGAGGCCTCAATGCCATGGGGCAGTGGTGGCCTTGACACTGCTGGGCAGGAAGGAAGAGAAGGAAAGGACATGAAGTCTTGGGGTTCAGCTGGAAAAAACAATGCATTTCCCATGTGCTACAGTGCAGCAACGCATTGTATGGCTGCTTGAGCTGCCTGGGTACATGATGCATCCTGATCCCCTCATTTGCAACACAGGATAAACCCATGTACCACACGTTTTGTACAACAGGAAACAAACAGCTGGGAAATATTTGTGTTTGGGAGGAAGGAGGGATAAATCCTGGAAGCAGAAGGCAGGACTGGGCATGGAAGGTCTTGGGGAAGGATATGGGGCACAGACATGGCAGATCTGTCCAGACAATGGAGCAGTAAGAGATGCTTATTGTTGTACTCTAAGTACACCAGCAGTGCTCAAGGCCAGGTTGGACACAGGGGCTTGGAGCACCCTGCTCCAGTGGAAGGTGTCCTTGCCCATGGCAGGGGTTGGAACTGGATGAGCTTTAAGGTTCCTTCCAACCCAAACCATTCCATGATGATGATGTTTGGAGGTGCGGAAAGAAGCAGAGGAAAGGATGGGGCTGGAGAGGACAGGGTGATCCAGGAGAAGAACAGTCGGAGCCCATCAGTAGCAGAGCTGCACAGACATTTATTGAACACAAATGACAAACACAGCCAGCTTACAGAGCTTCCTGAGCTATCGTCCAAGGGGGTTGCTCTATGGGGGTGTTAAAAGAGTGCTTTCAAATGGCCCTGGGGGTGTGAATCCTGGACAGCTGAGTTCTTCCCACTTCCAGTTGCTTTGTTACTTAAAAAAGAGGATCATTTTGTGGAGGGGTGGGTGTGATTCCCTTCGTTTAGTAGGAAAAACGGCTTGTCTGGACCCTGCCATGTTGCACTGTGGGTTGAGCATTGGTTTGGCTCCCGCATCCACATTCTGCATCCCAAAGGGTGAAAACCACCCCTTACCCTGCGGGCAGGGATGCAGGGTGGCAAAGATGAGCCGGGATAGGCAAAGCAAAGGAAGAGGGAGCATCAAAGGAAGAAGGGTGAGAAGAAGCAGGTACTCTGAAGCACGCACAGCTCTGGGTGGCATCACAGGTCCATAGGCTACAGCAAGTACCGCCAACATCAACTCAAACGTGTAAGTAGCTACTATGCTAGATTGACACTAGAGACCCCATCATCTCCTGAAGTCTCACCAGAAAACCCCTATTCCCCCCCCCCAAATAAAAGCAGCTGAAGCAATAACACCGTACGCTGCAAACAAGGACCATAACCAAAGAGTTTGGGAGCAGCCTCGGGAGCACAGTAAGGAGCTCGTAAAGAAACGTTCCCGTTGTGTGCATATGTGTCATGAGACGTCTGTTTAGAGTCGTTAGTAAAGAAAAGAGCACGTGTGGAGGCAAAGGGGTAAATGTACAGGCAGTACAGGCTGGGTGCCGGTGGCTGGAGAGGGTCGGGTGGTGCGGAGTGGAGGATGGTGGGTGGAAATTAGAGTGCGCCCATTCCAGTGACCTCAGACGTCAGCCTAGAATAGACAGGGGCAGAGAGAGGGGTGGGGGGGAGACAAAAACAGGCGCTTAATAACGGAGGCAGAAAAGAAAACGAAGACCCCGTGGGGCAGTGCTGCTCCTCGTGCTTAGACCCAGCTCACACTGGGGGGGTTGAGTGCATTGGGGGACCCCCATGGAGGGGGGGGCATAGAGCCTTTCTCTTGTCTTCACTGCTGCCTGTGGTAGAGGTGCAACCCACCAGAAGTGCTGGCAGGGACATCCCAGCACACGGATTCATTTGCACCAGCATCCGTCCCGCTGAGGACAGGCGCTGTGCCTGCATCCCTGGCTTCTTCTGGTTGGAAGTGATGGGAGAGGCTGATAATGCCTCATCCTGCTCCCTCTAAGCTCTAATCTCAGCCCTTCCAGGTAACCAAGAGCAGCTCAGTTTTCTTTTCTTGCTCTCTCTTGTCTCAAGAGGAAAGGGGGATATCAAGGAGCTGCAGGGAAAGCCACTCGGCCATGCCCTCCATCCCTCTCCGGAGCGGCTGGAGGGGTGCCGTGGATGCGGACAGCGGGACAGCAGGGCAGGAGGGGATGGTGGAGGTCTGTTGCGGGTCAGGGGCTGAGGTGGGTTGGGTGCAAAGGAGGAGGAAGCACATACAGACCTCACTGCTGCTTGCAGCCCACACCATACTGAACATCAGAGTCACCACCAACAGCCCCCCACATCCTCGCACACGTCTTGGCTGGAGGCCGGTTGCCACAGCACCAACTCTGCCCACCACAAGAGCATGGATGGATTCATCTGTCTCCCCTTAAGCTCCCCATGCACAAGTCCACACGGGCACGCAACCAGATCCATCATGGAGCTGGTGCCCATGCCCTCTCTCCAGTTACAACTCCCCTATAGTCTCCTGCAGGATCCCTGGCCCCCCAAGGCACAGGCACCATGCCATCCCAGCCAGACGCAGCACTGGGAGCCCTTGGCCTCCACAAAGTCCTGCTCCACCAAGCTTTTGAGCACAAAAAGGAAGTAATCGGGCCGTTCCCACGTCTTGGACTGATTATATTCACTGGATGGAGGAAAAGCCTTTGGGATGCCTGGAAGCACGGCGGAAGAGGTGGCAGTTAAGAGATGCTGGGATCCCAAGCGGCGCCTCCCCACCACTTGTCTCAGCTCCATCCCCATCCCCATCCTCTGCCTCATCCACAGGGGAGAAGACGGCGGTGATTTTGGCCACCCATAAATCCTTGAGCGAGGAGGAGTGCCGGGTCCTCAGCCAAAGGCTTGGCTGGGGGGAGAGGTCCTGCTGGTGCCATCCGGTCCCCGCTCGGAAGCCACCCTTCATCCCAGCCGGCCTCAGGAAGCCCTTCCATGTTCCCAACCACGGCGTTGGGACCGGGTTTGGCGCTCGGAGGGGGTCTCACCTGGCGTTGATGAGGTACTGCGCGAGGCTGATGTTTGCAGGGGTCCCTGTGATGGTGATTTGGCGCTCCGATGAGCCTTCCGTGGCGTTGGCGATTTTGATCTGCGCTCCCGACATCTGCCGAATCTCATTGATTTTGGTCCCTTGGCGTCCGATGATGCAGCCTATTAGCTAGAAAGAAAGCACGGAGGGGAAGGGCTGAGAAGCTTGGGCAGGCACCAGCCAAGAGCCTTCCTCCCTCTGTGACCTTAGCGCTCATGCAAACAGGAGAGGGGTGAATTCCACCTGCACACAAGCACGGTCCTCCCAGGACCCATCTAGCAACCTGCCGTGCTCTGCTCTAGGGGGAAATAGCAGTTGTCTGCACATGGTAACCAGCACCTCTGAGGGGTTGAGCTCATCTTGGTCTAATACTTGCATAGACCATCGCTTGCATGGTCCCATAAATGTTTTGCAAGGATGGAGATAAGTCATGGCTTGGACTGGGAAACTCAGAAGGGGATAACTGCACAGTAACCCCTTTGTAAAGGTGGTTATAGAGGATATGTCACTAGAAGAGGCGGAAGGTGTCCCTGCCCATTACAGGGGGTTGGAACTGCATGATCTTAAGGTCCTTTCCAACCCAAACCACTCGAGGATTCTATGCATCAAGCCCACCACCTTCCCCAGGGACAGCCCAAACCCATTAGAGGGTGCACCATCCATAGCTTCACATTGTTCACACCAACCCACACTTCCTCTACCCTGCTTGGGACACCCTTGGTGCCTCTGTTACCCCCTTGAGCTCCTTTAATCCAGTGCAAGGGCCTGCTGGCATGGACAGCAGAGCACAATGTGGCTGTGGCACCAGCAGGAGAATCCTACTTAAAACCATGTTAAAACATGCTTGTGAAGAGATCAGAGGCTTGAATTTCCTCAGTTGCCCACCTCTTGAATTGTCCCAATGGTCCTCAATGGCTTGAACTTCCTCAGTCTTTGCTCTTGGCCATTTGGGCATCAAATATGGTTCTCTCAAGCACATCTGCAGCTTGGTAACACACAGTGAGATGTCCAGCTTTGCCAACACAGGCACGAGGTGTTTCTTCATGCCCTTCCTGGCCATCAGCATTTGAGCTCTTGTCCAATATGCTCACCTTGGCAGCTGCCAGGTTCCTGTCACTGTAGAAGTGGAAACAACTGCTCTTCCAAATATTCACTCATCCTGCTGCCAGATCATGGGGCTGCCTTAGTGGTTTGCCCCATATGGGCCTGAATATGCATCCCACTGCAGGGCTAAGACAAGATATCAGCTATCTCAGTGGGGTGTCCAGCACACCAGCCACCCATCCTGGTCTTCATGGCACAGAAATGGCTCAGAGATGCTTCAGCAGATGAGATCAGACCTGCTGGGGAGACCCGAGGAGCCAAACTAGACTGATGTCCATCAACATCCAAGCTGAGCAGCACTCCAGTTTCTCCTGTCAGAGGAGCAATGACATGGATGTCATCCCATTTCCTTGAGGGTAACCCCAAGCTCATCTGAACCACTAGAACATGCCTGTAGACCCTTTGCTTTAAGAAACAAAAGCCTCTCCTCTGGCAGGGAGTGTTTCAAAGCCTTCAAAATGGGAGGCAGAGCTAAGGAGGCAGGAAGGTGCAGGTGATGACATTTCATGCTGTGCAGGCCTGATGAAAGCTGGGCTTCTGGTGAGTAAATGCTCCTGGATCCTGTGGGAAGGCCCCAAACATCCTTTCTTCCCACGTGGGCCCTTTTGCAAAGGGTTACTCGTTATTCCTGAAGATGCTCCCATTGTTGCCAAGGTTACGGTTCCCCAAGCTCAACCCACACAACAGATGTGGCTGTTGCAGCCGATCGCAGAGCTTCTTGAAGCCTTGCTGTACGGACAGAAGCAGAGCCAGGATGAGCCGTATCTCTTGGGTGGAAGCAGAGGTGCTGGCAGTCACTTTGTGCTGCCCCGTGATGGCCAACAGCAGGATGAAGTAGCAATAGCAGCCAGACCCCATCAGAAACTCCTGGTGATGCTGAAGGTGCTTGTAGGTCATGGAGATGGGGACTGAGAATGGAAGTCGTGCCCCTGCTTCCCATGATCCTGATTTGAGTGCAGGCTGGTTATCAACCAGCAGGCCCAGTCCAGAAGCAAATCAGACCCATGCATCCAGGTTCCAGCTGTGCTGGGCTCTCCATCCCACCTGAGCATCCTCAAACACCATCATGGCACTGACTCCAGCCTCCTCCCAGTGAACATCCCAGTCCAACATCCACTTTACCACGACGCCTCTGTCTACAAGACCCAAAAGCTGTCTGCCATCAGTACTCAGATGGAACGCACTGTCCTTCAGTGTCCTTCAGACACTTGTGTGGTACCAGGAACACTATTTACTTACCTTCTCTTCACCTCTCCTACCCCTGGTAACTGTGCTTGAACCAAAATGACATCTTGGGCCTGCCAGTGCTAGGTTAAGGAGCTCCAGTTTAATCAGGGCTGGCTCAGGACCTCTTGTCCCCTTCCCAGTGCTGTCAACTGGGCATGTTTCGTGAGCCCAGGAAAGGGGAAAGGAGCATGAAGGAGGATTGTACCTTGGAAATCTACCAATGGGGTAAAGCCTAATGGGCACCTTATGCTGCAGGCTGATCCCCAACAGACTGCACATGGTATGTGTGAACCTGGTGAAGGGGCACCTCTAAACTCATTGAACGTGCCTGCAGCTTCTATCTATGTATTTACACACACATATATATATGTGTATACACACACACTTGGATTTACTTACATCATTGGGAATGGTGAGTTCATGAGTACTGGCCGGGGGACTGGCATCCAAACCTGGGCATATGCAAGGGGAAAATGGTTACAGCTTGCAAAGGCAGCGCATGGTGGAGCTCCACTGCTGCCCTACAACAGGCAACACTGCAAAGGCTGCATCCTGCTCCGGGAATGGGAAGGGGAAAGGATCACACACTCCGGGACAAAGAGAGGGAAGACGGTTGCTACCTGACTCTGCTGGAGCTGGCTGCCACCTTCCCCTGCATCCCTCAGGGATGGAAAGCTGTCTGCACACCCTCTAACACAGCAGCACAGAGCTGCTTGGTTACATCAGAAGCACCCCAAAAGCAGGGGGTCCAGCAGTGCTAGCACAGGGCTATGGGGCTCCTTTGCAAGTTAAAGCCCCATAGACTCACATGCTGAATTGAAGCCTGACTCCAAAGACACGTGCTAGCCGGACCCAGGACCAGTGGTCCTCTTACTCCAAGGTAAGAAAGGCAAACAGCACGGACATGTGCTTCCCTACACAATCACATGGCAAAGGAGCTAAAGCAATAATACACTTCCTTGCAGCCTCTCCTGGAGGGTTCCTTCTTCTCCAATGGGAAAGGCTGGAGCCAGAGTCTACCCTGTGTGTGGAAGTCCAGAGGGAAGAGGAGAGCACGCTGTAACACTCTTAGGTCGAAGCCTGCCTCTCCCACAGGTTTCCATATCAAATCACCTCAGTGCTGAAGTAAGGATGTCCTACATCAGATCTGCAAGAGAGAAGCTGTCTGGTGGCTAAGAGGAACTTAGAGTAACTGCACAAACCCCCTTATCCATATAATATAAACTACTTTAAGAGCAGTGTGTGCAAGAAGATGAGAGACTGCAATGTCTGTATCCAAGGAAAGAGGGGAGAAAGAAGTGTAAAGAAGCAGGAGACTGGAAGTGTTGGACTGCTACAACATAAGAGAGCAGCCACATGGATTCCTCATGCCTCATGGCAATATGTCATTGCCTTAATCGTGCTGAGCAGCTACTGCAAGCAGTGGCCAAGTTTTACCCAGCAGCAGTGTGAACTGATGTCTGCCCGGGTACCAGCATGGTCAAAGCAGATCTGAAACACTGAGACAAAGCTTTATGTGGCAACCCCATTCCAGCATCACCCCCAGAAAGGAGAACAGTGATGGGCTCATGCATGATTCCCCAGTGCAGCTTCCCAGAGGTGCCAGGCATTGGCTTGCTGGATGTCTCTTTACCACATATTCCATTTGGGAACCACACAGAGAAAGGGAAACGCAGTGGACAGGGATGCAAATCCTCCATCCAACAGCCCTGTGCTCTCCTTCTACCAATGCCAAAGCCTGTACAAACCAGCTCCTGCCCAGGTTTTACACAGCAGGCAATGCTTAGTGCTGACTTTATATAGCACACTGCACTGGAAGGGACATCTCACCAGCCCTGGACCTGTCTTTCACACCAAGCCTCCTCACAGAGGTCAGGCAGACCCCACCTAACACCAAGCCATGTCTCTTAGGGTGTCCCTGTCTCCCAGCCACACGTTATGAATCTCAGCTCAGGAGCAGCCTGGGGATGGCAGAAAACATCTTCTAATGGGAGCAGAGCCCTAGGGATGCATGCAGGGTAGCGCTGAGGCACCCATCCAACATCTGTGATGATGGAAATGCATCATAGATAGCATATCTAATGCTGTCTAATACCTAATGCTCATAGATAGCATCCCCTGCTCTGCACTTGGATGTCATTGAAGATGCTGGAAGCCCTTGGGGCACACAGTACCATTGTACTGCACCACAAAGGCCAATGGGGAACGGCCAGTCCTTCTCCTTTACCCAGGGACTGCTTATTTTAGCCTAGAGATCCTCCCTCTCCGATACACACATGCAGCCCCCATGGCTTTAATGTGTCAGGGCAGGATTAGTGCCTTGGGTGGTTGCAAAGGGCAGATCAGAGCACACAGAAAACAATGCTGGTATCAGGAGAACTCTATTTGCTATTGTCTTGTAGAGCCTATTGAGCTATGTTTGCTCTCTTGGTTAGGTGATGCCCCCACACTGGTTTGAGGCTTCCCTAAGCTATGGTAGGTTATAAAAGACAAGAACACTCGGCACATATGGGTGGATGTGTGGGACATCTGACATCAGCATCTCTCCTCAGGGTCTCTAACAGCACAGCTCACTCCCAATGGCTTAGAGATGGCTAAAACTGTGTGTCATTTGTGTCCCTACAGGCATCTTTCTACTGCTTCTGAGCACAGTTTAGGCACAGTCCAATGGGAGAGGGCTCACTCTGATGTTTCTCCATTACACAGATGGCAGCTCTATGCAAACACCAATCCCTGGACATCGCCAGGCACGGCATTGCCCATTCTCGCCCTGCCCACCAAGAAACCCTACCATCTCCTCCACAACCACCACAGCTTATCCAGGAGCACAACAACAGCATAACCCTATTCAAGGAACCCCATATTCCAACAGAAGCCTGCTGATTTCCCTGTAGCTTTGTGGGGGTTTTTTACCTGATGATTGGCCCATCAGATTTTGAGCTTCTTCGGAGGAATGTAAGGGCAGCTTTTCTCCTGAAGAGCAAAGAAGAAAGAGGTTTAATGCTTTTTGCCTTCAAGGAGATAAGCAATGTCACTTCATCTAGGAAGCTCAAAATATGATGAACATACTGTCAGAAAAGGCATTTCCAACCAGCACTTTGACCACCGAGCAAACAAATGTGCTTTATCTCCATCCCCTGCACTTCTACCTGCTTCCCAGGTCACCAGCCTTGGGAATGAAGCTGCTGAGCCACACCAGGACTGGTGGAGCTCCTGTCACTGCAGCTCCCTATGGCCACGGATCCTTCCCATTGCTCTCCCTGCTGTGAGGCTGCGTCCTGCCCCACTGGGCACTGCTCCCCATAGACACCGGGGCAGCATCCCCAGCCAGCACTGAACCATTCTCCATGGGAAAGCAGGGATCTGTGCATGGTCGGGGATGCTGCCTCCTCTGGAATGGGAAGGATGGGAGCCTGGTGCTCATTGCTTCTGCTGGGGAAGCCAGCAAAGCTGGGAGCAAGGCAAGTGTGGAGGAATCCAGGCATGGACAGTTAGAAGAGCTCACCCATGAGGACCATAACCCCCAAGCATCCATCTAGTCTCCCTGTTAACCTTTCCCCGTGGACATTGCAACTTCCAAGCCTTACTTCCCCTGCTTGCTTCCATTAAATAGCATGAGTTTAGAAAGAGAGAGAAAACTCTACAGGTAAGAAGAGAAGGATATCTAGAAAGGGCTGTGGGTACGTACCAGGGAAAGCGGGGGTGGTCTGTCCAAGGGGAGTAAAGGGGGTTTGCTGCATAGCCAACTGGTGGAGCTTGGTCAACTGCTGAGGGGTAGGAGGGACATTAGAGCTAAGAAGGTTATTGTCATAGAGTACAACAAAGTCACACCGAAAATAAAGAACCAAATGATAACGGAAGAAAGGAAACAGAAAGAAATCCAAACCAGGAAGCCATGGTGAGGCATGGCAGAAACATGAGCAGAAGGACTTGGCCTGGGTATCAACACAATAGAGCCCAAATCTGTTGCAGAAGTGCTTGGTCAGGGTCTGAAGTACGATACCAGCCTTCCCCTCCTTGGCTTCACAACCAGAGGCTGCTGCTTGCTTCAGGGTAGCTTTAGAAGCAGAGGGGCCATCTCAAAGGCACTACCAAGCATGTGCCAGCAGCCAGGAGATGCTCCTTGTGATGCTGGAGCTGCACCATGAGCATCATTTCTGATGGGGAAACACCTCCAGGTGAGGGACAACCTGTGGCTCTTACTGTCAGCTCATTACAAGCAGAAGCCCTTGAGCAGTATGAGGAAACAGGGGCTTCAGCCACGACCAGTAGGTATTTCAGATCCTTGTATCCCTTGTTGTGCTCGGGTAAGGTTTTCATGCCCCATGGGGAGTGGTTGCATGGAGAGGAGTTAGTCTGGAATACATTTTGTGCTTTGTTCCCCTGCTCCACGTCTAAAAACGAAACCAAACAGAACCAAAACCAATGATAAACCAAAAGAAAACCAAACCAAACCGGGTTGAAGCCCAGCAGCGAGCAGGACGGAGACTTCCTCGCATCCCACTTGGCCATATCATGGATGCTCAAAGGACCATGAGGATCCCATCACCCCGCAGACATAAACTGCTTGTTGCACCCAGCAAGGGGGAGGCAGGACTTACAATTTCAATGGGAGGAAACGATGCTCAAAACCTTCCTTGCTCCTCCAGCATGGCTGGTGGGGAGGCCTGGCCAGCAGCAGGGAGGGGGAAGCATTGGAGAGAGCAGACCGAGGGGGCTGAGCACACATGGGAGAGAATGGAGGGAGGCAGTGGGGAAGGAAATGCCTGCAAGGCCCTGTTAGAGAGGTACCCAAGGGAGCTCTGCCTGGCAAAGACATAGTTTGGGCAGTGGCATTCAGCAAACACACCTAGTAGCAGCAGTAAACAAGCCTACAAGAGGGGATGGCTACACTGAGGTGTCAAAGCGAAAGCTACTCCATGTGCATGGAACATCTCTCCCTTTTCCTGGAAGAACCTGGAAGCAGAACCCTGGGAGCACTTCTTCAGCCTCTGTTTCCTCCCCTGCAGACCAGAGGCACTGGTGGGGGAAACAAGCCAGGCCAGCAGTGCTGGGAGCAACACAAAGCCATCACTTGGTACCCACAGCAATGCCCACATACATCTCATGGGCTCACGATGTGTACCTAGGAGCAATGCCTGAGCTAGGGAGAGCTTTCCTGTGCTCAACAGTAATTCCACTCCCAAATTCCCCAGGCTCCAGGCTTCCATGGGCACCCTTTCACCTCCCACCACAGACTCCATGAAGGCAGGTAGCTAACGCATCGGAACAGCTTATGAGTATCCATACAGTGTCTGTGAGCCACAGCTCCTGCTGAGGTGTTGTTTTGAGGGGAGAAAATCAAGGCAGGAGCTTGCATTTCAGCTTTGGCATTCGACATTCTGCCCTCTCTGCAGTCATGAGGCTGCTGAAGGCACCCTCTAAACACAGACACCTGCAAGGGCAATGCCCTAAGACCACATTCAAGACTGTTTAAAACGCCCAATCCTTGTGAGAGTGCTATGAGAGTAAGGATGGCCCCTGTATGAACAACCTTTTCCACGTCCCATCTGCTGGGATTGGGTTAAGTGCAGCCAGCAAATGGATTAAATGTATTTTATCCCTGTCAATCCAAGGGATATAATAAAGAACACACTACCACGTCAGCACCACTTGCAAAGGAAAACTGGGACAAAGAATACATTGGTCTCCTCTCACTGCATATGCAAGTGTATTTCTTTATATATAGGAAGCAGAAGTGTTATATTTCTTTATATATAGGGAGTGAAGTGTATACAATTCTCTTAACAACTATCACAGCAGGCTCTTCCAAGCACACATACACTGTGTTGTACATATACATGGTGTTGCATGGAAAGCCAAAGCCTGGCTTCCACTAACCCAGGTGAAATCACTGCTCCTAAGATCAAAATCCAGCCTACAGCTCCTAACCGTTCCCATGGGAATCACGCACCCATGGTATCCAACAGCCTTGCCCCATTCTTAGTCACACAAATAGGAATCCCATGATTTAATACCCATGTAGACATCAGGAGGAATAAAGAGTTATACTCTTCCCATGTGTGGGATGGCTGGAGACGGCTTCCTACCTACACCACACCACTTACAATTGAGCCACATCCCCAAAGTGGCACTTTGTGCTCAGCCCTGTGGACTCATAGCACGAAGGAGCCTCTGCAATAGGATCTGCTGGGAATTTTATCCCCTCCAAAACCCATATAGAAACATCCCGGCTTTTTCCCAGAGCTCCTTGGGCTGTCAGCCGTGATTCCAACACTGCAGTACTTCCCTGCTGCTTCTCATAGAGAAATCCTCTCAGTTGCACCTGGTTTCTATTGCTGTTGGTACTTTTCCATACAGATGTGCCAGCAGATGTTCCCTACAGGTTCTGTGGCTCCCGGACCAGCCCCAGCATCAGGGGCATCCGAACATCAGCAAAAGCAGTGCTGCAATCCTGAGTGGAGCCTGTCCCCAACACCAAAGAGCACAAGACCAAGTGGGGATCGTGCCTGTGATGCCCTGACCCATATAGGAGTGAGACAACCCCCCCAAAACAGCCATCAAACCCAGGGTGACCACTTTGGTCCGGGTCCAGGTCCCTAAGGGAGATGCATAGCCATCAGGAAGGTGAGAGATCCAGGAGCATGGTGGGTACCATCATCCCCATCCCCTTCAGGGGTTGCCAGTGTCAATTGCCCAGTGTCAATCCCTGCTTCTGAGTCACCCAGAGGAGGACCCCCAAAAAGACACATCACCCTGCCAAGGCTTCAAGCAAGAAACCACACAGTGCTGGAGCTCTTCCCCCACATCACCAAGGTACTCAGCACCTAAATAAGCCCTTGTCTTACCAGCATTTTAAGAAGGAAATAGAGGGGAAAGTTGTTTCTTTTTCTTGTTTGTTTTTTGCTTGTTTTGATCATTTTAAGGCACAAAATGCACAGAATACAGTTTCTCTCCAAAAATAAAGAGGGATAGCACTGAACAATGCAAACAATTTAGCATCAGGCCAAGTCCTCAGAGTAAGTTTGGTGCTAACAGGTTAAAAGGCTATTGAAGGTATTACAGATACTACACACGGCCAGTTAGCTTGGAAAATCCACTATTAATATTAATGTCTAATATTAATATCTTGTGAATTCACAGTAGCATGCAGGTGACACGAAAGGGGAGAAGAAAAGAAATGAGGGTAAAACTCACATCCGGGTGTGGAATAGCGTATTGTCCCTGAATTGTATAGGCCTGCAAGAGAAAAGAGAGAGATGTTATTAGGGCTGGCAGGGTCTGAGTGCAAAGCCCCATGTCTCCTTATGAATGGCTCTCCATATGGGGTAAACACTGGGATTGCAGTGGGTAGAGCTCAGCCCTCATCCTGCTCTGCCTGGGACCTACTGAGACTCCATCACAGCTCTCCCCTTGCTCTGCTGTTAGTGAAGGCAGTGTAGGACCTTGAATTTTGACTTAAGCAGCTTCATTTTGAGGTTAGGATGAGGTTTGCCATGGCTAGCCATGGGGAAGGAACCCCTGTGATACATTAAATGCCCTGCGGCAGTGAGTCCTTGGGGTGGGAGATGTACACCTCCGATCCAGGTTGCCATATCTCCTGTCCATGTTGGAGGCTTGGGTGACACGGTTTAGTGTGAGGTGTCCCTGCCCACGGCAAGGGGTTGGAACTGGATGATCTTAAGGTCCTTTCCAACCCAAACTGTTCTATGATTCAATCAAACCCGAAGCATGCTAAGCTACCAGCTTCAGGGACTTGGGCTCTGTTTGGCTTTTCCTAAAGGAAAGAATGAGCTCCTTACAGGTGATAGAATGGCACGGAGCAGGAATATAAGGTTGTGATTGCACTTTGCTGCATAAGAGATGCATGAAACAAGAGTTATCTTGTGTAGTGGATGCACAGTGACATTACCATTGCCCTTCACACCTAACCACGATCCTACAAAGCAAGCCAGTGCAGTGGGTCCATCCATAGTTTCAGTGCATAACTCTTAACATGCTTTGCCTCTACCCGGTATATTCCAGTGCCCTGTTGGGGGTTGAAAGACATTGCCATGCAGGAAGCACTGGTGCTGGTATCTTCCCAAGCTCAGGGATGGGCTGCCTGCACTGCAATGCCTTTCACCACCTATAACTGATAAATCCATGCAGATGTCTGCCAGGCAAATTAGTCAGTGTTTTTCCCATTGTTTGTAACCCTTTGTCTGTTGTAAAGAACCTGAAAACAAGCACCACTATGGGTGAAGAGCCAGACCCTAGAGAACCCAACACTTAGGACTTAACCAGTGAACAAAATGTGTCTCACTGGTTGTCACACCATTCAAGTGATTCTCAAAGAAATGGCAAAAGAGATGGATAACACTTGGAAAAGGGAGAGTAAAGAGAGCTAAGAAGAGGAAATAACCCCTCTGAAGCTCCTGCAAATTCACCATGTTGCTTGCAAACAGTAAAGTGTTAGGAAAAACCCCCAAATCCTGAAGGAAGAGGAGGAGGAAGGAGGCAAAGCCCCATGCACAGAAATAGTGGTCCCAGTGCCTGGCATCCCAATGTGATGGGGACCAGTACACCCTTGGGGACACATCAGAGGCTGCTGTAAACGGTTGTCTTTCCCAAAGGTTTAATTTGTTCATTAATGAGGAAAATTGGTCAGAAACAGCCAATTAGAGGCAGGAAGGTGTCTTGGACAGATGCAACTCAACTCTGACAGCACTGGCCTGTGTCAGTGCCAATGATGGGGCTGACCCCTTTGGTAGCGGCCACCGCATCCCTCAGCCTCCTGAGCTGCTTCTGCAGGGCCAACCCACCCCAAGCACCTCACAGCACTACTGACTGCTGCCTGCTGTGCTCTGCCACAGCCAAGGGACCTCTCAGTTCAGAGATGGTTGCTTCATCCCACAGCATCACTTCTGTGCAAGACACCGACTGTTCGCCTGCAGGAACAACACTACCTCCACCTTACTCTCCCTTTTGAGAAGAGAAGTTCACCAAGCAGCTGGACTCAAAGCTCTTTTCCAGGAGGGCTGCTCAGAAAGGAGCAACACACTCCTCCTGGTGCTGGCACTGACTAAGATGCTAATTCAGCACCGCTGCCTGAAATAGCCTGTGCCTCGGGCTTTGCTCCCATCCTTAGTTTGTCCTTCTGCTATTTACTGTGGCTGGGGAGAAAGGAAATAACTTGTGCAGAGGCAGCCTGAGCTATTGGGAGACCTTGGAGAAGCCTTTCAATACCTAAAGGGGCTGCAGGAAACCTGGAGAGGGGCTTGGGACAAGGGCCTGTAGGGACAGGCCAAGGGGAATGGCTTTAACCTGCCAGAACAGGGGAGATAGAGATGAACTCTTAAGCAGAAGCTGTTCCCTGTGAGGGTGCTGAGGCGCTGGCACAGGGTGCCCAGAGAAGCTGTGGCTGCCCCATCCCTGGCAGTGTTCAAGGCCAGGTTGGACACAGGGGCTTGGAGCACCCTGCTCCAGTGGAAGGGTCCCTGCCTGGATGAGCTTTATAAGGTCCATTCCACCCCAAACAAGTCCAGGATCCTATGACTTTTAATTGGACTGAGATGCCAGAAAACAAACACAGCCCCTGTGAGAGCACAATTACAGCCCCTCACTCAACAAGGCTTTTCCTATTCCAGTGACAACTGTTGGCAAACACTGAATTTGGGTCTAACGAAGCAAACTCCAGCCTTGGTGCACGAATGCCTGGTGGAGCTAACACCCTGCTCCCTTGCTCTGCCCCTTTCATCCTCCACCAGCTACCATGGGAAGCAAGACATCACCGTGGTTCTACCCAGAGCTTTCAGTCCAGCTGCCGTGGCATGCAATGGATGGGATGACACCATGCAAGTGAGAAGGCAAGAAACCTGAGTGCACTAACGGGCAGCGGCTGGTGCTGCAGTAAAAGGCTGAGGTTGGCAGTGGAGGCTGCAAGCGGGTCGGCTCTTACCTGACCACCTGCAAAAATGACAGGGGTGGAGGCGGGCTTTGGGCGGTAGGGAATGGTGGCACCTTTTGGTGGGGACTAGGAAAAGGGACAAGGAGAGGGAGAGAGAACATTAGAACCAGCGTTCCTGAAACGGTGGCAAAAAGAGTGTTAGAAGGCACCTAAAGGAGCATGGCCCCCGGGGCCATCGACAGCAACACCCGCCACCAGGCACACCGCGCTTCTGGACAGGAGGACACGGGGGAAAGAGGGAGTTTGATGGACAACAAGGACAATGTGGGCACCTAAATGGCTTCCCAGCCCTCTGCTGCATCCATCACCTTCACTCTGCTCGATACAAACTAGGAGCCAGCTTGACAATGGAAGGCAGCATCTTCCTCAAAGCACCCTGAGATGACCATCAAGCATTCGGGTTGGATGGGGCTTGGAGCAACCTGCTCTAGTGGAAGGTGTCCATGGAACGGGATGAGCTTTAAGGTCCCTTCCAATCCAAACCATTCCATGATCTTCTGGTTCTATGAAATGGGGAGGTCCACCCATGGACCAGGTCTTCAATCCCTCCTGTGCAGTGCATTTCTTTGCATGTCAACAGCCTTGTCCTGGAGTCACACCAGCCCCACTGAGCACCAGGGTATGGGCATCATGTGGGCATGGGCATCAGGAGTGAGCACCCTCTCTGAGTGACATGGCACAATGCTCAAGCTCTTGGATCCCTCTCATCTTCCTTACAGGGTCACCTTCAGGACTTGGTTTGGTCTATCACCATCCAAGCCAAGTCACGGATGGTCGTGCAGCAGATGCCATAAGGCATAATCACTGTGGTCAAGACCTCCCAACCGTTGGCCATAGTGGGACAATAGTGATCACTTTAGAGAGGGCAGTGAGCCCTGGAGGAGCTGGAGGTTGGAAACCCCTCTCAGATGGCAATGAGAGTGCCCAGAGATTTTATCCTAGAGCTGCATGGTGGTAGCAGTCCTTGTAAGCTGCCAGACACCTGCAGCAGAGCCACCAACCCATATGCATTCCCAGTACTCTTCCCATGTGTGGGATTGCCCCTCTCTGTCTTGCTCTTCACTGCTGTGGCCTGACCAGTCCTGTGTAGGATGGAGCAGAAGCTGTAGTGATGCATATCGAGCTGTAGTGATGTACATCAAGTTGTAGTGATGCATCCTGCTGTGCAGTGCACAGGATCTTCTCACCCACAGCATCTCTGTTGGCTTCCTCTTGAAGAGGCCATAGGAGATACTAGGGAGATTTCTACGGAGCAGGAGAGATTCCAGATAAAACCCTCCTGGTTCTACTTTAACTGAAATGACTCAGTCACTGCTATGGAAGGACAGGCAATAGAAATTACTCTCTTATGGAAAACTCTTCATTTCTTTTCTCTGTAGGTTCTTCTGGATGTCTACTTGTAGCTAAGTGGTACATCCAAGCCTTTCTGCTAAGCACAGGTCTGCAGCAAAGCTCTATGACCAAAGCACAGCCTCCCTAACCACAAACCTGCTTGTTCTGCTACTGCATTACAAATCTCAGCGGGGCTGAGCAAGGATGTAGGCCTGAAAGGTTACAAGGAGCATCTCTGTGAGCTGATAAGCTCAGGGCACTTCAGACTGCAAGAAAACTCCAGGGCTTACCTCTTTCCCATTGCTGAGCCATAACAAAGCAGCAGTGCCCCTTGCTTTTGTCAGTGAGAACAGCACTTGATAACACACCTGCAAGCATCCCCTCTGCTGCAGCCCAGAGGATAACCTGGAGTCCCTGTGCAGCTACAACTGCACTCCCCTGCCTGAGCATCACTACCAGCAGTGATGGATGGAGGAGTGGATGCTTGTGGCATCTTCCCCTTAGCTGTGCTGCTGCCAAACTGAAACTGCTCACACTTGGGTTTGCTTCATCTCCACCAAGCTTTGCCATCCTCATCTGGAGCTTTTGCAATGGCAGATGCACTGCTCCCTACCAAGGAAGGCAGCAAGGGAGAGGGGCCTGACATCTATGTCTGAGAGGAATGGAGGGTACCACTGTCCTGTGTCCCAAAGGGTCTTCTCCTGGAGCTTCTCCCATCCGAGGTGTGGACACAGGGCATACGGCTGCGGTCATCCTTGACAATAAGCCATTAGTACAGCAGCATCTCTCCATGGCAGAGATCTCCAAGGTGTGCTCATCAGAGAACGGCACCCTGGGCACGCATCCATGTGCCCTATGGACCCTGCTCTCCACCAGTCTTACTCACTACTTCTGCTGTGCCTTACTGGAGCCCAGCTTTATACTTCCAGCCCCCTGGTAATGAGGATGTACTGGTTCCCTCCTGCTCCCAGCCGTGGTCCTCATGGGGCACCATGAGCCCTACACAGAGGAGGCTGGGTGCTTGGTGGAGTGACTGCAGCCCCCATCCCCTTCCCACTGCCTTGGCCTCCTCTGGCACCCATCTCCCCTGTGCTACAACACAAACCATCCCCTTTGGGGCATCCAACTGAGCAGGTTTCCAGTGTGGGCCTCTAGAAACAATAGACAATGGTGGGGGAAAAACACACTGGGTATCAAACGGAGGTACCAGGCAATGAGAGTGTTCTGACAACGCGTGGTGAAGGGTAGGACACACGCTCCACAGCTCCCAGCGCTGCTGGTGGTGCCGGCTGGGGTGGTTTTTGTGTTCCTAGGTACTTTACCCCCTTGGTTACAGACTGTACCTCCAGCATCACCACACAGATCTGTTTGACACACTGGATTATAGCGTCGGGTGTCCCCGAGATTGTCACCGCCCGCTCCGTGGAGTTGGGCAGCATGTCCCCCGCCACTTGAACCTGAGCACCTGTGGACTGGAGACAGAAAGAGACAGGAGGAGAAATCCCACAGCTGAATGCTTTTCCCTTGCAAGCCAGCTCCGGTGCTGCACAAACTCCTGCATCAGCAGGAGCACAGTGGCAAGGTCCCATAGGATGCTGCTCCTGCATCATCTGCATCCCCTCTGCATCGCATCCTGGCAAGCGATGCATGATGCTAGCAGAATAAGGATGCTGGTTTCCAAGGCTTATCCCCCTTGGTCATGGATCAACACATGCAATGATATCCAATCTGACTTACCTCCCTGATTTCCTTGATCTTGGAGCCTCCTTTGCCGATCAGTGAGCCGCACTGACTAGCTGGCACGACCAGTCTCAGCGTCACTGGAGGTTTGCTGGTAGCAGTGCTGTTGCTCATCGAGTTGGTTATGTCCTTGGGAAGGAAGAGACAAACCATCAGCCTTTGGTACCTGACCATCCAGGCCAACCCAAATGCCTTCAGCCAGAGAAGAGGGCTCATGTCTCTCAGACTGTGGCTGGCCTCTGTCCGCAGCTGCATCACTGAGCATCCCTGCAGCCAATTCACTGTGAGACCTCTGTGAGTTCACTGAAGCTCAGTTCTTGCCTAGTTAGAGATGTCTGGGGGGGTTTATGCCAGTTAAGCAAGCCCAGACTGGCAGGCATGGGTTGGAGATACCCAAACCTATGTGCACTGCTGGCCCTAGTGATGGGCATGCCAGAGCTCCCCATGGGTCTGGACACAGACCCTTTTACTCTGCCCTCCTGGAGCAAACAGCTGGTGTTTCTCACCTCCTCAAATTTGTAGGCAATCATGGCAAAAGCCTTGAAGATGGCATCAGTGGGGCCAGTGATGGTCACAATTCGCTCAGGGCAATTCCCCTCCGAGATGTTGATCCTTGCTCCACTCTGGAAAGAGAAGAGAAGCCCTTGGCATAACCACAGACTGGTCTCTGGTCACTACTCCTGCCCCCTGTGATGCTTTCACCATCACAAAGCATCTGCTTTGGGTCTTTAACTACAATGCAAACCCATATGGATCAAGGCAAGACCAGCTCATGGGGTCATTGCTTGTGAGAAGCAGAGCATTGCTTGCTCATCTGATGTTAACTCCTTAGTGGCTGCAGGCATAAAGACCTTGCACAACCTCAAGCATCTGAGAAGTGACCTGATTTCAATGTTCATTTAAGAGCAAATTCTTGGCTCTGGAGAATTCCCATTATATACAATAGGGATTTGAGGCCAGAGTGAGAAAACTGGATCTGCCTGATACTGGGAGTTACTGGAATGTGCAGCTCTGGCCACAAGACCCCAATGGTCTCCTTCTCCTCTGACTCATGGTACAGAGCAGGTTGCTCACCTCCTCACGCATCTTCTTCACAGTCTCTCCTTTCTGAAACAAGAAGCAGAAGCACAGGCTATTACTATCAAGACTTCCACCTTCAAAACAACCCTTCCAAACACACATCTCCCCAATAGGTGGCAACACAAAGGCAAGCATTTAGGCACCTCTGTGGTGCCTGACCCTCCATTCCCATGGGATGGTCAGCGGAAGCCATTGTGGCCCTGATCCCTGTGACTTCAGAGGCTGGTTTCTGATCTAGTGTCCAAAGAGAGATCTAATGGCTTTATATCCAGATATAAAGAAGGTAAATATGTGAATCCTTCCAGGGCTGGACGAGCTGATGGAAAAATAAGGCATAAGCATATAGGGGAAAGGTGCTCATGCTGCAAATCTCTTCCACCATAAACCTGCCCTTTCAATACACCAAACCCCTCAGTCCTGGATAGCCAGGACTTTCCAAACTACTGTGGCAAGCGCCATACGGAGCTCTTCTGCTCAGCTAAATGCAGAGACAAGTGTTGCAGAACCTCAAAGGGCCTGCATGACATTTTTAGTCTTAATGAAGCTCTTTAAGTAAAATTCCAGGCAAAATGATCATAAGCACCTACTTATGACCCCAGGGAAGCAGATGGGAATGGCACTAGGTTAGGTTTGGTTTTGGTTGGGTTATCTTAGGGGAATAGTCTTTGATTCCTTTGTGGATCTGTCATGAAGCTCCTGCACACAAAACACTCAAGGGCATCGCAGGGAAGAGGTGACTGGCATCTACGACTCCACATGTAGGAAAGGTGCAGGCAATAGAATGAGATCCACATTTAAAAGCCATCCTTACCTTTCCAATGATACTGCCAACTTCCTAAAGAAAAGGAAAAACCAAACACAAAGGCATCAACATCACAAACCACAAAGACAATCCAGCCCAACCCCATAATGAAGGAAAGACCTGGGGCACCCTGTACCCAGCAGGACAGGGCAAGGGGTCAGGGATGCTCCATCCCTGGCAATGTTCAAGGCCAGGTTGGATGGGGCTTGGAGCAAGCTGCTCCAGTGGAAGGTGTCCCTGCCCGTGGCAGGTCCTTTCCAACCCAAACCAGGCTGGGATTCAATGATTAGGAGCCATGAGCACCATGTGGGAGAGGGAGCTGTGAGGAAACCCCCTTACCTTGCCATGCATCAGCAGCCGGATGGTGAGGGTGACATTCAGGCCACCTTCGGAGACCTTGGACTCCATTTCCTACTGGGAACGGGAGCTGTGCAGTAGCTGGGAGGGCTCCCTGATGCAGGAGGAGGCAGCACCACGGCTCTATCACCTGGGGATGGGAAAGGAAGATGTTTCCTATCAACACAGGGTGAATGTGGGGTGGACCATGCAGAACATGGGAATGCAGCGGCTGGAGGAGCTGCATGGGCTGAGCATCCTGCTGGGTGCAGAACTTGGGCTTTAAGAGACCCAGAGCATTTATCACACCATTCAAGTACAAACAGGCACTCAGAAGACCAAAAGCCACTTGGAAATACCTATCTGACCTCAGGAAGAATGGATTGCTACACACATGCATTCGCACCTCGACTGCGGAGCATCCTAGTTGAGCAATGCATCTCGGAACCACGCCATTTCCAGCCATTCCTGCCCTGCACATATCTAACATAACCTCTGTTCACATCCCTTTTTCTCTCTTTCTCTTTCCTCCTCTGCCCTCTAGAGGGAAAAACACCATTGATGCTTTGAAATCAGGGCTGGAAAATCATGGAACAGCAACAAATCCTTCCTTCTTCTTTCCCAACACCTCCTTAGTAGCATCTCTGCCCAAGGAGTCACCATAGGGGATGTCTCTGTAGCATGGAGAGGCTGATTCTGTCTCAAAGGAAGGTGCCAGCATCCTTCTATGTGCAACGCCAAGAGGTATGCAGCAATGTTAGTTACTCCCCCATGTTATTTAACCCCTCATATATATCAGATGGGGGAGTTCTGAACCTGGTCAAAAGTAGTTGGCATTTTCCTTTCCTCAGATGGGAACTCAGGTGACCAAAAAGCCAGTTCTCAACCATTCTTTTGATGCAAAGAGGCAGTTGGGATGAATAAACATGCACCAATCATGGATGGGAGTTGGCTTTGATGGAAAAAGTCTTTCAAGAGGTTATTATAGGACCCAAAATGGATCAAACCCTGCATGATTAGTCGGGTTTGGGCTAAGGTTCACCTTTCATTGTACTCTGTGATAATGACTTGTAATACAATGGAATTACTGATCATTAAACTGGCCTGGTATGTGTTCTCAGCATGGTCATCACCTCTATCCTTTGGGAGGCATGGAATGGGTACTGTTAACAATTACATCTCTTTTCCCCACTGGGCCAACAGGAGCCCAGCTCACTTGTTCTTGCAAACACCAATCTTGAGGCCACTGGAAGTTACAAATGGAACAAGAAAGGTAAGAAATTAAATGTGTTGGAGGTGTCAAGCCAAAAGGCACTGTTAAGAGTAGGGAAAAGGAGGAGGAAAGTGACAACACTGGGGATCAGAGGAACGGGAATGGGCTGAGAAGTGATGGGACAAGGTGCGAGATCAGGAAGTTCCTCTTTCAAGACACCCTATTGCAGGTGAACGATAAAGGAAAAGGAGGCACCCCAGGCATGAGAAGCAACATAGAACAAGCTGATGTATGGAGGAGGTCACTATTGTTACTGCTCCTGATGTTCCTGGAGACAAACAGCCTGCCCCAAAGACATGCCCATGCTGCACAGGGTGGAAAACCATCCCCAGGGATGCCCCAGGATCAACCTGACCTTGATGCAGGCAAAGAGACAAAGCCATGGTACCACCCATGCACCCCAATACGGAGCACAGCTCCCATCCCCAGCCGATGAGCATCCCCTGACAGCACAGCCAGAGGAAGGCAAGAGCCTGCTCACAGCTGATGGCCACAGTCTATGGCCTGAGGATGCAGCATTCACAAAGCCATCCTGCCCCACGCACCATCCCAAGGGCTTGCTTTTGCAAGCAGCTACAGCCCAGGGTGTCAGCCCCATAGCTGGGACACCCTGGAGCCGTGTGGGCTTTGCCATTGGGGTGATGGACTCCAAAGCTCAGCAGGATGCTCTAAACCCAGGCACATCACTGCAGTCCCAAGGAGGTGGGTCCAGGACTTGCCTGCAGAGGACTGACTGTGGTGGCAGCGCTTATGGAGGGGGTGTCTTGCCATTATCCCTCTTGCCATCCCTTTGCTCAGCATCCTTCACAGGAGGGACCCTGCATCAGGCTGTTATGTAAATGTTTCCGATTGATTGGAAAAATGGGTCATGTGTTAGCTCCAAATGCTCCTGGCTCTGAGATTTATCAGCGTTATTAAATTAAGCACGCTTCATGCTCCGCTGAGCACCCAAGCGACATTGGCCTTTTCTTCCTCGCGCTACAGAAAGGTAAGTCTTTTATAGGGGGGCTCCTAAGCTCAATGGAAAGGATGGGAACAATAGAGCCATTTACCCTGGGTGCAAACCCCCCTCGCAGCCCTCATTCTTCACAGACAAAGGGGCTGAGGAAAAATGATCCCCCCCCCAAACAGCGTTTTAAGCATTTCAGAGCATTTGCTGCCTGCAGAGACCCATCTCGGACCCTTCCTCTTCACCGCTGTGCTCTGCCTAGCTCGCAGCAGCTCTGAAATGGCTTGTTTGTCCATCTACTTGAAAGCCCTGAGGACACCATTACATCCAGTCGGGTGGACAGAGTAGATCCAGAGCTCAGCTCCAACACAGTGCAAAGCAGGTGCGGTCCCACAGAGAGCAAAGAGGCAGCATCAGAAGTGTCAAATTCAGCCCCAAAAGCCTATCACTGCAGTCCCTGATAAAGAGCCCCTCTCTGCATCCTTGTAGCCCCCTTCAGACACTGGAAGCTGCTCTGAGGTCTCCACACAGCTTCTCTTCTCCAGGCTGAACAGCTCCAATGTTCTCAACCTGGCTCTATACAGGAGCTGCTCCAGCCCCTGAGCATCCTCATGGCCCCCTCTGGGTTTGCATCTCCATGTCCTGCTTATGTTGAGGACATAAGCCAAGCCAAGCTCTGCCAAGCATTATGCCTGGGCAACCACAGGAGAATACCCAAGGCAGCATCTTCCCATCACAGGGAGCAGCCAAATGTCTTTGCACCACAGCAAGGGCAGCTCCACATGGTCTGTCCCAAGAAAGCCAGGCAATGCCTGTCCAAACCATGATCCTGCAGCAGAACAGACAGGCCTTTTGTATGCAGCTGCCTTTTTAGTAAAGTGCTCAGAGGAGGCAATCCATTTCTGCCTTCTCCCTTGGTTTTGAAAGGAAATATATGGAATTCTTGGAAATTCTGGACTCTTCATCAGGGACTGGAGTGACAGGACAAGGGGTGATGGGTTCAGACTGAAACAGGGGAAGGTCAGGTTAGATCTCAGGCAGAAGCTGTTCCCTGTGAGGGTGCTGAGGCGCTGGCACAGGGTGCCCAGAGAAGCTGTGGCTGCCCCATCCCTGGCAGTGTTCAAGGCCAGGTTGGACACAGGGGCTTGGAGCAGCTGCTCCAGTGGAAGGTGTCCCTGCCTGTGGCAGGGGTTGGAGCTGGATGAGCTTTAAGGTCCCTTCCAACCCAAACCAGGCTGGGATCCTATAAATCTCCTTAATGTACCAGGAATTCCCTATGTCTGAAAAGCAGCTCAGGCACCAGTGACCGAGGAGAAGAAAGAAAAATCAAAGCTCCAAGAGCAGAAAGACTCCTCATCCCCACACATAAACACACATAAACATCCTCCAATTGCTCTCCTTTCCAAACTTTTGGAAGCTGGAGCCATCGCTCTCCAACCTGGTTTAGAATAGGAGCCAGAAAAGCAGATGCTGGGATCCCCATGGCTCCCTCTGTATGGGCTGGTCTCCCTGCAGGAGCTTGCTGAAGCTAAGCCCTCCTCTCTTCCTCTTCCCATACATCCATGTGAGCTCCATGGGCATATTAGCCACACAGGAACAAGTCCTGCAGTGCTGTCTGCACCTCCTCTGCAGATGCCCAGATAGCATCATCAAATGGTTTGGGTTGGAAGGGACTTTAAAGCCCATCCAGTTCCATGGGCAGGGACACCTTCCACTAGAGCAGGTTGCCCCGAGCCCCTTCCAACCTGGCCTTGAGCACTGCTAGAAGACAGACACACAAGGAAAGGTTTATATGGTGCAGGCTGATCAACTCCACCACCTCAGAGCCTGTTGGCCAAGAGCCTTCACCAGTGTGTGCTGGTGAAGAGGGTCTCTATGGGGATGCTGTGCCCCGAGACCCTACCCTGGAGCATCTTGTGGTTGTCCATTGGCAATGCCACCCTGAGACATAACCCCAGCATGCTCCTCAGGCTCTCTGGTGGTTTAGAAGCCCCACCAGCAGAAAGATGACCACAAAACACCAGTGTCCTTCACCACACCACAATATGCTATGGAATGGCCCAGATTCCTAATGTGGATAGCCAACTTTCACATCAGGGATTACTATTTTGGCCAGCAAGTCCACCACTCGAGACATCTTCCACTGCAAGGAGATTGAAACACCTCTTGATCTCTCAACATCACCTTCACAAACCTCAGACCAGCATTTGGAAACCCTTGGGAAATGAAATATGTGCTAAACACAGGGAAAAGCTTGGGAAGAAGCTGCTTTCCTGCCCTTTCTTGCTTGCTTTAATAGGGAGCACTGCCTGGCCACCTGCATGAGCAGGAGCTTCCTCCCCACTCATCTTCTAGGCTTTGATCCTGCCATTAAAACCTAATCCAGTGATTTCCAGCATCGCATTGAGCAGCTGGGAAGCTCCGTGCTGCAGCCAGCCTGGGATTATGACAGCAAAGCAGCCTGGCCAGGTCAGGATGGGGACGGAAGGAGCAAAGATGCCATTGCAGAACACCAGAGTCAAGCGTTCCCTTCCAAACCCAGGCTCCAAATGGCAATGCAGCAGAAGATAAAGCTGTAAGAGCACAGCAGCATCATCTACATGAATGACACCAAATGCCATTTGCAATGAAGCTGCATTTCCAACTGCTGCCATTGTCCGTAGGCATTTGAGTCGATCTCTCCTTCTCTTACTCTCCAGCTTCAGTGGTAATGATAACCCTAACCAAAATAAGCCAAAAAAGCCATCCCGTGACACCCTGCATCCCTGCTCCTCACCTGCCCTCGATCCTTCACTGGAGACAAATGTCCCTGGTCTTGCTGCATCCCTGGATGCTTCATCCTTGGTCATCTGCTCCCTCTCTGGGTGAGATGCCTCCATTTACAGCCCAGGATGTTCCTCATTGGCTGTGATGAGTCATTAGAACCTGCCTTCCCCTCCTTGCCTGTGGGCACTTCCAGTCTCCTTCACCTCTATGCCAGTTACCACTGTGGGGATACAAACATGCCTGCCTCTTCTCCCTCCCCTACATGCCAGGCCCATCACAGGGCATCACCTCTCCTGCTGCCTCATTTGCTACCTCCATGCCTCAGGTGGGCTTCTCCCATCAACATCATTGCAGGCTGCAGCTCTTCTCTACTTCCTAAGCAATCATTTCCTACCATCCTTCCCACCAGGATGGCTTTCATCCCAGATCCTTTACCCTTGAGCTTTTACAGGGGGAAATACTGGCTCTAGATACTGGTACTAGCTAGAGTGCTGGTGCAACCCATAGCTCCTGCCACACTGCAGTGGGCTCAGCCACATCCCAGCTGAACATCCCAACCTCCCATCTGTAGTTTTCCAGTGGGGTTTCATGTGTTTCAGAGGGATTTCTGGATTGATGGATAAACCAAGAGGAATAGAAACCACCAGGCACAGGAAAGTCTCTACAACAGAGTTAGGCAAAACCCCTGGCTCCAGCCTTTGGATACTGGGAACACAAGGAGGGATGCCCAGTGAGAGTCCCTGCTCAGAACAAGAACAACTGCTTTTGTGACAGTGATGCTGTTGTCATGATCTTCTGTGTGAAGGCTCATGAGCAAAGCTACAGCTTTTCCCTACCAGTCTCCTCAGGATGAAGGTCTGGAACATCACTTCATGGCACACAACAGGACAGCAGGATGACAGCACCTACCTCTTGCCCTGATACATCTGTAGGAGGCAAAACTTGGAGCCTTACATTAATTACCAGGTCTAGAGGAAATTCAGGTAGCCAGAACTGAGATATGCATCCTCAGAGATCTATAGGATGCAGAATTCCCATTCATTCCTATGAACCACTGCTGTGTTGCAAGCAGACACTGGACACACAACAAGGAGGGAAATGGGATGGAGCAGGAGCAGGAGCAGGCTGGTAGAAAACCCAGTCTGGGCTTATTTCAGGGCTCTCTGACTGCAGGACCCTGAGCAAAATCAGTCCCTGAACCTCCTAAACCATCACTGTGGCAAACTGAGATCACCCTGCTTAGAATAACATTGGATTGCTTTGATTGTGTAGTGAATTCAAGCTGCTTTCCCAAGGCTGAGGTGAGCTGGTTAGTGGGAACAACGCACTTGAATTCAGCCGCTTCCCATTCACCCTGTTGGTGACTTTTGGAAGCATTTCCCAATAAACATGGCAGTGACTGCCAAAATGCTTGAGCCCCTCAGGAATGTCACCCCATGAGGTGATGAGAGCCAACGCTCTTCACCCTATGCAGGTGGAACCATTATGACCCAGTGACCAAGAGCATCCTCAAGATGTCTGTGAGCCTGGGTGGACTCAAGACCCTGTGTGCTGAGAAAACAGCACTTCCTGCAATGAGGAATGCCACCTTGATCTCCTTTGGCCTGCCAATAGATTAAAGAACACACTAAAACCCATCTATCGCAAGTCTTACAGGAAAGACTGGCAGTCCTTCCATGCCCAAACCAATGCCTTGGAGAGGCCAGGACTAGCAAGGACTGAGCCTTGGCTGGGTCTCTGCTCAGCATAGATGTGCCCTGGCCATGTGAGGAAAGCAGAGCCAGTAGCTCTGCATTGCACAGCCAGCCTGGACCCTGCCGCAGGGCTCAGCACTGCAGAGCGGGGCGGATTCTGCTGCAGCATCCGAGCGACTGGGGAGACAATCCCAAAGCTCCCATTAATTAGCTGGAATGTCCCCACCTTGCACCACAGAGACCAGGAATGTGACTGCTGGAATGCCACGCTCCATATCTGCACCCATAGGCATGCAAGGGGACACAGGAAACACTCCAGCAGTGCTGCAGAGGGTGGCTGGACCAAGATGCTGGAGGATGGAGGCACTCATGTAATGGGAAGGATGCTGGGATAACTCACCTAGCATTTCCATAAGCATCCCCTGGGATAAGCCTTCACAGAGGAAAGAAATGCCCTAATTGGTAGTAGATGGGTGGCTGTAACAAGGGTGTTCAATGTGGCACTGTCCTGAAAGAGCCAGGGAAGCCTGGGGCAGATAAAACCATCTGAAGATGCTCTAACTCCCCCCTCTCCCAAACACTTATCAGTAGCATTCCTGTTAAACTCCCAGGTGACAACCCAAAGAGGGGAAGCTTTTTGGAGAGCAGAGCAAGAAGCCAAAGTGAGCTTGGCAAAGGGGAGGAAATAAGACGCAGTTCAGCCAGGCAAAGTACCGAGCTTGGCTGCGTGCAATGAAGCGCACAGAAACAGAGGAAGAGCCCTTGAGTAAACTGCAGGGAAGAAGATCCAGGTCAGGCACTGGAAATGAGCTTCCCCACAGCCACGTGCTGTTGGTGACAGTGTCCTTGTGTCCGTGGTGGTTGTTTAAGCCTTACAGACATTGGTGCATTTCCAAGTAAAGCTCATCCCTGTTGGACAACTGCACTTGACACTGAGTGATGCCCAGGGTCAGTCATGCTTTAGGATGCACCCAATTTAGCCTTTCTCCCCCCAGCCAGAGCCTAAGGAATGGGAGTCAGGAGATGACACCTTGCATAGGAGATGCCTTCATAGATGCCCCAAGGGATGCTCTGCCTTCAGCTCCAAAGGACCTCTGTCTTGCCCAAAGGATGGCAGCATTGAAAACGCACCCCTCTGGAAACCAAAGGGTGAGACAATCAGGTAGAAGTCCCCTATGTGCTACTTTTTAGATGCCCTTTGTCAGGGGAAGGCCAAAGGATACCCAAAATAATGATGCCTGTGGTTATAGAATGCTCACATAAAGAAGAATAGACCACGGGGAGCTGTGTGGCCCTCAGAGGACAAGCAGGGTGTCCTCCATCAGCCTTGAAATAAGAGGGCTCCAGGCACACTCCTGGCATCCTCTGAACTGGAGGGCATCCTGGAACGCTGGGAGCAGGGATGCTTCCATTGCATCCTGCAAAACAGATGAAGATCCAACCAGGATCATGTCCCTGCAGCTCCCAGCAGCGGGCACCCCGCAGCCCCCCCGTCATTCCCCTCCTCCAGAGCTTGCCCTGGTTTTAATCCCTCTGCCAGCATCATCCCAATAATTTCTCTCTATTTTCAATCTACTGATCTAAGAACAGTCCACAAATCCCTTCATCCCGAGAGCGAAGCAACCGACTGCCTCATCCCATCCCATCCCATCTCCATCCCTTTCTCTTTAATCCCTGGAAACAGCGATGAGGCTCACAGTGCAGGGGCTACCTTAGAGGGGTCTGTCCAGGCACTGGGGGACCAACCTGGAGCACACAGGGACAAACAGGAGGTGCCAGGTTAAGACAGGCAAGGAGCCTGTTATTTCGACCATGCTCAGTCTCTACTGATGCTTTGATTTGGGTTTTAATTCAATGGCAGCCCAATGTCATGCTGTGCAAGATGGAAGATGCAGGGCTGGGGCTGTACTCAGGAGTGCCACCGTATCTCAAAGCATCAGGGGCAGGTTCCCAACCCTTCCTGGTGCAGGGATGGGGGAATTCATCCCATTCCAGCACCCCCAGCATGCTGGGAACATAATGCACAGCATCATTCTGTCGGTCCCCTCATGGGGACCAAGTGAGGGTGATGGGGAGCCAGGAACAGCTTGGCTCTGTAAATCCCAGCTCCTCCATGCTCTATTTCTCTGCCTGTGCCATTTCTCCACAAGCCTGATCACCCTGATGCTCTTTGGGAATGGGAGATTGATGGGAGACATGGGAAGGGAGACCCTTGGGGTCTCTCCCTGTCCTTGGGGAAGCAGCCTGGCATCACTCGCTCAGGACCGAGCGCATCAGTCAGGATGCAGCACTAAACCCCATCCTTCCTTCCCCAAGCATCCATTTGGCCACCACAAGGCTGGACACTGTCCCCAGCCACAAGCACTGTCCAATGGCCATGCCAGAGCTGCAGGGTCCCCATCCTGTGCCCAGCAGCGGCAGCTCTCCCTGGATATGGCTGGTGAGGAGGAGGAGGAGGATGGATGGGGGCCTTCGGCGGCTGGATCGCCGGCACGCCACGCTCAGACCCTGACAGCAGGCTCCAAAACTGTCACTCCCGATCTGTTTTCACTTCAGCTAAACCTCAACCCCGATTAGAATCAAGGAGAGCCTTCCTTCTCCTCTCTCCCTTCTCCCTGCAGTAGGTCCTCCATAACCTTGGGTCTAACCACTGAGCACATCGCACCGGGTGAGGATGAATCTCCTCCACTGGGGCTAATGGGGAAGGGGGAAACATCACCCCTGTCCCCAAACCTCATCCTGGCAGTCCCGGATGGGGCTTGGAGCACCCTGCTCCAGGGGAAGGTATCCCTGCCCATGGCAGGGGTTGGAGCTGGATGAGCTTTAAGGTCCCTTCCAACCAAAATCAGGCTGGGATCCTATGTGCCAGTGTGTGCAATCACTGCACTAGGATGGATGCATTCAGTAGGAGTGCTGGTGAGCTGCAAAAAGCTCATCACAGTAATGAGGACAGCCCTCACCCATCAGGGACATATTTAAATGCACCTTCTATTCCATTTAGCCAAAATGCAGCTGCAGAGGCATGGAAAACTCAAACCATGAAGGCTGCCGCCCACCCTTGCACTGCAAGAACATGGGGCTGGATGGCAGAGGTTCCATCCTGCGCATGGGGCTCCTTTTTGGTGCTGGAAAAGCATCATCTGCTTCTCCAAAAGGTACAGATGGGAGCCAGGGCTGCAAGCACTCTGCCCTAGTGGGGTTGGGTTTGTCCCTGTGCTCCAGGCATGAGCCCCGACTTCCATAGGGAGCCAAGCTGGATGGCTTGGTGCCTGCTCCCCAGCAAACACCCATTTTTCCCAATTTGGAAGAAGATATAATAAATAATAATAAAAATGATGGAATAAATAAGCATCACCTTAGAAAATCAGTGTTGGGACCACCAAACCAGGGAGGGCAAAAGCATCTCTGGCAGCTACCCACAAGAGCTGCACGGTGGCGAGCATCTCTCCGTGCAGGCACCCACGTCCCCTCTTCTCCTACCTCAAACGGGTGCTGGCCACCATGGACATGGTTTGCTCCATCCCATCCTGAGCACATCCCTGTTTCCAATCCTATGCACTAAAACCCCACAGCTTCTTCAGCGTTTTGAAGACATTAAAATCATGGTGAAACCTCTTAAAGAGTTGGTTTGGGGTGGGTTTTTTCCCCCTTGATCCATAGCCTTTCTTTTTCCCCCCTATGAAATGAGGGGTTTAATTCATAAAGAGATGCAATCTCCATTCAAACAGCTTAAAAGTGCAGTTATTTCTCAGAAAGATACAATTTCTTCTGCATCCGAGAAGATTAAACATGTTTATAAGAATTAATCCATAAAAGAGGGGAGAAAGCTGAGACTGAGTGTCAGGAATATGACAGAATTGGTCTGGAATTCTCTATTAAAAGCCAAACCCCAGATATTCGGGAAAACTGAGGGTTGGGTTTCTGTAGCAAAACGCAGGACAGCATCTGCCTTTGCATCTGTCAAAGCAAAGGTCAATCATTTTATGGCAACTTAAACACATCACCCTCAATCCACTGTTTCTGCTTTATTTGGGTGACTTCCGACTCATAAACTGAGATTTTCACATTAAAAATGACAATATCCCAGAAAATTCCCATTCCAAGAAAAATACATCCAAGAACGTTTTCCCTTTTTAAGAAGCGGATGATATCTGGGGGTTGGATTTAACAGCATTTAAGTCCTTTATAACCTTTGCAACTCAGATTCCTACCTAGAAAACAATGGGGTAACCAAAGGAAATGCAATGGGAATGAGATGGTGTTGGAAGGAATTTTGCTACCCTGAATAAAATGGGTATCGAAAGCAAACTGAAAACAAAGCCTCAGAATCAAAGGGATTCCTCTTTCCCAATCTCATTTTCCCCGCACAATGGAATGAAAAATCATGGAAATCGGACCAAAAAGGTACAACTGAAATCAAAGATGAAGCAATGAACATCTATGATGGTTTAGTATCAATTGCATTAAGGCAATTCCTACCCAAACACAGCCCAAAGCCCGCTCTGTGAACCACACACATTAGGAATGGCTGAAGGTTCTGGTTAACGCAGAGCCGGATGCTTCCCGATCTAGGGATACAACCTTCGGCATTAGAAAGGTAAAATCCAACTGGATCAAATTAAAGTAAATACCAAACCAGTGCACAACGTTGCCAACATATATCTCCTAGGAGAGACTTGAGGAACAGCCATTGACTCGCTCACATACCTCTTCCATCCCTAATTCCATCTCCTTCAACACAGACTTAATCCCTCTATCACCGATTCACTTAAGACAGCTCTTAAGCATCCCAAGCTCTTCTAACCCACACTGGAGCCCCACACCTGACTTATTCAATGATTCCTCCCCAATTCCCATCGCTAGGAGAAGTTGCCTGCAATAGGAGGTCTTCCACCAACCCAATCTCCTTACCTTTCTCCAAAGGGCTGCTTTAGTGCTGATGGGGGTCCGCACAGATGGCCGGTCGTTCCACGTTTGGAAAGGAGGAGAAATGCAATGGATTGGGGGGAAGGGGGGGGGGGGAAAGAAGGAAGAAAGAATCGCAGTGATTTGTTTTTGTTCTTTCCGCAGAGGGCTCCGAACCTCATTGGCCCTGGGAATGCCACCACGTGGCATGGGATGAAGGGCACGTGACCTATTTTCTCCCAAATCCCTGGGTTTTGCTGGCAAAGGGAGACGCGTCCCCACTGCTCACATCCCTATCATTCCAGTGGGCTTGGGTTTCTTTTGGGTTCAGTTTTAAAGGCCACTGAGCAAATGGGGTTGCCCCCAGGCGATGAGGGCGAAGCAGCCGATGCTTTTCCAAGGGAAAGGAGCTGGGATCTGAGACCAGCCCATGTGCAGGGGGGAGATGTAGGGATGCTGACAGAGCCTGCACACCCGCTCCAGGGATGGAGCATCCAGGAGGGAAAGGAGGGCAACAGCAATGCACATTTGGCTGCTGGGCTTAAATCCGACAGCAGCAGCAGCAAGGACCAGGCTGAATCCCTGATTCCTGAGCCTTGGAGGAAATGGGATGTGTTACAACTGCTCCATCCCTGCAAAAATGAGATCAGCTTGTGCCCCTGTGTTGCTCCTGATCCCATCCTCTCCTGACCCTCTTAGTTAACGCATGGTGGTTGCATTAACCAAGTGTCCTGCTTTGGAGGCTGCAATAGCTTTCTAGGCAGGAGGACCAAGTGCATGGCTATGTAAGGCTCGAAGGGCATTTTAGGGTGGTATTCCCCCACCAAACCTGAACCACAGCACAGTTCTGGGGATGTTCTGCCCTAACAGGGACCCTGAGGCCCTGTGGAGATAAGCAAGCCAAGATAAGGCCCTGTGGCAAGATAAGCCACAGCTCCCAGTGTCTGTCTGACTGGTGATGAGGGTTCCTCCTTGTCCCAGCTCTGTATTTCCCAATGGCTCTGAGACACCAGATCCCAGTCAGACACAGTCCCCAGGCCAAGCAGCTCATGGCCTTCCCTTGGTAACTGCAGGTAGCAGGCCATCAGTGTCAGGACACTCAGCATGGGGAATGGAAAAGGTGTCTTTGGAGCCTAAGACACCTTCTTGGTTTTCCCATCACAGCTCAAGCCTATAGGTTGCACCAGTCAGAAGTGGAGCCTGTCTCCAGCCATCCTACCATTGGAGGGCTTGAGCCACTCTTATCTAAAGGTAACACTTAAAGCTCCTTGAAGGATCAGCTGAGCTTGGGCTGTGGTGAAAAAGAACAGTTCCAGCCTCCCTTGTGCCTTCTTGGAACCACTGAATCATCATAGAATCATTGAATCACAGCATCGTAGAAAGGTTTGGGTTGGAAGGGACCTTAAAGCTCATCCAGTTCCAAGCCCCTGCCATGGGCAGGGACACCTTCCACTAGAGCAGGGTGCTCCAAGCCGTATCCCAACCCAGCACTGCTGGTTCTTCCTTGTGGCTGTTCCCCTACACACAGCTCTGCTCAGGGATGGGAAGCATCAGCAGCTCAGTCCCTATTCCCTCAGTCCCAAACCTTTCTCAAGACCAGGCCGTATCACCATGCCATTATTAAAGACAGAAGAAGAGCCATAAAATACCCCAAACATCATAGAGAAGTGCAAGGTTTCACTTGAAACCCTTTCTGCATGGGAGGTTTGCACTTCTCCAGCCCCTAGCCAAGCCAACAGGGCATTCCATCCCAACAAAGAACAACCTGAGGGAGGAGAAACTTCCCATGCTCAAACCCAAGCTACAGACACAGTCAAAAGCACTCAGCTCACTGCTTTCCCCTCCCACGTTAGGCAATGGGCAAAGGGAGAGAAGAACCCCCCCACCTTCCATCCCCATAGCTCGCCGCCTTCCCCAGTGCTGCCCAGCTAAATCTGGCTCCCCAGTAATCTTCTGCATAATTATATAATAGAGAGGCAGGTGGAGGAATGATTTTAGGCAGAAAGCAAGCTGGATTAAAAGATCAGAACCAGCAATACCGAGATTAAAATGGTTTGTTATTTTCAGCTGCATGAAATCTGTGGCTAAAGCCACACAAAGATGGGGAGGGAAGGAGCAGCATCTTTCCTCCCGCCCCAAAACCAAGCTTTCTATGAGTTCTAGGTTTCCAACCTGTGCTCAGGGTTGGTTTCCCAACACATTTTAGCTAAAGACTTAAAAGCAACGTGGAGATGCTTCAAGATCCATTCTGCCCCGTGAGCTGAGTCCGAGTTAAACCCCATCAATGCATTGCTGCTTGTTAAAGACATCCGTGACTCAATGAGTCAGCATGTGGCTGGGCACACCATTACCTATGAGAAACATGCCTCCAGGCACACAGCATGGAATCATGGAATCAGCCAGGTTGGGAAAGACCTTTAAGATCATCCCTAGCACTGCCAAGGCCACCACTGCCCCATGGCACTGGGGCCTCATCTCCACGCTGTGTGAACACTTGCAGGGTCGGTGCCTGCAGCCCTGCCCTGGGCAGCCTGTTCCAATGCCTGAGCACACTGTGGGGCAGGAATTGTTCCTCAGCTCCATCTAAACCTGCCCTGGTGCAGCTTGAGGCCGTTTCCTCTTGTCCCATCCCTTGTTCCTTGGGAGCAGAGCCCAGCCCCTCCTGGCTCCATCCTCCTTTACCAGTACCAGCACCCCAGCATGGCCTCCCCGCACCCCCAAGCTGATGGCAGGGAGATGCTTACCGGAGAGGCAGCCACGGCTGGGAGAAGCCCATCAGACAGCAGGGCAGCTCTCTGCAGGCACCTATATGGTGTCCCCCTGGCCCCCAGCAAGGTCGGTGGCCTGGGGTGCCATGCTCTGACTGATCACTCTGGAAAGGCGTGAAGGGGACGGCAGGGATAGAACAGTGGGAAAGGGAGCGGGCATTGGGGCCGAGCTCATCGCCCGCATCCCGGATCGATGCTGCTGCTCATTCACCTTCACGTTCACATTAAGCAGAAGGGTCAAGCTGGGAAATCATTTGCCACTAGTGGGCATGTCCCCATCACCCCCTCCTCCCCTCCCCATAGACTTGCATTGCAATCATAGAGACACAGAAACAACCAGGTTGGAATGGACCTTCAAGATCATCAAGTCCAACCTCATGGATTTAACCCAGTGCTGCCAAGGCCACCACTAACCCATGTCAAAGCCTCTTCCCCTAGGAAAGCAGCGTCCCCTCCATGGACACTTCCCACCAGAGCACCTTGCTAACTCTACACCTTCTCAGGCTATCCCTCATCACTCATGGCATTGCCTGGATGCAAGATGGAGCAGCAGTTTCCCAGTGCCAAGTGGTCTCCAAAGTCCTCTTCCAGGACTGTTGTATAGGAAATCTATGGGGTTCCTCACACACATAGATTTCCTATACAATAGTCATAGTGCTACTGCTTTCAAAGGATGAAATCACATGGGGTAAAACATAGCCTTGAAGAGGGTTTAGCATTTAGAACGAACACACCACCTTGCTTTGCTTTGAGAAAGAAGCTGCTGGCTTGCACAGACCCCAGGCTGCTGTGCTACGTACGGATGTTGGAACAGGGCTGGGAGAAGGGATGGGATATGGGACAGGAGCATGGGAAGGCAGAGAACTGAAGGCATGTTCCTGGTGGGGATGTTGTGATGTTTATCAAGGTGATGCTTTAACAACCACTTACTGCAGGAAAGCATCTTCACCAAGAGAAGAGAACACAGTTGTTGGACAGATTTGGGTCATGAGCACTTGTAGGAGGACAGTTTGGGGACATGGTCTCAGGTTGGACACTCAGCTCCCCCAGCAAGGAGATGTCCTGGCTTTCCTGGGCTCTGCAATAGGGATCCCATCCCCAAGACCTGCTGTGCTCAGGGAGATGCAGCAGGGAAGAGACAGGGCCCCTTAGGGATGCGTTCCTAAGCACATCCTTCAGCTCATGGCTACAAAGCCACTCTCCACCCCCCAAACAACCCTTTGGAGATGGGTATATCCCTCAGAGGCTGCCCATAGCACACAGGAGCTGCAGACAGTGGCCTTAGATGATGCATGCTCAAGACCAGGCATAACCAGTACCCATCACACATCACCATTGACCACAGCCAAGCCTCCAAGCAGGTTGTGGGGCAAGTTCTGCTCCTGAAGCCTCCATCCCCTTACCCAAAACACACCATGTTGTTGCAGACACAGGCTGCTGCTGTGGCCAGGCTCTCCCAGGATTTTACATGAGGAAAACCAGGATTAAAAACACTTGGAAAAGGAAAGAGAAAGAAGAGAGATGGATTTGTCTGTGACTGAAACATTGCTGCTTTATGGAGCTGTCTTCTCACTCAGAGATCTGTCTCCTCTTCTTCACTAATGGAAAATGCTGCCCTGCTGTCCATTTGTGATAGTCAATGCCTGGGACAACACAATGGCCCCAGGCCAAAGCAGATCTATTTTAGTAACAAAAGCAAGAGTGGCTGATGGAAACAACCCCGTCTGTGCGCTTCCCAACTGAGCTGCTTGGCTTGGTTTTAATGGACCTTTATTGCATGCAGAAAGCAGGCGGCCAGTGCAATGAGGGCAATAGCAGCAATAGGAGACCTGTATGGATGCAGAGGTCCCAGCATCTCATCCAATCCCTGTGTGAGCAGCATTGCAGGGAGCAAAACCCCCTTCCCATAGAGCCAGGTCCCTGCAGTGCAGCAGCTCCTCTCTCTGCAGAGCCCAACCACATCCTCGCTGTGGTTTATAGCCCAAGGGAGAGCACAGTGCAGAAGACACCCCCAAAACCAGGATGTGGGAAGGGACTGAGCTCACCTTACCTTACCCTGCAGGCTGGCCTGGAGCTCCAGAGGGATTCCTCAGAGGATCCAGTTGCACCAGAAAAGGGCATTGCTGAGCACAGGATGGAAACGGGTGGTCCACAGCAGGAGCCTGCAAAGCAGCATGGGGTAGAGGTTAGGGACACGGAGGGCAAGGATACCCAATGGATGCTTATCACCCAGGAGAAGGGGATTTCAGAGGGAAAGGGAACATAGCTTGAGTTGGGAGGGACAAAAGGATGGGGAGCATCACCTCCAGGTTGTTATAGAGCAGGTAGCAGAGCCCTGCCTATGCTTTTCTCTACATGCAGACCAGGTTGGGTAGGTCCTACCCCAGCATCTGTGAACAAGGGAAGTCATCCAAAGAGCTGGGCTCTGAAGGGTCATGGAATTATGGAATGATTTGGGGTGGAAGGGACCTTAAAGCTCATCTATCCCCAACCCCTGCCACGGGCAGGGACACCTTCCACTGGAGCAGGGTGCTCCAAGCCCCTGTGTCCAACCTGGCCTTGAGCACTGCCAGGGATGGGGCAGCCACAGCTTCTCTGGGCACCCTGTGCCAGCGCCTCAGCACCCTCCCAGGGAACAGCTTCTGCCTAAGAGCTCAGCTCAGTCTCCCCTGTTCTGGCAGGTTCAAGCCATTCCCCTTGGCCTGTCCCTACAGGCCCTTGTCCCAAGCCCCTCTCCAGGTTTCCTGCAGCCCCTTTAGGCACTGGAGCTGCTCTCAGGTCTCCCCTTCAGGAGCCTTCTCTTGTCCAGGCTGCCCCAGCCCAGCTCTCTCAGCCTTTCACCCAGAAATAAAGCTGCAATGGGAATAATCCCGCACATTCCAGTGGCACTGAGCACCAAGTTATTTGTATCGCTCTCTTTTTGCTGCTGCTCCCTATAAGTTAACTGGGGCATGCATTATCCATCAATAACATCCATTGAGCAGCCTGAGCCATTAATAAGCCAAGTGCCAGAGGGCACAAAAGCCTCTCCATCACCCAAAATACCTGGGTGAGCTGCGGGCCCCACTCACTGCTTGGACTGGGCGCTGCTCTGGATGTGCTGGGGCAGGCTGTGTGTGCCAAGGGGGAATCCTCCTCTTCCCAATGACTCATCAAGAGCCATCCCCAGCGACCTGGGCACCAGGTGATGACACTGCCATGGGAAGGAGCCCATCCGCAGGAGGGGAGCCCATGGAACCCCCTGAGGTCAGGCTGCAGTCCCGCCTGCTGCTCACAGCAGCGTCAGCACTAAGATCAGAGCAGGATGCTCAGGGCTGCATCCGTTTGGAGCTTGAAAGCCTCCAAGGATGGAGACCATGCTGCCCCTGCAAGCAACCAACTGTCCTCAGGATGAATGCTTTTTCCCTTACAACACCCTATATGTCCTATAAGGGTCTCTCTGAAGACCCTTTTGTCTCTGTGAAGGGAAACCATGCCCCCCAAAGGAGTGACTGCATCCCCAGCTGGTGTCACCTACGGGAAGGACGGATCTCAGGATGGATCCTGAGGAACTCCACCACACAAGCAAAGTAAATGTTGAATCTCACTATCCCAAACATAACAGACAGAGAGGGAACAAAATCAAGCCCCAAACCAGCCAAAAAGGATGGGAAACCCAAACTGCATCTCACAACTGGAGGAGCAGCAGGAGCAGTTTGGGATCCAGTGGAGGCAGCAGGGGAGGACCTGGAAGCTCTCTGCACCCTGGGATGCCCAACCAGGGCCCACCACCACCTTAAACCCAGCTAGAGCATCCTCCCAGCACTGTTGTTGTGACTAAACCCCAGGCAAGAGGGAAGCATAAGGGCAAAACAGCCCCAAGCAAAGGAATCCTTCGTAATGGTTTGTTTCCGTGCCCATCAGCACAAACTCCTGGTCACTGAGCCCAGCATTGAGGAAAAGAAGGAAACCCCCCGACCATGGCATCATGTGTGTAGTTTGATAGACAGGAATAAGGGGGCTCAGACATGGATTCATAGAATCATTGCATGGTTTGGGTTGGAAAGGACCTTAAGCCTCATCCAGTTCCTATGCCCTGAGGAACTGGGCACCTTCCACTGTGGCAGGGGTTGGAATTGGATGAGCTTTAAGCTCCATTCAACCCAAACCAGTCTGGAATTCCATGATTTGATGTCCTCTTGCTTTGTTGCAACCCCCCAGGGAAAACACAAGCTCCTTGGGAATAGCTCCCTGTGCAGCTGGTGAGGGATACACCACATGGGATGGGGATGTTTGCCCACTGCATCCCTGAGCTTCGGTACACCTTTGAGATGGGAACCTCAGCAGGATGATTCCATCTGTACTGCATCCCCAGCCCCATTCCTGTTGGAGGGAACCCTGCTCCCATCAAGTCAGGCTGCTGCTTTGGGATCTTCAGTGCTGCCGCTCATGGTGCAGGGGAGAGAAGGCTCCTTCCCTGACCCGTGTTCCCATCATCTGCATTACTGAGTGTCTTATGCAGACAGAGGCAATGATTTTAATGTCCTAGTGAACAAGCTGTCAGGATGCATCAGCCTCAAAGGGCAGACTTCAGGGATGGCTTCTCCTCCCAGGCACTTCCTAGGCAAGGAAAACCAATCCCAGCTCTGCACATACACACTCCATGCGGGTGCCAGCACTGCCTGTGATGTTCCAGCCTTCAACAGAACACCCTTCAAAGCCCCATTCCCCCAGAGCGGGGTGAGCCCGAGGTTGGGGGGCTGCAGATGGGCACAGCCATGGGGCAGGCAGAGGGGGCAGCCCCACAGGCAGGAACGTGATGTGATGGGACCTGAGCGCCCGTCAAGAGATGAGTGAGAAAAGCCATGAGCAGAGGTGACATCAGGCCCCTGGGCAGATACCTAATGAGCAGGGACATTGTCCATTTGGGAAGAGCAGGTAAAGATAAGAGATTCCCAAGCTGACACCTGGCTGCCTCCACCGGTATTCCTGGTAAGGGATGGGGAATGCCAGGGCAGTGGGTCCCACCATGGGCAGTGGGTGGGTGGGATGGGGACAGCATCGTTGTCTCAGCATCTCACTTGCACTGCCTGGAGCTTCCCTCTTTATTACCCCTGGGTACATCCCTATGGGATCAGGTGGGGTGCCCCATGTCGGATGAAAAGGGACAAGGGGGGGGCATGGTCCTGGGTCCAGTGGCACAGGCAAAGGCTCCCATGTCCTGTGGTCCATAAAGCATCACCCCTCTTGCTGCTTCCACACACCTAGTCCAGTCGGACCCTATAAACCCAGCCTCCATAGCCCACCTGGCATCAGCTCTTCCCTACCTTCCCTCCAGCCTCCCTGCTACCCATCACCTTCAGCCAGTGTCTGCTGATAACCCAGGAGAAGGGAGAGACCCATATCACCCCTTGGTTTTCCCCTTTGGAAAACCTGGCTCTAAAAGCACTAGTGAGCCAGCAAACTCCCCCTATTTACCCTTTTTACCCCTATTTACCCTTTTTACCCCTATTTACCCTTTTTACCCCTATTTACCCATAAAACCCTGGCAGCACTTTGTGGTCCACCTGGGAAAGCCCACATTGAGATGCTTTCCTTCCCTACCTCCCTGCCTGCCTTTCCAAAGGCAATCATAGAATCCCAGCCTGGTTTGGGTTCAAAGGGACCTTAAAGCTCATCCAGTTCCAACCTCCTGCCCCTGTTTAAGTCAATTTGGGACCATCCTGAGTGGAAGGGGAGGGCCAGAAATGCCCAACCCAGGATTCCCTGGACCAAAGGCATCATCTGGGATGCAGCAACTCCTCCCCAGCACCCAGTGACCTGCTGGGCTGGAGCAGATGGAACGGCTGCAAATCCCCCTGTAAGCCAGGGAAGGGGAATAATCTCCTAGAGGGCAAATCAGCTGCAAGGGGGAAGCCCCAGCATCCTGCCTTTTCCTTCCTCTTCCAGCAGATGCCAGCAGCATCCAGCATTCCTGAGGGGACCGCAGCATCCCTGAAGGTGGAGAAGGGGTCTTGGGTACCTGGTGGAGACCTGGTTTTGGGACAAGCAGGCTCTTCATTTAGGTGGCACAAAGTCCTTGGTGGGCTTAGGAAGTGCTGGGAGCAGCCACCAGAATGAGAGGCACCATTTGCAGTGGAATCCATGGTACCTCCTCGCCTATGGGGAAGGATGGGGATCAGGTCCATTGGACTGGGCCAGTTTAGGTCCTCAGGATGGGATCTGGAGAACCAAATGTGTGCTCTCCAACATGCAGCTACCACTAAAAGATGTGATGCACTGATGGTGCTTAAAGGTCTTTTCCATCCTATCTGATTCCATGAGTCTATGGCAAAGCACCAGAGCCAGAGCTGAGCCCCAGCAGCAGACATCACCCATGGCCAAGCCTAACCTGTGCCTTCCAGAAGGGATTTGTGCCCAAAAGCCCCCAGAGCAGACCCAGAGCCTGCATAGCCCAGTTCTGCTCATGGGGCCATTCCCAAGCAGCCAACCCTCTCCAATCCATTCTCCTTCTGCTCCAGAGGCAAGGAGCTCAGCAAATCTGGTGTGTGGCAGGGATTGTTGATGACAGGCACATCAGCCCTCAGGAATGGTTGGGAAGAGGAGGCTGCAAGCCAGGGGAAGGATGGAGACCATACAGGCTGGGGCATGTGGGCATGGATTGCATCCTGGTCCTCTGAGGGAGGTACATGGATGGCCAGCAGAGCCCTGGATGAGGTGGAACACACATAACCTGAGAGTCATAGGATCAACCACGTCGGAAAAGACCTTTAAGCCCACCCAGTCCAACCATTCCCCAGCACTGCCAAGGCCACCATGGGGCAACTGCCCCATACAGGGAAGGACTTCTGGATCTCCTCTCTATAGCTGCCCAAAGCATTCCCTTCACACTATCATTCCAATAAAAGCCTCTAAATAAAGCCTTTAAATAGTACTTTGTGCTCCATATTTGAAGGCCAGAGACACAAAGCAAGCCAGAGTGTGAGTGACTCCCTCTGCTCCAGCTCCTGCTCCAAGCAGGGCCATTCCAACCTGAAACCTCCATATCCCATCATTTCCAAGCCTTCCATTCTTTTCCCTGCTCTCCCATAACACATAAAAGGGTTAAGATATTCACTTCAGGCTCTGAAGCCTGGATGCCCTCACCCACTGCCATCACCAAGAGGTCTCCTTATCATCTCAGGGATAAGCCAGCATCACTCTGGGCACCCTGGACCTGTGGGTGCAAAAGCATCCCCCAAACAACGGGCCCTGATGAAGGGGATTGGCTGCCCAGCAGCAAGGATGCTGGAGCAAAGATGTCATAACCAGGAATGCGCACCTGTGGCATGGGAGGAGTTGGGGGGCAGAGCCTATGCCATGGTGTGTTTGCCATGGTGGTGACCCACAGCAGCACTCCCAGCCCCACACCAGCTGTGCTTTGGTGTTTCATAGAATCCCAGCCTGGATTGGGTTGGAAGGGACCTTAAAGCTCATCCATGCAGGAAGATCTTCTGCCTAAGAGCTCATCTCAGTCTCCCCTGTTCTGGCAGGTTAAAGCCATTCCCCTTGGCCTGTCCCTACAGGCCCTTGTCCCAAGCCCCTCTCCAGGTTTCCAGCAGCCCATTTAGGCACTGAGGATATTCTGAGGTCTCCCCTTCAGGAGCCTTTTCCTCCTTCTCCAGGATGTCCTGGTGCTGGTTGCTCCCCCCCATGCCCACCACAGCAGGTCTGCATCCTGGGGACACTCATTTAGACACCTCAGCATCACACAGCACCACAGATGCTGCCACCCCAATTCCCTAAGGACAAATGGGAATCGCTTGGAAGCAGCTGTTTCCAATCCAGGGCCCTCCAGGACACTTGAATTTTCCCAAACCGCATCACCTTGTGCTGGGAATGTCGGGACAAGAGGGTTTTACTCCTTGGTGGCAGAGATTCCTGAGTCATCCTCCAGCCCATGCCCTTGAAATGGAGCCAAAAAAGCTTTTACCCAAAGCAGGCAGCAATCAGGATACCAGATCTGGAGCTCCAGGATTAACCCTTTCCTAGGGGATGCTGGTGTGGTTGCCCTTGCATGCAGACCCTCTTTCCCATTCCTCAATGAAGGCTTCCCCCCCTGCATTTTGGGGTTCAACAAAGGGAAGAAGCGATTGAAAACATAATTCAGAAGCACTTTGAGCATCCCTTAAGCTGCCTCCCAGTAGGGTTTGGCAGTGGTTTCAGCATCTGCATCCTTGGCCATCAGACAGGGGTTCCCTCTTGCATCCTCCCACAGGCCACTATGGATATGCTCCTAGAAAGCATGGATTAGGTGGAGTCTTTGGGTGCTGCTTTATCTCCAAGGGGGCTCCCCATCCCCAGACCTACAGCCAGGGATGGTCTGCACTAGGTGCTGCTCTCCATCCCCTCCACTTCTAGGAGCCCATGTCCCAAACCCCGGCACAGGATCCCCCCAGGACCATCATTCCCTCGCTACTGCATCCCTTGGGATGCAGACTCTCTCTTCTCTCGCAAGGATGGAGAACATGAGCCGTCCACAGCTAGGAAAGCCTGGAATGTAGCACCGGCTTCTACCCCATACCCCTGGCACCATGGAACCCTATGGGGCATCACAGCCCTGAAGGTGGCTGCCCTGCGGCGCTCTGTGCAATGGCCATGCAGCATCCGCTCTGGGGTGGGGATGCTCTGCAGCACTGAGGCCGCTGGAGGATGCTCCTCACAGCATTGGGCTGATACAAGGAGGCGTTTTCCACCCTCTTCCTCCCCAGCATGGGTCAGCAAAGCCCCACATAGACCCCAAGAGGAGCTTACTGAAAGGAGCTGGGCAATGAATGCTGTCCCAGTAAGAGCCAAACAGACCTCCCCCTCTCCACCCATGGGATGAGGGGTGATGGGAGGCACATGCTGCCGAGCCAGCCCCATTTCAGAGGGAGAACAAAAAGGTCCCAGCTGGGTAAATGAGCTCCCAGCAGATGATTCACCCACCTGTGGGGGAAGCTTAGGGGCTCCACAAACAAGGCCTGAGCCCCCTTCCTCCCCTTGGCATGGAGACTGGGGCTGCATCTGCCCCCTAAGCTGCTCAGGAACAGCCACCAAACCAACCCCAGTGGGACACTCACACCCAAACCCCACCATCCAAAAGCCATAACCCAGGGCTCACCCTCCACAGCATCCTGCCCGTCACCCATCCACACCCATGCTGGACCACTCACCCCACTTGGGGACCCCCAGGACACCAACTTTGGGGCTTGTTTAGGGAAGAGAAACTTAGAGCCAAGCAGCACCAGGGTCCGCGATGGAAAACTCTCAGCAGCCTCATAGGAACTCACATGGGGTGGGGAGAGAACCCCTCGGGACAGGAAAAGGGGGGATCCCGCAGTGTCCCCCGCGATGCCATCACCCCCTCCATGCCCCCGAGTGGGGACCGGCACCCCCCACCCGACGGAGGGGTCGAGGGCAGCCCCGACAGCACAAACAACGGGAAGGAAAGCAAACAACGCCCCAGGGAAGGCAGAGCCCTACCTGTGCCCGGACGGACGGACAGACGGACGGCGAGGAGGGCTGTAGGGAGCGAGGAGGGAGCGGGCAGGGCAGGCAATAAGAGAGGAGACGGAGCGGATGTGCCCTGCCCGGCCCCCCGGCTCTGCCCGGCCCCCTCCGGCTCTGCCCGGCCCCTCGGCTCTGCCCCTTCCCTTTCCCTGACCAAGCCCCTGATCCTGGGTCTATCCCAGCTCCCGCCCCTGTCCCATCCCTTGCCCGTATCGCAGACCCTGCCCAAGCCCCTTCCCCAGCACCAGCATCATCATCAGACCTTCGCACTGCCCCGGCCCCTACCCCTGCCCCAGCCTCCCCCTGCTACAGCCCCTGTTTCTTCCTGCCCCCCGCCATATCCAGCCCCTTCTCAGCCCTGCCCTGCTCAGCTCCAGCCCCAAGCCCCAGTCATTGGGGGATGCCACCCCATGGGCTTGGGGGATTGCTCCCCCCATGGAGCCCTGTGCTGCCAGCACCCTGCCCTCTGCACAAATGCATCTGCCCACCCGGCCCTGGCACCCTTGGGTGCTGTGCCAAGCTGGGAGAGCCTGGCCAGGCACTGGAGCTGGTAGCAGCAGCATCACTTTGTCAAGGGACACACACTGGGGTGGGTGCGTGGGGGTCCCAGTGTCCCCAGACACACACCCTGGGTGCTCCTGCTGCATGTGAGGAGGATGCCACTGTGCTGGCGTGGAAAGGCAAGGTCCTCAGCACAGGCAGGGGGTATATGGTGGGCACGGAGGGCCTATGGACACACGTGCTGTGGTCTTACCATCCTCCTCAGACCTGGTCTCCTCTCCTAGAGGAAAACTGCTTTGGGGGTCAAACACGCCACCATTTAAGCCAGGACTTGGGATGTCCCCATTCCCAATAACACACCCTGGCTCTATCCGTTTGGCTGAGAAAAGGAGAGAAAACCCAAGTGTAATAAACGCTGGTGCAGGCTCTGCCACACTAGTTTGGTGCTAAGCACCAAAGGGGCTCGATGGGGTGGGAAGACGCCAGGCTGGACCCCTCCCACCATGGATGGGAAGGGGGGGTGATGATCCCTGGATATCCTGGATCCCGCTGCCGCTCTGGAGGCAGCAGCACATCAATATTTCAGTGCACTACCCGAGCCCTGTCAGGTTGCATTTGCTTCCAGCAGGATGAGTGCTGGAACAGGGGGTGGAGAGAAGATGCTCTCAGATGTGATGATGAGCCCTGCACCAGCTCCAGGGCCCGATCCTTCGTTTCCCTGTGCGGATGCTCTTCCCTCTGGGACCGGTGCAGGTCCGTGCTTCAATCCCCGTTGTAAAACACGCGGAGGCGGGGCGGTGGATGGAATAAATCCAAGCCGCTTTGGGCAGCGGGACATTAAATCACAGCAGGGAGGATAAAGCGGATGGATGCGACAGCGAGAGGGGCCACACAACCCAGAGGCCACTGTGGATGGGCAGAGCAGTAACCCCCGGCTTGGAAAGGAGGGCTTTCCCCCTTACCCCCCTCCGTGTCTCGCAACCACTGGCTGAAAGCGTTAGCGCGGCCCTTCGGGGGCTGGCCGAGCTCCGACTCCTCCTCCTCTTCGTCCCCCTCCTCTTCCTCTGGCTCCTCCTCCTCCTCCTCCTCCTCCTCCCCTTCCTCCTGCCCGCTGCACTGTGGAGCTTGTAGTCCTCGCGGTGCCCAGCGCATGGGGCACGGCCAAGTTTTCTGAGCCCCCCCCCATTCCCCCGACATTCTCCTCCTCTTCCTCCTCCTCCTCCTCCTCCTCGCTGCGGATCCGGCTCTCAGCGGGACCATAGGGAGCCCCGAGACTCCCGGGCCCGCCGCTTCCATGCCCATTGCCCCCCCAGGTACGGCCCCGGGGGCTGCGGGGTGCGGGATGCTGCGGTACCCGCGGTGCTGCGGTACCCGGGTACCTGCGGGGATGCGGGTGCCGCTCGGGATGCGGGTGCACCCACGGTCCCCCTCTTTCATGTGTACCCCAATCCCTTCTTGAAGGAGCAGGGTGTTATGGGGGGGGGGGATGCAGAGAGGTGCCCACACAGTGAATGAGGATGTATTTTGGGGATGTTCCCGCTTTGTTTTATGGACCGAACCACCCCCATCGCCTCGGTGGCTTCCCCACTCTATATGTCGCGCTTTAGCGGTGCCACCAACATGCGGCTATAGGGAGTGCATTCCCCTATGTCCGATCCGTCCGTCCCCCCCCTTTGGTCCCGTCCCCTCTGTCCCTTGGTGGCTTTGTCTCCTATGAGGAGCTGTGCCGGAGCTCGTGGCCGCGGGTTGACGAGCGCATGATGGCGATCCCATGTCAAGGTCAAAGCCTGATAACCCAGCGGTCGGGTTCACGCTGCCCGTGCCCTGCACCCTCTGTTCTGAAGGGGAAACAGCCCCGAGCCGGGAGCGGCCCTTGGGATCTGCACCCGCTTCCCTGGGAGCAGCGGATGGGTCTGGATGGAAGGGATCGGGGCTTGAGGTACCTGCGTGTGCGGGGAAACACGTGCGGGAGCTCAGAGCCAGCACCCCAGGGCACCCACACATGGTGGGTGCACATGGTTCCCTTTGGGTCTGGGAAACATCCATCCCGCATGGATGTGAACGGAAATGGGGAACGGTTTGGAGCAGAAGGTAAACAGCCCATTGGGATCCCATTGCATGAACCCCCCCCCCCCCGCCACCCCCCATCCCGAGAATCTCTGCTGGAGATGGTGATCACTCATATCCGAGTGGGAATGGGGCATAGTCCAGGAGGGCACAGCGCAGGGCTGGGGTGGGCATTCAGTGGGGGTTTAACCATTGCTCCTTGCCCTTACTGGCACAGAGCTCCTTTCAGCACCAGCAAGCACCCAATAAGCCTTGTAGCCCAGGGACCTATTTAAGGGTTATTTAGCCCCCCTATTTTGCCCGTCTGTGAGCTTGTTTTCGGATGCTTATGTGCTGAGTCCTCACTGAGGCACATGGGCACCCTGCTTCCTGCTGCTGGTTCTGATCATGGCCAGCTTTTCCTAGCTTTATCCCACCTTTTCTCCCCATTAGCTGCTTGTGTTATGTGGAATGGGGCTCTCATCACACAACAGGGCAGTGGTGGGGGCATCGGCTGGGACCATGGAGTTGTTATTTAATGGCTGTGATTAGTTGCTCTGTAATTAGCCAGGGTCATTGGGTTTCTAGACCTTGCTCCCATGGCGTGCATTGGCACACAGGGATTTTATGGCTCAAAAAGCACTTGTGGGAGTAGGGAGCACGTAGGAGGACGCCCAGTCCCTGCCTTCATCCCGTGACCACTGCTCAGTCCTCCCCCAGCTTTCCCATGGATAAATCTTGGGATTTAAGTATTTAATCCCCTTCCAGACCATGAACCTTTATGGTGCTTTGCATCCTCCCCACGCTGGGTGATGCTGTGTGAGCACTGCATCCCACCAGGGGAGAGCAGAGGGGCAGCCACAAGCCTGTGGTGCCTAACACGGGTGGCCCCATACCCAGTGTGCACATGTTCACAACCAGCACCATCTCCCTCCGGAGCATCCCTGGTGCAGGGTATCCACATCCCTCCACCTCTGGGTCTGCAGCTCTGCTTCAGAGAGGGGGTAAACCCCAACTCACGGACTCCTAAAAGGGAGGAGAAGATGATGGGAGCCGAGGAGGCAAACCCAGGTGCTCCCTGCATCCAAGCTCTTTGGTAGGAGGTGCCCAAATGCTGCCTTGAATGACCCCCCCCCCTTCTTCCTTGCGCGGCCAGCCTGCTTTTCCTCTTGCAAGAACATCTCCTGGGGAGAAGGTAGTGCTGTTTATTTGCCTTGTGATTATAGAGGAATTTGAGCCCGTGCCAAAGGCTGCTTTCTCCCCAGAAGCTGCAGGACGTGGCTTTCAATGCATCAGAGCGCGCCTGCGACGGGCTGCCCACAAAGCCCATCTAGCTGATGGTCCCTGGGATAACACCGCTGTCCTGCTGCAGAGCCATGCCCAAGAAGGATGAGGATGCCAAAAAGCCGGCATCGGAGGCGGCGCCGGACAAGCATTGGAAGCTACAAGTCTGCTACCTCTGCTTCTATGGCTTCATGACACAGATCCGGCCTGGGGAGAGCTTCATCACTCCCTACCTCTTGGGGCCTGATAAGAACTTCACACAGGCACAGGTGAGCCATAGGTAGCCTGTTCCCCTCTGGTGTCCCCCTTTTCATCACCCTGGGGCTGGCCAGAGCATCCTCCTGTGGTCCTGGGGTGCAGACGGGTGCCACATTCCAGGGAATGGGGCGTGCGGTGGGGAATGGAGGTGGGAGAAGGTGATGTGGTATGGGTCTGGCTGGCAGCATGGCCCTGTGCCACCACACTGCAAAGGAACCCTGTCCCCTAAGTCCCAAGCTCAACTTTCCCCAGCACCTAAAGCCTGGCTTGCAACCAGTTATAGAGGGTGATGCCAAAGCCCTGTCCCACTAAGGGAGACCCTCCCGTGCTGGTGCACATTTAGGGACACAGAGCTGAGCACCGCCGAGCTGCTGGCAATGATGGGGTTAGGTGAGCCCCATGCTGTTGTCCCCTGACCAGGGGATGCTGGCTCCGGTCCCAGCAGGCTGCTGTGTCCGTGGGAACTCCACGTTCCCAGCATGGAAGGGGGCCGAGTCTCAGCCTTGCATCCAGCTGAGAGCTCCATGAGCCACATTCCATACTGGGGAGGGGGGGAATGTGTCAATGTCTTGTTCCTATGGGCTGGGGATGTTATGGACATGCTCATCCCCTCCTTGCACGTTGCAGGTGACCAATGTGATCACACCGGTGCTGACCTATTCCTATATGGCTGTGCTGGTCCCCATCTTCCTACTGACGGACTACTTGCGGTACAAGCCAGTGCTGGTGCTGCAGAGCCTGAGCCACATCTCCATCTGGCTGCTGCTGGTGCTGGGTACCTCAGTCCTGGCCATGCAGCTGATGGAGTTCTTCTATGGCATCACCATGGCCGCCCGCATCGCCTACTCCTCCTACATCTTCTCCCTCGTCGCTCCATCCCGTTACCAGCGTATGGCCAGCTATTCCCGTTCCTCTGTCCTCCTGGGTGTCTTCACCAGCTCGGTGCTAGGCCAGCTCTGCATCAGCTTGGGCAATGTCCCCTTCCTCACCCTCAACTACATCTCCTTGGGCTTCGTCAGCTTCAGCCTCATCCTTACCCTCTTCCTCAAGCAGCCCCGGCGCAGTCTCTTCTTCAACCGTCCCGATGGGGCCGTGGATGGGGCTGCACCCACTGAGACGGACAAGATGGCAGTGGGGGACGGTGGCAGGGGGACAAAGGGATGGAGGGACATGGCACTGTGCCGGATGCTGCGGGAGATGGGAGTGTTGGCCAAGCAGCCCCAGCTTCGGCTCTGGTCCTTGTGGTGGGTCTTCAACTCGGCTGGTTACTACCTGATGCTGTACTATGTGCAGATCCTCTGGAATGAGATCTACCCAGCCATGGACAACCGCCGTGTGTACAACGGAGGGGTGGATGCTGCATCCACGCTGCTGGGTAATGGTTCTATTGTTGGGGACAGTGTGGGATGTGTGGGAATGCTGGGGGGGACTCCACCATCCTGCTGCATCCCTGGGAATGGCAGGTCTTTGTGGGGTTTGTGGGGTGTTCTGATAGAGGTAATACGGTGAGCATCATTAGGCTGGGGGATGCAAGGTGGTCCTGTGCTGGTGAAGTATTTACAGCATCCTTCATCCTCTCTGCAGGGGCTGTTGCCTCCTTCGCTGCTGGCTACTTGAAGATCCGCTGGACGCTGTGGTCGGAGCTGGTGATCGGGATGGTGACAGCTTTCCAGGCGGGATTACTGCTGCTCATGAACACCACCAGCAACATCTGGCTCTGCTACGCTGCCTACGTCCTCTTCCGCGGCTCCTACCAGTTCCTAGTGCCCATTGCCATGTGCGTGGTACCCATGGAGACCCACTTCCACCCCGGCAATGGGGCTGGTTCCAGGGGTTCACTGGTGCTCCATCTCTTCCCCAGTTTCCAGATTGCTACATCCCTCTCCAAGGAGCTCTGCGCGCTCATCTTCGGGGTCAACACCTTCTTCGCCACGGTGCTGAAGACCATCATCACCATCATTGTGGCTGACAAGAGGGGCTTGGGCTTGTCCGTGCATCCCCAGGTAGGGATGGGGAGGCATCTAGGATGGTGGTGGCTCCTTAATGGTGTGGGATGAAGGTGGGGGTGCAAGCGTGGTCCTCTCCCCCCTTCTTCTCTTGCAGTTCTATGTGTATTTCGGCTACTTCACGCTGCTGGCAGTGACCTACCTGCTGGCGGCTGCCGGTGTGGGCATCCGGTACAGCCGCCACAAGCAGCCAGGAGAGCTGGCGTTGGCCAAGGAACCATGCCAGGTCCTCACAGAGGTGCCACCAGCACAGGAGCAGAGGTTGGATGCTGGTGCTGTGCGAGCCTGAGCGCCGGCACTGCCACCACCGTGGTCGGGTCTTGGCTGCGGGAGCATCACCATGACTGTAGCCTGATGTCCCACCATTGATCCATGGGGAACATGACCCCTCAGGACCTGCTTTTGGAAGGGCTGTGGTGTCCCCTTGGCCACAGACATAAGCAGGATGCCCATGGCTGCCATCCCTTGTGACCACACAGGGCTATATGGATGGGGTGCAGTGGTTCTGGCCATCACCTCCCCATCATCGTGCAGAGCCAGCCTACGAGAGGATAACGTTTCTTTATTCAGTGCCTTTAGAAAATGGTTTATAGGACACAACTGACACAAAACCAAACCAATCCACAGGCTTTAAATTGCATTAATGACACAAAATACAGTAGACTGTAAGAAATAGAGCCCGTGTGATTCATCACACAGCTTTTATGGTAAGAAGTCCCATACAATAACAAAAACCAAAAGCTAGTTACAAATGGATCTCGTTGTCTTTCTGTCCTTTAGCACCTTAGGTTTGCCCACCCCCCTTTCAAAGCAGCTTTGCTGCACCTCGGCCCTTAGCATGCAGCAAAGCTGGTGTTGGGCAAGGGGAGGGCGATGGCGGTGCCTGCCCTCAGCACCACACGTGCATGTAAACACATGCCAAGGGCACACCTGGCCCCACACTGGGGCCACCCCATTGCCCCAGTCCCCCCTGTGCTGGTGTGGGGTGCGTGGAGGGGATGGTCCCCCCTCTGCAGCTGCTGGCTGGGAGGTGGAGGTGAGGATGATGATGATGCTGGGGGACTGGGTGGGATGGTCCTTGCCTTGGTAGGATGGAGACCATCTATGAGGAGCCCTGGCACTGCCATGGGACGGTCCCTTGCTTGGGTGGGATGCTGGGGGTTTGGCTGGAGAAGACTCCATGGCCTCAGCATCAGGGATGGGTGAAGAAGAACCCATCTTCTTCTTCTTGGGTCCAACCCCAAGCTCCTGGTGTGGGGCTCCAGTGTGGGGCTGGGGGGACGGTCAGAGAACCCCTGTAGGCTTCCCAGGAGGACACACCACATCCCCCTGGAAGGAGCATCTGAGCAGGGTGTGGGACACAAGCTGAAATGGTTAAATATTAGGAGTTAGAAGTGGAGCCAGAGGAGGAGGAAGGCAACCTGACCACCTGCAAACCCCTGCCAGCCGAGGGTGATGAGGATGATGATGATCTCTTTGGTCTGTGGGAGAAGCAAACCCTGCAGGGCAAGGGCATGTGGGGCCTGAGGACCACAGGGGTGCCGGGCTGGCCTAACCTTCCCTGGGGAGATGCGGGGTCCCCAGGGGCAGGAGGGTATCACTTTTTGGCAGCGGTCATGAAGCTGTTCTCGATGCAGAGCACGATGAAGGTGTGTTGGCAGCCGCTGGCCTCCTGCTCCAGCAGCTTCCCGGAGCCCAGGGATGAAGCCTGCCCCGTGGCTGTGTTCTCCTCTGTCCTCCATGTCTCACAGTAGCTCTCGGGCAAGCGCCGGCCCTTGGCATCTGAGCCATGCCAGACGCTCTTCTGGGGCCTGCAAAGGAGGAAGGTGTGGAGCTGCTGCTGCCCCACACAGTCCGGACCCCATCTCCCCTCCTCTCCCCCATGCGGCACTCACCATCCTGCATCCCTCAGGACATCCCGGCCGTCGAAGGAGAGGATGCGGGAACCGGCTCGCAGCGGAGCCCCGCTGCCCGTGAAAAGGGCTTCCCAGTTAGTGAAGAGCACTTCATCCTGGTAGGGGAATGGAGAAGGAAGGGGAAGGAGCATTATAGGAGCATCATAGGAGCTCCACACAACCTTCATAGAATCCCAGCCTGGCATGAGTTGGAAAGGACCTTAAAGCCCATCCAGCTCCAACTCCATGCCATGAGCAGGGACACCTTCCACTGGAGCACTTCCCATCCAACCCGGATGCTCACTGCCATGCAGATGGATGGGGCTCAGGGGGGTGTTGTTGGGATGGGATCAGGAACACACACGTACCCGGAGGTTGACAATGGGCACAGTGGCACGGTCAGCCCTGCGCACGATGCTGTAGAGGTCCTGCAGGCGGGAGGACAGGAAGGCACGGAAGGTGCCGGCCAGCCCGACCTGCCGGGCTTGCTGGAAGCACTGGAAGTCAGCTCCACGGATGCCACGCATGCCCCCGCTCAGCGGCGCATTGAGGGCCACCAGGTGAAGCTGCCGAGAGGGGACAACAGTGAGGGACATGGATGTATGGACCAAGAGCATCACATCACATCGCATTGCATCCCCACCGGCAGCACTCACAGCAGGCTGGAAGTCCTGGTGCACGTGGGCAGCCACCGGGGCCGGATCCGGGCGGCGATGGATGTAGTAGCTGTTGAGGAGCTCGTGCTGGTGGTGGAGCAGGGGCTGCTCGGGCAGGCGGTGCTGGTTGGCCACCACCTCGTCCCCACGCCAGGGTCGGGCGGTAGGAGGGGGACTGTGGTTGTGGAGGGGATGCAGGGGACCAGGGGGCTGCAGAGCGGGCTGAGGGCCACTGTAGTGGATGCTGGGCAGCTTGTCGTACACCTCGTTGTCCTGGGGAGGGAGGGGATGTGGGGTGATGCCCCAGTGGGGGTGAGGATAGAGATGCAGGCAGGGATGGAGATGGTTGGAGATGGAAATGGTGATAGCATGGGTATGGTTGGAGCTGGGGGTGGAGATGATTGGAGATAGAGATGGTTGGGAATGAATGGAGATGAGAATGGCATGGGGATGTTTGCAGCTGGGGATGGAGATGGGAATGGTATGAGGATGGTTGGGGGTGAGAAGAAAGATGCAGGATGGAGGTAGGGATGGTGGGGGATGGCTGGGGATGGAGATGACTGGGGAATGGATGGAGGTGAAAATGGCATGGAGATGGCTGGGGATGGAGATGGTTGGGGACAGAAATGGGAATGGCATGGGTATGGTTGGAGCTGGGGATGGAGGTGGTTGGAGATAGAGATGAAGATGGAGATGGGAATGGCATGGGGATGGCTGGGGATGAGGATAGATGCAGGATGGAGGTGGAGATGGTGGGGGATGGATGGAGATGGAAATGGCATGGAGATGGTTGGGGAGGGAAATGGGAATGGCATGGGGATGGTTCAAGCTGAGGATAGTGATGGTTGGACATGGAGCTGGAGATGGTTGTAGATGGAGACGGTCAGGGCTGGGATGAGGATGGGGATGAAACATGCAGGTGGGAGACAAGTACTCACCAGAGGCGAAATGAGTGTCACAGTGTGCTCCTCCATCTGCAAGGCAGAAGCACATCAGATTCCCACTGCCCTCTTTCCCCCCCATAGACCCCCCCAAACCCGCCTGCAGCGCCCTGTGCCAATGGCACCCCAATGGGTCCCATCCCAGCTCACCAGGACGCGGCGGATGCCACCACGCAGGCGCACGTAGAGCTCCTGTCGGTCACTGAGGAAGATGAGGCTGCCCTCGGGCAGGTCCCGTGCGGTGCTCAGCATCACCTGGTACGTTGGCAGGATGCGGAGCTGTGGGCACAGAGCACGGTGGTGGTGATGGGGATCAGGGCTCGGCCAATGGTTGGCAATCACCTCCCTCCCCACAGCTCACCCCCAAGGACATCCCGCTACTGCCTGGTGGTCCAGGGGGTCCCGGTGGTCCAGGGGGTCCAGGGATGCTGATAGCTGGTGGGGGAAGAAGGGGGACATGGGGAAAGCTGCAGCACGGGGAGGGATTCTGGGGATGTAATGGGGAAGGTACTCACCTTGTCTATGGGGTCCAGGGAAGGAGGGTGGACCAGGGGGGCCGGGAGGGCCAGGAGGGCCTTGCCGCCCCTCATAGCCGATTCCTGGGGGGCCCTGCGGTCCAGGAGGCCCTGGCAGGCCAACGATGCTGTCCCCTTTGGGACCCTAGACAGTGCAAGAGAGCATCCCTGGAGCAAAGCACCCAAGGGTGCCTCTGTCCCCCCCATGCCCCCATCATCCCTGCACCATGGGGTACTCACCGGCAGCCCAGGGTAGCCCTGGGGCCCTGGGGGTCCTGGCGGCCCGGAGAGGCTGGGGCTGTAGATGGGGGTGCTGCCCGGCTCACCCTTCTCACCCTTGGGACCTGCGTCCCCCTTGTCACCCTGCAGGACAGCACAGCCTTAGGGGGGGCATTTGGGGTGCAGCCGGTACCCATAGGTGGGCAAAGGGCTTACCCGCAGGTTGGCACCAAAGTGACTTGGGTCATAGGGGAAGTGGCCTGTGGAGAAGGGAGAAGGAGAGGAGAGGATGGGCATGAGCCACCCCCTGCCCACCTCTGCCCTATGGGAACTGGTCACCTACCTGGGGGTCCTGGGGGTCCAATATCACCCTTCTCTCCCTTTTGTCCTGGGAACTGGTGGAAACCTGCATGGAGCATCAGAGATGTCATCCCATCATTCCATCCCTAATGGAGGTACCACCCTGATGGGGTACCAGGAGAGAGACACCCCCTTACCAGGGAAGGCTGGCAGCACGGGATGCCTGGAGTCACTGAAGGCCTGTGGGAATGCAAAGGAAGCGGCTGCAGCATCCTCAGTGTGATTCTGATCCAGCCTCACAGCCTGGATGCCACTGGAGCATCCTTCATCCCCTCCAGCCAGGCAAGGGGCACCTGGTGACCACCTCTCAGCATCCCCCCCCTCACCATGCCCATGTTGTTACTCACATTGCTGCTGTCATACACTATGCTGCCAGGGGGCCCGGGGGGCCCTGGGGGGCCTGGGGGGCCTGGGGGACCCTGGTGGGGAGAGAAGCTGTGTCAGGGTCCTGCAAGATGGGCTGTCCCCATAGAGGGAAACCAAAGGCCATCGAGGGGCAATCAGTCCCTGAGGAAGGGAGGCATGGGATTGGGGTCCATAAGGAGCCCCCCAGTGTGTGTACCCAGGGGGTGGGCTCAGTGATGCTCACCCTCAAGCCCATCATGCCACTGACATCCGCAGGGTCCCCCTTCTCGCCCTTCAGCCCATTCATTCCAGGACGTCCCTGTTGGATGAGCAGCACAAGGATGAGCATCATCCCCCTCCCAGCATCACCTCCAGCACCCCAGCATCACCTCCAGCACCCTGGCATCACCTCCATCACCCCAGCATCACCTCCAGCACCCCAGCATCACCTCCAGCACCCCGGCATCACCTCCAGCACCCCAACATCACCTCCAGCACCCCGGCATCACCTCCAGCACCCCGGCATCACCTCCAGCACCCCAACATCACCTCCAGCACCCCGGCATCACCTCCAGCACCCCGGCATCACCCTGACCCTCAGTGACACGGCAGAGATTGGGATGCAGGATGTGCAAATGGGATGGGGGGACACGGTGGAGGAGGCGATGGCCGAGGGGACTAACAAACCGGGAGCAGGTCTTACGGGTCTGCCCGGGAAGCCGATCTCTCCCTTCATCCCTGCTCGTCCTTGGGGACCCTGGAAGGCGACAGGAGATGAGGATGCTCAGAGCAGGGACACCCTCATGGGATACAAGGATGGGGATGGTTGATGGTGACTTACGGAGGGTCCTACTGGTCCTCGTAGCCCCGGCTCCCCCTGCGTATAGTGGAGTGGGAAAGGGCATCACCACTGGGCCCTCCTGCCACCCATCCCATGGGATGTGCCTCCATTCCTGCAGCGCACCCACCTTTTCTCCCTTCACCTTTGCAGTGATCACGGTCCCATCGGGGCTGATGATGACACCAGGCTCCCCCTTCTCCCCCTGTAAGAAAGGAGGTGCAAGGGGAGATGCAGGGATGAGGTCTCTCCCATAGCATCCTCACTGGCACCCAGGCGGGATGGGGACCAGGCAGAGGTGACCTAGAGCAGTTACCTTCAACCCTGGAATGCCCTGGGGACCAGATGCACCCCTGTCTCCTTTCGGTCCCACTGGGCCCTGCAGTGAGGAGCACAGAGCCTGTATCAGTCCCAACCCCCCAAACCCCATTGAAAGCATCACCAAAGCTTGTTTTCACCCTATGGTCCCCAGCCCTGCCAGGGACTCACCGGGAAGCCAGCATGACCCGGTCTGCCCTGCGGAGAGAAGCAGAGATGCTTGAAGAGCAAATCCGTCTTCCCTTTGGGTCTGGACTAGATGGGCTTGGAAGGTCCCTTCCAACCCAAGCTGTTCAATGATTCCCAAAGGAAACAATGCCCTCCTCCAATGGGAATGGGTGGCAGGAAGGCACCTACCTCTGGACCAGGAAAAGCCATCAAAGACTTCTGGAAAGGAAGACAAGATGGGGTTTTTCACCCTGGGGTGTCCCTCAGTCTGTCCCCCCACACAGGAACCCTCACTTACATCTTCACTTGAGACACCAATGACCTGCCCAGGGGGACCAGGGGGGCCAGGGGGACCAGGCAGCCCCACACCATCTTGGCCACGCTCGCCCTAGAGAAGACACAAGCCATCAGTGTCCATGCCACCAAGTGCCTGTCCCCAGTGTCCCCAGTGTCACCCACCTTCTCGCCAGGGCTGCCTCTGTCACCTTTGGGTCCCTGTAAGGAGAAGCAGGCAGGGATGAGCTCCTCACTTAGCACCTCACAAGTGGAGACCCCCCTACTCCTGCCTGCACCCAGCAAAGACATTCAGGTCATCACCATCACCACCACCTCTGCATGCAAGGACCAGGTTGGGATGCTCCCGCATGGAGATAGGGTGACAAGATGATGGGGACAGGATCCTAAGCACATGGTGAGCCTGGGCTTAGAGCAGGGGAACAGGTAAAGGCAATGATGGGGTTGGATTTTGGCTGCTGGGGATGGAGCTGCTGCAAGTGATACAGGATGGAGTGAATGCGATGATGGAAATGGGGTGCTGATGCTCCCTACCTGTGGTCCAGGGAAGCCCTCCAGGCCAGGGCGGCCATCCACACCAGGAACACCAGCATCTCCCTGCAAGGAGATGCAGGAAAGGGTGAGATGCAGGATGGAGCATCCTCCCAGCCCAGTGTCCTGCATATCCAAGTGCTTGCTCACAGCTCATCCCAATCTCCTGGCATTCCTACCTTTGGTCCTGGCAAACCAGGCTGCCCAGGGCTGCCAACCTCCCCCTACAAGGAAAGAGGTGTCAAAGCAGGAGCATCCCCACAGCCTGCCCATGGGCATCCTGCAAGGATGGAGCTGGATGAAGGTGTTTGAGGAGCTCCTCACCTTCACCCCTGGCAGGCCTGGCACCCCCTGCAAGCAATAAGAAGGGATCCATAAGGACTGGGTGGTGGGATGGGACATGATGCTCCAGGGAGGAGAGGGAAGCACAGAGCTACCTGTGGTCCTTCGGGTCCACGTGGTCCAGGGGAGCCGCTGGCAACCAGCAGCCCCGAGCCCTCCATGTCAGCCTGGGTTGGAGGGGGAGCAGGGATTGAGCCATGTCCATCCCCAGCTCCATTCCATCACCCCTCATCACTGGGATCATCACTTACAAATCCAGCCTCGTAGCCTGGCCCTGGTGGTCCTGGGGGACCGGGGGGTCCCGGTGGTCCACGGGGTCCCATGGGTCCGGGAAGACCGGCTAAGCCTGGTTCTCCTGCAGCTCCTGCTGGTCCCGTTTCTCCCTTGCTGCCCTGTAAAGGGGATAAGGAAAGCAAAGTGAGAACATCCCATATGGAGCCAGGCTGGGAACATTGGGGATGTTCAGTTTGGGGAAGAGAAGCTGCATGGAGACCTCAGAGCAGCTTCCAGTGTCTGAAGGGGGCTACAAGGATGCAGAGAGGGGCTCTTCATCAGGGGCTGCAGTGACAGGACAAGGGGTGATGGGTTCAGACTGAAACAGGGGGAGCAGCGCATCCCCTCCCACATCCCCAAACCACCCGTTGGGACAGGACACGGATGCTCCCTGTCTGCAGAGGGGCCTTGTGGGAAGGGGCATTGCTCAGTATGGACATCCCTGACCGCAGCCGGCTCCAGCGCCCCTTGCAATGCGCACGGTGGCCACAAGAGGCTCGTCTACACTCGGAAATCCGGTACCATTGAATCCCAGCCTGGTTTGGGCTGGAAGGGACCTTAAAGCTCATCCAGTTCCAACCCCTTCCACTGGAGCAGGTTGCTCCAAGCCCCTGTGTCCAACCTGGCCTTGAACACTGCCAGGGATGGGGCAGCCACAGCTTCTCTGGGCAGTGCTATGGGAGGACCACAGATGCCATCATCCCTCTCCCCATTCCAGCGCAAGGTGACCCCCCCAGGCACCATCTCTGCCTGCATCCTGCACATGGGACCCCCCCTAAGAAGCCCCCCCAGTACCTTGGGTCCTGGTGCACCGGGGAGGCCGAGGTCACCCATGTCGCCCTGGGGAGGAGGAGGAGGAGGAGGAAGAAGAGGGTGTGAAGATGCTGCTCAGCTCCAGGCAGGAGCAGGCTCATGCTTCCCAACCTGGGGATGGAGGGAGCTGGGACCAGGGGTGTCTGGGAGCCATAATGTGCTCCCAAAGGGATATGGGGCAGGGGACACTCACCCGCTCTCCTTTGGGCCCTGGCTGCCCGGCTGCCCCATCTCTTCCAGGAGGCCCCTACAAGACACCCAGGAGCTGGCTCCCATGCAGCAGAACCCCATGGGGCCGGTGGGCACCACTGCAGGACACACTTATAACCCCATTGCTATGGGGTGGCCATGGGATGGGTCCCTTTGGACCTACCGCAGGTCCCGGGGGCCCGGGGATCCCATCCCTGCCTGGCAATCCTGGAGGTCCCGGCAGGTCCGTGTGGTTCATCCCAAACCTCCCTGGCTCCCCTGGCAAACCGGGAACGCCGGGTGGCCCTGGGGGACCGGGCGGCCCTCGGGGGCCCTGGAAGAGAAGGGAATAAGGACTGAGCGCATCCCGGCATTCCCAGCCCATGGGACAAGCTCTCATCCACACTCACCCGCAGGCTCTCCAGGTCACCTCCGAAGCCGGAGCCCTCCATGTCAATGAAGGTCTTGGGGGGAAGCACAAAGGTGATGTCAGGCATCACCAGACCAGGGGCAGGGTCCCCATCAGCTGCATCCCATGGCCCTTGGGGCTTGATGCTTCCCCATCCTTATCCCATGGGCACCTACCAGCTTGTCATGCTTGAAGGAGGGTCCTGGTGGTCCCGGGGGGCCGGGTGGTCCAGGGGGTCCCCTCGGCCCCACTCCTGGCTCACCCTGGCACAGAACAGAGCCCATGGCTTGCAAACACATCCAAGGGGAAGGGGGGACGGTGTCATGTTGTGAGCACCAGCACTCACCTTCTCCCCCTTCACACCAGGCTCCCCCGGCGTCCCGGGGAACCCCTGCGGCCCCATATCACCCTGTAAAGTGTGGGGGGGTCAGTGCATGGCAAGGCAAAAGTGGGGCCAGGCCCCATCACCCAGTCACCACACACTTACTGGTTTGCCGTCCTCGCCTGGATCTCCCTAGGGATGGCAGAGAGGGAAGAGGTGGGTGCATGGGCACATAGGGAGGTGAGGATGGGAACAGGGGATGTCTGAGGTGTAAGGAGCTGACTCACAGGCTCTCCATCCCTGCCGGGGGCTCCATCCTTCCCTGGTGCTCCTGGGGGACCAGTGACCTGCTCCACCACCAAGCTGTCAGCGTGCTGGGATAGGGTCCCAGGGGGTCCAGGGTTCCCTGGTTCCCCTTTCTGGCCCTTGGAGCCAGGGTAGCCAAAGCCAGCACTGCCCTGGGGAGGGAGATGGGGATGGATGGCACATCCTCAGGGGTGTGCATGGCTTCACCCTGGCTCCTGCAGTGATGCTCACCTTAACACCCAGCTCTCCTTTCTCCCCCTGCGGGACAGCAACAAAGAGATGCAGGTATCAAATGCAGACACATCACAGCATCCTCCATCCTCTCACCCACCTTTTCGCCCTTCACACTGCCAGGCCCCATGACGCTGCTGGTTCCCACATCCCCTTTAAGGCCGTGTTCGCCCTTCTTCCCCTTGTCCCCTCTGGAGCCAGTGCCTGGGGAAGGGAAAAGGGATAAGGTCGTGCTTGGGGATGGCAACCCCATCACATCCCTGCTGCCATGGCCCACGGAGGGAAAGGGAAAGCTGCTTGGCATTACCTCCCCTGGAGAGCGTCTCCTCTGCTCTGGTCCTCTCAGCTTGCTGCAGGGAGCCCCCACTGCCCCCCACAACAGGGGGAGAGGTGACGGGGATGGCATCCACCAGCCCTGGGACACCCTGTGCCAACAAGGGGACACTGCGGTGCCATTCACCTCCTGCTTCCCTCCCGAAAGGGATGGGTACCGAGGCCCCATTGAGCATCTCAGCACCTCATGTCCCTAAAGCCTTGGGGTCCTGCCCACTGAGCACAGCACCCATAGGCATCAACTCACCCCAACCTTCCCCAAGGGTTGGTGTCCACCTTCTGCCCCACTGCCGAAGTCACCGGAGGCCTGCAGGAGAAGGGGTGAGCCGGGAGCAGGGGGGCAGCGGCCCCCAAAGCCTGCCCTTAGGTGAGCTGCAAGCACTCACCTCTTCAGCATCATCCTCTTCCTCCTCGCATTGACGCTCAGCTGCCCGTGGGTCCCCATGTAGCTTCAGATCAGCAATGACCCCCTGGAAGGACACCATGCCAAGTGCTCTGCATCCAGCACCCATCCAGCACTGAGAGCTTCCAACCATGTAGCCCCAGTTCCCAGCACCACCAGCATGGCTGCAGCACTGGAGCTGCCAGGATCCATGCTTTACAGGGATCTTCCTGGCCCTGCTCCTTGTTTCTCCTCTCCGGAGGGCTCCCCAGCTGCAGACATCCTCTCTGCTCCAAGCAAGGGCTGCTGGCAGCTCCAGTTCTGTATTTCTTAGGCTGAGCTGCACTTCATTACCATTGATTGGGCTTTTGCAAGCACTGTGTGCATCCAAGCTGCTTGTTTATACAAGGAACAAATCCCTTCCTAAGGATGCTGCCCTCAGACAAACACCCATAGAATCATGGAATGGTTTGGGTCAGAAGGGATCCTAAAGAGCATCCAGTTCCAACCCCTGCTGCGGGTAGGGATACCTTCCACTAGAGCAGGGTGCTCCAAGCCCCATCCAACCTGGGCTTGAACACTTAAAAACCCCATAATCTCTGTATTTCATAGGGCACCCTGTGCCAGCGCCTCAGCATCCTTACAGGGAAGAGCTTCTTCCTTATATCCAACCTGAACTTCCCTGTTTCAGTTTGAACCCATCACCCCTCGTCCTATGGCTGAGCTGCCTGGGGGGGGGCAGCATCTCTGTCTCAGCTGGGATCTGGGTACCAGCCTGAACCCCATGGCTCCCACAGCAAGCAGTGTCAGAGCCCAGCCCATGTCCTCACTGCTGGGGTGGGACATGAGGATGCTGCCAGGATAGGATGCTGCCCATCCATCCTTCTGATCCCAGCAGGGGATCCCGCTGGGAAGCAAGCTTGGAGAGGGCAGATAGCTCCTGCTCACTGTCTATTCTCTGTCTGAGACACCTACAATAACATTTGGGCTCATCTGAAAGCAAAGCACATCACATCTGGGAGGGAGAGCTGCTCTCAGGAAACACCATGGGGTTAAGGAAACAAGGATCAGGGGCAGCTGCAGTTCAGCCAGGCTGGCTGTGACATTATAATGTGAACATCTTGTACATCTATTATAGCATAGATAAACACCTATCATATACTGTAAATATATCATGGCTATATTATGTTTCTATGGGTGTGTATATGTATATACATATAGATGTGTATATGTATATATATATATACATATATATATAACCCTCCCACCAACAAATGCCCCCCAGCCAGACTGTGACCTCCTCCAGCTGCTCGCCCTGGTGACAGCAGCTCCGTTCCACCCCTCTGCTTCCCACTGAGCACCAGCAGCAAGCCCAGGCTTTGATGAATACAACACCCCAGCCTGGCCTTCCTGGTCCTGGTGCTTACCAGAGGCATTGGAAACCAGCCTGACCCAAAGCATCCCCATGAGGATGTTCCAAAGGCACTTTGAAGTCCTTTGCCCCCATAAAGGAAGCAGCAGCACTGTAGGTGTTATCCTGCATCCAGCTGCAAACAAACCCTCCTGCCAGACCCCATCTCATGGAATCCCAGACTTGTTTGTGTTGGAAGGGACCTTAAAGCTCATCCACTTCCAACCAGGAACACCTTCCACTAGAGCAGGTTGCTCCAAGCCCGGCTTCTGTAGGCTTTGTCCCCTCCAGGTTCCATGCCATTGGCACAAAGGCACATTGGGAAGAACCACGGATGCCAAGAGCCCCTCTCCACCTGCCTGCAAGCAGCTCCTCCTGTGGCTTGAGCAAGGGCCAGGTTTTAATCAGCCTGATGCCCTGTTAGTTCCACATAATGCGAGTCAGGGCGATGGGAACACCACGAGGCAGTCAGATGCCAATGGGATGTCCAAGATCACGCTCCCCTCTCTGGCTGCCAGCGCCCTTCCCTTGATGGCCAGCTATTCCCTATGGGAAAACTGGGGGTGGGCAGTGGGACTGTGATGTTGCAAGCCCGGGTGGATGTTTTCCTTCAGCTCTGGGTGGTTGCTTTGCTTTCCAAATGGTGCCAAACCATCTGGGCTGCTCCACAGCCATGACCCGGCCCTCCCAGCACGTTCAATGGCTCTTTAAGAGCAGAACGTTGCTCTTGAACCCTCCAAGGACCAACCTGATTTTCCAGTGCAAAATCAATCATTAACTGCATCCCAGGGGGACATTTCCCTGCCTGAAGCCATTGAACTGGTACTTAGGATGCTGTTTGAGCTGAGCTTTCCCCTGTTGCTGGGCAGACCCTGCTCATCATGGGAGAAACCTGGCAGTGCAATCCTGACCTCCCCTCTCCTCAATCACTGCAGGGGATTTCCATGCCTGCTGGGCACTTCTCCCACGCTTCCCATCAATCTTATCTAGAGCATAAGTTATGCTCCTATCACAGCTCAGCTATCACCTCCTCTCTGACGCCTTCCTGCAGACACCACCCCAGTAAGGATATGCTCCATCCAAGTGTTTTTCCCAGCTAAGAGATGCACTCCACTGAAGGAGCTGGGTATTTATAGCAATGGGGACATCCAAAGAGGCTCTGTAGAGCGGCTGCTGTAGCACAACCCCACCTCCTCCTGCTTTGCTTCTGGTTAAGACCCAAGACCAAAAAGCCACCTTTGAGCCCCATCTCCAATGCCTCCTTCCCCAGGAACACACACACAGAGAGCAGCAGGACCACATCCCTCCATCCTCACCCAGACTTCATGGAGATGCTCCTTTGGATGCCCTGATGCCTTACCTGGTACTTATCCGGGTCAGCCCCTCCGGCTTGAGCCACAAAGAGCCCGGAGCCTTCTTCCAGCTCCATCTCATCCGGAGAGCGCTCAAACCGGACCCTGTCGTGCTCCTCACAGTCCAGGTAGAGGATAACTTCATCCTCCTCCACACTGATGGCAAAGCGCGTCCACTGGTTGAGCAATGTGGGCACAGTGAAGTTGGCTGCCGCATAGGAACGAGGGGAGCCCGGCTCTGTGTAGTAGAAGATGATGTGCTGCTTGCCCGCCCGCAGCTCCGACAGCTTGACACCCACATAGATGATGCTCTGCGAGGTGTCCGTGACAGCAAAGAGCACTCCAGCCCTTGGGGTGGTGGGTTGGATGTGGAACAGGAGGGAGAAGTCCCGGTAGAAAGGGCTTGGAAGGTGGTACCGCGCCACTTGGCCTGTGTTGGCATTGGGGCCGAATACATAGCCAGGGTTGTTGTCAGGGCCATTGATCTTGAGGATCTCATCTGGGGGGGGGTCTCCAATCAGCTCCAGGAGGCTAACGTCGGCCCTCGGGTTCTCTGCAAGATGAAGGGAAAGGGATGGTCACAATCGGCTCAATGGGGATGGTCAATCCCAGCAAGTTGCCTTTGGGGGACCCCACTGGCCATGCCTGCCCTGCAGGTTGGACAAGGCAGCCATGCCCATCAAGCTGCATTGTTTGGATGTGATGCCATAAATGTTGCCAGCCCTCAAACCACAGCTGGGAGATCCCTGAGATCATGGAATCATGGAATGGTTTGGGTTGGAAGGGACCTTAAAGCTCATCCAGCTCCAACCCCTGCCACAGGCAGGGACACCTTCCACTGGAGCAGCTGCTCCAAGCCCCTGTGTCCAACCTGGCCTTGAACACTGCCAGGGATGGGGCAGCCACAGCTTCTCTGGGCACCCTGTGCCAGCGCCTCAGCACCCTCACAGGGAACAGCTTCTGCCTTATATCCAACCTAAATCTCCCCTGTTTCAGTCTGAACCCATCACCCCTTGCCCTATCACTGCAGTCCCTGATGAAGAGCTCCTCTCTGCATCCTTGTAGCCCCCTTCAGACACTGGAAACTGCTCTGAGGTCTCCATGCAGCTTCTCTTCTCCAGGCTGAACAGCCCCAATGTTCTCAGCCTGGCTCCATATGGGAGGTGCTCCAGCCCCTGAGCATCCTCATGGTCCACAAGACCAAAGGGATCTTGTCCATGATGCAGGCAGTGGGAGGATGTTACTGGAGCACTAGGATGCTGAACAACCATTGAGCTGAGGAGGAAGCATCTTACATCCATACCCGCTCTGGGTCACAGTGATCCCTCAACATCATCCCATGACAGGGTCACCCCAGCTGGGAATAAACCCGAGCAACACCCTGGGAATGGGGCTGGGGAGCCGGTGTTCCCGGTCAGCTTCCCAGATGATCTCTATTTGGAGCTGGCCTCGGGAAGCTCTGCTCAGGACGGTCTCTTCCACCCGAACATCTGGCTGGGGTGAGCCTCCCATTGCTTTGGCAGCAGACACATCCTCATCACCCACACACCGGGCGCCAGATTCCTCCTCTCCTATGTCAACCGCTGGGGCCGGTGCCAACTCAATGGGAGTGAGCAAGCCGGGTCCTTTTTAACTCCCTATTTCCCAGGAGCAAGGAAACCCAACCAGCCTGGCTCTGAAACACTGGGAATTCCGGCTGCATCCCAAGCCAGGAGCAGGGGTTGAGGCAACTGAATGTCCCCAACTCCATCCCTGGTGTTTGACATGAGCAATGGGGGGTATCAGAGGTGTGCTGAGCTCTGGAGGAGCAGCCAGGAACCTCCATCCATGCTCAGGAGCCAGGTGTTGTCCTCCAGAGCCCTTTAAAAAGCTGAGGAGGGAATGAAAACCACCCCAAAAAGAACACACAGGAATCAGCTCAGCCTTGCCCAGCCTGAAGGAAAACACGTCTCTTGGGAGGAGATGGAAACCTGGTGCCTCTTCCAAAGCCTGCGGGTACCTGCGCACATGGAGCATCCCGTCTGCCAAGCCCCAGTGCCAGCCCCAGGAGAGGGATCCAGGCAGCAGGGACATTAGAACTATCCTGAGCCTGGTGCTCTCAATCTACCCTGTGCCCACCCTGCCCCCCAAAGCCCCCAGTCCCTCCCAAGCTTGGCACCCCAAAACTGAGGAAACCTCCCCCTTGGTCTTGCACCAGCCCTAAATCCCCTCTTGTTTGTCCTGCACCGGGATCAGGCTTCCCTATGGGGCATGGTCCAGCCTGCTCTGAGGCTCTGCATCCTGATCCCAGCATCCTTTCAAGCTCAGAGCTTATATCCAAAATGATGGGGCAAGGAGTGGATCCACAGCAAGCCCCAGCCTGGTACCTACCCTTGAGACACCCCATGCTCAGGCACCCCACAAGCTCATCCCCACTGCCCCATCCCCAGCCACCCTACACCAGGATGCAGGGATGGAGCTTATCCCCATCTGGAGGAAGCCCAATTCACAGCAGCTTTAAGGGAAAAGGAAACCAGAGCTTCCTCCCAAGGGGTCTGCATAGGGGTAAGAGCCAGCGCTTCAGTTTCTGCAGCCAGACAAGCCTTTGTCTGCCCCTGGGGCTGGGGATGGCAGGGCAGGGGGACAGACAGATGGACACAAGAGGCTGAAAGAGGCTTTTGTTAGTGATGTGGGTTGCATCCACACTGCCCCTGGCTGGGCTCTGGGATCCTCCCTCCTCTCCAAACTCATCCCTGAGCTCAGGGTAGGAGCTGGGCATCCCCCAAAGCAAACAGGGATGCACCTTGTCCCTGTGCAACCAACAAAGGGGGGGCTGTGGTGGGGGGGAGATTAGGGGAGACCCCTGCAAAAGCCAAATGCCTCTTCCGAACCCCAAAGCTTTCAGGCCATGCAAAGGGTACCCAAACATTGCACCCTCTCATCCCTATGGCAAAGTGGTAGCTCCCACCACACAGCATGGAAAGCTGATGCTGCAGCACTTTGAGGATGGTGCCAGCATGTGGGGATGTCTCTGCCTGCAGTGGCATTGCCAATGTGCTCCTGTTGTCACTGGAAAAGCCCCAGGGATGCTCCAAGCCACGTTCCCAGCTCCCAAGGCAGCCAAAGCTGGGATGCAGAGGGCCTCAGGATCTCAAGTCACTCCATACAGTGTATAGCAATCCTTATCTGAGCATCCCCATCATCCCACCACAGGCCCCCAGGGTCAGCCATCGAACAGAGCTGCTTTGACACTGAGGGGACCATGACTGTGACCCTTGCCTGCCTGCTCCCCACTGAATCACCCCTCTGATGGCATCTCCTCGCTCCTGGTTGGCAGCCTCAGGCCATCAGACAACAGCATGGGGGGACCGAACACAGCTTCATTCATTGGTGGGGAGAGCAGTGAGCTCCATCCCTCCTTCCTGCTTCCATCTCAAGCTTTGTTCTTGCTCTTACACCCCAATTGCATTGCTCCAACCACCAGTGTTGTGCTCCCCCCAACTATCTTTCACCTCCTTGCTGTAGAGGCACATCTCGGTCCATGGCTGACACACAGAAGGGTCACAACCACCTTACAACCAAGCTGGAGGGGAAGCAAACCTCTCCTTCCTGCCAAGCAAGGAGGGGATCAAACATTAGCCATTGGGTAGATCATTAATCCAAGGCAAAGGGCTGCTCCAGGACAGCAGCATGAAGGCACCTTGAGGAGGGTCACCTTGAAGCCTCCTCAACACCATGGTTGGGTGGTCACCAGGATCCTGGTCCTTCACCCTGCTCCCAGAACAGACAGCACACAGCAAACCTGGCCCTCAGTGCCAGCACGATGCCATCAGGGAGCATCTCTTGCCTTGGGATATTCCCTTTCAATGCATCTCATGAGGGATGGGGGGAACGAAACAGCCCGAGGGGATGGTGATGCTCAGCCTTGTGAAGGGAAGCAAAACCCATTGGCATTCCTCATTTGGAGAAGCGATACTGGACTCAGCAGCATCCCATGGGGACAAGGCAGAAGCATCCCCATGCACCTTAAAACCCAGAGAGTTTAGGAAGGGGAGATGCACAAACCCACAGCCATCACCCAGCCGCATTACCTGCAGAAGCATTAATAAAGACACAAGAATACCCTCCATCCTCCGCAGGCAGAGCATCACAAGGCAGAGGCAGGCGCCCACCAGCCAAGTGCATCCAACACAGGTCTCTGATGGCCTCGCAGAAGCCCTGGCATGGCGGGGGGGTTATGGGGACCGAAGCACTACACCCGGGGAGCAGGAGCAAGCAGAGGAACCACTCCAGGTAGTGATGGCACCGCGAGTCAAGCAGCCCTTCCCACTCATGCAAAGCTGCCCACACTTCCACCTCGGTGCCGTGGCGCAGGTAGTTTGGCAATGTGAAGTGGCTGGTGCCCAGTACACTGCAGAATGGGAGCTGGGATGGGATGGGTTGGCAGTGCCCGGATGGTGGCATCAATCCAGGGAAGAAGGATGCGAGCCCCGTGCCACTATTGCTGTAGAGTCGCGCAGTGGCTGTTAGGAGGTCAAAGTCAAGAGGACCCAAGGGATGAGCAAGAAGAGGAGGATCCACACTGTTATCTGCCCTCCCATTAGGCACAGCAGAGCTCCAGCTCCCATTCACACCAGCCAGCGCCAGCCCCGGGCGGTGAGTGCTGTGCCATGGGTTCAGGGATGCAGGTGATGCTCCATGGTGTGGTTGAGCTGGATGTGCCATAGGGTCCCCAGGCAGCACTGCTTGTGCATGGCTGCTGTCACCTGGGGAGGAAGGAAAAGGGGCACTACCTGGATGGGGACCTGCTGGGCTCTGCAAGGACACCCATGGCCCTGGCACTGCAGGGGTCCCTGTCCCCAGGAGCTGCAGGTCCTCAGTGCTCCCCATACCCAAAAGATGTGGGTCCTCGGTGCTCCCCTTCCCAAACAGCTGTGGGTCTTCAGTGCTCCCCATCCCCAAGAGATTCGGGTCCTCAGTGCTCCCCATCCCAAAGAGATGCGGGTCCTTGGTGCTCCCCATCCCCAAGAGATGCGGATCCTCAGTGCTCCCCATCCCAAAGGGATGAGGATCCTCAGTGCTCCCCATCCGCAGGAGCTGTGGGTCTTTGGTGCTCCCCATCCCAAAGAGATGCGGGTCCTCAGTGCTCCCCATCCCCAAGAGATGCGGGTCCTCAGTGCTCCCCATCCCAAACAGATGCGGACCCTCAGTGCTCCCCATCTGCAGGAGCTGCGGGTCCTTGGTGCTCCCCATCCCAAAGCGATGTGGGTCCTCAGTGCTCCCCATCCGCAGGAGCTGTAGGTCCTTGGTGCTCCCCATCCCCAGGTCCTCAATGGAGCTGGTGGCCGCATCCTGCTCGGGTGTAGGTGACGTGCTGTGGGGAGGAGCAATGCTCATCCGTGCCCGTGTGGTGCTCTCCACAAGCCTTGTGGTATTCCCAGTGTTTTCAGCTGCAGTCCCCTCACCAATGAGTGCTGCTGTGCCTGGCTCCGGCTCCCGGTGCTGTGGGGTGGTGACATCCCGCTCCAGCTGTTCACCCCATATCCTCAAGGATGCATTGGGAATGGGAGCAGCTGTGGAGGTGAGTGGCTCCGATGCTGCCATTCCCTCACCGGGTGCTGCTGTGCTCCAGATCCAGTCCAGGAGGTTCGTTTGGGAAGAGGAGAAGCAGCAAGCCAGGAGGAGCAGAACCCCCAAGGAAAGTGGGGCCATTAGGAAGGGAAAACGATCCCTGTCGCTCCGGAGAGCGAAGGAAAAGGGGGAAGAGGCAGCACTGCCCCAGCCGGGATCCCGGAACACTCACATTGCTGTCTCCTCGACCCTTCAAACCGGAGCAGTGGGAGGAGTGGCCCTGCCAAACCCTCCTCTCCGGAATGCCGGCCTCCCAATAACCGGCTCCCAGTAACCGGCAGAGCCCCATCTCCCGGCTGGAAACCCACCTGAGCCCCCCAAAACCTCTGTTTTGGAGCCCGGTCAGCCCTCATTCACACCCTGTTCCCTGCCCCAGCTCATGCCGCTGCCACTGGGGTTTAACTCCTTCCCAACCAGAAGCATCCTAAATCCCATCTCTCCCAAGCCGTATAAGGGTCCCTATGGATACCCAGCTTAGTGTGACACACACATCCCATCACTTTCACACCAGGGAAAGGTGATGAACTCAAAGCAAAACAGAACAAGGGGGAAAAGACCCCCATATCCCAACAAACATTCCCAAGTTTTCCACCAGTCGGAAACACAAGTTCCCAAAGTGGTTTCAAGCTGATTCCCAGCTTGGTTACAGGGCCAGGACCCCCCATTGTGCTGCTGCAGGATGGTGAGGGGAGAACATGCAATATCCTGCGCTCCATGAGCATCATGAGCCAGCAATGCCTCAAACCCAGGAGCTGCAAGGGACAGCAGCCTCAAGTATCATAGAATCCCAGACTGGTCTGGATCGGAAGGGACCTTAAAGCTCATCCAGTTCCAACTCCTGCCACAGACAGGGACCCCTTCCACTAGAGCAGCTGCTCCAAGTCCCTGTGTCCAACCTGGCCTTGAGCACTGCCAGGGATGGGGCAGCCACAGCTTCTCTGGGCACCCTGTGCCAGCGCCTCAGCACCCTCACAGCAATGAAATTCCTCATCTCCAACCTGAAGTTCCCCTGGTTCGGTTTGAACCCATCACCCCTTCCCTATTCCTGAAGCCCAGGATGAAAATCTCCCCTGGATGTTCTCCCAGCCTCTAAAACTTCAGTTGCACTGAAGGATATTTCCTTAAGGATATTCCCTCCAAATCCACTCATCTGGTCCATTTCCCCCCATCAGTGCTGCCCCATCACCCTGGGAGCACCGAGTCCCTAGTGCCCTTCAGGGATGGAGCTCACCCATGGCCCTCACACTACTGGGCAAGTCACCTCCATGGCTCAAAAAGCATCCCTGAGAAGGGTCATGGATCACAGCATCAACCAGGTTGGAAAAGCCCTTTAAGCCCATCCAGTCCAACTGTTCCCAACACTGCCAAGGCCACCACTAACCCATAGCACTGGTTTCTATGGTGTGTGAGCACTTGCAGGGATGGTGACTCCAGCACTGCCCTGAGCAGCCTTTTCCAATGCCTGAGCATCCTTTGGGGAAGGAATTGATCCTCAGCTCCGGTACCAAGGTGACCATTTCAGCTCCCTCTGCATGACCGGGGTAGCCGCAGTCTGCAGTAACGTGGTCCCACCATATGGAGTGGGAAGATGGAACTATCCCCATGCTCCTCCAGATGAGGTCTATTCAGGAAAAGCACTGCAGCGAATGCCCAGCTGTCTGCTTTGCTTCACACACCATTTCCCACACTGCTTTTTAAGCGAAACGGGTCAGTTTTCCCCTCAAAATAGTAGCTGGTGCAGCAAGGATGCTGTTGCCAACAGGTCCGCCCCGTGACTGATGCTGTTACAGGCGCACGGTGCGGAACAGCCCACGACTAATCGAGTGTGGGACATGTTCATGTCTGTGTCAGAGTTTCCATACAGCTACCACACAACCCCGAAGCTCATCTGATCCCATCAACCTGATGAAAGGAGCCAACCTGCCCCGGTGGTGGGATCTGTTGGGACAGGACCTTGTTGCTATCATGGAATCAATCAGGTTGGAAAAGCCCTTTAAGCTCATCCACTCCAACCATTCCCAGCACTGCCAAGGCCACCACTGCCCCATGGCACTGAGGCCTCGTCTCCACGCTGTGTGAACACTTGCAGGGACGGTGCCTGCAGCCCTGCCCTGGGCAGCCTGTTCCAATGCCTGAGCACCCTGTGGGGCAGGAACTGTTCCTCAGCTCCATCTAAACCTGCCCTGGTGCAGCTTGAGGCTGTTTCCTCTTGTCCCATCCCTTGTTCCTTGGGAGCAGAGCCCAGCCCCTCCTGGCTCCATCCTCCTGCAGGCACTTGGAGGGAGCCGTCAGGTCCCCCCTGAGCCTTCTCTTCTCCATCTGAACCCCCCAGATCCCTATTCCCCCTCCTCTGCATCCTTGGCACATCCAAGAGGGATATTGGTGACTGCTGCTGCTGGGAGGACAGATGGGTAAGATCGATGTTCCTGAACTGGGAATTCAGGAATAAGCAGGGATGCTATCCAAGCCTCCCATATAGCTGCACAGCATCCCCCAGAGCCAGGGCGGGAGCACTATGAGCTCTGATGAGCTGCCTCATCTCAACCACGAGGATGCTGGCAGTGGCACCACGCTGGGCATGCAGACACAATGCCCAGCTGGAAAACATCCCTATTCCTCCCTTCTGCTGGGATTAAGCAGCTCATGATAGCAGAGCAGAGCAAAGCAGCAACCTCCCTGTGCGCCAGCCTCATTAAGGCAATGATCTTCATTTCACTGCACACCTCCAAGGGAAGGGGCACCCCAAAAGGAGGGTTGGGAGCATCCCATTGCAGTGTCCTCTCCCATGCACCAAGCACCCAGCCAGGGGCTGGACCAGGCTCTCCTCAAACAGAAGCCATGCTGACAGAGCTGGGAATAGCCCTTGTTTCACCCTCCTCAAGGCTCAAGTGCTTGGCATGCTCCAAGGGATGCTGCCACAAGCTCATTGTGACCTTGCCCTTGCTTAAAACTCAAACTGGACCCTCAGGATGGTCCCAGTTCCCTCCTGGTTGCATCTTCCTACTGCTGGTGCAACCATGTCCCTTGGAAATCATAGAACCACGTGTCCTATGGTGGGAAAAGGCCTTTAAGAACATCAGGCTCAAACAGGGGAAATGAGGTTGCACTGCTCACTGCAGGGATACCTTCCACTGGACCAGGTTGAGCTGGGTCCTGTCCCAGAAGGACATTGAAGAGAGGGGGAAAAGAGGGAGGAAAAGGGAAAGAGAAAGGGGAAAAGGAGGAAAAGAACAAGGAAATGAAGGAAGGAGAGGGGAAAAAGAGGGAAAAGGGGAAAGAGAGATGGGGGAAAGGAGAGGGAGAATGAAGGAGGAAAAGAGAAAGAAGGGAGGGGGAAAGAAAGAGAAAAAGGAGAAAGAAGAGGAAATGTTTATCCCAGAGGTTTCAGGCCTGCATCTCTGGGTTGCTTTGCCCATGGCCTTTGGGAATGGGCGACCCTACCCCATCCAGGCTCAGCAAACCCTGACCCCAGAGCCCAAGGCTGGATCCCCCAGGAAGGCAGCAGAGGGAGCCTCAGGCCGAGCAGAGGAAGGGAGCATCCTCAGGACACCCGTTGTGCTGCATCCCACCCATCCCTGCGGCCCTTCCTGGTCACAAAGCACAGAGATCCAGACAGTGGTTTGGGATGGAGCTCACAGCATCCGCATGGCACAGCTCCCAAGGAGCCTCCCTTAGCGGCTGGGGGCTTTAATGATCCAATGCACTCATTACCAGGCTCTTTTGATGCAGTTTCTGCTTGCCAAGTTCCCCAGCCCTGGGCACAAGGGCTGAACATCACCTCCTGCTTTTGGGTACCACTAATAGTGCTCCCAAATGTTCCCAGGACCTTTGGAGCAGCTGTGCTTGAGCCCCATACATCATTGCTCCAAGCAACGGCACCCTGGGTCCAGCACAAAGGATGCTGGTGGTCAGGCCCTGGATGTAAACACAGGGAAAGGAGAAAAGAGGAAAAAGGGATAGGAAAAGGAATAGGAAAGGGGAAAGGACAGGGGATTAGAGATAAGACAGGATGGGGAAGGAGAGGGGAAAGGGAAGGAGAGGGGAAAGTGGAGCAGAGGGGAAAGGGGAGCAGAGGGGAAAGGGAAGCAGAGGGGAAAGGGAAGCAGAGGGGAAAAGGGAGCAGAGGGGAAAGGGGAGCAGAGGGGAAAGGGGAGCAGAGGGGAAAGGGGAGCAGAGGGGAAAGGGGAGCAGAGGGGAAAGGAAAGCACTGTGTTGGAGATGGGAGCAGCCATGCACCAAGCAGAGCAATCCAGGGCCTGTCAGCAGCAGCTGGTATCTATAAATCCTATCAATGTTTGGGACTTTAATCCTCTCTTCATCTGAATACCCAAACAACACTAAAAGGCCCCCATGGAGCGGTGTGCCGAGGATATTGCCACATCCCCATCCGCTGACCTCCCATGCAGACACAGCCCCCGGGGAGACACAGCAGGACCTGGCCCAGGCATGGGCAGCCAGCCAGGGACATGGGAAGGCAGAGGATGGCTGGGGACCAAGGCAGTGTGAGTGACAGAACCCATTCCTGCCCTAAGAGCAATGCAGGTGAGGGTTTGCTGCTTCCAGAGCAGCGTTTGCCCTGCCTGCAGCTGCACAGCATCCCTGGGGATCACAGCGTTCCTAAACAGTTACTCACAGAGAGCCAGGAAAATCCTCCCGGCCAATTCCTCATCAGATAAACCCTGAAATGTCAGACTGCTGTGGGGAGCCACCACATAACCTCAGGGGGGAAGGAGGGTGGCTATGGACAGACCTCCGCTGTTAACTGCATCCTACTCCCAAAGCAAGAGACACAGGCACCTGCTTGCACCAAGGCATCCATCCTACAGCATATGAAGGGGGCCTATAAGGATGCTGGAAAGGGACCTACGTCAGGGACTGCAGTGACAGGACAACGGGTGATGGGTTTAAACTTAAATAGGGGAGATTTAGGATGGATACAAGGCAGAAGCTGTTCCCTGTGAGGGTGCTGAGGCGCTGGCACAGGGTGCCCAGAGAAGCTGTGGCTGCCCCATCCCTGGCAGTGCTCAAGGCCAGGTTGGACACAGGGGCTTGGAGCAGCTGCTCCAGTGGAAGGTGTCCCTGCCTGTGGTAGGGGTTGGAACTGGGTGAGCTTTAAGGTCCCTTCCAACCCAAACCTTGATGTGATTCTATGGGTCTGTGATCTAAAGAGTATTCCTGTCAGCCCTCACAGGACATCACACAGGCAATGGCAGCACAGGGTGAGCAAAGCACAAAGCAAACAACCTCCCTTCCAAGCAGGGCTAAAAATACCCCCAGGGTCAAGCCCCAAGAGCCTGCCAAGGGGCATGTCTCACCAAAGGCAGCTTGAGTTTGCCCTGTAACTCATTACCCTCCAAGCAAAGAGCCCCGAGCTGCAGAACTCACAGCCAAGAGATGCTGGTGACCTCCGCATACAGCACTGAGCCACCCCAAGGGATGGATGATGGAGAGGAGCCATCAATCCCCACACATAGCCAAACCCAAGGCTTTAACACACCAGGTGAGCTCAGTGTGAGCTGCAGACCCACACACACGCTTCCATGGGAGCCACCAGCTCTGCTTCCCATCACTTGCCTCCCTCCAGAACCAACTGACAGCCCGGAGATAAGGCGAGGGAAGGAATGCGACCCCCTTGGTCACCCTCCCCTGTGTTAATAAATCACCTTGCAGACTAATTGCTCCTTGGAGAGCAGAGGCTCACCCCCCACCAAGGCCCTGCTCAGCCTGGGAGCAACGCTCATGGGAAGCCCCAGGTTTCAATCACGTTCCTGGCATTCCTGCCTCGGCACATAGCCCAGGGGGCTCCGGGAGCTCCTATGGCTGCCCCGGTGAGTGCAGAGGAATTCGGTTGCTGTCTTCCTAAGAGATTGCAGCTGGGAAGTGCATCCCTGCTCCCACTTAATTACCAGGGAATACAGGGACACCAATGCTGTGCCATGCGATGAGGGGAGGTCAGGGCCGGGATAGAAGCATGGAATGGTTCGGGATGAAAGCAAAGCAGAGGACAAGCCACCCAGGCAGGGTATGTGTTCTAAGAGCTCAAATTAAGCCTTCTAGCATCACACAATGGAGAAGCCAACGAAGCCCTTCAGCCACGCTGGGACACACCAATGTCCCTGAGCAGCAGCCCTATCAGAGTTAAGCCTGTACGAGCACATGAAAGCTGGGAGCTGCCCATTCCCAGCTTCAGCACATAAGAAAATACATAAGAAAACCAATTCACTGAACAAAATGCACAAGAGCCACCAAAAGAAGTCATACCTGCATACAGAGCAGTCCAGCATCCATCCTGCAGTCTAACATCCATCCTGCATCCTGATGCTGGGTGCTAGGTGGTCCATGCTGCTGCAGCAGTTCTGTGCTGCTGACTTGGCATCGTTGCCCTGCTCTTCCCAAAGCTCCCTCCACACCAGGAAGCCAAGCTTGGGCATCGCATCACATTGCAGCCCATTCCAGCTGCAGGATGCCATGCTCCCTGCCATTCAGTCCCCACAAATTGGGGATACAAGCCCAGCATTCCCATTGGGGGTGGATGCTGGGGTTGAAGCTGTTTAATGCCTTTGTCAGCAGGGATTAAAGGCAATAATAAAGCACCCCCCTGCATAAGGGGCCACTTTAACAGGGAAAGTGTCATCCAGCCCTTGAATCTACCCAAGGCTAAGGGGAAGAATAAATCAGTTGAATGCCTTGAATGCAAGCTGAGCAATGACAAGTCCATGTCAGCCAAGGCTGAAATCTCCCACTCCCTCCCAGGATGACAAGTCCATGTCTCCAAGGGCACAGCAAGTATTTAAAGCAGCAAAGTTTAGGTCTTTTGAGAAAAAGACCTAAAAATGGCCTAAAAAGACTGGAGATGGACATTAAAGGGGTCGAATGGGTAAGTGTGTCAGTGGCTGCTTTGCTGGTCCAGGAAAGTGGAGAGAAGGAATCAGCAATGGGAAAAGCCATCAGGCTAGAAAACACATCATCCCTTTCCAACCAACAGCAGAAGGTGTCAGGCAAGAGATCTTGTCCTCAGCACAAGCAGGAGATGGGGACCAAAAGTCATCATTTCCCTTTCTCAACAAATCACTTATGTTTTAAGCAAAGTACAATATCAGTAAATAGCTTTAATATACTGGAGTTTACCATCTATAACATGGCAGGTGTTGAGAACAAGGATGGGTTTAAATTGGGCTCCTTCTCACATTCAGATGGGGATTCCTTATATCTGGGGAGACCTTTCAAGACCTAAAGGAGATCCACAAGAAACCTGGAGAGGGACTTTTGACTACAGCAGGTAGTGACAGGACAAGGGGAAACGGCTTTAAGATGAAAGAGAGTGGATCTAGATGAGATAGAAGGCAGAAGCTCTTCCCTGTAAGGGTGGTGAGGCACTGGCACAGGGTGCCCAGAGAAGCAAAGGCAGAGATGGGTCCCTTCAAGCTGTTTTCCGGGATGCCAAGGGTTAAAACCCAAGCCCAAACCACACACAAAACGCAGCAGGCATGCCTGAAGAGGAGGATTAGAGAGAATAGGGCCGATTCTCAGCAAAGCCTATGGCAACATAAATAGAAAAGTAACATTACGCTCAAGACGGGGCCCTTTCCCTTGCTCCCTGCCCTACAATGCCACTATGTTTTGCTGACAAACTGGTAATTATCCCAAGCTGCACACACTGGTATTCCCACCCTTTAACCGGGAGGATTTTTGCTGCTGCCGACCCTCTGACACCAGCAGAAATTCACATACCACAGGGTTCAAAGGGGGGGCGGGCTGGAAAGGCCAAGCCAGCCCCATGGGGTATGTCATTGGGGACCTCCTTTTAGTCATCCCTAAGAAAAGAAGCTGTTTGGGATAGGTTTGCTTGGGGTTCAAGGTGCCCCAAACACTAGGAGGTCTTTCCCCCCCCCCCCATCCCAAATGAATGGTACCCATTGCCACCCCAGATGAACCAATGGTCCCCTTCCAAATAGCCAAGTCTATGTGGCAGCAAAGTGCAAAGGAAATGCAATCATCCCATGGAGGCAGAGTTTTCCTTCCCTCCTACAAAGCCCAAGCATCCTTAGGGATCCTGAACCCCCAGGAGCAGGCAGCTGCCCTGCTGCAAGGAGGCTGTAATAGGGATGAACTAGACCCATCACTTCTCATTTATGGGATGGGGGAGTCACATTCCCAACCTCCCCAGCACTCCAGGAGGCCAGCGTGGTGCTGGCATCGGCTCAAATAACGTGATAAGAAGTAGTGGAAAGTGCCTCTGGATAATGAAAATCATGGAATGCTTTGCGTTGGAAGGGACCTTAAAGCTCATCCAGTTCCAATCCCTGCCCCAGGCAGGGACACCTTCCACTGGAGCAGGGTGCTCCAAGCCCCTGTGTCCAACCTGGCCTTGAGCACTTAAACACCCATAATCTCTGTATTTGCACAGTTGGCTGCTTGAAGGACATTTAAAAACCCCAAAGTCATTAAACCACAGCTATGGAATGCAGCAAACCCAAGATGGATCAAAGCAAACCCCCCTCCATGGCCACAACATAGGGTTTGGGGTTGCTTTTCTTTTGCAGGCTGGTGCTTGAGTCAGAAAGACCAGGAAAAGAGGGATAAAAGGCTTTCTGTCTGCCATGGGCTGCAGGCAGCACAGCCACAGACAGAGCAAAGCAGGATATACCCACATCCACCGACAGACCCAGCTACAAGAGCCGCTCTGGATGACTTGCTTGGGTTCCCTTTTTTGCCTCCTGCGTTTGAATTACACGCTCGCAGGAGTTTCTTCCTGACAGGAAAGCTGGAAACCAGTTTTTCCTGCAGCAAAGGCCAATTCCACAAATGCTAGCAGTGACCTGTAAAGATGAAAGAGCCAAGAAACAAGCCCCCATAAATCAGCGGAGCAGCATCTTGCCTTCCCCCCAGCCTGTTTGGCTGCGGTGGGTTTGGGGTTAAGCACCCAAGAGCAATAGAAACCACTCCTCATACCCCACTTAACCCATCCCAGCTGCAGGAAAAGGGGAATAACCTCCCCCCCCCTGGAATGAAGGCAGGAGGAGCTATGCTATGGGGCTGTAGGCAAGCTCCAGCCTGTCCCTGCAGCCAGGCATTGAGGTGAATGAAACCCCCTTCCCAAAGCACTGGAGCCCAGCCAGCCCCTGATGAAAGCATGCGGCTGCTTGCAGGGTGGAAAGCTGGCAGCTGGAGCAGGGAGGCTGGGAATGAGCCCTGCCACTGGACCAACACCTTGCTTTAAGGATGCTGAAGGATGGAGGAGATCTCATGGGTTAAAGTGATCAATACCAGCTCCTCTCCATCACTTGTTTGGCCAGGGGCAAAGATTAAATCCATGTTTTGCTCTTTGGATTTTTGGCCAGAGGAGGTTGCTTTGGAGCATCCCTTGTCAGGGGTAGTTAGATTGGACACTCAGAGTAGAGACTTTGATTATTTATCTAGATTTTAGGTTATATATTTAGATGAGAGGGGAGATTTAGGTTGGATATAAGGCAGAAGCTGTTCCCTGTGAGGGTGCTGAGGCGCTGGCACAGGGTGCCCAGAGCAGCTGTGGCTGCTCCATCCCTGGCAGTGTTCAAGGCCAGGTCGGACACAGGGGCTTGGAGCACCCTGCTCTGGAGCTGGATGAGCTTTAATGTCCCTCCCAACCCAAACTATTGTGTGATTTTGTGGTATCAGACACAACAGGATGGAGGGAATAGCAAGGAAGGGATGAAAACATGCACAGCTTCCTGGCCCTTGTGAGGGGCAGGAGAAAGCCCGGATGGGGCCACAGGAAAAGCAGAGGAAGGACTTGAGATTAAAACAGGTCAATGCTATCAGCAGGCAGAGGCCTCTGACCCACTGACACCCTGTGGTACCCACTGCGATGCCCCCATCGCATGGCACCTCTGAACCCAGTACAGGCAGTGACGAGCCACCAGCAACCATAGTACTTAAGAGACTGAACAGCAACAGTGCACCAAAGAGGTTAAATGGCACAATTAAAGCAATGGGAAAGCATTCCTACTCCCTTCCCAAGCAAATGGGATTCTACTGGTGTGCTCCATCAGCCAAACCACATCAGCAGCACCCTGATGCCAGGAGCTTGACAGCAACCCTTGTACAGCGACCGCTTGTGCACTGGGGATGGATGTACTGGGAGACTGGAGCACAGGGATGCAGGGATGTACTGGGAGAACCGTGTCAGACTGACTGTCCCATGTTCCTAATGGGGTCATAGTGATGCTGGTGCAAGGGTTGCACCATGGAGCATCCCACCCCAGTGGATGGGGGCCAGAGCTGCTTCTCCACCAACCCGCCCATCCCTGCTGGATTCAGGCCAGCCAAAACATCCATAAGAGTGGTTTATCCCAGCCCACCTCTCCCTGTGCCCAGCCATGCGGAGCGGCACGAATCCGGATCCCCAGCCTGGGATGGAGCAGGACCTGGCCAACATCCACCTTACACCACGGCATTAATCCTGTTGCTAAGGCATCCGTGGGGGAAGAAACACAGGATTAGTGTCTAGACTGGCTGACCTTCCTGCTTGAGGTGGCAGCAGGGTGTGCATCGGGCACGGCTGGCTAAGAGGAGGGCCTTTTGAAGCTGCTTTTTGTCTCGTTTCTCTTACAGATGGGAGCCAAGGAGCCATGGCTGCTGCTGCCTGAAAGAGCTGTTCCAGTACCTGCCGCCAGCAAGGGATGCGCAGGAGACAGACCCGGGTCTTGCAACCTGCTGCCAAGGCCTGGCTTTGCCCAGCAACCCAGCCCACAAAAGAGCCTTTCATGAGAGGGGACGATGTCAACTCTGCAATTAGCAGGGAAAAGGAGGGGGGAAGAGCTAAAACAAGATTATCACCTCCAGGAGCTGCCTCTGGGGGCCCCTTGTGAATGGGTTTAACTCTTGCAGCTGAGATCAAGGAGGTGCTATCGGGGCAGCTCCAGTGCTGGATCAGACCCAACAGGAAGCAGGACAACCACACTATCTCCAGCCAAGCCCTGTGAGAGCAGACACTGACCTTGATGATGCCACAGGCAGATCCTCTTCCACATCCCACCTCACTGAGTGATGGGATGGAGAGCCCAGACCAGTCCATTGGGTACCACATGCAAGGTATCCCTCACATCTGCCACCTTCATGGTGCAATAGGGTTGGATGGGGCTTGGAGCACCCTGCTCTAGTGGAAGGTGTCCCTGCACATGACAGGGGTTGGAATTGGAGGAGCTTTAAGGTCCCTTCCAACTGAAACCATTCCATGATTCTGTGATTCCAATCCAACCACTGTCTCCTATCCCAGGGGATGGGAGCCTTGAACCTGCAGAACACCATCAGGAAAGCAAATCCCTGACCTGACCTCCAGCCCTTCAGGGGCTTGGTAGGCAAGAGCAGAGCCACAGGATGAGGACACAGCTCCATGAGCACTGCTTTCCAGGCTTCCAATTGAAGGGATGCCCTTAGGGACTGGAGCAGGGCCTTTGTGCCCAGGCAGAGATTTAACATCAGGCACAGAGGGCCGTGAAGCAGCTCCAAAACAACAAGGGGGCAACCAAGTCCTGCATCAAAAGCCAACAAAACCTCATACACACGATCCACACTTTCCTCCATCACAATGCCAGGGGATGGGACATCCTCCCAGTATTATCAGCTAAAAATCACTGCAGATCTCTTCATCACCACTTTGCACACATCAGTGCCTCTTCTGAGCAACAGACCTCAGCAAGACAAGGCACATCTTCCCCCAGGTCCCAACACTGAGCTCACTGGTACCCAGGATGTGGGGCTGGAGAGTCACTAAGAGCATCCCACAGACAGCAGAGAACAGATGGGGGGATAGGGTAAGGTGGAGCCCAGCACTGGACCCCATTCACCACAGGAGATGCTGCCTCCAGGCTGTGTATGGACAGGATGCACAGGGTGATGGCCATGCTGAGGCTTTGGGGAGGGAAACCCCATTCACAGCATCCCAAAACATCCTAGCTTCAAGGATCATCAGGCTGATGGAGACTGATGCCAGTGGTGACGGTGGGAAGAGCTTTGGGATAGTGATGGCAAGCTGCAGATTCCAGGTGCTCCGGCTGCTATTCCCAGCCCAGGCTGCTGGAGCAGCCTCCCACAACCTGTGGACAGGGTCAGAGGAACAGCCTGATCTTCCAGCCCTCTGGGAGAAGGAAACCAGCAGCTCGAGCTTGGGAATAACATAAGAATACAATAAAATCCGCTAATGACCAATTTCCATCTTGGAAAAGGGTTGGGAAACCATGCCAGGAAAAGCAATAAAAATTCCACAAAAGCAACCTTTTCAACCGAAAACCCATCAGACACGGGATGTTCCGGACCAGATGTTGCTTGCTGAGAAAGCAGCACTAGGGATGCTCCTGCCAAATAGTGCTGCTGGTCAGAGCCTGGAGCACAGCAAATCCCTGGAGCCTTGTCCCCAGAGCAGCCCCATCCCACATCCTCGAGGTGGGATGCTCCCCATCTCCAGCACTTGCAGGGAGGCAAAAGCCAGCCCCACTTTGCTTATGGAAACCATCCCAAAGGGTTTATGAGCCTTTTGGGTTGTTTGGTCTGCTCCTGTACATGCCAATGGGGAAGGAAACAAGGAACACAAATGGAATGACACCAAGATGTGTAACTGATAAGCTGCCACCGATCCCACAGGTAACCTGGTGACCAGGAGGGATGTGGGACATCCGCCTGCTCCATCACAAGAGGATACCCAATGGCTTCCTCTTTAAGGAAGGCTTCCCACTCACCCATCAGTGATGGAGCTGAGCTTCCCAAGCACAGAGACAGCCCCCCAAGTGTCTGAGCAACCCTTCATTAACCCGTGAACAGCATTCCAGAATGGATCAGCCAGGAGCTTCCCAGGTTCTGATGGCTCCCACCACCACCACCACCACATCCTTCCCTTGCTCCCAACCCTACATAACCCGGGTTTGGCCTCGAGGCCTCTGCTCTCACATTGCTCCCAGTAGACCCAAACCCACATGAAGGCAAGGCCGGAAGCCCCTGTTAGCTCTATAAATGTCCAAACTGCTTCCTAATCCTGTTCAGCTCCTTGCTTCAATTATGTCTTTGGCAAGAAGCTCTCTAGGATAATCAAGTCCCACGTTAAAAGCCTTGGGAAGGATTCATCTCCAACCCTTTCTCAAATGCCATCACATACGCTGGGAGATGGTTAAAATGCTTTATGAATCCCATACCTATGGGCTGCTGATACACATCCAATGCTTAATCCCAGATATCTCCTTTGGAGCTTTGAGCTCTCTATGGAAACACCAGAATCCAATCTTTCCTTGGAAAATTCTCCGGGTTTGGAAGAGGCACAGGGCACTCATTGGGGTTGTTATTTCAGGGCTTAGAGCATCACCCCTAATGGTCACCACAGAGCAGTGCGGTGCAGGAGAGATGCTGGTGCTGCATACACCCAACAACACAGAAGCAGCAAGGTATAGGTAGGACCCCACCAGTCCCACATAAGCATTTGGCACATCTCAGTCCCTCCTCTACCTCCCCCTGTGCATGCATCCTCCCAAAGACATCCCCCTTTGCAGTGCAGCCCCAAGGCCAGAGCATCTCTCGAGCTGGAATACCGTGGGAAGGATGGAGGATCTTCTCCCTGTGCTCCCAAACATGGGATGGGTACCTCTCCTTGAACCCACCTCCCTGGTACATCTCTCCTGGCATTATAGGGTTCTGTGTGGACTTCACTCAAGTGAAGAGTTACTTGGATCCTATGGAGCTGGTCATGGTGGATGAATCTGTCACAGTCACAGGAGCACCCAGGCAGAGGGAGGGAAACCAGATAAGAAACATGCACAGGAAGGATGCACCATGGAGTTTCACATCAGCACGGACCATGGGGCTCCCATGTGCAATGGGAACCTCAGATCCCCATCCTGCAGGCAGCACTCACAAGCACAATAAGCTAAACCAAGGTCACAAAGCAGACAGGGCAGGTAAGCCAAGAGGTGGCTCTCCTGAGACCCAACCTGGAGCACTTTGTCCAAGAAACCTGGAGAGGGGCTTGGGACAAGGGCCTGTAGGGACAGGCCAAGGGGAATGGCTTGAACCTGCCAGAACAGGGGAGACTGAGATGAGCTCTTAGGCAGAAGCTCTTCCCTGCATGGATGAGCTTTAAGGTCCCTTCCAACCCAAACCACTCTGTGGTTCCATGTCAGTGCAAGAGCAGGCACATCAATAAGACTGCAGATGCATGAGGGTGAGATATGCAAAGAGCAGGTTGCCCCACATCTACCAAAGGGCACCATAGTGGTATTCCATGGCACCTCGCTATCCCAAAGGATACGGGATAAACCTCAGCTCCACCAGACACCCACAGACAGTGCTGCCTATGTTGCCTTCACATCCAGGTCCTCAGCATCCTCTGTGGGCTGTGGGCTCACAGGCTCTGGGTCAATGCTCATCCCCTGTGCTCGCTCCCTGCTCCTGCATCCTTTAAAAGCAGCAATGACATTCCCCCCCTGCCATAGAAAAGCCTGTTTCCCAGCAGCACAGTTATCAGCTGAAGGCTTTTTATAAGCCATATGTGATAACACTTGATAGAGGATTGCAAAACACGTTCCTTATCTCCACCAAGTGCTCAAGTTTGCTGTCTAACAGCACCCAAACTGTAGTGATGTATCACAAGTTATCCCAGCTATAGGCCAAAATAAATAAGCACCAGTGTCACAGAGGAGCTGCTATTCATGGCAGGAAGATCACTGCAGGGAGTGTCCCGCTGCCATAGGGAATAGCATCTCAGCCCTTCATCCCCACCAGGATATGCAGTGGGGAGGGAGCCCTGGTACCCACAGGGCCAGGAGACAGAGACCTGGGCTGCTCCTGTTGCCCACGTGTGAAGCTAAACTCAAGTCAGAGCACTGAGAGAAGGATCCTCTGCATGGACCGAACCCAGTTACAGACCTGCCAGCCCACCAAGACAATGAGGACTGGGGCTTGAAACGGTTCCTTGCTCCAATGGAAATGAAGAAAGCTTTAAATGGGGGAAGTTAAGGCTGGATATAAGGAAGAGGTTCTTTACTGTGAGGGTTGGAAGTGGATGAGCTTTAAGGCCCCTTCCAACCCAAACCAGTGTGAGATTCCATGATTCTATACAACTCCTGCCTGGAGAAAGCAGCTGCTCTGCAGAACTACTTAATCTCTTTTCAAACCTCATTTTCAGCCCCAAAGCACCATCCAAATGGGACTACTTCATCCCTGCATCCTCCTCCTCAGAGCAGGCAGGGAGGATGGGATCCATCTGCCATGGGATAGACCCAGAGCACCCAGTAGTGCTGCAGGAAGGCGTCTGCAGGCTTGGCTCCCTCCAGGCTCTCCCTCTCCACACCAGCTCCCACAGCAGAGAGCAGCAGCCCAGATAAGGCTTAACAAACAGGAGTCCCAGCAGCTGATAAGGAGGTGAAAGGCCCGCAGAGCCTCCCAAGCACAGCATCCTCCCTGCTTGCTCCAGCCCTTCCCAGCAGCACCAGCAGCCAAAGGATGCCGTGGAAGCCGGGAAGTGCCAACCCTCACGGCGCCTGTTTCATCTCCCCTTGCAAGGAATCCCAGCCATTAAGGCTGAGGAGCCATTGGAGATGGGCATCAAACCAGGAAGGAGCCTCTATGGCAGCAGCAAGTGGCTCCAGCACCCATTATATTTAATAGCAGGAGGAGGCAGCTTGACTCCCTCAAGGTGCTGCCTGCATCCTCAGCACCAGCCAACAGCTGGATCCATGAGCACATCCCAGCCCCAAAGCGATACACAGGAACTCAGCACAGGAGGAGATGGATGAAGCCAGGCTGTGTGCAGAGACTGGGGTGAGCCTGGCCAGCTCTGCAAACCCCAATGAGTGCTGATCCCTGTCCTCCTCCTGAGAATGGAGATTTCCCCATTGCCCTACATGTGTCCCATGCTCTCAGCATTGGACCCATGGCGATACCCTCGCAGCATCCCCATCCATGGACCCATGGTGATACGCTCGCAGCACCCCTGTCCCTGGACCCATGGCAATATCCTCGCAGCATCCCCATTTCTGGACCCATGGCAATACCATCTCAGCATCCCCATTCCTGGACCCATAGTGATACCCTCGCAGCATCCCCATCCCTGGACCTATGGCAATACCCTCACAGCCTCCCCATCCCTGGACCTATGGCAATACCCTCACAGCCTCCCCATCCCTGGACCTATGGCAATACCCTCACAGCATCCCCATCCCCTGCATGGCTGAGGAATCGCAGAGACCCAGCGATAAGAGGCAGGACCAACTAAGCCCCTAAATGCACCCGGCAAAGGCAGTTAAACAGAAAGGTTATCTCCATGCCAGGACAGCCCTTCAGAGCAAACATTCCCCAGGAGCCATCACAAAGGGAGGCTGGCAGAACAGGCCCTGCAGTCCTTGGACATTGAACCAAGGGAAGGAAACACAAAAACGCACATAGGAGAAAGAGAAACAAAAGCCACACCAACCCCTCTTGTGAACTCCTTCCCAACCCGACTCCAGCCTGCCTCTGGGACACAGCCAAGTCAGCTGGGTGAGACGGGCACCACCGGGAGGTGTTTAACCCCTCTGCATCCCATGGGCAACCTCCTTGGGATGGCTGCTCGGAGGCTGCGGGATGCAGCAATGAGTGCCCAGTGCTGTGCAGTGATTGGAGAGGGGCAGAAAAGGCTGGGAGAGCTCTGAGTAATCACTGTTAGAGCAGCTCCCAGCCCTCCGGCTCAGCTCGGCCACACTGGACACTCTCCAGGGACCTAAATAGGCAATTCAGGACTCCACATGGGAATGATGTTCCCGTCCTGAAGACCTCCAAGGGGAGCTTTGTTTCTGTGATCCCCAGGGAAGCACCCACGGCACGGAAAGCAGCATCATCTAAACCCAGCCCGGGGCACTCAGAGGGCTTCTCCCAGTGTTCCCAGGCACGCTTTGGGAATGCTGGGCCATCCCCCTGCACAAGCTGCTCTCTTCCCTTGCTCCACATAGCAGTGCTTGAGCTGTTCCTAGATGACAGGAAGCCTTGCTCCAGTACATAATCCATTGATTCCTGTCCCACTTCCAGCTTGCCTGTACATGGGGCAGCCACTTCCCAGCACATCCTGCCCTACCTCTAGAGTGGCATGAGCCTTATAACAACGCTTAGCACAAGCAGAACAACATCACCCTGGGGAAAAGGCTTCCAGCTCAGGGTCCATGGAATGTGAATGGGATGGGGGCTCCCCAGTGTCAGCCACAGCACTGGGCACGCATCCAGAGCCAGGCAGGCAGGAGGAAGCTCCTGCGGTGGGGAGGTAAAGTTCACTGCTCACACAGGCAGTGGGAGAACCGGCTCGTGCCCCATGGGGAAAGCTGAGTCAGTGCAGAATTCCCTTCTCCCAGGGCTGGAGGAGCAGTTATGGGGCAGAGATGAGTCCTGAAGCAAGGGGAAAGCTGGCAACGGGTTTGGGATGGGTCACATCCCTCGAGGCACACGCTCCTACCGCTTGCAATGCTTCCAAGGACGGGGAGTCACACAGGAAGGACTTGTGCAGGCACAGCAGAAAGCACTCACGTGGAGCATGGCCACTTCAGGGCAATGCTACCCCATGTGTCCCACAGCCAGAACAGAGCAGCACAGACAGGCACCTCTCTCCTTGCCCCACTGATGAGATGGGGAACATGGGACCCCAAAGTGGCCACAAAGGATGTATGGGGGAAAATCCCCCTCCCAAGAGCCTTCTCTTTGGGGCCCACGGACCAGGCACAGCAAGAGACACAACCCCAGCAGGGAGCAGGGCTGTGTTCACAGCACATCCCAGCGGACACGGGGCTCCAGGACAGGAAAGGGGCCCAGGACCCTCCCCAGCATCCCACACACGTTACCGGGCTCCTGGGAAGCAGCGGGGACCAGCAGGACAAAGAGCCCGAGGAGCAGCAGCCGCCCCGGGGGGCACCTGCAGGAAGGGAAGGAGAGAACAAGAGGTCACCCATGGGTGCTACCGGGGGACCCCCACCCCTCTGACCGGGGTGCACCCCACTCCTGCAGCCCTCAGGTGCCCTGTGAGCTGGGGGGGGGAGCCCCACGGTACCGGTGCCCCCCAGCTCCGGTGACCCCATGGTACCGGTGCCTCCCAACTCCCGTATTCCCGGGCACCGGTACTCCCTAGTTCCTGTGTCCCCCAGCTCCAGAGCCCCCGCGGTACCGGTGTCCCCAGCTCCAGTACCGGTACCCCCCAACTCCGACATTCCCGCAGTACCGGTACCCCCCAACCCCGGCATTCCCACAATACCGGTACCCCCAACTCCGGCATTCCCGCAGTACCGGTACCCCCCAACTCCAGTACTCCCGCAGTACCGGTACCCCCAACTCCAGTACTCCCACAGTACCGGTACCCCCAACCCCTGCATTCCCACAGTACCGGTACCCCCCAACCCCGGCACTCCCGTAGTACCGGTACCCCCCACCTCCGGTACCCCTTTAGCACCGGTTGCCCCCCAAGGGGTCCCGGTGCACCAGCCCCCATCGCAGCGCTCACCCTGTGCGCATGGTGCCCGCTCGGTGCCGGTAGCGCGGCTCGGCTCGGCTCGGCTCGGCCCGGGGGGGCGGGAGCGGAGCGGAGCGGAGGGCGGGCAGGGGGGAGGCCCGCCCCGGGGCCGGGAGCACGGCCGGGGCTCAGCCCGCCCTAGCTCCGGGTCTGGGCTCCGCATCCCCCCAACCTGCGCTAAGCAGAGGATGCTCCCCCCCCAAGTCCAGGTAGCCCCGTTGACCCCGGTGCAGCACGCTCATATGGGTAACTCGCAGGTGTGATGCAGGAGGAGCAATCATTCGAGGCGAGCTCATTCCTGCTCCTCTTCCCTCATCAGCCACCCCTTTGGCACCCCATTCGGCCCTCCAGAACCCCATGAGCTCCATATGGCTTTGTAGCTGGTCAATGTCGAAGGATGGGGGCACCCCAAGGGCGCTGGAACGCACCTCAACCTTTTCCATGCCGGGGAAAAAAGAGTTACGCTGGTGCTGCAGCCGCTTCGCACATCCTCTCCTCCTCCCTCTACCCATCCAGGCGGGATATAATCCCCATGCAACCGCCCACCTTGCTTTGTCTTCCCGTAGCTGCTTTTAATGCCCGCGGCAGCGAACGTCTGAAATCCAACCCTCGGAAGACTTCCAGGGGGATGTAAAGTGATTCATGCTGATGGCAGAGGTGCTGCTCAGCCTGAGCAGGGTTTGCATAGAACATGACACGGGGCTCGGTGCTCGCTGTTTGTCTATGGAAACCTAAAGCCTGTTGAGTTCCCTATGCCATCGATCCATGCCCCTCAGCGTGACCCCAGCTGCCATGGTGAATAGGACACCGAAGATGCCTTTGTTGGGTTGTCATGGATTTCCATTGGTGGGGCCTGTTCGGGTTCCACTTTCCCATCTCCCAGGGCCAGGGATTTACTGCCTCCTTACCCTACCGGAGCCGGATCTGATCCTCCAGGTAGATGTTTACCTGCAACCACATAAAAGGCAACACGTGGCAGCTGTGAGTTCATTTTTTTAGGCTGCCATTTGCACACAATGGGTTTGGGAGGGTGGAATGGGTGGAGAGCAATGAGGGATGGGAGGAGAGCCCTTGGGCAAGGATGGTGCTTGGGAACAGGGATCAACCCTCCCTGCTATGGGATGCAGGAGAGGGATCTTCATCAGGGGCTGCCAGTGATAGGACAAAGGGGTTATGGGTTCAGACTGAAACAGGGGAAGTTCAGGTTGGATCTAAGGCAGAAGTGTTCCCTGTGAGGGTGCTGAGGGAGCTGGCACCGGGTGCCCAGAGAAGCTGTGGGTGCCCATCCTGGCAGTGCTCAAGGCCAGGTTGGACACAGGGGCTTGGAGCATCCTGCTCCAGTGGAAGGGGTCCCTGGTTGGGCCTGGATGAGCTTTGAGGTCCCTTCCAGCCCATTCCATGGTTCTATGTGAGCACTGAGGTGCAGGAACCACGGAGCTGCTTTACATCCCCACTGCACCTCCAGGGTCTATCTGAGCTCCCCCAGCTCCCACTGCCCCTGTTGATATGGGGCAGGTTCAAGAGCATCACCTCTTGCCCACCCTCCTGTGGTCCCTGCCCCATTGCTGGCCCCACAGCCCCCGCGGGGCTGTCTCCCTCCCCGTTGCGACACCGGGCAGTTTCCCATCGTAAAACTTCCTCCTGCTGTGCTTTTAAAGGCTGGAGAGCCACAAAGGACACTTATGAGACTCATCGTTTTCCCAAGCAAACAAACACTGCCCGCTTGGTGTGTGGATGTGGGGGGGACACTCGCTGCCAGGGAGGCCGCTCTTTCGAAAGCCCAACAAATGGAAACCAGCAGTATTCCAATGGAGAGCCGCGACTTCCCAAGCTCCAGCCAAACAGTCCTTCCTTTGCCCTGTAGGCTTCGAGCTCCAGCAGAGCTTGGCATTAGGGTCCTGCTGTCCCCAGAGCCCTGCGCCTGCCTCCCAGCTCCATCCCACTCCATCCACGGCCGGTGGTTCCCTTGCTGCTGGCAGCAGTATCACAATGGGGGTAGATGGTCTCCCCCTAGCTCAATGGCTGGGACAAGTGAATTTTCACTCCTTTGGGCAGACCAGAGGGAGGTTGGAAACACTGGGCAGAGCCCCAGCATGGAAGCCACGGTGTAATAAGGGAAAGGACAGGATTTGGCCCATGTCTGTGCAGCAAGACAAAGGCTGCAGCAAGCAGAGGGAGCAGAACAGCACAGACAGGCAGGGCTGTCCCATCTGCACCAGTCCCCAGGCAGTGGCTGGCACTGGTCCTGTGCTGTCCCTGGGTGTGAGTGCTCAGCATCCCTCTGCCACATCCCTCTGCCACATCCATGGTGCTGTGGCCCAGACCCACCAGGACAGCAGTGGAAAAGCTGGAGCAGGAGGGATGTCATAGCAGCATCGTGGCCCTTCCTTCAGCAAGGATCTGGCAAGAGATGACGTGACAGCATCTTGGTCTGCAAAAAGCATCCCTCCTTTCCGGAGGCGAAGCACACACAGTGCAAAGGTGGGTGTTTGGGAAGGACCCAAGGAGCGCAGGAAGGGAGTGGGAATGATTGGAAATCCAGATGTTTTCCCCAACATGGAAAGCTGGCAAGAGCAGGAGCTTTTCCGAGTGGGGAGCACATCACCCACCCATGGAAGCAGGGATGAGCTCAGGCAGGCTGGGGTGCTGGCAGCTGCATGCATTAGTGGGGTGCTGCAGAGGGCAAGAGGTGTTATAGGGGCAGGCAGCAGTGGGATCTGGAACCCACCTGCATCCTTCCCATGGAAGCAAGGATGGGACAGAGCAGATTGATGCAGCTCCAGGTGAGAGGGGACCACTGCTCCATCACTTCCCACCTCACCATGGACACCACAGAGCCCTGTCTGTCATCTCACATGTGGCAGATCCCTGCTGCCAACACAGAGCCCAGGGAACCCCAGCCCCATGTCCCTCTCTCCTTTGGGCATGTGCATGGTGGAGGCATGATGAGATGAAGATGTCCTGGCCCATTCCCAAGCTGGATATTGGCTGGAAGAGCCAAGGAGAAGAATGCAAGCAAGAGCATTTGCTCCAGAGCAAACAGATCCACAGCCACTAACTCAAATGAGACAGCCCCTCTGCAGTATGTAATCCAGAGAGGGGATCGGAGGAGGGATCCCTCTTTCTATCCCAGGGCTGGGAAGGCAGCAGGGAGAGAGCCAGACCCATGGATCGTGTGCATTCCTCCCCTGGGCAGTGCCTGCTCACTCCCCAATGGAAAGGGGCACCTGGGGTGTCCTGGCAGCCCCTGTTCCTTCCCAGCTCCTCCATGACTCACCCCACTCCAGGGGAAAAAGCCGTCATTCCAGCACACAGAGAAGGACCGAGGGCAGCATTCCATGGGGAAAGGGGATGAAGCGGATGCTTCTCGCATGCCTCATCCCAGCGGCTCGCCTTGGGTTCTTGCCTCTTGGCTGGCTGTGGGAAAATGGCACTTGATTCCCTTCCTGCTGCACGGTCCTCCTGACCCTACAGCACCAGTGGGGGATCAGGGGTTAGAGCTCTACAGCCCAGGAGCCTCAGTGCATCCATAGCCCAGGTATGAGGTGCTGGAGTGGGATGTGGCTGGGATAACTGGAGGCGAGACCAGTGGGTGAAGTTCCCTCTGTGGAGGTAACCCCAAGAGCAAGCAGCCTCCAAACTGAAGGACACAGGGCAGTGCTGCTTGCTTGGGGACCATCCCAGCATCCCTGAGGTTGTCACTTCCCCTCTCCCAGCCTGTGCTCAGCATCTCCCCATGAGAGGAATGGTCAGCTTTGACTCAGCTGGGAACAACAAAATGAGGAATTAAAGTCCTTTGCTCCAGCACAAAAAGACTCAAAATAGGAGCTATTTCCACCCTGGGAAGAGGAAATTCCCAGCTCCCCATGGAGGAGCTTGTGCTGGATGGCTCTGCTGAACTGCCTCAGTGCCTGGATGCCCTCTGGTTCTGCCTCTCCATGACAGGATGCACAGGAGCTGGGAAGGATTCCTTCCATAGATAGCCATGCTTGAGGACCCTCATACTCATCCTGCATACGGAAGCATCGGGAGCTGACCATGGGCCTGTTGACTTGAGCCCTATCACTGTCTGGGCCACCCCTGAGCTGTCAAGGCTTCACTGACATTGCATGGAATCACACAATCCCAGCCTGGATTGGGTTGGAAGGGACCTTAAAGCTCATCCTCACAGGGAAGAGTTGTCTAAGAGCTCATCTCAGTCTCCCCTGTTCTGGCAGGTTAAAGCCATTCCCCTTGGCCTGTCCCTACAGGCCCTTGTCCTAAGCCCCTCTCCAGGTATCCTACACCTTTAGGTGTTGGAAGAATGCTGTAAGGACTCCCTGGAGCCTTCTTTCCTTTATCTGTATGGCTTCTCTCCTTTAGCATATGTTTTGCCCCCAGACACTCAATCCAGTCCTCAGGTAGGTACTCAAGTGTCCCCTTGTTACAGCCTCCCCTAAGATCCTGAAGTATCTGGCTCTAAGGGTCTGATACAGTGGGTTTCCCACAAGAACAACATCTCTGTTGCCCAGACATGTGCAGGCTGCTCTGTGGCATTGCAGGGGAGTTCATTTCCCATCCTCATTTACTGCAGTCCTGTCCTTTTACTGTCCTGTTGAAGTGCTCTGAACATGAGCTGCTTTTCCCCCATCAGACCAGATCCTCTCCCTCAACCTCAGTGAGGAGCCAGGCTGAGAACATTGGGGCTGTTCAGCCTGGAGAAGAGAAGCTGCATGGAGACCTCAGAGCAGCTTCCAGTGTCTGAAGGGGGCTACAAGGATGCAGAGAGGGGCTCTTCATCAGGGACTGCAGTGATAGGACAAGGGTGATGGGTCAGACTGAAACAGGGGAAGTTCAGGTTGGAGATAAGGCAGAAGCTGTTCCCTGTGAGGGTGCTGAGGCGCTGGCACAGGGTGCCCAGAGAAGCTGTGGCTGCCCCATCCCTGGCAGTGCTCAAGGCCAGGTTGGACACAGGGGCTTGGAGCAGCTGCTCCAGTGGAAGGTGTCCCTGCCTGTGGCAGGGGTTGGAGCTGGATGAGCTTTAAGGTCCCTTCCAACACAAACCATGCTATGGTTCTATGAGCCACCTGCTCCTGCTCTAAATACTCATTGACACTGCCGCTATCAGTGCCAGCATCCTGCTTCTGGTACGAGGAAGGAACAGCATCTTTGTCCCATGCATATCTCTGTACTCCAAGAGCTGCTCCAAGTCCTACTGGAGCTGAACATCCCCTCTTTAACCCTTTTCCCATCCCAACTCACAGACTCCAGCTCCCTGCCTGTTTCCAGGTATAACTACTGGAAGTGAGTCAGGAAGCACCACAGGCAGGTCCTGGGCACCACTGTGCGGCCCGAGCAGTCCCATAACACCTATACATTCTATATAGGGTGAGCTTGACCTCCTGACCAACCCTGGTGATGGGAAACCCATTCTCTCCCAGCACTTCAGAGCTGCCTTTGGCTCGTCTTCACGTGCTCAGCAAACGCCCTGTAACAGGTCAGGCACTTTCTTCCAGCAAAGCTATGTGAGGAATGTCTCCTAAGGCAGCTGGAGCCTTTCCAAAGAGGGGGAGCTGCCAAACACCCATTTTCCCCCACTCAATCACTGAAAGAAGGTGCAGACTTGGCCCTTGAAGCCTTGCTGGGCACTTCCACTTGGGCTCCTGTGCCCTCCTGAGCTGGGAAAGGAGAGGTCTCTTCACTCCCCTCCCATGCCTGCCTTGAGTGCCTTAGGGACAGGGCTGGGTCTGCCATATCTCCCACAAAGAGCTTGAGGTGCAGCAGTAGAAGACACAGGTCAGGGGTTGGAGGTCCCCAGGCATCCCTCTCCTCTGTACATGACAGCAGGCAAGAGAAGATCCTGATGTGCAGGCTGCATGGGGCTCCTTGGCCACCTGCTGGTATCCCTGCCTGCTGTGTTTAGTCCTGCCTTTAATCCCTTAGGCCAGGCCTTAGGTTCACGTGACACACTGGGATTTCCCATCAGATCCCAGCCTGCGGGCATGGAAAGATGTTCACGCATGTGCTCCCTTGGCCTGCTTTCCACCTGCTCCAATCCAGCTGGCTGGGCTCCTGCAGAGCTGTTGCCAGCTAAGCCCACAGCCATCTCCAGCCCTGCTGGCACTGGGAGCAATGCCCTCCAGCCAGGAATACCAAACCACTCCCTGCATGTGCAAAACCCAGTGCAGCTGAAATTGCTCATCCAGGCACCAGGACCTTCCTGCTCTTAGGAGCACAGAATCACCGACAGGGTTAGGAAGGGACTCTCTGTTCCATCCCCATGATAGTGGGCTGGGGATGGCCTCGGTCTGTGGAACAGGCAGTTTCCTATCTCAGGTGTTGTGGGACCTCACACGTGTATGGTAGAGAGCTTGTGCTCAAGAGCTGGAACACCCTTGGGCTGATGATGGAGCTCATTGTGTCTGGCCAATTGCCTGGACAGAGCCCTCACATCCACACTGCAGCCTTGCTCCTGTCTGGAGCTCACCCTGCTCCATCCTCCTGCTGTGGCTGCTCACAGAGCCTGGTACCCACACACAGCATGGCATGGACTGAGCTCCTGCAAAGCAGCTCAGGGCTGGAGCATGGGGGGCACTCAGCCTGGGGAACATGTGCAGGGGTGCTCTGCCTGCCCTTCTTGTTCCCTCTCAGCAAAGGACGCCAGGCATTAGGCTGAGGGCAGGATCTCTGGCACTGCAAGAGCACCCTGACCTCTCCTCCTCACCATGGATGGGCTGGGATGCTCCAAGGAATGATCCTCGCCCACCCTTGGGTGCTATTGCCCTGCCCTCTGCTGACCTATGCAGCTGAGGAATGGGGCTGGCAGGCAGCAGCCGGCCTGGGCTCCCAGGCAACGGATGCAGGGCAGGAAACGCTAAGGGTGCTTGAGGGATAAATACGCTGCAATTGCCCCTGCGCTGGCCATTCTCTGCAGGGCGCTCAGGTAGAAAAGCAGGGACCCTTTCCCGGCCTCCGCATGGAAACCACAGCATCAGAGCCTGTCAGGCCGCACACATCAGCCCATCCCCACTGCAGGACTCCAGATGTGTTGTTTCCTCAGGATATGTTTATAGCTACCTCAGACTTGTATCAAAGAACCCAACCAGGGCTCAGCTTAATAGAAAAATGGTGACTGCACCTACTTACAGTGCAAACAGAGCCCTCAAACACCACAGCCTCTGCCTGTCGAGAGCACCCCATGGGAAAAACACTGTGTCCTCCACCCCACTTCAGACTGGTCCAGCCTGTCACCAGCATCACTTTGTCCCACCATGAAGCTGGGGTTCAACCATTCCCAAAGTCCCATCTTGCCCTTCAGGCACCCCCAGCAGAAGTGAGGCAAAGCAGGGCATGAAGAAAGGATGCAGGGAGATGAACACTCCACACCAGGACACTTTATTTACTCACTGGCAAACCATACCTTCTTACCGCTGGTGTGAGAGGCAGAAGGGATGATGTCCAACCACACTGACCTAAGGAGGAGCTTGGCTGGGACTCCTCACCCTCCTGACGAGAAAGGTTCTCAACAGGTTGGTCTACCTCTCCCAGAAG